>NC_133293.1:16701649-18038483 GCF_005239225.2 Populus alba
CATGCTATAGTTGAAAGAGTTTCAAGCATGTTTCTAATGAACAAAATCTAACACTGTATTTTCTAGTTTCAGTTCCCTGAATTTATTTATTTTTGTTTATCATCATCTACTATATACACTGTTACATGTTTATATTATAAGTATATATTTTTGGTGTTAGTTTGGCCATGAAAAATATCCTCTGTCCATTGCATTTAGCTCTGTGCTAGCTAGTTGGGACTATCCGGTTAAGCCTGAAGGACATTTTTTTTATTTAGTGGAAAGATGAGAGGTGACCTTTGATTCCATGGAATTTAGTCTAGTTTGGTATGTGTGTAATTAGTGGGGTTGCCAATTGCCATGACTTATCCAAGATTCAAGTGTTGGGTTTTCCTGTTTGGACATTGATTCTTCTTTGCAGAGTTGGTGATGGCAATAGGAATTCCTTATAAGGGGTTTTCCTTTTCCTTTTATATAAATGGAAAAGCAACGAGAGAAAGTGGTCCACGTACCAAGCGTAAAGGCATACTAATTTTCCGAGTCATTTCTCACCTTAATTTGTCTAAGATGGTATATAATAATATGATAAAATTTTACACGTCTTCTTAGTGGATTCTGATGCATATATTATTGTTCTAGAAATCGATTTTGTGATTCCTGCTTTGATTTGTTTGCTCTCTGAATGTTCCCTGTCCTTTGGCAGCTTGATTGTTTATTTGCTTATTTATTTATTAATTGACTTTTGACAAAGACTGATTGATGAGTGAAAATTATATTTCCTCTTTTTATAACAATAATGGTTTATTAAAATATTTTTTTATTTTAATAATTTAATAGTAAATTTATTAATAATTAAAATTTTAATTTCATTCAGTTTATTTTTTATAAAATTATTTTAATTTCATGATCAATGTTGCATATTTAATTTGTCATTCACTCATTTGACTTAAGGTTTTTTTAGTTATTGATTTTTTTTTCATTTTATCCTTTAATATTGGATTTGATTGAGAATTAAGTTTTATAATTTGTTTTTATTTGTTTAATATAAGGTTATTTAGTCTCATGAACCGAGTCAAGAGTTTAGTGAGTTGACTTTGGGTTTTTTATTGTCCTTTCTAATTAATTTTTTATTTCAATTTTATCCTTTAACATTAAATTAAACATTGGATTAATTGAGAATTGAACTTCATAATATATTTTTATTAGATTATCTTTATCTTATGATTAAGGCTTGACAGGTTAACTCGAGTTTTTTTATTATCATTTTTTAATTGATTTTTTCAATTTTATTCTTCAATAATGAGAATTGAGTTTTAATTTTTTTTTTATTTACTTTTTATGAAGTTATTACGGTCTCATGACTTAAGTCGTAAATTTTACATGTAAACCTGATTTGACCCGAGTTAATTTAATATATTATAATCTCAAAATTTTTTTAAAAAAATTTAGTCAAATTATATATATATTTTTGTTGTATTTGAACCTGTCAAATCAATTAGATTACATCAGCTCAATACTTATACAGTTTTTTTTTCTTGAAAACACGTAATTAATGCTAGGATTTTTTTTTATATATTTTTTTAAAAATATATGCTATCTATGTACAGTACAGGTAAATGATCTAGTTTACATCTAAATGAGCATTAATTCACGTTTGATGATTTTGAATAACTTGAAAATTAATGATGCAAGCATAAACAATTGGTGGCGTGCAAAATTTTAAATTATCAAACATATTATTAATTTAAAATTTGTTTGTTTTTTTGTTTTTTAAAAAATTATTTTTTTCTGTTTTAAATTAATTTTTTTAGATTTTTTAATGTTATAATATTAAAAATAAAATATATATTTTAAAAATAATTATTACCACACTTACCTCTCGTGGCTTCATCAGAGCTTATAAACAATGACTCGGGTTGTAAATAATGAGCTGATTATGAGTTCGTAGCTGTTTACATTGATTTTTAGCACTTTACTACTCTTTTTGGTAGATTCTTAAGACTTCTTGAAGAATAAATTTACCTGACAGATACAGGGAGTGAGTTGTATGACATTAGTAACTTGTAACTTCTTTCATTGTAATGGGATACTTCCATTTGCTTGTGATTTCAGTCTCTTTAGTGCTACATTGTACAATTTATGCCCACCTCTTTCTTCGATGCTTGGCCTCAGGGAAGCAACGCAAGGTTTCTGAATACTACAAGAAACAAGAAAGGCTCCTTGAAGGGTATAATGAGATGGAGGCCATGACTGAATCGGGTTGTTTCCCTGGAAATCCGACAGAGGTAGGATGCTATCTTCTTTTCCCCCTCTGCTCCCCACTCTTGCTAATGATATAATAGTTTCAATCTAAAGGCATCCTTCTTCTTTTCAGGATGAAATGAAGCAGCTGGCAAAGAGCGAGCGACTGGCAATTCATATTTCCAATGTAGCTAACTTGCTACTATTTGCAGCAAAGGTTTATGCTTCTATAGAGAGCAAATCTATGGCAGTTATTGCTTCAACTCTGGACTCCCTACTGGATCTCTTGTCGGGATTTATTTTGTGGTTCACTTCCCATGCCATGAAAAAGCCAAACCATTACCACCACTATCCAATTGGAAAGAAACGGATGCAGCCCGTGGTAAGTTGGTTCATTTACTTGGTCACTCAGCTTAATACTTATTTGTTTGGAATCACATCCGTTGCAGACATGACTTCTGATCTTCTATTTTTCCTTCTCATTCTCTCAAAGAGGTCTGTAAGTGGATTGCTATATCCACTCTATGTGCTGTTATGTTACACAAACATTCCTAAAGTAAAATCTATTCAGTGACAGAAAGCAATAGAGGGCCATGGAAGGTGTGCTTCAATTATTGCGATAGAATTTCAAAATGATTACAGGCAATAGCACTTGCTTGGATATATCCAAGGATAAGAAGATGCTAGAGACTAGCTAATATCACAATCCAATGGGGTTTCAAGATGGATAAACTGTCATAGTTTTTGTCAGCGAAAATTAACGAATATAAGGAGCAAAGAAATGGGAATGATAAGCATTACACTCCAAGTGAAAGCAAATGGGAATTCAAATTTTGCGTAACTGGACATCCTGCCAACTCAAATTATTATGAAATTATTGATCTCCTTCATTTCAACATGTCTGATAATCACGCTTGATTATGCAGGGCATCATTGTCTTTGCATCTGTAATGGCGACACTGGGGTTGCAAATTCTACTTGAGTCTGGTCGGCAGCTCATTTTTAAGGTACGCAACTACGAGTTACTCATTTTTCATCTGAGAAAAAGGATGAACTAAATAGTAGTGCAATGTTGGACTCGTACTTGGATTTTAACCTCTTTTTCACCTTTGACTTTTATTATCCGGATCAGACATTCAAGAAAAGATTTAGATCACTTGCTAGTAACAGCTTAGACTTTCTTATATGCTATGATACTTTTGGCCATAATTCAGTTAAAAAGAAAATTTAAACTATAAAATTTGAATGATATACCCACTCTGTTCATGCTTT
This sequence comes from Populus alba, assembly GCF_005239225.2. Classification (NCBI taxonomy): domain Eukaryota; kingdom Viridiplantae; phylum Streptophyta; class Magnoliopsida; order Malpighiales; family Salicaceae; genus Populus; species Populus alba. The sequence goes on from NC_133293.1 coordinate 16,705,142, forward strand.
GAACTTTGTCTAATCACATTAGTTGCCACTGTCTCTGACTTGGAAAGGGAGGGAGGTTGTCAAGTTAGGGAAGTCATCGCATATGGAATTGAGCTGAAAAACTGATTGGTTATTTTTCTGTTAATATTTAGTCGATGGGCTCCAGGATCTCTTAGATTTAAACTTGAACAGATTTCCTTCAGGAAACATTTCATGAGTATTGCGTCGATTGTGCTACTAATATGTTCTGCACTCAATGAGAGAATATAACGGACTCAAACAAAGTCATTCCTTACTTTAAGTAGCCTAATTTCCTATGTGAAGCTTCCTTCCATCTTTACCGCTCTCTTGAGCAGTCTAAGAATATTTTTTATTTATTTGATGCAGAAAGGGCCTAGAATGGATAAGGGGCAGGAGAAATGGATGATTGCCATAATGGTTTTTGTCACGGTAGTGAAGTTTCTGCTAATGCTCTATTGTCGAAGATTTAAGAATGAAATTGTCAGAGCCTATGCTCAAGATCATCTTTTTGACGTCGTAACCAATTCAGTTGGTTTGATAACAGCCGTCCTAGCAGTCCGGTATTACTGGTGGATCGATCCTACTGGAGCTATTATAGTAAGTTTCTTAAACTGTGAATTCTCGGAGTTCTTTATTCTGCTGTATTTCAAGTTGGATTAACCACTCTTCAACTTCCCTTGCTTTATTCATTTTTTTTTAGAAAAAACTATCTGGTCACCTATGATGAAATCCATGTCACCTATTATGTCCTGCAGAATATGTTCAAATGCTCTGCTATTTTTGTTAGAATTGCTTGGCCTTTCAATGAGCTGATAGCAATGCCTATCGGTGCCCTTAGCAGGGCACTGTAGGATAGATAGTAAATAAGAATCTCATTTGTTTCCTATTAGGATTTAAGACTTTGGCTTAAGAATTATCGATCATTTCTTCACCCAAAACGCAGATAGCGTTGTATACCATCACCACATGGTCCAGAACAGTTATCGAGAATGTATGGTCTTTGATTGGAAGAACTGCCCCGCCTGAGTTTCTAGCAAAGCTAACATACCTGATATGGAATCACCATAAAGAGATCAAGCACATTGACACAGTTAGGGCATACACTTTCGGAAACGATTACTTTGCGGAGGTTGACATAGTCTTGCCAGAAGACATGGTTTTGAACCAAGCACATAATATCGGCGAGGATCTCCAAGAGAAGCTTGAGCAATTACCTGAAGTTGAGCGAGCTTTTGTGCATATAGATTTCGAGTTTTCCCATAGGCCTGAACACAAGAGCAAGTTCTAATGGGTGATAGAACAACACTGTATCACTGGTATAACTAGTCTCTTGCCATAAATTAGTAATCTTTATCCCTTGAAACATTTTCATGTTTGATGAATTCACTTCATAAGGAATAATTATGTAATGAAATGGAAAGATTATCATGGAAAATGTTTTTCTGAAAACTATTTTTAAACTTTTATATATTTGTTTATCATTTGAAACTAGTTAATAGGTAGCATTTAGTCTCATAAAATATCATATTTGATTTATATTTTTTTAATAAAATTAAAAAAAATTATTTTCTAGATTTTTTTATTTTTGTTTCGAGTTAGTGCATAGATGTCAGATGTGCTTCAATAATGCAATTTTGTTCCATTTTGTTATCCTCTTTATCCCTAAACTCCTCTCGTTTTTTGAAAAACATACATGCTCTTGTGCCCCTTTAGCCCCACTAGTTATCAGATCTGTACGGACCGTACCAGACCACACAAGGATCTTAAAATTTGCTCTGTTCTTTTAACCACTTTTCCAGGTAAAAATAATAGAAAGGCCCAATAAACCTGAAAGGAGAATAAAATTGAGTTTATCAGGTGTACTCGTACAGCATATGAAAGCGATCTATATGTCTAGTGCTGAATTCTGGTAGTGACTTGATCAACGAGGGTTTTACAATGAACAACCTCGAGTCTTGAGGAGATAAGAGGGTCTTTTCTGAACAATCTGCTCTCTAATGCCTTCCCCTTTGCTGAAGATCATCTAGTCATCGGCAAAACAAAGGTGGGAAAAATCCTATTCTTTTGGCACCTCCAGTGAAACTTGAACTCCGCCTTGTCTCAGCCCCCTTCCCCCTTGAAAATAGGCTGCATGTTCACCGTTAACATTTATACAGAATTGAAATGTGGTAATACAAACCATGATCCATCCAACTACTTGTTCAGGGAAACTCATTCTGATCAGCATAGCATTAATGAAATCCCATCTAACCGAGTCATATGCCTTCATAAGATCTGCCTTCACAGCACAACGAGCAGACCGTCGTTTCTATGGTACCCTCTCATCAATTCCTCGTCAATTATTTGTTTTGAACGACTTCATAAGGAAAAAAGACCCCTTTCTTCCCTTTTTACTGATTTTTTTTAGACATCTTGAACTCTTCTTTGCTTGACATGGTACTGCCTGTTATTTACATGAAAGGTTGATAAAAGTTAGGTGTGTTCGTATATATTTCAACTTTTATAAGCAATTCATACCATTGAACTCTGTTTTGTTCATTGAAAAATAATTTATACTGCGGGTTTTAGTCTATTTCAACACGTGATTTCTTGCTGGGACTTTTTTATATAAAGAAAAGCGTATCTATCAGGAAATTGAAGCATCCAGCTGTTGCGTTGTCCCCTAGAGCTTTATTTTCCTTACTTTCTGATACTGGACATGAGACTACTCGGGGATCTGGATGCCGAATTATAGTTTCTTGGAGCAGAAAGCCTGTCTCTGAGTTTGCTGAGCCCTTTTTGACCAACCTAAACAGTCCAACTGTTGTTCTAGGAATCTAGGATGGGTTGAGTTGAAAAGCTGCTCGGACAACCGGTCAAAATTTAAAATCTGGGTTTTAGACCATGCCGACCATCAAGATAGGTCTAAAAATTATGCTATAAAGCATAACAATTCCGATTCATTATTACGGTACATGTTGCTAAATTACATTTTGTTAATTGCTTAAGGTTTTATTTGATATTAAGATAACTTTTGTTTTTGCACAACCCTAAGAAAAAATTATTTTGGTGATTAAATAGTTTATATCTTTTGCGACAAGTCTCACATATAATTCCGTGTTAAATTTTTGTTTTATAGAACCTAAAATAATATGTATTTTATTCACAGAAACCTATTTTTTATTTATTTTACATATAAAAATTCATATTATAGCAATTTTAATAAAAAAATATATATTTTTTAAATACCTTTTTAAAACCCCAAATAAAATTATTTGTTTCAAACCTATCTTTTTAAACAACAACAATGAAAGTTACGGCAAAACCAAGTCTAGCATGATTGATTCTGCTACCTGTGCCGTCCATCAAAATGGGTGCAATCACCTTCAAGCACATATTCATCAACAATCAGAATCTTGTTCTTTGATCTTGACAATTGCGTTCCTGTGGCCACTGCTCTTCTGACGATAGCATAAGACGACAGCTGAAAACGTTTGAATAGCTTGAGATATTTTTGTTTTCAACTCAAAATAATTAAACACACTGCACCGTATTTCTAAGAGTGATTTGAGCACCTTTTTAGTGCGTTCTCTGTTTACTTGTTTTGCAAGGAAGGCATTGATATCCTACCTTTTTCTTTAGCAATGGAGATTGTAGATTTCCTCAGATCATGCATTTATTGCACTAAGTAAATTCGATATGTTTAATTATTTTTCCGAATCAGACTTTGTTATCTACATCCTGTTGAATGAGACTAGCTAAGATGGTAGTGCAATCCAAATTCGATCGCGATAATTATATTCTCACATAAATAGTGATTCCATTTTAAAATGTATATATTACTTTTGAATTTTCATGAGTAATTTATTATTAGTACTATTATTTTCATATTACATACATAATAATTGAAAAATAAAATATTAAAATTAAAATTTATAGTGTTATTTAAGAATCATGTAAAAATAAAAATAAAAATAAGTAAATCAACATGATAATTATTTGTTTTGAGTTTTGTAAACAAAAATACATAAAAGCACCACCCCCCCCCCTCTTTTTATTTTTTCTAAGGGTTTTTTTTTAAAAAAAAAAAAACAATTAACATAGACAACATATTATTTATTGATGCAGACAACTCATCGTTTACTTGTCTAGTTTCTGGCAGCCTAGGTGGTGGAAAACTGAGCATAAAGTCTCCTTTAATTTTCTGAACTAAATAACTTATTTTTAATCAATATTTTGGAAACAATACACACAGCTCAATACATGTAGTTTCCTCTAGTGTATCTAGAGAAATTTAATTTCTTTAGGTGTTTACTTCAAGATTTACAGCTATAAAATACAAAAATCGAAGCAAAATTTTAAGTAAATTCTTTAAAGTTTTTATTAATGAATGTTGAATACAGGATGTTTTTTTGGCTGATTTTCTTTTTAGATGATCGCTTGCAATGTATATGAATATGATCCATATTTCACAGCATGCTTGCCACAAGGTCACAGCTCACAGTTAAAAGTTAAAACTACAAACAAGATGACATCTACCTCGTAATAATCCACTCAACCTTCATCGAATGATCTCGTCTATGCCCCACGTTCTTTTATTACAGGAACTGATCATAGAAGACTCTAAGCAAGGAATAAAATTGATTTCAATAAAATGCCGAATCCATGTTTAAAGAAGCGGGCTTCGTTTTTGGAAAAAGAAAGCCACGTGTAGATCGGCCTTTTCCTATAACAAGGAGGCGGTTTGGGGGATTCTTGAATGAGTAGAATCTGCACAAGTTACAGCCATCACCATTTTCATTTTTCTCTCTTGGCAAAAAAGTTACATGGAAGGAGACCAGAGCGATCAGAAAAAGAATGTTACAGAAGATTATAGTGCAGAGGCTCCTCCATTTGCAAAATCAGCGGTAGAAGAGGACCCGTCGTCATGGCGACTCAGTCTCCACAGTTTTCGCATAGAAAAGCAAGACAGTACTGATCATGGTCGTCAAACTTGGTCCTCTTTCCTGCGTGCATCATCAAGTAATGCATTCCTTGCCTCGATCTTCTCCTTGATCTTGCTGCCTTGACCGCATCTGCCTCATTTCAGTTCTCTTCGCTGCCTTAATCTTTTCCTTTTCTTTTGTTTTTTGTTTCTTACTTTCTATTCTCAGCTTTAAATTCCTTGTTGGTAATTAAGTGATGGTTAAATTATAAATTAGTTTTCTATTTCAAAACAAGTTAAATAGCCGCTCTAGTCTTAAAAACTAATTGAGGGCCTCTGCCATCAATTTCTTATTCTTTCTCAATTTATTTTGTTTTTTATTTTAATAAATAGAAAAAGAAAAGAACACGTAAATAACATGAAAGAAAAAAGATCGAAGAAAGTAATATTAAATCAAACATAATCAACATTAGTCAATCAATTAGTTTCAAAAGGTTAAAAACTATTTATTTAATTTGTTTTACAAAATTAAAGGGACTGGTTTATAATTAATTTACTCGTTAAGTACATACAGATGAGGAGGGTAAAAGAGAATCAAACTGTGTATAATTCTAGAAGTTGCGAAGTTGATTCTGACGATAACTCGTTAGAGAAATTATAGAGAGTGGAAAAGCCAGAAATAACCCCCACGCAGTACAGCAATTAACCAGCAATTCTCAAAATATTGATAAGAAGAAAAAAATTCTGAACAGGAGATGTTTTTTTTTTCTCTTTCGCTGGAAAGTAGTGAATTAAGTAGTTCCCATAATCTTCTTTTCTCCATGTGTAATCATTTTTCATAATTTTTTTTTTTAAATGATCAGTTAATTTTTTGTTTGTTTCTTTGATTTACTAAGTTGGAATCTTGAGATCAATATTTTTTTAAAAAAATATTCTTCTAAATACACTGTCGTTATAGAGATATTGATATAAAAATATATTTTAAAAACATTTAAAAAAATAATTTAGTTTCAATTAAATTGATCCAAAAATATTCTTTATTATTTAAATTTTAAAAAAATTCATGTTTTGTGAAGTCGTGGACCTGTATTATGGTTAAGCTATAAACATGTGGTATGGTGTTCAAATAATAATAATAATAATAAGATTGATATTATATATGTTACATGATTTAGGTTGCGTATTTAATTCGTTGATTCATATTAATATTATATATTTTTTTTTAATATTTTAAAAAATAAATAAATACATTTTTAAATTTTGTTTAAAATTTCTTACACTAGACAATACATCAACAATTTTCTCTCTCTTTTTTATCGAGCGATTACCTTTACGAAACTTTTATTATGTTAAAAGGAAGCTCGCGGCAACCTATGTACTTGCAAGCTGTGAGAGATCTGCATTCTCTAATCAGGATGATCTTATATACGTGTATTCCATTTATGTATTTATGCATGGATATACCTGCTGTGATCCGTCCCTGTAAAGCTTAGATGAGAATATGACCTCCTGTAAATTATGCAAGGAGGACAACAGAAAGGGGAAATTAAAAAATGCTGAAATTAACGCTAAACTAATGGAGTACAACGAGAGAGGCATGTAGTTAATTAGCTAGCAAATTTCAGTCTATTGAATTAATTTATCTTAGCTATCTTGACCAATATTATTAAACCCAGATCAGCTCGACGAGTCATCTTAAAAGTTAGACCGGTTTAGGTTTATCAAAAAACTGGTCAGTACAATAACTTGGTCAAATCTGTGACCCGGACAAGATCTTATCTTTATATATAGTTTATATTTATATGGATTTTTTCTTAATTTTTTATATATAAAATATTAAAACTTTATTTTTTTAATTTTTTCGAGTTGATCCGAGTTAACTCAGGTTGACTCATAAAATCCAAAACCCAACTTCTTAACCAAGTGAACCCCGAGCCTCGACTTCAATTTTCCTAGTCATTAAGTTAAAAAAAAATAGAAAGATTGTGATTATATTTTGAGTTGAAATCTAGTGAATACATCCTGTAAATGTGGATATATATATATATATACACGACATTTTTAAATTTAAAAAGAAAAATAAGATTGATTTTTCGTTTCTTTATTAAGAAGGGTAAAATCAAATATTTATTAGTGTTTGGTAATGTTATGTATGATATTTTTTATAAGTATTTTTTAATTGAATATTTATTAAAATATATTTTTTAAATTTTTTATATTTTAACAGAAATATATAAAAAAATATCTAATAAAATATTAATTTAATATTTTTTAAAAATAAATTAAAAAACAAAAACAATCACTATTTTAAATATCTTTTAAAAATTTGCAAGACCCAGATATTTAGGAATAGGTTACAGCATCCACCGCCCAAACACCCCCCCACCCCCGAATAGTCATAAGCTCCTTAAAAAAAAAAAAACACCGATCGCTACCAATACATAAGCTGTGAAGAAGTGACCAAAGCGACACTAGTCATGGCTAGAGAGGGCGGCGGCGGCGGCACTGATTATACAACAGAAGATGATAACACTCATTTGCTTCCTCCACCGGCCTCGTGGAGATTAGATATTGATAAGTTCCGTCTTCCTTGAGAAAGTCATAGGCATCGCAGTCATAGTCCACGAATTATTTAGTGGAAAGATGAGAAGTGACCTTTGATTCCATGGAATTTATTCTAGTTTGGTATGTGTGTAATTAGTGGGGTTACCAATTGCCATGACTTATCCAAGATTCAAGTGTTGGGTTTTTCTGGTTGGACATTGATTCTCTTTTGCAAAGTTGGTGATGGCAATAGGAATTCCTTGTAAGGGGTTTTCCTTTTCCTTTTATATAAATGGAAAAGCAACGAGAGAAGGTTATCAACTATGTTTTATCATTGGATCAATTGTGTTAACGCTGCATTCAGCACTTAAAATTACTAATTCATTCTAGTTTGTGGTGGCTAGATAATTTACAACGAGGAGTCCAATATTGTGGTGCAAAAAGCATTATTAGTAAAATAGATGGTTTTGAGTTGAGAGCATGCCATGCTTAACTTCCTGATTGCATGGTTACTGTCACCATGATAAAGATAACCATTATTGTGCTTTGGCATCATGCAGACTCCCTTGCATTCATGCCAAAACTGTGGCTGGTCAAAGCATCAGTGGCTGATGTTTTGGCCAGCCCCAGGTCTTCCTACATTATGGGCTAAGCACCGAGTTATTTAAATAATGAGCTGATTATGAGTTCGTAGCTGTTTACATTGATTTTTAGCACTTTACTACTCTTTTTGGTAGATTCTTAAGACTTCTTGAAGAATAAATTTACCTGACAGATACAGGGAGTGAGTTGTATGACATTAGTAACTTGTAACTTCTTTCATTGTAATGGGATACTTCCATTTGCTTGTGATTTCAGTCTCTTTAGTGCTACATTGTACAATTTATGCCCACCTCTTTCTTCGATGCTTGGCCTCAGGGAAGCAACGCAAGGTTTCTGAATACTACAAGAAACAAGAAAGGCTCCTTGAAGGGTATAATGAGATGGAGGCCATGACTGAATCGGGTTGTTTCCCTGGAAATCCGACAGAGGTAGGATGCTATCTTCTTTTCCACCTCTGCTCCCCACTCTTGCTAATGATATAATAGTTTCAATCTAAAGGCATCCTTCTTCTTTTCAGGATGAAATGAAGCAGCTGGCAAAGAGCGAGCGACTGGCAATTCATATTTCCAATGTAGCTAACTTGCTACTATTTGCAGCAAAGGTTTATGCTTCTATAGAGAGCAAATCTATGGCAGTTATTGCTTCAACTCTGGACTCCCTACTGGATCTCTTGTCGGGATTTATTTTGTGGTTCACTTCCCATGCCATGAAAAAGCCAAACCATTACCACCACTATCCAATTGGAAAGAAACGGATGCAGCCCGTGGTAAGTTAGTTCATTTACTTGGTCACTCAGCTTAATACTTATTTGTTTGGAATCAGATCCGTTGCAGACATGACTTCTGATCTTCTATTTTTCCTTCTCTCGTTCTCTCAAGAGGTCTGTAAGTGGATTGTTATATCCACTCTATGTGCTGTTATGTTACACAAACATTCCTAAAGTAAAATCTATTCAGTGACAGAAAGCAATAGAGGGCCATGGAAGGTGTGCTTCAATTATTGCGATAGAATTTCAAAATGATTACAGGCAATAGCACTTGCTTGGATATATCCAAGGATAACAAGATGCTAGAGACTAGCTAATATCACAATCCAATTGGGTTTCAAGATGGATAAACTGTCATAGTTTTTGTCAGGGAAAATTAACGAATATACGGAGCAAAGAAATGGAAATAATCAGCATTAAACTCCAAGTGAAAGCAAATGGGAATTCAAATTTTGCATAACTGGACATCCTGCCAACTCAAATTATTATGAAATTATTGATCTCCTTCATTTCAACATGTCTGATAATCATGCTTGATTATGCAGGGCATCATTGTCTTTGCATCTGTAATGGCGACACTGGGGTTGCAAATTCTACTTGAGTCTGGTCGGAAGCTCATTTTGAAGGTATGCAACTACGATTTACTCATTTTTCATCTGACAAAAAGGATGAACTAAATAGTAGTGCAATGTTGGACTCGTACTTGGATTTTAACCTCTTTTTCACCTTTGACTTTTATTCTCCGGATCAGACATTCGAGAAAAGATTTAGATCACTTGCTAGTAACAGCTTAAACTTTCTTATATGCTATGATACTTTTGGCCATAATTCAGTGAAAAATAAAATTTAAACTATGAAATTTGAATGATATACCCACTCTGTTCATGCTTTGAACTTTGTTTAATCACATTAGTTGCCACTGTCTCTGTCTTGGAAAGGGAGGGAGATTGTCAAGTTAGGGAAGTCATCGCATATGGAATTGAGCCGAAAAACTGATTGGTTATTTTGCTGTTAATATTTAGTCGATGGGCTCCAGGATCTCTTAGATTTAAACTTGAACAGATTTCCTTAAGGAAAAATTTCACGAGTATTGCGTCGATTGTCAGAATAGTTTTTTATTTATTTGATGCAGGAAGGGCCTAGAATGGATAAGGGGCAGGAGAAATGGATGACTGCCATAATGGTTTCTGTCACGGTAGTGAAGTTTCTGCTAATGCTCTATTGTCGAAGATTTAAGAATGAAATTGTCAGAGCCTATGCTCAAGATCATCTTTTTGACGTCGTAACCAATTCAGTTGGTTTGATAACAGCCGTCCTAGCAGTCCGGTATTACTGGTGGATCGATCCTACTGGAGCTATTATAGTAAGTTTCTTAAATTGTGAATTCTCGGAGTTCTTTATTCTGCTGTATTTCAAGTTGGTTTAACCATTCTTCAACTTCTCTTGCTTTATTCATTTTTTTTAGAAAAAACTATCTGGGTAGATATCATTAAATCCATGTCACCTATTATGTCCTGCAGAATATGTTCAAATGCTCTGCTATTTTTGTAAAAATTGCTTTGCCTTTCAATGAGCTGATAGCAATGCCTATCGGTGTCCTTAGCAGGGCACTGGAGGATAGATAGTAAATAAGAATCTCATTTGGTTCCTCCTGTTAGGATTTAAGACTTTGGTTTAAGAATTATCGATCATTTCTTCACCCAATACGCAGATAGCGTTGTATACCATCACCACATGGACCAGAACAGTTATCGAGAATGTATGGTCTTTGATTGGAAGAACTGCCCCGCCTGAGTTTCTAGCAAAGCTAACATACCTGATATGGAATCACCATAAAGAGATCAAGCACATTGACACAGTTAGGGCATACACTTTCGGTAGCCATTACTTTGCGGAGGTTCACATAGTCTTGCCAAAAGACATGGTTTTGAACCAAGCACATAATATCGGTGAGGATCTCCAAGAGAAGCTTGAGCAATTACCTGAAGTTGAGCGAGCTTTTGTGCATATAGATTTCGAGTTTTCCCATAGGCCTGAACACAAGAGCAAGTTCTAATGGGTGATAGCAATAATGGCTGGAGCTCAACCTATCACTGCAAGTTCTTTGCGAGGCCAACTAATTTTCTCTTGTTCCACTGCTTATTTCACTGCTTAATTGACAGTCCGCAGCTTCTTGTCTGCTATAATTTACCTAATATTCCGCTCTAATACTGTTAATCAATGCTATTAGTTTAGGTCATGTTTTCTTGATTAGTCCTTTGGTTAAAACTTCAACTGATTGAGGGTGATGAAAATTCTCCATCAGATGCTTTGGTTAAAACTTCAACTGATTGATGGTGATGAAAATTCTCCATCAACTTATAGCAACCATGGGTTTCGTATATACATTCATTTTCCAGATGCAGTGTGTATTTGCATAATCTTCTTAGCAATTATTATCCCCTTGAATCTTATTTCAAAAAAAAAAAAAAAAAGGAAACAATCAATCGCCTTTTGATCATACTTCAAGAAAAAAATATATGCAAAGAACAATTCAATATTTTATATGGAACTCTTTCGTATACATAAATAAATATTATCTTATTTCCTCAAACCATTACAATTCTATTTGTTTTGCCAACATCGTATCTCTTCACTTGCTAGAACAACATTATATCACTGATATATTTAGTCTCTTGCCATAAATTAGTAATCTTTATCCCTTGAAACATTTTCATGTTTGATGAATTCACTTTATAAGGAATAATGAAAATGGAGAAAGATTGTCATGAAAAGTGTTTTTCTAAAAAATTATTTTATAAACTTTCATGTATTTATTTACCATTAGAAACCGTTAATGAAAAATATTTTTCAATTTAAAATTTTTTTTGTTAGATTTACAAGAAAGTATTTTCATTTTATTTTGAGTGAAAATACTTTATAAAAATTATAAAAAATTTAAAAATATTTTGTTATTTGTTAGCTATATCAAGTTTGGCACTCAATTTTTTAATTGTTATATATGTTTTGAATTTTTTTTCTAATTTCATCTATTAGAATCTAATTTAATTTGATTTTTATACTAATTATAGATTTTCATCCCTTAGAATTTTATTTTGAATTTAATTGCTATATTTTTTTTTATTATTATTTGTTTTATTTGAAATAATTTTATAAAATTATATATTTAAAAAAAGTCATAATTTTTTAACTTTTTTATATGTCAGATTTAGTCTATATTCTCTTAATAAACTTGAAAAAAAAATTAAAAATTATTTTATAGATTATTTTTCATGACATAGACAAATTCTAAAAAATATTTTCTAATTTATTTTTTGTACACAATTAAACATTAAAAAATAATTTATTTTTAAAAAATTCACTTTGCATGAAAAATATTCTTAAAAAAAAAAATATTTTCTAACAAATAAACTACAGAGCAGATAATTGTTGAAAGCATCTAAATAGCAAACCCATCCCAAGATAAGTACTCTCCTGTTCTAACTTTTTCAAAGCCTTTGGTAGTATAACTGAGACAATAACGAGTTTTTTTATCCTTACAAAAATAGAGTTATAAAAGTTTTGAGAATTCAACAAAAACATCACAAAAGATCACGAAGATCAATTCACTTGCATTCTCTCCACCAAATGCATTCGTCTATATTTAAACTTTTTCTTAATTACCCTTTCAATAACTATGAAAATGATTAAGTTCTAATATTTTCTCAATCTAAGAACATAATTTTCTCTTTAATGCCTTGTTTGTTTCACGGAAACTGAATTCCAGGAATTCAGTTTCCTCATTTTCCAACGTTTGGCAACCATCCGGAAAGTTAGTCAAAGAAAAGTTAATTCCTTAACTTTCCGGTCAACAAGGAAATTACTTTCACCCGCAGGAAAGTGTTTTCCTTTGCTTATCAAAAGGAAAACACTTTCCTTTATTGATAAAAACATCTTCTTCTCGCTCTGTGTCCGAAAATAATTTATAATTCACTGCTACAGTAGAAGCGAATTATAATTCACTGCTACTGTAGCATTGAATTATAATTCGCTGCTACTGTAGCAGCGAATTAAAATGCAAAGAGTTGGTTTATTTTATTTAAGTAATGAGTTTTTTTATTAAATCAAAGTTTAATTAATTTTTCAATAAAACTTTTGATTTTATTAATTAAAATAATCTAAAATTTAATTAAATCAATTCTCCAATTAAACCCTTGATTTAATTAATTAAACTAGTCAAGAGTTTAATTAAATTTTTAAACTTCCAATCATGTTGCCTTAACTCAAATTTTAATTCATCCTTCATTTATTTTATTTTTATTTTTCATCATCTTTTTTTTTTAAATAATAAAAATAAAAAGATCAAAATTGGGTTATGACAATTGTAAGTGATTAAATATTTTATATATATTAGATAAATTTGAAAAAAAAATTAATTCATTAATAAATTATTTTCCAGTTCATTTTCCATAGCACAACCAAATACTGGAAAGTGTTTTCCAGTTCATTTTCCATAACACTACCAAACATCGGAAAATACTTTCCCGGAATTCACTTTCCAGAAATTTATTTTCCCCGAAATTCACTTTCCAAAAGAAAACCACTTTCCTGCAAACAAACGGAGCCTAAAGTTTAATTATGACGGAGGTGGCACTATAACAAATTCGAACTCTCATGCTGGATTGGGCTGAAACATAGCCCAGGTCAGTTCGGTAATTTTAAAGAGTAGCAAACTAGGGTTTCTACCCTATTCTCAACTACTATTTATATCCCCAACAAATGCTTCATCTCTTGGAACTCCGCCCTCTCTGTACGTGAGCCACCACCTCTCATCTTCTCCCTCTACACCAAGGCTGCGTCGATCCCTCAAATTTTTTTACCCTTCCACGCTCTCTTCATTTTCCTAGTTGTTTTGATTTCTATTGCCATGTATAGCCTGTGATGCATCAAAATTGTCCGTACCATCTGAGATCTTTCTGTATCTTTGATGACACACAAACTTGTATAGATTCTGAGGCTTTGTTTCTCAAAACTTTCATTTATAATTTTTTTTCTAGGGAAATCATTTTTTAACACGAGGCAGTGACGATGAAAATCATATACCATCAAACTTTGAGAGCTCAAAAAAAACTTGAGCTTGTTGATGCCATCTAATAATTTCTGAGACCTCAGTTTCGATCTCATATGTTTTGTTTGAATAGCAGTAATTTTTTTGCCTGTGCTGTATTTTTTGGGGAAAAGGCAACAAATTAGAGTCTCTGAAGTGCTTTAAATTTCAATAGCGTTTTCAGTGCTGTACGTTGCCGACACCAATTTTGGGTGCTGAGATTCTGGCATTTGCTTCCGTTTTACTGAAGCTTATGCATTCAGATGTTCCTACATTCTATTTCTTTTCTTTTCTTTTTTACAAAAAAATAACTCTGTTACATTTTTTATTTGAATACAAATGTCATTGATCCTGCTTTAAAACTGGAAAAAAAGTTGTTTGAGATGTAGTTGAAACGAAAGTTGGGTGTGGAGGGCAACAATTTAGAGTCTCTGAGGCGCTCTTTCTATAGTGTTTCAGTGCTGTACGTTGCCAATACTTATCCGGGTGCTGAGATTATAGCATGATTCCTTATTTTGATAAGGTTTGTGCCTTCAGAAGCTCCCACATTTAAATCATTCTCCTCCACGAAACCCGTTTTTTCAGATACCGTTTGTTTTTGTCAAAAATACATTTGAAAAAAATTATTTTGAATTATGTTCATATTATTGCGCTTGCTGATTACATACACTATTCTGGTCAACTATTATGTTATATTCTGAAATTAGAGGAACTCCATTAAATGGAACGAAGTGTTGTCAGTTTTGAGTTTTCGATTGAAGTCATTGAACACCATTATTGATCCTTTGAGTAAGCACATTAATCACGCTCAAGTGTGTGGCAGGTAACACGAGATAGGGCATTACTTTACATGCTAAAAATTCTAATAAAACCTTGTAATGACAAAAACGAGTAGAGAATTAAACATACAGCCAACATAGAAAATGCATCAATAATTCCGTCCATTTCTTCAAGTTGGCAAGCCATTATGTTTGACGGTAAATTAATAACAATGAAAAATAAAATAACAATGAAAAATAAACAAAATCTAGTCCTGTTTGTTTGCTGAAAGTGATAGTGTATTTTTTAATATTTGATAGTATAATGAAAAATAAGTTGGAAAATATTTTCCAGTGTTTGGTTATGTCATGAAAAATGAGCTGGAAAATAACTTATTAATATTTTATTTTTCTCAAGTTTTTTAAAATAATAAGGAACAAATCTTACAAATTAAAAGGTTAAATAAAAATGAAATTGAAAAAAAAATATATTTTCATAAATTATCTTAAATAAAATAAATAATAATCAAAATAATAAATATCATATTTAAAAAATTAAAATAATAATAATTAATATTTTATAAATTATTTCAAATAAAATAAGTAACAATCAAAAGACTGTGGACTAAATTAGATAGATAAAAAATTTTAATAAAAAAATAATAAGAAAAAAACAAATAGCAATTATAAAAATAAAGATCAAAATTAATATAAAAATAAAATTTTAAAAGATGAAATTAAAAAATAAATATTCAAAACAAAAAATATATATATATAACAAATAAAAGTTTGAGGATCAAATTTGATATAATCAGTAAATAATGACATTTTTAAATTTTTCACAACTTCCGGAAAATATTTTCCGCTCAAATTTTCCAGGAAAACACTTTTCTAAAAACCAAGTCAAATTTTTTTTTTTACTGGAAAATTTTTTCTGTTAACCAACTTTTCTAATGGCAAACAAACAGTTAAAGAAAAACACTTTTCTGAAAACCAAGCCAAAATTTTTTTATTAAAATATTTTTCGTTGACCGAAAAGTATGTTCTGTTGATCAACTTTTCTAATGGCAAACAAACACAATAAAATTTGAAAAATGATTTCCCAAAAATTAGTTTTAAGAAAACAAACATGACCCTATTGAATATAAGAATTTCAACGACTCAATAAAAGAATTTCAACAAATCAACAAAATTCGTATTTTGCCATCTTAACAGCAAAATACCAAAAAAAAAGATTTAATTAACCAACAAATAATAAATAATCTTTCTTTTATTATCTGCTTCAAAAAATCTACTTGAATGATGTATTTTTTTATTGGTTTTGTGTGTTATTTTTGTTTATACTTATTGTATACGTTTGTATGAATGAAAGACGAGAGACGGCAACTATTTTAGAAACCGTATTTTTAATGGCAAGGCCATAGCAAAATAATCCTCACTGCTGTCCGATGCCGACGCCTATGATGACGTCACGTATCGTATGGGCCTACTCTGTAAAGCATGGTGTCTTCATGCCCATTTTATGCTTCTGGGTTTCTGGTCGAGATATTTCCCCTGCGTTATTTTGTTCGCGGTGTGCTTGGTGTCATTGTAATTGTAACATATATTAAACGGTTCGGTGTTTTATGCTTTTTTTTTTTAGTTGTTTTTTTTTATGTATTTCGGAATTTTTTTTCCCTTCTTTCTTTGTTTTTTTTTAACAAAATTTTTTTATTTAATTTATTTTATTAATATTAAAATTTTTTTATTTAGTTATCAAACTTTCATGAAATATTTTCTGGGTTTAACAGGTTAACCTGATTTAACAAGTTAATCCAAAATATTTTTTTTTGCTTTTTTTTCTTTTTAATTATTATTTTTGTGTTTAGTTTAGTTTGCTATTATTAAATTTCTTTCTATTTAGTTATTAGACTTTCATGACGCATATCCTGAGTTTCACAAGTTAACCTGGTTTCACGGGTGAACCCAGTTAATTCTAGGTTGACCCGTTAATTTTTTTTTTGTTCATAAATGTTTTATTTTTAATTTAGTTTGTTAATGTTAATTTTTTTATTTAATTATCATATTTTCATGACAGATCCTGAGTTTAACGGGTTAATATGGTTTAACGGGTTAATATGGTTTAACGAGTTAACCCGGATTTTTTTTTTAATTAATTTTTTTCGTTTAGTTTAGTTTATTAACGTTCACTTTTTTTATTTAGTTATCAGACATTCATGATGCAGATATTTGGTTTAACAGGCTAATCTGGTTTGATGAGTTGACCTGAAATGTTTTTTTTCTTCTTCTTCTTTTTAATTATTTTTTTTCGTTTAGTTTAATTTGTTAATGTTAAATTTCTTTCTATTTAGTTTTTTTTTTTTTTTTTACTTCTTAGAGGTTTTTTTTTCTTTTTAATTAATTTTATTTAATTAATTTAGTTTATTGATATTAAATTTTTTTCTATGTAGTTCTCGGCTGATGTTTTTTAGTTTTTTTTTTTTTTTATGCATTTGACCATAGACTGCATAGTGCATTCCACGGTGAAAAGGTTGATACCTTTTGTTTTTTTTTCTTTTTAATTAATTTTTTTTGTTTAATTTAAATTGTTAATGTTAAATTTTTTTCCAATTTAGTTATCAAACTTTTATGATATGGATTATGAATTAACCTAATTTGACGAGTTAACCTTGTTAATTCATTTTTTTCTTTTTATTGTTTTTTTTCTTTGTTTTGTTCTTTTTAATTAATCTATTTAATTATAACACTTTTATGACACAAACTTTCAGCCAGACCCATGTCCAATGCTATCAAGTATGGTATTGCAGCTAAACCCACTTAAATTTGGGTCATGCAAGTTTAATGTTATTATTAATATAATGATGGGGACACCGAACCAAAAATATTATTTATGCACGCGTATGATCATAGACGATGGAGGATAGTCCAAACCATTGAGAAATTGGGCTTTAACTTGTGTTTTGGGTTTAATTTATATGAACTTTTAGATGGGTTTTATTAATTTGGTTTTATTTGTTGGGCTTGATTTAATTAATGTTAAGTATTTTATTTAGTGGGCTATAAGCCCAACCCTTTATTCTAGTTAGGGTTTTAGTATAAATACCCTACTTCTCTAAATGTTAAGGGACTTTTGATGATTAATGAAAAAATGCAGATTTGCATATCTCCAACCCCTCTCCTCCTCTTCTTCTTAGCTTCTTTCTTTCTCTAAAGCTTCTTTCTTTTCTTGCTTTAATTCTTTTTACGTGTTGTCCCGCGTCAAATTTGCTACCATTTATCTCCAATCCCCCTCTCTTCCTCTTGTTAGCTTCTTTCTTTCTCTAAAGCTTCTTTCTTTTCTTTCTTTAATTCTTTTTCTTTGTTGTCCCGCGTCAAATTTGGTATCAGAGCACGGCTTTTAATTGTTCTTACAATTAATCGATCTATGTGTTATGTTTAACCCTAGATTAACCTGAAAAAAAAAAAAAAAAAAAAACATCCACTGTTTTGATTACAAGAAAAAAAAAAATAGAGTTCCCTGCTCAAGAACCGTATGTTTACTGTTCAAAAGTTACTGTTCATGGTTGGTACTGTTCATCTCCTCCACCTTCGCCGGAGGGCAGATCGGGCGTCTCCAGCAACAACCAACCCACGACAGCTCTCTATAGAACCCACGGCGAGAGATTTTCCGACAGCAGGCCACTCTCCACGCCACCTGCCGTCACGCCAAATCATTGCAGCGGCGCCTCCACAATAGACTCCGATTTCAGCAACGAAATCAACAACACAGACCACCAGACGCAGCCACCCATCCATCACAGCCAGCGTCGACTGGTGGTTCACCACAACAAAGACCACGCAGTAGATCTCCATCTGCCACCGTTCGCAGCACCTCAGCCTCCATCAGCAGAGGCAGATCGGTGGGTTACAATAATCGTAGCCCACGTCACTGCACCAGCCAACCCAGACAACAACAGCCGCAACCACCGGTATACCTGCACATCAATCCCACAGAGTGATCGGCCATTCAACATCAGCGCCGGTCACAGCCAACGATCAAAAGGACACGCCGGTTCACTGCCTTAACAACCCGGAGCAGCCGCAACCACCACAGACACCACCGCCTCTTCCCTTGCACCGCCAGACCCATCAGAACCAGCGGGCTTCCTGCGCCGCCGCCGACAGCAACGACAACAGGTCATAGAGGCCAGCGGCAACAGGTCGCGGAAGCCAAGGAAGAAAGAAACAGACGCTGAACTTTAATTAACCTAGACACGCCAGCTGCCATGTCATCGGGCCTGCCACGTCAGCGTTGATTGCCACGTCAGCTACCTCGTCAGCACATCCGCCACATCAGCATGGGCAGCCACATCACTGTCCACCACATAAGCAGGCCCCTCCACATCACCCCAATTGCCATGTCATCTGAGGTCCATCCGCGATCGAATTCGACAATTTGAATCTTGGTCGGTAAATTACTCTATTTTTGGTTTGTTGATTTTATCTTTTTGGTATTGCACTTAGTATTCAAAGTTATCATTAATATTACTTTTGTGCTAAAAAAAAAAAAGGAAAAAAAAAAAAATCTCACCTAGCATTTTAATTGTTAATTTTTGTTCATCAACCCCTTTCATCAGTAATAGCTAATATCTTATTCTATTTAATAATTATGAGTTCTTACTTGTGACATCGTGTTTGATTAATCATTTACACTTAAGAATCTAGTATTACATGCTTACAATTTTATTAGTGTAATTTGTTCTTGATTAATCTCCACATTTAAAAAAAAAAATTAGCTTTATTTTTGTATTGTGATTTTACATGCAAGAACCATTTGTGATCTCAATTCCTTTTATAAGTTAGTATTGCATGCATTTATGTCACGATCAACTAGTGTCTAAGCTTAAGTTTACACCTACTGTAGACTCAACCTTTAGTGATACTCTTATGATCATTTCAAGGGAACTGCAAACTTAGGTGATCAACATGTTTAGAAGAATTGAGCCCCGAGAGAGTTTTCGAATAAGGCACTCAAAGACCGATAAATATCACAAGAATAATCATTATGGACAAGATCACTCTGAGCGACACCAATATGACCATCATTTAGGTTACTCTAAACACGATGACTTTGATGAGCGAGTCTTGAGTCCTAACAAAATAGAAGCCCCCACTTTTGACGGTCGTCATGACCCTTGGATATTTGATATGTGGATTTGTGATATGGATCAATTCTTTGAGTGGCATAATTTGTCTGATAATAAGAGAGTTAGATTTGCTAAGATGAAACTCATTGATAAAGCCAAAATTTATTGGAGAGATGTTGAAGATTGTTTAGAGATGAGAGGTAAACCTCCTATAACTGATTGGATCAAAATGAAACAAAAACTTCAGGAAAAGTACCTACCCCAGTCTTATAGGAATAAACTCTTAGACCAATGGAACAATCTAAGACAAGGGAATAAGTCTATCAATGAGTACATAAGGCAGTTTAATGATTACATGATTAGATGTGCCATAAGAGAGAGTGAAGCCATGACTTTGCGTAGATTTTGTAGAGGCTTAAATGATGATCTTAGAAGAGAAGTTGTATTTCAAGGTGTATCTACCCTTGACCAAGCTTATACCTTAACTAAAGACTACAAGTTGGTCACAAAGGATCAGTGGAAAAATCGTCAGGACTCTTATAGTATCCCTATTAGGTCCCAATTCAGAAGTAGTGATTCTTTGTTAGTTGCTCCACCCCACAGGCCTAATCCTAGTAACTCACAATCTTACAAGAAAGATAAAGGCAAACGAGTTGTTAATGAGGTGTCTAAAGTGAGTTTAATGGTTAAGTGTACTAATTGTCTAGGTTTTGGTCATATCTCTTTAAATTGTACCTCTAAACCTTTAGTCATCCAAAAATTTAGGGATATAGGTAAAGAGGAATATTGTAGTGTTGAAGTGTATGAGCCTAATCTTGAGGATTTTAGTGACCTAGATGACGAGGATGTGCAAGAAGAGGGACCCAACACAATGAGTCCCAATGAGCTTGAGAATGAGGCTAAGAAAGAGTCTGATATGTCTGCTTTAATGGTAGAGGAAGTTTTAGGAAACTCTTCAGTGGAATCACCTATAGAGATAAGTATGGTCTTAGAAAAGTCTCATGATATTAGTTCTCCTGAATTATCTGATTCCTCACCCCATATGCTTGGTGTCCAGCACATCATAAGTTTAGAGCAACATGTTGAACTTCTTGACTTCTTACCACATGCACGTGATGAGGAAGATGAAGATAATCCTAGGTTACTTGATTGTGTCCATACCATATCTACACAGGTTTCAGACAATGCTTGTCTCATTCCACACCCTCAATCATTTAGTGTTCATAGTTACAAACCTGAGGAACTGATGGAACACCTTCCCATATCCCCTCACAATAGGATGTCTAAGTCTGCTGAGTCATTACCATGTAGGGTTCATAATTTGCATATTGAGATCATGAAACAAATTCAAGCAAGTAATGAACAATACAAATTTCGAGCTGATTTACTTAAGTATCATGATGCACTTAATGTTGAAGATTATTTCATGATACAGATTAGACCTGAACGGTGTCCTTTGGAAACCGAGCATAAATTGCAAGTAAGTAGTGCTAGACCATTCAAAGTGTTGCAAATGATTGAATCAAATACTTATGTCATTAAATTGCCATTAAACTTTGATATTAGCTCTACTTTGAACATGAAAGACCTCAGTATTTATAAAATACAACCCATCCCTGATTCTCCTTTTGATACCCCTACCTCATTATCCATATCTTTGGCACAAAAGGAACATATTAATGCTACTTTGAATGCACAAGTTGTTTTTACCAGGGATGGTGAACTTCAGCAAATCCCAGTATATGAATTCGACGACCAGATTCAAACTATAGTTGGATTATCAGAGGAACATCACAACAGCTTGATCCTTGTCATTGAGAGCATTATCGGAGCTGTCTTGACCTATACTCGACGGGGTCGAGTTCTTCCAACCCCGGGAGAATTGATGGGGACACCGAACCAAAAATATTATTTATGCACGCGTATGATCATAGACGATGGAGGATAGTCCAAACCATTGAGAAATTGGGCTTTAACTTGTGTTTTGGGTTTAATTTATATGAACTTTTAGATGGGTTTTATTAATTTGGTTTTATTTGTTGGGCTTGATTTAATTAATGTTAAGTATTTTATTTAGTGGGCTATAAGCCCAACCCTTTATTCTAGTTAGGGTTTTAGTATAAATACCCTACTTCTCTAAATGTTAAGGGACTTTTGATGATTAATGAAAAAATGCAGATTTGCATATCTCCAACCCCTCTCCTCCTCTTCTTCTTAGCTTCTTTCTTTCTCTAAAGCTTCTTTCTTTTCTTGCTTTAATTCTTTTTACGTGTTGTCCCGCGTCAAATTTGCTACCATTTATCTCCAATCCCCCTCTCTTCCTCTTGTTAGCTTCTTTCTTTCTCTAAAGCTTCTTTCTTTTCTTTCTTTAATTCTTTTTCTTTGTTGTCCCGCGTCATATAACTTTGTAGAAAAACCTAACACTTTTAGATCTTAACTTTTTTTGAAATGTAAAAAATAATTGATCCATGACATCGCGCGTGTCATGTAATCATTCTAGTCTAAATTTCTTCATTGGTGTGAGAATCCCCCGTGTGGCTTTGGAATTATTGTCTCCTGGAGATCAAATCTGCCCTTGTATTCTAACATTATCATCCACGATCACGATTTGTTGAGATTTTATTTCATCTTGATCTTATAATGTTTTAATTTATACCACTAATGTTGAATATCAGTTGAATCAAGACCTGTGAAGATGTATAAAGATATTCTTTTGTTGACATTTTACATTTAGCTAAAATTTAATTAATTTATTTATTTTTTTAATGTGATGATATTAAAAGTAAAATTTTAAAAATAAAAATATTATATTTATATATTTTCAAGTGAAAAATACCTTAAAAAATAATTACCCTCAAACACCTTTAAAATTTTAATTTTTAGTCCTCTTTTATTTTTCTGGTTTACATTGCAAATTTCCACGTTGATTTTCCAGAGAAGCCGTCTTAGTTTCTGAATAATATTTTGGAAAAGTAAAGATTGAGAGAATGAGGGATCGTTGAGGGAATGTTCCATAACGTTTTTTGTTCACATTACAAAGCAGGGGATATTCCTTTTACAATGCCCTAAGACAGGATCATCCTTTTCTATCCTTTTTGTCTTTCGCCTCTTCGAAACAAAGCTAAAATCGAAAGAAGGGAAGAGTCCTCGATAATGGAGGAAGTAGCCTTATCCAGTGGATTCAGCCCTCTCATTTGCTTGACCTATTCGGGGCATAGCATGGCGTTATGACTTTTCTAATTCATTCCTTTTCTTTTCAATGTCTCGAGTTTTGGGACCCACCTTCGAATTTCCCAGCTATTACAGTCTCATCAGACGAGGTTCTGTCCAAGTTCGCCATGCTCTCTTCCCTGAGAAGGAAGACAGGCAGTTCCCTGCATGCTGCGCTGGACGGTCGGGCAGCAAATACAGATAGAACGGAAATTAATAGGTTTTGTTTAGGTTTTCTGTAGCAAGATTCTTTTGATTGGAACTCAAGTATAAGATTCAAGACACGGCATTAACTAGTTTGGTCGGTGAAATTAAGATACCAAGCGATTTACGATGAGAATATCTTTATTGGTAATGAGATGTAAAATTCGCATAAAAATATAATTAATAACATGATTTTATCGTTGTTAATAATCATTCGTTCATAATATTTTCCACGTCATGCGCTTTAGTGTCGTCTATTATCTTTATCTTATAATGTACATTAAAACAAATTGTAACAAAAAATTAATTTATGAATTAAAGGCAAAATAAAAATTTAATTATATGATTTAGTATTTTATTTTAAATATAAAAATTATAATATATTATTAATTCAATTCAAATAATACAATTCAAATTCAAATATAATTTGGTTACAAGTAAACAGCAAAAATTATCCCCTCTTTTATTTAGTTGAAGATTCAATTGACCTTTCAATCAACTATGAAAAAAATTCCAAGGCAACAAGGTGTTGCGTGCTTGCCTTGATTTTCATTACAGGTTGAGAACATGAAACAAACAAGAATATACAAAGAATAGAGGGGTCGGGTTGCAAATACTATAAGACCTCTCTTGTAGCCCAATTTCAATCTCAAAAAAATAAATATATAAAATAAAATAAATGGTATAACACTCTCATGGCCGTGTTTAAAACCACTCAAAATCAAAGAGAGCTCATTTTGTTTCTTCTCTCGCCACAACACAAAATTCACAAAGACAAGATACAAAATCATTTCTCATACATTCCGTGAGAAGCTAGAAAGAATCAAGAAACCCCTATTAATCATCCAAAGTTCATGGCTTTTCTTTTACCAAACCTCTCCCCTTCTCTCCTTATCAATTCCAAATCCTTCAAAGATAGAGAGAAACCAGTCTTGTACCAAACCCAAACTATACCCTCTCATTATCAAACCACAACCACAACAACAACTAAAAAACCCACCAATACTAACTCTTCTATGCCCCCTCCACTGCAGGTTAAGACTCCACCGGGTGCACAGGATAAGGAGCAGCACCAAAGAGATGAGTTTTATGTAAACCTTGGCCTAGCTGTGCGGACACTCCGTGAGGATTTGCCTTTGTTATTCACAGAAGACCTCAATTACGAAATCTACAGGTAATTGTCTCATATGGGTACCTCTTATTTTCTTTGAATTCAGTGTTTTTTTCTGAGAAAGTTTGGAACTTTTTTATATTGGTGTTGGTATTATTTTGTTTCAGGGATGATATCACATTTATCGACCCTCTGAATACTTTCACTGGAATTGACAACTATAAATTGATCTTTTGGGCATTGAGATTCCATGGTAAAATGTTGTTTAGAGAGATTTCACTCGAGGTTTATAGGATTTGGCAACCCTCAGAGAATGTGATATTGATTAGATGGAACTTAAAGGGTGTTCCTAGGGTCCCATGGGAGGCCAAGGGAGAGTTTCAGGGCACTTCAAGGTATAAATTGGATAGAAATGGAAAAATTTATGAACATAAAGTGGATAATTTGGCCTTCAATTTTCCTCAGCAGCTCAAACCTGCTGCTTCTGTATTGGATTTGGTGGCTGCTTGCCCTGCTAGTCCTAATCCAACGTTTTTGTGGGGACCTGCGGACGTCTACTCATCTTCATGGGTGGAATTCTATCGTGCTGTTAGAGAGACTTTGGACCGGGAGAACAGTACAAATTGCTTTTGCAAGATGGCTACTTGTTCATAGTTAGTGAGGTACTTATAATATGATGTATATCAAGAATTTTGATTCCTCAAAAAATATGTATTATTAGTGCATTATATAATTAATGATATATTGAAAGACAACAAGTAATGGATTTTGTTGAAGTATAAGGTGTATGTATACGGGCCAGGATGCTGGAGAGTTCAATGTGCATATGCTTTGTGAAGGTAGAGAAGCTTAGACATGTTTAATAACTCATACAGATCTGATTTGTATGTATACAAAGTCTTTAGTCAGTATGTTAATAATAGAGCTTGTTTTGCAATAATTCTATCACAGATTTGAATCTTATATTTCCATTTTACATTTGAAAGCATGATTATATTTTTTATGCTGACCATTCTGGGTTTTTGAATGTGATTCGTAATTCTCTTCGAAGATGGTACCACGATGTTATTGATGTTACAATATAGTCTCTTAGATTGGTTTTGTGTTGACATTTTTAAGCTTGTTAGTTCTATAAATTACGAGATGGTTTCCAAAAAGCTAGGAAATCTAAATGCATAGTGCATGCTATCAATGAAGGTCAGTGGGGGAGAAAAACTGAGCATTAAATTCTACCTGCGAGCAAGATTTTCAAGCATTTCTGCTTTGAACATTAAATTGTGATGTGCATTTGTTTGAAGTGGGCTTTTCTATGTAGCTTATATCATTTATGTTATTATCTATTTATTGAATTAGGTTTGTAATTGTGCAAGAGTGCCCTTCTTGCAGTTTACGACTTAGATTCCGTTCCTGTAGTCAATGATTTCTTCTCCTTCCACATTTGTCGGATTTTTTGGGTGTGATGGTAGGTACAGAGAAATATTAGCTTACTTCCATGTTGTTCCTTGAAATTTTATTGTAGGACCCTATATGAATCCATTTGTTAGGAGAGCATTGAACCAGAGTCTAGAACGGTACATAGAAACTCCCCAGGTAGAGTATTTGATAAAGCTTGAAGACTCAAAGGAGTATATTTTTATTTTTTCCTCTGGAGCATTGTGCACCTGCATGTTTTTGTTTAGCGTGGTATTGTTTTGGTTTTAAATCGCTTTTGTTTTTCCTCAAGCATGTTTGATTGTTCAGTGCTGCAATTGGATTTCGCTGACTTCTGTCACTTCACTTGTATCAATGAAAAGGCCTTGTTCCTAAAGTTTGGTGCTGTACAAATAAGCTGGTTGTTCTATACATGACTTATCCTTACAGCGCCTCAGTTCAAACTTTGTCTCTTCTTTGTTTGTGGTTGTAGTCTTAGCATATAGTTGATACAAAGAGTATTGCCAGGTCAAGAAGATTTAGATTAATATTGAGAACGCGAGCTAGTAGTTGAGGCATTAAAATGATAAAATGAACGAGTTTAATGAGATAAAATATATGCTGCGATTTGAGAATTGGGTTCATTGGAGAAATGGCAAGCATAAAAAGGTCCTTGATTTGAAGGAACTTTTCTAGTTTCTTCGTGGATGTAAGCTAACTGATTATTGTCAAAGAGGTGGAAAAGAAACAGGAACAATCCTGCTTGATGGAGACCGAGTTCTATCCTGCTGTTGAACTCAATCCAGGGCGTTTTATTGTCCGAAACTTTCATTCTCTGTCCATTCAGTGTCTTTCCCAGCTCTTCCTGGAGGATCCTTCTCTCTGGAACTCCGCCAGGAATCAGAGAAAGGAAGAGTTCTCATCTTCATCTGTTGTTTCCCTGAGCAACTCTTGTTCCATGGTGGTGACAAAATCAACATATAGCGTCTCGGTGTGGGGAATTGTTCCTTAGTCTGTCATGCTTGCGGGGGGATTGCACTCGTGAATTTCCTTCTTACAAGAAGTTGGATCGTGGACATGGAATATGCTTGGGTTCGAGAGAAGATCAAGCAGAGCAATCAAGTCAAGTCATTTGAGAAACGAGACCGGGGGGGGGGGGGTTCAAAAGACTCTCTGAGCAATGACGGTGGATGGTAAATTGGGGAAATGTCATTGGACAATTGCCTGCGGTGGATGGTAGATCTATCCACCATCACAGTTCAGCTAGAACCTGGCAATCATTGCCATATCAAGCACGGATAGTAATAAGCTTATATGTAATTTTGAGAGGCTGAAAAATATTAGTTTTGCATTTAAAGATTATTGGTTTGAATATTATAAATTTTAGGGTTATCGGAGATTTATATAGTTATTAATTTTAGAACCCGTATAATTAGTCGGGTATTAAATACATTCAAGCTAATCCGAATATTTATATTAATCAAAATAATAATAATAATAATAAGAATAATAACAATGTCAATGGCAATATAATATCTTGTAGATTGCCTCGTGACTATTTTTTTTTTGGTAACTTCCTCCTCACAGACTTGTTTCTTTTGCAAGAGGAATATCATTTTCAAATTGGTCCACAGCTTGGTTCTTGCTTAACCGTCAATTTTGCTCCCACCAAATACCAAAAATATTTGGTGTGGGGTCTCACATATTTATAATTCTTTTTTCTCTTGAGGTAAATAAGAGGGGATGTTCTTGTAGGCCAATATAGCCTTCATACTTGTTTGGTGATGAATTGCTTTTCTAAAATGTTTGCTAGATTATTAGCAGCAGTTGTTTTTTTAAAAAGAAAAAAGAAAAGAAAAAGGTAAAAAGTAAAATCAAAGCATAAGCACACTCCCCGGGATGTTCCCCCGAACTTTTTGGGACCCGCATGCCAACGAGCTAATTACCCTCAACTCGACAGGTTTAAATTCCGATAGTGTTTGGCTGACAACAAGTTGTCAATGAATACAGATGACAACGTCCCCTGTTGACAATTTGTTTTGAACTCATGGAATTCAATTTAATTCCATTCCATGTGTTAAATCATGTGTTTAAAGTTATTTTAAAATATTTATTTAAATTCTAAATAAAATTTTAATTTTAAAAAATAAACAAGAACCTTCTGATTTGCTATAATAATTACTAATAAAAAATACTTTTTTAAAAAATACTCTTTTCTTTTTCTCTCATAACCCCTACAAATTCTCTTTACTGTCTCTTTCTTTTTTTCAACAAAAGCTTCGGGTTTTTTCCTTGGGAAAATTGCCCTCATTATATTATTGTTTTTGTGAGGGTGTTTCTAGCTTGTCTCTGAAGTGATGGTGGGAAGAGAGAGAGAGAGAGAAGCGAGGCCATGGAAAAAAAAAGAAGAAGATAGAGTTTTTTTTTTGTATTAATATGGTGTATTTGAATTAGTTTGCACGTATCAAGATTAAAATCTACAGGTTATGAAATTAACAATTAGATAAGTTTTTAATAACTATTAATATTAACAATCACGGAACTTAAACCTAAAACTACAAGAATAATAAACTTTTTGATCCCAAATATGTATTTTTAGAGTTTTTTGACTAGTGTTGCTGTTGTGTCGAGATAACAAAGATATATATAATGACATGAATTGTTTTTGAATTTTATTGATTGGGATAGAGTGAACCTGTTTTTTTTTTTTATTATTATCTATAAAGAAAAAAAATGATTTTTAGAGAAAGTATATCATCATAGATTTACAAAAAGTGTGTTTCTTTGCTAAGTGGTATTGACATATAATATTTTTTTATATAAATATATATATTTTTTAACGGTAAATAACTTATTTAAAAGTAGATTGGGTGGTTTTATTGTGTGGAGATTATATGAGAACAGGTATGAAAATATCTTTATTACTAGAAAAATAATATGATGTTGTGTTAATAATAATCATTTGTTCCTAATGTTTTCTACATATGTCATGCATGTTGATGTTTCTTGTTGTCTTTATTATATCACACATCATGATTTATTATAAAATAATTTATGAATTTTATTTTCACACCAACAAAAAAAATATATTTTTAGATATAACAAAAAGAAATGATTTATGAATTAAGGGCAAAATAATCAAGATTGTTGATTTAATTTAATTCCACAAATATTTTAAATAGTATAATTGAATTCAATTTTATAATATAATATTTTATTTTAAATATAAAAATTATAATAAATTATTAATTCAATTCAAATCTTATATAAAATCAAATTAAATTTCACGTGTTATCTAGTTTCAAAGAAACTCTAAAGTGCGTGATGTCCCTAGTGGAAGACATGCAGGGCCTGAAATCTCCGATCTACCCTTGCACACTATTTGGTTAAAACTTCTCCAATTCATTCACGGTGTCAAACTAATTATTTAGTTAATTGGTATCAGTAAATTTATTTAAATTCTCACCTTGCTATTTCCCCCTGCGTCTATTTAAGAATTTGAGATTTTGGCTCGTTAATTTTTTTAACATAAACTCAAACAAAAAAAACAACTCAGAAATTCTCTTTTTTTAAAACATAATTTCTCTTCTCAAATTGGATGAAGACAGTGACGGGAGATTAGAGATCTCGTAGACTTAACGGTAAGTTGATAAGAAAATCAATAATTAATTACTAGTCTGATTTTATAAACCTAATCACCGAATCCATTTGAAATCGGATATGGGCTGAAATAAGAGTAATTATTAGTCTATTTTTTAATAAAAAAATAATGTTTTAATATACTATAATTCGGTGTAAAAAAAAAAAACGAGTATCGATGTTTGTAAAAATTTGAAGGGACATGTACTGTAGCCTAGAGTTTAGAATATTGTTCCTCGGTAAAGCTGATTATTTTCTTATTTTCTTGTTATTTTATAAATCATCAAACAGTCGTCTCTGCATCAAGTGGTTTTTTTGTTTTTTTTTTTTTACGTTTAAGTATTTAAAGGACATGCTATGGGATGTGATTAGCTAAGAGCATGATTTATCATCGGTTATGACGATGATGGATGCAAGGACGAATTAATGAAAAAATTAATACAAAATAAGAGTAAGAGTTTTAAAGCGGTGTAAAATTAAAGACTGAGAGAAAATATAGATTTTAAATACAGGATTTTTAATATAAACAACTCCTTTTCAAATTAAGTTATAATTATCAAATATTTAATAGGAGAAATAAAGGTATAACAAGAAGAAGAACATGAAAAAAACTAGAAAAAATATTTTTAAAGCAAGTGAAAATATTTTTATTATTTTTATGATTTCTAAACTTCTAACGTGATTTTTTTCTTTCTCATGTATATTTATCTTCCATCGAATAAAAAATATTAATAATTAAATATTTAACATTATGATCTTCTTATCAACCTACCATGTTTTTACATGGAATTTATTTTTATTTTTCATGGATATTTAAAATAATAGTAACGGTTATTTTTTTAAAATATTTATTATTTAAAAATATATCAACGTGTTTTTTTTTAAATGTATTTTAATATTAATATATTAAAGCCACTTTAAAAATACATGTAAAAATTAAAAAAAATAAAAAATTTTGAAAAGTTTAATTGAAATGGCGTCCCAAACACACATACTATAATCTTGCCGAGTTGTGTTGTCACCGTTGGTTATGGACAACATGTTGGAAACCAATGTTTGCCCTCTGAACTTTTGGGTTAATAGAGAAAAAAGAGTCCTTTGCGGCATGATTGAACCGACCTCCGCTCCTAAACATAGAGATTCTTGTCATATGTCCCTTTTGGTGCTGTACTTGCAGTTTTTCGTAATAATAACAAATACAAGAGAAGGAGCTTTTGCATTAATACATGTGTCCTCTTCAGACTTCACGCATTTGGGGACAAGTCTTCCATCCACACCTTCTTTATGGCTTCAAAATCACGAGCCACAAAATTGTCAGAAAAAATTATATGACCAATTCCCTTGTCTTCCGGATCTTCCGTTTATCTCACGTTATTTCACGGAGAATATATTCCTCTACTAATTATGCTAAACGCCAAAAAAGACTTTAACTTTTTACTATCCCAGTAAATTTTAGACGCGGTTCCAAAACCGGCGGTACAAACAGTATTTTATAAAAACATTTAAAAATTATTTTAATGTATTAATAATAAAAAATAATTTTTAAAAATAAAAAATATTATTTTTAATAAATTTTTAAATAAATTAGCATTACATTTCCAAACCTCCTCCTTGATGGTATAAGATAGGATGGCTTCAATATATTTTTCTGGCAAGAGAACATAAATATATATGCTTATTAAACCGGATTTTAATTAATATATATTGTGAATCTTCCGTTAAAATTTCCTCTTTTTTTTTTTTATTATATACAAAAGTTAATCACATTTTGTAAGTTTTCATTGATCTTGGAGAAAAATAGGACTAAATATCAAGTTGTAATTAAAATTATATTTCGTCGAAAAATGAATAGTATAAATTAAATAGGTCAAAAGGCAAAATAAGAAACCATAGAAATTCAACGAACAAAAAGAAAATGTTGCAATTTGAATATCAAAAGAAACAAAAAGAAAAATTTTGGTCCCTCATTTTAAAAAAAACTAGCGTGTCATTTTTTTAATATACTATTTAGCATAATAATAATAATAATAATTTTTAAAATGCTTTTTATTTTGAAATATATTAAAATAATATTTTAAAAATTAATAATTCTTAAAAAATCAAATAAAATTTTAAAACAAAAAAACTTTAAATTTTTTAAAAAGCAAATGCAATTGCAAAAACAAAGCAGACGCCGGCACGGGGCTATAAGGTTGTAATTCGAACACACTTCCAGGTCAAAGTCGTCCTTTCAAAATTTCGCTTGCTACCGTTTACCACGAAATAAATAATATACTCCACCATAAATGTAAAATAACGACTCGAAGTACTGGTAGTGATTAATTAATGGAGTAGACGATGTCAGGTCCCCTTATTAGTGTGGAGAAGAGAAGAAGAAGAAGAAGATAAGGTAATTTCGCACATGGGTTTTCTTTCTTTATGATGCTGTCCTTCTGTTCTGATCACTTAATCTCTCAATATGCTTTAAAAATGAATGTTTAATTAAAACTTGGTTGATTAGTAAGCTACAGTGATAATCTTACGTGTTAGGGACTTGATTCTCTACTTTTACTTTGTTTTTGTCTAGCTTTAAGTGAAAAGTTTCTTTCTTTGTCAATTTTCTTTGGTTTTGTCTTACTGTGATAGCACTTACCTTTTTATGGGTGAGTATTTTTGTGATTAGGTTTCCGAGCTTCGTGTCTTAGGGTTTCAACAGGTGAGTGGTTTTATTTGATTTGATTGTTTTTGTTTTTGTTTTGGTTTTTTCTTTTCCTTGTTGGCATAATTGGGCTCAAGAATTCCAACTTTTTTTTTTTTTTGATAAATGGAAGACTTCTTTGGCTTTTTAATTTTCTTTTACGGCCGTGTTTCCTGCTTCACTGCCACGGAATCGGTAAAGTTGCTAAATTTTGAATGAGAAATTCACAAGAGTTTGAGAGTTTACCTGTGCTTTGAGTGCTACTGCTCTTCCTGATTGTGGAGACTTTAGAACGATTGGTTTTTCTAGGTAGATCTAGTGGATTTAGAATCTGTATTGCTGGTACTTTAGGGAATCTAGATGGCTCTATATATGATGGAAAACCTCTGGTTCTGCGCACAGAAAGTGCATGAATCTTCATTAAAGTTTACATCTAAGGTTCAGATGTTGAGTTTCTGGAACCAAGAGGTTCCACTGGTGGGAGTTGGGTCTTACTTTCCAAAACCATGAAGCGACTTTGCATGTGGATATTGTCAACAACTGTTTAATGTTTGATGATTCTACATTGTAGTTCCAGATGCTTAAAGTGATTAAACTTGGCTCTCTGTGAATCTTTTCCTTTTTTGCATCTCTGCAAAATGTACATCCTATTGAGATGTGTTTCTGGGTTTGATTTAGGGGCATCTAATTGTCTGATTTATTTGACGATTGATGTATATATCCTCAGTGCTTTCTGGTGAAGGGTAGTCACCTATTGAAGGGACCTATGTCACTGCTGCTGTTACTTCTATAGTTTCTTTATTTTTAGCGCTGATATCACATACATGGCCCATGAACATATTGCCTATGTTGTGCCGTTAAACATGTTTACACTATTTAAGTGTGAAGTTACTGACAGGGTTCATTCAACTTCTGCACACAGCCTGTTCATGCATTCTGATTGTCATGCACTTCTTTGTCCATTGAAACATCTGAATAAACTGAATTTTGTTTAATTTTTATCTGAAAGTGATCTGCGATCTTGTAATTTACAGGCCCGTTCATCAGTGTGGTCACTTTATTTTAATGCAGCAAGTTTTGGGGAGATTATTGCACATAATTTGCTGAAGTTCCCTATCTTTTTGGCAAGCATCAGTCCTTGCAAAGATCCCGTTTCTTGTTTTACATATGGTAAATCTATCTAAATCCATGCAAAACCTTTTCTGTTCCTCCTCTCAAATAGTAGAAATTAACTTGGTTTTGGTAAGTCAAGGATAACAGAAGCATAATGATTTATGAGCATTAGCTAAGAAATGAATAGCTATATAAGGTCATGCCCTAGTAATGCCCATTCATGGATAGCTTTTTATGATGTAAACACTAAGTAAATGTTTCACTACCTTGATGTTAGTTGGTTGATACAAACATCCTTAAAGCTATTTGTTGAACTTCTTACACTAGTCAAAATCCTTGCTTCCTAGGTTAAAGAAGATAGTTATTTTATCTGAGTTCATTCATGAAGCATGATAATTGGTTCTGTTCATGGATTGCCACTTCTCTTGTCTTACTATTCTCTATTTTGCTATAATTTAAGGCGACATATGAAGATTTGCCGCCCAGCATGATAAAGAGACTTGCGAAGGAATTGAAGAATCTTGATAAATCCCTGCCCAAGGGCATTTCTGTAGGGATAAATGATGATGATTTTTCAGTCTCAGAAGCTGATATTGAAGTTCCAGGCATGCAACGTTTTCCTAAATTTAATCTCTTTAATATGTGTTGAGATTTATGTTGAAGTAAGATTCTTTTGTTTTGCAGCTGTAACTGCAAATGAAAATAATGTTTCTCGCATGAAGCAGCTACTGTCTCGTGACTTTCGACGCCCTCCTTTAAAAGGTGGGTAGATGGGCATTTTGGTCACATCTTTATGTTGCTATGATCTGTAGGCTGTAGCTATTTATTTTGGTTCAAGTCTGGAAGTTTACATCAATAAGGAAATTTTGGTTTTATTGTGCTGCCCATCCTTCGTATTTCATGTTACCCTCTAGGGTTCAAGTTTTACCTCTTCTGTTGTCTAACACCCTGTGAATGTACTGAACATGATATAGTATGATTTAAAATCTCAACTGCTTATGCTTATGAGCATCACTCCAGAAAGTCAATAAACAAATTACATACTTATTACCCAGCCCTTATTTTTTTGTTTGTCATGGCATGTGATCTGTCTTCTCTACTCTCCATGAGAGTGCTCTGTTGTGTTGTTGTAAATACAATGTTATGATGTCACACTCCAATCGAAAATAAGATTTGCAAACTTATTATTTGACAGGTAGATCCCCAGACCAAGAATCGATAGGGTCTGAAACAAAAAGATCTAGTGTATCATCTGGCAGCAGGTCTCATAACCGCAAGGAGTTTCTTTCTAGGTTTGTGGACAGTCAAACTCTGACAGCCAGGCTTGAAGACTGGTTTGAATTGATATCAGAAAATTCTGGACAAAAAAAGTCTGCATTTGATGTTCCTTTTGAGTTGATAGAACTTCAAAAGTTTGATTATGCATTGGAAGGGGTTTCATTTCAACAGCTGGTTCGAATGCCCAGTGCTGTTTATGCTTCAACATCTGATGCTGTGGAAGCAACTGCTTATCTTGCTATCGAAGACTTTCTACATGCAAGTGTGAAGGGCTTGTGGGAGGCATTTTGGAGTCAGGATGATCCTATGCCTTTCTCAGTTGCTTGTCTATACAATGAAAACTTGAAATTCTACCAGGCTGAGAAAGCAATAGGTGATGGAAAACTTGGTGGTCTTTGTGCCACTGGTGTATTACTTAACAACCCTAGACATCCACATGGAAAGTGGGACCATATTCTTGAATTGGCCCTTCTAAGGCCTGATATTGGAAGTGTTGCTGCGGGAAGTGACCGGCAACTCTCTTTATCTGTTCTGGGCGAGGCTCTCTTCTATGCTATACGCATGCTACTATCAAGAAGCTTGAGCAGATTGAATTTTTCTGAGAGTCCAAATTGTGCCTATGTTCTTCTTGTTGATTCTCAACATGGCGGGGTTGTAAAAGTTGAAGGAGATGTAGATAAATTGGAGTTTGATGTGAATAATGTTTACAACTGTTCCGTGGACTGGATAAAAAAACACTGTAAAGTCACAGTCTCTCCTGTTGATAGGATCTGGAACAAACTTGGAAATGCCAACTGGGGAGACATTGGTGCCCTACAGGTACTTTTTGCCACTTTCCATTGTATCGTGCAGTATTCAGGGATGCCTAAGCACTCAATTGAAGATTTAGCAGCTGATCATGGTCCTCGCCTCCTAACAAGAAGAGTGGCAAGGCAGTTAGGGGATTCCAGAGTTAATGGCCATGGACTATTCCGGTTTCAGCAACGGAGTGTTTCTCCTGAAATTGTTGAAGTTCCGGATGAATCTATCAAAATAAAGCCTGAAGAGTTGATAATGAAGCTGGATGTAGGATCTGTACTATGGTTGGAAGACTCTGAATGTCAAAAAGGTTATCAAATCAATGATGTCCTGCACAATAATGAACTACGGTATTACATAGCATCGCCTGTTAATGATCCTGGTAAATCTTTGTATCTTTATGTTGGTTCCCATCCTTCTCAACTGGAACCAGCGTGGGAAGATATGAATTTGTGGTATCAAGTCCAAAGACAAACTAAAATATTGGCTATTATGAGGCAGAAAGGTCTGTCTAGTAAATATCTACCACAATTGAGTGCTTCTGGCAGGATTGTTCATCCTGGCCAGTGTCGTAAACCCAGCTCAGGTGGGAACTGTGATCACCCATGGTGTGGTACCCCAATTCTTGTTACCAGTCCAGTTGGTGAGACAGTTGTTGATATGGTAAATGCTGGCAGATTTGGTTTGGATGAGGCTATCAGGTGTTGTCATGATTGCGTATCTGCACTTTCTACGGCTTCTTCCGCTGACATTCGGCATGGAGACATTCGGCCGGAGAACATAATTTGTGTCGTGTCTGGTGGGAGGCATCCTTATTTTGTCCTTGTTGGTTGGGGTCATGCGATTCTTGAAGACAGGGATCGCCCTGCAATGAATCTCCATTTTTCATCTACTTATGCACTGCAGGAGGGAAAATTGTGCTCAGCTTCGGATGCAGAGAGCCTGGTATACGTGCTCTACTTTGCCTGCGGCGGAGCTTTGCCTGATTTAGATTCAGTTGAGGGGGCACTGCAATGGAGAGAGAACTCATGGTCAAGGAGATTGATTCAGAAGAAGCTTGGTGAGTTATCAACTTTGTTGAAAGCTTTTGCTGATTATGTAGACAGTCTTTGTGGGACGCCATATCCTATAGATTATGACATATGGCTAAGAAGATTAAGGAGAAATATTCACGATGGTGACCATGGAAAGGAAGTTGACACATCTGGCTAGGACTTTTTCACTCGTGTAAGCGGCATAAATGAATCCATAAATCATCCCAATCATTTTCACTGCCTGGGAGCAAATGATAGAATATGGAGTTTAAGCACTTGGGGTCGATTGTTATGCTTTGGACGATCTGGAGGTTTTTTTAGTCTTAAAGGGAGAAAAGGAAAGTTCAAAATTCCGAGAATGGTTTGATTGTGCTCCCACATGGCTTCAATTTTGAAGATTCTTCTGGCCGTTCCTTATATTCTGTAAATAATTGGGACTGCATGAGTGTCTCTGTTCAGACAACGCCACACGATACAACACTACCTTTTATTTTGCTGGCGTTTAGTCCCGTTACACTGTAGAGGCTTAAAATACGGTTGCTTTCTGCTTTGGTGGTGAGTTTCTTAGTAATACGTGTAGCACTTGTTGATGGTACGAGTACTGTGAAAGTTCTGTAATTGTTCGAATCATAGATTCGTCCAGGTCATCATTCCTTGTAATTGGTTGCATTACCGTGTACCCATACATTGTCTTCTTTTTCTCCATGATTTTCTTCTATTCTTAAGGAGCGAGCAGAATGTCAGATTGTACTAGTAAAGTATGTAGCTTGCGTAATTTTTTTCGTTTAGCAATTTTAACACTCATAACAATGACCTTGCAACCCATTTCTGCCAAACCAAACACATCACAAGTTTAAGATAGATTTCTATTATAAATCTTTTCAGTTTACCTTCATATATAAAAGTATATCACCGAAGATGGTAAAGGAGGATAATCCAGAAATTAAGCCAAGGGAACATTACAACAAAACATTATGGTACTTCTATGTCAAATCAGACGGTTCAGAGATCTAACTTCTACAGAGGTTCATATCCTTCGGCATGTAAAACCACCAGGGATTACAACCACACAGAGCATACAGCAAGTAGCTTTAAAAAAAAATACGAGGCAGCAATCTCAAGGGCATCTTCACATTTACCATTAGAATTTACATCGCATGTAACTTTAGAATTTACACACATCAGATCAAAGTGGAAGTTCATTCAAGGGTTTTATTGCTGCAACGCCACTGAGATCAGGTCTCATGTACTTCTCGTACGTAACTCTCAACTGTGATGTTCTTGCAGCCTTTTGAAATCTCAAAATCATCTCAGCACAGTCCCTTCAAAAATCAATTTAGATCATCACCAGGCGGGAAAGTATACCCACTCATGGAAATTAATCACCAGGCGGGAAAGTACCTGATTTGGGAGACTTGATAATGTGTATGTCTGGTAAGCAAAGGAGTCCAAGCTGGAGATACTTGCAAGGTACACCGAGCAACATAGATAGCTGATGCACATAGCATTGACGGTTTGAACTTTAAAGCTTTATATTCAACCAAGCAGAGTTCGATGAGGTAGAATGCTAAATGCTCAAGCTGGCAGCAAAAGTGAATATTAGGTTAGTAGATTCAAATTAGGTAGAATGCTAAGTGCTATTGACAATAGTACAGACAAGAATGCATGACTTTATATCAGTTAAGAATCTAAGATCATCTGCTGTTGACTATCCAATCTCCAGCCTTACTATGACTGGACAACCTCTTCTTTACTGAAACACAACCATGGAGGCTTTTACTGATATGCACAAGACAGATTAGATGCAACAAGAGATCTTCGAATATCCAGATTTAGAGCCCTTTTGAAAGCCACATACCTTCTGGTCTGTTTGAGCAGCCTTGAGAAACCTCAACATGAAAACATAAGGAGTCGGCTCATTTAGACGAAACTTCAACTTCTTAAGAAAAAGCTTCTCCTGAACACAAAGCAAGAAAACACTACCACTAAGACCAAGAGATAGATCAACATCAGAATGTACTGATATTTTATGCCATCATCTTTCAGGAAAGAGGGAAGAAGATAAGTTGGCATCAGTCTGTTATACAAGTTTGTAAATAACATACAAATATGCAATAAAGCAGCACAAGGGAGAAAGTTTACAGATCAAGTCCATCCAGGAAAGATGTTTACTTTCCTAACCCAATAACTACAAGATGAGAATCAAATCCTCGATGCCAAATATTTACGTCTAGTACCACCAGAATCTCTTTTACAAGAAACTAAATTTCAGTGAATTAAGATTGGTAATATGCAACATCATACCATCACAAGCATTTGGCCTCTCGTGTATGACTCAGCCGAGATGCTAATTAAATCTTTGATCTGCATTGCATGGTGCAGAAAAAGATGTGTGAGTGTATTGTCTCAAAAAATAAAAAATCAAATAAGATTTCAACTGAAACTGTGAGTTTGACATATTATTTTTTTACCCTAGGATGCCAAAAATCTTCGTATTTTGATGCCAGAAGCAGTGCTGTAAGACCAACCAACTGCAGTTCACTCTTCTTAATTTCAACTTGAGATAGGTATCGATCTAACAATGTAACCATTAGATAAAGTGTTTCCGGCATTAATTCAAATTTGAAGTGTACCTGCAACCAAAAAGGAAAATAAATTACTGTAGGAAAACAGCAGCAAAAGAAAGATGCTTAAAAGTCAATTGAGAACAAATGGGTGCCCACTTCAATTAGCCAGTTGATGACTATGCCCCGCATTTGAGGTGTAATTTCTGTGTGAATAGCCATGTAATTTTCCAGACATAAATTCTGCACCTGAAAAAAGATCATCAACAGACACAAGCAACAAAACAAATTAGACTTTATTTTAACAACTAATGGGTTGCCAACAGAAGAAGTGAACAAGGGATGGGAACGAGATCAGTAAGGTAAAAGTCAAACCACCATTCACAAGCCTGGTTTCATCAGCTCCAGGTCCCAAAACAAACTTAGAAAGTTTATAATGATTTAATTTGTAGAAAAAACATGAAAAGATATGTGATCATAAAATGGATTGACTTTAACATCATCGCATGATAAATCAGAACATCATTGAAGACCTGGAATGATTCACTTGATATCAGATTTCCCATTCAAGATGAGATCCCAATGATACCTATACACCAAACAGTATTTTCAAGTGAGATCCCAATGATAACTATATATCAAATAGTGTCCAATGTTTGGCACCCCAAACCAATCTCTCCCTTAATGTCACAGAACAACACTAAAGCTTCTCACTTCCCACCAATCATAATTTGGTTTATTAAAGCAATACGTAGAAATTGTTGAGTAGGCAAAACATAGACCATGTCAACCAACATTTTAAGTTGACCATAATCATTTGGTTAATTGAAGCAAATGTGATGTTTTAATTTCCATAATCAACAACAATGGATTATGGATTATGGATTATGATTTTACTCAATTATGGAAGTGAATCCACTCAATTATGAAAGTGAAGAATTGCATTTATATCAATTAACGTGTGCCCTTAGAGCACATGACTGAAAAATCCACTGAACAATTATATGCAACCCTGCTGTGGAAGATCTGGCCCCATTCTCACCACTTAAAACACAAAACTCTCACAAGGGTGCCTTTTCTTGCAATCGTATATATGTATAAGAACTAGTCTCTAGCAGCTAGTCTTTTACTTTATTTAGCTGAAAACTGTGGGCATGCTTGCTAAACATTTCAGGTGATTTAACTTCTTTCTTATCTGCCAGCTAGTTGTATTAGACAGAGTAATTAACAACTTAAATGAGTTGTGTATGCAACAGCATTGACAAACAGATCAGTTTTGGAGAAGAATGACATTTCTCCACAAGATTTTTACACGTTAATTTGCTCTCAATCTACCTTTTCTTTCCATCATATATTATTTAGCTGAAGACTGCTGGCGCCTCCAACATTTCAGCTTAGTCAATTCCTATCTCATCTGACAGCTAACTGTTATTAGACATGATAGTTAACAACTAAAAAGAGTGATTCATGCTGTTAGATGTCAAATCAACCTAAAATATGGGTGTGCCAGTGAAGGAAATTTTTTCAAGAATAATGGCGTCAAGTTCGATCAAAACCACTAGAAGAATGACTCCAACTACCATATAAAAAATGCAGCACAGGGATCCAGAAAAATGAAATGGGAATAAAAGAGCAATCACCTCCAAAACCCAATAGTACTCGTATATCTCGTCAACATACTCAGCAACTTCCAGCTGATTGAAAGTATCATCTATACTTGGTAGCTTTTCCTGCTTGATAACTTCACCTTGCTCCTCTAGTAACTGCAAAATAAAGGCAATTGTTAGAAAAAATGCTCAAGAACAGTTAGACATTATGACAGTGAATTAGTCCTAAACCTTTGATCCTGTCATTAATAAAGATGTATAAGATCTCCTTCGATTTGATTTTCTTATGGTGATGACATTTGATTTGTTATCAGCGCCTGACTTCTTGTTGCTGTCAGGTGAAGGTTCTCCTTGAGTAACTTCTTCATGGGCGACCAACGGCATGTTTTCTGGACAAGACACGGCAGATTCTTTTTTCTTTGATGATATAGCAGCAATGCACTTGGACTTGTTTGAACTAGAGATGCACTTTGATCTTGAGGTCTTATGGTTAATTTCAGTCTTTAGTATTGGCTGGACCAATGAATGCAGAAAAAGAGTTAACATGATTAAGAACAAAAGAACACATCTTTGTAAATTACTCTCAAGTTGTGAGATAGAGATTTCATTTGAGCTATAAGCATTAAAGCAAGATCAGGATTTGCTAATCTGCTATCTAATTAAAATCCTGATCTTGCTTTACATTCACTTATTGCCAATTATTTGTAATTAGGCTTATGCAGCTTAAAGATGACATGTCATGAAATTCAGCATGCATATTCCAGTGCTTTTAAATGATTTCAAACTTCCACACCATGTCAGCTTTGCCTGAAGACTACAACAAATTATAAACTCTCACATTGCCTAAAAAAATTCAAAAGACAGAAATCAGCAACACCATAAATGTTGTCTAAGTAAGCGTAGACAATGAGTTAAGTTACAAAAGAATGAAGCATGGATAATTGGGAAATAAGAGGGAAAAAAGTAGATATAAAACACAGCTCATACCCTGACAGATTTTCTGGATACACGGGCATCAGCATTAATTTGATCCCTGGGAGCCCTATTTACAGATAGAAAAGATAATCATTTGCAGCCCGGTCAATCATCAATTGATAAAAGGAAAAAATTTCTCGGCCATGATTCAGAAAAATAATTAAGTTCTCAGTTTAAGGATTAAGTATAAATTGTAGGTAATTTATGTTTTTGTAATTGTAATGCTATGCTTTGTTTTGACATTTTCGACTCATCTATTACATAGAAAATAGCATACAATTCATTGATGAGCAAAGAAGAGGAAAACCATTTTGTTTATGCAAATAAATTAGTATGTACTAGAGAATAAATTGAATTAGAGCACAGACAGCAGTTCCTTTTTTTCCTTTTTTGAGATAAACAGATCATTGTTACTTACATTAATATGAAGCCATCACTAACTCTATTTCTCCGTAGATGGCTCCTACCCTCGTCACCCTGAGATACTACATTCTTACCCGCTTTAACCTTAACTGGAACCA
Source organism: Populus alba (assembly GCF_005239225.2). Classification (NCBI taxonomy): domain Eukaryota; kingdom Viridiplantae; phylum Streptophyta; class Magnoliopsida; order Malpighiales; family Salicaceae; genus Populus; species Populus alba. The sequence continues at coordinate 16,747,069 of NC_133293.1, forward strand.
AAAGAATTGAGATATAAATAGGCATATAAATATCATGAATCTTAGTCAATGGACTGCAGAGCCAAGTATAAAAGAGACACGAATCAATTTGTCTTACCAGGAAACCCACTAATATTCTTAGTTTTCTCAAAGTTTTCATCATTCTCCTAAAAATGAAAGGTAAAAAACAGAAAAAGGCACTAGGAATCAGATGAAACCAGTACAAAAATATTTCATTAGGAATAGAAAACATTTCTTTTCTTCGAAAATTGTATGTAATGAGATTAACCTTTGCATTGCTTGCATCTGAATGGCTCACCCTCTTCAGCACTGGCAGAGACTTCCTTCATGTCAAAAGTAGGAACAAAACATATATCAATAGCATATATAAATTGTTATAATGAGTAAATTTCATATAGATAGAATCACAAACCTCATCGCTGCTACCAAATTCCCTGCATTCCTCCTATAAAATTAAAACATAAATTTAGATCAAGAAATTATTGAGTCACACAAGACAGCTGCAAAGCATCTGGCATTGATACTAACAGATTTGTGTTGTACCCATATTCCTGCCTAGATAAAAAATATGACTAACATAATTCAAATACCTGCTCTTATTAATGCCAAATTCACGGCCATGATTCTTGGTGTTGGTCTTCTGATCATCTAAAGAGGCCCTTAGATCTTTGTCACCTGCTATTGTCCAAGACCAGTAACTATCCAATGAGAATCCCCATTTAGAGATGCTATGAAAGTAAGTATTTTGTTATACCTTTTCTAGAAGCATAAAAGTCACCAGCCTTTCTACTTGTATTATCCTTCATTTTTCCCTAATTTGAAACAAGAAAATTATCAGCACTCTAGAATTACAGAAGGAATAATTGAAGCGCCAGATAAGAGAGAACAGTGATATTTACTAGCGATGATAAAAACTTTCATCTTTCAACTGGCACAATGGGGTAGAATTAGGTACAAAGGGCAGCTACCACAAGTACTATGAATTTACATTATGATTACTCATGACAAAGATAAAGTGTATAATGGTGACCAGATTCAATGTTAGGAAACCTCATCCAACATTGGAGAAAGCAAACATAAATCTGAAGGAGAAAAGCAGCATAAATTGTACTCTATTGAATTTGGAGAATGCTGTGGCAAACAGTGAGAGAAATTACAAATCATCCACTGTATGGCAAAATATTGGCCAAGTTTAAGATTTTCTTTCCAAGGAAAGAAGAAGAAGCCTGTGTTTGCTAATGCAAGGACAACTAAAGCATGAAAAGTGAAGCCACGAGAAAAGAGGCTAATTTTCCAGAATTCCATAAAGGAAGAAATTCAGCTACGCTGATTAGAATAAAAAAAAAAGATTTCTGCTGAGCAACATGGAGACTCAAGCAAGCAACAAAGAACCTCCCTGACAGTAAGCAATTCCAGAATAATTGACCATCCAGAAATGAAAAAATAGGCAAGTCAATTCTCCCTGCCTCACAATTTGGAGGAAGTTATCCTCTGTCACACTAGAGAAGCGGGCTAGGACAAAAATGTTGGGTTTCAACCATTCCCCTCATCCTCCCTGCCTCCCCATTCTGCCAACAAACAAGCACTCAAAAGTGTGCTTCCCTTGTTATCTAACTAATTTGAAATGAAGGCATCATAATTGGATACAGAATCTAGTGAAATATTGTACCAGCAATTGAGCTGGATGCTATACTTCTAGGCTGATTTTGCAGAAAGAACCAGTAGGCAAAACATTTTAAGTTGCCTGGTTAGAAACCAATAATGAATGGGAAAACATCATAAACAATGCAATGGGAACACAGAAGAAAAGAAACAAGCTGACAGAACACAAAAACTTGTACTTAGAATTTGGTTTTCATACCGTTGCAGATTTTCTTGATGAAAGATTCACAGTCCTAGAGCCTGTACCGCCTGAAATCCTAAAGGAGTTGATGACAAGCAGAGAATCATGTCAATCTTAACCAGAAACAAAGGAGAAATCAATCGAAGGACAAGAAAATATGGAATATCCTTAACAGTGACCCTCTGTAGCTAATTTATAAAGAAAATCTAGCATGCATGGAATGCTTAGAAGAAATTCTGCTCTGAAGAATTAAATTAAAGTCACGAAAGATAGTTAAGGCCCCCTAACCTGAATAAACTTTGATTATTTACTCAATTGGATAAAGAAAACGTTCTTTTTAACTTTTGTCCATTGATCTTGAAGCCAAAAGCAAAAAAGATAGAGAGCAAGAGAGAATACATTCCCTTGAGCAATCATGGATACCTAAATGTTCAAATTGTCTTTCATAAAAAAAATTGCAAAGAAACTCTTCTGCCTTTATAGTACTTTTATAAATTTTAACGATTAAAGAACTTTTCATAATTTTACTTTTAGAAATGAAAAAAGGATTTGCATGTAAGACATGAACAGGAAACATATGCAACCAGTAGTTAAAAATGCCCTTCATACATTAAAAACTAGGCATGCCAATTCAAACACTCACACTGATTTCAAACCACCATATGCTGCATTCCTTGCACAGCTACTCTGCACATTGCTTACATCAGCCAATGCTTTTCTTCTGGCATTTTGGTTTACTGGAAAGGGCCGCTATCAAAGTTTAACAATGACAGAAAAAATCAACAAAAAGATAAATTATTATTAAATTTATCCATACCAGTCAGTCTAGATGTGTCATGTTTGCCTTTGTTCTGCACCACAATTTTCGAACTTCCCTTCGTATTACATGTTAAGGGCAACTATAAAAGCATACTTCAAATGGATATCTAAAGAAAGTAGCATTCTCACATAAACAACCATTAATGCAGGAAGGGGAAACTTACCTTTGAATCACTTGTTATGGCAAGAGGATCTTCTTTGTTGGATATCCTTCTGTAGAATTTGTTTTTTTTTTTAAATGATGTTAAAAACATATCAAGAAACAAATAAAATAATATATTTCAGTTGTCCAATGTTTCCAATTTATTTAGAAAATGATCTCAATCAAGCCAAGGAGCCATCAAAGCGGGATGATGTAATTTCTTTTCTACATCCAACAATATTAGAAGATAAGATTCTTTGAAATACATCAGTTACCTTAACCTCTCCATTAAGCTGAGCCTTAATAAAAAAAATTTAAAGCCAAACAACAAAACTTAAAACCCCAGATTTCTGATCTTTTCTTCACCTATAATTCACAAGCAGTTATGAAAATTGATTTAACAAGTCTACAGAATCACATACCTTGAAGGAAGAAGATTATCTCGGGCAGATTTACTGGAAAGAGAATTGAAAACATCACACTTACTAATCAAGAAGCATTGAGCAATAATAAGAATTTCCAAAGTGAACCCGAACTTGATTATACTTACATGCTAGCAGCATCCTTCATCTTTTCGTTTTCTGAATAGACTTTAAAAGTTCTAACACCTAAAATAAATGTAAAGGTAAAAAGAATTAGGTACATAAAACAATTCAAAAATCTGAATCATTAAGTCAGATAGAACAAAAACCAATGAAACCCTTTACCTGTTCTGGAAGTATGGGCATCTTCAACTACGCGGTTGATCCCCACGCTGAATTTTCCCTAAAACAGCACAAGGAAAACATGTATATAAACAATGAATTCATCAAAGAGACTAAAAAAAAAAAAAGAAACAGTGTGTGGGTCTGTGTAATACTTTAGCAGCCACCATTATGTTTCTTTCTTTCTCGGTTCCTCTGATAGAAAGATCTCGAACTCGATGACGATAACAGATCTAAAGTTCTCTCACTAAATTTGTTTACCTAAACTGAAAAAGGAAAAAAAAAAACAGAATTTCAACATCGTAGAAGGCATTGAAGAAATAATCATAATTCTAAAACCCTAATTCTTAAACTTCGAATTAAAATACAAAAGTAAACGGATATAAAATGAAAATTGAATAGAAGTTAAAGAAAGATAAAAAAGATCAATCAAAGAAGCTATTGATAGTTAGATTATACCTTTAATGACGCTAATTTCTCTTCGATTTCTTTGATTTGTCTTAAGATTTTTAGAGAGAGAGGGGCTGAGTTTGGTTACCGTTGCAGATGTTGATCTGTGCTAGATTTTTATGGTTTCAAATTTTTCGAGTTGTTTACGGTTATGCCCTCATTCGAGTTTTGTTTCTTGTTGCGCTTTCTGATTACATGGGCTTGCTACCTTTATATTGGAGCCTCGACCATGTAACTAATGAAAATGTCATCAGTAACTTTTGAAAAGTTATAAATTGCTTTCTTTTTATATTTTTATAAACTATACTTTACATCACGAGATTTACATATTAAATAATAATATATATCATTAACCGCACACATAAAAAAAAATATATGAATATTTATATGATTGTCATTTAATGAATTATGTAATTATCACTATATTCAATGATTAAAAAGCCATTAATACCTTGAAATAATGAAAATATCATCTTAATTAATAATTACAATAATATCATCCATAATTAATAATTCTCCTGGATAAAATGCCATAAGTGTACGAAATTGGATTGATGGGTTTTTAGGATAAATTTGGATATATTTTTCTTCTTTCTTTTTCCCATCTCTCGTGCCATCCATTAGTCCCAGCCACCTTATTTAGAATTTGTTTGACAATATAGTCAGTTCTATTTTTTATTTTCCTTTTTCCAATCAAACGAGAATCTCATTCGCACACATGAACCCATCAAGCAACGATATGATTCATCCCACCAATCCAGCACAAAAACAAACCAATTTCATATGCTAACAATTTGTATTTGTTCAAAATCCATGAGAGTACAAGATAAGATTTCAATTGAAGGGTTGAGATACTGTCAGCTTTAGATTTTCTAGAATTTTCTCAAAAAAAAAAAAAAAAAAAGAAGGGGTTTTCGCAAATAAACCTTTGAAAGATGGAAAAAATAAGACTTGGGGGGATTCAGCTATATAAAAAAAAAAAAAGGGAGGAGATAGAAGAGCCAAGTTGACAGCTTATGAAATTTTAGCATCCAACTCAATAAGGAAATTTGACAGCCCCTGAGAAATTATGAACTGCAGCACATTCTTTAGACACAATGCTTCAGCCAACGTCGGTGAAAAAAAACTTCAATTTTCCAGCACCCACAAAAAACCACAGCTCCCTCATTATTCCTACCTGCAAAACCAGCACCCATGGCAGCGCCTTGATCAAGAATGGCTGCATCAGTGTTCCATTTCAGAAACCCTACAGGAGGCTTATCCCATTTCTGGCATTGGGTGTTGAACAATCTGCCTCACACACTTCCAAAAACTGGAGACCACATTGCACACCACCATTCTAGCCAAAGAGACCACATTGGTCCTCAAAAATTCCCCACTTGGGAAATATCTTGCTTTGAGAATTCTAGCCACCAGGCTATGAGGTTCGGGCACCAATTCCCATCCTAGCTTACCAAGAAGAGCTAAGTTGAAGCAATGTAGATTTCGAAACCCAAAACTTCCTTTCTTCTACATAGTCCTTCCCAACTCTGCCAGATTATTCCTCGCCCATCTCTTTGGTCGCTACCCCACCAATATCCATTCATCATCCTCTGTAAATCGCCACATATAGATGTCGGCATCAAAAACTCACTCATATTATAAGTCGCCAAAGCTTGAGCTACCGAATTGATCATCACTGCTTTACCTGCTTTTGACAACAAACGCCCTCTCCTATTAGTGGATGAATCATCAACATACCACATCACTGCATAGAAGGATCGCATGCTTACCTGAATTCTGTTATTTTATTAATTATTTCTTAAATATTAATTTTTTTTTCAAAATAAAAATAAAAAAAGATTGGTAATGTGGAGAAAACAGATCAAGGAAGGACTACAAAAATAAAAAAAAAATCAACCTGCAATTTATGGAGGAAATTCAAGGTCTAATTGTACCCTATTATACCTAAAAATAGAGAAAACAATGCAAATTCAAGGTCAAATTAAATGATTATTTGACAAATTTGCATAAAAATTAAGTCCATGGACGTAATTAAATTTTTAATAAGCCAATTTGATTTAATCATGAGCCAAATTGAATTTTAATTATGTTTGAGAATTAATTTTGGTTCAATTAAAGGATTTAATTAAGTGCAAGGACTTAATTATACTTTAAATGGGTCAAATTAATTTTGTTTGGGGCGTAATTAGTGAAAAATTAAGTCCAATGACATAATTAAATTTTTAATAGGCCAATTTGATTTAATAATGAGCCAAATTAAATTTTAAGAATTAATTTGGGTCCAATTGAAGGATTTAATTAAGTGTTATACTTTAAATGGGTCAAATTAATTTTATTTGGGGCTTAATTGGTGAAAAATTAAGTTTGAGAGTTTAATTTGAGTTTAATTGAGAAGATTAGAATTTTAAGAGACCAAATTTAATTTTTACCAAGTTAATTGATTGAGACCAGGGGCAAAATTGCAAGAAAATTAAAGTTTTGGGGTCAATTAGGGGTTAAATTGATAAAATTTAAAACCAATGACCAATTTGCAAAAGACGTCAAAATTGAAGAGCTTAATTGACAAAAATCTGGGGGTAAAATTAAAGAAATTGAAAGTTTAATGGTCAATTAGGGGTTAAATTGACAAAATCCGAGACCAAGAACCATATTGTAAAAGGCGCATAATTTCGGGGTTCCAATTGAAGTTCATCAGGGGCTTAATTGCATTAAATAAAAAATTTAGGGTTAATTAGGGGTTCAATTGAAATCAATTAAAAGATAGAGGACTAAATTGAAAATTAGTTAAAATCCCTAATTCAATCCAAAACGGCGCTGTTTTATGTGTAAAAGAGAGAGAGAGAGAGGAACAACGACGCGTCATCTTGTCACTGTTTATTGTCTTCCCCGTTTTACCAAAAAGAAACAGCGTGAGAGCCTACTTTGCAAGTGCATTTAATGCTTGATTTCTCCATCAAATCGAACAAAACTTGCACAAAACTGATCCCCTGCAGTTCCTCTATAATCCCATGTGAACGGTTCAGGATGAATGATGGCACAGCAACGCCGACGACGACGTGAAGAGGTCTACTCAAGCAGCCTTTTCTTGCATATTTGATAACTCAGGGAGGCTCCTTTGAACCAACGGTTGGGATCCTTCTCAACATAATCAAGAGCTTAAATTTTACCCCGGTGAAGATGAGATTACCCTCTTCCATCGCCTATAATTAGACGCTTCATTGATGGCCTGAGAGAGAAGAAAATCGGGTTCAAAGTTGGCTAAAAAACCAGCCTTTTCGCCCCATTTATGCAGTTTTTTTCCTTCCTTCTCTCTCCACCGCGTCTTTAGCCGTTAAAGACCCCACAAAAGCCTTTCTCCCCCACCAATAGACGGCGTCTTAGCCTCCCCACAAATCCAAATCCTCACCAGTGATAGGGGCAGCCACCGCGAGGTTTTCCCTCTTCCCTTTGCAGATTTTCTTCTTCCTGTGTAGTAGAAATTCCGGCCACCAAGCTCCCATCAACGCCGCCACCAACCTCTTGTCAACCACCCAGACCAGCAGCGCCTCCCACTTGCATCAGGTGGCGTCCCCCTACTTCTGCCCCATTTTGGTGGTCATTGCATGCAAAAGATATTTGAAGATATTTTGCATGTAATGGCAGAACCATCAACTTTGAAGGTGGGTTGGATCTTATACGGCCTAGACCACATTTATGGGCCGGATCTGACCCACCCTAAAAATACTTGTCGGGCCGAGATTGGCCCAACCATTTTGGGTCGATAGCGGCCCACCCTTTTGTAGGTTGGGCCGGCCCAGCCCCCCCTCCACACACACACACACACATATATATATTATTTCAAAAAAATTCAAAAAATCATTTTAAAAAATTTGTGATTTTCTCAAATATTTTTATATCCATTTTGCATAATATCGGGTTGTATATTTACATTGTAAAATACAAATCCAGTATTAAAATACCCAGTTTTTCTCCAAAATATTTCAAAAAAATAATTTCAAAACATTTTCAAAAAGAAAAAACAATATTTTGTTGCATATGGCCAAATCTTAAAATTTTTCCAAGTATATTTTTCATAAAACAAAAACAAAAATTGCATCTTTTTCATGTTAAAAAAAATTCCAAAAAATGGATATCGTAACCAGTTTATGATTATCCATTAAGATTTAGCCAACATGTCAAAAATCTTTTTCCAATCTTTTTTTTTTTTGATCCAGATGTAGACTTTGATATTTGTGGGGTGTAAAATTACACGATAAAGTACACGCTTGGGTATTAAAGATACAAAGTATAAATGCGATGTTAATATTCAAATTTTAGAACGGTTAAGATTTAACCCAATAAGACAGAGACTTTCTCATGAAAAGAGATCTGCCTTGAACCTTATAAAAGACCAACCTGACTTAGAAAAAAAAAATCAAACAACAATGCAGCTTACCTTAAGTAGGTGCACTGGGGGCGATGCGTCTTTTCCTTGCGCAACTAGTCCCTTACTCAGACTCTCGCAGACTATAGGTTCCTAGTGACCATAATATTAGGCGGCGACTCCTAAACATTAATTATAATTTTATGATTAAATTGAAAAACCTCTCCCAACATACAACACCCCTCACACAGGAGGCACGACAAAGAGCCTCCACCATCACCAAACAATGCCACAACCCCTGTGACAGGATAAGTTAGTTAGAATATTCTTTGCATGTTGTATATATTTGGACAAGCTATATCATTCATAATACATGAGGAATTTCTCTTTACAATTCTCTTTTTCTCTATTTCACATTCGTTTGTTACATCTCCATCCTTGAATTTTCTTCATTACATTACTAAAAATCTGCAACCAAATAAAAGAATGTTATGAATTATTCCATCTCATTATTTGAACGAGCTGCTGTATCATTCACAATACATGAGGAATTTCTCTTTACAATTCTATTTTCCTCTATTTCACATTCGTTTGTTACATCTCCAACCATGAATTTTCTTCCAAAAACGATCCCTCAAAATAATAGGCAAGAATCAAATGTTTATTACGTCCAATTAGTGATGTTAACCCCAAGTACTTTCCATGGTTCAAAGGTGAAAAGACCTGAAGAATACCTGAGATATCCAGCTGGCAGTTCACTTTGGCTCCTTATATAAGCGTAATCTCATGGACACTTGATTGTGAAACGTTTTTCATCATAAGGATCGAATTATAATTTTTTTAAAGAATAAGCAACAAAAGAACTTTCAAATAAGGACCACTGTAATTAGAAATCACACACACACACACACACACACACACACACACACACAAGGACTAAAATAAAGTTCTATGAATTCTTCATTACATTACTAAAAATCTGCATCCAAATAAAAGAATGTTATGAATTATTCCATCTCATTAGATTTTGAATTACATAACATGTAACCATACATACTATATAACAAAAGATATAAAAAATGAATACTTTCAATAAATGCACTTGGGATGAAGAATTCCTCTGTTAAGACTTGAAAAGAGAATTTCTGTGAGACGAGAACAAAAACGGGCCTATTTTTTTTAATTCCCTTCATCAGCGACATTTAAGCAGCTTAACAAGGCCAAGAAAATTATATACAAAGCTTCAACTAATCTTTTAAAATTTTAAAATTAATTATCTTATAAACCTCTAATAATTTTAAAATTTATAATTTTTAAAAAATAAATCTAGCACTTAATCAATTAATTACTTACTTAATCAATTGCACAACACCTTTTAAAGTTAAAATTAATTACTTACTTAACAAATAGCCAGCGAGATAGCTGCGTGAAAAGCCCGGCCAAGGGGAACTGAACAAAATGTAAAAAGAAAAGTGGCATAACTTTAGAAATAATAATAAAAAAAACAAGACATAGTATCGACATATATTAGACGGAAAGTTAAAGTGAGCTCTACCGTTTCAATCCAAGCAAAGTTTTCTTTGGTTTAGGTGAATGCATGACAACATTTTGTCCACACTTGGCTCTTTAGCTGGCTATTTCTTCTTGCTACCATCCAACACACCTACCTACTTTCTCATCTTAAAATGGTCATTAGTTTTTTTTATTTGAAGATATAATAAATTATTATTTTTAAAAGTATTTTTCATTTAAAATAATATCTTTTTAAAAATATTTTTAAATCAATATAAAATACTTTTAAAATATAGAAACAAAAGTTATTCATGATTCACTACCATCCATACGAATTCGGACTAAAATTGTATATTGATTACATATAAAATATAAAATATTATATTTCTAATACTTGAAAACAGGGGCGGAGGAGCATAGAAAACTGAGGTGGGTTGTAGCCTAGGTAGAAAAATAAATCCTAAAAAAATATAATATCCCATCTTATAAGTGTAGCTTTTTTATTTACCTTTTTCCAAATTCATATATGTAAATAGTCTCGTCTGCATTATTTCTTATTAGCCTCGTACCTTTTCATTGGACTTCTTAACCTTTAGCATCCTATTTGTCTTCTTACTCATTGAATAAATCTCTAGGATTTTCTATTCCGGAAAAAATAACCCATTTTATATATCTCAATTTATATGTATTTGATCCCAAATAAAATTAAAAAAAATAAGTTTAGAAGTGTTGTTGCGGTTACTTTTTAAAGTGTTTTTCGTGCCGAAATGTATCAAAATAATATTTTTTTTATTTTTTAAAAATTATTTTTTAAATTAATGCATCAAAATGATCCAAAACATACCAAAAAAATTAATTTTTAGCAACAAAAAAAAAAATTTTAGGGGAACGCGGTTTGCACGCGTTCCCAAACGCTCTTTACTCTTTAGCCCCATCTTATAGCAGCAAATAAATACTCAATCAACTATGAGGAGTGTAGCCTAATTGGTCAGGCTCTAAATTTGCTCCCAAAAGGTCACTAGTTTAAGTTTCATAAACCTTAAGACCACTGAAAGTTTACATGGTCATTAACTTCAGGATCCGTGAGATTAGTCGAGGTACAGTGAGCTAGCCCGAAAATTCATATTAATAAAATTAAATAAATAAATACTCAATCAAACTTCATGATATTTCACGCACTTACAATATTTTTTGCCATATGCTTAACTCCCATTGGTATAAAGTATGGTTTCTTTGCTCATCTTTCTATTCATAATGCGAAAATTTTCATGCATTATTAGTGAAGTGATGGAAAACAAAAGACCTGAAACCAGAGTGTTTATTCAATGATGGATATTAAAAAATAATTTATGTTTATTTATTCGTATTCCATGATAAAAATAATTCCTGGCTCCGTAATTGCTTGAAAACCTGTTCGAAGGAAGGGATTCTACCGTATCTAAACGCTTGGAATCCTTCCTATAAATCATAAATGTGAAATTCTATTTGGATGCGTTGTTAATGGCGGGGATTCGCCGTTCAAAGTAGAATGGAAATGTGCTGAAGAGTTGTATATATTTTAAAAAAATGAAAGATAATTTTTCATGTGGACGAGCTTCTCTTTTATGAGTACGTATTTCAACGATTGGTAGGGTTGCAGCAGATATGTGCAGCCACAACAAATGTAAACACGACACCTGTGATAATTACTTAATGTAATTAATAATCATAAACTGCTAAATTTACTTTTGGTGCCAAGTTTATGAACCACTAAATCATATATATATATACAAGGCGGAGCTGTGCTGAGGGCTAGGGTGGGTTCTAGCCCAGGATAAAATTTTATCACTGTTTTTTTTACTAGTTTTATATAAAATAAATTTTTAATTTTTAATTAAGTTATCAAAAAATTTTACAAATTTGCGTAGAGCCTTGTAATATAATACTTTAACTTGGATTAAAATTTCAGAATTTTTGAAGAAATTTAGAAATTTAATGAAAAATCACAATTTGACTAGTTTTACGTTATTGAACGTAATTTTCAATCCGACTATTAAATTGAGCTGAAATTTTACGAAGAATCTTAAAATATATTGAATAAAATATGGTTAAGATTTTAGAATGAACGGAGCTTGATAATGCTAACAAAAAAAAAACTGTCAAATAAAAGCAAAACAACTCATTAAGGGTAAAATAATTATTTGCCATTAAAAAATAAAAACAAATAAGCTATTCCTTTTTTATATATGTTGCTGACTGAAAAGAAGCAGAATAGAAAGGGAAAGAAAAGAAAAGGCAAGAGAGAAAGAGAGAGAAGAAAGGGATAACATAAAAAAAAATCCAAGGAAAAAAAATAGAAAAAGTAAGAGAATAACCTTATAAATTTACAAAGATAACTTATAAAACTCTAATCTAAAAAAGAATCAAGTGAAGAAAGGATGAATTGAGAGAGGGAAAAAAATTAATTATTTTGTTTTCCAGTTGACATGAGATTATTATTTTATCTTGGTTGAGGGGTTGTTATAATATCGATTCAGATTTGATTATAAATTAATTATATTTCATAAAACATCGAATGACGTAACTTCAATAGTGAGTTTCTTTTTACTTTTTACTTTAATTTTATGTATTTTTAATTTTTTTTTAATATTTTATGTAATGTATTTGAATTAAAACTGTAATGTTAACTTCAAAAATTTATATACATGAATTAATAGTTATTTTTAAAAAAATTATATATTTATTTAATAGCCCAGAACATGAAAAATTCCTGGCTCCGCACTTATATATATATATATATATATATATATATCTGTGAAAGCAGATCACATGCAGACTACATATATATGTACTAATGGAGTACTTTCAGGTTAGGCCAGTGGTTCGGTTTCCCTTTTCCTGCAAATTCTTATTTTTGTGTGATCATGTTGACTGTATAAAATATTCTGTTGTTATTAGCCATCCAGTGATTTCGAACAGTCGGCATATTACACATTCCTTCCTCTTCTTTCCTTTCCGTGTATATAAGACCAGACTCACTGATCATTAATTTCTCAGAATTAAACTCGCAAACCTGAAAGCTGTCAATTCTCTCCCAATCCCTCCTCTCTGAGAAGCCATGACTGATCTTCAAGTTTGCTCCTTCAACGTCCGTAAGATCATATCATCTGTCTTGATTCTTCTTCTTTACCCTACTATAGTCTCTTGTGGGTGTACATGCGAGGTTGAAGATTTAAAGCATGATAAGGGTGAAGCACTAAAGTATAAGCTAGGTTCAATACTCTCAATTCTTGTTGCTGGTGCTATTGGTGTTGGCCTCCCTCTGTTAGGCAAGAAAATAAAAGCCTTGAGCCCTGAAAATGATATTTTCTTCATGATCAAGGCATTTGCAGCTGGTGTTATCCTGGCAACCGGATTCATTCACATACTACCGGACGCGTTTGATAACCTAACCTCGCCATGCCTTGCCCAGAATCCATGGGGGGACTTTCCATTCACAGGTTTTGTTGCCATGATGACAGCAATAGGGACACTAATGGTGGATACATTTGCAACAGGGTTTTACAAGAGGATGCATTTTAACAAGAGCAAACCGGCAAATACTACAGATGAAGAGACAGCTGAAGAGCATGAAGGTCATGTACATGTTCATACACATGCTACGCATGGTCATGCCCATGGTTCTGCCTCCCCAGAGGAAGATTTGGCCCTGTCCGAATTGATTCGTCGGAGAATTATATCACAAGTAAGATTAATCTCATAATCTAAGCTGTTTGCAATTTCTTGAGACTGGTTTTAATGATGAACTAACTAACAGAACCTATATATGTTTTGTGCTTGGATGAACGTTGTTCCAGGTATTGGAGCTAGGGATTGTAGTTCATTCAATAATTATTGGAATATCTCTGGGTGCTTCTGGGAGTCCGAAAACAATAAAGCCTCTCATGGCAGCCTTGTCTTTCCACCAGTTTTTTGAAGGCATGGGACTTGGTGGCTGCATCACACTGGTATACATCACACATAATTAATTTGGTAAAAACTTTATGCCACGTCAAAAAATTATAAAAGTATAATGAACCTGATATACCTTTTTGATTTTAATGAAGAAAATTTTTATTTGCAATCAATGCTTTCTTCCAGCCAGTAGAATTGTATGCAGAGGTCTTAAAAGCCTTTTTATTGTTTGCTAGACTGGGTTGGAAATGTCGACAGAATGGCAACATCTTTCCTTTTAATTTCACTTTTCATCAAACTTTGTGCTATATTAATCCCAAATGGTCAATTCCTTGTGTAACAAAATTAATAAAAAAAATTGATTTAAGTAGTTATCTACGTACCTGTTCATCATGCATACAGGTGGGCCATACACGCACAAAATTGCCTCACACGTGAATGATTATGGGAAACCTGCAGTTTTACAAGTTAAGACCTGAGTTTTTTTCTGCAGTCTGATGAGTTTTTGTTGGTATTTAAAGGCACAGTTCAAATCTACATCAATGGCAATAATGGCAACATTTTTCTCCCTGACAACCCCGGTGGGGATCGCCGTCGGTATTGGAATCTCTAGCATTTACAATGAGAGCAGCCCAACTGCTCGAGTAGTTGAGGGCGTTTTCAACGCAGCTTCAGCGGGGATTTTAATATACATGGCACTTGTTGACCTGTTAGCAGCAGATTTCATGAGTCCAAGGATGCAAAGCAATCTCCGGATTCAACTAGGAGCAAACGTTTCGCTTCTTCTAGGGGCTGGTTGCATGTCTTTCTTGGCCAAATGGGCTTGAAACTCTCCAAGCTATACAAGCACAAGCCTTTGCTTTTTTCCTAGCTCCTCTTTCCTTAATTTACGGTGTATATTTCTTCTTAACCTAAATTGAATGATGACCGCTTATCTGAGCTGAGTAAAAAGCTTTCCGACGACGCACGGTTCTTTTTCGGTTCCGTGGATTGAAAGTCTTGAACCCTTACGTCTTTACTAAGAGAAGTCACTATTTGGAAGCAGCAAAAATCAACGATTCACTATTTCATATTCGGAGGCATTGTTTTTTTAATTAGCCGAGTGCACTGGCAAAGATACCCAGCAAAATGACGACATGCCTAGGTCTATATATATATATATATATATATATATATATATATATATATATATATATATTCCATTTCGGTGAAAGCAATTCTTAAACAGCAGGACCGCATCTCAATTCTCCACCCTTAACGCCCCAAGTGGGGTGTCGAATCGAGCTTTCGAGGTTAAAAAATCTTCGGAGCCCTGCATGACAGCATTTTGTTTCCCGTCTATATATAGTATTTAAAGAAAATGAAGAGAACCTTTCCTTAAAGGCATTTTATTTTAGTTGCAGCTGAAAGGCAAGAAATACTGCAGCATGATGGCTGGTGCTGAGCTCTAGAGCCTAGGCTAGTAGCCACTCAAAAAGAGTGGTTTTGTTTCAAAATCCACTCCCAAGTATTCCCCACGGAGTTACGAAGGTCACTTATAAGAGAATATTCAATCCTTTTAGGGGATGGGAATTAGACAGTGTTAATTCGACGCGATCGAGAGTATAATAAGAAGTTTATAATAGCCATCTAGTAGGCGGCGAGTAATATGAATTTGGGAATAAATTTTTTTTTTTTTTTAATTTCAAGTTTGTGCTCTATGGTTATTAATATTGATTTTTACAGGAGATTTATCTGGTTATTAATTTTAGAGACCATAAGAATTAATCAAGGTATATATAAGCTAATTTGATCACCTCACATGAATAAAAAAAAAAAAAATTGCTATAAGTCAACCCTTTTGAATCAGTTTTTTCAAGTCGGAAAAAACTCTGAATTATATTTTTAATTAAAAATTATCATTCATAAAAAATACAATAATTTTATTCTATTTTGGATTTTTAACACATTTGTATGGATTTTTTTTATTATAGATTCTTAACATAATGACTTTATGTAGGTCATTTTATCATGAGTTTCACCTTAAAATTTTAAATAATAATAATTGATGTAGATAAAAACAACACATTAATTCTTAAAATAATTTTTATTTGAAGATAAACATCTTCATTCCTTCTCAGTTCTCACATTAACATGTCATATTCTGTAATTTTTTCTTGTTATGGTTATTGTGCAACACAGTAAAATAAATACAAAGAATCGTTGGGTATTTTTTCAGCTATGATTATTTGCAGCACACATTAACGTAAAATAATTATTGAGTTCTGTAACTAATTAACACAAAAATAATCATAAATAATAAATTTGTTACAAGTAAAAACCTTTGAGGATTAAAAAAACACACTATAAATATAAGGTAAAAGGAGACAATCAGAATTTTCAATTTTATTTATTTACGTCTTCTTTTTTCAAAAAAATATTGCAAGCTTTTGTATATAAAAAAAAACTAGAAAGACCATCATAATAAATAAAAAAATAAAAATAAAAATTATCTATTTAAAAAAGAAACTCTTGGGTGATAAATTCTGGACCGCATTTTATGGCTGAAATAACATGTTGACTTGTCTTTTTCTTAACCATCGAAGTTATTTTTTTATATATAATCCTGTTCTTTTTAGTTAAGTTTTAAATGGGAAAATTCACAATTAGATCGATGTATTAATTCTTTCTTATAAGTTATTATTAGATTCAATTTGGAATTTGTCAACTCATTTACCATCTTAGTGAACACTTTTTTCATAAATAAAAAAAATAGCGTAACTTGCACTTATATTTTAAATTAAAATTTTTATATGTGTATCTTTATAGGTATAGTTGTTTTTAAATATATGGCCTGAGAAACTCCAATCACACCTGATTTGTTTAAAAAATAATAAATATGCAAAAAAAAAAATTATTCAAATTTTAATAGCACGTGATAAATCATCTTTTTCAAATATCTTTATAATAAATTAGGTTGCGTTTAAGTTTCTCAAATATTTCGTTAATTTAGATGAAAATAAATTCTAGAAAAATAGATTAAAGAAACCTAAAATATAAAGACAAATTGAAAGTGATTGGACCTCCAGAGACAATAAAGATTTAATCTAAAATGTAAAAATAAATCAAGCTAATCCCCCACTATATAAACTTGACTTTTGATAGATGAGATAATTAAGGTTAATTGGTTAAAAGAGATCTGAATTTGGATGTTTGGTTGCAATTATTTTTTAAAATATATTTTTAAAAAAATGTGTTGAAATAATAAAAAAATTTTAAAAAAACTATTTTTAATATCAAAAAATCAAAATAATCTAACACCAAAAAATTAATTTAAAATAAAAAAATAATTTTTTTAAAAATACTTTTAAAATGTAAAAATAAACTCTAACCAAAAACAACTTAACCCATCAGCTTTCATTTTCTTGATTTTGATCATCAAACTATCAAGTCGAAAGAATTGATCACCTCATTAAAAAAACAAATGGTTGTAATGACTGTTTTGAAAAACTGAAAACAAATATAATAAGGTTACAATGACTATATTAGTGATCAATTGCTTTGATTTGATAGTTCAAGTTATATATAAAAAGAAAAAACGAAAGATCTTGAGTTAAGTCATCAAACCGTCTTGATTCCAAGAACACTTCGATGAAAACAGAAAACTGAAAGAACCTGATATGCCACTCAACTTCGACCTTAATTTCCAAGTACATTTCTGCTGTTTGCTGTTTATTTGACAAACTGAAGGTTCGTGGGTTTTATTTTCGATTGCCGATTGTTGTTGCAACTCCTGTTCATACAAAAGCTCTCTTGTATACACACACGGTCTGGGAAGACACCATTTTGCAAGAACTAATGAGCTATAGCTATTTCTTTGGTGGAATCGAACTTCCATCAAACCTTTTTTTCTGGATCTGGAAAGCTGTCATGGTTGTGACATGATTACAAAATCGACCCTGGCATATATTCTTTTCCATTATACAAGTTCTAATCATTTATTAACAAGAACTAATGCAATTTCTTGCTGTCTAACAAAGTAGGGAATCATGTTGAATTTGACAGCTTTTTACATCAGCATTGAAGATTATTTTTTTTGTTAAATACTTAAATTATATGCATTGGCCCCAGAAGGATCGTGATTCATAATTTTAGGTCTTTGCCAGGAGTGTCCTACTTATCCGATCATCTATTGGTGATATGAGATTAGTAGCATTTGTCCAATAATAAGAGACAGCTCCATAAAGCTGCATTATACAACACAAAAAGGACTGTACAGCAAAATTCTACATGTTTTATGCTCAGTTAGAGTGCTAAGATTTCCACCAATCAGATTAGCACAGTAACACGGAGATTTAATTTTTTTGGCTTAGAATAGAATCCAAACTATCAGTTTGCAAAGTAACTCGACAGGACCTGGGTGGAAAAAAAGATGATCGAAGGCCGTATCTTGGTTTATAGTATCATGTGCAAGTACATAACCTGGAAATGATCTCAAATATCATAGATAATTACACAGCCTTTGCAGAAATTAGTGGTTTCGGAGGGGACAGTGATCTAATTTCAGGTGCAGAAGTAGGAAAAAGTATGTTTAGCCTGTGCATGAGTATGTCTGCCCTTGAGGGAATCTCGTTCAAAAGAAATTGCTGAACAATTGGTTTCTTGAACCACTCCATAACAGAGTCGCCAGGGGCCCTTAGAACCACCTTGCTAACTTCAAATGGGGATTCCACGGAGCTCAACATCTGCGCAACAACAATCCGTAGAGTTGGTCCTGTAACCAATTTGATCCGCCTTGGTATGACGCCATAGTACAGCATGCGCTTTCTGAACCTATGGAGAGTATGCACAACCGCTACAAGGGCAGCTCCCACAGACAGGTTCCTAACATCAAGGGACCAAGCAATATGCTGATCAAACACAATAGCTTTCGGAAAAAGCTTATTCTCATAAGCAACTTTCCAAACACATCGGGCTCGGTTTATCTGCCCCATGAGAACAAGGTAATTGAGCAGAACATTCACAAAATACTTTGCAGCTCCCTCTTCCAACTCATAATCAATGCCCTGAAAAAACTCCCTCACAAAGGATAAAACTGGTTGTTTCCTCTGTTCTGGGCCAGTGAAGAGCCCGCACATAAAAGCATGCGCCTTATGTCTCGTAGCACTAAGGATTGCCATCAGATGCCTCTCATTCTGCTCTTCTTGGCATCGAACAAGATAGGCAAGAATTGATGTGTAAAGTATGAGATCCACTTTTGCAGCAGAGTTCACATAAGTCTCTAGGAGAGGCTTGGCTGATTCATATAAACCATTCTTCATGCACGACTCAAATAACTGCCTGATTATAAAATTATTCGTTCTTATCCCTGATGAACTCATGAAACGCAGCCACCTCAAAGAAAGATCAACAGAACCATCCTTAATGTAAACCATTAAAACATCACTGGCACTCACATCAACAGAAAATCCCATAGCCTTCATCTCAAGTAAAATTTTGGCAGCCACATCCACAAGCTTCTTATGAGCCAAGAGAGTCAAAAGGGCAGTATATGTGCTCAAACCTGGCCTCAATCCTGCATTGGTCATCGAATTGTACAGCTTCATAGCAGCATCTACTTGTCCAGAAGCAGCATGCATTTCAAGAAGAGATGAATAGGTGGATGGGGTGGGTAGAAATCCAGCCTTCTCCATATCTCGAAAGATGGACATTGCAATATCAAGCTTCCCTGACTTAGCATGTGATTCAATTATTAATGTATACAACCCAAAGTTAGGCCTAAAGCCAGCTATCTTCATCTCATCCCAAAGCCTGAGAGCAGCATCCAGTTTCCCAGCCTTGGTGTACGACTCAATCAAGGAAACATACATGATAGCAGATGGCCTGAGCCCTAAACCTTGCATTTCCATGTAAACCTTCATCGATGTCTCCAACCTCCCAGCTTTCCCCATTGAGTCAACAAGCGAGGAAAAAATTCCAAGGCTTGGGCGAAAGTTCCTTTCTTTCATCTCTTGGAAAAGCTTAAAAGCAGCATCCAAACGACCTGATTTTGCCAAGCTTGGTATCATCAGCTCATAAGTTGAGCCATCCAATGAACAATGGGCTGCTTCCATGGTCTCATATATCTCAAATGCCTTATATGGCAAGCCCTTATTCAAAAACAACTTCATGAGTATATTATACGTTTCTGTATCAATTTTACAGCCTGAATCCTGAACCTTCTTGAAACAACAAAATGACACCTCCAACTTCTCTGCCTTAGCCAAATACTTGAGTACCCTGTTATAAGCACTAAATTGAGTTGCACTCTTGATTGAATCACAAACCATCTCATCAAACAAAGACTGAATCCCATCAAAATCTCTACTTTGATTCAACCCTTCAAACAACATCACATAACACTCATCATTTGGCACATACCAAGTTTGCCTCTTAGCCCATTTGAACAAACTCAACAACGCATCACTCTCATTAATAATCTTCAAAGCTTGAACTACATGAGTCATATTTGGCACGAATTGTAATTTGTCCAGTTGGGTCTCCAATTCTGGCCCCCATTTCCACCTCTTAACAACCTCAACTATCTTTGCAACAGCAGAAGCATTCAAAATTGGCTTCTTTATCCCACCAATCATAACATGATCATCAACTCCCGGCTCAACTGACCTTATACCTTTACCACTATAAATAACACTCCCTGACTCATCTAAATATTCTATATCCTCAGTCCATTCACCAGACCCAGCTTCACCATTCTTTCCAGCACAGTAATTTCTCACAAAGCTATTGGCTTTAACATGACCTCCGTTACTAACCAAATTGGGGCTTTTTGATGGGGATACATTTGGGGAAATTGAATTGAGACCCCTTAGAGCACTGAAAAAACCGAACTTATTCAAACTATTAATTGCTGCATCTGTGTGTGAATTAGAGTTTTGGACATTGGGGGTTAGAAATGAAGACCTGGAGCTGTGGTTTTTGGTGAGGGTATAAAGATTTCTAGGGTACAGTCTACTGCGATGAATGTGAAACATTGAATTCAAAATGACAAGTCAGGGCTTGGAAATTCTTACCTGATGGTTTTACACTCTCGTGGCTCTCTGTATATCCTCTTCAAACCCAAACTAAAACCCTCTGTTGTTGAGAAGAAGAAAGCTAAAACCCTATGGTGCTTCTCGAGTATTGATAGACTTGCCTGCGAGGCTGCGAAGGCATCACGACCAATTAGTTATTTGTTTTAGGTTTTCTGTGATTTTTTAAGACTATAAATAGATGGTTTGTTATTTTGCTTATAGACCTTTAAATAAAATAAAAACACTACAAGATATTCAAGCAGATCCAAGCTGGCAGATGAGCAACGCAACGATATTTATATTATGATTTTGACCGTTAATCAAAGAGTATCTGCCATTTTTTTTAGAGAAATGATAACTAATAAGAAAAAAAATTCAAAAAATATTATAAGTCATTGAATCATGTGTATTTTAAAAAATTATAGTTTAATATGAGTTCTAACAATGTATTTCATTAATTTAATGGCTTCTTGTGTATTTAAAAAATTTTTTTTATTTTTTTTTCATTTGTTATGAATTTTTTTAAATGATTTGTAAATTTTAATGAATATGACTTAATTGATCAGGTTCTAAATTTTTTTAGAGATCATTAGTTTTAAGTTCTATAGATTTTTTTTTTGTTTGTTATTAAAGGGTGTCATTAAAGTAGATTTTACGCATCAAAATTAATTTCATATCTATAATCTTCTCAAAACTAGAATACCTTTATTATTATCAGATATTTATGAAAATCTTATCTTTCACCTAATTACAATAAATTAAAATTTGTTTGAAAGTGTGATTGTAGTTGTTTTTTTAAAATATTTTTTATATTAAAATGTATTAAATATTTTTTTTATTTTTTTTAAAAATTATTTTTAAAATTAGTATATCAAAACGATCCAAAAACATATATAAAAAAAAAATAATTTTTAATTAAAAAACATAATTTTTTTAAAAAAAAAAACAAATTATAGTCGCGTTTTCAAACACTATTTATATATTCAAGCAAAGCTATGTCCGACTAATGAGCATTAAGTATCTAACAGTCCTGGATCCAAAGCTCTGTTTTTAATTTTCAAGATTGAAAGATATTGTGAAGGAGTGGAAAGATAAATTGAAATCAACATTTCAATTATAGTACTGTTCGTCGCGCGCTGGAGTTTTATTAACTAGAATACAAATTGGCAAACTCGACCTGAGCAGGAAAATTTGAACAATTTAGAAAGAATAAAAAGGAAGAGGAGAATCAGATTAAGCACAGATCATTGAATGAAATAACAGCTTTAGATTTGCAAAGGCACGAGACAATAAATCAATGACAGGGCACGATTTTTGCAGAATTTCCATTTTTCTGCTACTGATTTTAGAGTGATTCTATTGATGTGATACCAATAAAAAAAAAAAAAAAAGAACGCATTTAGCATTATGAGAATGATTATTTTGTAAAATATTTTTTATTTAAAAATATATTAAAATAATATATTTTAAAAAAAATAATTTTAAAATCACATCAAAATAATATAAAAATATAAAAAAATTTCTGATTTAAAAAAAAAAACTTATGAAACACAAAAGCATATATTTTCATATTCCACACTCATTCAAGAAGTTCAAAACGAAAATAGCATTGCATCTCTTAAAGATCGAATGTTGTTGATTTTCATGAGGAAAATTCCATGATCAGATGTAAATTCTGCTTGACCAGGTTTTGCATTCGAAGCCCTGTTTTATCAATGAGAGCCTAACTAGTGCAAGAAGTCATTCAAAGGGAAACAGGGTGCCGCAGCCTCCAGCAAGAGAAGGGAGCTTTGAGTAGAAAGCAAGCAAGACAAAAGGGGCAAACACAAACCAACACTTTCATTTTTCCCAACGTCAAGCAAGCATATATGCCACAATACGTAGCCACCTCATAGGAAAATGGAGGAAATAGATTATCATTTTGCACATCCAGAGACAACTTCGTATAAAATAAACCTTCCAATCACACCTTTTAGCCCTTTTTAGCATTTCTTCACATTCACCGCTCTCAGCAAAGTGACTGTATATCAAAGTGAGGCTGCCAAAGAATCAATCTTTATGGCCAACCCAGCCACTTGTCCCTCATGGCCTTACTTTTAGCCATTCTAGGACCGTCCATGGGTGCCGTTGCCCTCTTATATTTATATAAGCAAGTGGCTAGCCTTACCTTGTAGTCTTTGAAGGGTGTGGAGCTTGAGCATTGGAGCTTTCACTTGCAGGCATTGGTTTGTCTGAAAGGCATGGAAATGAGCAAAGGTTGCAAGAAAGTCTGCGTTCTCCTACTCTATTTGACGATTGCAGCTACTTCCTTCGCTCATTGCGGTAAGCTCACTGATCATCACTCTAGCCCTGCATTTATTTCAAGTTACATATCAATCTACTTCTGACAATCGAGTTGTGTTTGCATCTTCCTCCCCCTAATCTACTATTTCTAGAAATTAAATGGCGCAATTCAGTAGCTCAGTCACCATCTTATATCGCAATGTAGATTGTGAATATAGGAATTGCTGCTAATTTATTACATCGGCCCTGCTAAAATACACTCATAGAACTACAGCATTGTGCGTGCTGGAATCTCTCTTTTTTTCCGGTGAATGTTCCACCTCATTTACCATTTCATGTGGTAGATAGATCGCGTAGGGCCAATTGCGTAGCCAGGAATCAGTAGTCACTACATCAAACAATTGCTCTTTAACTAATTACTAGCCAATGTGATACTTCTCAGGGCACGAGAAGCAATTTGGATAGAAACTGATCATGACTCACTTTTTTTATTTTTATTTTTATTTTTACCTTTGAGCAGATGCAAGAAGATCAATGCATCTATCCAGAGGTCCAGTGCATGCAAGAAGTTCAATAATCAAGAATGCACAAAAACTGAAAGTGACGAAGCGCTTTGACTTGGCTTCATTGCTTCTGCAAAAGGAAACAATGGATTCATCAAATGCTGGTCCCTATGTGAGCTCACCATTTACTTTGCCACCTTATGATTCATTAGGACCAATTTCATTGCCCGATAATGCCCCTCCAAATTGCATTTACCCCCCAAACACCCCACAACCACCTTCCACAGGAATTCCAACTCCAACGGGATCCATGCCATCTTCACCTCCACCACCCTTCGGTTATCTGCCACCGGTTTTTCCCATCTCAAACCCGCCTCCAAGCCCAACTGGTGAGGTACCTGGCCCACCCTGTTTTATCCCGATTCCCAATCCACCTGAAATAGTACCTAGCCCGCCCATTAACATTCCGGGCACACCAGAAGGAGCCGTACCTAGTCCTACGGGTATCATCCCAGGCTCGCCGGGATCAGTACCTAGTCCAACCATTTATGTTCCAGGCCCACCAGAAGCTGTACCTGGTCCCCCTTATTATGAGCCTAGCCCACCAAGCTATACCCCTAGCCCGCCCACTTTTGTTCCGTCTCCAACTGGATTTGTTCCAAGCCCGCGGGGTTTTCGCCCACCTGTGTTGTATCCACCTCCGACGGGGCCACCATCTCCAAGAACAAGCCCATACTCAGCCTTATGGTGTGTAGCCAAGCCATCGGTGCCCGATCCGATCATTCAAGAAGCAATGAATTATGCTTGTGGGTCTGGGGCAGATTGTGACTCGATTCTACCCAGTGGTTCATGCTTTGAACCCGATACATTGTTTGCACATGCTTCCTATGCTTTCAATAGTTACTGGCAGAGGACCCGAGTGGCTGGTGGTTCATGTTCATTTGGAGGGACTGCCATACTAGTCACCGTGGATCCAAGTAAGATTTCTAATTTAAGCTTGTTATGATAACATGGTGGCTATCTCTGAATCTGTGTTTTTAGTTTTAAAAAAAGATATTCAGTACTGTTGCAATCTTTAGTTTCACTAGAATTGACCTGATATTACATATCTTTAGTATTTTCAGTAATCATTCTTCTTTTTCCATGCAAAAGTAAAATTATAATCTGCTTTTTACATCTGCAGGCTATGACGGTTGTCATTTTATCTACGGGTGATGAGATGGAGGCAATTCGTCTTTTGGAGAGAACAAGGAATCGCAAACCAGCCTCCACGACCAATCTCTCCCTCTCCTTTCATTTTATTTTTTATTTTTAATTTCTCGATGAATTTATAGGTTCGAGCATAAATTTTGTAAGTAATGCCACGTGGGCTGTATCCTTAGGTGGGTCCCAAGTAGATCAGGCTTGGATTCCTATTTCTTCTTAGGCTGTCATCTTCGTCGTGGAATTCTTCTTTTCGTACGAGGGACCGATACTTCTCTGCATGAGTTGTACAAATTGTATTAGTTAAAACATACGAGAAGGTGAGTCAGGTGACTCGGACTCACTACGGGTTCACTAAAATAAAGACACCTGTTTGGAGAGGCTTGATTTCGAGGAAATATATAAGACAAGACTCGATTTCCCTGGAGATATCTTCGTGTTGATTATAGATATCATCTCGCTGGCTAGAGAAGATACAGGCTGTTGTGTGCCCTCGGAGTTTTAAGGAATTCACTTTCCTGTGTTTGGCAATCATGGAAAGGAGTCAAAGGGAAATGTAATTCCAGTCAAAGGAAAAATTAGCTTGTTTTAAATTCTCGGAAAACACTTTCCTGAGCCAATGCTGCGTGTTTCTCTGTATAATTGCACTGTTCATTGAACAGTGCAATTAACATGAACAGTGAGATTGCAGTAGTTTTAAGTGCACTGTTCCGGTGATTTTTTTAACCGTTCGTTTGAATTTCATCTTCTTATTTCTTCTTCTTCATTCATTTTCTCTTATACACAAACACTGGAAAGTGTTTTCTAACACGAAAATGAATTCACTTTCAGGATTCACTTTCCCCGGAATTCATTTTCAAAAGCTTTTTTATGTTATTGAATCATAATGGCAAGCGTTTTCCTAGTTCCATGGGTTCCAGTATTTGATGCTCGATATGAAGGGGTTGAAGCTTTGCGAAATTGCATCATGGGTTAATTTCTGGGTAATTAGGTTTAAAGAGATCCTGCAATCCAATTCTTGGGTAATTAAGAACAGAACGTTCAGCCTAGGAAATGAAGGTTGATTGTGGCTATGAATTCAAGTCTTTGGTAACTTTTTTTGTACGCACGAAAGAAGGGGAATTTATTTTTCTACGTTGCTTTTAAGAAAAAAAAAAAAAAACTTAAAAGGGTGGTAAAAACATTGTTCCCTGGGCATAATACAATATCGACGGGGAATTTATTTTTCTACGTTGCTTTTCAAAAAAAAATAAATTCAATGTCTTTAAAAATAATAAATTAATTATAAAGCTACCATAAAGGATTTCTTTTGTGGTTTTCATGTATAACTGCATAGTAAAATAACATATTTATTCTTATAATAAAAAATTATTTAATTGGTCATGAAGGGTGTTTCCATCTTTTTATATTCTTGGGAGCACAATGAAAAAACTAATTACTTTTAAAGTTTAAATTTCAATATCCTGGACCTATGATATTTTCATTATTGCATTATTGATTTTTTTGTATGTATCGGATTTAGCAAGAGACAATTTAATATTTTAATAAATATAAAATAGTTATGTGTGTGTATAAATCACTGACACGTGTCTTACACTTATCAACCTCTCCACTATTTTTGAATGATACGTGGAGCTAATTCTAGTGCCCAAAACATGATTCCAGTATGACTTAACTATTCGTATGGGTAGTTCATCTTTGAATTAGTGGCACGTGCATGACCTTTGGTTGGTGTTGATGATTATTTTTTCCCATTCTTTTTCTTACACACACATCAATTATTTTGCTTTACCCTCTAATTTTTCAAACTAACTCTTCAACCTTTCATTCTTTTTTATTTAATTTATTTATTTTATTTAAAATAATTTATAAAATTAGATATAATTTTTTAATTTCATCATTATTTAATTTTTTATTAATAAAATTTAATCCCCGTTATATATATCTAACTTAAAATAATTTATATAATCAAATTTATTTTACAATTCATCCTCAATTTTTTTTCCCTATTAAATCTTACCCTCATACTTTAGATCCCTTTTTATTTTATTTTTAACCATAACAAATTTTTTAAATAGATTTTTTTTAATTTTATTTTTTAATATTAAATTGATTTAGAACTTGAGTTTTTTAATTGAGTTCGTGTCTAGAGTTTTATGAATTGCAACCTTAAGAAATCAACCTGGTTTTAGAATATTCATTTAAGTTTACTTGTTTTATTTTTTAAAATTAATATATTTTTTAATTTTATATTTTAATATTTTTTTTTTAAAAAAAAACAAACATGTTTTTTAGCGTATTTCCCCGGCATCTGCAAGCTGATGCCCGTTCTTAGGTAGTTGGTGTGGGAAGACAGCGTTTAGAATCATTAAAAGGCTGTTTATCACGCGTGGGTTTTGTTTTGAGCATGGTTTGTACAGGTTTATTTTGTAGACCTGTTGTAGTGTTTTTGTGGACAGGCTGAGTGGTTATGTCGTGCAATGGCGGAGGAAGGGTGGGCTTGTATAAAATAATAAAAAAAAATCTTGACGCAGCGGCAATTATTTCAAGGCGACTCTTTTCATGCGCATCAATATGAATAAAATCAAAATTAATTTAATAGATTCTTTAAGAAAATAAAAAAAAAAAACACATTGAATTTCAGAATGAAACTAGTAGACTGTCCCATGCATGGTTTATTGTTTAAAAACTATATAATTATTACAATTAAAACAAATATAATTTTGTACTACATATATGTGATCTAAAAAACAGTTTATTATTAATGATATTTAAAAACACGGACTGATAAAAAAACACAAGATATCTAAAATTAAATACTTCAGGACTTCACAGTTGTTTTAAGAAATTGATAGTATAATATTTATGTTTCTGTAAAGTATAGTTTGTGTTAGAAACTCAAAAAAAAAAAAAAAAAAAAAAACAAAGGCGCAAGAGCTTTTCGTTTGACTGTAAAGGTCAATGGACGCACTTAAATCATCATAAGCACACACACACCCAATCACGTACGTTTTGTCTATTTCCTTCCCTCCATATTTCAATTTATCATTATCTATCTTACTATAAAACCCTAACAAAACCGATCTCACGCCACGCCCCTCTCTAAAACCCTCCCTTATAGTTTCCCCTCTCCCCAACCATTGTAACAGCCTCCTAAAATGGCTGCAGAATTCGAAGACGGTTCACCCGCCGAAAAGCTCTTCAACCAAGGTTACTCCTACACCTACGACGACGTTATTTTCCTCCCTCACTACATTGACTTCCCAACCGACGCCGTTAACCTCTCAACTAAACTTTCGCGCAACATCCCTCTCTCTATCCCATGTGTTTCCTCTCCCATGGACACTGTTACGGAGTCCTACATGGCGGCAGCCATGGCAGCGGTCGGTGGAATTGGGATTATTCACTCTAATGCAACACCGTCCGAGCAAGCTGATATGATCAGATCCGTTAAGTCACGCCGAGTGCCTATTTTGTCGAGTCCAGTTTTTAAGACGCCTGATTCACGGATTGTTAATGAGTTTGAAGGCGATGATGTTCCTTTTGTTTTTGTTACCCAATCAGGTATTTAAAAGAAATAATAATTAATCACTCCTCTTCTGAATTCCCCCACCCCCTCTCTTTTTGTGTATAATAATCAGCGTTAAGGTTTTTTTTTGGTTGCATATTGTTCAGGGAATGAGAAGTCGAAGTTGCTGGGATATGTGGCGAAGTCTGATTGGTTGGGGTTGAAAGATACAGAAATTAAATTGGGAGAGATTATGCGCACGGATGCAAACGTGTCTGTGCCAAGTCATTATGATTTGGGCCAGATTAATGGGAAGTTAAAAGAGGAAGGACGTGATTTTGTGGTGCTGGAGAAGGAGGGAGGAGAGGTGGTGGATGTGGTGACGAAGGAGGAGGTTGAGAGGGTGAAGGGATATCCTAAGTTAGGGAAGGGAACGGTGGGCTCCGATGGGAGGTGGATGGTTGGGGCGGCAATTGGAACGAGGGGGTCGGATAAGGAGAGGTTGGAGCATTTGGTGAAGGCAGGTGTTGATGTTATTGTGTTGGATAGTTCACAAGGGAATTCTATTTATCAGATCGAGATGATCAAATACGTGAAGCAGACTTATCCTGAGTTGGATGTGATTGGCGGGAACGTGGTAACAATGAGTCAAGCACAGAATTTGATAAAGGCAGGTGTGGATGGGTTGAGAGTTGGTATGGGGTCTGGATCTATATGCACCACACAAGAGGTTTGTGCGGTTGGGCGAGGACAGGTAAAGGACCTTCTCTGATAATAGTATCTTGTTTTTACTTAGAAAAAATTGTTTTTTTTTTTTGGTAAATTTTCTGCTTTCTTATATTTTGGAACAATCATTTATAGGAAGTAAGAATATAAAAACCCCAAGAGAAAAGGGTTCAAGCATAAGCTAGCATATGAAAATGTGTAACAGAGTTCTGAACTTCAAAGTGAATTATGCCATTGTAAATAGTTGAGGTAGTTTGCACATTCTATCCCTAGCTCCATGCTTTAACTTGTTTTTCTTGTCCTGCTACTTTGCAGGCAACTGCTGTTTACAAGGTTTCATCCATTGCCTCACAAAGTGGCATTCCTGTCATTGCAGATGGTGGCATTTCATTCTCAGGTCATATTGTCAAAGCCCTGGTGCTGGGGGCATCTACTGTAATGATGGGAAGCTTTTTAGCTGGAAGTACTGAAGCTCCTGGGGCTTATGAGCTTAATGAGGTATGACATTGCTATGACTAAATGGCAATAGAAACTAGGTTTTTAGCTTTTTTCTTCAAGCATCTTTCTTGAAAGTTGGTGTTTATAAACTTCCTTTTCACCCTTTCGTTCTTTTGGAATTATTTCTTGAATTAAGGAGAGGATATATGCATGAGAACTATTTCTGTCGGCCCTGTGATCATTCCAGTACTTCCTGTCTGATTTATCATTATTGATGCTCTTGCATTGGAAGATTCAATAAAACTGGGCAAGATTTTGGATAAAGGAATTCAACATTAACCTAGAAGCTTGAAACTTCATAAATTAAGGTTTTCTAAGTGTTAAGAAATATTATTAGAAAGAGGATCCTGTCAAGATAATTTTGTAGCCAGGGTTTATTTTTAACCTGTCCCTTGAAGGAAATTGTATGCCTTAGAGATAGTGATGGGATTCAGATTAAAGAGCTAAGGTGAATCTCAACGTTGCTTGAAATGAAATACTGCTGTTTGTGCATATTTGTAAACATTGGTTAGTACTGGGTATCTGGGAGTGCTCTTATAATGAACGCTTGTTATGTTAATAAATATGTCAACTGATGTGTGTACTTGATAATATATGAATGTCATGTTCTGACAATTATTCAGCATCCTTTTGGCTTATTGTTTTATACCAGTAACATGTCAAATTATTCCGAGATCATTTTTATGTTTGCTTTAAGACAAAATATGGCTGGATACATCCTTTGGCTCTAGATGCAGTTTCAGTTAGGTGAATTCTAACAATTTGCTATACCAGAAAGGTTTACGGGTGAAAAAATACCGTGGCATGGGCTCCCTTGAAGCAATGACTAAAGGGAGTGATCAAAGATACTTGGGTGATACTGCTAAGCTAAAGATTGCTCAGGGAGTCGTGGGAGCAGTTGCTGATAAAGGTTCTGTTTTGAAGCATGTACCTTACACCATGCAAGCAGTCAAGCAAGGATTCCAGGATCTTGGCGCATCCTCTTTGCGGTCTGCTCATGATTTATTAAGGTCAAAGACACTTAGGCTTGAGGTATGGGTCACCTTATGGCATTCTTGTACTTATGGTTTGGGATAATTTGGTGGTTTTGATGTTTAAAAATAATATTATCTGTGGCTCTGTGTGAAGCTAAGTCTTTATCCGTCAACATATGTGTGAATGTATCTTTTTATAGCTTGCTGTTTGAACATTAGAAATTACCTCTGTATATAGAGGCATAAACCTTCTCAAATGATTAAAGTCGCTTACTTGCTTTGCAAATATATGAAATTAGATTAAATACATTAGTCATCTTAAGTGGTGCACTGTCTCGTAACTTTTGATAATCTCCTCTCCGCGTTTGCTGTAATGGAAGTTTGATGGTGGCATGTGAGTGTAAAAAAATTCCATTAGTGAAATAATGATAATGAGTTTGAAAACTTGTCTCCTTTTTGGGGGAAGAGTGGGGTGGGTATTTGAAATGATTAAGGTAAATATTGTTGATGTATTGCCAATAGTCAATGATTGCTGCCAGAGTTTTCCTATGCTATAAGTGGTTCATCATGCTCTTTGTCGCCCTCTTATCACTCATGTTTGCTGAAGGTAAATATTGATGTATTGGAGTTATGCTCTTTTATTTTCTGTGTATTTGGCGTCTGGCCTTATTCCTCTGGCTTGCTGCAGGTTCGTACAGCAGCAGCACAAGTTGAGGGTGGAGTTCATGGACTGGCTTCACATGAGAAGAAAGCCTTTTGAATCCAAACCTTCCAGCATTTATTACTACTGCTAATGATCAGTTCTAAATTCCAAAGTGATATTTGAGTACGAGTAGCATTTAATTGAACCGCATGAATCTGGAAGGAGCTTTGCCAATCTTACATGGGTTCTTTCGTTGAAGTCGTAGGTGGTTTTTTCTGGGAAAGCCAGAAGTGCCATCATGGTCTCTGCCTCTTGTTGCCAGGCTCAAGGGGTGCTCATCTTCCTGTATTTTACCATTTGTGCTTTTTTTTAAGTATAACAGGATTTTATGAATTAGTTAAGCAATTTTCTAAGTTGGTCTTACAACAAATAATAATTCAGTGACTTTAATGTTTATGTATGGTGGGTGGGGAAGGATTGGGTGGAACTGTGTTTTACTCAAACTAGCAATCGATTTGGCATGTTAGGCCTGATGCTTGAATGATCATTTTCTTTAGCAAAAAGCTTGGTTCAGCCCTTGACAGTGCTTTCATGCATGATTAGCTAGATTATAGGGGCAGCAGCTTTTGTATCTCCAAGCATGGGCTCTGTACAACTCTAAGGCAGCCCTCGAATCCTTCACGTATCCTCCCGGTGAATCGAGGAAACGATCTTCAGAAAATTGGTTTAATATATCTACTCCAAACGAGTTACTAATTAAAGCTATAGTGATTAAAAGATCCTCAAAAGATTTAAACATGAAATCTCCCATCTCAAGAAGATAACATCATATCCGTTCAAACGTAATATCCGAAACGCCAACCTTAAGCGGCATCATCAAGAAATATCTCTTCCTCCCCCTGCAACCAGCACCTGTTTGTTTGCTAATGTCATGGTTACAACAATATTAGGACCTAGTCATGGGTCTATTAAGTTAACCAGAACCTTAATGAAGAATTTTGTTTAAACACGAAGATAAATTCTGTTCTCTGGAAAAAGTTACTAGCAGCAATAACACTCTGGTTTTTCAATTGCAAGGTGAGAGTGGCACTTTACCTGTATGTTTCGTCCAGTATGATTTTCATTTCCTTCTGGAAATGCCGATCAATTCCCAATCTTTCAAGGGTATCAACCATAGAAAGAAGAGAATATATATCCATTGGATAAATGGTTGGAACTGAAGAAATCAATTGAAAGTCAATGACTACATATTATCCAGAGAGATGTGACGTTTGGAAGGAGAGTTATGTAGCTGACCCAATTGCTCAACCCAGTATCTTTAATTTTAATTATGTGTTTAATTTAAATATTATGCCTAATATTTTTAAATTCCAATACATGTGAAGCTCAAAAATATATAAATTTAATAAAATGTCAGAGTCAATATTATTAAATTTAATTACACATTAAACTTAAATATATATAGATTTAGTAAAACATCAAACTAAATTACATTGCGCTCAGCTTCGCATTGAACTCAAATACATGTGGGTTAAAAAAAAATCAATATTAAATAATTAAATTTAAAATAAATAATAAGATTTCAAACATAACATTTTCTTTTTATAATAACGTGAAAGGATGCAAATTTAAGACTTTACAGAAATTTAATATAAAAACTTTTCTTTCAATTTCATCAAAAAAATTTCCTAAGGGAACTAGCCTGTGAACACTGAAAATGTGATTGGGGATAACCCCAACATGGGCCTGAAAGTTACAAATTCAATCAAATGGGAATTGCCTGAAGACCTTCTTATTTATTTTAAATTTCAAGACCATAATTTCTGTTTCTGAAAGTTACTGTGTTTATACAGCAAAACATCGGCCTTAACCAGGAAAATACATCGAACATCAATAGAAACCGTCTCTCCTTAATCTTGTATTGAACAGACCGGAGGTCGGAGGAAATGGGAACTGAGTGCAGATCTTCTTTTCTTGTAAGAGTCATGTCTAGATTTTTTTAAAAATAGAGCTTCAGCTGGAAATAGAGCTCCAGTCCTAGTTTTTTTTTTTTTTTTAACCCGTGGTGTCCGGGTCAGCTTACGTACACCATGACTAATCCTCGGACCTATTGAACATCCTGCAAGCCCAGTAAACAAGTAAGGCACCACGGGGGTGGCAAGCTAGTGCACAGAGAGGATCGAACTCGAGACAGTTGCAAGACAAGCCTTGCAATTGACCACTAAGCTAGACCCTCAAGTGCTTCTTGATTGATATTCACGTGCTTAATTTAATATTGTTTTTTAAAATATATATATTTTATCATTAATCTTTTTGTATTACCTATTTATATTTTTAAATAAAAATAAATTAAATTAAAAAATAACGTGAAATGAACGAAAATGATTAAGTTACAAATATATTTTAAAAAATAAGGAATAATTAATTAGTTCTTGAAACTAGGACTATTTAATTTACTTTGCAAAACTAGAGGGATTAGTTTATAATTTACTTTTATTTTGGTTTGGC
The DNA here is from genome assembly GCF_005239225.2 of Populus alba. Lineage (NCBI taxonomy): Eukaryota > Viridiplantae > Streptophyta > Magnoliopsida > Malpighiales > Salicaceae > Populus > Populus alba. The sequence continues at coordinate 16,780,736 of NC_133293.1, forward strand.
GTTTGGGTACTTGGAATTTGGAAACAAAGCTTGAGAAAACCCGACCCGCATGCGGACAAGCCCATCACTTGAGTTAGGGATAACATTAGCTTACCAGTTACTTCTTTGAACTCTCTCTTTTTCTCGTGGTGGGGGTTTAAGACTTCAGAGCTCAAAAACATGCAGCTGAAGCTTTCTGCCCGTCTCATAAAATCTCTGCCTATCTCTTCACTGTCATCCACCCCCTCCTCCACCCTTCAACAAATTGCTTCTTCTCACTCTAAAGGTATCTCTCTGTATGTCTATGTATTATATATCCAGGTGGGTGTTTGTGTTTTTGCTGTGGCGGTGCTGCCCCTACTTTTCTTTTCATTTTTGTTATTGCTGTACTGGGCTGCATTGTTCTTTTTTCTCGTTTTTAAGGAAAGCTGCAATCTTTGAGCCTTTTTTATGGCAATGGGACTTCTTTGAACTGCTTTCTTGATTTTTTTCCGGTTAATAAGTTCTTCACCATTTGAATTGACTAAAAAGGGTAATTGTTTCTTTATCACTTTGTTTCTGAGTGTATAGAGACTGCATAGGGTTGTGAGTTTGCATTTTCAGTTAACTAAAAAGACTAATTGGGCTATTAAGACTTAAAACCATCGGTGGCATCATTTGTGCAATTGAGCTTTATATTGTTTTGTGTGCTTGATTTTATTTTCTTCTCGGTAAATGCAATATTTTGCGCTTGCCATTCATGTCATTTTCTATATTCTGTGCAACATGTGGAAGCTGTTATAAGGGTTCTCCTAGTTATCATTGGTTGGTTCTATAATGATTTCTAAACCTTTTTGTAATTGATCTGTGTTCGGCAGGAATTGCAAAGGTTGTGTTAAAAAAGGGAAAGACACAACTTTTCAAGGATGGAAGTCCAATGGTGTATAGTGGAGCAGTCGATAGAATAATTGGTAGACCGCCACCCAAGACAGGAGACATTGTGCTGGTTGCTGATGGAACAGAGAAACCTATAGGGTGGGGATTGTATAATTCAGTTTCCATGTTCTGTGTTAGGCTCATGCAGCTAGAAGAGGAAGCAACGAGGTATCTATATAAAGACGGCTTTCCGGTTTGATTTTATATCCTCCATCTTTTATGTTCTTAATTCATGTGTAGAGATCCTGCTTGCGCATTGGACATGAAGAAACTGCTTGAAACAAGAACTAACGCAGCCATAGAATTACGGAGGAGGTTGGGTCTACCCTCATCTCATACAAATGCATATCGCCTTGTCAATAGTGAAGGAGACAGGTACATGATCTTGAGCTCTCCATAGCCTCACATAGAACATGTCCACTGCATTGGATGAAGAAATTCTTTATGTGCTTTTGTTAACGTTATTTCTTAACATATACGTTGACTCATTAATCAGAACCATGGTTTGGGGTCTAGTTATTTTTTGAGAGAAGCCAGTATGCTTATTAGTAATTCACACATAGCGGCATCACTGCAGATTGTCTGGATTAATTGTTGATGTCTTCGGAGATTTAGCTGTGATAGCATCATCTGCTGCTTGGGTTGAGAATTACAAACCAGAAGTAGAGGCTTGCATCAATAGAATTGATGGAATTAACCATATAAACTGGAGACCATCTGTTGATATTTTAAAAGAAGAAGGAATGGATATGTCAGACATGAAAGAAGTGCATCCCTCTACTTGCCCTGAAATAACAAAGGTAGAATGTGCCTCAAAAATCACAAATTACACAATTTATATTTTTATCATTTTTCTTATGCTAGCTCTTTTTTTTTTGATAATTTTCTGATTGCTACCTCCAAATTCACAGTTTTACTTGATGAGAATTGAAAATAATCATTCTCACTCCTGATTGCTACTTAAATCACTCCAAATTGTGGTTTTCATTAGCAGCATCTATATTTGGGTCTGCTGATCATGTCGTAATATTTCACTGGAGTTAGGCAATGGGGAAAGTTAATGACAATGTTATCCTTGAATAACGAGTGCTGTTGTTTCTAACTCTGTCTGAACCCATCGCCACCCATTTCTCAAGTGCTTGTCAATCTCTGGCTGAACTCCTACTCTGAAGTGTCACTATCTATGAATCATCTACCACCTATTTCCCCTTGCCTTCCTGATCTAGCTTGTGCTTCTGCACAAATTCATAGCTGCAATATTGATGCTGTTCTGCAATGTTCATCTGCCAGGTTATGGAAAACGGGATCTCCTATGCAATTTCATTGGTGGGCCAGAAGACTGGATTTTATGCTGACCAGCGTGAAAACCGCCAGTTCATATCTACAATTTCAAATGGCCAGAAAGTTCTTGATATTTGCTGCTACAGCGGTGGTTTTGCTCTAAATGCAGCACATGGAGGCGCAATAGATGTCACAGGTATTTATTTTATTTCTAAACATTTTTCATTTGGCCTGGTGCAGGATTAGTGAAATGCCCATGTCTATTAATCAATGATCCTCGGGCTATTACAGCCCCCACCATATCTTCTAATTGTGACACATTCTTGATGATTGTGGATTCATTATAAGTAGGCTGCTCAAATTCCTTGCATCTGCAATGTTAATTTAGCTCTGTTCATCTCATGCTTTCTTACAGGAGTCGATACATCTATGCCTGCTTTGGAGCTTGCTAGAGAAAATATTGGTCTTAACAACCTGGATCCAGGAAGAATATCATTTTTGAGAGAAGATGCCACTCAATTTATGAAGGGTGCCCTTTCTAGAAATGAATCATGGGATATAGTGATTTTGGACCCTCCTAAATTAGCACCGAGAAAAAAGGTACAGTAACATACGCAAGAATACAAAAGCCTGTAATCCTGTCCAATACAGTATTTTTCATTCCCTGAGGTTGCATGAAGAAATTTCTCCTAGGTACTTCTCATAATAGCGTCAAAGAATTAAGAAATTTCTCCGATAAGAAAAGTTCTGCTCAGGAAAATGTCCAAAGCTTGAAACAATATAAGTGGAAAATGTGCTCCTGTGCCTTCATCAATATAGACCCTCAGGAAAATGCCCAAAACTTGTCTATATTTTGGTAATTTTCATCAAAGGCAGTTTATGTCCACAAACGAGGCTAATGCCCTGCCTCCATATATTTGTCAGTTTGTACTAATTCTGGGGCTTTTCCTGCTCAGGTTCTTCAAAATGCATCAGGCATGTATAGAAATATGAATTCGATGGCATTGAGATTAACAAAGAGAGGTGGCCTTCTCATGACTTGCTCCTGTTCAGGAGCTATGACCCAAAGTGGGATGTTCTTGCGTGTTCTTCAGGCAAGAATTTTTTTTTTTTTTTCTCGTGTGTATGGGAACAAAGAACTAATTTTGGCGGGTTGACGACGTTGCAGAGAATGTTGGAGATATTTTAAACTGTCACCGTCAGCAAAATATATAGACACGGGCTTTAGTATGAGAAGTGGAAATTTAATCACATTACACTTGGGAGTTTGGCCATGAAGATTAGGTCACTCGAGGCATTTCAAAAATTATCTTACTCCTTTCTGTTGTATTACTTATCAATTTTTTCTTGCTTTTGTTTTGCGGAATCAGGGTGCTGCATCAATGGCAGGAAGGAAAATCTCTGTTCTGCGAGAGGCTGGAGCAGCTTCAGACCATCCAATAGATCCATCCTATCCAGAAGGGGCGTACCTTTCCAACATTTTACTAAGAGTATTATAGATGTTAAAAAAACAATGTAGACAAACAAAAAATGCAAATTCTGTAATGTTGAAGTGAGTGAAGTTTTTGGGAAACAAATAATAAAAAATTGTATTCAATACTGATGTTGTAATTATACATAAAGATCACTGGTGTATTGCCTGGAAATCAAAATTTCAAACCAACGGAATCCTTCCCGAGCCAGTGTTATGTTTTAAACATTCCATAGACATTAAAGTTACAATATGAAGGGATGTCCCAAAGTGACGCCATCAAAAGAAATCCACAGGCATTTTTAGTGCGATCCAGGACCTCTGTTCCATGATAAGAAGGTGGGATCACCAAGCCGCCTGAGATGACACAGCAAGAGAAACAGTTAGAAAATATTCACATATATCTCACAAACAATCGAATACACGTAGCATTTGAAAATTTTATGCTGCCGACTATGGGGCCATGCTCCACAAGTCAGAGCCTCACTCCATATATGATGCTGGGCACACTTCGAAATCCTCACCATAAAATGCAAGCCTTATGAAGGGCAATTCTAACAGCCTCACTCTTTCAAGAACCCTAAATCCAAGAATTAATTTGTATCCGTGATCAACTTACCTAGGCTTGACAAAATACACAATTGTGAAACCCATTGACAAGGCGAAGCATATCATCCCAACAGTGAGATAAGCAATGCCAAGAAAGTCATTTCTTCCACCAATCCAGCTTGTAGTTGAAAGCACAAGTTTCTTCTTGCCATTAAAACTGTACGTGTTATAGTTGTTATCCAGTGTCACATTTATGACTTCTTTTGCCTCGAGATCCACCTCTATCTTCCCATACAACTTTCTAAAAGTAGGCAGAGCTGCAGTTCGCATCCAAACCATGAGGTCCTCCTGCTCGCTCAGCTGTTACACAAAATCATATAAGACCAGGTCAGTCACATGCCAATTACTTGAAGCAATTTGCATAGAAAGAAACACGGAGAAAAATTTATGGTTCTCTAGTATATTTTCACGTTTTAGCAATAGATGAGGGGAAATGACACGCAACAATATCTCATTACTCTAAGCATTTACACCAAGTCTCTCACGTCTACAAGGTATAAGCCTAATACTCAACACCTTGGGTTTAAAAAAATCAACTCCTTCGTGAATGAAAGAATAACTGAGGTCACACCTTCAATACTAATCCTGAAGTTGAGGTTAAGCAACCTGAAAATACCACTCTAATAGCACAACAGCAACGCAGTTTTGAAATCTTCCAATGTCCAAAGTGTTATTAACATTATCAAAGCCTCTAGAGGTATTTTCCAGGATGAAGTTGAACAGTTTTTAGTTAGTGATAAGATGAGTTGCTTATATATTAATTTGAAGCAATAGTAAAGGGCGGCTTACAGGTATCGAGTCATTGAGAATTGCACCACCTACAAGACCTCCACCCTGAAAGTTTTTAGGAAAGACATCTTTACCAAACCTTTTCTCCTTATCACTCTTCCAAGCAATTCCCTTCTTATTCACTGTCAACGGCAGGTTCTGGCGGGAGAAGTTATAAGTATCATTAAACAAACTCCAAGCTATCAGACCACAGGGTACAATTGCCCCCCTCCCCGTTGCAATATCTTCTGGCTTACAAGAACTTGTATCATTCTCTTTACTCACACTTTTCAACTGGTCATCACTTCGGCTCTTCACATACCTGATTTATTAGAGCAATCATTAAAATTATGCCAAATAATCACCACATAAACTCAATTACATGTGCTTCAACTTTCAGTCAGTGAGCATCCAGTTTATGATCATGATAATCATGACAGTTTCACAGTCTGTTCAATAGTTTTTATAAAATGATGGGTTGCTTTTCATTATTAAACACTTGAAAGAACATAATTTTCTACCATCAACAAATAGTCAAACACACTATTCTGAGATGAGAAACATGATATTAACAACCAATTAAGCATGCATAGAGGAGCCCTTTCCTCAACGTGTAACAACATCCTAGGCTGTAATGTCTGTAATTCTTGAAAATCACAAACATCGCACTCTTGACTTATAAAATGTGGCAGGAAAATCTAAAAGGGTGCACTTCCTGAACCACATGTTATAACTGGTTCTCTGGACCATCGCCTATGATGTACATAAATTACGCACCTGGATAGTCCTGAATATCAATGCTCCCAATTTATATGAAGTATGAACAATATACCTCTGACCATTATGTAAAAATCTAGACATGATTACTTGAACCCATCAGAAATTATATGCTGATAGAGTACATGAGGTTGATGACATACCTACGATGATTCTGGTAGAAGTTGTCAAGCTGATAGTAAACATAAATAGGTTGCCTCATACGCTTAGGGATCTGGCAAGAAAAACAAGAGTAGAGAACGGAAGATCGTTATTCACTGCTTAACCTCAGGTCATGATGGCTAATTTCTATAATTAGCATAAGTCATGTTGCATGAGAGAAAAGGATATTGGCATGGGTTTTTTGTAAGGAGTGGCATAAATTAACCTACTGGCTACTAATACACTGCTGATATGGCACCACTTACAGCTCTGACAAAAAGGCAATACCACCAGTGAACAGATAACAATAACATGAAGGTATATTATATAACAGAAAATATCATTGGCATGGGTCTTTCCTTGTTAGCTTATAAATCCATAAACACTGCTAATAAAGAACATAGAAAATGACAACAACACATCAACCATAATAATTGCAAGAACAGGACTTACCGTCATTGATATTGTGCATGTTTTACTAGCATTGCTTTGTATAAATTGGACTTTATTGGTTCTATTTTCAGCCGGAATGCATTCTGTTTCATACCGTTGAACAACTTCAACAACCTGATAAAAGAAGAATAACCCGTAAAAAACCATAGGTGGAAATATAACTAGAATTGCAAGGATCTAGGTGACACTAGAGCTCACATCTCGGGAACCAAGCAAGCAAGCAATGCCGATAGGGATGAAGACAATGGCAATAAGCATGAATGCAGACACTACCTGCACAAAGAGATATATTAGGAGTTAATAACTTTGAGCACTCATTTGCATCAGACGAAACCAGATAAAAAGAAAGATAAAAACTTACCCATCGTGGTGTGAGAATTGGCTTGCAAGCAGGAAGTTCTTGTTGAGTAAACTTTGAATCTGAAAGAAAACGAAACATTTTTAGTTCCATAAAAATCACAAGTACACCCATATGTGCTCGTGTAGTGAAAGACAATTTGTGAGCTGTGACTGAAACATCAGATAAAGAAGCTGCTTAGCTGTGCTCTCTCTATTTTTACTTTTCTTGTTTTTTTTTAACAGCTACACCATAATAAGATTACAAGTGCATTTTAGTAAAATGAAAAAAAAATGCAGATTTTTTGCTCTGGCAAATACAATATATCCCTATAAATTTAAAATGCTTTTATCCCTCTATCTTGCTTTGCAGGATAACAAATAAGCAGTCAGGCATCTATTCTGAACACTGGAAAACATTCTGTTTTCAATCTTAATGTAGATCACATGAGCATACATGCTTAGACTTAGATGCATGTAATGATAATACAGCCAAAATTACTAAAATTCCTATTCGTGTAATGGAAAAATGTCCAATTATCTCATGGCATGTTATAGCAGAGTTTCATTAATATCTTGTTTATCAAACCCAATTTAGTTCATTTTATTGCTAACAAAGTTTAATAGCCGTATTTCTCTTTCAAAAGAGGAATTTCCAAATATATCTTGATGAGGAATTAAAAAAAACCAGGCAAGGCTATTCCAAAAACGGAAAGACTAAATGATCAATATAAAGAAAATTAGATTCTTAATATGAAACAAAATAATCAAAAAAGAGCTCACACGACCACTCTCATGCAACAAAACCAACAGCGAATCAAAATAACAAGAACCCATAAAAAATATGCATAAACCTCCACATGGATGCCTACAAAACCCACTAGTGGTCCCAAAAAAATAATCAAATACCTGAGCCTCTGAAACAAACTAACAAGAAAATTATGACAAGGTTCAAAACTTTGCAATTTAAAAACAAAACCAGCACCATAATCACAAGAGGGCAGTCATGAATTTGCCCAAAATAGGAAAAAAAAAAACGAGAGAAAAAAAACGAGAAGTAAAGAAGAGAATCACATTTGGGTCGCTTTGAATTCCTTCTTGGAGCACCAGAATCATCCGATCCGTTGCCTCCATTACTGGAGGATGCCGTGTGGCTACTCATGATTGTGTTAAAAGATGCAAGCAAACAGACAGACAGACAGACACTTGTAGTTTCTGTCTCTCTCTCTTTCTCTGAAAAAAACACAAAAACAACCAGAAAGAAAAACCTTAACAGAGAAGGAGAGAAAGTTCAGAAAGAAAGAAATGGTGGAAAAGACTGTGTGATCAAAGAAAGAGACGGACTTTTTAAAGGCTAAGAAACAGAGAGGCAAAATATAAATAAATAAATTTTCTAGAGAGAGAGTAGTAGTATATGGTTGAATTGAATCTGCAAGTTTTTGTTTGACTTCAGAAACTGAAGAGGATGTTTCCTTATTTTCTCTCTCTACACCTGATGAGCCCTCGGAAATTTCTCCCTTTCTAGAAGGTGAGTTCGTAGAGAGAGAGAGGGAAGCAAATAAAAAAATGATAGCTTTATTCTAGACCCTTAAGATTCGAAAATGTTTCATGTAGGTCCTCATCGTCACCAACCTAAGGTTCAGAAGGTTTCAAAATCATCTGTAAATAGCTATTAGCTAGCAATGAACACTTCCGAAGCCACGTTGAGTCGAGGGGTGTCAATTGACCCCCTCAACTTCTCAAAATTCAAAAATCGCTATAATTACATATAAAAAATATATAAAAACTATGTAGAGTTATATGTGATTGACCCTGTTAAAATATTGAAAAATCCATAGAAGAGGGTTAAATTTATCGTTTTTTTCAAAAAACAGGATTATATGTATAAGATTTTGGCGGTTAAATTGCTAAGACAAATATACCATTCCATTATTTATTTATTTTTTAAAACATTTTCATAATTTTAAGCTATTAATTTGTTCTGTTTAATATTATAATAATAATTTTTAAAAAATATATTTTTTATTAAAAAATATATTAAAATAATATTTTTAAATTTTATTTTTAATATAAATACATCTCAACAATCTAAAAATACTTAAAAAAATCATTAAATTTTTTTTTTTTTCAAAAACACAATACAACCACACAAAAAACACTACCTTTCTACCATATATTATTCTTCTTGTATGTAATTTAACTTTTATTTTCCTTCTTTTGTGTTTTTTTTAGCATTTTGAGATTTCATTTAATTTTTCTAAATAATTTTTAAAAAAATTAAAACAACGAATTGTAAGTTTAAGTTTTTTAATTAACTATAGTGATAATAACTGGTAATTGATTTTTTTAGGACTTCTTGGTTGTTCTTTTGGAGCTTTCTATGATGGGAAATCTTATTATTCTTCTGATGGGACTAGAAAAACCTCAGCTGATCGGAAATGGCACAAGAAAATTTTTCACTGCTATCTGTTAATTATTGCTAGCAATCATAACTTTTTAGACTAATTTTCAGATATTTGAAAGGTCAGATTCCACCCGGATAGTGCACAGAGTGGAAAGCACGGTGCCTTACTGGGCGGGCTTTGTGGGATTACGGGATGATTACGGAGAGCACACTAGTAGAGTTGTATAATAACTAAGTATTATTAACATAGGATAATAATGTTTTTTTTTTTAATTCTGTTGAGTGTTAGGCCCTCACGAGTGAAGTTTTTTTAAAATTAAAAAATTATTATTATTTTTTAAATTATTTTGATATACTAATAAAAAAAATTAAAAAATATTATTTTAATATATTTTTAAACTAAAAATACTTTAAAAAATATCTTACAACTAATATTTTTATATTCTTATCAACGATGGTGTCCTTTTTTTTTTCGTTTTCTATGGCCTCCAAGGTTGAACTTGAACGTTTCCTGGATCATAGAGAAGTCCACTCATAGTTTGCATACTCTTCTAGAACGGCATGTAATAAGACATGTTTTTATTATTATATATTCCACGCGATATGTTCAGCTGGCTGCTTTCCAAAGCCCTGTTTCTTTGTTAGCTACGAAAAAAAAATATTGCTAGTTAGACAAAATTAAATAAACTAGCAATGTCCACATGCACTGGGATTTAAATAATAGGTATTTGTTAGGTCATTGTTTTTCACTACAGGGACGTTTAATCGCCCGCGCTGGTTAGTATTGTAATGGAATTAGCAGTGTAAATGCGAGTTATTAGGCTCTGCTTTCAATCTAACGATGAAGAAAAACTCATTCAATATAAGAATAGTATAAGCGAACGATATGTTGTTTTGATGTGTTGTTGTGAAGAATGAAATTTAAAAAAGAAAAATTTTATTTTAATATATTTTTAAATAAAAAATATTTTAAAAAATAATAATATTATTATTCCAATTCCAAATATTTAGTATATTGTAACTTCCTGCAATTGATTTTTATATCATAAAGGAATTGTTCTGACAAACCAAATTTGAAAACATAACAAATTTAAAATTATAAAATTTTATTATTGTTGTTGTTAGCTTTCAAGAGAATTTTATCCATTAAAGTCGGCCAGCATAAATTTTATCATAAATTTACAAAGACGAGAGAGGGATGCAGCTAGCAAGCCAGTATTGAATTACAACTTGCAATTCAAAATATTTAAAAAAAACTACAAAGTTAAATTTTTAATTATCTTAATATTAAAAAACATAAATTTAACAAAGATAATTTAAAAAAAAAACATGTGAAAAAACACTATAATAAAAAAAAAAAACTATGTAGAAAAACATAGTAATAATCATAATATTTTAAAGAAAAAAATTATAAAATTAAATTCTAAATAGTTTTATAGTCAAAAAATAAAATTGACAAGGATAATTTAAAAAAATATATATATAAAAAAAAAAAGATGAATTTTTTTTTGCGAGGGGGGGAGTATGAAGAAAAGAAAAAAAAGGCAGGTGAGGAATGGAAAGAGAGAGAGAGAGAGAGAGAGAGAGAGAGAGAGAGAGAGAGAGAGAGAGAGACTGAGGAAAGCTGCTTCCCCCACACGTATTGTTAATGGGAAAAAAAGCAGATCATTTTACTTTTCCTTTTTAAAAACAGCTGTTTCCTTGATTTGACGTGGTCTCTCTCCTGTCTTGAAATTAATATAATTGAGGGTGATTGTAGTGTTGCCTGAAAAAAAAAAAAAAAAAACCCTTCTCTAATCTCTACGATGAACACGAAGCTTTCTTCTGCCATGAAACTTGATAGATGTTTTTGAGCCAAGCAAATTATGCTTTATATGAAGTTTCGGATCACTTGGATTCTATTCCTGTTGTCTCAGCTGTGCGTGCAATAAGTATTTGTTCTGATCTAGTAATCCTGCAACTGTTAATGAGAATTACTCTGCCTCCACTCATTCATTGATTGCAATTTCTGTGATTAACAGATCAGGCTGTTATAAGAGGAAAATACAGTGAACAAGGATGCAATGTTGACGAAGATGGCGGTTTTTCTCCAAAAATACCGAGACAAATGTTTGATATATTATCAAATAACCATCTTAGTCTAAATTTAAGCAATTAAATAAGGTTTTAGGATATAATTTATATTATTTTTTACTTGAAACTTACACGGGTCTATATTATTTTATACTTAATTTTTTTATCTAATAAATAAAAATTATGAAATTTAAATTCATGATCACTTTATTATAAAGATTCTAATACTATATCAAACCATTATTTTAATTTAATAATTTAAATATTTAAATAAAATTTATGATATGATTTATATTTTTTTTTTAATATGATGCTCAGTAACCTTGTCTTTGAAAATTCCGTGACCGCACTCCCCGTCTGCAAATCACCATCCAAAAATAAATCTCCGAGGATATGAATGACAGGAGAATGAAAATAGATGCACAGCTGATAGACAACTACTGTATCTTTTCTCCAGGGTAGCTATAATCTGCTGTGTCCGCCCCCTTAAAGAGAGCTATGTATATTCAAAATTCCTGCGAGGTTCTTGTTGAATCATATCCGTTGGCAGTCTCCAAGAAGGCTTGGATCTAGTTAAAGAGGCCATCAACAGAACAAGGTACAACGAGAGGATAAAGATGGCCACTGATCCATAGTCTCGTCGCTTTGCGATGATAAAGTTAGCTGCGCATGTTCTTAAGTTCAGAATCCACTCTGGGATACTTACTTTTAGACCCTCTTTATGATTCGATTTGTCGAGCAGTTCTAAATTTATTTATTTATTTATTTTTCATGTCTTTGTTAATAATTTTGGATTTCATGTTGATTTTATTTTCTAGTATGGCCTTTGATGAAAAAGGACAAACTATTTATACTATTTGTACGTAATTTTATTTTCTAGCATGGTATTTGATTTTATTTTATAATAATTGCTTTTCAAATTATTTTTTATATTAAAATAATATTATTTTATTTTTAAAAAATTATTTTTAATATCAACATATCAAAATAATTTAAAAACACCAAAAAATATATTAATTTAAATAAAAAATATATATTTTTAAAACATATATTTTTAAAACTTAAAAATAAACAATCATTCCTCTCGCACCACCATTTTTAGGCTTTCAATGGACATTGTGCCTTGATTTTATCAAGTTTTTTTTATTTTTTATTAACGTGGGTGTCCGAGCCAGCTTGCGCGCACCACCACTAATCTCACGGTCCACTGAACATCCTGCAAGCCCAGTGAGCAAGTAAGGCACCACGAGGGTGACAAGCATACCACACAGGAAGGACCCAATAGAGACAGGAAGGGAATAAACTCTACAGCCCCACTCCCACTGGGACTCGAACCGAAGTTTGAAGGAAGGAGAGCTGCCCCAACAACCACTGAGCCAACAACCTGTTGGTGATTTTATCGAGTTTTGAATGGTCAAGAACGAAGGGTGGAGCCATTGACTGAGAGAGCTTATATGATAATATGATTGTGATTGCTTTTTAAATAATTTTTTGTATTAAAATAAATATTAATAATTTTTTTAAAAAAAAAATTAATTTTGACATCGGCACATTAAAATAATTTTAAAATATTAAAAATATATTAATTTAAAATTAATAAAAAAATAAAAATAAATAATTTTTAAAAAAAATATTTTTAAAACATAAAAATAAATATGTCTGGAATTAGCTCCGAAGACATGCGGTTCATGAACAAGACAGAACCGACTGTATAAATCATATCGAAACCTGCTCTATGGCACAAGTCAGCTTCCAATCACAGGTCTAAAAAACAATCACATTGAACACCCCAAAACCCACCAAGGCAATGCCCTACCCTCCCCGTACGAACGGACCGGAGAATTATTTGGGACATTCAAAGTTACGTTCTCCTCTCCATCCACAGGTAAAACTGTTTGCATTAAGTCCCATGTAAGAATAATACCACCGATTTAATAATTTTCATAGCTAATTCATTGTCTGGTAGGCATTGTGGTGTTTGTGCTTTCAAGACAAAGTGAATCTATTATGAATTATGATTTTAAAAATAATAAAAGATTCAAGATTGTTCATCCCAGCAGTAAACTATCTTCTTTTTTTCAATATATTTTTTTTTATTGGAATTTTTTTTGTCGAATCCTTTTACTTTATTTTTAGCAATTTTAGTTTGATTTTACAGAATTGATACTCGGTAAATTATGAAGTAGTGTTTTAATTGTTAATGGTGAAAGCGTCCTTTTTTTGTAGAGTAGTTTACTTCTTATTTACCAATTATGGTTTGGTAACATAAAATTATGTTGAGTGGACCATGAAAATAGTGTTTGAATGTGAGATAGAAAAAATAAAAAGGAAAAAAAAACTATTCGGGTTGCAATAATTTCTCATAATTTTTTTTTTTTTTTATCACTTAACTTTTTTTATTTCTCGTTCAATCTTTTTATATTAAGTTAATTTAAGATTTAATTTAATATTTTGTTACGGTTGGTTTTGTATGGGACTTTCATGATGTTAAAAATAAATTTTAATATTAACTTCATACTCGATTTAATAAAATAAAACCTGAAGTTTATTAATTCAGATAAATTAAAATTTTAGGGGCTTGATTTTAAATTAGCACAGATATTCAAAAAAAAATTAAAATAACATTTTTATCTCAGTTTCTTGACTTAAATTCTAGTTAAAATCAATATATTTATTATAGTTTATTAGTATATATAATTTTGATTTATTTTTTTAAAAGCACATGAAAACTTTTTAATTTACCATTGAAGTTTTATTTACAGTAAAACCATAACCATAGCAGACGTTTACAATACTCTTTTGCGTTGAAAAGGAAAATACCCCCACCATTGCATTAGGAATAAAGAGGTGTCTTGGGGTATAGTATAACTTGAGACAAAGAAAAAAATTTAAAAAAATTAATTTTTTTAAAAAATAGTTTTAAAACAAAAAACAAATAAAGCTAGTATCATTGATAATACCTAAGATTTTTATTGAAACCATGTGCGTGTGTATTATAGAGTAAATTATTGATTAGTTTCTCTAATTTTGAAAAATAAATTAAGTAGCTCTTCTGGATTTAGAAACTAGCTTAACTAGTCTGTTTGTTTTAAAATATATTTGTGAGTTAATTTTCATGTTTTTTATTTTTTTATAATTAAAAAAATAACTAACTAATACGGAAAGATTAACGAGAAAATAAGATTTTATTTACAATTAAGTAATATTGAATTAAGAATCATCAACACCGGTAAGGAGTCTAGTTAATTAAAGCTAAATTAATATTTAATTAATTCTTCAAAACTAGAAAAACTAGTTTATGATATTCATTTAATTTATCCCTTTCAACTTAATAACTACTCCGATAAAATAATAATAATAATAATATATATTTATAACACATAAGTAGCACGTGGGATTAATAAAATATTTATTAGTATGAATATTTATAGTATGGCTATTTATTTTTAGACCCGTGCAGTGTTCATTAGAATCATTACATTTTAAAAAAAAAATCAGGATTTGACTGCACACGCATAACTTTGCTCACTGTGGATTGGAGATGAAATGACGAGTTTGCCATTTAAAAATAAAATTATTTGAAGTCAATACAATATTTTTACATTATTCATTAATTACTGCTAGGTTAATCGAGTACATCTTAATCTTTTCATATTTTTCACGCAATGTAAAATGACTTTATTTCTGCTGCAATAAAAATAAAATTCAGTTAGTATCTAGGAGTTTTTTCATGCTTTCACTTTTTTAAAGCATGATAAAATAATTAAATTATTCTTGCAGGTAAAAATTTTCTAACTAGTGTCATGTTATTTTTTTTCATTTTCATTTTGAGGATTTAGTTATGTTTGATTTAACCATGGGGTGATTTGATATTTTAATAAATATAAAATATAATTTAAAAATAAAATGGGCGCGTGCATGTGCTTAAATTATCCTTACAAGCAAAATTTCTCTAACCAGTGTCCATGGTTTTTTTGTATTTTCATTTTAAATTTTAATTATATTTAATTTAATTACGGGACAGTTTGATATTTTAATAAATATAAAATATATATTTTTTTAAAAAAAGTGCTTATGTGTGCTCTAGCAGTGGGCTACAACCGCGCTTTTTAAAAAGCACATGAGACATCCCACGACAACCAACACTGTCTTTTGTAAAGATGTTGAAATCATCTTAACGACTTTTCATTCTTAGGTGTGTATATGTGGCTTAATAATCTTTATTTTAGCACCAACAACCTTTTTTTATTATTTATTATTCTCTCATTTTCTCTTTGAATTCCATGCATAACCCTTTAAATTTTATAGACAACCCTTCAAATTGTTTTTTCTTCGTATTTGGTCATAATTATTTTAATTATATATGTGTTTATTTAAAATGATTTATAGATTGAGATTTTTTTTTCAATTTCTTCCTCCATTCCTTTTCATATTTCAGATATGGTCGCCATTATTTTGATTGTTGTTTGTTTATTTTATATATTTTTTAAAATTAATTTATTTTACAGTTTGATATTCTATTATCTTATCTTAGTTTTAATTCTAATTATCCCGAGTGTTTTTTTTACTTTAACATTTATTTTTTTTTTTTTTCTAATTTCATCGTTCAGTGTTAGATTGATTGAGGATTGAGTTTTTTGGTTGAGTTCGGGTTTAGGATCTCATGGGTCACGACTTGAAAGATTAACCTGGTTTAGGAGATTTGTTTGAGTTTTCTTATTCTTTTTTCTTCTTCAAGTTTTTATGGTTTTTAGTTTTTTCATTTAATATTTTATTTAACTAAATGGTGGGCTCCATTATTGCTTTTTATATGTTTTTTATAAGTTTTTTCACTAATTTTAAAAAAGGTTTGGTTATTTCATGTCTAGTCTTTTTATTTATTGTTTTGTGTTAAATTTAGCTTTTTCACATAAGAAATCTTGTTTTGTGATTAAATTAATTAATTAGATATAAACATTAAATATTTACTTCATGATATTTTATTTGGTACACTTTATATATCATTGCTATGACAATTTATACAATATCTTTTAATGTTATTGTGTAGATTTTTGTTGTAGTATTATAATCATCTCTTGAGCTCGTTTTGATAGTGGCGTGATATTCATAACAAATCGATAATATTTTTTTTTTCAAGCATGATATTTAATGTTTATTTTTTTATGATTTGTTGCTTTTATTTTTTTTTAATTTTATTATTAAATTAATCAAATTTATTATAACAAGATATGGATATCTTGAAATTATACTATTTATTTAATTTTGCCTGAACTTTTTTTTTCTCTTCAATTTAGAAAAAATATGTAACTGTACGTGGCGAAGCGTGTACATATCCAAATAGGCTCCAAACAAGCACTTCCCTTCTCATTATAAGTGTCAGGAACCCTCTCTACTGCGACTCGCTTGTGGCCACAACGAAGGAAATCATTAAAAAAGACGAGGAAAAATGACGTTAGGGAGAATAGCTCTGGCACGCATCCCGGCGATTAGGTGCAAAATACAAAGTCTCTTCTCTGCTCCACACTCGTCTTCTTCCACGAATCGCACCTCCCCTCCACTCTCTCGCCACGTAACCGCTACTCATCTTCTTTTACTTGCGCATAAGCATCAATAGCTTTTCATCCTTGTGTTGCTAATTGAATTCAGCGATCGCGATTTTGAATTATCTACATTTTGTTTAATTCTTGTTTTAATCGCTTACAAATAGGTAGTATTTCAGTAATTACTGGTTCAATTGATAAATACTTTGTTTCATTAATGTTCAATACAAGTATAATCTCTGTTTGAATGTATTTTTGTTTTTTGGTATTGTTAGTTGCGAATTCAGCTAGGTTTAAAATTTGTTAATGTTTGTATTGCAGATGAGCATGAAGAGTGAAAATCTGGTTTCAAAGCTAACTAGTTCTGGTTTATTAAAGACCCAGGGTCTTATCGATGGAAAATGGGTTGATGCGCATGATGGTGACACTATGCAGGTCTGCCATTATTGTGCGTGTGTTTGTTTGTAATTTTGCTCTACTGCGGCTACTAGTTTTGGGTATTGTTTCTTTCCTTGTCACACATGACATCACATGTATGTGTTCTTTTCATGGAATGACAGGTTCTCAATCCGGCCACGGGTGAAGTTGTAGCTATTGTCCCATGCATGGGTCAGAGCGAGACGAATAATGCTATATCATCTGCCTATGATGCATTCAGATGTAAGAAAATTCACACTGAACCAACCTAACGTTCAGTAAAATGTATTTATGCTAGTTAACCTTCTCCTACTGGCGCTATCATTCCCTAAGTTTTGAATTTTGTCAGAGGAACATGTTTTATTTTGCATGCGTGGATTATCTTTCAGTAGTAATAGGGGGAATTGCTAGTAGAGGATTGGTCATGAAAGCGCAGTTATTGCTGTGCTGTCTTTGTAGGTTAGAATCCATGCTTTCAGAAGGTAATGGCACTTGGATGTCTCTTTTACAGCATGTCAACCTTATTACTGAATTGGAGAGCATATATATGTTTTTTACTGAACTTATGTGACACCATCTTGGTTATTCCTTTCAAAGAGTTTGGATTTCATGACAATTGGGTGAAGTCTTATTTTACTACATCAATCCACTAGTATTGTTCTCAATTGACCTGCAATTCAAACCTGCTTTATAGCCCGCACCATGTAACTAACTGCTACAATACATCAAATACTTCAACTCATATTCAAACGCTTGTGGTATTTATGATAATAATCACCGTAAACATGCAGTGGTGCACACTCTTGAAATATTACTTCCAAGCTTCTGAGTTGCATTTTTATTCCTCTTATCCTAGCTTTTTGCAGCACAATTTGTTGGTAATTTACTGTCCTACAGATCATTATTTTAGCTGTCTCTTCAAGAGTTATGTGGTACTCTAGAAGCAAAGAGTGAATGGAATGGATTAAATCGAGTACCAATTTAGTTTTTATGACTTACAAGTTGATATGCCCTTCAAAGTATTACATAGACCTTTGCATAGATACAATCTTAATAGGATCTACTCATCTGACTTAAATATGGAAATCTCTTGTTTTTTACCATAAGCTTGCTAAATTCCTCATTGTTTATATGGATTTTTCTTGTTTAGTTGTAATACTAGCATATTTTGATGCCCCTTTTCTGATATAGCTTGACATTGTTTTTTTTTTTTTTTTTGATTTATATCTTTTGCTTTACTGGACTTCAAATGATATTGAATTTTTTTTTGAAATTCTTGCTGATGGTTGCAATATGTTCATTGTATTTTATTTGGCCAGCATGGAGTAAACTCACTGCTTCTGAGAGGAGCCAACATATACGAAAATGGTATTTAACCCTTCCAATACGATCTTATTAAATTATCTGTCTTGTGAATGTAAATACTTCCAAATTAATCAAATAGTTGAAAATAACTGAGTTGTATTGGTAGAGTATTATGGTTCTCTACCCATTACTGAATCTCATATGATTCTTTGCACCTGTATTATAAGGTATGACCTACTAATTGCCCACAAGGAAGAGCTAGGACAATTAATAACCTTGGAGCAAGGGAAACCTCTGAAAGAGGCCATGGGTGAGGTATCTCATCTGAACTTTGCTTTCGGAAATTAAGAGATATGCGTTAACCCTACATTGTGTTACTGGTCATTGTCAAGCAACATGTGATCCAAGACTCTAATAACAGGTTAGCTATGGAGCTAGTTTTATCGAGTTCTACGCAGAGGAGGCAAAACGTGTATATGGAGATATAATTCCAGCGACTCTTGGTGATCGTCGGTTATTTGTTCTAAAGCAGGTGACTATAACTGTTTGTGATATATGAAATCCTATTTAATTGCAAATTCGAGTAAATTAGTTCTTCCGACAGCCTGGCTACTCCTATAGACCTCGACAATTTGCCCTTGGTTTGAGTCTCTTTAACAAGGCCTTTTCAAATTGTGTTTTAATTTCTGGCACCAGCATGTATGTTTAACGCACCAATATTTGTTAAAACCACATAAAACTCATGATTTTTAGGAATTAAAATCCTCGGGTTCAATATCTAAGAAAAGAACAGGGTCTGAGATCTTGGGACACATTCCTTGCATGAATTGTGTTTTAGTCAACTTTATCCTGTTAGCAGTCCAGAAATCTGTTTCTTAATGATCTATCTTGATGAATAGTTCTTGTCACAACTTTTCTTCTCTGAGCTGTTTACATGGCTTTGATAATTTCCCAGCATTGCTTGTTTCTGTGCAATCCATTTATTCAGCTATTTATCCAGCAATCCTGATGAGTTTTTGCAGCCTGTAGGTGTTGTTGGGGCAATTACACCCTGGAACTTTCCGTTGGCAATGATTACTAGAAAGGTGTGTTTATTTTAGAATGATTCTGTGCAAAGAAAGTTAACCTTTTCTGGTGCATGAGTTCGTTGTTGAAGAGTAACATACTTTTTTCCTCACTTGCATAGGTTGGTCCTGCTCTTGCTTGTGGTTGTACAGTTGTTTTAAAACCCTCTGAACTCACACCTCTCACAGCTTTAGCAGCAGCAGAGTTGGCCCTTCAAGCTGGAATACCACCAGTGAGTCTCAAACTTTTTACGTGCACAGTGGAAGTTTCTTAATTATTTAGGCCATGTAAGATGCAAGTGCTTGGATATAATGTGGCCTTGGTTGTCTTTGTAAATTGTGTCCTGTTAGACATTGATGATAAAGTTGATACTTTATGGTTGTTTCAATGAGAAAGACATATCCTTTGTGATGCAATGAAGTTTTTGGAGTAAGTTTTGGTTGGAAACTAGGATACTTGTAATGTTTTGTTATAGTCTCAGCATCCAAAAATATTCTATTATCTGGTTGTGCAAGAAGAAGCTGCAGCAAGCTAACATTTAGAATATTTACTAAAGAGTGCTTAAAAAGTGAGGGATGGGAATGTAACATAATAAAATCCAAGTATCATCCCATGGGTATTAGATGTTTATCACAAGATTCCAACTAAGCAAAGTACTGAAGAAAAATGCTCTTGCTGACTGTTAAATTGAGTGACTTAGTGTTGCAGGAACACCTACTGAAGAACCACAATTGACAAATAGAGTGAAATGCTCATTTGTATTTTATATCTCAGCATACCTGTGTTATGATTGCTAACCAATGCTAATAATCAGTTGAGCATCCTTACCGAGCATTGAAACAGAAAATATCCATCACTGGCAATCTTTTTAGCTCTGTTCTGGTTTAGCATGTCCTTGCATCACCGGACAACAGCAGGATCTGGTCTATTGTCCTGATCAAACTGCTTTCTGCTTTGAATGACATAATGATGGAATGAATGGAGCCTTTTCTGGTCTGCTTTTGTAGATGCATGTCATACACAATTGATGTGTTAAATTAGCTAATATGAGTTCAAATCTGTTGGAATTCTGTTCATATGTTTTTAATGGTTTTAATTTTCAATATTTCAGGGTGTTCTGAATGTGGTTATGGGGAAAGCTCCTGATATTGGTGATGCTTTACTAGCAAGTCATGAGGTTTTACACCCTTCCTCTATGTCCTTAAACCAACCTTCTCTTCTCTTTGACAACATGGCATTGTCCTGGCCAGAGTAGTTGGATATTCAAATGACATAATGTTGATATTCTTGCTTTATACATCTGATTCAGGTAAGAAAAATCACTTTCACAGGATCAACAGCTGTGGGAAAGAAGTTGATGGCCGGTGCTGCTGGAACAGTTAAAAGGGTATGCATAGGATGCAAAATGAATCAATGTGATGATGTTTCAGAAATCATCTTATGGCTAATTGTCTTTTCCCTTAATCTTTCTAGTTATCTCTGGAACTTGGTGGCAATGCACCCTGCATAGTATTTGATGATGCAGACCTAGATGTGGCAGTTAAAGGATCAGTAAGTTAGAGGGGTTCCCTGTGCATGTTTATTTTGATTGTGGTATTGTCATGGATATTTCTGAGTGCCATTTAATAATGTTTACTTGACATGTTTAGACATATCAGATGGACACACTAAGCCTCCTATCTGACTGGGATGGATTTTGGTGCCAAGTGTTGTTAATTGTTGGTTAGACATGGGGGTCCATGCCTCCATTTTTGGAAGTGAACCTTTTGTGTGAATTGCATTGGTGAAGCCATTTGATTTACTGATTTCAGGACAGCCTATTACTGCAGAGGCTTTGATTCAGGATTTTGAAAATGTGTTTTTGTTTTGCATTCATTATTGGGAGGTATTGTCATGGTGGTGGTAATCTTATCAAATCATTTCATATCATTGCAGCTTGCAGCAAAGTTCCGTAATAGTGGACAAACATGTGTTTGTGCAAACAGAATAATTGTGCAAGAGGGTATCCAACTACAGAATTACAGCCCTGATTTTACCCCTTAATTCTAATTTTATATGTAATATGCAGCCATTTTGATTTGTGATATATTGCACCTTTATGTTCAGGTATCTACGACAAATTTGCAGATGCTTTTTCAAAAGCTGTTCAGAGTATGCAAGTTGGGGATGGCTTTAGTGAAGGTGTGATGCAGGTAGGGGTTGCATTTTTTTTTAAATATTTCGTAATTGTTCCCTTGTTGAATAATAATTTGTGCGAAGCTAGTCAGGTATTCTATGTTTCCTAGATTTAGCAGTTTCTAGGGAAAATAGCATTTCAATGGTTGGTGACACATGCTAGACTGCTTTATCATCTTTATTGCTCCCTATCTCGAAGAGTTTGTCCACCTTTCCATTTTGAGCTGTCCTAAAATTATTGCTGACTATGAAAAGTCAAAATATCCTTAATTTTACTCATTTTATTTTATTTTAGATTCAACAACTTTCTCCCTCGTAAAACTAGATTTAAATGAAACTCTTTATTTCTTGAGTTTTTCAAACACAATTCTTATTAATTGAGGGAGTAAATATATCAATGAATTTACAATGAAAAATTGTCTTAATTTTACTATTTATTTAGATTATAATATGGGATTTAGCAAGAAAATAATGCCCACACATGGTAAAAAAGTTGTGATTAATGTACTTAAAAAAATTGTTCTTTCTTTGTAGTTTCAACCTTGATCAACTACTTTGCACATCAAACCTCTCACCACTAGCCCAACCACCTTGATATGATTGGTTCTGGAATATAATAAAAGGGTAATACTAGAAAGTGATGAAGGAATGGATACACATGTCATCCCATTAATTGTTCCTTCTTAATCTTTGTGAAAAGTCGAAGGGTACTAGACTTTGGGTAATAGGGAGTATGTAATTTGTTTGGATGAAGATATTCTGATCACACATTCATGCAGAGATGTAGTTTGTTGTGTTTATACATCTAGAACCTTTTATTAGCTACTTTCATGAGATTTGAAGTGAACAGATCATGATGATAACTATTAGTTTCCTCACAGGGTCCATTAATTAATGAAGCTGCAGTCCAGAAGGTTAGTTGCATTTTATACATACAATTGGTCAGCCATCTTGCTTGTGATAATCCTTTTTAATTAATGAGATTTGTTTTCAATTGGTCCCTTTGTGATTTGGGTTTCAGGTTGAATCATTTGTTCAAGATGCCATCTTTAAGGTTTGGCTTTTCTGCTTTATCTTATTCAATGTACTAGGTTGAATAAAACTTCATGCATTATATTGTCTTTACATCTTCCAATATTTCCTCTTCCACCCCGCAATACACTCAACCTATGATAGCATTATATTTTTATAACCAAGGGAGAAAACTTTTGGAGGTTGGAGTAAACTTTTGTATGTTTTGGTGAAACCTAGAAGTATTTGTAATATTTTCAACGCTAAAAAATTTCTATAATGCAATTAGGTTACTTTGACATTCTGTTTCTTTGTTCTCTCGCACTTCATTATATGAAAAGCTGAAGCCAAATAATAGACTTGGTTACAGTAATTAAGTTTAACTGGCATAATTGTTCTTCAATTATTTTTTCTGTACATATCTCATTTCTAATTAACCAAAATTGTACTTGAAGGGAGCAAAAGTCCTCCTTGGGGGAAAAAGGCATAGCCTTGGAATGACTTTCTATGAACCAACCATAATTAGCAATGTCACTGAAGCAATGCTTCTATCGAGGTAAATACATGAAGATAATATATTCATTCTGCAATTCTCTGCTGTATAATTAAAGATGTCCATCAGCTTTCTTACAACAGGCAAAAGGATAATGGCTGTTGTTCTCTGCCGCTTGCTGATGGGTATACATTCTTACCTTCAGTGCAGCTGGTTGAAACATGCAGCCATGCTAAAAAGTAACAGCCATCCTTTAGGTTTTGGCATCTAATCATGGACACTCATGGTGGTTTTGTTTTTTAGCTCTATCTTAATCATGGCATGTAAAATTCAATTGCAAACTTAAGGTTAATGCTCTTAGACAAACCAAAATTGAGGTCTTGTTTATTGATTGGGGACTAATCCAGGTTCGCTGTAGATGAAAAAATTGAAGGCTCCTTGGGAAATGTTGCATCCACAAATACTGCCTTTAATCAAATGAAGTTGAAGGACTGGGCATTGCTATCAGTTCTTTTATGTGATTTTGGAGTTGATACTTCATAATTAACTTGCTGCAAATTCATTTTCAAATTATAGAACTTTCTTATTAATCAGAGCTTAGCTCGAAGAGTTAATGGATATGTGTAGGTTTATAATGGAGCACGGTGCGGTTTGCATTTTCATTTTTGCTCTTTGAAGTATTTTGGTTTGCACATTGTTGATATCAGTAGCATTAGCTTTTGGTTTGTTAAATGTGGCATTATTGATTTGTTTACATTAACATAATTTTAATCCATGTCATTGAAGTTCCTTAACATTACCTATAGGTTTATACTCATTCAGGATGTTAATATGCTCTCCTCTGCCTTGTTTCAGGGAGGAAGTATTTGGCCCAGTGGCACCTCTGTTGCGGTTCAAAACTGAGGAAGAAGCCATCTTGATGGCTAATAACACAATAGCAGGTTCTTTCATCTGCCTTTACATGCATACATGTACACGTATTTATCTTTTTGTTTCCTCATTGCTATCATTTTAAATATCAATCATCTGAGAGTATTACAGATGAAAGTATGTCATGTACTCCTTAACCCAGTTTCATTTTCCATACTACTGTATCTATCTATTGTCATGGTAAACAGACTTATGGTCAATTGTAATACAGGATTATAGCTTATCTTTTCTGGTAAACGATGCAGGGTTAGCTGCATATATTTTCACAAACAATGTTCAACGTTCATGGCGTGTCACTGAAGCCCTCGAGTATGGACTTGTTGGTGTCAATGAAGGACTTATTTCAACAGAGGTGGGACTTATCCCGTGTTCCCCAATGGAAAACATAGATTGGCTTTTTAAAACTTAAAAAATGTCTGTTGCAAAACAGGTAGCTCCATTTGGAGGAGTTAAACAATCTGGTCTTGGACGGGAAGGCTCCAAGTATGGAATGGATGAATATCTGGAGGTAAAGATTACTTTTAATGCGTCTTAGGAAAAAGTGAAAGCAATCTTCTCTCTCCCTCTCTCCCTCTCTCCCATGTTTAAGAACACAAATTGGGTATTCTAATCTTGTAGCTTGCTTTTAGGACTGCATTGTTTATCAACTTAATCACACACATACACATACACATCTACATTTCTCTATTCTTTCTATTTGAGGGTTTTCAACCTGTATTTATCTGTGAGGGAGATGATTTACTTATTACCCTGGTTTCCAATTCTCTAAAGATCACGTTCTTGGTTTACTTTGCACCTCTTTTATTACTACCATAACGAGGTATTCTTGCATGCCATGCAGATGAAATATGTCTGCTTAGGCGATATGAACAGAAAATGAGGTTCAAGGTTTGTATGTCATCAATTGCCTGTTATATTTGGAATCTGATTGCTCCCATATAACTTAAATTTTCAGTTAAAATGCTTGTTGTTCGATTTATTCAGGCAATTAATGCGGCTCATAATCTGAAGGTAGCTGGATTTTGGGGGGAGTGTGCAGTCTCGACTTTCTGAATCTTAAGCGTAGAAGATGACCAGCAAACAGGGCATCACAACATGTGTACGTAAATAAATGCAAGTTTGCACCATTTCCCAGATAAAATAATGCATCTTGCTGCTGTCTGTTCTAAACCCTTTCATCGAGGTAGTTTTCTTTTTCTTTGCTTCTGGGTAATAATACTTGTGATCCTTTTTATGCGCAAATGGTTAATTGCCTTCTCTTTTCTTCGGTTAGTATTTTCTTTGTTAGTATAATTAATGAGAAGAAAGCCTTAGCACACCGGCCTAGCAATCTTGCTTCTCTATTTGCACTGGAGAAAGGAAGATACAAGGCAGGCAGATGTGAAAATCTGCCATGTCTTCCTTGTATATCTGGTGTAAAATTACTGATATAATCAATACGTTGGAAATTACGAGGCAGCTCCCTACAGTCTATACTTAAGGACGAGGCAACAACTCCTTTGCATGAGT
The DNA here is from genome assembly GCF_005239225.2 of Populus alba. Lineage (NCBI taxonomy): Eukaryota > Viridiplantae > Streptophyta > Magnoliopsida > Malpighiales > Salicaceae > Populus > Populus alba. The sequence goes on from NC_133293.1 coordinate 16,806,388, forward strand.
ATATGCTGCTGTTGTATCTAATATAAAGATAAATTAATGTATTTTCTATCTGAAAAAAAGGACCGTGTATTTATTGTTTTTTTTAGGTATTGAACTAAGGTTTCAATTTCCTCCCAAGAATATTAAGATTTCATTTTTATTAATAAAACTAAACTTTTTTTTTTTTTTTTTCATTTTGTACACAAAAGTCATCTCAATTAATCAAGAAATAATAGGATTGATCTGTCTTCAAATTGAAAATGCATGTGCCAAGATTACTAGGTGGTGTTTGAGAATCTGCGCTTTAGAAAGTGCTTTTGATCTTAAAGTAAAATAAAGGGCATCATCATCAAATCCTAATATCAATATAACCAAAAGAAAATTACTTAATTTTGAGGGGAAGTGATTTTTTTCAAATTATATTAGGAAGTACATTCGAAAGTTAAAAAAAAAAAAGGTCCGTTTTGAAGCTTTTATTCGTTACAATATTGTTTGATCTGCTTTTGAAATGATTATTGTTTTTTTATAAAAAAACACTTATAAACACGAAAAAAACTTAGTCGCCCACTCCTCATCATCTTCACTTAAAACTCATAAAACCCTATCTCTAATTATAATCCATCTAATAATGCTACAGTTTGTAGTTATACAAAATCCAGTAGTGGAAATGTTATTATCTAGGCTAGCTATAAGAATATTTTCGCTTTAGCACATCGTAAAGTAAAAGGTAAAATCGAGTATCAAAATGAGAGAGAGGCGGGGAAATCTAAGTTGTGTAGACGGTCTGATATCTTGTATTCCAAACAAAAGGTGTTTCGCCAATGGAATGTCATATATTCCATATATTATGTTGCTTTGCAAGATCCTCTTCTGCCAACTTACTTACCGGTCCTTCATCTTCTATTTTTAGATAAATCTTTTCATCTTCTTCATCGTTGCGTATAGGCGAATTTCTAAGCACATTTCAAGAGAACAGCCAGGTCTATTTATTAATATTTGTTCATAATATCCACCTGTTCTTGATGAAATAGAGAGACTCATTTGGGAGATTTTATGGAGAGTTTAGAACTCTGTACATCAGTGTTTTTTTTGTTTTTTGATTGATGAATTCGATTCATCAGTTTACAAATCATTTGTGGACCATTTTTATTAATTATTATTTTAGTCATAGAGAATGAAACATCCCATCAATTCACTTGGGCGAGCAAGATAGAAAAGACACTATTCTAAAGTATTATAAGCGTACATAAAGACGGGTCCCTCAAATTCACCTTCAAAGGAATATATTCATTTTAGAGAATATATTCATCTTAAAGATGCTTGAAATTCAAGCTAGCATACCCTTAAAATCAAGCCAACCATTTTCCCACTCGATTAGAGGCTTCAAATATAATGAACTAAAAGTTAGACCTTAGCTTTGCTTGGTTATATTATAAAGGTACAAATAGTGAGCTAATGTGTTAGTCCAAAAAGCTAGAAATCTTCAAATCCAAATGAAATGTCATCTTCCACATATGGATAGAGAGAAGCCAAAATACAAAGCAATTTCATGGTAATTAATTATTGCCAAGTGTGGTGGGGGGCTGGCCATTATGGCCATACCACCTGCACTTCAATGTTGACCCAAACCACCTTGTTTTCCACTTGGTTTACATGCATTGGCTTGATTTGGACGGTTAATCTGGGACCTCAACCGACAACTGGTATTCAATTAGATGGACCAAATCGCATGGATGTGATAGTTCTATATATGTTTAACTTATAGCTCGTATGGCTTCCAGAAAGAAAAAAGAAAAAAAAGAAAACATCTGAGATTTTAACTCTTCATGGATATGAACTTGAAGAAACTCTTCATAGAAACACAAGTATTTGAGCGTGGGATTGTTTTTTTGGTGGGAAAGGAATCTTCCTTTGATTGTCAAAGACGAAAGCATTTATTCCCATCTGTTAGATTTCAGTTAATAGCTTCCATTTCCCTTTTTTAGATCTCTCAAGACCTGCTTTCCAACGAGGGAACGCGCTAATTTGCTTTGTTTTAAAATACTGAGTGATTGACTCTGCCACGAGTTGGATCGACGTTTCAAATTTTTGGAGTCTAATTGCTTGTTACTAATAAACCCAGTTAAAAACAACAAATCTAGTATATTTGGTTTTGAATATGTTTGAACATGGACTGCCTTTTGTTGATGATCATCTCAATTATTTACGAGCGATGAAATCTTCAATTCATATCGAGACCTGACAAAAATAATCTTATCAGATGAGATCTGTGAGCGCGAAAGTTTTTCTTTTCCTTTTCAAAATGATCATGGAAACAAGATAAGAAAATGCTCCCAAAGCTTTCTGCAAATTCCAAACCCAATGCGTAACTGTTTTTGGTCGTCTTTCATCAAATATATGTTTTGAATGATTGATTTTTTAAAATAAATTTAATTAATATTAAATTTGTCATTATTTTTTTAATATTTAAGTGTGTGTCAGGACTTAAAGTTTAATATTCATAGACTTAATATTTAGTTTTACTATGTATTAATTCTTATATGTTATATTATATTTATAAAAATACATATTTAAATTAACTGAGAAATCTGTTTCAAATCTAAGGTCCTTTGTTTAGGTTTAGCTTTTACGTTTGCGGTGTAAAAATCGCAATCAGGTGTTTGGTAATAAACCAAACTGCATTTTATACTGTGAAGCCCACAAAAAATTAAGTTTAATATGTAGTTTTTACATGTTTTTTTAATTGAGTTTCGTAAAACTATGTTTATTTTTACATTTCAAAAGCATTTTTTTTTAAAAATTTAAAAATTTTAATTTTTTCTTTACTTCAAATTATTTTTTTTTTGGTATTTTCAGATCTTTTTGATGCGCTGATATCAAAAATAATTTTACAAAAAATAAAAAAAAATTATTTTGATATATTTTCAGTAAAAAAAACTTTTAAAAAACAATTACAACCAAATATTTTATACATATTTTTTTACTATACATAAACCTCAATCATAATTTTTACCTATTCATACATATCAAGATTAATAAAAATATATTTGTATATTCTCCCACTTATTTCTCTCTTCTTCTTCTTATATTTATTTATTTTGTATTAAGTAAATATTAACAATTAATAACCGAATACCACAAATATTTTCCTTTTCCCACCCGTAATCTGGTTTAATCACTATACTTCTTTACCATGCGCGCGTGGGGCCCAGTGTCAATTTGTTGGCTTTGACCCTATTAGGGTTCTTTTGTTTGTTATGGCTTGGATGGAAGCAGAAATGCATGTCAGGACAATCTTTAATTCCAGAAAAGCGATAAGAAGATGAGCCCAGCAGCAAAGCTTTAGAGGAAGAGAGGTCCCCAAATCCTGTCATCAAAAGCTCCATGCTCGAAACCCTAGCTTTATGCATTGATGTTCACGTCCTCGGTACTAGCCACAGGCGAGCTCCTAAAAGGTGGTTCCACCTTGTCTATTTGCTCGGTGCTTTTCTCATCTCAGATAAAAACTAATAATAGTTAAATAATTAATATTCATATGAATACCCAAAAACCCGATAAATAACTTATAGATATCTAATTATTTTACCCAATAAATAATAAGCAAAGAATATAAGAAATTCTACTTGCAAATATCTATTGCCACAACTGCCTTTAAATATGTTTTGTTTTTGTACAAGTATAATTATAATGTAACTCCAATACTGAAAGCAAATCTACAGTGATACAAAAATCTTCTCCACGGATCATATAAAACTTAATCACCACATGGAGTGATGTTCTTAAGAGCTAATTTGTGTTGATCTAAAAGAGTTTAAAGTAAATTAAGAATATTGCGGGCTTAACTATTTTCAAAAATAAACAAGAGTTATTTTTCATGCGGGGCACGTCGTTCCTAATCTTTATCAGTTATTCACTGTACGTACTTATGACCAGAAAAAGTAAAAAGAAGTGGATACAGTAGTACTGATAATTGCATGAGGACACGTATGAAGATTTCGTCATCATCGACGACGTTCGTACATCTATAGATCAAAGGCATTCCAACAATTATCCTGGAGGGATCGGCTTGCTTGTTGAGGATTTTGCTTCTTTTTTTTCGCATTTAGAATTCAAATCTATGAAAATTTTCACGAGAATGTATGCACAGATAGCTTGATTGTAAAGTCGAATTTAATTTCAATATATGAAAATTAATTGATTTAAAAATATATATTTTAAAAGAAAAGCAAGAAAAAAAAACTCTGAATGAATAAAGATACCCCACGGTAATTGTGAAAGTACTCTATGTGCACAAAAGAGGTTTAGAAAAGAAATTTCAAGATAATTATTATTACAAACATATCAATCAGTTCTTTTAGTAGGCCAAAGAGATCTAGATCCACTTCTTGCAAAGAAAGTCTAAATAAATTCAGAATCTAACAGGAGGATAATATTAATGGTTAATTAATATATCCTCTACCTAAAATTTCAAGTCAATCTCTAGCTATATAATTATTACAATCTCCGAGTGACAAATGCACATGGATTAGATCTCTTCAAGTGTTTGAGAGAGTATTTTTACTTTTGTTTTTAGGTTTTTTTTTTAAAGTATTTCTAGCTTAAAAAAATATTAAATTAATTTTTATAGTATTTTCTAATGGTTTTGATGTGCAAATAATAAAAATTAAAAAAATACTTTAATAATTTTTCAAGTGAAAAACACCTATAACTTACCTTACAATCCAAAACACACACTAATTAAGACTACACAGGCATTAATTATTTGTAAACTGGAATATTTCTAAATTTTTAATAAAGCTAATTTTTTCAATAAACTATATCTTGTTCCGACTTAATCATAGCCGAAGCCTCTGACTAGACCTGGGTATCATAGACAAAATATATTCCTCGGGGGCTTAAAACAATTTTTGTAATAAAATTAATAACAATTGGATAGCTATGTATATATAATTATGACAAGAAAAAGGAGAACATTTTCAATGTAAGAGTTAGATAACTATATAATCCGAAATGACAATCATTATTGTGCCAATATATATATATCAACAAGCCCAGATAGAGACTGTCTTAATCATTTAAGGCATCATTGAAACCTTTTTGTTGGCGATGACATGAACTAAAGCCTGTCTTTGCGCTCAAAACCATCTCGGCAATTATAATCTTATTGCTTCATAATAAGCTAAAAAGTGGATTGTACTACGAAACAGGGAGAAATGATGTCAAGTGACCATCCATGCACATAATGTCTGGTAAGATATATCTAGGTTTATATACGCGCAGAGCATGGCTCTTCCCCCCTCCAAAAAAAAAAGAAAAGAAAAAAAAAGGTAAAGTACAAAACATATCGTGGTCATCATGATTGCGAGAGGGCCTCCATTTCTCATATCTGAACACCAAAAAAAGCTTCACATGGTAGAAGAATAACACTACAAAAAGATGTATTCTTCTTTTGGTGATATAAAAGGTATTCTACTCTCCTCTCTCTGACAATACAGGTACATATATACAGCCCCAAAACATAAAGATTCTCACGCGCTCTATCTCTATGAATTCTAATATCTTTTTAGAAACAAGTAATTTGGCAATTGTGGGTAGATTGCTACAGTTAAGGAAGAGAGATAGAGAGAGGGTATCTTTTGACAAAGGTTGTAGGGCTGCACATTAGGATAGATACTTTATTTTATTTTATTGGTATTACTATACGTTTTCTTTTATGCAAGGTTAACTTGTCCCCCCTTGCTTTCTACTCGTGAGTGTGAGAGGGAGAGAAACAAATCCCACCCTCTCTTCTTCTTCAAAAACGCACCCTATTCTTCCCTATTTGCATCGCATTTGTTCTTGAATCTCTTTGTATTCCCAGAGTCTCTTAGAGAGAGGGAGAAAGAGAGAGAGAATGTTCCATACCAAGAAACCCTCAACTATGAATTCCCATGATAGACCCATGTGTGTTCAAGGGGACTCTGGTCTTGTCCTCACCACAGACCCTAAGCCCCGTCTCCGCTGGACTGTTGAGCTCCATGAACGCTTTGTGGATGCCGTTACTCAGCTTGGAGGCCCAGACAGTACTTAATCTCTCTTTGACTACCTAGTCTTTAGTTCTATTTTTTTGTACGTTCCTAATTTGTTTGTACTGATCACTTCTTCAATCTCTCTAATACGTGTTCTATTGCCCCCCCTCTCTGTGCTTGATCAAAAAATTTGCAGAGGCCACTCCCAAAACCATCATGAGAGTCATGGGTGTGAAGGGTCTTACCCTTTACCATCTCAAAAGCCATCTTCAGGTTTGAATAGAACATTCTTTCATGCCTCTTTTGCTTTTGTATTGACACCTTTGCGGCATTTTCGATGTAGGGTTGGCTTGATTTCATTCATTCTTTTCCTTCTATCTTTGATTTCCATTTCTTTAACGTTTCTTTTCTCTTAATTTAGAAATTCAGACTTGGAAAGCAACCACACAAGGATTTCAGTGATCATTCAATTAAGGATGGTAAGAGAGCTAATTAAGCCATCTTTATATACAGGGTTTGTTTTTATTTTTATTTTTATCCTTTCGGTTGTTAAAGGTGGCAAGGAAAGACTCGGATTCGACTCCTTTCCTTCCTTTTGCTTTACACAGAGAGTGCTAAAATTAATCAAAATGCTTACCTGTTCTATTTTATTTTTCCTTGCTTTGATTCTTATACATGCACAATGTGATCAAAATGATCAGATTAATTTTTTCATAATTTTCCATGGCAAGCAGCTTCGGCGTTAGATCTTCAACGAAGTGCAGCATCTTCATCTGGCATGATGAGCCGCAGTATGAATGAGTAAGTATTACATTCAAAAATACCTCTCTCTTAAACCAAACAATTACGAACAAGCAGAGTTCATGCAATTTTCATTTTCTTCTAAGGATAACAATAACGATATAAACAAAATCGCTTAAGTTTCTTTCTTTCATTTCTGTGGAATATATGTGTGAAACTGTACATAGCAGTAACTCACACATGATTGATGCGATTAGGATGCAAATGGAGGTGCAGAGAAGACTGCATGAACAATTAGAGGTAAGCACAGATCGATTGTTCCTCAACATCTACTCCACCCCGTTTCTTGATATATAATTTATTTCCTTAATAAAGACAGTCCGTGTAGACTTTATTTGATGCATATAAATTAATTCCAGGTTCAAAGACACCTTCAATTAAGGACCGAGGCTCAAGGGAAATATATACAAAGTTTGTTGGAGAAAGCTTGCCAAACCCTAGCAGGTGATCAAAACTTGGCTTCCGGAAGCTATAAGGGAATGGGGAATCAAGGAATTCCTGGTATGGGTGCAATGAAAGAATTTGGCACGCTGAATTTTCCAGCATTCCAAGACCTTAACATTTACGGGGGTGACCAACTTGACCTTCAACACAATATGGATAGGCCATCACTCGATGGTTTCATGTCGAACAACGACAACATTTGTTTGGGAAAGAAGAGGCCTAGCCCTTACGATGGTAGTGGAAAGAGCCCTTTGATTTGGCCAGACGATCTGCGTTTGCAGGATTTGGGATCAGGACCGGCGTGTCTTGAACCTCAAGATGATCCTTTCAAAGGTGATCAAATCCAGATGGCACCACCATCAATGGATAGGGGTACTGATCTGGATTCCATATCTGACATGTATGAAATGAAGCCAGCTCTTCAGGGTGATGCACTGGATGAGAAGAAATTTGAAGCATCAGCAAAGCTAAAAAGGCCATCCCCAAGAAGATCACCACTAGCAGCAGAAAGGATGAGCCCTATGATCAATACTGGCGCCATGCCACAAGGCAGAAACTCACCATTTGGTTGAAGCTGACCTTTGACTTATGTAGATGTAAGTGACATGATATAAATTATTAAGCTTCTTTATAAGTATGAGATGTAGGGTTTTTGGACTTGAAAGTTACTAGCAATTTGTTAAATTAGGGTTCTGCTCTGGGCATAACATAACGCCATGCGTGGCAAACAATCCAGTTAAATTGTTATGAATTAACAATTACATTAAACTTGTACTTATTTTGGCACTTGGCTTCTTCTTGCATCCATCGTGCATCTTATATTTCATGGCTTGGAATACGGTAGCATATTAATTAACACTTAATTTAATAAATAAATTTCGTGGCAACTCCTCTACTACTATATATTAATATTATTTGCTTGTAATTAACTCCCATCCCGTACGTTTGGTGTCGATACAACAAGGAGTCTTCAAGCTATAAATATATAACTTCATCTTCTTCATCTTATCTCTTTATTGAAATTGACAAGTACATAGACACCACAGCCCTTCTAGTTTGTGCATAGAATTACATATAGACAAAGGCAAATGCTACGGATTCTTGTCATCGCCTTGCTCCTTTTTTTTTATTAATTCCATGCATTAAATCAAGTTCATACCAGCTTAGCGGATTAATTTCATGGTGTTAACATTTCATGATATCTTCAAATGTCATTCGAAAACAGTTTGGTATCATCGTTAAAGTATGTGACTGGGTTCAGTTTCGAACCATGATAGGGATATCTAATGGAAATTTAAGGATAGAAAGTAAGAAGATATTTCATCGTGTCCTTGAAGACTCATTGAATCTTCTACAGAACAAAAAATATAAAAACCAAAATATGCCACTCACTTTGCCATTATCCCTGCAAAAAAAAAAAAAAAAAACAAGCCACCGGCTTTAATTTTACAATCAAGGCGCCCGAGCTTGAGGAATACAGGCATGAGTTCTAGATCGACAATTTTTATTAACCAGCTGCAAGACCAGACCGGGCTAATTAATACCCTCTCGAACAATAAGAAACGGCAATCAATTTATATATATATATATAAATAGGGAAAAAAAAGAAGAAAAAATCCCTAAATTTGAATAAAGTATATGCAATATTTATGGAAAGCTAAAACCACATGAAAAAACATATATCATGGAGGAGGGAAACATGTGTATCCAGAATCTCAATGCATTATGATACAGCTTATTTTATGAAACAGGAAAATTCAAAATTTGTTCTGATGGGGGCTTTTACAATCTCATAGCCCTGTACTTGTACAATGTCATGTTTAGTCCTCGTGGGTCAATGGTCAAGCCACCATGCCTGTTACTAATCCAGAAATCTTTTTCTAACCGTTGCTTTTAAGTTAGTTGCTCTCAGTTAGTTAGTCCTATCATTGCAGACAAAGCCATTGGGGAAATGAACATAAGAAAAAAAAAATCCACTATATCCCTGTCAAAAAAAAAAAAAAACATTCTAGGGTTTTGGGAAGCACACATGCAGCAGTAAAATAATCCATTTGATCCGAGTGAAGGGAGAGATTACATATATGGAAAGCTTTTTTCATGAAGAATAATATTTTTCCCTTGAGAGAACCCGACAGGGGGTATCTAGCTAATTCATGCTCCTTTTATTTAATTACCACTGCGTTCCAAGGGCATCAAAAGGAAGAGGACAAATTACTATAGGGTAATCTCATCATTACTTCGGTATGCATCCATAAGCATGACGTGAAGAATAAACACACAGATCCCTTTCACCATATTCTTAACTAGGATTTTGCCTCCCCTGATATTGAACCCTTTGTAGAACCATCATATGATCATTATATACATCGACAATGTATGCGATTTTATTAAATAATTAGTTGATCTTATGGTGCATACTTTTGACTGATAAATTCTCTACCAGTACTGAACCAGAACTCAGATTTCCATCCCAGTTCCATATTTGCCTATATTCGTACACACACACACACATATATAGGCAAACTAAATATATAGTAACCAAATAAAAATATCACCGTTTAGTTATATATCACAAGGTTGGTGATGAAGCAAAGATGAGAAACATGCAGAGGTTTCTTTCTCTTTGTTGATGGCAAAAAAGATGTGGTGCCACTGCCTTTATCGGTTGCAGAGAAATTGTCAGGAAAGCTCCTTCTCTCCACACAGACACAAAGAGAAAGAAGAAAAGCTAATAAAGCCTAAAGGAGAGGAGGAATACAACGCACTTTCATGAGTGCACATATCGAGGAAGCTTCTACCTTTATGTGTACAGAGTTGAGGGTCTTCCTTGCCTCAAAACCTGCTGCATGGGTACGTTTTATATTACATTTACACTAATTTACATGCATAATGTGAGCATTATGCTTTATATGGTAATGATCATATAATAAGATTATGAATCTGCTAAGAAAGAAAATAATGATAGGGTGATCGAGGCACGATGTTCGAAGCAAATTAAATAATTGTTTGCATCCTAATTAAGGCACCTTGGATTCTGTTTAGCTTCCTCGTTCGATACGTTTGGGTTCTTGCTTTGAGTGTTTACCAGCAAAGTACTGGCTAGAAGCTTCTTTTGTCCCATGTCTCTCTTACTTTTAGCGAGGCATGTAGAAAATTTGTTCGTGGGGATTGAGTTGGTTAAGGATAAAAATAAGGTTGGATATGTGGAGATCACGCTAAGGACATTGACTGGTGTATACCGTTTACTGTGATAATTATCGAAAAATACACCCGAAGTAGATTTTTGTGAGCTCAATTTCACTAATCGATCATTGCCAAAATAATGTAAATAACATTCGTTAGGACCTTTTTTCACAAAAATTACACTCATTATCTTCACTTAGATGTTGTCAAATTATTATCATCAGCCTAATTTATCCATTTTTTAACAAGGACAAAAAAATGCCCATGTACATCATTTGAACCACGAACATCTCTTATTGTTTATTTTTTAGAAAACACTATAAGATTTGTGTTTCACAAAAAAGATAGGTAAAACAAAAACAAATATTTTTGGTTGAAGAAACGAGACGGATACATAAAAATAAAGCTCTATCTAGCTATGACAGTTTTAAAGTTAAATAATGTCTTTTTAAAATAAAAAAAATAAACTAATAACATGTCCAGCATGTCTCAACTGTACATGACTCTTTTGTTAACCAAATATTAACAAAAGTACAAAATAAACTGGAATTTAAATGTCTATAGACAATGACAAGGAGACACTTTGTTAAGATGCGGGCACATAAAAACAAGGATGGTTCGTGTGATTTTAGAAATAAAAGGAATGGTTTGTATAATTGTAAGTTAATTATAGGACACATCCAGAATGGTAATCGATAATCTCTCCTTCACTTTAACTTTTCACATGAAATATCACTTATATATCCAACGGGATAATACATATTTATGAAATCAACTACTTAACTTCCATGGGAACACGGATTTAAGAGACTTTTAAGAATATTAAGATAAGTCCTCATGTTTAGAAAGAAGAAAAAAAAAAACCTTACATGCAAGAATTTATAAATATTGAAATTAAAAAAAAAACAAAGATTGATGGGTGTTTCACTATGAATTCCATCACGATTCATTGTGGACTTGCTCAATGAATTACTGAATTTGCCCTTCTTAAACAAAGCAAAATAGCATGATTTAAGGAGTAATATGATCTATTAATTTCATTGGATACATTTGTCATTATAAGATTGAACAGGGGCATATCAATATTTTTATTTTTCTTTTGCACTGTGTAATGACTCAAATACCCTCAAAAGTATAATTTAATTAACTTTTATGTAGGAATATTTTTTAGTTTTCAATTTCAAAAGGATAATAAAAATAATAATAATGGTTAGTTTGATCTTTTAATAAATGCAAAAAAACAATTTGGCAGGTACAGGCTCTTATGATAAGTATGTTATATTTGAGAAAATATAAATTGATGCACTTAAAACACTGAGAGTAATTGATAAGTTTATTCAATAGAAACAGTGGCTATAAATAGCCTTACAATGCAGGATAAAATCAAATAACAACCCACGAAGTTCATGCCCTAAGATCGTGGTGAATGACTAAGTCTTGTAACAGAAAATGTGATCTTCTCCCTAATAGACAGGAGACTTATTTGCAATGCTATGGCTAAGTCAACATCTAGTTTTATCATCCTCCCTTAAACTGCATGTGCAAACAGTTTATTCAGTGTATTCACAAACACCCATTAAGTCTCGTAATTTCAAAAAAGCTTCAATCTTCAAAGGCTTAGTCATGATATCTGCAATTTGATCATGAGTAGAACAATATGTTAGTTCTATAACTTCATCCTTGACCAGATCACGGAGAAAATGAAAATGAATGTCGATGTGCTTGCTACGTCCATGCATAACTGGATTTTTTGAAAGTTTGATGGCCGAGATATTATCGCAATATACAACCGTCGGTCCGGACTGTGTATAATTTAGACTTTTTAAAATTCTCCTCAGCCAGATGACTTGGCAAGCGCTAGATGCTGCAACAATAAATTCAGCTTCTGTAGTAGAAAGGGTAACTACTGGTTGTTTCTTTGAAGACCAGGATACTGTAGTTGAATTCATCATAAAAACATAACCAGAAGTACTTTTTCTATCATTTTGATCTCCCGCGTAATCACTGTCCGTGTAACCGAACAATTCAACAACTCCTCCCTTCTTATAGAACATCCCAAAACTGGTTGTGCCTTTTATATACCTTAGAATCCTCTTTGCCGCCATAAAATGAGATTCTGTGGGGTGCTCCATGTACCTGCTGATCAGACTCACAGCAAACATCAAATCAGGACGTGTGGCAGTAAGGTACATAAGACTCCCCACCATTTGCTTGTAAAGGGTGCTATCGACTTGAACTCCTCCTTCATCTCTTGTCAGTTTAAATCCAGGAATAATTGGATTTTTCACTGAGTTGCACTGACCCATATGAAATCTCTCAAGAATTTCATGAGCATATTTGCGTTGACATATAAATATGCCATCATCCTTCTGCAATACCTCGATGCCTAGAAAATATCTCATTTTTCCAAGATTAGTCATGTCGAATTCAGTCATCATGGATTTCTTGAATTTATTGAACATACCTTCATCATTCCCAGTAAATATGAGATCATCAACATAAAGACAACTGATCAAAATTTTACCTCCATCTCCAATTTTAATGAACAAGGTATGTTCATGTGGACATTTGTTGAAGCCTTCTTGCACAAAGTATGACTCTATGCGACTATACCAAGCGCGAGGAGCTTGTTTTAGTCCATACAATGCTTTCTTTAGACGATAAACTTTTGATTCATGCCCCTTTTTTTCATAGCCTGGAGGTTGATCTACAAACACCTCTTCATTAATTTCGCCATGCAGGAAAGCGGATTTGACATCAAGCTGAAAAATGTCCCAACCTTTATGCGCTACAAGAGAGATTACTATGCGAATCGTATCTAGCCGTGCCACGGGTGCAAAGACTTCAGCGTAGTCAATCCCATATTGTTGACTATACCCCTTAGCAACTAGACGTGCTTTATATTTATCAACCTCCCCGAGCTCATTGAATTTTGTTTTAAAAATCCATTTGACTCCTACAGTTTTAGCCCCCGGTGGCAGATCAGTTAATTCCCACGTCTGGTTTCTCTCTATTGCACAGATTTCAGCATTCATAGCCACCCTCCACTTGTCATCTTTCACGGCATCATCAAAGGATGATGGATCATTATCGGTGAACAATGCTAGATTGCCAAAATGCAAATCGACTGCCACGTCGTCTGCCACGTCGTTTGCTCTCCCCAAATGAACGTCGTCTGCCACGTCGTCTGCATCATTCAAATTCACGTCGTCTGCATCACCAAAATCACTTCCCATTTCATATTCTCTCATCCATCGGGGTTGTCTTCTTCTTCTTCCTCGAGATAAAATCAAATTCTCAGAATTTTCAGAATTTTCCCCCAGCTCAGCTTGGTCTTCCACCAACTCCTCTAGTTGGACTTGACCATCATCTTGCTCAGCACACCCTTCGTTATTACCAAACCCATTCCCCTCTGTTTCCGCAATTGCAAACCCATTTCCTTCCTGTTCTGGAAATGGCTCCCACTCGTCTCCAATTCTCGATCTGCCATGATCTCCCCACTGGAAATCTGCCTCCTTTTCTTGCCCATGATCTCCCCAATTCCACTGTTTTTCTTCCTCAAAAACCACATCCCTGCTAATGATAATTTTGTTTGAAATTGGATCAAACATACGGTAGGCCTTAGAATTTTCGCTTACCCCCAGAAAAACACACTTGATGCTTTTTGTATCAAGTTTAATTCTTCTTTGAGTTGGAACATGTACATGCCCCAAACAGCCGAATACTCTGAAGTGCGCCACCGATGGTTTAACACCATCCCATGCCTCCTGTGGTGTTTTATTTTTCACAGCAAGAGTGGGGCTGCGATTCAACACATGCACCGCCCAATTAACGGCTTCGGGCCAAAAGGTTTTGGGAATTTGCTTCTCCAGTAACAAGCTCCTCACCATATTCAAGATTGTCCTGTTTTTCCTCTCGACGACGCCATTTTGTTGGGGCGAGTATGGGGCTGACAATTGCTTGTGAATGCCATTATTATTGCAAAAGGCTGTGAATTCGGTTGCGGTGAATTCACCCCCTCGGTCTGATCTGAGGTTTTGAATGAAAGTTCCAGTGGCTTTTTCGACTCGAGCCTTAAATTGCTTGAAGGCTGAAAAAGCTTCTGATTTGTCTGCCAAAAAATAAACCCAGATTTTCCTGCTATAATCGTCAATAAACGTTATGATATACCTTCTATTGCTGTTTGAGCTGGGATTAATTGGACCGCAGAGATCAGTGTGCACCAATTGGAGAATTGCAGTGGCCCTCCACACGCTTTCCCGAGGAAATGGGTCTTGGTGTTGTCTGCCGATCAAGCATCCTGTGCATACTTGTTGAGTTGCTTTGAATGGTGGTAACCCATTTACCATCTTCTTCTGTTGTAATGTTTTGATGCCATTCCAGCTGAGATGTCCATAACGGTGGTGCCAAAGGGTGGCCTGATCAGTGTTGATGGTTGAAAAATAAGCTTGATCTTGTGTGGACTTGCAGTGACCAATGACAGTAAACAACCGATTGTGGGTTATCGCAGTTTCAGTAATTAGACCTTTCACAGGATGAAAGATCTTACATTTGCCCTGTTGCATTGTCACAGCAAGTCCCTTCTTCATTAATTGACCAATGCTTAGAAGACTATTCTTCAATTCTGGAACAAAGAAGACATCTGTGATGACATGGTAAATTCCATTCACTTCTATTCGAATACGTCCTCTGCCATGCACACTAAGACTGGAATTGTTCCCCATTTTCACTGATTCTTGGAAATTGCAGTCAAAGTCGAAAAATATATCCCTCCTGCCACACATATGTGCAACATTTCTTCTCTTGTCTCTACATAGTGTGCCTTCTGATCACCTGGTGTCTTGGAACATTCCCATTGGTAATGTCCGAAGTCACCACAATTGTAGCATTCTATTGTTGATTTGTCAAAGACAAACCTGCCTCTGCCTCTGCCTCTGCCTCTGCCTCTTCCTCTTCCTCTGCCACGATAGGGATTGCGTCCCCCATCACGACCTCCTTGTTGACCTCCATAACTGACCTGCAATGCTTGCTCTTCCATTATGACATGACGACTGATTCGTTGTTCATGAACCAGCAAGCTACTCTGTAGTTTCGTTCAATGGACAGATTCCAGGTCATTGGACTCCTCGATTGAACATACGACATAATCATATTTCAGAGTCATGGACCTTAGGATTTTCTCAATAATCACCACATCTTTCATGTGTCTCCCCATGAATTTCTCATTTTTGTTAACAATAATGAGAGTTTTTGCAAAATAATCACTAACTGATCACCAGATTTCATGTGCAGTACCTCAAATTCCTTCCGCAAAGCCTGCAATTGAGCACGTTTCACACGTGCAGTTCCTTGGTATTTCTGTTTCAAAGAATCCCAGATGTCCTTTGCTGTGTCCTTCTTCAGTATGGTTTCCAAGATCGATCCGGTCGAGAGCTTGAAACAGTAATTCTTGCATTTTCAGGTCCTTCAATTTCTGTTCTTCATGCAATTTCTTCTGCGCCTCTGTTGGTTCATCTCCTTCTGCTGCTGCAGTGATCCCCATCTCCACAAGGCTCCAGTATTCTTTGGATCATAGTGACCATCAAGCTTTGGGATGGCAGGCTGAACAAAACTACTTTCTGATGACATGATTTTGGTGTTTGGCAGGTTGTTGTGTTTAGTTCTTTTAGGCTCTGATACCAAATGTTATATTTGAGAAAATATAAATTGATGCACTTAAAACACTGAGAGTAATTGATAAGTTTATTCAATAGAAACAGTGGCTATAAATAGCCTTACAATGCAGGATAAAATCAAATAACAACCCACGAAGTTCATGCCCTAAGATCGTGGTGAATGACTAAGTCTTGTAACAGAAAATGTGATCTTCTCCCTAATAGACAGGAGACTTATTTGCAATGCTATGGCTAAGTCAACATCTAGTTTTATCAAAGTAAACATAGCTTTTCATGGAAGTGTTAGAAATGACCTACTAAGTCTTTTCGGTGGGTAGACGTCGCGCGGTCATTGGAGACTGTCAGTATGGTTCTGATGAACTTTTTTCTCATCCTTTTTATATAGGGTTATTGTGGGTTAGTCAATTTAACTAGGTTTAACTTAGTTTTTATTTTTTCAATGTTTTTATTTTTTATTGATTTAGCTTTGATCTTCTTTTTCAGGTTTTTTTTTTTTTAAAAATTAGTTTTTTAATCCCAATTTTATATTGCAAGTCGCAAGTTTTATCGAGTTAACTCATTTTTGTTTTTACTTTTCTATTCTTTAAAATTAAATTTTTTTCAATTTCATCATTTAATGACTGGTTATTGAGCCTTGAATTGTGAATTTTTTTTTTCCTTTATGTTGGACTATCCCAAGTCATAAGTGAGTTAAATTAGGTTGACTCGATTTTTTTTTCAATGGTTTTTTTATTTAACTTTGATCTTTTTTAAAAGTATTTTTTTTTATCTGGGGATCATATTATGGGTGGTTAGCTTGTCAAGTTAACTAGGAGTCACTCGATCCTTCATTATCTAAATATTTTTTTTATATATCAAATAAAATTTAACCCGATATTCCACGATATAAATTTTTATTCGATCCGCGATGCAAGGCAGGCCAACCTTCCAGTAAGAATAATAAAGGATGAGGGTTGTAGCACTCAAGAGACAGTACTTTAGCAGGAAATAGTTGAATTTTCCATGGAGAGAGCTATCAGATTCAAACCATGGAAAAAATAGGTTGGCGATTAAGGTGAAGGCTGAGGGGAAAAAAGGGTGGCATATACGCGCGCACAAACTTCCTTTATTCGATTATGTATTTATCATTGATAATAAAAAGTCAATTGTTTGCCTTTGAAAAAAAAAAAGAGGTCACGGGACATTCAATATGGTCGGCCCAAAATAAGAATGAAAACCTTTCGGAGACGCTCTAAACTCGCCTGGGCCTTACCACACCGAAATGCTCTTAGTGGAGCTGTTTTCGTTGAACGAGCTAAAGCTTATGAAATAGAATTTCCGTTTCAAACTACACGACGTCGTGTCGAGCTGCCTGATGCCCCCCTATGCTTGGAGTCTTAAAAATCCTAGGTGTTACTTTGTAACAAGCAGGACAGTCCACCGCAACAACTTGTATCAAAAGTGAAACTAATATTTTTTCAAAAATTATCTATAAACTTCAACATAATTAAAAATTTATATAATTTTAAATTTATAAAATTAATTAAAATATGCACAAGATGATTGGACATTCAAATTAATAATAATAAAAAAATAAAACTAATATTCAATACATATTGGATTCCACGTATCATCAAATCACCACAGTTGCATGAAAAAAAGACCTCATATTGCTTCCCATAGACTCCGATCTGCAGGCTATGTGAGTTGTCAGATCTCTGTTCTTGGGAACTGGGATATGTTTTTCTAATCTTAAAGTTATGGGGGTGTTGAATTATACGTGTTAAATATATGATTTAAGAATTTTCTTCGAGTTAGGCTGAAAAATAATTGGACTAGACCTCCCCCCCATTAATTTCCATGGGTTAATGTTTGGACAATTCACCGTTTAAGCTTCGACGCCTCCTCTTATCAGTATCATTTTAATGTTTTCGTATGTATGGTGGATGCATAAAGTTTCTTATGAGAAATGTTTTCGCCAACACTTTACTTCACGTATCACATTTATTTCTTCGATTTAATAATCTAACATTCTACCTAGATGAAATCGAAACAACAGTCTTTATTAAATAAATAAGAATATATAAAATTTTTTTTAAGAAAAAGTGTTTTCCCTTCGAATCCAAGCGAAGCAATTATTCTCAAAAAAGAAAAGAAAAAAACCCTCCATGGCAGGGTTTAAGGCCCAAAACAGGCTGAGACAATTACAAAATGGTTTGTTGCTTGATTACTAGGTCACAGCGCATTAAGCCCATAATTACAAATGGCCTACTACAGATTATTTCTAAGGTTAATAAGTCCAGGTTAGAGTTTTCTCTGTGTCCTCGATCAGACTCTCCCCAGCCCATGCTTTATCCCCTTCAAAGTTCGAAGCAAATCCCAGTTCATGAGTTTTTTCTTTCAGAAGAGACATTATAAATGACAAACACTCGCCAGTGTCAGTAAGATTCGTTCTCCGATCTTCAATTTCTCAGTAGCAACTCAAAAGTAGACTTGGGAAGAATATAACAAGCTTGAAGACAACTTTTGACCTAGCTATATTATAGATTTAACGCCTGTGAATACCTAATAAACTTTAACATCTTATTCCATCCCAAGCTTGAATTGGTCATTTTGTTCTTCGTGGCTTGGAAGCCGGTTACATACTACAATTGAAGATTAAATACACCAGAAACCCCACCAGTATTGCAATTAGATCAAAAACATAGTTAATGCCAGTTAATCATGGAGAAGCATCATAGATATCAGCAGGAGGGATGAAATAATCCATGGAAAGCCCTGGCACATTGAACACGACATCATCGATCCTCCATACTTCTTCCATTCTAGTCCTACTGTGTTGCACTGACACTTCCTCGAATCGAAAAACTGTAGCAATTGACCTTCCTTGATGAGCAATTAACACACCATCCACATCTCTATAGTCGCCAATACTACTTCCTATAGTAGTCTCCCAATAGATAGTTTCATTTTCTGGAGTTTGTACCCTTGTTAGATGGGAGTCCTCCAAATACATTAAGAGGCCACTTTTTTGGCAAAAATAGCCATACAGTACGTGCCTAAGCACCTCAGCTGGCCCTTCACTTCTCTCCATTACAGCTTCTCGATCAGCAGCTACTTTTAAAACGAAGCAATCATCCTCGCCAATTCTTTTCTCCCCTAAGCATTGTGATTTAGCAAATAAGCTGGCTGTACTCTTTGGATCCAGGCCCTGGAATACCACCACATGATTAATTAAGGGCACGAAGAAAAGGTCTAAGTTTTAGGTGATATTTAGTGTTCGACACATAATTTAGATGCAGACAGTGTACTAATAACTTGTAATTTAAGAGGTTTCAGGTTTGAGCTTTTATATATATATATATATTAAAAAAAAAGAACTAAGGAAGCATGACAAAACACCTGAAATCAAATGAAACAACCACAAATAAAATTCATAAATTTCAAAGAATTCAATGAAATACTGTTAGCTACACTGATCCCTATCTTTTCGTCTGAGAATGGAGGATAGCTGATCTAAGTCTCGAATTATTAATTAGTAAAAGAACAAGGATATGATGACGAGGGAGGTCCAAATATTTTGGTACTTCCACACATATTCTAGCTCAGCTTTGAAAACCTTGCAATTTCAATAATACACGAAAATAAAGGAAGTAGAATCATATGCTTTTTATCCAAGGTGCACAAAATCTCAACAGCTGCAGGCCAGTGATTCCTCTCATGTCATGGCAAGCAAAGGAAACTTATACAAAATGGGGATGCCACTCCTTGAAAAAAAAAAAGAAACCTAAGCATAAATGTTCCTTCACAAGTTATGACTAATTCCCTGGTTTTTTGTGGGAGACGGGGCTTGGCCCAAAAACTCCAAAGGAATGTTCATCCCTCCGTCACCTGGGGCTAGAGGCAAAGGAAGGAGCCCCGGACGAGGTCCTGGGATTTCAATTTTCAAGTATGCCACCATAGTTTCTAACTTTGAAACTCGCCATGATTTCGAAAACGAAAAATAAAAAGAACAGACAATAGGAGAAAGTAGAGAAGGAAAACGATTGACATGGGAACGAGAAGAAAATAAACAAAGAAGAGGGGGGGGGAGGCAAGAAAAGCAAGGGGCGATAATGCAATAAATCAGGTGTTATTCACTAAAGTGCAAAAAAGGAAAAGTAAAGTGCAAAGGGATGATTACAAGCTGCAGTCCCAAAAATATATGTGTAGATACTTTGAACATGATCAAAGATGACGTCAAAAACAAAATCACGTGCCATTCCTAACTCTGAATAACCTGAGTGTTCAAAAAAAGAAGCTAGTCTGTCTGGTAAAGCTCAAGACAGTTTCCCCATCATGTCAGCTACTTGTTCATAGATCCTACCATTTCTCGGGATTGTGATCTACACATATAGATAGGTCTTCAAATTTTATTTTATTTTAAGGAAAAAAACTTATATTGGCCTTCCATCTCCATCCTTATGTCTGGTGTGCAAATTTGATTAAAGTAGATTAAAAGCAAATTGTAGAGTAAAAAGCAATGTTCCTAATTTTGTCTTATCGTCTTCAACCTAGAGAAAAACAGAAATATTCCTCAGTTCACCCTGTTGTTTCTCTTCCCTCATAGCCCGATATTGCACTACCAGTTTTAGATCACTAGTTTTCTGGCTAATTTTTTTCTTTATGGTTAACTAAAACTATGGTCTTCATGAATCTTTAAGGGGGCAATTTCATCAAGATCAATATTGAATTTGATATATGCACTATATAGTTTGTACCTGGATTATGCGACGTAGAGGGCGTTGGGGTCCCTTGGCAGCATGAGTGCCAAGCCAAGGAGTGTGACGCCACACTATCTTCCCATCGCTGCCTGCTATGACTTTATTTTCCCCGACAACCAATTCAAGAGACCACATCCCCGGCAACATTTGCCACAGAACAAAGCACCCATTTTCGCCACTTCTAGTCCCCAAGCTCTTCACGTTTTTTCCCGAGGAAATTTCTGTCTCGCAACGAATCATCTTCACACTCCCTGTTGAATACATGTTTTTCATACATTTTTGTTGCTTTAAACACCCTGTTGCTGCCAAATATTGTTGGATGATATAATGCGCGGCAGAATTTTCCTATAGAAAAAATTGATAAGATGGAGTTGCCGAATCAAGAAGATAAACATATCGATAAGTAGTGTAGAATTAGAACTTACAATAGGAGTGTTTTTAATGTGAATGCGATGAATGGGATCGTTAACGAGAGGGATTGGAGCTAGAGGGCAGCCCAAAACTCCAAGCAAAAGCCTCAAATCTTGTCCTTTGACCGGAATACTCCCATGTAACGATACTGAAAAACTGTTACCGGCTGGAAGACCCTTTTGCAATCGAAACCATTCACGAATTACTTCCCATGAGCTCTCCTTTTTGTTACCTTCTTCTTGCATGTCGGGGTCGGGACCTTCTAGCAGCGGAGTTAAGGTTTGTGCGCACCATCTTTGCTTCCTTCTAGCTCTTGAGCCCATGGTTGCGAGGAGATTAATGTTAAGAAATAGAAAGTGAAAGTTGTTGAAGATGAAGAATGGGGTTTAAAGTAAAAGTGAACAGAAGTTGTATATAAAAGCGTTTATTACGGTTGTGAGTATAGCTAATGAGAAGGAAGAGACAAAAGGGGACAGCTTATCTGTCCAACGGCAGATGATGGTAATTATTATAATACAGACTTGCATGTTGGGATGTCTTTCGCTTTATTCTTTTTTTTTTTTTTTTTTTCAGACTCCTCTTGTCGTTTAACTTCTGCAGGGATTCTCCTGAGAAACTCCGGGTGAGAGGAGCCGGAGGGATTAGGGTCCGTCTCTTTCTATATTCCGGAGATAAATTTAGCTCTCTCTTTCTTTCTAATGTCTCTGTGGACCCTTTGATCATACCCTACATTTTTTTTATCTCCTAATTACCCTGGTCTTCAGGGGTAATCTTCCTTAAAATCACTGCGTAATAAGGGCAGTGAAGTCTTCATGATTGGCCCACAGCAACATCAATACTTCATTTCATTAATTTCTCCGGTGTTTATTCATCTGCTACACATTTCCTGGGAGTTTTCTGGTATGGCTGCAGCCACGTCTATCTGCACCAGAGCCGTACATAGATAAAATAAATGTTGGTAGGGTTCTGCTGACAAGGGCACTCTTCCTGTTTCAACCATCTCCACTGACATGTTTCTACCTGAAATTTATTTTTATATAATAAAATAACACACTTCAAAAATTTGAGCTCTTAACTTTTTTAATGACAGATATACCCTTCTCATCGCACCCCTTGAATCAAACTCTACATTAAACTTCCAATTTTCTACCACTTATATATATATATATTAAAAAAAAACAGCGCATCTTACAAAACATATTTTATTTTAGAATATATATTTTATTTTAATTTTAATATCCCGCCAGTACTCTAGATAAAAGTACTATTTTTAAAAAATAAAAATCGACATTATAGAAATTGAGTTTTATTTTTGAAATGATGTGCTCATGGTGTTCTAGTACACTTCACTTTTATCGTAGATAAAAATCGGTTCAGCGTAAAAAATAGTGGGAGGTGCTGCCAATAAAATAAAAGTCAAAAGTAAACATTGCCAAGAGTGTGGAAACGTAGCAAACCTCTTTTAAGAATATAAATGGTTATTTTAATAAATTTAACTTCTGCGCGGTGACTTTAAATTTAAATAAGCAATAATTACAATATTCCCTTTCCTGACTTAATGGACGGCGATTAACCTCTCTTGAATTCCTGGGTGTCTTTTCAACACTCTTGATTTGGTACGATGCGATTTGGTACGATGCGATTTATATATATATATTTCTTCAGCCTTGATATAATTGGAATATCTTACCGCGCTAATCTGAAACCTATGGACATTTCATTATTTTTTTTTTTATAAAAGTTTTTATTTATTTATTTCAAGATATTTGTCATAAGAATTTTCGAACGGTACTCATCATATTCTGTAGAATAGTGGTATTTTCGAATTAGATTCTATGTCAATTGATACTGAACCTCTTTCTAAACAAATTTAAGAGCATTTTCCTCGTTAACCTAGCATATTTAGAAGAAAAAATCCTTAAAAATTGCTTTTAAGATCCTAACCCAACAGATCAAGTAATTAAGTACAGAAAATCTTTTTAATTATCAAACTAACTTTTATTCCTCATCATTTTATGGTAAAGTCTTTTGTCGTTTTTTCTAATAAATTTGACTCGAATTCGGTGATTGGAATTGTTTGAGAAATTCATTGAACAAATACTTGAGTACAAAATCCTCTCCGGTCAATAGATCCAGAGCTTACACGGGGCAATCGAGGTTCAGTGCAATCACTAGCTTCCTGGCCGTATCTTCTTTAATGGTGATTATTAAATCTGCATTTCCCAAAATGATTCCCTCGAGCGTATAATCTTGTCACCATGCGATAATTTAATTTCCAAAGGAAGAATTGTCGAGTAAAAGCCTACCTAATCATTAGCATTAATCACAGAATTTCTTTTTTTTTTTTTTACAGTTAATATCAGACGAATTTCGCTTTTAATTTTACAGCTACTATCAGCCAATTTATCAAACCTTAAATATCAGTGATCCTGATTTGCCTGTGAATACCAGAAGGAAAAAGAGAAAAAACTAGGTGCCCACTTGCACTTATATTTGATGTTGATAGTAAAGTTGTCTTAATTTTTTTGAAAAAAAACTTATCATCTGGGATCCACAAAGAGGTGGGCCGGCAATTAATTGGATCGCAATGCGATGAATGTGGTGGAGAGTCGGCATCAATGGCGGTGAGGCAGATGGAGGGGGATGGGTGATCTTCCTAGCCGAAAGCACTCTCTGTTTTGGTGAAAGGTTGAGACGTAACTTTCATGTGCTGGGAAGTAGAAGCAGGATATATTACATCAATTTGACCTCGAAACACATGGTGAAATTTATGCACATGGTTACATAAAGAATAGCTAGTCTTGTATTTCAAGTAGACAGCCATGGTAGCATCATCTCACCCTGCAAAAAATTGCAAGATACAAAAGAATGCTTGACAAAAAGAAGGTACCTTTGCACTTGAGACAATCTCATGAGACCAAACTCTAAGACATCACAAGTACGGGTGTTCTTTGTTTCGTTTATAAGAAAGTTTGTTTCGAAATTAACTCCTTTTTTCTTAAATAATTTGGGTTTTTGTATTTTTTACTAAACATAAAACCATTTTTAAAAACCTTAAGAGGGGAACATCAAATTCAATGACAGTTTCAATCATATATATATCAACCAGTTGGCTGTTAGACGTTAAAAAAAAAAAAAAAAAATCAAAACTTATTTTTTTTCCCGCCACAGAGGCTTCTAGAATACCAAACATATCCTAGAAGATGATGTGGTGACTCAGCCTCCATTCCTCGGTAAAGATGGAACATGACAGGTAGAAAGTTACCCGAGATAGCCCATTCATTTTGACGTGGATGCGTTCGCCCTTCGCTATCCGATCAGCAAACTTTAGAAAATTTACGCGCATTGGGCCCTTACAAAAATTGACACTTGCCCAACAAACTAGAAACATAAAACGCAGGCCCAAGAGCCTTAGCCCATAAGTTCATGACCGGCCTTAGAAACCCAGCCCAAGTGAAATACAAAAACAAAACAGCAATTGCTCGGTGGACATGCTGCCTGTTTTGTTACCTTCATATTGATAAGAAGGTGAAATAGGAGAAGACGACCACTTGAATTTTGTATATCAAGTGGGATATGTAGCATGAACTGTCTTGTGACGAGGTATGAATTGCATGTACCATTATTTCTCGGTGTTTGTGCACTGTTTTATGTGTCGCTGAATTCATAGTTGTCGGATACAACGTAATCTGATGAGTTAATTAAAGTCTAATTTCAATTAAGGATATGATTTCAACTGCTCCTGCTATGACTAGGCTGCCAACTGCCATACAGTGCAGTAGAAGCCTTGGTGGTCCGGACACCACCACAAACACTACATGGTGTCTTTATCATCATTGCAGAAGGTTTTTTGTTTTTGTTTTCTAATTATTATTAATATAAAGATTTCTGGACCAGCCATATATCCTGAAGTTACATCTTGGTAAGCTTTTCACTGACTATTAATATTGACAATTGCATACGCCACCGTGAAATACAGCAAGATGGCTATAAAAAATAATTAATTAAAAAAACATTGTTTTATTTTACAAATAAATCACGTTCTTCTCTCTCTATGTATATTTATTTTATTGCACAATGGATGGATTTTCCGATCCATCCAGGTTGAGTCTGGAAACCAAAACTAGGGTACAGGAATTCACCCCTAGAATAACTTGAAATAACTTCCATCTGCACCACAACTTTTTATTTGCATATGGCCGAAAACAAGGAGAGCCGATCACTAACCTGGCCCTAAACAATAATTTGTCAGCCATAAGTGGTCCATGCTATCATTTCCACGACTCCAGCAAGAGTAATTTTGATTTCTTGTTAATAATTGTCCTTGTTGCTATTAATTTCCATGATTCTTCATCAACACTAATCTTGTGATTCCTTGTTAATAATAGTCCTTGTTGCTATTTCCATGATTCTTCATCAACACTAATCTTGTGATTCCTTGTTGCTATTTCCATGATTCTCCTTGACGTGTTTTATATGATCATCCAAAACCTAATCATCAGCTTCACTTGGTTTTATTTTTTTTGGACGCGATTCTTGGACAAAAGACCTATAGTTACCGGCCAGCCTTTAATTTCTTAACCCCTATGGGCCAAGATATATTGTTGAAGACAAGCTAGCTTCACTATTTTCATATCTCTACCACTCAAGAGAGGAAAAAAGGTTCATAGAACCAAATACCAAAACATGGCAACTTCAGCTCCACTTATCTCAAAATCCCAGTTATCGTTTGAGTAGCAACTTAATTACCAATCAAGTTTGGTCTAGAACAACATGCAGTACTCATCAAACAGTTGATGATCTCCAAAAAAAAAAAAAAAACATTTGGGTGACAACTAGCAAGTTCGGATGGGCCAGCTATTGGCAGATCCATGGCTGATCGACGACTTTTGCCCACCGCCGATTGCCCAGTACTCTACACTATTTTAGTTACTTGGCAAACACAGTGGTCCTCTGTATATGTTTTTCTTTTTTGTTACCAAGAAAGGAAATGTCTGGCTGTGTTCTTAACTACGCTCTATAACACTGTTTTCATGCTTTTAAGTATGCCAGACTACAATTCTGAACACTTTGTTAGCATATCTCCACCTGAATTTGAATTCATCAATACACCCCAACAAATCTCCACTCTCGGGAAACAAATAATTGATAAATTATTAAATTAAGATATTGTGGGAGGGGGGAACCATTTTTAATACAGATTATTTATGCTTACACCTCCTACTCAAGCGGCTGGCAAGCGAAAATCTCCATCTCGTGGTTCTAATTAATTATGTTGTAGCCATTTTTCCCATAGTATTTCTCTCATCGAAAAGTTCATCATGTTTTGCCAGTGAAGGAATTTAAGAAAATTATCTAGTACTAGATTTGTTATCAGTATACTCTAAATTAGCAATCTCATAATTAGAGCTAAAATAATATTATTATCAGTGATGAAAATACTATAAATCCACATGTAAATAGCAAATGCAGAGAAGGCTGGCAATTCTAGACTGCTAAAATAGCTAGTGCAAATTTGTTTTTGATTATAATAAAAAAACAAAGCTATTACAAAATAATAATAATAATAATAATAATTAAGGAGTGGGAGACCAATCCAAGTAGCTTGTAGCAACGGGTGAGCACATAATAGCCTTTTTCCTCTCTTACTCGCCCAATCCAATTCCAAGTCAAAAGGCAACGGCTTCATCTTCTTCTTTTTAAATTAATTAATTAATATGAATATTCGAAGTGAGCTTGTGAGTACATTAATTAATTTCTTGATTTTAAAATTAATAATTATTTAAATTTTTAATAATCTAAAAGTACTATAACTCGTAATTCTGAAAAAACTCAAACTCATAATCTTTAAAATAACTCAAATTTATAATTATTAAAAAATAAATTTAATACCAACCAGCTCAACCACCATCCAGATTTTGTATGCATATCCATCGAATTGCAGAGGACTCGAGCTACTATTTTGATATAATAATTTTTATATCATTATACAATTAATTTAAGACGAAAGAACACTAGCTAAAATTAAGATTTTACTAATTGGAATATTCTTCGTGCTAAAAAATTTCCAGATTGTAATTTTAGATTTGAGTGCGCTAGTTTTTAGCCACGCAATTTGTAGCGCCAAACTAAACAATAGTAAATTCTATCGTCACCAGGGCACAACGAGTAAAAGCCTTTACCAAACACTCTCACTCAACGACCCAAGCGAGATATAAATGATGGTTACAGGCAGTGGGCAGAGTGGCCTTTTGGTATACTTCCGCGGTCCACAACTCGTAATATAAATGCTAAGAATTAAATAATAGGCAACACTTATACGATATCCAAAATACAAAAAACTATCAGCCACTGAGTCATAACTGTAAGTCGGAAAATCTATTCCCCTTGCAGCATAAATGAGCCATACAGACATTTTGATGTGTTACATTTTTTAAAAATATATATATAATATATTTAATATTTTTTAATAATTTAATACGCTGATATTAAAAATAAAAAAAGAATTTAAATAAAAAAAACTTTTAAAAATATCATGCATCTACCAATCATAATGTAAAGCATATCACCCAGCCATCCACTAGAGCAATTGATTGAGCCCCTTTTTTAATTAATTAACTGCCCACCACCTAAAGGGTTGCCTTATCCCACGTCGAAAAAGGCAAAAATAAGAGAGAGAAATTTGGACACCTCCTCCAACTATTGTGGAATTTTTATTTATATATTATATTTCGTGAATCTCAAGAACTATGACATGCCAATTCATAGTCAAAATTCCCTGCTTGCTATATGCTGTGGCGATAAGTTTATTTATGGATTAACAACAGATGTTACGGGTCATCCACCATTTCTGTGATATCATCTCGCTATTGTGCTAATCTGGAAATGCTGACTAAGCGTAGATTGATTAAAATTTTAAATTTTTTTATTTAATTATATATATATATATATTATCTTTTTAATAAATTGAAGTAAAAAATAATTTTTAAAAATAAAAAATATATATTATTTTTATATATTTCTAAAATATATTATTTTAAAAAAATAACTATATCTATAATACCATACACCTGTAGACGAATGTTGCCGGCCGCTCACAGCTACAGTCTACACCATAACAAGCTGAAAACCACCGTTGTTGCTGGTTTTTTGAACTTGTCAATATGACTTGAATTGCCGATTAAATTTCCAGCTGCACGCAAACGGGTTCTTCAGATTGCATAATGCATACCATATTTTGCATAATTAAATTCACAAATTGTGGCAAATGTGTGCCAAAACAAGTCGCCATCATAATAATCTTTCCTGATTTTTTGAAGTATATTGGTCCCGTACGTACGTGGAATGCGTAGATGTAGCACGTTAGTGGAATTAAAGATGCAAAGGATTGATTAAAAAAAGACGACGGGTCATGATTGCATGTCGACAAAGAAATCTTCTGGACCATTTACCTTACATTAAAGACTCTTTATTTATCGGATATATAATTCTTTTGGCCAATAACATAAGATTAGTTGAGAAAAATATTTATCATTGTGTTGCGAGTAATTTTTATACAAAAGATTGGAATTATACAAAAAGTTCTTTTTTATACAATATCTTTAATCGTATCAAACTTGATATATGTCTATATACACTATAATAATCCATAACATAAAAATAAAATATAAAAAGTTCATAAACTAAAAAGAATACATAAAAGTAAATTCCCGCATGAGCGGGGTTATTTACATGGCTAAAGGGAGATGGGAGAGATAAGACTTCCATATGTACATTAGGCTTCTCAACAAAGTATTTCTTGTGTGGAGTAGTTGCAGCCCTAGTAAAGAACATGTCAATAAAGTCTGGCATAAGGATTAAATAGAAGGCATCAATGAAGTTTACTTGTATTCCCCTTGGATGATTGAAGAAGTACATGTTGAACATGGCAAGGAAGATCTTGTCTCCAACTATTTCGGACAAATCTATAAACCCTTCAAAACATTCCTAAAACTCCACAAAAGAGTTTCTTAGAGCCTCTAGATGCACCCAAGAGCTATAATGTTCTTCCCTGATAGCAAGGAGCTCAACCATCAAACCATTTTGTGTGGTCTTCGCCTCAAGATTCTTCTATTTCAGGGTATTTATTTTATTATAAGTCGCTTGAAGCTGTTTTTGGTGGATCCCAGTTGAAGAACAACAACTTGCATTTTATCCTTCATAGAGGCACAGGACACTTTGAAATCGATCAGTTTGGCCTTCATAACATCTTTCTCATCCTTTAGTTGTTGAAGGGCAGCCTACTTTGCTTTATGTTAAATGATGGCTTCCCTCACATAGTCCCTCTCGATCATCCAGTACCTCTTGGAATGCTGCGTATCATGAAAGTATGTCATAGACAAGAAAATTAGAAAAAACAATGATGAACTAAAATAAATGACAAAGTTAAACAAGAAAGGTGATTACATTGAAGGTCATTTGTCTAGTCAAAGCCAAATAACGGTTATAACTCTCATTGTACATCAAGAAGATGTCCGAAAGTCTCACCACCTCAAGGCCGACCTTCCCACACGATGTTAATTGACGAGACTAGAAAATATCCTTAGTGGAAAGATTGAGAGTGATTTTCATGGGTTGATAAAATTGGACTCCTAGGACTTGGTGGGTCTAATGACACTTGCAAGAAAAATACACTCAAGCTTAAGTCAGTATGGTGTTTATACAAGTAACATGAATAATGAATATTCTTTATATTTAAATGTTTTTTAAGTCTTTTTTAAGATGTTAGATTTGAAATCTATAGAGATAAGCTTTAGTTTTTTGACCTTTACATACATTTTGTCTAAAAAGATGAAGGTGTGAATATATAATTTTTTTTAAAATAAAATATCTTAAGAAATATCTAAAAAATATTTAATATAAATATCTAAGATATTTAATATAAATATTATATGTGTGTATTGAATAAAACTTCTGTGTACATATATAATTAGAGCTTCCAAATCTTGCAAACGGATGTCTATGAAGGACTTAACCTAGTAAAAAAAAGAGGAAAAAAACTTATAATGGATAACCTTTATAATCACATGTCAATCTTCTTCTGTCCAAGGAAATCAAAAATTGTTTTTTTATTAAATAGCAAAGCAATTTTTAGAGATTACTAGTTATTGATAATTATTATAAACCAGAGTCTGACACACATATTTACCACACAGATCAGCATACCATTAATGAAATTTTCTATTGTCTTGTACAGTTAGATGTATTATTATTAATTTAATCGCCCGCCCATGGTCTCTGTGACATTGACATGGATACACATCACAGAGCAACCGATGGATTCTAAATAGATAGGTTTCCAGCTCATATCTAGTCAAGATTCAGATATTCACATGTTATTAATTTATTAGATCCAGCTTGTTTACATTTCGCGCTACACGGGCTTGAATAAAAAACATTTAGAAAAAAAAAATGTAGTTTATATAAGATTTTTTTTATTTTTTTATTAATTAAACTTATCCTATAAATCAATTTTAAAATCTTTTAACTTGATATCTTCTAAATTAAACTATATAAAAAATATTTGGACATGACTTTGTCAACTTAGTCGATCCCAAGATAACTCAAACAACCAATAAAAAAATATAATTTGATTTTAAAAATTAAATTTAATATAATATTATTTTTTATTATTGAAATTAAAATATACTTGATTGATTTTCAAGGTTCAACCTGTCAACCCTGTAATTTAAATTATAAACTCTATTAAGTTTAAAAATTTTATTTTTAAAAATAAATATTTATAAAATCAAGTAAAAATAAAATTACATTGATATTTCTTTAAGATTGTGATAACCTCATGAAATCAAACTGGAAAATTTATTAAATAAATTCAAAATTAAATAAGTATTAAAAAATAAAAATAAAAAGAGGAACAAAAATGCAAAAAAAAAAAAAAACATCTTTTACAAGATAAGTTAACACCTAGCTATTTTAATATAGTAATAAGTAATATCAATAGTTTTCATATAGCATTGTTTAATAATGAAAAATATTTTATAGTTAATTATCAATATGTATTTTATAAATCTATTTTAATATAAAAACATATAGAAATATTAAAAAAAAACATGATAAAAATATCTATATTTAATTTTATTTATATGAAATTTTCTCTTATGCTTTTTTTAATGTATATCTTCTCTCTTGTGTGTGTGTGTTTAATTTGTATGTAAGGCAAGGTTAATTGTTCCTACCCGTTGTCTAGAATAATCCATGGCGTCACATATGAGTTGCTGATCTGGCACATAGTTATGATACCATGTGCTGTTCTCCGCCACTCTTATATTTTAAGTTCTTCCAAAATCATTAGCGACAAGTTAAATGTTGTAATTTTAAAATATTTTATGATATGTGTGTGTACACAGACACTCCACTTAAAAAAAATCTGAAATTTTACACAATTAAATCTCCAAATTTTAAGTTAATATGATTTTTTAAAAAAATATTTTTTACTTAAAAATAGATTAATTTTTTTAATTTTTGATATTATATTATAATACCAAGCTATTAAAAAAATACTAAAAATGATTAGTTTAATATATATATATATATATATATATATATATATATATATTTTAAATAGCTCCAGTAAACTGACTCTCAAACACATCATGGACCTTCTGACTGACCACTCCAAAAAGAAAAAAAGAAATAGGGGCCAATTAGACCCCTATAAAACCTCCTCCCTCCTCTAAGCCTAAAACCCGTGAGATTAAGGTATTTGAGTGAGATTGTGACTAAAGTATGGCAGATTCAACACCACTTCTTCTCTCTCGACCGGACTCTTCAAATGAGTCAAAACAACCTCCCTCCCTTGATGAAACCATTGAACGTTGTATTGGAGAGTTTGGGCTCGCCCAGCTTCTCCAAGCCATCCTTGTGTCATTTGCATGGGTGTTTGATGCACAGCAAACATTCATTAGTGTTTTCACTGATGCTGAGCCAAAATGGCACTGCACAAGTGATTCATGCACTTCGGTCTCCGACATTTGCCATCTTCCTCAAAATTCATGGGCTTGGGATAGCCCTAATGACACATCAATCATATCAGAATGGGGGCTTCAATGTGCTAGTTCAGTAATCAAAGGCCTACCCGCATCTTCATTTTTCATGGGGTGCCTCATTGGAGGACTACTGCTAGCCACACTTGCTGATTCCTTGCTTGGTCGCAAGAATTTGCTGTTTCTATCATGCCTAATGATGTCTTTCTCTGGATTATTCACCATCTTCTCCAACAACATATGGATCTACTCGGCCTTGAAATTCGTTAATGGTGTCGGCCGTGCAACAATCGGAACATGCGCCCTTGTGTTGTCAACTGAGCTTGTAGGGAAACGTTGGCGAAGCCAGGTAGGAGTTATTGGTTTCTTTTGTTTCACGCTAGGGTTCTTAACATTACCAGCTTTTGCATATATAAATAGAGGTTCCTCTTGGAGAACTCTTTATCTATGGACTTCAGTACCAACAATTTTCTACTCCATATTAGTTCATTTCTTCGTTCGAGAGTCTCCGAGATGGCTTTTTGTTCGCGGACGTAAAGAAGAAGCCGTGACCACACTGAAGAGCATTGCTACGGCTGGGAGTAGTGGCATCCTCATGAGCTTCTCAAATTTGGAATTCGGGAAAGAGTCATGGAATGTTGACACTTATTCAGCAATCAAGATTCTCTTGAAGAAGAAGTGGGCTTGTAGAAGACTGCTGACGGTCATGGCAGTGGTATTCGGTATTGGAATGGTGTATTACGGCATGCCATTAGGCCTCGGAAACTTGTCATTCAATCTCTACTTGAGTGTCACATTTAATGCCCTGTCAGAGCTACCAGCCTCACTAGTGACATTCTTCCTCGTAGACAAGCTAAACCGAAAGGATTCGCTGCTTGTTTTCACCACTCTAAGTGGGATTTGCAGCATCCTTTCAGTTGTGACGGGCGAGACATCTGCAAATCTACAAATGGGGCTGGAGCTGGTATCTTTTTTCTGCGCATGCACAGCATTCAACATTTCATTGATATACACACTAGAGTTATTCCCTACATGTGTGAGGAATTCGGCACTATCAATGGCTAGACAATCTCTTGTCTTCGGGGGTATGTTCAGTCCGGTGCTGGTGGCGGTTGGAAGCAAGAACAGGTTTCTGTCGTATGGGATATTCGGGATGGTGATAGGGATTTGTGGGCTGTTTGTGATATGCTTGCCGGAGACAAGGGGCAGGACAATTTGTGACACCATGGATGAGGAAGAGTACAGCAGTGCAAATAATGATCTGCCTGTGTTGGGGTGAATGATCACATCTAGAACTAAAATTTGATTTTCGTGTTGGCTGGCTGGTGTAGTAAACTAGTAGTAGCTAGAATCATTTTGTTTTGAAAAGATAAATTTGTTGGTATCTTGCATAATCAAAGTTGTATTGGTTTTGCAAGTGGCCATTAGTGAAATGATCATATTTTGTGCATTTATGCAGACAGACTTTGTAATGAAGTTTCTCTTCCTCTGAGAAGATTCCGCGTGTATAATTTCCTTCTGTTCGTCAAGCAAATAGCCGGTATGGAAATTATTTGTTTCATGTATATATGGAAATATGGAATAATGTTGCATGGAGACATGAACAAAACGTTTGGCTGCTAGTAATTATAGAAATTTTGTCTTTTTTGAAAAAGAGTAAATTAAGTTAATTAATTAATACACTTATATTGCCGACTTGCTTGTTTTTTGGAACAAAAAATTGCTTATAGATGCTTTAAAGCTTATCTTCTCCACGGGAAGCCGCCACATGGCCATAAAAAGACACCGAAACTTTCTCTTTTCTTATCTGTTTGCTTTAGTCATCCACTCGACCAGTAACAAAAACTAGAAAATATCTTACGTCTGGAGTGAAGTCTTCTCATTCAAATCACTTGGAAAAAAAAAGAAAAAAGCCACCACAATGATAGCTATATTTACGGTATGTTTTTTAGTTTTAAAAAAAAATTTAAAAATTATTTTTTCTTCGTATAAATATTTTTTTGTGTTTTCAAATTATTTTAATGCATTGTTATTAAAAATAATTTTTTTAAAAATAAAAAAATATATAGTATTTTGATATATTTTTTAATCTACAATTGCTTATAAATGATTTTTGGTGTTTGTCTAACTATATATTTTAATAAATTTTTAAATAAAAAATATTTTAAAATACCATATGGCATGAGTGTTAATGAAAGGAAAATAAGTGGAGAATGAGGTGTCATGGGGCTTCAAGATCTAGGTCCACTAAACCTAGGCCGATGCTAATTTAATTTGATTACATGTTTATTTGTGCATTGTTGACGGACTTTTCAAGTCCTCTGGATACGCTCTATTGAACCGTTATTTAGAGCGTGTTTGATAGTGTAATAATAATTATTTTTTAAATAATTTTTTATGTTAAAATACATGTTAATATTTTTTTATGTCAAAATACATGTTAATAATATTTTTTTATTTTTTAAAAATTATTTTGGATATCAGCACATCAAAACGATCCAAAAAGTATAAACCGCACTCAATTTTAGCAAAAAAAAAAAATT
The DNA here is from genome assembly GCF_005239225.2 of Populus alba. NCBI lineage: Eukaryota > Viridiplantae > Streptophyta > Magnoliopsida > Malpighiales > Salicaceae > Populus > Populus alba. The sequence goes on from NC_133293.1 coordinate 16,841,216, forward strand.
AAAATTTAATGAAACGCAGGTACAAACACAATGCCAAATGATGTCTTAATCTTCCACGGGCTTGCTCCGAAGTCTGAAACTAATATGTCATGGAACTGGGGCCGGGGTATGTGGGCTTGCGCATTCACATTTAACCCTCCGCGGATTAAAGGGGTTTTTGAAAGAATAATAATAATTCTTTTTTTAAATATTTTATATTTATAAATAAATTAAAGTAATATATTTTATTTTTTATTTTTGATATTAAAATGATTCAAAAAAAAATATTATTTAAAATTATAGTAATTTTTAAATACAATAAAAGAAAATAATAAACATCTAAATTGGAATCCTTTCTTTTCCTTTTCATTTGCCGCTATATTATCTTATTACACGAGGATACCTTAAAATCAGCCTGAAATGTTATCAAGAATAAACGAAAAGCAATTGTTATAACAAGTTACTCGAAAATTTTATATACAAATTATGAAAGAGACGGGAAAAAAAAATTTGCCATACAATATAGATATGTGAAGTTAAATATTTATAAATTAATTTTATATTCTTTGGGTATGCTAATAAAATGTAAAAAAATATATATATATCCAAATTTCAGGTTGACACGATGAATTACTTGGACCTAACTAAATGAATTACAAGCTTAGTTTTTATAGTTTGAAACCCAGTTAGAACCCCGAGTCTTCCATGTCCCAGAGATAGCCAGGTTTTATAATTAAGATATCAAGTACGTAGTGATGGAATATTTCTTTGATTACTATGTACAGATTCTAAGAACCCTTCCTCTTGTCTTTTATGTTCCAGACCTGATCAGTAAATTCAGCTGCCACAATCATTATTTGCTGAGCAGTGGGACAGTGTGATTCATTAATTAACTTTCATGCATTACTTTTTAGAATTTTTTATATTAATATGTCAAAATTATTGGAAAATAACTAAAAAAATTAATTTAATATTTTTTTATATATAAATAATTTAAAAAATAACACCAGATGAAGCCTAAACACTTGACCACGGTGAATTAATTGTTAGTCGTTCCGATAATTTATCGCTCCTAGAAAAATGACTTTTATTAGTGGTACTTGAAAGAATCCAAAGTAAAAATCGAATTCGATTTCTCTAAAAATACTATATATTGAGAAAAATATTTCAAGAAAAACTAAGATAGTAGCTGATGATTTCTTTATAAAAAACAGTGAATGAAGAAACAAAAAATGAGTCCTGCCTCTGTGCAAATCTCCCTCCCACTCCTTCATTTACCATTGAATGCTGATCTTACATGCATGCACTGTTCATCATTTTCGATAAAATCTCTCAACTCTTTTCAAACGTTTAATTCTAAAAGTTAAGAACTAGAATGATATGTGTGTTTGTGTGTGATTGTTGCACGCCGCACTGGCTCCATTAATGCCCGATATTTGATTTAGTCTTGAAGATCGAAACCTTGTACAAGTCGTAAAAGCAAACCAGTCAAGTCATCGAAGACTAACGTGCTTAGCTTTCTTTAAAGTATGGAGGAGGTTCATCTTTCAAGTGGAATCTGCTTTGCCCACAGCTACACTTCATTTGCAGAGCTTTATTGAGCTCAAGGGTTGAAAAACTGTTATTTTTGCCTATAAACTACTACACAGCCTATTCGTCAGCACTCCATCGACAATATATTCCTGGATTTAATACTATTTTTCTGTCTGGTTAAACAGTAGATAAGTTGCCTTCAAGGTTCTAGACCTCAGTTCATGCACATCGTTGTTCCGTTTATTTCATCAATCAACTGCGAAAGCAAAGGATTTTATATATTAAAGCAGAGAGGAGTGATGGCTAAGTAAGAAAACCATAAATTAAACAGCATTCTTGCTGGTGTTATTTGCTTGGAAAAATTACTAATCATTGTTACAAGAAAAGCATTAATTTTTAGAAGATTAGTAAGGCCATGTCACGAATAATCAACGCTTAATCTTATTGTAAGAACCTACTCAACCAATATACATTGGGCAGAGATGATGTTGGCCCTGGAAAAGCAAATCATAAGAAAAGGTAGCTTCTTCTTCAAAAAACATGTTTTCTTCATTTTTGGGCTCGATGAACTGTAACGAAATGATGGAAGAGCAATTGACACCAACGCACTCAATTAGACCTTGTGCTCATGAGTGCACCTTAAGTTTAAATTCCAGCACATTTCCGATTTGTTTGCTTTTAGGGTTTTTGCTGAATTCTTCTTCGTATATTTAGATGCAATTAGACATGATGATGAATAAATTAGGCAGCGAGAATCCACGTCATTAGAAACGTAAACTGAGCAATCAAGGACGCCTTCTGCTGCTTTGCCTCTTGATCACTCTTCTAATTAATTAGAGGAATAGGCCCGCATGGTTAGTGCAGGGATCTTCGCGCAATTCAATTCAATATTATATATTAAGAAAATAGCAGAACTATATATCTACGCACCGTATTTATAATAAAAAAACAATTTTAATATAAAAAAATCAACTAACCAAATCTCGAGTTATTGAGTCACCAAATTAACTCATCTGACCCAACAAAGTCTTAATACTAGGAAATGGACCGCTTGATCAATCTCCCAGAAAGTTAACACAACAAAATGCATTAATTAAGCACATTTAATTGGACTGCCCTCCATACACAATGTTTTGCCACCTGGCCTGTATTGCTCGGAAATTCATGCACTTGCCAGTCACCATATTTTCTTCCCCTCCACCTCAAGTCCTCTGGGTAGGGTAGATGTAAGGAGTGAGGACATGTCGTGCTTAACTCAAAAAACCCAGTGTGCTGGCTCATACTAGTAGGAGTCAAACATATTGGATATAAATTGAGATCTTTCAAGTGAGAGGAGTGATGAGACTAATTCCTCAACATTTTATGTTGAGCTAGCTAGCTAATTGAAGGATGCAGGAGTAGCTAGTTGAATCAGCTGAAGAAGGGAGTGGAGAATAGAGATGGGCCATAGGTGCTGCAGCAAACAGAAAGTTAAAAGAGGGCTGTGGTCTCCTGAAGAAGATGAGAAGCTTGTCAAATATATCGCCACTCATGGTCATGGAAGCTGGAGCTCTGTCCCTAAATTTGCAGGTGTAAATGTGTGTGTGTGTGTGTGTTAATACCCTTTTTTTCTTGCATGCATTAGAAATCAAAATCAAGCTATCTGGTCTACTTTTGATGCACACTTGATTTGTACTTGCAGGTTTAAAAAGGTGTGGTAAGAGTTGCCGGTTGAGATGGCTGAACTACTTGAGACCAGAACTCAAGAAGGGTTGCTTTTCTGCGCTAGAAGAGCAGGTCATCATAGATGCTCATAGAATTTTGGGCAACAGGTAAGGATTATTTGAGTCTAAATAAGGAAGTGTATGAAAAGGTCGAAATTAAAATAAATAAATAAATAAAACACCGTTTCTAACAATGGGGACAGTACTAGATCACTAGATGACATGAATAGAGTAGAAGAATTACTTAGCCTATATATTCTGTCACTGCATTTTGATTACAAGAACTCTATACTTGTAACAGATGGTCTCAGATATCAAAACATCTCCCAGGAAGGACAGATAATGAGGTGAAGAATTTCTGGAACTCACGCCTAAAGAAAAAGCTCATGGCACAAGGCTTGGACCCAAAAACTCACAACTTGATTCCTTCTCATCAGAGGGCAGCTAATAAGGTTGCATGCAATATATCACCGTCTAACCAACAACCCTTTTCAATTATCTCCCAGGATTCAAAGATGAAAGATGTTTCCATGGAGATAAACCCTCCTATTCTAACTCTAGCTTCCCCTTATCCTTCTAATAGCAGCGCTCAACCTTCGATGCTTCAAACAACAACCAGCTTACCCTTGCCCTCCTCTTGTTATGATAACAACCCTAGTTTCATTTGGAATGTAAATACTCAAAATTCTTATGATTCTTCCCTTTTTCCTTGCGTGTCATCCATTGAGAACTCACTCGTTTCCCCTTCATCTTCGACTTCGGTGAACCCAACTGGGTTTGGTCTCCTAGATGAAGATTGCTTTTGGAGTTGTGGTAACATTGTTGAGCCCTTTGAAGCCGCAAGATTATTCGAAGGCATGCGATCACAGGATCAAGAAAACCAGCTGAACAAGATTTGTGACACACAAATCGTTGATAAGAACAAAGGAGTTCATGATAATATGGATGCTCCATTTGACACCTCTATCTATGATCTTGAGTTGGTCGACTCCAAATTATTTCCTGGTTCAATGTGTCGTGATCTTAGCTCCATGGGTGATCTTTCATGGAACTTTTAGGCCACCATATGCGTGTATGTAACTAGCGCTACAGTAATTGATAGTAGGTTTTGCTCAGGTTGAGCATCCCAAATATTTGAAAGGAAAAAACGCTTCCATTTCTTGCTAACATGTCGGGTGTGAAGTTATTTGTGATACCAATCAATTCCATTATTCATCTAAATTGGGAAGGTGCTGTTGGATGTTGAGTGATCATAGATAGCCATCGCCTGAATTAATTTTCCCCAAACGCATGTTCTCCACCATCCCGCGAGTTTTGATGCTATGAGAAAAAATTGATTAAGTCTAATCCTATAGAGTTCATCCATCAGTTTTGTTTTTATATTTTCAATTCATCCCGTGTCTTTCAATTTTGTTCTAATTTTCTTCTTTCGTCTATTTTTGTAATGAGTGTAAATTTTAATTTCATCCCTGAAATTTATGAAATATAATCATTGAAAAAGTAAAGAAAATATAAACGAATTGGAGTCAGAAAAAAGTTTGGGATTTCATTTCTTTTTTAGAATTCTTAGTCAAGATTTTAATAGAGAACTGGGTAAAAAAGTATAAATATAATTTGAGATTGTATAAGAGACGGTGATAGTGATGGTTGATACTTTATATTAAAAAGTATTTTTTATTGTATTAACTTTAATTAAATGTTGTCTTGTCAAAGGACCGTGTTAATGAAAACTATACTTTTTATCATATTTTTTTAATTATTTTTTAAAACTCCAATTTCTTCATTCTTATATTTTGAATTATACTATGATATTCCATAAATCTTAATGATAAATTTGAAATTTACAAAGAGTGGAATAAAAATAAGAGATGCAGAGTCTAATTCAAACAAATCAAAAGATAAAATTGATGTTGAGAAAACGCACAAACCTCGAGAAGTTGAATTTCAACTTACCCTAAATTAAATTTCAAGAAAAGGGATATGATGAGCAATATTATTCTTATATTTATTTTGTGGGCGTAACATAATGCTTTTCTTCGTTGCTAATAAAAGCGTGATGTATGTGGTATTGGCTCACTAAAACAAAGAATTCATCTAATCATGCAGTTGAATCTCCTAGACAGCCAACATCAAACTTTTCCCATACAATGTCAGCATAATCATTAGGTGCATATTTAACCCCCTTCCCTTCTTTGTTTTACATTAATAACACCCTTATATATAAATAATTTGAAGTCCATTAGCTAGACGGCTAATTAATTGGGCCTTCAACTCGCTCCCTGGCCACTGCCTGATGGGTCAATTCTAAATACCTAGCCCGTGATGATTGTGGTACCAAAGTTACCAACTGGGCCCTGATCGAAAAGCCCATTTATTAGTTTACTTGACCCAGCCCATACAGTTCCCATAGGCTTGAAAGCGGAAGCAGTCCGCCTGGCCTCGGCCCATGGGTCTCTACCTGCAGCCTCCGTCCCCATCCACACAAATCTTGCTCCACTGACCTGGGCGATGACCATTCATTCGGTTCTTCCTTTATTTATGTTCATTTTCTTGAAATACCGTTTGGATTTTCGAAATTACATTTCTAAGAGGGATAAAAAACACTGACAGCAGTCGAATAATTTGTTCTTAATTTCTCTATCATGATTTTTTCACCAGACAATTATATCAAATATTTCGAAAATACAAAACCTGAAATGCCCTTGATTTTATGGTTTATTTACCGCCACCTCAGTGTGCCTATGCATTAATATGGAGACCTCAATTTTTTGCAAACAAGCTTACTTTTCTTGCTGCTGTCATGTGGTATTTCTATGCATTAAAACTACATTCTTCTTCTCAAACCGATTAAAAATATATTAAAAAAGTATGGAAACTTCCTGAACTTGTAGCCGAAGCTGCTACTCCCATTCTAGTGGATGTACATTCATCCGTAGGTTTCAAAGAAAATACATGATAATGATAAGAGTGATCTCCAACCTCCCACGTCCAATATTTTTCCCCTCTCGACATTTTACCCAAAGCTTTTTTCTTTTCTTTTTTGCCGTTACATATCCAAGCACTTGAGTTTTCCACTCGGCATTGGGACTATTATTTTTTATTTTGGCTGAATAAGCAACTCGATCATCAGTTCTCACCAGTATAAAATTATAGAGTTCCCTAAGTTACTGTGTGAGCATTATGGGCTCACACCATGATATCACGGTTCTTTATAGCAGAGAAATCTTTAGTGCTTTTACTTTGGCAGAAACAGTTGATTATAACTCCACAGTGAAACAGATACACGAATTTCCTTTTCCAATCTCTTTTCAAAGCTGGCCGAGAAGTTTCAACAATTGTATGAAAAAAAACGAAAGATAAAAACAGAAAAGGAAACGATGGCATGCCTTGACCCATCCTTGTATAATGAAGTGCGTGTATAACCTGATCATGTGGCTGGCAAAATAATCCCCTTTTTTTTTATGCAACCCATCACAATATATCCTACCTTTGTGCAGTCAAATGAATTTTAGTAGTGATACAATATCTGTAAGGAACATTAACAAAAAATAATATTTGTTACTTTGTGGTCATCCTAATCAGTGGCTCTTAGTCTTGCATGGGGAGTGCAGTATTGGAGTTGTCTTGAGAGGAGCATAAAGAGAAGATCTCTTCTAGTGTTCCGTTCATGCAATCCTTGTACATCATGTAGTCGTCGATTATTTCAGGCTTCGATGGCTTCATACTCTCGGTGATACTAATCTGTGGGAAATCCTCAAGCTCTAAAGGCGGGAACGGAAATTGATAATGCAAGCTTGAGCAGTTTGGCATCTGCATATCCTGCATCCACAGCATGTCGTGTGATTAATAATTGGTCTCATACCCAAAAAACGAGAGAGAGAGAGTTCAGCGGGGAGCTGGAAAAAGCAACTCCTTTTGAATATTAATTAAAACAGTAAACCTAGCAACATGTTTTGAATTGGAGATTATTTCAAAATGTGATTCAAATGGGGGAACATATGCATTGGAAATGCTGATGGTTGTGGTGTCACGTATAGTAGACCCAGAGAGAAAAATCAGGAAGAAAGATGGTTGAACTTTGAATTATGTTCGAGTCAGTCAAAAGAAGTTATTGGAGATGGTGAAAAAAAAGCTAATTTGAGTCAGTGCTTGAGAGATTTTTAGAAGGAAGCTTTAGGAAAAGACAGGGAGTTTCATTGCTTCCAACTTTTGTTGCTTTAACTTAAGATCAAAAGAGAGAAAAAAACTCAAAGGGCTTGTGTTGTGGGCCCTTTCCAACACATATTGGCCCGAGGATTGTACTTTCATTCTCTGCGTGAAACACAACCACGTGGTATTTTCCGTGGTGTGAACATGAAGCTTTCGCGTCAAGGCAGAATATTGCTGGAAATGTGGCAATGGCAAAAGAGATGATCATATCATGATCAGAAAAGGATGACTTGGAGAAGATGATTATTGCATGTGAATCTTGGTATGGCCCATACAATCAATAACCTAATGTTTTTTTTATTATCCTTCCATGTCACACACTTAGACATATTCTATATATATATTCAGTTCTAAATAATTACTAATTCTTGGACCGACATTAACTAGTTATCAGCAGATCAAACCATAAAAAAAAATTAAATTAATGTGTAAAAGGAACCTTGTTTATTGTACCTGAATTAGATTTGACGAGAAATCGACGCCCATTGAATAAAGGCTAGCCGAACTGTTGGCTTCATCTGAGGGAAACGGAGCTTGTAAATCATCGGCTATTGCAGTTTCAATTGGAGTCCCTTGAGTGACGTCCGAGGAAGATGTTTCAGATGGAAATTTACAATAGTCATTGTTGAAGTTTTCATCTTCAGCTTCTCTCCCTTTAGAACTTGGAATACCGCTTGTGTCGTCCCCTAATAATTGTTCTTCTGAGACCCACGCTGCATCCTTCTCTTCAGTCCCGTTATTTTTTTCTTCTTTCTTTTTTGAAATATGTATTGTTTTCTTGAAAACACGGCATAATGCGTAGGAATCCTGTGGTGCCACAATAAACATAAATTTGTTAAAGAGAGGTGTACAAAGATCTGTAAAAGCAAGATCACAAAGAGCAGAAAGGGAAACAAGAAACCAAACAAAGATAGTGTAAGTACACCTAAAGTCATGAAACAAAGACTCTTTCATCATCATATATGTTGATGATAAGGTATTCTTTATTAAAGAGAGAGAACATTTAGCAGGAAAAGGAAGATCTAAAATGATATGGTGGTGTATGAAAACAAGAGCAATGACTAAATGTGACAGGATCTGCTCTAATAATTTGAACCGTGCTACTGCTCCCTGTATATAATATGCTCTTGAAAATGCATTCAAAATTGTTTCTAAATCATTTACTAATTTGAACTGGAAGAAGCTACATGGAGCGCTGAAATTAATATTAATATTAATTAATTTTACCCGCATCTGAAAGATGAACATAACAGACCCCTAAAAAAATACTCTCAATTTACATCGATCTGTCATTGTTACTAAGGTTTCCTATGAGGCCAAGAACACTCTTGCAGCCGCGTGTAATTCCTATTGAAAGTTCATCACTATCTTCTACACAAAACCGACAATCAAACGCATTTAGTTGTCTTTTTGTAAACCCTAATAGCCTTTTACTACTGGTCTACATATGAATGCCACCAAAACCATCAGATGGGGCAGATCCAATTTCATCATGATGGATGGCTCGATGTTCATAATTAACTCACCTACATGATATTTCTGAACATTAATTATGCAGTGGGTTGAATCTGTGTCCCTACTTGATCAAATGAAAATTGTTCCGCAAGCAGCCAGTAGTGAAAGTGCAATATATATACCTTTAAACTTGATGGTGCAGCGCCACACAATGAGTCGATCAAGCGATACTCATGCATTACCCAGTTGGTTCTAATGCCATGGGGAGCTCTACCTCTATAGTACACCAATGTCTTCTTCATGCCAACCGGCCGCTTCTGAGAGTTCACTGGTCTATCTTTCCCTGTGGCTTTCCAGTAACCAGCTTTTGTTGCCCTGTTGGTTCTTGAACCATTAGGGTACTTCTTATCCCTAGGGCTTAAGAAATACCACTCCAAATCTTTGCTTGGTAAAAACGACTTATCTGATCGAATTATCACAAAAAAGGTTGTCAGAAAGAACACTAAGAGCATACAGAACAACATATGTAGGTGATACTAAATATTATTGATGTAAGCATGGAAATTAATCAATTATACCTGGTAAGTCCCACGGCTCACATTTATAGAGATCAACCTCCGGGATAATTTCAAGCTCAATTGTGCGGCCGTTGATTTTTCTATCAAGATAGTAAACAACAAGCTCTTCGTCGGTTGGATGGAACCTAAATCCAGGAGGGAGGCTCACGGGCGCCATTGCTGTGATGACAATGATCGAAGAGAGGGAGGGAATAGTGGCCCAATTGATCGAGAACGTCTAGATCGAGGATAACACGTTAGTACTAAACTGGCTTGTACGACATCGAACTATATAGCCACCGTTTTGTAATGACAGAGACGGTAACGTTAATTAGCCCTTCGACTTTTCTATGTATTACGTTGCTGCCATTCACTCAAGAGACCAGACCTGACATCTTTAATTAATTCCCCTGTCCCTTCCTTAATACACTAGATTTTTTTGTCCCTTCCTAGATACACCTATAGGAAAAATGTTTTTATTTAATTTAGGAGAGGAATATTATGATGTGAACGGAGGGGTATTTATGTTAATAAAATGAATTCGGGATATTATACAGCAACAAGCCCTTCGGCTTTTGGAGATTCTGTGAGTGAGGCTCCGTGTGAAAACATCAGGGAGGATAAGCAGCTTCCCTGCTTTTGTCTGCTCACAAACTAACAAGAATCAGAGGACCCCTCGAGAGGATGCGTGGGCCTACTAAACCGCCCATAGCCTACAACACGCAATACTAGGCCTCCTCCCCCTCCTTATTTTAATAAACAATACTGTGTGTAATAATCACATTATTGTATATTATATAGTTCTTTATGGGAGGGAGTTTTTATTGTTTATTATGTGTAGAATATTTATCGTTGTTAATGTGTGTTTATAATTGATATATTAGTTTTGCAACCTCGCCCTTGTACACTTGTCGTGCTGTCGTGCAAAGGCGACCTGGCTGGATAAAAAGAGAGGCCTGGCTAGCAAGCAGTCTGTAGCTTAAGAGAATCTGATGGGGAATGGGATGATCATGTGCCATTTGCCAAAAAGCAACGTGATGAACAACTCATGTTCTCTGCTGCCTTGGCCACATACAGTGAGTTCTTGTAAGTTTCTTGAAATATTCATTTCTTTATTTATTCTTACTGAATCAATGATTTGTTTAATAGTAATCTTAAATCTCTTGAGTGGTGTAGCTGGAAATTAACTATGTAAGATTCAGCCGTGAAACCTCTCTCAAAAAAATAAAAAATAAACCGCAGCTATCGATCAATAAAGATATTTCATAACTGATGAAGGGATTCCACCTTCTATCCAAAATCAATATCTGCATTTGTAGTATAGTATGCTTGGTACGTAGCGTACGAATTGTGTAATTTAATGTTTAATGGCATCTTTCAATATCCTTGAATTATTGCACATTTTTATATTATCAATTTAATCAATATTTTTTTGGGTTCAATAGCCAATATCTTTGTTAAACTATCATATTTTGGAAAAATTTCTACCTCAATATTTTGATTTGACTGTTGATATTAACCAAAAAAATATTTTTTTGATATTTTAAACGAAATTTTTTTACATGCCAATGAGAATTAATTCACTTTCATAAATAATTCAAGGCTTGTTGATGTCAGGAAGTTTTTTTTTTTTAATATTTTTTAAAATCCCTGAAAGAGTCATATAGGTAATTTTAGTGTGGTTCTCAACACATGTATTTTCCAAATTAACCTATTTTAAAATTTTGATAAGTGTTATGTATTTATCATGCTAATATCTTGAGAATCCTATTAAGATTAAACACATAAATTTATATTATTTTTAGGAACTCATTAAAATTTTAGATCATTTTAAATTAATATCTATTTTTCAGTTTTATCAATATTTATTGTTCAAGAGAAAAATTAAATAAAATGCTTCTTGGCCTCCAAAATTTTTTAATTTATTTTATTATAGCATATTCAATTTTTATTAACATTTTTTATCTTGAAATATCAAAAAATGAATTTTTCAAAAGGATTTTCTTTATTAATTATAACGGTTAAATCAAACATAAGGACAATAATTGATCAAACTATGATAGTTACAAAATAAAATTATCAAAGTGATAATACAATCCTTGATGTGACATATCCAATAGTTAAGGGGCAATTAGAAATGTAATGATCCAATTAAAGGTGGAAATAAAGTTTAAAAAATAGGAGTTCCAGTTAAGAAACAAATAAGGTGAATTATTGAAAACAGGATAACATACGATAAATTGTAGAGATAAAACATAATTTACGATGATGCAAGGCATGTATTTGGTGCAAGATAAGCCTTCACTTGAAAGATATAATTAAAATATTTCAACATTAATTTACGACCAAGATGTAAACTTTCATGGAGATCGATCGAGGTGTCATCGAATAATTCTCAAGCAATATTATACTTAATTTTATATTTCATTTTAAAATATTTAAAATTTTAATGAAATGAAATGTTAAGATCTTTAATAAATAATCATTAAAAAAACGTAGGAGTGTTACATAAGAAAAGGTCACGAAAGGTTACTAATGTACAAGAATCAATTCTTAAAAGATGGCATTACTCTTGTTGAAAGGCAAAGGTGTGTGTGTGTGTGTGTGTTCTAGCTAGTGAGAATATAATATATACATGTTATATAATTAATGAATTCAGTACACTTCTACTTAAAAACACGACTGCTATCCATGCTTTTCTTCATGCATTATCCTGATTAATAACAATTGTTGATGATGATCACAATTAAAAACATGGCAGGCCTATTTTGCATTATGGCCCAATTAAAGGGAAATGGGTGGAGCGAAAAGTCTTTCCTAAATTAGAGCTAAGAATCTAAACCCTAATTAATTAACAAGTAAATGTCTAAAATTTTCACCTGAAATCTCGACGTCAAACTGTCAAAGTGGGGGGAAAGTAGGCTAGCTGGTAAAGTGTTTAATGCAAAAATGATCTCCAAAACAGCATGCATATATACAGGATCGAATTTGACTCAGATCAAGAGCAAGATTAAAATAAAGTAAAGGAATTGAAAGATTCAACATCCATGGGGAAAAGGGAGTAAATTAAAGATGTCAAGCCGGCGAAACCATCGTCGATCTTTGTGTGGAATGCGTAAAATAGCACAGATCTGGATTCTCAGGGTGGGGAAAACTCGATTCGACCTGTGAGCGTTCTTTTAAATTTCTAAATTCTACTTTCGTTGGTCCACATGTGGGTGCATGCCTTCAGTTTAACGTAAACAATCTGGGAATTTGATGGGCCATAAGATGGGCCCGCTCTGGCCTTCTTTTATTCCCGGATAGAAAGGAACGCTTTTATCATTCAACAGTTGATGACTTGAAGGGGGCCCATAATAGAAAATCTACCTGGCACACCGTCACAGCCTAGAGCCCTAGACGCTCTTTTTCTTTTTGTTATTTTCGCTTTCTTTTCCTGCCATCCAAACTAGTTGTCCTTTACTGTTTTATTCTGTTTCTATTAACCTCCCCCTTTGATTCCTTTCCTTTCCTTAAAATATCATTTCCAGACGGGTAAAGACATCCTCCCCACTTTAATGATTACAGACCCAAAATCTTTGACCGCTGTCTGATCTCTCTCTTTTCTCTCCAACTCCACCGCAATATCATCGATCGATGCACTCCTTTGGTTCTAACTTCTAGTTATATATCCCCCCCATTGATGCAGAAGCATGATCGATCAAAATACCATAGCGCAAGGGTTTAATTTGCATGCACACACACTCTTAGCTCCACAGTTTACCATTTTAAGCACAGCAAAACTATATTCAATCCAAGCTAGTTCTTTGATGGACGCGAAGTCGATCGGAATATAGCACGCACGCACGCTAGCTAACTAAGATGGACCAAACCCAAATGTCTCTCTAGTTTAATTTGAAGTCCAGTACACCGGGTAATAATTAAAACACAACGGGCCGGAGAAAACATGTAGTTTTTACTCAAACGTAAGCTGCTAACTTTGTTGGGAGTTCCAGCTTTCTCTTGTTTTGATGAGTCTTTACATGGTTCTTACGCTCAAAGGTTGATATAATTTGTGCGACCCAATTAAATTGAGAAGAGAGAGATGTAGGGTTTCAAGGGTCTTTTGACGAAAGATCCCTTTACATTCTTTACTAGCCGCACTCCACAATTAATATTGATCATCGCGTATTAGAACATAGATATATAGTAGCCAGCTTCACTTAAGAGCCTTATCAACCTTGTATGTGAATTAATATGCATGAACAAGAAGCTTTTGATTAGCGTAAATGAGATTCCGGGTTCTTCTTTTTCACCAATGGGATAGCAAAGATATGGTAGCTAGCTAGACGCTCCTACATGTAAAAGAAAAGGAAAAAGCAACTTGATCCATCAAGTTCTAACTAGAAGTTATGGTGCCCATATTTTGATTCTCATATACAGTTACGCAGCTTGCCATATACCACATGGGTTTGATTCATTCTTTATTAATATAGTTGTGTTTCTTTATATATTTCAGTTGTTTTTTCCTTTCTCAAGAATGATAGACATTAGTGTTATTATGTTAAATGGACTCTACAGCCATGCAACTTTCACACCATCTAATTAAATTACTACCAGAATTTTTAGATTTAATGATAGAATTTTACTAATGGAATATTTCTATGGATGTGTGATTTATATTTATTAAATTTCTATTACCGAGTGAAATAAAGCAAAGGAAAGCACAAGGGCAAAGAGATCGCGGATCGATGCCTGGGTGTGATGTATTGGTGGATTGTAACTGTAGAGAGATGGCAGTTAGCGATCCATAAAGAAGAAAGAGAAAGAGAAAGGGATTCCAAGATGGCGGCTCTAAATCTAGCTTCCATTTTAGTTTGTGCATACAAAAGACAAATGTTCAGATTCTTCTTCCATTACACGTAACTATACGAGGTGTAGCTTTCATGGTATAGCTGCTGGGTTGCCTACAGCTCCTGAGGGCACGAATGTCATTTGGACATCAATCTCTAATTTGCCTACAGTTTTGAAAGCGACGTCGTCCATCCTTTCCTCCCATGCCCAAGCTGGAATAGCGCCTTCCCAAACTTGGTCGACCCCGCTGAGATTAATTTGAAAGGGACCGTTTCGAATTTTCCACAAGGAGGAGCAGCTAGGGAGATACTTCGAGAGAGAACGGCAAATGGACAGGCAATCTTGTTAGGGTATCTCTAGTCAATGTTATGATCTCTAGCTAGTAATAATGAGACGCTACTCGAAAAATCTGATCATTCTTGGATAATTGTAGCTAGCTATATATTCTGGAGTAGAAGAATCCCCAGCCAAAAAAAATGCATTATTCTTCAATAAATAAATAAATAAAATGCCGTGTGGATGAGATGATCGGCTATCTAGCTATAGAGCGCCCGGAAAAGTGAAAATTGAGCTCCGCGGGCGTTGTGCGTTTTCAAGAATGAACCCTTTTAAATTTAACGGGTAAAAAAAAGAAAATTGAATCTATCTGCGTTCAGATAATGTTTAACCCTTTTAAATTATCTAGTTAGCTTGTAATTTGAAGGTTCGAAACTGATAACTATCATCGCGGTCCATTCTTCATTTTTATTTGGAGGTAGGGCTGAGGAGTGGTGGTTAGGGTGCTCGGCCGGGAATATATTTCTCCGTCCAGTACTACATGTTAACGGGGATCTCTCTCTTGCCATATATTTTTTTAAAAAAAAATCTTTCATTAGGAGGTTCGGATCACAATAAGTCCTGATGACTCTCTGTCATTACTGAAATCCCAAATCACCTCTTTTATATCTCTTGCCATATTTCCTACTCCCACAACCCTCTATTTTTATATTTTTTTTATAGAAAAAGTAATTTTTAAAAAATAAAAAATATATATGTTATTTTAATATACTTTCAAATAAAAAAATATTTTAAAAAATAATCACTACCATATTTTTTAAAATAAAAATAAATAATTTAGCTAAAAGTGATTTTATCGTCCAACAATTCAGACCCATACGTTAAGTGACATGTTTGCTGCCCATTATACCGTGCCAAAAAATACCGAGAAAAAATCTACAGAAAATACGGGCCCAAACTAAATCACGCTTCTGGGCCTCTCTATCTTTGCTTCAAACTGCAAGGGCCAGCCCCAGATAGAATCACTCGTTAAGTTGAATTAAGCTTCACCCAGTCCAACTCGGAGAGTGCAGGGGGGTGGAAGATGTCGATACGGTAGGAGAAGAGCGAGGCCTGGAGGTGGATAGTGAGGAAGACAAGAGACTCAAAGCCATTCTTCTTCGCATTCGCTACATTATGCGGTGTCGTTCCAGGTGTGATTGGGTATTTCGTGATCCAAACCACCAACTCCCGCAACCCCGAGCTCGACGGATTCCCTTGTACGTACGTTATATATATCTTGAATCACCGTTGATTTTCTCCATAAAAACGTTTGATCTGCAGATTTTTGGGCATGGCCTACTGTTTTCTGATTATTAACATATTTTAATTCCTGATTCTTGTGATAACTTGTTTATTTTAAGAATCTGACTCTAACTCTGATGCTATATTTACAGGTAGTTTAGCATCGAATGCTAGAAAATAATATATGCAAAGTATGTTAATCACTCATAGATATCAAGAGGAAGAGTGGAAGTGGGGTAAAGCTTCTGAAGGGTGCCTCAAGTAGCATAGAGTTGCAAACTGGTCATTGGATACTTTTCATCTTGGTTAAGCTTCCAAATTTCAATATATGGCAGATGGATTTCACAAGTAAGGCCACTTCTAACTGAAGTCATCTTTTGGAAATCACAGGAATGAAGGTGCATGGCAGTGACCTCAGAGTAACTGCTTTAGATACTTGGGTTAGTTCCTCTTTAATTTCTGTCTCGTATCCTAGAGTTAAGATTGCCCCAAAATCTTGGGTCATGGTTAATAAATATCACCCTTTTCATCTTCAAATGGAAGTACATGTTGACAAGTTTTGTTTGCTCGAATTTCTCAATCAGATGATGGGTAAAGTTAATCGAGAGAGACTGGCAGTATACCTTGGCGAGCTGCAGCGGAAAGAGGATACAAACGATCGCTATGTAGCTGCTCTAAGAGGGGAGACATTTACAAGAAACCCATATGCAAGGATTCAGTCAATACCCAAACGGAATAACACTGAAGCTGACAAGGAGCAGAAACTTGATAACGATCAAAGGAAGCAGATTAGTTGATGGTTCTTGCCGATGTGACCCTTTCTATATTTGGTATATTAATGTCATGGCAGCACAAGAAATGCAAAATGGTCCCTTTTCTTCTTGTTACGCAACAGCTTGTAGCCTGTGTTTTGTTTGGAATATTTCTGCTTTGGTATGGTTTTTTTCATACCCGCTGGGAACGACAACAATGTATTTCATATTATAATGTTTCTCAGCTATTTGCATCTTGAACCCAAAATGCTTCTCAGCTATTTGCAGTTTCCTGGTAGTTCATGAAGAAGATGATGTTAGTGCCTAGGCTTGATTCCAGGCCTGGCATACGAGGCTTGGGAAGAAGTGACATGTTTTATGCACAAGTGTATGATAATAGGGTATGATAATAGGACTCAGCGTAATCGCATCAGAACAAAAAGTAAGCCATTGATGAATTTCTCACATTGCTTACTTCTATTCCTGTTAATTTTAAAGTTCAATGATGGCAAGGAAGTTGATTGAAACAGAAATTCATACAACTTTAGGCTAAAAGCATTTGGGCACATTCTCAACTTCGGGTCAATTTAGCTAATGAGCAGCTGTTTCCCTTTTGAAAAGCCCTTGCAACCCCTTTAAATTGCAGATGATCAGTGTAACCCGGGGGCTAATTCCAGTATTGGAGTTGAGGAGGAGGTTAGAGCCGTGCAGGGGTGGCTTTTGACTCGGCGAATCGCCTCCCAAAGCCGTAAATTATATTCTAAATTACTTAGAGATGAGGTGATTCCACAAGCTAAATTTTGCAGCATAATATACATCATTCTTAACCGTAAAAAGAAGTTCTGCATCAGCTTTAGAAACAGAGCAAGATACAGGGCGAAGAAATCTGACTCTGCCTTCACACTCAAACACACGCTCATGCGCACACACAAACACGCACTAAAAGAAAGCAAGAGAACCACATGTACAGTTCAAGATACAATCCCCTTGATCCAGTTGTTAAGCAAACAGCCTGATACGGCTGGTGATTGGCCGGCGGCATATAGGGCAATTAGATACTCTTGATCCACAGTCTCTACAAGTCTACAACCAGGCAACGGTATTAGCATCCTAACAAAAAGGTTAAGAAAAAACAAAGCTGGCTATGTCTAGGTAGCAGCTTACCATGTGCCCACAGCCGAAGGCCAAGTCCTTTCCCTTAGTCAGACAAATAGGGCAGGCCTATAATCAAATTGAAAGATTGAAAAACACATATTTCAGAGTTATAAATTATAGACGAGCTACAATGTTCCAGACAAAAAGACAGCATTACACGAGATTATTTTCAAACCTGGGTTCTATCATCCAAGGCCGGAGAAGAAACATGGGTTGGTTCACGATCTAGCACTGGACGGCGAGAATAAGGAACTGGAGGAGGGCGTGGTACGATTTTCTTTGCTTGTCCCATGGAACGTCTTTTCTCCAAAGGCCATTTAAAGATATGAGACAACACGTAAAAACAAATGGATGGTATGCAGAACAAAGTGGTCAGTGCATTAGGAATGCTGGGAAACGTAAAAATGGAAATCCTTCCGTTGCTGTTTTCTCATTGAAATTGAAAGGACAAGCCAACGAATTTTTTCCATACCCAGATTCAAAACTAAGACGTGCTGCCCAGTTTTAGAATTGGCTCCCCTGCTGAAGGCCTTTATTTTGAAATTTTCAAAACGTTTTCAAATGCTGGCAAAGCTGTTGTGTTAAAAAAATGGAGCAGTGAATAAACAAGTTTATCAACCTACCCGATAATACCAAACTCAACAGCTGCTTTATACTGGAGGGGAATCTCCATCAGAGCAGCTAGAGCAAAAGCTGTTTCTTTCTCGGAGATGGTTGCATTTTTTGACATAATTGCAGTGAAATTAACGAACTGCACACAGTTCAGAATCATGTTGATAAAGTGCTAGAACGTATATTAAATTAAATCAGAATGTTGGATGGCATTCGAACTTAACATTCATTTTGTTATCACTATACCTGAAAATTGTCAAATTCACGTGCTGGGATTTTGTCATCAAATCTCCTCATGTCTTCCCAAGGTCCATCACCAACTCCAACAAGAATTATCGAAAGTGGGTATGAACTGTTTAAGAATATCATAAGGTTACACATTGTAATTGCTTTTCATAAAAGAAATGGCAACACATTTCAGAATAAACACAACTCCATTTTCTGGCATTGTTAGAATCCGATGATGAAAATCATTAGATTCAACTTTACATCCACTTACTGTTGATACAGGCTGACTGGCATGTTAGGGAACACTTACTGTTGATACAGGCTGACTGGCATGTTAGGGAGCACAAAACAGGTAAACTCAGTGCAATAAAGTTATGAATAACTAACTGTGGAGGAGAACATGAAGCAATCATTCTGCATCCTCGATGTTCTGAGTGGACCTTTGAGTGTTTTTCACATACAAATGCAATATCGAGCTGGCATGACACAAACAAATAACTGGATAACGATCTGGTTATGACGCAAGATAATCTGTATACTTACTAGGATCTAAAAGTAGACTGTTAACCCCTGATGATTCATTTGATAGTTTACAAGTGAATGTCATCACAAAATGGGATCACTTCTCAATAAATAAAGACAGCCATCAGTTGACCACCTTCTTTTTATGTAACTGCCGAAGTCATGTACATCTATCTAGGCAAGTCATGTAACAATAGCAGGTCAAGTATAGTAGTCTGTGAAGTGGAATGTCATGGCCATTCTAGTGGCAATGAAAAGTAAGTTTATCAAGCAGCTGCTAAAGATTAGCAACCCCTTTCCATAACCACCATAACACTAAATGTAAATGGGCTGGCACCCCAAGCGCACCAAGAAAGTGATAGTTCTAATAAGAACCTAAGTTTGTCATTTTAATTAGATGAAAGTTAGAGTATGACACTAGGATATATTTTCTATGAATGTTAGTCTAAGCAAGTTTAAATGATTTGCATTTATCTGCAAGGCTCGACCTTGCATCGACAATTGCCTTGATTGTTTGCTCTTCTTGTGGACTCATTTCTCCATCGTCTGTATCCACACTTCTTGTGACCTTCACAGAAAAAGAGGTTATTACTTTGATTACATATGCATCCATCCATACAGAAACAAACATATGCAAGTATGCAGAAAAGGAGAGAGGGTTTTGAATTCAAACCTGGCCATCTGCAATGATGAGCAATACATGATATTGGCCTTTACTTTTTTCCACAATGTCAATTGCAGCCTCAATCACTGGTCCATACGAAGTCGGCCCTTAAAACCAAAACATATATCGGTGAAGATTTTTGTGGCTCCTCGAGAAATAAGTAAAACACGAGAATCTTCGTAGAAGTAATGTTCAACCATGGGTCTAATTAAGAAAACTAAGGAATTGATAAAAACCAAATTCCAACATCAAATAAGCAAGGAACAAACCTGAAAGTCGCAAGTTTGGAACAATCTTTTTGTAGCATGCCAAGACTTCTTCAAAACCATTGCAAGGTGAATGATCACTGTGAAAGCTAAACACCTCTTGATCATGAGTGGTGGCTGTGTAGATAAAAAGAAAAATCAATTCAACAGATGAGTCATAAGGTGCAAAACTAGAATTCCAGGGACTGAACCTACCATCACCAAAGCCAAAACAAGGAATTAAGTTGTCTTCATCAAAAGGAGCCATCGTCTTTCCAATAATAGAGATGGCTTTCTCATATGGATTAGGTGTGTCTCCGATGGCATGAAGGCTACGATTATTGAACGAGACTTTGCCTTTAAAATGAAAATCAACAATTGACATCCATGAGAGACAAACCAATTCAAAGGAACAGAAAACACGAGGATATAATTGAACCATTCTGCTATATTATTAGATTGCCGCCCCCTTAGGCTTCTAAAGATTGGGTTTTCGACTCTGAATACTTATTTCAACTTCATGGAAGTATCAAAATCCAAATTCCTGAATAACTGATAAAGTAAAACACAAATTTTATGGTACAAATCGACGATGTGATTACTTCACTTGCACATACCTGTCCATTCATTGCTTTTAGTGAAATCAATTCCAACAATGAGATTCGATGATTCCAGTCCATTTTCCCTCAAGGCTGTCGTAACCTGTAAAAGATGGGGGGAGCCTGTTAGTAGTAGACTGCGAGAATTCAACCAAGTAGCCATATTTTTATCTATATATACTGAAGCAACAAACTTCTGTTATTGAAATTACGTACATTGCTGGCAAATGATTTCCATGCATAATCAACAAAGCAATTCCTAACGTTAACAATTTAATGCTATAACCCATGACGAGCGTTTGCAGAAGGTTTACAAAAAGCTCTGCGTATTTGAAGTTGCAACTTGCACCTCACCCCTTGAACCCCTTGAACCATTAACTCGACTAATGGATTTTTAAAATTAAGGTATATATTGGTCAAATTAAAGAATAAAATCTGAAATATAAATTTAAGATAAAATACAAGGACCTTATTAATTTCCATCCCTATTTATTTATTTAATTTTGGTCAAACTATCCAAAGAGCGATGTTGATTTTTAGAGTTTGTTTGCTTTTGTATTTTGAGAGTGATTTTATAAAAATTAAAAAAATATTTTATTTTGCTTCAAATATTTTTTTATTTTTAAATTGTTTTAATATGTTGGAATAAAAATAAATTTAATATATATATTATTTTAATATATTTTTCAAATAAAAAATATTTTAAAGTGGTGACCGGCGGGATTGAAGTATTGCAGTGACACAAAATCAAACCATCGGAAAACAGAGTGATAATAACAGCAGCGTATGCAATCAATGCTGACCAAAATCATCAACGTTTATCACCCTCCGCGCGTTGCGTTAACACTGAACAGTCGACTACAGCACAGCTGGGTCCGGAAACCCAGTAGAGTTGACTCGGTCATTCGCTTTTGTTAATCAAAAGACCGGTCGTCCACGTGGATCACGTGAACACGTTTACATTTTTCTTTGAATGATTTTCTTTTTACAGATATCGATCTAAAATGACTAGATTAGTTTATAAATAGATTGGAATTGAATATAAATAATAAGGCTAAAGATGGTTTTTGAGCATCAAATCTGAAATTTATTTTTTCATAGAGTTAATAAAAAAATATAAAATTCTACTGTTATATATATAACCTTGAAAAATAAATAAAAATATTAAGAAAATATAATCTTAATATATTTTTAAAAATATATTATTAAACACACATTAAAACTTATATTATTAAACACACATTAAAACTTGGTTTATGTTTAAATTAATATCATGTTTGAAAGTGTGGTTGCAGTTGTTTTTTAAAATATTTTTTATGTTAAAATATATTAAAATGATATTTTTTTAATTTTTTAAAAATCAATACATCAAAATAATCCAAAACATAAAAAATAAAATAAATTTTTTTAAAAAAAAAATATATATATATATATATATAACCACATTTCCTAACATTATATGAATCTAGCTCCCGTTCCTAAGGTGCAGGCTTTGAAGAAATCTTTGTACGAGGCTTACTTAACATAAGCTTATTCATATAAATTAAGCGATAATTACCGTGAAAATATTGTAGAACTCGTCGAGTTTTAAGTGTGTACTCCAGTGATAATCAATAATTTATTGCAAGAGATAAAACTTATGATTTCCATTAAATTTTTAAGTTTCGATCATTGAAAATGAAAATGAGTTGCAGACATATTTTTAGGATAATTACAATAATTTCCATTAAATTTATAATAATAATAATAATAATCATCTAAAAATATGAAGATATTATACCAACCACTATAAGAAACATAGAATCATGCCTGATGTCGAAAATAGTGATGTTAAAAATATTAAAAGCATTTTAAATAGAAGGATGAGGTTTTTATAATATTTATTTCAACGAGAGGGGTTTTATATTAAATCTAAATTTTTTTACGGTGTGAGTAGTTTTACGATACTTCAAGATATTTTTGTAATTTACCTTGGTTTTTGTACTATATTAATATTCAAATTGAATGCAAATGATAAGATGCGAGTCTCGTGAATTTTAAACGACTGGCTTCTCCTATAAAAATAGCTGTCACGTGTGTTTATAGACAAAAATTTGAATGAGAAATCTGTCTGTATAACACTAGTAGAAAGGAAAAGAAAAATAGATAAAATTTGAGAATAAAACGGACTGTTTTAATTATGTAGCCTGTTTAAAAAAAAAATTAAATTAACAGGTATTTTAACTAATTCTATGATGACTAATTTCACAAATCTTGAAATTAATAACTATACAAGTTTTTAATGTCACTAAAATTTAAAAAACTCAAATTAATAATATTTAAAAAATAAATCTAAAATATACCTAATTAAATAAACACCTCTCATGATTCGGTTAATCATTTACTTGAACACCTTCAAAAGAGCCTGGGGTCACCAATAATATTTAATGATTGAAAAAGCTTGCTTTTCTTTATTATCTTATCTAACTTTCACGTTTCCACTGAGCAGAAGAAACCGTGTTGACGACGTGACGACCAAAAACGCGTTGTCTTTATTGCCAGTAGTTGGCAATCATGGCCCCTCTTCTTTTAGGATATCATGGCATGTGGAGTGAATGATTTCTTTCTTGTTTCATAATTGACAATTTGAATTTCGATTTTTATGAATACATATAGAATGTTTCAGTGAATATTTGTCAGGAATTTGTTTAATATTTGATTAAATTATGTTATGAATAACAAGAATTTATAAAAAAAATTAATTTAATGCTTTTTAAAATTTAAAAGTAATCTTAAAACACATGTAAATATAATTTAAAATGTAAAAATAAACTATTCATAAGCAGTTATATCTTTCTTTTCCTTTGGTTTAAAAAGATTGTACTCTCACCTTGATAATTTGAAGTTTTATTTATGCTTAGGATTTTTTGGAATTGTGATTGGAATATATTTTTTAATTTGTTTTAAAAAAAAATGTTAATTTAATATTTTTTAATGTGTTTATGCAAAAATAAAAAAATATATATTATTTTAATATAATTTTACAATAAAAGCATCTTCTGTCATGATCCTTAACAAAAGCTGCGTTTTTGTGTTTGAAATTAAGGGGGGAAAAACACCTGAAAATCAAAGGATTAAAAAAAAACATGTTTCGCGAGTGTCTGCGTGTGTTCCATGAACCTGTATATCTTAGGAGTGTTTGCCCTTGACCGTTTGGCGCCGGGGAAAAAAGAGGTTAAGTTTAACGAAAAAAAAATCAGAAAAATAATGAGTAATTTTTCAATTTATTAAAAAGAACAATATAGCTATCAATTTTATTTTTTTTTGTTAAAATTTAACATGATTATTCTGTTCAGTCCTTTCAAAAAAAATTCACTCTTATGTGGATTTGTCGTATGTTATCAGTTTGAATAAAGTGACAGTATTTTACAAACAACATGTCAAATAAATACCTATTGTCTTCTATTTGAAAAATCTCATTGGAATTGCATTTCAACTTAAGTTTTTAAAAGTTATGAGTTTTTTAAAAATTGTTTTAATGTATTAATATAGAAAATAATTATTGAAAAATAAAAAAATATATTTTATATATTTTTAAATAAAAAATTCTTTAAAAATATTTAATAATCCAAGCGGGGAGAATAAAAAAAAGAAAGTTGGCGTCTGGACCACACTAATAGTACTTTCGTGACTTTGTTTAACAGAAAAAATAAAAAATAAAAGCACCTTGCGATACTTTGACTGGTTGGATATCCAACTTTTCCATTATTATTTTATCTTTTTCCATGGAGAATTATAATATTTTTCTACAATAAGAAGCAAGTAGCATTTGAAAAGCAAACGAAACGGTATGGAGCGGAGTGGAGAATATGATAAGAAGATTCCCTTGAGATTCCATCAGGGAAGAGTCAAATCAGAAAAATTGACTATGACGTATTTGTTTTAAAAAAAAAAAAAATTTTAAAAAATAATAATTTTTAATTTTTTTTATTTTAAATTAATATTTTTTAATTTTTAGATATTTTAATGGGTTTTTAAAAATAATTTTAAAAAATTAAAAAAAATTATTATTTTAATATATTTAAAAAAAAAACCCAACAACACACATATCTACACACATATCTAGACAAGTCATCAAGAAAGTAATATCCATTCTCCAATCGAATAATATGGGTGTGTAGTTTGCTCAATAAGTGGATAATTATCAGCAAGGCTTCCAAGAAAATGAAAGAAAATAATTGAAGAGGATGATTGGCACGTACCTGTTCCAAGGAAGAAAAATTATCAGGGATGAAACTATATTTCTGCTTAATGGATTGCTTCTTCTCCAGTTTGGAACCACCCTTTGCTTGACTGCTGGTATCACTACCAGTGGCTCTAGCAGTATTACTCAGAGACGATGATGGCTCCTTGGACATTATTGTTGGATGATACGAATACGAGGTCGAAGACGAAGACGAAGATATTCCTCTTGTAACTATGTTACTATTTCCGCTGCTACGGCCACGGCTATAACCTCTCTGCTGAGACTTGGCGTGTGAAAAAACCCCTCCCATATCATCTTCTTCATCCCAGAAAGAGGCCAGATGAAAGAAAATATAGAGAAAAAAATGTTAGTTTTTGCAGGGAAAGATCGTGGAAGGAACGGGCTAGTGGATTGTTATCAGGAAAGAATTGATGCTGTGTGCATATACTAAAGAAAGAAATCAAAAGAGTTAATTAACTTGCTTGTGGTGTGCAAATAGGCAGATGCTTAAAGGAGCAAAGGATTCTAAAGATGGAGGATTGCGTGGAAAAATTGAAAGGCACGAGATGCTTTTAATTACCAGGGGAAAGGGAAAGGGAAAGCCAGAACAACTGCTATTAATTTCCCTGGGTTTTCCACTTTTATTTCACAGACGACACTCTAGCAAACTCTGAGCGCTGCTGAGCAGTAGCTGTTGGATAAGCTAACTTCACAGTACGGGGCACATATATAGCATGATACATACCAAATAAATGAATACAAAACGACGTACGGGTCAGTTCACACGGTAGGACCAGACAGCGTGGGACTGCGAGTTTGGATAGGCGATCGCACGTGGCGCTTTTATTTCCGACGGGAGAGAGGCGAGACTCGGCAGATATAGCTGCTGATAGATCAGAAAACTGGTAACACCAACAATACCTATGAAAAAACCATGAAATTAGGTTAGGGGAAAAACAAGTCAAGAGACGTCGCTAGTTGCGGAGGGTTAATTACATTGGAAAGTCCCTGTACTTAGTTGATTGGATTAATTGAGTCCCTGTACTTCTAAATTGATGGATTATGTCCCTCTGCTTTTAATTACGACTGAAACACCTATCTCCGTTTTTTACAGGTGATCAGTTGATGAAAATCGCAGCAAATAAACGACATGTGCTCCTACATTCTTGTCTGACACAGCTGTCATTTAAAAGAGCATTTTATTCAATTGTGATTGGTTAAATTTTTCGTTGTTTTGATTATAAAAAAAACCAGGGCTTGTTTTTAGGATGAAAGTTGATGTTTTCATGGCCTTGAATCGACAAGAAATGAAAGCATGGTTTGATGGAGAATTTTGAAGCATGACTGTGACTCGGTTCCAGGCTTCCAGCCTTTCAGGGTTAGAAGGAGGGGGTAAATGATTTCCCATCCCTTCTATCATTTGAAAAAAAATCCTTGAAATAAAAATAAATTTCTTTTGTTCATTTCTCATGATATTTTAATTTTGAGGTTTGAATGTTGCGGATAATGGTGTTTGGGGTGTTTCGATTCTTTTCTTTTTAGTGACTGTACTGATTTTTTTTGCTTGCATTTGTGAAATTTAATCAATCAAGTTTTTTTTTTTTTAGGTACTCATACGAGCTACGCAGGAGATGTATTTTTTATTTTAAAATAATAAAAAATTTATTTCTTAAAATTTTAATGGTTCGATTAATTTTTTTTTTTTTATAATATTTTGAATGATTCTTTCTAATACATCCTTATCTCAAGTGCATTTTTTAATTGAAATATACAGTTTTTTTAGGTTAGAAAAAAAAACTAACATGGTGGTAAATTGGAGAGTTAAATACTATATAAATAATATAATAAACACAATTAAAAAAATACAAGGTATTTCAAACCACTTTATCCTCTAAATGTTCAAATCAGTTAAAATCAAAGCGACACGAAAAATGGGGTTTGACGAAGGGTACAATGTAACAAAAAAAAATCAAGGCTGCAGGGACTTAATTCATCAAGTTAAAAGTAGAAGGACAATTAATTAAATCTACTAATTAGTACGAGGACTAAGTTATCAGCCATTGTGTTTTCTCAATCCAGGTCATATTCAAGATGCCCTTTCTCACGATATAAATCATCTCTTAATATGTATATTTTTTTCTAAATTTTTTTTTAATATTAATATATCAGAAAAATATAAAAAATAAATTATTTTTTTAAAGAAAAAAAAAAAGTTTGGCCACCCCGTTTGGCACGCAATACCGAACGGGGGGGCATCTCATACTTTCCACGTGTTGAACTTTAAATGTATTGCACAAAGCCGTCAGCCCATCATGGTATTCGTCTTGTTGCACTGGCCAGGCTAGTAGGTTAGAAGCAACGATTGTTCTGGTCCATTTATCTATAACTATTTTTTATTTTTCTAACATACTGGCTGCTCCCGTGCTGTTACGTGACGATTTTAAAATTTTATTTTTATTTAATCATCATGTAATCAGAGTAGATATTCTTCAAAAAAACTTCCATTATTTACATATAAAGAGAGAAAAATATTTCTCAAGTCAAGATTTCATTTGCTTATAAATGCAATTTCTTGTTTTGATAAGAAGCATGCATTTTTTACAGGTAGTGTGATTTTTTGAATGATAGCCTGACACGGTTAAAATAAATCTAGATTAAGACTTGCTATATTTATTTTTCCTGTCGAGTAAACAGGCTTTGCATTGTGGGTGTAAGGATGAGCTTTTAAGACTTTTAATGGTATTTGTTAACAAGGATCCTTGAAATAAAAGAGAGGGACAACAAATACGAACCTGGAGATGTTGGTTCCCGTGACATGATTATGCAATAAAAATAGTAAATTTGAAAATTTTCCGTCATGGGGCTAGATAAATTCAGAGTTATTTAGAATTTATTTAAAAATTATATGGTTTTTTTTTTTTTTACTTTGAGTATTTGATTTAAAACTGGGTTATCGTAAAATATAAATTGTCTAAATATTCGACTTTTAATGATAATAAACGAAACCACCTATATAAATTCTTTTAAACTCTTTTGCAAGAAAAAGATTGCTATATTATACATTATAGTGCTATCTATTTTATTTTATTTTTTATGTACTATATTGTCACTGTCCTTTTTTTTATTGGTAAATAACATGCAAAGCATTCTATTTATAAGAAAATTTTTAAATTATATAAAAAGATCAAAATTATATGATTTTTTTTTAAACTCTAAGTATTTAATTTAAAATTGAGTTATCATAAATTACAAGTCATCTAGATATTCAACCTCTAATAATAATCAACGAAACCACCAATAAAAAAAAAAATTAAACTCTTTTAAAAGAAAGAGATTGTTGTATTGCATATTAAAGTGCTATCTATTGCATCTTATTTTTATGTCCTGCAGTGTCATTGCCCTTCTTTTATTGGGAAATGACAGGTAAAGCATTTTATTTATAAGAAAAATTTTAAATTATAAAAAAATATAAATTTATCCTATAATTAATATCATATATATTTTTTAAGCTAGTTTTAGTAGTTTATTTGATTAAATCCTTACTTGATTGTCTACCTATCTACAACTGTAATACCCTTGATTAATTACATCTAATGTCTCAAATTTTAAAATTTATTTACAATCAAATTATACTTAATTAATTATTTTATTTTGAACATATAACAAATAATTTTTACATGTCTGATTCATTAAATTTTTTGACCAATATATAAATCATTGTTCAGTGTAAAATAAAATAAAATAATTAATTTAATTTATTATTATCTTAATAATTAATTAATTTATATTTAAAAAAATTTTATAATATCCAACAATTTACCTCATACTTTTGATTTTTAACCATCATAAACCGCAGGTCACTTCAACAAACAATGAACACGTAGTAAATTATCACAAGGCTACTATACCGACAAATTGATTTAACACTGCATCATTTCTAGATATAAAAAAACATCGAATGTTATACGCTATGTTATGGATCGAATTTTTTTTTTTAATGCGAGGAAAATATTCAAGCCACGCTAACAAGTTTTTTGATATAAAATAAAATTTAAATTATATAAAAATTAACTTGTTATGACTCAATCAATTTTATAAATTCAAAAATAAAATCAATAAAAATATAACTTGGCTCAAAATAAAATTAAAGATAATATTTTTTAAAAAAATATTAACATGATAATATACTAAATCGATTCAGGCTAATTTGAGCTAATAATCAAGATTGTGAAAATGCAATGACCTTGTACGAATCATATCAAAACAAATTACCAGACATAATTTTAATTGACCTGATATCAAATGACAAAATTAAAAATATATAATTAAGATTGGAGTAAATTTATATTAACCTGTAAAATCTATAATTTTGATCATTGGATTAGATAATCTTGTCAAAACAAATAAAGATAAATTTCAAATAAATCTAATATTAAATAATAACAAGTAAAAAATTTAAGTTAAACTATATAAAAAAATTCAAATAGTATTTTGCGAGGTGAACAAGTAACTCATTTTCTCTTTAATTTTTTTTCTGTTAATTAATTAATAGTCTCTGATGATATAATTTTATAATTTAAAACTATATCTGAATTGATATTTTGAATATGACATATAATAAATGAAGACCATCAAACATGCGATATTTTTTTAGTTTCAAGGTAGATACTCGGCAAATACCTGATTGACGAATACGGATCCAACCTGATCAAATCATTGGGAACTTGGGAGAAAAATAAAAAAAAAAAATCGGGAAAACAATTTTATCGGAGAAAAATAAGACAAGGGGTGGGAAAATGAAAAGGGCGAGTTTTTTTTTTTTTTTTTTTTTTTTTCTAGTTGTTGAACAGTTGGCAGGACTTTGAAAACTTTTTGAAAACTGCAAGGATGACGACGATAGATTCCAATCTATATTCTATAAGGTGGACTGAGAAGTTTATGAAACCAGGCAATATAAATAAAGTCAGTATATAATTTTTTAGTTGATCCATACAAACTCATTATAAACTCGCAAATGTTTGTAGTCAAAACATCGATGCGTAAGTAATACTCTGACGTGGACTAACATCACGAGTGACTTTGCGAATATCATTGCACGGAATTAGTTATTGTTTGTTTAATATATTTTTATGTTTTTTGTTTTAAATTAATATTTTTAAATTATTTTAATGTGTTAGTATCAAAAATAATTTTTTAAAAATAAAAAAAAATATTATTTTTTATATATTCTTGAATAAAAAACATTTAAAAAAAACTACAATCACACTTCTAAATAGGCTATTAAATCACTGATTACATCAACATTACAATAATTAATATTTCCAAAACAAATCTCCCTATGTAAATCATTTTTTATATATAAAAAAATAAACACATAGCAAGCTAGAATTTGATAAATTAGCTAGCAAACCGGAAAAAAGAATAAAATTTAAAACAAGATGGATAGAAAGGAAGAATAGAATGTGAAATTTACATGTTTTATTAAATTAGAGTTAGTTTGATATTATAATAATGATTATTTTTAAAAGAATATATTGAAATTATATATATTTTTTAACATCATAATTTAAAAATATTAAAAAATTAATCTAAAAAATTATTATTTTTTAAAATGCTCTGCAAACAAACCGGTCTTAAATAGCAATCCAAATGCGTACAATAATAGATCATTGCAAGCTTTCAATATATTTAGGATGTTTGGTACCATGATAATTATTTTTTAAAAAATATATTAAAAAAAATATTTTTAAAATTTATTTTTTTATCGTGACTTTAAAATAATTAGAATAACAATAATATTTTATTTTTAAAAAATTAAATTTCCTGAAAAACACGCGGATAGCCGCGGAAACTAACACAGCATCAGGGTGCTGTGAGGATTCCTGAGGGCTGAGATATGTTTTCCAAGAGGCTTTGAGCAGTGGAGGTGGATCCCACGACTATTACGGTGCGCTGAGTATGATAAGGAGGTGACGATTGATGCTTCGTCCACGTCACTTTCTGTAAATTTTGTGGAAGGGCCCGGAATAACAAGGCATAGCCCGCCAGCATAGGGTGTTAAAAAAAAACCGGTTTATTTATAATGTTTGTATTAGAAATAAATAGGGATTTTTTTTTAAGAAATGGTTAACTTAACTTGATTTATAAATTCCATAATAATAAACTTAATTTATTATTTCGTGTTCTATTATTTTTTTTTCAACTGATTATTTTATTTTAATGATTGTTTATGTATTAAATCTGAATTATTTATTACAATTTACAATAAGTTTTAAATTTATTTGTTAAACTTCAAATTTTAATTATAATTAAGTCTAACTCATTAAAATTAACACGATAAACTCAAAATACATACAGATATTATGCAGAAACCCCGGCTCCGAATACTATCTTACCCGACAAGCAAAGCAACCTCCCAGAGTTTATTCCGATAAGAAAAAAGTGCTTCTCCCGATCACGCGCAACGCGCGTTCTGTTATCAGTCCACTACCCACCCACAGCGAAATATCATTTCCTGGAATAACAAAAAAAAACTGAGACCTGATAAAAAAAAAAAAACTGAGATAAAAAAACCTTCTAACTCCCAACAGAAACCCCTTCGCGCCCCAATCCCCACCAGTTCTACCTCTCCACACCACCACTTACCTCCCCCCAATCAGAAAATAAATTATTATACTATGACTCAGCCATCGGCACCACCGCCGCTGGCCTCACAACCATCACCACAACCTCACTCTGCGGGCGGCAGCGTCCAGGTCCGCTGCGCTGGATGTCGAATGATCTTAACCGTCGGACCCGGAATCACGGAATTCGTCTGTCCTTCATGCAAGATGCCGCAAATGCTGCCGCCTGAGCTCATGAAAAAGGCGGTGGCTCCGCCGCTTCAAAACAATAACAATATGCTCCATAAAATTACGTCGCCTTCGCAACTGCAAGCGCCTGCTCACGGTGTCGATCCGACCAAGATGCAACTGCCTTGTGCTAATTGCAAGGCTATTTTGAATGTTCCTCATGGTCTGGCTCGGTTTCAGTGCCCTCAGTGTTTTATCGATCTCGCTGTTGATTTGTCGAAGATTAAACAGCTCTTTCCTCCTCCTCCTGCTATTCCTCCTCCTTCGCGAGCGGTGCTTCCTCTTCCTCCTCTACCGCGACCAGTTCTTCCTCCTCCCCCCGAAGAAGTCAACGAGGTTTTGCATCAATTGTTCTCTGATATTTTTCCGTGTATTTATTTAAATGGAGTAAAATTTATTTGAATTTTAAAAAAATTAGGGCTTTCTGCTGAGTGCTGCTTCTAAGCAGTAGTAGCGGTAGTGAATAAGGGCAACACTCATAATTACTAGAAATGTATGCGTGCTAAGTGCTAACAGAAAGAAAAGGTTAAGCTTTTAGTAGCTGCATTGTAGCTGGCAATGTACTAGAGGGTGGAGGACACTGCCGTTTCACAGTTGGGTGACGTGGTGGCTTATTTAGGTCTTCTACTTCTAAATTTCAACATCAGGAGTTCTTCGTTTCACGACCCTCCTTGCGAGGTTTTTGGTACACAATGAGACTGGGAATTAAGAGAAGTGGGCTGTGTTTTTTCATTTAGTTTTCTAAAACCCGTTAGAAGGGAGTATAACACCTTGTTGCTCTTACAAGGTTCTCTGATGATTTATGTTAGAGATCCTGAAAGAGCGATTGAAAAGTTGATTTCTGGGTTAATTCAGGGAAGGAAAGAAGAATATCCTCAGTTAAGATCATTCCCAGGAAGGAAGCGTGACACTTTGTGAGTGTAGAGAAAAGGTAGTGAAGTTGTTCACAGAACTTTCCAATTGAATTCAAGGATCACAAACATGTTTATTTACTTGAAATATTTGTAGCCTAGTTGGACTTGGACTCCTAAATAGGAAGACTCAGACATTCTTATATCATTAGAAAACAACTTAAACGAAATCCATTTGCTTGAGGAACATTGGGCACCGATATATAAAATAGGAACCTAGATCTTGCTATTAACAATTTATAGCAAATATAGAAACAAGCTTGTCTCTACTGACAAATTTGGAAAATTGTAGAAATACTCCGTTTCTAACAACAAGTATCTCTACCAGGACTGAAATAGCTTGGTAAGTGCAAAATGACATCCATATTCAACCAGCTTTGTCATCATTCCCACCAAATCAAAGCTCAGGGTTTATAAATTGGCACCCCTTCTCTTATCTAAAACTAAATGTTTTTCTCCACCACCATCCTGCCAAACAAAACTCAAAAGATCTTGGATGCCCCTTCTCTTATCTAAAAATAAAAATAAAAGTTTTTCTCACCATCACCCTGCCAAACAAAATTCAAAAGATCTCAGATGTATATTCGAGTGCCCTGTTGCAGGATGTCTTGTGGAACCTAGTGATTTGAAAATATGTTAACTTTCTTGTTCATATTCCTCTTTGTTTCATCCTTTTTGACACAAAAACCTGTCAGGTAGCCATTGAAGTGGAGAGAGAAGAAGATGAAGGTGGCACTGTGGGAGAAACTTTTACAGATTATGTGAGTATTATTTCTAAAAGCTTCACATTAGAAGTTCTGCAATGATATTCTCTGCATTTCTGAACTTTTAGCTGGTGTATAGTTTTTGGTTATTGAGCAGTAGAATTTAGTTGATGTTTATGCGTTCCTTTATGCAGAGACCTCCAAAACTATCTATTGGACCACCTCATCCTGATCCTATTGTGGAGACTTCTTCCTTGTCTGCAGTGCAGCCACCTGAGCCCACTTATGATCTAAAAATCAAGGATGATTTGGAAAGTTCAAAGGCTTTGTCATGCTTGCAGATTGAGACATTAGTCTATGCATGTCAGGTTGTTTTCTACAATAGAACTTATGGTAGGTGATTATGTGTGCCACTACTTATAAGTTATTGTTGATTTGATGACAGAGACACCTTCAACACCTTCCAAATGGTGCCAGGGCTGGATTCTTTATTGGAGACGGAGCTGGTGTGGGTAAAGGTAGGACAATCGCGGGCTTGATATGGGAAAACTGGCACCATGCAAGGAGGAAAGCATTGTAAGTTTTGGGTTACACTCACTGATTTGCATGCAGACCTTCAATCTATCCTCGTCCTCTGTTCATTTTTTGTGGCTATTACTGGACTGTTAAGTTATTAATTTGCATTTACAGCTAGGAAGGATGCTATATTTCAACCCATGTTCTATAATGTTTTTCATCTTCTCTAATGTTCTTACACAGGTGGATTTCTGTTGGTTCAGACTTGAAGTTCGATGCAAGAAGAGACCTGGATGATGTTGGGGCAGCACATATTGAAGGTAAATTCTCAAGTCTTTGCTAGCTTATGTGATGATATTATGCAATAATAATATTCTGTTTTAGCTATTCGACATATGGGATTAATGATTGAAGTAGCATACCATTTGAAATCAGAATTATTTGTTCAAGATTGGGTGTGGAAAGGTTTTCTTTAATGTGTGGAGTTATAGAAATTTGGAAAACGAGAGTTTAGGGACCTGAGAGGATATTTTTCTTGCTTTGGTGGTAGAATAAATGTTTTGTTAATTAAATCTTCTGCAATATTTTTATATGGATTAGAGGAGCAAACGCGTAAACATCAGATGTGAGTATACACTAAATATATTTGGGTTTAGTTTTTCTTTTATCGTTGCTATTTTTGTTGTTGTTGTTATTTTCCACCTTAGCTTTTATTTGTGCTACTGAGCACTTTTGGCCTTGCCTTGTATGGATATTCTTGAGTAGTGATCATCTCATTGAACAGCATTTACATGTATGCAAATGTTTTATTCTATCTGTAAAAGCATGGTAAAGTAGATAGAGAAGTTTCTCTTAGTAGTGAATCCTTGTAACAGTAAGATTTTTGATTAATTGCATTCTCTTTAAGTTTTGATGATGAAAGTTCTCCCTAATTTTGTTGAAATGTGTGGACTATGGTTATGTTTCAAGTGTTACTGGTGATTGCTTTGGATGTTTATGCCATTTTAAATTGCAATGAGATCATTTGATTCTTAGAAAATCTGGTTTGAAATACTAGGAAAAGCTAAATTATATACAGGAGACAGAAAAATTATAAATATGAACCAAGTACTTTTTTGTTGCTCAATTGTTTCCCAGTGACTTGC
The DNA here is from genome assembly GCF_005239225.2 of Populus alba. NCBI lineage: Eukaryota > Viridiplantae > Streptophyta > Magnoliopsida > Malpighiales > Salicaceae > Populus > Populus alba. The sequence continues at coordinate 16,876,174 of NC_133293.1, forward strand.
AATAGATAGATTACCGCTGCAAATTATAAACTATCATAGTGTGAATATACTCGGGCAATGATTTTAACTTTCTTCTTTAACAAGGTTCAAAAAATGGAATATCGAAGTTCTGTTTTTAGTGAATATTTTTTTTAATATAAAAGAAACTGTGTAAATGTTGAAAAGAGTAGAAGTACAATCACAAAATGGAGGATAAGACAATGTCCAAATTAAGGGTGCAACAAACAAACAAAGCAAAAGATTACAAAACTAAAGCAGCCAAATCTCAGTTGAGTGTCAATTAATGATACTTCCCCTAAACGTGCTAGAAGCATGACACACCATAAGGATGCAAAGAAAAGTATTCTATCCCATAACAAATTAGTGGAAGTAAGTTGATAAGTTGATTCCTGAAAATTCTTGCATTTCTCTCCAGCCAAATCCTCTGAAAGACTGCATTCATTGTACAAATTCCATAAACATACCTTCACCCAAAACCCTTAAAGGAAACCTGCAGAAAATCTTCCACCCTTTTGGGATACCCCAAGGCTCACCACCACAAGCCATTGATATTTTTCACATTTCCCAAACCAATGGACAATGTAAAACAAATGACTGTGAGACTTGGTGACCCATTACGCCAATATCAGGAGATAAGGTCTTGTGAGGTTCTCTAATCTGTAACAATTCATCATTATCACCTTGAGAAACAGTCCAGATGAAAGCATTAACTTTGTTGGGAAGTTAGCTTTCCAGATATGATATAAAAGAAAAACTAATGTGTTCATTTTGGGAGAGATGGCATGAAATTCTTTTTTTAAAAATTTCAGACCCCTCCAAAGACCATCGGAGAGAATTATATCAATAAAGTATACTAAAGCTGGGTAGAATCATATTATATCGACATGGCTGTTTTAAATGCTAAAAGGTTGCTTTTTTTGATGTTAACTACCTTTGTTGGAAGTAAGAAGTTTAATTCTAGTGATTTTGGTAATCTGTTGGCATGGTTGAGCTAGTTGGGGTGTTAGGATGTGTAGAAGTAGTTTGATAAAGAAGTGGCAGAGGATACAGAATCACTTAAAACTGAAACCCAAACTTGAGAGCTGCTGATAAACTCTTTTGTGACAAAATATCATTTGCTTATACTTGGCTTTTGGCTGCAAATTTGAGATTTTTAAATACAATCTGCTGTTATTATCTTGTAATCCATAAATGGAAAAACCAACATAATACTTCTTATTTCTCCATGCAGTACATGCTTTGAACAAGCTGCCCTATTCTAAGCTTGATTCAAAGTCTGTTGGGGTCCGAGAGGGTGTTGTATTTTTGACATACAGTAGCCTCATTGCATCTTCTGAAAAAGGTCGTTCTCGTCTGCAGCAGCTTGTGCAGTGGTGTGGATCAGGATTTGATGGTCTTCTAATATTTGATGAGGTAGTATACTTCTTTTGGAAGTTTGTCTTATGTTTGTCGCTTTGATAGTCAGACCTTGCAAAGTTTTTGTTATTTGACTGACTCATTGAGTGCTGTGTTTCAATACATCCTTATAATTTTCATTGCTAAGGATCAATGGCTTTATTGTAGTGCCACAAAGCAAAAAATTTGATACCTGAAGCTGGAAGTCAACCCACACGGACAGGTGAAGCAGTTCTTGATATTCAGGTTTGTCCTTGAAACTGATTTCCAGAGAAGATATTTTCCTTGCCTGTTCTGCACTTCCTTTTTGCTAGGTGTTTGAGATTTGCTCATTTATGTCTGTACAATGTAGGTATCATCATTCTTCTCTGTAATCCAATCATGTGAATACCTTTCTGGTGGTATTTAAGATATTTTTTTATAACAAATTTAGAGGTTTCTTCTTACAGGTTTCACTTCCATTAAATTATTATAGTGATTTAAGCTATTAAATTTCCTATATGTAAAAAGGTATGTACACAGGAAACATTTATGGTTATGACATGACCATGGAAGATGGTGTGTTACGGAAATTATTATTCCAAGAACTCATGGCATAAGTTTGCAGTTGCCAAGTGTGTATCACTCCTATTTTTAAAAGAACTTTTGGTTTCTGTTTATGAAGGTATAATGGGAACTATTAAGTGGGGATGGAAGAAAGGCTTCTTCTGATCCCTCCTTAGTTGGGGCTTACGGCGGTCATCCACACTTAGACTGGTGAATTCATAAGAATTATTTTCTTATGCTCTCTCCTAGGATTCAAATGCTAGAGGATAATGTGGGGAGCAAAACCACTTGCTAATTGTGTTAAGCCTCCAAGGGTCTTTTTCAGTTTTGATGATTTCTTTTGTTGGATTGCATGCAATGCATTTCTATTTATTTCTTCTATGCTTCTATTCTCATGTGCATGTGCACACACGAAAAAGCTGACATGCTCAGGAAATCATGCTGGTGGATGTGCATGGACACACCTATGGTCACACTTGCTATGCCATATATCACACAAACATTCACAAGTTTCGTTGATGCTTCTGTTTTTTTAAAATATTTTTAAGTGGGGATGGAAGAAAGGCTTCTTCTTTTTTTAAAATATTTTGGAGTAATGATCATGGGTTAGCTATGCTATTTGTTATTGCAAAGTGGCTTTGGATGATTAAACCAGGTTTCCCCGAGATCTTAACTTTCAATATTCATGTTCCAATATAACAGGCCCGACTTCCTGGAGCACGTGTTATCTATTGCTCAGCGACCGGTGCATCTGAGCCCCGAAATATGGGTTATATGGTCAGGCTTGGTCTTTGGGGAGATGGAACATGTTTTGATGTTTTCCAGAAGTTTCTAGGTGTGATAAGTTCATGCATTTTGTTCCTAGCTCCCCTCTTCCTCTATCATTTCTGTATTCATATTGTCTGTGCCACATTTTTTCTTTTGTTCAGCTTTGGTAAGATGATGTTTGAGTTAGAAGAATTTCAATTACAAAACAAAACTGGTTTTAGTTGGAAGCAGTAGAATAGTATAGTTGAGTACATAAATGGTAGATGCCCAATTGATCTCCCACCTAAAGGTTTAGTTTTGTAATGCTAAATGCTATAGGAACATTATTCATAAATCATATTAATATTTTTTTCCTTCTCTATTGGATAATTGAATCTGCTGTTGTTTACTTTGTTGAAAAGTTTGTATGCATGTGTTTCAAGATCCTATTTGGAAGGCATGAGTTAGTTGCTGAACTCCTTCCCTCCTCTCTCTCGCTTTCATAAATTCATCTGTTTAACTGTCAATTGTGAAGGCTGTATAATTGAAATGCTTGTGCGCTTCTCTACTTGTCAAGGTGAGGTTTAGAGGATTGCCTTTCAGTAGGGAGGGTTTCTGGCAACAAAGCGATATGCTCTGTGCATAAGCAGCAGTACTCGTTCCTTTTAATCCTATAGTTACTCAATCATAATTATTAATCTAGGGAGATAGAGACTCAATTAAAGGAGTTATAATTTGTCCAGTATTGAATTAACCTTGGACAAAATGCACTAATAATATATTGAACTTAAGCCACAAAAAGCTCCTGAGAAAAAGAGTGTAGGATATCTGAAACAATCATCATAATTCCCTAGTTATATAACAGGTGCAATTTCTAGAACACCACTGGATATAATGAAAAAGAATGAAGAAAGATCTAACTTCTTCCATAAGATTACATAGTAAAGAGAAACTAATATTTGTCATATCTTGAGTTATTTGTGTTTTGATATATTTGTGTTGGGACTCTGGAGGTGACCATCAAAGAAAGTTTTTATATCTTAGATGCTAGGCTGTGTCAAGAAACTACATATTATAATGATAATTAAGAACTTAGAAGAAGAGCAAATAATTAGAACACACCGAGATATTTGCATTTAGTTATCAAGAAATATATTACTGAAATTACCAGATGATATAACCATAAATTTTGGAATCTGCAGGCTGCTGCTGATTGATTCGCTTGATATTATATGCTCATTGCTTGTTGTTCTGAAACTCTTCTGTGTGTTTGTGTGTTAAGCTTCCATAAATCTCCACTATGGGCATTTTCTCTATGACTTGTTTTTGCTGCTTCTATGTCGCTAGTTAAATACGATGTTCACCATTCAAAGTTAGCTAAATAATAGTTTTGCAGGTGTTCTTGAAAAAGGTGGTGTTGGAGCATTGGAACTTGTTGCCATGGACATGAAAGCAAGGTTGTTATGGTTGAAATGATTTTGTAAACCAGATTTATTTTTAGGAATTTATTATATAATTTGTCATCAACTTTTGATTTTCAGGGGAATGTATGTATGTCGTACCCTTAGCTATAAAGGGGCAGAGTTTGAAATTGTTGAAGCGCCCTTAGAACCTGAGATGATGGTAAGAAGCATCAATTGGCTTTCCAGTATGAGACATAGGAATTGATGGTCGAAATTGTTACTGCCTTCCAAGGATCTATATGAGCTATGATTATGATTTTGACCTTTTTTTATACTTTACTTCCTGGTATTCACTTAACCACAGAGCTGTGCTGGTTTCTAACCCCTGTAACATGTCCAAATAAAAGCACTTTGTATGGTGTTTCCATGCCAAATATATTGTTTTGAGCAAGCTGATGTTGTTTGCTTGCCATGAATTTTGAAATTGGTCTGATGCCCCAGACCAAGTTCTGCTGGATGTTTTCCTTTCACATTGCTCCGCAAGATGTTTTAAATATCAGGGCAGTTCGACATTGCTTGTTACTTATTCAATTTTGTTTTTTTATTCTTAAATATGCTGATAGCTTAGACATCGTCAGCAAATCATTTTAGCATATATTTTTTTTTGGTCAATTTTATGCTCTCAACAAACCAAGTAGCGTGGAAGGTAAAGAGAGGTTATATTTAGGTAACCATGTTTAGGCCAGTCAATCTCATTTCTGGACAGAACAACCTTAGATTTGTAACCCTGCAAAATGCCCTGCTATTTTACTTATTTACTTGCTTGGTTCTGGTCTTTGTTCTTTTTTCCTAGCTGATTGTCCCCATACTCCATGTGGCCAAGAATGTGTTGAACCCACCAATTTAATGCGCTAAGAATGTAGAATGACACTACCATTAGGATTTATTAACAGGGCCTCTGTGCTTTAAGTGCCTTGTCAAATTTTTGGGCGAGGTGTCTGTAGCATTGTGGAAAATATCTGTTTGTTAATATCAATTGATTTGAAATAGCTGTCCACTAAAAGTGGGAATTTTTAGCAAATTACTTTCCTATGTATCATTGTTGACTTCTCACTTGTGGGGAAGGATGAGAACTCCTCGTTCGAAGTTTCGGACCTCATCTTGAATGTGGTGTTTGAATGTTCCTTTCTGTCACTCATCCATTCCTTTAGTTTATAGGAGCTTTAGTTTTTCCACTGATCCCTACTAACTGGATTCAGAATCTCCTAGGTGGGGACTATCAACACCCAATAAAGCATTGCCTTTTCCCTGTTTTTATTGCACCTGTAGTTTCCCTGAATCTCTTGATTTTTCTCTTTTCTTTTTTTGATAAATAATCCCTCGAGTTTTCTCATATTGGATTCTGAATTGCTTAGGACATGTACAAAAAAGCAGCAGAATTTTGGGCAGAGTTACGAGTGGAGTTGCTTTCAGCAAGCACCTTTCTCACCAATGACAAACCTAACTCTAGTCAATTGTGGAGAGTATATTGGTCAAGCCATCAGGTTTGGCCTCCCCTTGTGGTTTAAATGTTTTTCATTGATCCTCTTTTTGTAAAATGCTTATTTTTTTGTTTGACAAGTTATTCTAATTCATTTTTTCATCCATTCATTTTGTGGCAGCGCTTCTTTAGACACATGTGCATGTCAGCTAAGGTGCCTGCTGCTGTAAGAATAGCTAAGCAAGCATTGACTGAAGAAAAGTGTGTTGTTATTGGCCTACAGAGTACTGGGGAGGCTCGAACTGAGGAAGCTGTTTCAAAATACGTATGCATGTCATTTATTCATTGATGTGGTGCACGCATTTCCATGTGATTCTTCGAATTGGCATCATTTAGTTTCTTATTTGAATGCCATTTATACTTTCTTGAGCAGGGTTCTGAACTTGATGATTTTATTTCTGGTCCTCGAGAGTTGCTGCTGAAATTTGTGGAAGAAAATTATCCTCTGCCTGAAAAACCAGAGCAACAAGGTAATTCTGTGGTTATGATTTGTGTTAATCGAACCTTATGCATTACGGCTTATATGGATTATGGAGTTTGCTTTCTTGTTTCATGTAGGAGAGGAAGGTGTAAAGGAACTTCAACGGAAGAGGCACTCTGCAACACCTGGTGTTTCATCGAAAGGGAGAGTCAGAAAAGCTGCAAGATGGAAACCTGAGAGTGATGATGACTTTGATGAAGGGTTTGGAAGTAAGTTTTCTGAAGTCTGACATTAATTGATTTATTGCAGTTAACCATGGACCAAACGTGATTCTCTCTTTTGTTATATCATGGGTTTGCAAAATGATGCTTCTTGCTTGCATTCTTGGTACATGACTGATCTTCATTTGTTGAAGAAAAGAGAGAGAAAAGAAATCTAGTGTCTGAACCTTTTAATGCTCTTGTATGGTTTTATTCTTATGTGTTCTGTCTTTTCATGTGAACTTCCTTGTGTCCTTGTTGAGTGCATTACCTTTTCCTTAATTAGTAAACTCACCTGCCAAATTTATTGATGCCATTTTTTTTCCCTTAGCAATATGGGGCTTTACTGCTTAAGTCTGGAGGCATTTTCTCTTGTATGCCATGATGCAAACTCTGAAATTGCTCCCCCCCCCCCCCTCCTAATTTCTTTTTCGCCAATGCAGCTGATTCTGGAGGTGAATCCAATGGATCTGATGATGAGTTTCAGATCTGCGAGATATGCAATTCAGAAGAGGTAGGTTCTGTTTTTTTTTGTGGTTTTGATATCAGTAAGGTGCTATTATTTATAAAATTTTAACTGCAGGGAAGGAAGAAATTGCTTCAATGTTCTTGTTGTGGACAACTGGTCCATCCTTCATGTTTAGTGCCACCTGTTACAGATGTAGTATCTGAAGACTGGTCATGTCATTCGTGCAAGGAAAAAACAGAAGAATTTCTTCAACAACAGCATGCCTATCTTGTTGAACTTACAAAGAGGTAGCCTATCTTGTGGAAGCTAATTAGTTTTTCCTGTTTCTTAGTAATTTTATTCCTTCTCCGATTACTTTTCTCATCTGGGCTGCTGGTGGTCATGGTGGGCTGCTGATGGTTATGGTGTTTCTAAATCACCAATTGTTAAAAAGCATCATTATATAATTTACGAACTTGATATTAGGTATGAAACAGCTTTGGAACGCAAATCAAAAATTTTGGAGATAATTCGATCCTTGGATCTTCCAAACAATCCTTTGGATGATATTATTGATCAGGTAGTGACCACATTCTGACTTTCCTCTCTCTCTAATACACGCGCACACGCATACTTGTATGTATATTTATGGTGTGCTGTATTACTTGTTTTCCTGACAAGTTATCAAATCCTATAAAAGTTTTAATTTGTAAGAATGTTTTGCTTTTATAACCAAAATTTCCCCTTTCACTGGGCTCTGGGGGCATGGAGAGTGACAACAAACTCTTCCAGTGTATTTTTATTTATATAGCATTACTAAATGGGCACTGATTTTTGCTGCGTTGCTGAGTCACAATGCAGTGAAATTGTGTTATAGTCCTTGCAAACTTCAATATCAAATGTTACCTTAGCTATGTAGTCTCAAGTTCATGGTTTTCTTCTCCTGTCTGTTATTTTTGTTTTTTCCCTTCTGGAGATAAAGGAAGTGTGTTTTTATAAGTGTTATGTTTCCAGTTACCTGTGGAATATTATAGGGTCACAGATATTTTCAAATAACTTCACATAACTCAGTAAGCTTTTCCATAACCCAAGTTGATATGTAAATCTGTTAGGAAGCTCTTTTTTTTCTGGTTCTTTTATTCTGTCATGGATGATGTCTTATTCTGCATGTTGTAATCTTCTTTTCACTTTGATCTAATAATATTCTCTTCCTTTGGAAATAAAGAAACCCTTGTTGACCGAGCATTTAATATTTGCAGCTTGGAGGCCCTGATAAAATTTCTGAAATGACTGGGAGGAGAGGCATGCTTGTAAGGGCCACCAGTGGAAAAGGTGTAACTTATCTGCCACGAAACTCGTAAGTTGCTGTGCATTTCCCCTTTCACTTATTGTTTGATTTCATTCCACATGACTGTTTTTGCTTCTGTTTTCTTTTACTTCAGAAAGGATGTCACAATGGAAATGGTCAACATGCATGAGAAGCAGCTTTTCATGGATGGTAAGAAATTGGTTGCTATCATTTCTGAAGCGGGATCAGCTGGTGTGTCTTTACAGGCCGACAGAAGAGCAAAAAATCAGGTGTGCCCAATGCTCTGAATTTTTTTTGTTTGCTTGGTATTGCTCTTTGAAAATCTCTAAAGTTGATTTGTTTTGCATGATTCTTTGACATCTTCGTCTCATTTCTGCATGGTTCTGCTTTGTATAATTTGTACATTTTTTAAAGTTGTCTCCCTTCCAATTAGGTGCCAACATTTCTATCCACAGAAAAAAAAATTATTTCTGCCTTGTTCTGCTTTTGTAATTTGCACAATTTGCTAGTAATTGTCTCATTAAGTGCTATCTGACATTTCTACCAACAGAAAAGAAGGGTTCATTTAACTCTAGAACTTCCTTGGAGTGCTGACCGAGCAATTCAACAGTTTGGAAGAACACACCGATCAAATCAAGCTTCTGCACCCATATATAGGTAGGCTGGGCCATGCATGTTTAATTCTCTTTCATCTATTTGATTTTCTCATTGCATCAGTATACAAGTGTCATATTAAATATTCAACTTTTTGAATTAATATTTTACTTTATTTTGTTTTATATTAAATGTAAAATTCCTAAGCTTACTCCCCCCACTTTTTTATAGTTGTCATGTCTGCTAGCCATTTGGCTCTTCAAGAGTGAATGATTTAAAAAAGCATATTGTTCTTAATTTTATAAATGTTAAAATAGTAGTTGGGGACTTGGGGATCTTTGGGTGTGGGCTTAGGTTAGTTTCAGTTGATAAAATAATCCAAGCACAGGGAGGAGGGTTGACATGAACTTCAAATTAGGTAGGTGAGGTAGTAAGTGCTTATAAGGTCTGCTAACTTGTCTCAATAACAACTGGAGAAGCCTTCTTCTGAGCTACTTGAGGTGATTCTCTTTTCATACATACATGACTAAATGGTGAGCATGAAGCTGGGAGACTTGATGTAGTATAGTGCTTGACAATGCACACAAAATTATCCATGGCATTATGATTATATTAAACAAAGTTCTTGAAGGAAATTATGGAATTGTGTGTGTGTATAGCAAGTTAGAGGTCATATCAGATGGCAGAAGATAGAAGTTGCTAGCGAGGCAAATGGTTGAGGTTGAACGTGCTGCCAAAACAAAGATGGGGCAAAGTTAGAATTTGGGTGAAGCCTTGAGAAAGATTGTTATTTTACACAATGGATGGGTAAAAATTAAGATTTCTTTGGATAGGGTTAAGCTACAGTTTCTGAAACCATGGTTATTTGATCTGATCATGCCTTTTTGGTCATTGCTGATGTTTGTTACCAGAATAATAAAACTGTTGTCTTCAGTTTTGTTTGAAAGTAGTAGAGTTAACATATAGATGCTTAATAGTTGCAAAGCGTAAAGTCGACATCATAAATTGTTGGGCCAAAAACATACCTCTTTCTCACTCTCTCTCTCCTTTGGCAGGCTATTATTTACTAATCTTGGTGGAGAACGCCGCTTTGCATCTATTGTCGCCAAGAGATTGGAATCTCTTGGGGCTTTAACACAAGGCGACCGCAGGTAACTTGGATATTTTATCCTCTGGGGAGCAATAGCAGTTATCATTGATGTCTTTTGCTTGATTGTATGTCTCACTATGTGTAAATGCTTTGCAGGGCAGGGCCTTCATTGAGTGCTTACAATTATGATAGTGCGTACGGGAAAAAGGCTTTGACGGTGATGTATAGAGGGATTATGGAGCAGGTGTTCATCACCTTTTTCTTGATAATATTTTAGTATTTCTTCATGCTACATTTATAGTGGAAAAATGGAGTGCCAGGTATTGTTGGGAATAACTAAAATTCAATTTTCAGGATACTCTGCCAGTTGTACCTCCTGGATGTTCATCTGAAAAGCCAGAGACAGTTCAAGACTTTATAATGAAGGCAAAAGCTGCTCTTGTGTCTGTTGGAATAGTTAGAGACTCTGTTCTTGGTATTTTTTTCTTGTGCATTCCCGTTTCACTACTTTTTCTTGAATTGAACTGTCAGAATATACTTTCACTAATTTTATTTTTGTTATTATGCCATCATTTTTACCGTTTTATCATCTTTAATCATTATTTTTTTTTTGTAACAATTATAACTCTAAATTCCCACATTTTATATAGGTAATGGGAAAGACTATGGAAAGTTGTCTGGACGAATAATTGATTCAGACATGCATGATGTTGGGCGTTTCCTCAATCGGATCTTAGGACTGCCACCTGATATTCAAAATAGGTTTCTATTTTGTTGATTGAGAAATGATTGCTTGTTGCAGTCAGAAATAAATTTAATCCACTAAACTGCTTTTCACTGCAGGCTGTTTGATTTGTTCGTCAGTATCCTAGATCTTCTTGTTCAGAATGCACGCATTGAAGGGAATCTTGATTCTGGGATTGTTGATATGAAAGCGAACATTATTGAATTACAAGGAACTCCCAAGGTATAGTTTCTTGTTGTTCCTTTACTGGCTTTACTCAATCAGTGATGTTGACTTTTATCTTACAGACTGTTCACGTTGATCAAATGTCTGGGGCATCAACTGTTCTGTTTACTTTTACTCTGGACCGTGGAATCACATGGGAGGTGTTTTTCTTCTTTCTTCTGTTTTCTTTATGCATGCATGTTTTAATTCTGAATGGTGAATGCTAGATTACAGCTTGATAAATAACTGTAAAATTTGTAAATGTTCATTAATGCTAGTCTGCAAGTACCATGCTCGAGGAGAAGCAAAAGGATGGGCTCAGTTCTTTGAATGATGGATTCTATGAATCTAAGAGGGAGTGGTTAGGAAGACGTCACTTTATTTTAGCATTTGAAAGGTATTGCTAGATTTGACTGCACCTCTATGTTTATTATTTGTGAATTGTAAAGTTTTTATTATGTGAATCGTAAATTTTTATGACACAAACCAGTTGATTCCCTTGAAAATATTACTCTTTGATTAAAGAAAGTATGAAGCCAAAGAGGGCAAGAGAATCAAAAGTCCAGTAGTCCACTGAGATTTAAGGAAATCAACTCTAGCCTGAGTTTATGGATGTTTGACCACTGTTGCTTGGAGAGGAACTGATTTTCGATGAAGTATTTCCAATTTAGCTGCCAGATTTCTTCACTGTAAAAAAGATAGGAAAAGAGGTGAGAAATGTAAATGAAGGATTTGACTGGAGGTATTAATACAAGTCCATAGGGTAATTTTGCCACAAAATGAATACCAACATCTCTGATCTCCATTTCACAGTGCTAGGATACGTGTTTTAGAAACTTCTGCTGCTATTTTGTTGACTAGAGGCATCAATACAAGTCAATAGTGGTAATTTTGCCCCAAAATGAATATCAACTTCTCTGATCTCCATTTCACAATGCTAGGATACAAGTGTTTTAGAAACTTCTGCTGCTATTAATATTAGGTGCTTTGCTATTTTATTGTTCTTGTATTCATCCTTTCAGTGTCTTTGTTTATTTCATTGCTTCAGCTCTGCTTCTGGAATGTTTAAGATTGTCAGACCTGCTGTTGGGGAGTCGGTAAGGTATCAAATATCACCAGGCTTAGTCAAAGCTTATATTGAATCTATTGTGTTCACTAACCCCTTGTTTCTTTCTCCAGGGAAATGCCTCTGGCAGAGTTGAAAAACAAATATAGAAAATTGCTGTCGTTGGAGAAAGCTCGTAGTGGCTGGGAAGATGAATATGAAGTTTCATCTAAACAGGTACAAAAAGGTGTTGAATATATGTTCAGATGATAAATGCTGTTAGCATTGGTATTTTGCAATATCAAATATAGCATAACTGCAATGCTAACATGATAGATTGACCGGTGATGAAAATTAATTCCATTTTATGTTGACTTTTCTTTGTGAACAACCATTTTAGGACATGGAAAGATGAGTTTTGTTCTTTGATGTGGATTTCTCTTCATCTTGTGTGTTCAAATTGTTAATGAATTGGATGCCAGCTTCGACCTTCCTACTTCCGTTTCAGCAGTTGGAGACAAGTCTTGTGTGAATATTCAAATTAATATCTTCCTTGCAAACTTTCCAGTTTGTAATGTGTTCCTACTTAAATGGGGAATTATATACTGGAGTTAATTGATCATACCATGTGGAAAGTTTAGGACTCTGAAACAAGGGAAGTGACTTGGAGAGAATTTGGTGGAATATTTTAGCTTTGATTGATTAATGTTATTGATACTCCTTGCTGATAGTATCCCACTGTCCCCTTGTAATGTAGTCAAACAAAATCATGCCTAAGTGAAATGTGCATGTCTTGATACTGTGTGACTTCTTGAATCCCACTTTTGCTGTGATGCATTCATAATCGTATTGATCAATCTGGAATCTAAATAATTTTCTTCTTGAACTGACTATTTCCTCCATGTACACTTGGTGCATAAATTTTTTGCTAATTCTTCAGTTACCCTGCAGTTCTTACCTTAGCTTACTGTTAATTTTTCCTGCAGTGCATGCATGGCCCAAACTGTAAGCTTGGAAACTTTTGTACAGTTGGCAGAAGACAGCAGGAAGTAAATGTTTTGGGTGGTCTTATTCTTCCTGTTTGGGGCACTATCGAGAAAGCCCTTTCTAAGCAGGTAATGCAGGGCTTCTTAATGATTTCTAATTCCCATGAACATGATGTTTAGTAAATGCTACCCTGCTCATTTTTCAATTTTGTCCTTTCTGCTATAGACCACGATTGAGCCAGGAGTGTCAGTTTTACATGTATCGATCCTGTTCGAGATTTTTGACTTTGTGGCACTTTCACTGAAATCTAAATTTTTTTACTGCATTCTACTAGTTATGCAGTTGCTATTTTATTCCATGAGTTTCTTTCTGTGGGCAACACTTTTGAATTTGCAAGAGGGTCGTTTATTATGTAGTGCCAAAATTGCTTATGTTCGAGTTAGGTGCTCTCTTGATGGATCTAGGTTTGATCAATAATTTGGAAAATGCTCTATTAAGTCTGATCTACTTGTCTGGAGTAGAGATATACATGAGGAATGAGGTGGAGAGATAGGTTAATTTCTTAATTGATTCCTAGCTTGGGTCAATTTTCTTCCTTCTTCCTTTGTTTTATGGATAACTATGAAAAGCAGCTGTTGGTTATGGAGTGGATCTTTTTTAGGTATTAGAAATATATGCATGCTGACTCGACTGAGCAATGTATCGCATTGGTGACACAAGTTCTAGAATATCAAGTGGAAGGAACCATAAACAAAGACACTGAAGTGTGCTGTGATTTTCATGCATGGTCAAGCTCTTTATATTACTGCCTTGTGCTTAAAATTTTCTTTTTAAAATAAAATGGAGAATTTATGAGAATTGATTTGTTTTTAAGGGATTTCGACCAAATCATTTATTGTCAAGATTTTCTTACCTTGTCCTTGATTGTATTCCACAAGAAGAAACCAAACATTCAATTTGTTTTCTTTTAGCATTGCTTGTTAATACAAAGGGGTATTTTTATAAAGTGTTCAAAGCATGTCACTGCCATTAATACTTGCAGCAAAGAAATGTTTTATTAAAGAATCAGCTCATGGAATGAACTATCAATCTGATGTAATTGCCATTGAGATAAATTGAAACCTCAAGTAATATTCTCTTCAGGCTCGTCAAAGCCAAAAGCGACTCCGTGTTGTGCGTTTAGAAACTACCACAGATAACAAGCGAATTGTTGGGCTCCTTGTCCCAAATGCAGCTGTGGAATCTGTACTTCAAGGTCTCTCTATCTCCCTACCTTCTCTCACATGCATAGTCTTATCCTGCCTTTACGCACACATGCACGAGTTTTGTTATCGAAGCTTGCTATAATTACCTGCCTCACCTCTTCCTCTCTCTCTCTCTCTCCATGCATGCGTGTGCACGTATAAGTTTGGATATAAATCTGTTTTATTGTAATTTACATTGATCTAATTCTAGTGTGATGTCATCTTGGTTGCAGATTTAGCATGGGTCCAAGATATTGATGATTGAGATGGTGCGGTCTTTTGTTCCAAGGAGCGTGTGAGCAATACAGAAAGTTAGAATGTTGCTTTGGAGACTTGAGAATGTGATTCAAGTCTGAAGATACAAGCATAAACCTCATAGTGAAAAAATTAGAAGTCATTCCCTGCACCATGCAAGGAAATTGTGCAGGCTCATTCATACTGATTTTTTGTCTTTTGCTTTTTTGCTCCATTTTTTGGCTCATAATTTTGTATATCTCTTACAGTATCGCAGAAGGCAGTAAGTTATAGGTTCCAGGTTGTACGAGTCGTAGTTGTACTCCAACTAATTTGTATAAATCTCTATATAATCATCATTCTATTGCTGATAAAGAACTCCTCCTGTGTTCATGTTGATATTATCCTCAATTATGCCGCTTCTAATTGGATTGCCAGCATCGTTCCGAGGAGCACCGCGATAACATTTTCTAATTGGACTACCTTCTGTTACTAACTGGGCTGGATAGGTTTAGCACCAGTGTTGTGTTTAATGAATAGAGGGACACAAGTCAGGATATGAATTTCCGGCATAGATGGATGTGAGGGGCTCCTTGCGGTGCAACTTCGTTAAATTAAAAGCCCCCATTAATTAGTTATTATGGAAAGCAGGATGTCTGGATAAATTAGAAGGGGGTCGTCTTTAGGCGAGTGCGGCCGTGATGTGGTGGGTTCCTCTTCTCCATCTGCAAAGCACAGGCAAGAGCTTAATTTTGATCTTTTTATCTCTGAAGGTCAACCTGTAACTACATTCTAAGCATGTTATACGTTCAATCGATTTTACCAAAACATACATGTGATGTTTGTGTACGCACCAATGCATCAATTTTTATCTTTTAATTTGATTTGCTTGATTTCTCTTTTCAAAGTTTACTGTAAGACTTCTCACCTAAATTCATTTTTACTGCCGTTGATTAAAATAAGGGTCATTTTGGATAACATGTTAGGAAAAGAAAGGGTTAACTCGGCAGCATGGTCCATGTGAATTGTACCAGCCTGCATCAAAGTTCA
The DNA here is from genome assembly GCF_005239225.2 of Populus alba. Taxonomy (NCBI): domain Eukaryota; kingdom Viridiplantae; phylum Streptophyta; class Magnoliopsida; order Malpighiales; family Salicaceae; genus Populus; species Populus alba. The sequence goes on from NC_133293.1 coordinate 16,891,436, forward strand.
GGCGCCATAAAACTTGAATATCACCATTTTTGGTCCAAGGTTTTGTAGTTCAGACGGAAAGCACAATAAAAACCAGCACAGTCCACTCAAAAAACACGCACACGCGCACATGCACATAAAATTTATTTATCTCTTAGCACTGGAGAAACCATTCAGGTCAGCACACAAATGGAGCTTCAACATGATGGTCGCCGCAGTAGAGGCCAGGTCGCTGAGTGAAACCCTGCTTCTTCAGAATCTTCCTGGCCCTCAAAACAAGCTCCTGATTAGAAATGTCAGCATCCGCCTCCCCAAGTATAGTCTGGATGGCATTGCTAAGAGCTCCATATGCCTCGGCTGAATTCCCTCCAGGGCTGGCATCAGCAGAAGTTTGGTCAGTTTGGCAGCCACTGATCAAAATCCCACCATCTGGTAGTGCACGCTTAGTTGCTCCAGCATAAACTTCCTGCTTGCTACCCACCTCAGTCTCGAGGGCAGGCTGTGCATACCCCTCGTTATGCTCCAGTTTTTGTTTGAGAAATTCCTGGGCAAGATTCCCAACCATTCCAAAGAGTCCACCACCTCCACTTTCCCCATCACCAAGTTGGAGTTTATCCATGATAACCTTCATGAACTTCTTCACCTTAGGGCTTGCATCTTCTCCAAAGACATCAAAAAGGGCTGGCCTCAGCTTCCCAACATCAATGTCATCTTTACCAGTCTTTTGCTTGAGTATTTCTATGAGAGTTGAGAGAGGCAGAGATCTACTTTTCACGTACTCTCGCTCACCATAGTCTCCTTCAACTGCTCTGTCATCAAAATCTTCCTCCTTGACATGCCGGCTGGGGTGCAATCCAGAAGGAATGCGAACTCCACGAGATTCAAATGCATCTTTCACGGTCTGTTTCAAGAAACTTTTAAATCCAAACCCAGAAGACCCCTCCTTCTCTTCCTCCTCCTCCTCTTGACGCCTTGTGCTCTCCCCTATCTGCTCTTTAGTCTCATCAATGAGGCCACCACTATGGCATGAATCAGATACAACTGTTATACGGCAACCTTCTGGGACCTGATCCACAAAATCTCTGAAATCATCATCTGTTCACAAACATCAGAGTTCGAAGTTAGAATGGAATTTGCTTAAGCAACATTTATGATGAATCATTCTAGGAACTACGCAGTCAAGGGAAACAAATAACTCCGTAAAATCATTTCCATTTCCAAACAAGTCAAGTTTTTATCAATTAGATTAATAACAACCGATACAAGAGAATGATAAAAACCCCTTGGCTCTGATGTTTTAATTATTTGCTTGAATAATTTATGGTCCATGCTCTTCATCCATCAGTAATACTTTTTGCCTATGAATTGATACTCTTTGAACAAATGCATGGACCATCAAGCAAGCTCCAAACAATTTCAGAGCGCAAAACTGGATTATATCCTATAAATACCCTGACATGGGAACTTGTAATGTGATGTAGGATCATCGTGCCAAGAAACAATCAAACAAGCCTGTGTTTATTAAAAGCCTCATGATTAAAGATCCAACAATTTGTTTTTGCAATTACAAAGACTCTGCATCTCTTCTGTTAGAATAAAGAGACTACACAAATTATCTCTTCAACAATCCTAACAGCTTTGAACAATAACAGCTCCACCACAACAGATATTAAATTATTGAAAACGCAAAGGTCCAAGAGAGTTAACTAATCAAGATTCAAAATTGACAGTCTCAAGCACAGAGATCAAGAGTCAAGACATTCCACTGGCAAAAAAAACAAAAAAACCCAAAAACAAAACTAATGGTATTTCTTAGAAAACCACATACAGTAGCGCGGCTCCTTAGAATCAATTTCCCAGAAATCCAACCAAACAAAGAATAAAGGTGCTTTTCCCCACCTTCAAATTTCATATCCACAAAAAGATCTAAAACAATCCACCATGATCGCAACTAAAAAAAAGAAAGAACCCCCAGAAACAAATAAGATCAATCACAAACTGTTGTTGATCAGATTACTGAAAGAAACTAAATCGGATCACATCAATCAAAACCAATCTTTCAAGAAAGAAAGAGAAAGAGGAACCACAAAAGACAAGAGAAGATAAAGACATTACCAGTGATAAGATTCATATCACAAGGGACAATGCACTCATCGTAACCAGTATCATCATCCTCTCCAGTTTCAGCAGGCAACCTTGTCCCATGTCCGCTATAGTGGACAAACAACGAGTCTCCAGGCTCGGCAGAGCGAACCAGATCCTTCAGCGCCTGGCGCACGTTTCTCCCAGTTGGTTGTGTGTAGGAATCATCCGTGTCTATCAAGATAGTTATGTTATCTTCAGAAAAACCATAACGATCAACAAGACACTGGTACATCCTCTTGACATCATTTATGCAGCCTTTGAGCTCAGCTTTTGTTCCTGGGTAGTTGCATCCTATCAACAATGCCTTCTTTGTCATGGTTCTGTTGCTGGCAACGATCAACTCAGTCAGTCTCAATTGGATTTGGGATCTTCTGATCCTTGGAGAGTACTTTCTGTTCCTTTTAATTCTGACCTTTGGACTGTGAGAAAAGTGGGATCGTCAGAAATGGTAATGATGAGTTGTCAGGAGGTTTTATTTATTTATTTTGGAGAAAAGGATTAATATGATTTCTCATTAGAAATAAGGAAAACAACCATAAAATTCTTTTATTTTTATTTTTTATTTTTTATCGGATCAAATCTGATTGACCTTCAACAGTAAAGTGATTAAGTCCAGTATATAATACTCGCTGAGTAAATAGTATTAAAAAATATTGTATAAAAAAATTGATGGTTGGCCTCGAATAATTGATGTCGTCTATTGATTTATAATTCGACTCTATCATATATATATATATATGATAGAGAGAGAGAGAGAGAGAGAGAGATTCTAATGGGAAAGAAAGATGGAAATGTAGAATTTTGTATTGTGCGTTTCATAGGTATTAAAAATTATTTTTTTATTTTAAATTTTTTTTAATATATTAATGTTAAAAATACTTTTTTAAAATAAAAAATATTATTTAATTTATTTTAAAAAATTAAAAAATAATAACTGTTACATTTCAACCACTATTTTAAGGGCCCATCCTCTTTAATTGTGGTGTTCCATTGAATCCAACTCACCCATCTTATCAAAAGTTTTTTAATATATTAATGTTAAAAATACTTTTTTTAAAATAAAAAATATTATTTAATTTATTTAAAAAAAATTAAAAAATAATAACTGTTACATTTCAATCACTATTTTAAGGGCCCATCCTCTTTAATTGTGGTGTTCCATTGAATCCAACTCACCCATCTTATCTTCCTCTTTTCTTCTTTTTTTAGAACCTTTTTACGCTTAATTTGTACTTTTGCTTTTTGCCATCCAATCCATATATATATATATATATATATATATATATATATATATATATATATATATATATATATATATATATATATATATATATAATAAAATAAATAATTCATAGAAAACAATTAGAGCAAAATTTTTTATTTTGACATGTAGATCGATCAAGCGTATATAAAACCAATTATTTATAAATTATATATTATATCATATAAAATGAAATAAGTATTTGTATTGTTTGTTAATATAAAGAATAAATAAAATATTCGGGAAGCTTTGAGGAGATAAAAAATATTTTGACTGAAATGTAGATACAGATTTTTTATAATAATTTTTTTATTATTTTTATTTAAACCATTTAAAAATTTGTATTGTAAGTTTTGTTTTAAGAGATATATTTAATATTTTTATTAGTTAAAAGTAAAATCAGAAAAAAGACAAGGAAATCGTATTGCCTTGTAATTTATATAAAATAATCATGTGTCATTTTACATTATTATTGTTTTTCTATCAAACTCTTTACTAATAATTAAAGAATATATTATTCACATAAATCCACAATATGTTTTGTTTTTCTACCATAATATATTTTTTTCATGAATAAGCATGTTTTGATTGAATAAGTGCTATATAAAATATATGTTGGGGTAATACAAAAAATAATTTAGATTGTTAATATTTCAATATACATCTTTTAAATTCTGGACCAATAAGCATCGATATTCACATATATCTGATTTGAATTTTTTATTTAAACGCAACAAAAAAATAAAGATAAAGATAATTACATTAATTAGTATAATATTTTAATAAAATAAATAAATATTTAATAAATATTACATTACGAGAGCTTTGCTAAATAATATAGTAAAAAAAAGTTTAAGAAATTATAGAATAACATATAGATATATAACTTTGTAATTGTAGTGATTTTAACTTTATTATAGAATAAATTATAAATGATTTAATTCGAGAACCTCCTATTATTGAACACCCATCCATCGGGTGGGCCTTGACCTTAAAAAATTGACAAGTCAGTTAGATGATTTAAATGATTTAAGTGGGTGTCATGAACCTTCGGCTGAAAGTCAGCCAAATATTTTTTAGTTTGCCTGTAGAGTAATAAAGGTTATATTTATTTTTAGATTTTTTTTATTTATTTTATTTAAATATATATTAAATATATTATTTTTATTTTCTTACATATTAGTATATTAAAACAATTTAAAATATAAAAAATTAAGTTGAAATAAAAATAAATAACTTTTTTCACAAATATAATTAGAACGCAATACTGATTTATATTTAAGAGTTTGTGTTGAATAATATCTCTCATTAAGAATAGACATTTGGTGATCCATCCCCTATCTTCTATTTACAGAGAGAGGTCAAATAACGTCCAAAATTATAGAAAATTTCACGCCCGAATCATTTATTCATTAAAAAACCTATATATATATATATTTAATGTAAAACCCTGAGCAAAATCATTAATAAGCAAATAGAATTTAATAACAAATCAATCATGAAATACCAAAGTTAACAATGGAGTGGTTGGATCTTGGAAGGATGATGGATTGAAGTTGATGTACGATGACAAGGGAGTTCTTGTGAGTTGAGTCCCCTTTTAACGTGCGCTCGAGCCGTATCAGCCATTTACCAGTTATTACAGTGAATCCCTGTTTACCAGAGTTGAGTCCCCTTTTAACATGCACTCGAGCCGTATCAGCCATTTACCAGTTAATACAGTGAATCCCTGTTTACCAGCTAACTCCTAACTCCCAGGGGATCAAACCATAAGTGGGGAGGAAGGAGCGTGGCATCTATTGTAACTTGCAGCAAGTACTGGAATCCAAAATTACAATTCACGAGGGGTGACAGTAATTATTGATCGAAATATAATTAAGAGAATTATCGATCATCATATATACTACTGCTTCAAGATGAGAGACAAACAAGGCCGAGAATCAGTTTATTTAAATAAAACCAGAATCATTAATCGTCAAGAAATAAGAACAAAGTGTCATGGAAAAACCGCAATGGAATGGACATCCATCAAGGGTTGTAAAGACATTAATCCGTCGCAGATTTACTTAATGGCGTCGTGGTGGATTGGCCTTTTTGCTACGTGCGGGATTAACATAATTACAGTCCAGTCTGATTTCGCTTTCATTCGGAGCAGTATGGACAAGAATGTTTCCAAGATTCACCATTGACACTGCAAACTGATTAAAGAAAAGGTCCGGCTGCTGATCTGTGAATGCTGAAACGAACGGCGCAGTTCTTGGATCCGAGTAGAGTTCTTGATCTGTTGACAACAATCCCTTTTTCTTGCCGAGGTTGCTGTAGTACTCCACGTCAAAAGTCTTTGGAGTTGTTACATCTAGATTGACCAAGTTAGAACTCCATTTGCAACTTCTCGTCAAGTTCCTCAAGTATTGTCTGTCAAGGGTAGGATCAGGCCTGCCAGTTCCCTTATAGTTAGCGAGTCTGTGCAGGAATGAATGGCAACTGCTCCTTCCAATTGTGTGTGAACCTGAGAGAACAACCAAATCAAGAAGGCTCAATCCTCTTTCCCGGAAGAAATCAATCAGAGCTGTGACATTTTCGCGGCCCTGAGGAACAAGGTCAGCCTCTTTGGCAATGGAAGTTTTTCCATCTTTACGCCCAAATGGGACTTCCCAGAATGGACCTCCAACTAGAAGAGTGGCATCTCTAGCCGCGGCTGTGAGAATGTCCGCGCATGAGACAGTTCTTGGACACTTCCTCTCAAGCTCTGCTTTAATATCATCAATCACTTGGAAACCTCTCAGTGTCTTGCTAGCATAAGCTCTCCTTTCACTATTTCGATGGTTCAACAAGATCGAAGCATCACATCCCTGCATTGCATGTTGTCAATGTTTTTAGTCTCATAAGACTTATACTAGACTAGCAATTCTATCATTAATAAAATCAGTTAAAAGAGAAAAGGAAAAAAACCAATTAATGACCATCATTTGGTGCATAAAAGATGCCAAAACCTGAGACCTTTTCTCAGGTTGAGAATAATACCTAGTGTAATGGTCGTGAAGGATATAGATTAGAGGTGCAAGATATGTGGTCATCAATTAGTGCTTACCCTAATAGCGCAATCATGGAAGTGCAAGCGAATGATGCTAGCTGCCAAGGTGTAATCCTTTAGAAACCAAGCTTTCATTTTTCGGTGAATTATTTGTTCAGCAGCAGGGCAAGTTTTTTGATAGTAGCTAAGAGACAGGAAATCTTGAGGAGACAAGATCGACGGTACTCCCAGAGGCTTAACTAAATCTTTGACAGGTTTCTGTGGCAATATGGCTGACACCATGTACACCTCAAACTGAACAAGGAGGAGAAAGGTGCAAAACCACCACTTCATGTTGCTTTTTTGATCTCCTGTCAGCACTGGCATGTCACACTGACAAAAACTGTTCGAGTATTTACTGATTGTGTTCTCCGCCTTGTTTTATACTTGATTCATTGTAGATTTTTAAGTGTTGTAAAGAGAGAAATACGTGAGGAGCACTCTCTAATTCACAATTTTTATGACTTGCAAACATGTACTCCAATAGTGGGGGCTCTCAGGACAGCGATACACGCTATATTCCCGAGTTAAATATTAAGGTCACTTGGACACTCGACAGCCGAGAAGAAAATATGCTGTAAAGAAAGAAATATGGAATTGGGAACTGCAGGATGATCGTTCAGCTGCAACTCTTTAATTTTAAAAATAAAATCAACTGTTTCAATATATTTCGTTATGATTGAGGGAGGAAAATAAAAAGAAACGGACTTGGTTTAGATCTAGAAGGAATACAATTATTACGGGGGCCTTGAATTCAAAACATAAAGTCCGTCAATAGGCCATTAGTTAATTAACTAATTAATTAACTATTGATCTAATAACAAATAGCTCAGGATTGACGCATAGAGTGCCAATCCTTCAACTCTATAGAAATTAATAAAGTCTAAACCGGCCGTAATATTTAAAAAAATTCATGATTATGCTGCATCTAAACCTTTTTTTTTTTTTTTATCAAATTTCAAAATAAAAAAACAAATCCAATAAAAATAGAGCACAAAACTCGGGATCTAATATTGGCTATATTTAGCATGGCCCTGATTGGAGGGGGAAGCGTTGACCTTGCTGGGTCAAGTCATGCAAATGCCACTCGGCAAATTTGGGCCCTTAATAAAGACATTCTATCCAGCTCAGAAAGAAGTACTGGACACGTCCAGGTTTCAACTGTTGGGTCATCATCAAAATGAAGGAAATTTTGTGTGGCATCCAATAAGAAAAAAACTTCAATTTTTTTTTTAATAATAGTTATTTACAAAATTAATTGACCTTCTGATTCAGCTTGAACTTTAACTGGAACAAAACAAGACACAACATACTTGCATTCATGTTCTCAATCACACGACAACACAAAATCTTGAAACGAGCCAAAAAAAAACACGCCACACTATCCCCCAAAAAAAATAAAAAAAATAAGACCACGCAGCTAGCAACAACAAACACAAGATTTAAGCCTTGCAGCAAACAAAACGACCTAATCCCCTGGAAACATGTTTTTCACCATCATCTCCAGAAATTTCCACGGCCTTGTTTTTAGGCTTCGTTTTCAGTTCATCTTTAGGCACTGTCACCACAAGAACCCCATCATGCATTGACGCCTTAATCTCATCAAGTTTAGCATTTTCAGGCAATCGAAACCTCCTTGAAAACCCACCACGTGACCTCTCTTTGCAGTGCCACTTGTCTCCTTTCTCCTCGGCTTCTTCTTTTCTCTCTGCAGTACTTATTTGAAGCACTGTCCCCTCATGAACTTCAATCTTCACGTCCTCTTTTGTAAGGCCAGGAAGATCGATCTCGAATACATGGGCATGAGGAGTTTCCTTCCAGTCCATTTGGGTCTCTGAGTTTTCGATCAAGAAACCCCGAAATGGATCGAACAAGCTGTTATGGTTCAAGAGAGAGTGAAGGAGAGACATTTTCTGGTTTTTTTTTTTTATATATAAATATATATTTGGCTGTGCTGGAAAGATTTTTTTGGCTTAGGAGTGTTAGAACGAAGAGTTAGCTAAAGACTTCAGTTGTTTTGTTATGCTTGTTTGTTTAGGTATTGCTATTGAAGGTATTTATATTGGATCCTGTGGCAGGGACTGGCGAGTTCTTGAAGTTTCTGGAGATAGATTTTGCAAATTATAAGGATTTTGACTCCCAAGGATCATAACGTCGGAAGAGATAATCACACTCCATTAATTGGTAGTCAACACAAGGGAAGTTTCTGGGAGAACCTAGAAATGGACGTAATAAAAGTTTCGCTGTCAAAAAAGTTTTTAGCTGTGCAATTAATTAATCACAGACATGGAATTTATTAGAAGATTGTAGAACATGCCCAGCAAGAAAACCATGATTTGACAATGTTCATCTGCAGTTTAATTTAATATTTTATTTAGAAATATTAAAATTAATAATTTTTATGTATCTTTTAATAATTTTATTTTTCTAATCTCAAATATTTTTAAAAATATTTTTTAAAAAAATTGTAATATAATTTGGATTCTCTTCTAATGTCAGGGGTTTTTACGAAAGAACTAATAAGTTCAATTTTAATAGGCAAGAGACAATGAGTTCCATTTTATATTTTTTTCCTCTGTATTCAATTTATTTTCCTTGTAAGTTGATTTGTTTTTATACTTTGTAGAGATAAGACTTACCAAACATCCTCCCAATTTCATATTAAACACCTAAAAGGATAAAATCTTTCCAGGAAAAAAAGAAGAAGATAATCCACATACGATGTTTTTGGGTTTTAACCCTTAATTATTCATAAATGACAAAATGGTTGTGCATATAATCCGCCCTTAAATCCTTAATAAAGTTTTTTTTTTTTTTAATTTTTTTTTTTTTATTCTAGTTTAGTAACAACTTAAATATTAATATTATGAATAGGTGAGCTTGGAAATGCAGTTGTACCATTATTTTTTTTAAAAAATTAATTTTTTTTTATTAAAAAATAATTTTTTTATATGTTTTGATTTTGATGTGTTGATATTAAAAATATTTTAAAAAAATAAAAAATTATTTTAATATATTTAAATACAAAAATATTTTAAAAAACAATAATAACTATAACTATATTTTTCAATTACAGTTTGGTGTCAACTCACGTACTGGACCAATTCACAAGCCCATTTTCCGTTATTATGTCCTGAAAAGGGCAAACTATAAAACCCGTACAAAATTACATTAATCACCCAAAACTCACCTTCAGTTAAAGTAAACATTACAAAAAAACCCCTTTTATATCCAAAATATCCTTCATGTTTTTTAATCTCCCCCCTAACACTAAGGGTCTTTTTTGGGTATAAAAAGAGGAACTTTTATAATATTTCTAAACTTTTAGATGGTCATTATAATCTTATAATACCTTAAAGAATTATTAATTTACCTTATTCAAAATAAAATTTCAGTTGTATTTGGACTGAGGTGTCAAAGTTCAAAAATATATTTGGATCAAACTGCAATATTATATTTAAGCTGATTTAATCCACTTAATTTAAATACCTTTTACAATTTAATTTAATAAAACGTGAGATGCACATGGATATTAATAATCTTCGACATATCCTCTCGCAGTCTGTATTTCTTTTTGTAAAAAATATAAAAAATCAGAATTTATTGGAAAGGAAGCTTTTCTACCTTTAGTTGGTCCTAAATTTGTTTTGGTCGGCGTCGAGTAAAAATCGAAGCAAGACACTTCCCTTTAATAATTGTGTTCGTGAAAGTTTGTGTAAGAGGTTCAGTAATTTCAATTTTTTCAGCTATAATTTATTAGAGAAGGACTTCCTTTTATTTAACCCAAGACCCTTCAAATTTTCTAGTATATATATATATATAAAAAAAAAACCACTCACATGAAAGAAAAAGCAAAACAAAAACCTTTTCTATTTAACCTGTTTTTTTTCCCTTTAAGTGTTTTTTAAATTATTTTTAAATTAAAAACATATTGAATTTAATTCTTTTATATATATATTTTAATTATTTTGATATACTAAATTTAAAAATTATTATTTTTTAAATATATTTTTAATTAAAAAAAACATATGTCCAACGGTTGAGAACACACATAGAATAAAAAAACACATGTCATGGTCCGCCTTCATTAATCTTAAAGGATATAGCTTAATTGTTCAAGTTCTGGATTTCATTTCTAGAGATCATCAATTTAAGTCTTACAAATCTTAGGGTCATTAGAGGCTTGAATGGTCGTTAATTTTAGAATCCGTGAGATTAGTCGAGGTGCATCCAAGTTGACCCAAATACTCATATTAATAAAGAAAAAAAGAAGAAGAGAAAATGGAAAAAAAAGAAAGAAAAAAAGAAGTGGAACTCTCAATCTTATCTGCTCAATCATATATAAAATAAAACACATTTATTGAGTCACGAGTAGGAAGACAAGGGCATCTTCCTGCACATTTCCTCATCAATATTGCTTGGGGGATGTCCAAATCCCACCCTACACTAACCTGTTAATTTGTTTGCCGATTCATATTGTCTTCCTATCAAACTCACAAGCAAGTTTCTTTCGAGGCCAGAAGTTTTTTGGTTCTTGTTCATAGGATTCCGACCACTGTTCATCGAATTTACAAACTAAGCAGTTCGCATTTAATTCACTTGAACCCATACAATTCTTTCAGGGCCTAGATAATTCAGAAAGATTATAAAGCTAAGGAATTGCTAGCAATATTAGCAGAGACTTTTAGCACGGTAGCTTCTGCTTTTAAAACTATAGCGTTGACTTCAGGCAATCATTGCATAAGTTCACTGGTGTTAATTTTATTTTTACAGTTTAATTTTATAACACAATACTGCAGCACTATAAAACCATGAAATATGTAATGCTCCAATATTTAAATTAAACATAACTTCAATATCAAACAAATAAGAGCTTTTTTCACCTCCAATGGCTAATCTTTACATTCTAAATAGATTTTTTTTTTTTTTTTTATGATAAAGATGAGCACATTTATTGAATCGAGAAAAGGTAAATGCCAAAATTACAGCCGAAGGCCGAGAAAGGAGAGAGGTGCCCCATGCAAAAGAGAGCGACGCGAAAGGAAGCCGGCGAAAAAAAGAAAACCCATAAAACTGCAGAGTCGGAAGGGCAAACCACAAAGCTGCTGAATGCGAAACCCACCCCATGGCGGCGCTAAAGCTCAACAAATTAAAGAGAAGCATCTTTGAAGTGGACAACTTATTTCTGTCGATACAATCATAATTATAATACCCCGTCGGCTTTACATGTCAATTTGATAACTCGTCTCTGGGGAATTTGATTTTTTTTTTTTTTTACCAAATTGTTTTGGTTCTTAAAAAAATGAAAGGCTGGGCCGCCATCTAGAGTTCTATATCTATGAATACAATTCTACAATGATAAAAAGAAATAAAAAAAAAAATCATGAAATTAATATAAATAAAGGTTACAGCATTCTACAATCTCTCTGTCTAACGGAGAAAACAACGTTCGTGCTGAGCAAAGAGCTTCTCCCAATGTTGTTGGAAAAGCTAAGTTAACTCTTAAAATTTTATGATTTTATAAGTTAATATATATCCTAACATATTAAATTAAATTAAAATTTAAAAATTAATAAAATTAGTTAAACTCGGATTAATTTTACGAGTTTAAAAATAATATAAAATTATATATTTTGATAATTTGTACCTTAATATTTTCATTATTTTAAATTTATATTTTACAAAAACTTGTGCAATTTGATAATCAAGGGTTTGATTTTTGACTATAATTATTATAATTTTTTTAACGATACAAGTTATTTGTGGATTTTATTTCCATAAAATTAGAATACCTATTCATTCTTCACACTTTTTTATGTAAATTATTAACATATCAATTGATATATCACTTTGTTTTAGCTAGCAAATATATAGAATAAAAGTTGTAAATTAACATGCTTGACCTTTAGAGTAATTAATGTTAAATGATCTATTAAAATTTGAAGGGACTCATTTCATGTAAATAAAGAAGTAATGGGTCGATTTGTCCAAGAAGTAGAGGAATTAATGTGAATAAAATAAAGATGTTTGAACTTTTTTATTGTTTATTTTTTTAATTTTAATTATGTTATATTATTAATTAATACTTGATTAAAATTATTAATATATAATTAGTTAAAATATTTTACTTATAATTTTATAATTCGAGTTTATATTATATATTCCGTATCGTGTTAAAAAAAGCGTTTTTAACAATCTTGGCTTCACGCACAACTGAACAACACAGTAAAAATATATATATATATATATATATATATATATATATATATATATATCAATAGGCTATCAATAATATATTTGTACAAGATATAAAATTTTGTTTGTTTTTTTTTATTATTATTTCAAATTAAATATTCTAGTATTTAAATTTTTTATATGATAATATTAAAAATATTTTTTAAAAAATATATTTTAATATATTTATGAGTGATTCTATGTATCTTAGGGGAAAATTTATACCTAGTATTCATATAAAAATCTCTATCGGTGATGTAATAAGTAAAATCTGTTTTGATAATGACAAAATTTCATAGCATTTTGTGTTTCCATTTATCGGACCTTTTTGTAAGTTATATATATATATATATATATATATATATATATATATATGCGCGCGCAAACAAAAGAAACATACGAAAAGATACACAGCTGGTAGCCTGCTACGTACATCTACCAGCATTATTTTAGAGTTTTTTATTTGATTCAGTTTTTATTAAAAAAAATTAAATTATTAAAAAAAAACTTAAAATCCAGTTTAAACTTAGTTTTAATTTAATTTTTTAGAATAAAAATTAATTCAAACTAATCAATTTCAGTTTGATTCAGTTTGATTATTTTATATTAAAACAATAAAACTATATTGTTTTTTAAGATTATTTTTGTAATTTTTATTAGGATTTTTTTGGTTTGGCTCCAATTTTTCAATTTAGATTCAGTTTGATTTAAATTTTTTTTATTTTAAATTTATAAAACCGGACTAGTTAGTTTTTTAAAAATTCTAATCGATTTAATTTTTTTTCACTGTTTAATTTTTTTTTTTATTTTTTTAGTTTAAACAATTTTTAAATTTTTTTCCATACCAAACTCCATTTTTTTATGGCATCCTCGATCTGGACGATCGATCGTGAAAGATTAGAAGCCTCTAGGAAATGAGGAGGGAACACGTGTGTGTGATAAAAAGAAAATAACAATAGTAGTGACAAGAAGACATGTGCACAAGTAGGTTGCAATATTACAAATTATAGTGGCCTGATTTTGCCTCAGTCGTGTCCGAATATTGGCTCTAAACATCGATTATAACCTTAAAGTGTCGGTTATATCACATGGGTTGTCTCTCTCGAGTGATAGAAATTATCAAAATATAATCACAGATAATGATACCAGCAGTGAAACAATTCCAAAACTTAAAAAAGATAGCTCGATCCAATCAGGAAAATGGGGAGTTGCCTCTTGAGTTGCTCAATCATTCATAGCGCTTAAATTCAAGAGGTGGTCGGTGATCATTGATCAACGAATGTACCAAGCTATCATGAAAGTGAAAATGGAGAATATAAATTACAGAAGCGAATTATATATAAGAAGGAAGATGCCACGAATGTTTGAGAAAAAGGTTTATCTGATTGCATAGCAGAAACGCAATCTCTCGCATGCATTGTTGGCAAGTGGTAACTCCTTTTTCCACGTGGAATGTGGAAAAAACAGGAATAACAATCAATCGATCAACATTAAGGAATAATTGTGTTCATTTTTACTGTAATTAGAGCATAATTCTCAAAAAAAGATTAGATAGAGCATCTTCTTTGTGTTCACTGCACTTAAAATAGTTAAATCATGAAGAGATTGTTCGAGTCTTGGAATGTGAAGGGAGAAACAAAAACAAAGTAGGTGAGGGTTCACAGAACTTGTCTCGACAATCTTACACGAATCTCAGAAGGGACAAGGGGGGTTAGTGAATTCAAATTTTTTTGCTACATGTAATATTTGCAAAGAACAAGGCAAAGGAGACATGGCAAGATTGGATTAAAATTATAGGGCAAAGGACGGACTTGCTGTGATTTCTTTAAAAATCAGAAGAATTTGCTGTGATTTAACAATGTTTTGTATCAAGTTTGACTGTCCACCGATTTAAGAGCAGGATCTTCTTAATTATTGAAAAAAAATCCCATTAAATTTGAAAACGAGTTTTCATCCAGTTCAGTTTGGTTTTAGATTGCTCTATGGGTGCACGTGACGATTGACATAGACGATAAATGCTTGTAACTCTAATCAGCTGGTAAATGAGACATATCCCAAAACTAATATGTCTCGCTCTCTCATGAGCTGTAAAATATTTCTGGCAATCTTATGCTTGAAGGTTCAGGCTACAGAATTCTGGGTAGACAAAAGGAGTAGGGTTATGTTCTTTCTTTCGGAAATAGTATAAACTGCAAGTAAGGTTTCCAGCCTTGTGATTTTGTAACAGTACTCGGAGCAGAAGAGCTCAGTTGAGGGTCCACATTCCACAACCCGTGAAACTAAAGGATCAAAGTCATTGAGAAGTCAGGAAAGGACCCATTATCTTCGAGGCAATCAAGATTTGCTGAGAACAGAGAACATAAAAGCAATCAATTCCAGCTAGCCACCAAAGTTGCCTAATAGAATGACTTATCAGCTATCAATAAAGAAATTTTCAACAGATATTGCTTCTATCAATGATAGCACTTCTTACCATAATATCATGCTGGATGAAGTGGTAGTAGCTTCCGCATGTTACAGTTTCATAAGAATTAAGTTAACCAAGAAATGCTTGTGAAGGTCAACCGAAGAAATATGCAATCTATGGTTTTATGAAGGTTCAGAGAAAAAACTATCAGGAAAGTTTGCAGACGGGGAAAGTGTAGAATTGTTGCAAAGTAAATCACAACCAACCTAGTAAGGAATCTACCGGGCTAGTGCTTGCAGGTGTTTCAGGGGTTAAGCATTTAGGTACTGTAAAATGTGAAGAACAAGGAGGAAATTGGGAAATTGGGTTTGACATTATTCGTGCTCTTCTTATGTTGGAAAGTATTTACTTGTGATACTCTGATGATGGAGACCTCCTGAAGGGAAACGGATGCAGTCCAATTTGACCGGAAAGCATATACGTGACAAGCCACTTCAAGAATTTGCATAAACATGTGAGCTATTGCTATATTAATTTCATAAAGGTCTTGAATGGACTTCTAATCCTTTTTGTTTTTGATTGGTTACACCAGCTAAATCATAACCAAAATCAACCTCTAAAAGGTTCTTAATCTGTACCCACAACAAAAGTTTCTGATTTTGTGCTTAAAAAAAAAACTCAAAATGGAAATCCTGCATGTTACCTTCCAATATTCACCCACCAAAACAAGGCGAGAGAGAGAGATTCCCTCCAGCTAAAAAGAAAAGATCAATGATTGGTCTTTTTCTTGCATTGTTCCCTTCCTTATCCACCACTCCAGCCTGATATCCTGCGAGGTGTGAGAGTCATATATGCATCGCCAATAAAGTGGCACCACTAGGGGAAGTTCCAAGAAAAAGCATTTCTGTATATTTTGCACACCATCTCAACTAACAAATCCCCCCTTGCCAGTCTCTTGATTCTATCTCCCTCTCTAACAATAACTCAGTTTCAATATAAAATAACAGCAATTAGTGATAACAATGAAGAGGGAGATAGATTAATTAATCAATGCCAATCGGGCAAGTCAGATGCGTGTCATGATCACCCCTCGTGGCCTAGTTAACAAAAAGTAATGCCCTTCACTGGAGTTTGTATGGCAGACCCCAACCTCCCCATGTTACAACTTACACTTTAAATGTCCCCACTCCTTCCCTTTTTTATAACCTCACATCCCTCCCCTTACCTCCTTCAATCTCTCATCAACTCTCCCTTTCCCTCCTTCATCAACAATCCCTCTTTGTTCCAATCTTTTCATAAGCCCTCTTGTCACATACCACTCGTACTTTACACATTAACTTGGCTAAAAATCCCCTGCAACACATTTTCTAGAAAAATGTGCAGCTCCAACGCTAAGGTGACCACAGGAGTTGAAATAACACCAGCAGTGGCTAGGATCAATGGCCGGCCTGTCCTTCAACCTACATGTAATCGTGTTCCTACGCTTGAAAGGCATAATTCTCTAAAGAAAACAGCACTAAAGTCTCCTCCTCCTCCTCCACCGCCACTACCTCCACCAACTTCGGCTAATAAGGCCACCAAGGCCTCACCTCCTTTATCCCCAAAGTCGAAGTCCCCCAGATTACCGGCTATTAAGAGAGGGAGTGATGCTAATAGCTTGAATTCAAGTTCTGATAAGGTCGTGATTCCAAGAAGCACTACAAAGACACCGATTTTAGAGAGAAAGAAGTCGAAAAGTTTCAAGGAAAGTACTGTTGGGAGTGGAGCACTTTCTTCTCCTATTGAGGCATCGTTGAGTTATTCTTCTTCTTTGATCGTGGAGGCACCAGGGAGCATTGCTGCCGTGAGGAGAGAACAAATGGCACTCCAACATGCACAGAGAAAGATGAGAATTGCTCATTATGGAAGATCGAAGTCCTCCAGGTTTGAAGCTAAAGTTGTTCCCGTTGATTCTTCAATCAATGTGACAACAAAGACTGATGAAGAAGAAAAGAGATGCAGTTTTATCACAGCAAATTCAGGTAAATGAGTTGACCAAATGTTTGTTAGATTCCTGTGGTTGAATTTGGTGAAAATAATTTTCAACTTGAATGAGACATCCTCTAATTATGCTCCAAACTTCCAATGTTTTTGTGCTTAGATCCCATCTATGTTGCATACCATGATAAAGAATGGGGAGTTCCAGTCCATGATGACAAGTAAAGACTCTGCCTTGGCCTCTGTCCCTTCATTTCTCTGTCCCGTTCAATTGCAAACGAATACGTTTTTTAACATTCCTAAATTTCTTACAGGATGTTATTTGAATTGCTAGTTCTAAGCGGTGCTCAGGTTGGCTCGGATTGGACTTCGATCTTGAAGAAACGCCAAGATTTCAGGTGGGTTTTTTTTTTTTTTTTTAAAAAAAAAAACACCGAATTCCTTTGTCTCCCTGTTTCTCAGAATTAGCAAAAGCTAATTTTTCCTCTTCTGCAGGGATGCATTTTCAGGATTTGATGCAGAAATTGTGGCCAACATTACTGAAAAACAAATGATGTCAATCAGTGCAGAATATGGGATTGAGATTAGCCGAGTCCGAGGAGTTGTGGACAACTCTAAAAGAATTCTCGAGGTAACTAATTAATCTAGCATCGAAAGTCGCAAATCATTTCGTCTTTTTCATAGTCCGCTCCGGTCCCTTCTTTTCATGGCACTCCTGTTGCATATAAAAACGTATTCTTGCATTATTCAAACTTCAAAAGAACCTTTTGTATTCGGTTTAAAAAGAACATGTTTAAGAGTTCATGATTAAGAAAAGATGCAATCTCTTGATTAATGTCAACAGCTTGTTATTTAGTCTTCCCTTTTTCCTCTTTGTTTGGTGAAAAGTAGTTGGCAAGCAAGCTCCGATCCCTTCCTGATTTTAAATTCATGGTGCACCCCACATTTTCTGTTAATAACCATGCAACGAAGGGACCCGTTGTTATTTAATTAGACCTTGTTTCATTTGAAAATTGATAGTCTCAATTGCTAAAAACCATGTGGTTGCTAATGTTTCTTGTAATAAACTTTGCGTCCTTACAGATCAAAAAGGAGTTCGGGTCATTTGACAGATACATATGGACATTTGTGAATAACAAGCCTTTCTCCAACCAATACAAATTTGGGCACAAGATTCCAGTTAAGACATCAAAATCAGAAACTATAAGCAAAGACATGGTTAGGAGGGGGTTCAGGTTTGTTGGTCCAACCATGGTTCACTCTTTCATGCAAGCTGTAGGGTTAACCAATGACCACTTGATCACCTGCCATAGGCATCTTCCATGCACCTTAATGGCAGCCCGCAGGCCTACCGAGGCACAAGCTGATCAATAGACTCAAACTGACATTAAAAGGGGGGACACAGAAAAATTAACAAGACATAAAGAATATATGCTATTATGCATATGTGTAGTTAAGCTCATTCTCTAACTTGGAATGGTTGTGTATACTATTATATAGGAAGAAATATTAAAAGGGTTTGTGACTAGTCACTTTGTGAGATGCTGTGAGATTTTTCTTTTAAATTTGTTTCTAATTACAGTTTGAGGGCGCGATGAAATGGATTAGAGAGAGGAAAGGTTGGCAGAGTACTGTTGTGGTGGAGGAGACAGGTAGCATGTGCAATTGGGAGGTAGTGGCATGTGTGGGTTGCCAGT
Organism: Populus alba; assembly: GCF_005239225.2. Classification (NCBI taxonomy): domain Eukaryota; kingdom Viridiplantae; phylum Streptophyta; class Magnoliopsida; order Malpighiales; family Salicaceae; genus Populus; species Populus alba. The sequence continues at coordinate 16,910,209 of NC_133293.1, forward strand.
TGCTTTTTATTCCATGTGACCTCTCACACTTTGCCTTATTCGAGGGGTTTTCCTTTAACAGGCTGTGTGAGATACTCTTCGAAGGAGGGTAGGGCCACCTACTATCATCCCCATCTCCCTCTCTTTCTATGTGTTTTGAGCTATAATTCTCATTAACCTTTTTAGCTTCTGAGAGAATATTATACTCCAAATGTGAAATGTATCTTGGATTTGGTGTGACATTTTCAGTGTTGTTCGATGCATTTATCATGTGCTTCCTTTTACAATTTATCTTTCTATAATTTGTAACCATATATGGATTGGATGAGATATCATCTCCATGTGCCCACTGTCTATTTCATACGCTCTAAGTTCTATCACAGAAACGCATTTTGCTATAAAATCAGACACCAGCATAATGCAGAGAGAGAAAATACGACGTCAGATACACCGAGCCATTCTTTAATATAACAGAGGAAAATTGATGAATACAGAACAATGAGCTAGGCCCTCGTTTATTACAAGGAAAGAAGCAAGGTTGTGCATGATTTTAGAGTTTCAAGCTTCAACATAAACGATAATAGATGAATTTAATGGGTTCTTGGTGAGAATCTGACTCGTTCTCTTTACTCTAGCATCATATAGAAGGAGAACGATGCGTCAGTCCGCAAACATTTACCAAGAAGTATGTAATAAAACACTTCTGGCGAAATAGTTGAATACTTTGCAATATAAACTTTAAGAAGTCAAATCGATGACTAATTCATGTGACGAGTGAGAATATGTTCGACACGGTTTTTGAATTATGACATTTAATTTCAAGTTTTATATATAATTAACTTGAGAGCTTTCTATACTTGAGATGTCATTGCATAAGAACTTCCCAGCACCATTTTTTCATAACCAACTTAGTTTCAAAAGTATAGTAACTGTTAGTTGTAATCTAAAACCACTATTCTTGTTGAGTTATAGCCCAGTATTGCTATAAAACAGTCACATCCTTCTTGAGTTAGATCTTATATAAAATATAAACCACGCATGGCATTAGGTATTCATGACTATAGCAACAAGAAAAGGACGTAGTTCTAACCTGCAAGATCAAATTACGGGATCTTCACCAGAAGACGCTTATACTCTGTTTCATATAGGAGTCACTGATTAGCAGCAAAAAAAGATATATACTGGGTTTAGGCTATAGTCGTAACAAAGTGTTCAAAGACAAACTGAGATCAGCGAATGATCCGCATCCCAGATAGCCAAATCTGGCTGTTCCCCAACTTGTTGAAAAGTAAACGAGTCAAATAATTAAGCCAGCAGTTTCCCAATATCACAGCACACAGATTTAAGCAAGATATAAGCAATTTCTTCTGATTCCATGCATAAAATCCGTGGCCTGGAAAGACTTTGAGCAAAATTTTCCAACGAATAATGCCTGGTCACCCAAGCTTTCTACTTTGACCCGCTTTGGGCGACACTCATGTCCAGTTTGAATACCTGAAAACCAGCAGTTCTTCTACAACCATGTCTGTTGCCTGGCTACAAGACTTCGGCATTCTCATGACCATTGGAATGTCACCGCGTGACTCAACTAGATAGCTAGTTGCATAAAATTCAAAGATTTTCCATTATCCAAACCCTTGTCTAACTTGCTGCCACTCTCCATTTCGAGGTCATATACCCTCCTTAGTCAACACATAGAAACATGCCCTTCGATATTGTCATGTCTGCAGGGCAAGCGGGACGATCCTTGACGGGTGTCCAAAACAAGTCCTTTGGTCTACAAAACAAAACAGACTCCCGAACAGAAGGAGTCCCTCAACTGTGAGGAAGTCCGACGAAGGCTTGATCAGGAAACGCTACTTGTATACATGTTGCACAAACAACACCGAACCAGAGATTCTTAGGCGGTAGCAGTTAAATGTTGTATGGTTTATATTTTACTGGTGAGACAGCAGCTATTGCCAACACAGAAGTAGATGCATCGAAGCTAGCTAGTTCCAGTGGAGCAGAGGCAGAAGCGGTTAGACAGGTATCACCGGAAAGTAACACCTCTACTGTTGTGAATTTAGCAGAGAAAGGTAGGCAGAGGAATATGCTGAGACACGGTGGAGGTGGAGCTCCAACAGCGCTTTCTCCTCAAAACACTAGGCCGTGGGAGAGTTCTACGTGGTCAAACTCCCAGTCAGCAGGGTTAGGATTTTACATGGTTTTATTTAACCCGTGCTTGCTGCCTTTTCTTTTTGGGAAATTATTCAGTAAGAAAATATGGCGAGGGAATAAAGACCGAAGCGAAAGTGCACAGAATCACATAGCCCTTGGATAATTTTGTATGAATAGCAAGCTCGAATAGAAAATAAAGAGCATAAATATAGAAAACTACTCGCTTTTTGACAAGGATTATCAGGTTTAGCCACCACCAGAAACACCCTTATTTCTAGTTTACAATTTCATTTTTTTTTTCTTTTTATTGATGTAATAATCAAACCTAAATAAAAGCCTACCCAGCCCTTCACCACTTAGGAAACAAATCCCAAGGGCAAAACCACATTAAGAATTTCCACCATTTTACAGAGGGTAAAAAACCCACAAAAGAAAGGGACAAAAAATCAAATTGAAAGGAAGGAAAAAACAACTAAAGAAAACTACATAATACCCCAATGTTAGTAGGGGGGATTTGGGCTTTCTCATATGATACAGACAAGGAACCACTTCGAGTGTCGCCAAGGCATCCCCTCCTTGAAAAAATTTTACTCCCAGTACCTCGCAACAAAGGATCTTCGTTTTTTTTTTTTTTTTCCTGAACGTTCCCCATTCAGGTGGCTTTTGCATCAGCAGCAATGACTGTATTTCTACAGCTCCGAATTCAACTGCTGTCATTCTATTGTGTTTTCTCCAACCCGAGCGCCCGCCTTGTTTTTGGTAGCAGATATATCTATCGACTGAAAACCAGTGATCAATTCATTTGTTTTCTGCTGCCAAATAGATGAGAAAATCACAAGATTAATAAACCAACACTATATCAAATAAAAAATCATGTTAGAATAATACAACAATAAGCGAGAACATGTGAGCACGTCTGAAGGAGAGGAAAAACTTGGCATGATTACAACACTTTTTAAGAACAGAATAAAGCCAAATCCCAATTTCATATCTTTAATGGCATAACATTGTCCACTATCTTTTTGTATGGAGAACCATTCTTTATCCTTTAGTATTTTATGGGAAGAGAATCAAATACAGAATCTTAAGATGCAACAGCTTCACGCCATTAGCCATTGATTTTGATAGCAAATATGATTCTCAATCCTCCAAAGATTATGATGACAAGATGGTCTACTAATGAATGCACTCACCAAAACAATCCATGAGATTTGAAGGGAGAAAAACGAAAGAGAATAAATACACAAATACGTAATAATAATAAAAAAAAAAGGAACAACGGTAGGAAGCTAACCTGTTTATGATCAAAATGGGTCAATGACCTTGGTCTTCTCTCATGCATCACCTTCTGGCGACTTTCATAAAAATCGAAGTCATCCAATATTGATGTCTTTGAAACATAGTTCTTGAATATGTTAAGAATTTCAATACCTTGAGGAAATTTTACCTGAAATGGAAGAGATGGTTAAAATTGGTTCAAAGAGAGCACAGAATTCTCACGAACAAAAGACCAGCAGCGAAAAAATGTTAGTCAAGCACACCTCCTGTGTGTCTCTGCTATTTGTTACCGGCTTGTTCTCATTATTTTCAAGTATTATATGTCGTAGTTGCGGGTTTGGAATATCTTTAATGATATGCCACTTGACTGGGAAATAACCATTCCACTTCTCCTGTTGCCAGAAATCCATGTTTTTATTGAAATCAACACGACCGATCATTTCTGCAACTCCACAGAACTGGCCACTTGCATTTACCTAAATCAGCCAATAAAATTCAAATAGAAATGCATCAGTACATTAACAAGGAGAAAATAATGGAGCACAGTAGGTAGTGACTGAAACTCAGGTGCCAAAATTAAAATTCAGGTGCGTACCGAAAAGAAAAGAAACACAGGGCAACTGCAGCCTTTCTGTTGCGAATCTAGATATGCACTATCCAGCCTCTTATTTCCATTAGGAGTACTGGCCCACACATTGTACTTGATGCTTTTATGAATATCATCTTCACTGTAAGATTTGATAACAAAGAAAAATGCATGATCGTAGCTGGTTGGAAAGTCAGGAAGGTTATATTGATCCCTGCTAATAACTGAAGTTATGCTGTTACTGTTTCCGTTCCCATCAGGACCCAAAGATTCAGCAGCATTACCTCCAAATGCCACATAACCTTTTGCATTTGTTGTCCTGGGACCATGATTCTGCTCATTAAGCAATGCATCGTTGATGCCACTGGTCTTGCTTCTTGCTTTCAGCTTTTCATTGCTTCCCCATCCCCTTGCATTTGCCTTAATAGTGTTATTTGGATAGAGCATTTCACCCTTCCCTGGATTATAAGATGGAAACTTTGAAAATGGAAAATACCCCTTGCCCAGTACATCTGGCTGGAATGGAGAGGCATGCTGTGAAGCCTGAAAGTAGAGGGAAAAAGAATCATCAAAACAACCTCAAAAGGAAAAGACACGAGGATATACTGCAAAGTATAAAGAACTGAAATACCTTGCCCGGTAATTTTAACTGGTTACGCATGCCATGACCAGATGAGACATCCAGCGCTGGAAGGGAAGTCTTAGTTTCTAACGATTTGCTTAAGTCAGAAGGCAGTGCCTTTTTTGATACAGGACCACGAGGGTTACTAGGTGAAAACCTGTTTGGTTTAGTTCTAGGAATTTCCAGAACTCCGCTGTGGCCATAATTCCCTATTGTTCCATCCCCAGCAAAAACAGATGGGTTCCATATGTGTGGTAAAGACTCTCCATAGGAAACAGGAGTTGGAATATATCCAGGGGAAGGAATGGATGGTTGGAACATGGAGCTTGGTGAATATGGTGATTGAGCAACAAATTGTCCATCAACGCCAATCATGCTTACAGGCACATAAGTGCCGTAAGAGCTGTAATTATGGTGTATCCCTGGCATGAAGTACATCAAAGACCCATTATCTGCTTGCATGACCTAGGTGAAGCATGCGTGAATGTCAGATAACCTGCTTGCATGATTTGATTAAAAAACACGAATGACACATTTGTTGCCATTGAAATTATGCTTTTTTTGCTCAAAAGATTTCCAAAATTCAGATAACTACCCTGACAGTGACTATCAAGTAGACAAAAATAAAAGACCTAATTAAAGAAGAAAAGGAATGATTGTTTCCATATCATTAATGACCAGAACAAAGATTAAAATTCCTTACAGGGTATTGAAGTTCTGTTCCATCACCAGCCACGTAGTATACTTGGTCATTAGACCCTCCTCCAAAAGTAGCATCATAACCTGGTAAAAAGCTACTGTCAGAAATGCATAATCAATAGACATACACAAACAAAAACAATAGATCGTACTTCTTCATCTGTTGAAACGAACAAACCTGGATAGTAATATCCGTAGTAGTAGTTCTCAGCTGGATATGGCAAGGCCTGATCTGTAGTCAGGGAATCATGATCGAACACATCATCTTCTTTGACACTCCCAGTAGCATCTCCTGCCGAAGAAATACACGACGTTGCATCTGATGGGCTCCCATCCTTTGAAGGGACCTAAATTAAAATAAATAAACAGATTCATAAATTAATTATTTCGATCGTTATTTATACATAAGAATTCAAATTCAATCAATGGAAACAAGGGGTGAGTTTATAGGCGCTAAATTACCGTGTTAGATTCGGAGAGTTCTAGAGAAGGATCAACCTTAAGATTCCTCATCATTTCTTCAATTGCTGATAATCATTAATTAAAAGAAAGAAAGAAAGAAAGAAAAAACAAAACAAAGTAAAAAATCACGGCAATAACAACCAAAACTATATAATAAAAAATATATATTTGCAATAACAATTCTAAAAATTGGAAAAAAAAATGTACTCAGATCTGCACAATTATTGAACACGTAAAAAGGAAAGAAGAAACACTTAATATCCAGCAGACCGGTCATTGCTGTATTCAGTAAGTCTTTTGAAAACAACCAAATAACAGAAAACAAAAAAAGAAAGTAAATCAAATTCATAAACTCGTTTAATTTTTTTCTTTCTTTCCGGAAAAAATTAATTAAAGTTAAAACTCATAACTCTATCATAATCCGACGAATAACAAAAATACACACATACAGAGAGAGGATTACGTTTATGAGGAGATTGTTGTTGTTGTTGTTGAGCCATCAAAACTGAAGTCAATAGTAGGAGCAGTGAAGCAGAAGGATCCAAACACGGTCTTAAAAGGCAAGGCAGCCTCTTCCTATATATCGGAGATCCTAAAGTGGAAAAAAGAAAGAAAGACAGAAGCAAATTGAAAAGATAGCGAATAAATCGAAGGACCGGAGAACGCGTTGTGTTGTTCGAACGAACTCTGATTTTTGGATATTTTTACTGACCGGAAATATCGGGATTATGATTGTACTCTGATTCCGCTTTTTGCAGAGCAGGCCCGAAATATCGGACACCAAGAATACACTGTGATAATACTGGGAGAGAGCGTTCCTGAAGTGGTGTGTTTTTCCTGTGATGATTGATTGCTTGGTTGAAGGAGAGAGGAAGGCGAAATGAAGGGAGAGAGAAATGCCTTCAGGAATATTAGTAAGGGAAAGGGACGGCGGAGAGGATGACACGTCAGTTATAGGTTACATAGCTCGCTCTTTTTATTTTAGTATTTTTAATAACAATTGTTATTTTTAATATGCTATTATTTCATTTTATACATGTTATTTTATTTATAAAAAATTTTCATTTACCTGTTTTTATTTGGGAAAAAAAGGATTAGTGAGGTTTATTATTATTATTATTATTATATTGTCGTGTTGTGATCATATTGTCGAGAGGCATTCTATGATCTCCCCCACTCAGTTTTTTTTCCTTGTTTTACATGCTCGTTAAGCGTTCAGCCTGCTTCCACTGTGGGCAAAGTTTGAATCTAGATATTTACAGGATATTATATCAATATTATATTAATTTAAGTTTTGGAGTGCTTTTTTTTTTTTTTTCATTGGGTTCATCAAGTTCTTCATGTCAGTTTCATCAACTTATACAAAGCACTCTTAATCTGTTTATTAAATATATTTTCCAGCTCGTCAACTAGTGTGGGATGTTAAAACTGAGTAAAAAAATAATTTATTCTTGTTTTTTATTTTTTTTATAGTTGAGAAAACTTTTTTTTTTTTTTCATGGCCGACGAAACCTCATTACTATGGTAATTTCTATGATTATATTTAGGGGCGGAACTAGGGGAGGTAAACACTGGTTCGGGTCCTTGCAAAATATTTTAATTTTTTTATTTAGTATTTTAATATGAAATAATATAATATTTTATTTTAAATAAATAAGTTTTTTTAATAATATATCTTATTATAGTAATTTTAACCTTCTTTATTAAATATTACTAACTCCACCCCTGATTACATCAATGATAAATCAACGGTTACGCTTACAACTATACTCAGCAGATATGCTTATGACTATACAACAAAGCCACACCTATAAATAATTTTTATGATAATTTATACACGTTAAAAAGGTAACATTATTGTAATTATTTTTTTTTTTTACCTTTATTAGTTCAAGTCTTTTAAATATATATATTTGCAAGACTTGAGGATATATTAAAAAACTACAGGAGGTCTTATATAATATATACATCTCTATAGGTATTTTTATAAATATCTTAAATATTTATAAAATATTTATATCAAATGTTTTATAACTTATATATTTACGAGATATTTATATAAAATACTTCTTAAGATATTTATTTTAAATAAATCTATATAAATTCATCTCTTTATAAACATAAAAAAAGTCATCTTTCTTAGCTTGTATAATACAGAAGCATTCAATTCTATAAAATATTCATTATTCCCATCAAATGTACAAATATTATACTGGTTTAAAGCTTTGTAGTGTTTTTCTTATTACATGTATTATCAGGTCCATTAATTTTTCCAGGTTTAATTTTATCACCCCATATAAAAAAAATCATTTTTTCCCGTTTAGCAACTTGAACACAACTCTTTGGATGCGCGCATAATGGTTCCTTTACTAGTTGCATGGAAGCATTTCCCTTCACAACGAAATTGACAGCATATATAGAGAAGATATATTTATGCTCATCAATCCGACGGCTGGGATTATACTAAACAAGATAAGCAATTTGGAATTCCACATCCTGTAATGATACTTTTGCACGTGAAAGGGAACAAAATAAATAGAAGGGTCATCTCCAAAAACTCTTGCCACTATACCGGCCGGTACTCCCAATCTTGTCCACTTTTTTTTTTTTTTTGTTATCATTTCCATTTTTTAATTTTAAAAATAAATAATTATTTTTTTAATTAGGATATTTTCAAATAAACCACGGGACACAAGGAGGGTTCTAGAAGGAGAGAAAAATCGAGACTAGCTTTATTAGGTTTTCTTGGCGGGCAAGTCCTGCCAGGCTGCCAGCCATCCATTTCTTTCATTAAAACAAAAAAATCCAGTTATTTTTTTTTTTTTAACGATGGTTCCATTGTTAGGAGAGCATGAGCCGCCACGTTTGACCCCTACAATGGCTGCACGTGTCAGGCCTATGCGATACTCCATCATCGAATTGGATAGATAAACAATTCTTAGTATTTTTTTTTTCTTTTTTTAAATAGTACTGGCCTAGAAAGTTTTGGCGCACTGCATTTTCATGCGTTTTGCTGTTGAAAATAATGCAATCCACTAGATTAGGTTGTTCTTAACATCTAGTTTTTTTTAATAAAAAATATCACTAATTATGCTGTTTGAAAGATTAAAAAAAAAATTGTCAAAATTGTTTTGACGTTTTATTGATTCCAAGCATAGATTTGTAATATTATTCAAATATTCCTTAATTATGCTGGCCACTGCTTTTGAACAAAAAAAATTCCTCGATATTCCTGCACAACAAGATATTCCCTGCACAACATTTTGTTGATCCCAAACAAGAGAAGCAAATTGAAAGCGTGTATTAGAGTGTTATGTTTGTTTATGTAGTAAGAACTTTTGAATATTTTTAATTTTATTTTTTATATTTTTAAATTATTTTAATGTGCTGATATTATTTTTAATATGTTTTAAAATAATTAAAAAAAATAAATAAACAACAGAGAAAAATGAATTTAGATCATGACACCTCTCTCCTTCATCCAACGTCAGTATTATTTCACATGTCATCCGCTTATCAGAACACGCAAGTACGGAATCATAAATACATATACATTTATACGCCAGCCCTCCTCATAAATACATATACCTTATTGGAATTCATGAATTCTTTTTTTGTTTTCTTTCTTCTTTTGGAAACCGAGGAGCTTAACTTTCAGTATGACTGACTTTCTTGATTACCCCGCCTTGCAGTTTGCTAATTACTCGCTAATAACCTTACACGTGTTAGGTTGTGGATAGCTTTACAGGGGAAACTAGTTTGATCTTCCAGCCTCCGCGGAGGGTAAGAGCATGTGTTAATGTCTTGGATATTTTTTTTTTTTTTCCAAATATCATAATAAAAGTACCTGTTAGTATCGTGAATATTTTGTTTATTTCAAATATCATGTTTTTTTTCATTAAAAAACATATACGTGCTGTTTTTTTAATCTTAATGTTTTTTATTTATTATATCCTAAAGGTTTTTTCTTTAACTGATAACAAATTAATTTTATTTTTATAAATACATTATGAAAATAAAAACTATATAAAAAAAGTTAAAGATAAATAATTAAAACAATCAATTTGAAAGACTGTCAAAATAAAAAAACAATAACTACTAATTAAAAAGTACAAACTGAACAATCTTTTTAAGAAAATAGAAGAGAGGGTGCTATTTTCTCTGATGAAGTGGTAATGGGATTTTTGGAGGATTTAAAATTTTAAAGTTAGCTTGATGTTGTATGCATCGCTTGATATATTCAGAGCCGATCAAATAGAAGAGAGGCGGCTGCTGCGCGCTAGCCTCGAGGAGCTTGAAGCACTTTGCTATTCTTCCGCACAGAGGACAAGTCAAACCTTGGAACCGTAACTAAGATTCCTAAAAACTTGCGATATCATTCTCTTGTTTAAGAGGCTTGTTTTTCTGAGTGTATAACTACTTGTGTAATCAAAGGCAACACTGTATTTTAATGGAAGGAAATATATTTCGAGTGAATATCTAATCTTCTCCCGTCAGCTTATTTGAGATTGTAATTGTAGTAATAATTTAAATTATTTTTTATTTAAAAATACATTAAAATTAATTTTTTTAATTTTTAAAATTTATTTTTCACATCAACACATTAAAACAATTAAAATAATTTATTTTAAAAAAAAATTAAAATTTTTAAGAACATACTTTGCAAGTATGATCAGTATTTGCCTAATTTCGAGTAGAGAAGGGACCGGAACTTGCAGTCACTTGCATTTTCGACTGGTGAGCTTTCTTAGTTTGGTAACAAGCACAAGGAACATCATGACTGCCAATGATTTATGTTCGCATGTTTTGCTTGTTCCATGTCAGTGTTCCCCGGCTTTGTTTAATGACATTTTTGGAGTTTATTTGTTCTGTTAAAAAGCCAATCTAAATCAAACGTGCATGGTGAAAAATGCCATCGAACAGGCATTAAGGATGCGATGCAAGATAACCTTATGCTTTGTGGAAACTCCCAAATCAATGTTCATGTTTTTTTTTTTTTTTAAGAAAAAAAATTCGGACCTTCTTAAATTTTCAAAGGATGAGAGAACGAGCAGGAGTTGTTTGCAGAAAAGGGGAAAAACAAAAAAGAGTCGCGTGGGAAATATTAAAGTTCACAGTATGCAAAAATCAAAGACATGCTTTAGAATCATATATACAGAGCACAAGTCCGTCTGAAATAAAACGATCACATGCTCATTAATACATCATTGCAGGAGTTCCTCACAACTTAATTAAGGATTTTACTGTCTGCTGACAAACAAGCAACTCCAACAATAATTTACAAGACGGCACTTTGTGCATTTAACAATTGCCTGCAAGGATTTAGCAGCTGCAAACATCAAGATCAGCCAAGATGCATGCTACTTTATATTCTCTGCCAATTTTAAATAGGCATGAAACTGTTAGAGCTTCTTGAGCAAAGCTTTCAGATGTGGCTGAATACCAGTTAGGTTGGTAGCCATTTGAACCACATATGATAAATCTCCATTCACCAATTCAAAATCTCGTGTTATCTCCTTCACCTGCCAAAGAAATACGAAGGTGATTCGCAATCACTTGCAATAAAAAATGAACAGATTTGTTTTAAAACAGAATCCACACAAAACTAAATAAAAAGAACACAGACAATTTTATTTTTCATGCTTCCTTAAAGACATTGCTTTATAATCCTCCTCTATTCTTTCAAGATAAAAACATAAAACATTTGCATAATTCCTCCTTTCTTCAACGGGACAAACTATGTTTCTAAATCTCTAGTATTCAATTCTAGCTGCAACCCTGTATGGATTGTTGTAATTCTGTTCAACCTGTACATGCTAAAATCCTCATCCTTGTAATATAATTACCATCAATATAAATGAATGAGCTTAGGATTACCATTACTAGAATAGTGACCCGTGAATCCCTATCTATAGATTTTTCTTTTGCTCGTGGCATGATATAACAGACTGTCCTCGCCTCTCATGCTGAACCATGGACAGTGAAATAAAAAAACCGGTAAATGGTTACATTGCTCAATGACAACATGCTTGTGTGGTATGGGAATTCAAGTAAAGGCTTCTCTAATATCTATGCTGAAATTTGAAAATCAAATACACAAATTTGATGTAGCTTTCGTCTAATGGTCGGAATGAGGTCTAAACTTACCATGACAGAAACATTCAACCATCCAAGGTATAAAATCAGCTAATGTTTGCACAAATTGAAGCTCCTGTGCATCACAGAACAAGTCTACTGGCATATAATTTGAAATAAAAATGAATCTGGTTTTGTCTTTAGGATCATGAACCAACTAATTATCAAGAATGCAGCCAGCTAGTCATTTTCCAAATAACCATTCCCAAATCCCAACTTAATTTTGTATACAGAAACAGAAAATTGGCAATGGTAATGGATACAGTGCCCTCTTTGCAGTACTAACGGCAACAGAAACGAGAGTTCCATGCTTCATCGACCAATAGTGAAGCATTCTTTAACTAGTAATGTAAAGTTATACCAAGGTTAATGTTGAGGATGCAAATAACCCATCGAACAAACAATATGAATGGTCGTGAAAAAGAAAAATCACCTTAGAAGCATTGCCCACCAATTGACTCTGAAGCTTGATCGTCTTATCTTGTGTATTATAAGTCCCTTTCTAAAAACAAATTACCAGAATATAATTCACCTGATACCACTAGTTAAGATAGGAAGCCAAAAAAAAAAGAAGATCCATATAATTTTCATCGTCAAACGTAAGGCATGAAAGTGAGAAAATTTAAAAAAAAAAAAAAAAAAACCTGGACTTCAACGATGCCAGTGCTCTGAGCAATGACAACTTCAATGGTACCATCAGGCTTGGGTCTCCAGTAACCACTCTCGGCATGCATAGGCTCTCCAGAATTGAGTTTCCAAGTCTTTTGATTATAAGCTATCACAGGCTACAAGAGAAAACCTACTCAGTATTTGCTGATGATCAAACTCAAAACTAAGGGGAAAGAAATATTGAAGCTATACCTTGCCAGGATTGGAAGAGAAATGGAGCTCTTCTCCATAAGAGAAAGAGTTGATAGTGGGATAGCCACCTTCTCCTTGGCCCCTCCATGTCCCCAGCAGATATGAGAGTGGCACGATTACTGGATGCACGGCTGCTGCTGACGGTGGCGTGACAGAGTCCATCCTCTACTACAGCTACCGTTCTTGATTTCTCTACCTAAGACTTTATTTTTGATTCAAGACCTTTTTAATTCTGGGTTGCAGAGGACAAGGTTATCGGCAGGCAGGGAGTGCCAGGCTGCTCTGCTACCCCTGCCTTCAGTTGTCTCCCCTAACACGGTCATGGATGGGCTGTATCAGGCCCGAATCAAAGCGGGTTTGAACCAAGTGGATGAGCCCCTTTTTCGGCCCAATTTCTTCCGTACCTTTATGGCCCAACATTCTTTGCCCATAAGTATATGGTAATTTTCACTCTGCTTTGTTCGATAGAAAGGGAAGCGCGCAAAAATCCAAACTTGTTTTGTTTTGTATACTTTTTAAGATTCCGTCTTTTAACTAAAATAGGAGGGAGGCAGTAAAAGATATTTTCCAGGTTTAGTTTGACCGTGTCAGAAAACGAGATGGCCAAAGATCGATGAAAGGTCAACGGCGTTTGTATTGATTTTTTTAAAAAACAAAATTGTAGATTCTTTTTTAATTCTTTATGTCTTTTTTTTTTAAAAAAAAAAACTGTTTGTGTTGCTTTTTTTCTTTTTTCTTTTTCTTAGAGTGATCGAAATGTGAGGATTTTGCTAATTTAGTGGCTAGTAGGTTCTCTTTCTTAAGTGATTGAAAAATTGAAATGTAAGGCTTCACTTCATTACTAATTATTATATAATCGAGGGATTGATTTGAAATTTCAAAAAATTATTGGAGTTGAAAGTCGCATACACGTGAAGATTAAACACAATTGTTGACAACGTGGATCCAAACGTGAATCAACTTGTATTTTAAAATATTTTAATTTTTTTATAAAATATTTTTTTATATTTTGGATTGTTTTGATATTTTGATTTTAAAAATAATTTTTTAAAAATAAAAAAATATATTATTTTAATGCATTTAAGCATAAAAAATATTTTGAAAGCAACTGCAACCATGCTTCAACACATGCCTTTATATTAAGGAATTTTTATCATTGAAAAACCTATTTGAATAATTGTTTTTTTTAAGACTGAAATAAAATCAATACATAGTTTGGGATTAATTTGAGATTTATATTGAAAGAAAAAAAATAGACAATTAAAATGTGTGTAATGTAAGTTATGAAGTTAAATTTAAGATTTTAAAATTATCAAAAACATGTGGTTGAGTCTATAATTGAGATTATTTATTATTTATAAAAATAATAAATACTGTAACAAACAATGCTATATATATATATATATATATATATAAGTAAAATATTATTAGATATAAAAGAACCGAAAGAAAATATCATTTGCAATTAAATATTATTTTTTTGATAAATTAAGAAGCTAGGCAGTTTCTTTTTCACTTATAAGTAGGTAAATATTATTTTAAAAATAATATTATAATTATAAATGATATTTAAACTATTAATTAAATTAAATTAAATTGATAGCTTAATTTAAAATGTGCAAAGCATATTCCATTGAAACTAGTAGTAGAATAAAATACAAGGCAAGGATAAAGGTGTAAAAGGACAATGACCCAACAAACAAAACTCATAGTTAATTTTCAAAGCTGTGCAGAATTGACCATTCGTCTCCAAAACAGAAGAACTTCCTTTCTAACTCCACAGAATCACTTCAAAAATGGGAAAGAAATTTGTGAAATACTTTGTGGTGGACGCATTCACTGAATCGGCTTTCAAGGGTAACCCAGCTGCTGTATGTTTTTTAGAATCTGAAAAGGATGAAAAATGGCTACAAGCTGTGGCGGTTGAGTTCAATATCTCCCAGACAGGTTACTTGACACCAATCACTACTGATATTACTGTCACTTCCAATCCTAGGTTCCGTCTTAGATGGTTCACTCCTGTTGCCGAGGTCAACACTTCTTTTTTCTTGTTAGTTTTTTTTTTTTAATGTATTTTCAACTAGTATGTGGTTGCTCTTTTTGTGGGTGATTAATTTTTATTGTTGTTAGTGGGTGTAAACTACTTCTGGATCAATCGGGTGGCGTGGTTTTGAATATTTTTGGCCAATTCGATGGCTTCATTCATTTACATGGAAGATACTAACAAGTTCATTACTTTTTAATGGCCCTTGAACAAACAACAATTTTTAGCTACAAATTTACTAACTGTATTGTACTGTATTACAAATGCAAGTTTTCCTGTTTGTATTTTGCGGTGGATGATTTATAATAAAGAGGGATTCTGAATTATTATCCTTTCCCCATTCACAGGTTAAGCTTTGTGGCCATGCAACATTAGCTGCTTCACACATACTATTTTCAAATGGCTTGGTCAATTCTGACATTATTGAATTTGACACGCTATCTGGGATCCTGACCGCTAAGAAAGTTCCTGAAAGTATCAACCCTGAGAATGTCTCAAATGGTGAAGCGAAAGAGAGCTTTCTCATTGAATTAGATTTCCCAGTTATCCCAACGACGGAGTTCTCCATAGACGCTGTGTCGATTTCTAAGACTCTGAATTCTGCTCCAATAATTGATCTCAAGAAGACCACATTCGGTGACCTCCTCGTAATATACCTCCGATTCCCTTTCTATTTAATGTTTTGTTATTCACATTTTTATACTTCCGTTTGCAACTCTTATTTGTTATTTTCTCACATAAATTTGCAACTAAGCACTGACCCTACTTTAAAAGAGTAATGTTTTGTTAGCATGAATGGCTCGAACCTTCCATGTATGTCATTTTTTTGTATCCGGATATGATACCATATGTATTCGGTTGAATGTTGAGTTCATTTGTGTACCAAAAATAATAGCTTGTCCTTTTTTGCAGGTTGTCTTGCCGTCTGGTAAAGATGTTACAGAAATAAATCCAGAATTTGACGAGATACTTAAATGTCCTGGTAGGGGGGTAATTGTTTCTGGAGTTGCTCCACCAGAGTCTGGATTTGATTTTTATAGCCGTTTCTTCTGCCCAAAACTTGGGATTAATGAGGTAATTTTATTGGCATTTTGTCTCATTCATCAGAATGCTCTTCAGACTTCTAATTCTAAACACCTTCCATTGCAATGTAAAGCTATTCCTAATTGATTGAAGTAATTGAAAGAAGTTCCTGACATTAAATATCAGGCCTTCACCAAATCTGACGAGTATCATACCTGCAAATTGAATGGAACATGATGGCCAAAATGTTAGAGATGCTGATAGCTAAATTCTTTCATCCGCTTTGTGTACTTTACCAATTTAAAGACTGCCCTGAGTCTAGGTTACCCGACCAGCATCAATTTTGATAACTTAATGGATAAACCTACCTGATTTGTCTTCTTTTGTGAATCCCTTCATTGCTGAATGTTGTTGGTCTAGAAAACACTGAATTTTCAGTAACTGAAAATAGACGGTGAAACTTTGAACACTCTCGCTAAATAAAATTGTATCTGTGAATACTTCCTCACGTCACAAGTTTGAATTCTTCAGGATCCTGTTTGTGGGAGTGCACATTGTGCGTTAGCACCTTATTGGAGCAAGAAACTTGGAAAGTGTGATTTTATGGCATATCAGGTACTCCCTCCCCTTCCTCTCTCAAAGATAGCAGTCTTAGAAAATCATATATTGCTTACGTTGTTTATCTTCTTCAGGCATCTCCTAGGAGTGGGATATTGGACATCCACGTAGATGAGCAGAACCAGAGAGTGTTGCTGCGGGGGAAAGCTGTTACTGTGATGGAAGGCTCTATACTGGTTTAGATTTGACATTGGATTCCGTTGTGCATGTATGAGAAAATAAATGAAAATTATTGAAATTGAACATTTCCTTTGTATTTCAATTAGAACTTTTGATTTGTAAACTTGTATGGTGCCTTTTTACTACACTTATTTTCTCCTGAAGTTTGCCCTGGGTGCCCTTCAACTTAATAAATGAAAACATCAGCTAATATCTTCTTTGTTATCACACCTTAAAAATTCATTAATTCTGGTATCATCAACTGATTTTGGAAATTATACTTCGTTATTAATGGATTGAATCCGTTTGACTGTTGTAGATTTCTTAACAAATCCGGAACATTGGTTGCATGATAATGGCTTGATCTTGCTGGAATTTGAGTCCCGAGAAACTAATAAAAGAGTTGAACGTTGTCCAACTTTCCAGGCATAAAAAATTATCATTGAAGGCTTTCATCATTCTAATGAAAGATTTGGTAGAAGGCATTCATCTTCATAGAAAGATTCAGAGGAAATTTTTATTTATTTCAAACGTATCTGATTAGTTAACGTATTACATGTCTGCCCTACAATATTTGAGCAATCCAGCATCATGAACGCATATAGCTGCACCATAATTACTCGCATGACACTGATTCTGTATTTATTTTTACATTTAAATAAAGATCTTGATACGCAAATAAATGTCACTGCGTCACCCTGGTTTTTCAAGGCATCTCCATCAGCCTTCTGAACAAAGAATAAAACGCACTCTCTGGGGGCGACGGGACAAGTAACTAGCTCGCAACTTTTGTCTGTTAAAGATTACAGCAAATTTCCTATGGAACGTGAGCCATTTGCTCCTTCAGTTGCTCCCCAGGTATTACAAAGAATGTCCAATGAAATGTGCTCAGATTGCAACTTTTTTTTTTTTTTCTTTCTTTTTGTTGTTAAGTTTACATGTTTCAAATACGGCTGCAGACATGTGTCTTGAAAATGAATTTTGCATGTGGAAATTGCCACAAGAAGATCAGGAAACAATTGCAGAAAACTCAAGGTATCCTTTTTACTGGTCTATTATTCTGAACAGCCTTCTTCTAGTCATGCATACGAAGAAACCAAAAGATTGAACTGCTATGCATCGAATTTGTTATGTTTTTCTTTTTTTCATTTGCTAGGTGTGCACTCCATCCACATAGATGCGAATGAGGGGAAGGTGACAGTCTCAAGTACAGTAGACCCTCATGTACTTATAGAAGAGTTTGCAAAGATTGGGAAGAAAGCACATCTTCTATGGGAACCAAGACCTCTCTTGATGAACCAAAAAAATGCTGATAACAGAGGTAAGAGAGTTCAAGATGCACTTTTTGATGCTTAACAAAATGGTATCGATCTAGATCAGCTGGCTCACCTGCAAAAATTCGCTGAGAATAAAAGGTTGAAACTTTTGGAGCTAAACCAAACCAACAACATAAAGATGACCTTCAATGATAACGGTGATATCAATCATACTGATCATGCCACAGACATCAATACAAACAATTTGCACGAGCTTAAAGGGAGTAATGGAGCTATGAATGGCCACAACCCACCACCTACGAATACATTTGGTCAAGGCCAATATGGTAATATCGGTGGTGCGAGCAGCAGCAGAGGTCCTGCTCCCTTTGGTAATGGTAGTGGTGGATGTGATCCCACAACGAAAAATGTACCTCCTTGTTGCCACGCTTTTGAGTTCAGCTGTGGCGGCAATAGATGGGGTGAGGAGAACGCTCAAAGGCCTCTACTGCCACCCAACTGTGATCCCACTGGTCCCATGCCAACATACAACCATGGTCCTTACGGCGCCACACCACCAAATCACTATGCTCCTCATGGATCGCAACCGGTGAATATCCTACACGCAGATGTAAACTGTGGTGGGGGTCATAAAACTTGCCGGGTGATGTGAGCTACAGCTTGTGCTGCAGGCTATGATTAGGTTAACGAATAATAAACCATTTTCTGTTGTTGCAAATCCACATGTGAACTTGGCATTCACGATACATTATTTCTTAGAGGGAAGCAATTTCATTATATTTTTCGATTTGTAATGTACAAAAATCCCTTTCCCCGTCGATATTGGCAAAGTGCGCACTTCAACTTATGAAATAAACAATGTCAACATTTTTTTTTAGCAAAGCTGCATTCTTGTTTACTTATGCAAACGTTGCCAATGAGGCAATGACGATATAACAGCAAATCTCAACTAGAATGCAGAGCTGGAGAGTAGTGGTGGGCAGAGAGGATGTGAAATGAAAAAGGACCTCTATTTTCCCTATTTTTCACAAAACAATAAGGAGGATTAAACGGATATCCACCCCTTATTCATAGCTATGACCGTTTCCCCTTCTTTTATTTCCTCCCCCCACGTACTTTAGTAGTTACAAAGCTTGAAGAGCTAGCTAGAATAGAATATGGTACTTGGGTGTTCCTTTTATTTTATTTTCTTTTATTTTTGCTTTATTTATGGGAATTTGTTTCCACAAAACTCTCTGAATCTTGAAAAACCAATACTAAAATATTCAAATAAAGACTAAAAACAAAATCCACTCCTGCTATGATGATGATGATGATGATAAGTGGTGGTCCATATAAAATCCAACTCATTCTCATTTGCTTTCGTTTTTACATTTTAACTTTGTAACCACCACCACCATTTTATTTATTTATTTATACAGTTTCTCTCTTTGCAGATTATGCAATGAAATGCCATTTTCCATTCCATCTCAAGCCAGATGCAATCATAACCAATAACATGTTTCTTTTGTTAATGCAATTTTGAGATTCTGCTGGTTGGTCTGCAATCTCTTCAGTGTGTTTCTTCATTCGAGTTTCTTTTTGTTATGGCATTTTCAATGATCTTTGGTTCTGTTCACAATCCCTTTTTATTGTACATTGTGGATACTTGTCATCCTACGTCACAGAATGTTGTCAATCCCACGTTGAGATGCATATATTTTAATCGATAGAATATTCAATCGATGATCGAATTTGTATATGTTGTCCCATAATACGTGCACACCACACACAAATTATAGGTACCTTAATCGTTTGTTATGAGCACCGTATATGCTATGATATTCAATGCAATGCAACCTTTCGGATCAAAATTGAAAATTAACATTTAACAATGTACAATTCTTTAGCAGCTCGCAGAAAAACTATTGTTTCAGATGGTAACCTTCTACCATTGTTCCAGGAATAGGAGCAGGGTTTTTTTTTTTTGTTGTTGTTGCTGATGTATATTTGAGAAATCAGTTTTAAGGCATCGGTCTATTTCATTGTGAAACTAATGGATTTGCATTTCTTTCTTTTTTGGCAATCAGGAACTCCTGTTTAAGGGTTGTCTCGTGTTGCGCCATCAATGTCATCTAAGCCTGACAAAGGGCCTGACTTATCCGAGGTATGTTTAAGCTCATAATTGTTGTCCTTGCGAACTGTGATTTAAAATCTGGCGGATTTTGCAAATTTGTGCAACTTGTTGCGTTCTTTTGTGATTAATACATCATTCTGTGTACTTTTGCAGATGAGCTGCATGCCACGAAAAGTAGTAGAAACTGAAACCAAGAAGATGGAGGGGTTTAGCAAGACTATTGATGCCAATATAATCTGTAACAATCCTCTTTACCAAGAACCCAAGAAAACGGATCTAATAGGAAAATACAGTGCAAGTTCAGGTTCTGGTTCACCAAGGGAAACCAGATTTACCAAGATTACTGAAAATGTAACTTTTAATCGTCACTTAGATCCCAAAAAGATGGATCCATTAAGCAGGCCTGTGGGAAATGCTAGTGCTAATCAAAGCGCGATTCAAAGCCCAAGAACACCTTCAAATTCTCAACTTTCAACCACTTCAGCAGCAGCTGGAGCAACAGCAACAGCTGCGTTGCCAGCAAACATGAAGACAAACGAAGCAAAGACTTTTAGTTCCATTACCAACCATGCCAATTTGAGTGGCAGAAGCTCTACCCGTTCCAACAGTTTAGAGAGCTCCGGTGGGGCAAACAAGCCCCACACAGGGGGTGATGTCAGATGGGAAGCCATTCAGTTTGCCATTGCCAGAGGTACAATCGGTCTTAGCAACTTTAGGCTTCTCAAGCGCCTTGGATACGGTGACATTGGTAGTGTCTATCTTGTTGAGCTTAGAGGGACCAATGCCCATTTTGCTATGAAAGTAATGGACAAGGCTTCTCTTGCAAGTAGAAACAAGCTATTGAGGGCACAGACGGAGAAGGAGATTCTTGGACTTCTTGACCACCCATTCTTGCCCACTTTATATACTTATTTCGAGACTGATAAGTTCTACTGCATTGTCATGGAATTCTGCAGTGGAGGTAATCTTCATTCTCTTCGGCAGAAGCAACCCAACAAGCATTTTACTGAGGAAGCAGCACGGTGAGTACTCATTTTCTGCTATGTTTTTTCTTTCTATCATCAAAACTTGTGATATTGAGTTTTGTAGTTATATTCTAACAAACATTATCTGAATATTGGTCTTCAGTCTGCCAGTCTGACGACGTGTTAATTATATGCTGATATAGGATTCTGCCAATTTTGCAATAATGGAGGCTTAGGTTAGATCAGCAGCAGTTCGGGACCTTACATCTTTTCCAGCATTGTTCACAATCTGTGCTCGCTAGTTTTTATTTTTACATAATCATGCTGCTTCTAGCGCCTTTATGTTGCATAATTGGACCTAGAAAGTTACATTTTACGAGGTATTTCAAGCACAGTTGAATGCAAAGATGTTGCTGTTAAAGATTGATCGACCATATGATTATGCTAATTCTCCAAAATCCAAGCCCTCACCCTTCTCCATTTAAAATGGATAGAAATTAAACCGTTACCCTTGACTTTGCGGTTGGATTTGATAGTGATTGGATACATAAAATACCAATATCATAGACATTAATTTCAAGAAAAAAAAGAGGGAAAAACTATAGACATAGTGGCTATTCTCCTTCACCCTCGGTAGAGAAATTTTCTGTGTTTCTGACAGGTTCATCATATGTAAGTCGATCAATTGTGTCTTTGGTCTTAGATTTGTTGGAAACAAAAGCTGAATCTTTTCTTTCATGAATCAAATGATCAAAATTGTTTTTTTTTCTCTTTTCACGTAACAAATTCCTTAGTTCTTGTGCAAATGGATGTGAGATGTTCTAAGTTATTTTGCTGTTAACAGATTTTATGCATCAGAGGTGTTGTTGGCACTTGAATATCTGCACATGTTAGGCATAGTATACAGAGATTTGAAGCCAGAAAATTTGCTAGTTAGAGACGAAGGACATATCATGCTCTCAGACTTTGATTTATCGCTTCGTTGCTCGGTTAGTCCAACCCTTGTCAAGTCTTCATCTGTGCATGTAAGCGGCGGCGGCGGCGGCATCTTGGATGATGAGTCTGTAGTGCAAGGTTGTATGCAACCATCAACATTTTTCCCACGCATATTGCCTGGTAAAAAGAACCGAAAATCCAAATCAGACTTTGGACTCTTCGTTGGAGGGTCAATGCCAGAATTAATGGCAGAGCCTACAAACGTACGATCGATGTCATTTGTTGGCACACACGAGTACTTGGCCCCTGAGATCATACGCGGAGAAGGCCATGGCAGTGCAGTGGACTGGTGGACTTTCGGCATCTTCTTGTATGAGCTATTGCATGGAACAACACCCTTCAAAGGACAAGGAAACAGAGCTACATTATTCAATGTTGTCGGGCAGCCATTGAGGTTTCCAGAGAATCCACAGGTGAGCATGGTGGCTCGTGATCTGATAAGAGGACTTCTAGTGAAAGAACCCCATAAAAGAATTGCTTACAAAAGGGGTGCCACAGAGATAAAACAGCATCCATTTTTCGAAGGAGTGAACTGGGCTCTTGTCAGAAGTGCCATGCCTCCACACATACCGGAACCCGTAGACTTCTCACAATATGCTAGCAAAGAAGCACCCCCAGCTGACAAGAAAGGGCCAGACGTTGGAGGTGATAACAACAATGTTAGTCCTCCTGAAAATAAAAATGAATCTTATATAGAGTTTGAATACTTTTAGGAATAATTCCATTCCATGTTTTGCACGATCCATAACTTGCAATCTATGAGAGAAACTGAAAGTGTACAAAGAAAATTTCTGTTAGGGTGTGTCTAACAAGGCTTTTTGTTCTCCAAAATTGCATTTATTAAGGAGTTTTTTTTTATTAATTATTATACAAGGTTAAGGTTGCACTCTTCATTCTCTCATATATTATTATCATGAGCTATATAAAAATTTTATGTTTTTCTAATTTAGTTTTTAAACTTTTTTTTAATGATTTAGTTCTAATTGAAAACCAATTGATTTTAATTTTTTATACAAATATAGGATTGAAAAAAGAAAGATCCGAAATAAAAAAAAGACATCAAATATGGATGTTGTACCATGAGTTATGCAAAAAATATACTTTAATTCTTGAACTTTTAAAAATCACGCAAATTATACAATTTTAGTAACTCAAAATGATTTATTTTGAGCTAGATGGGGCTGGCTGACTTATTTTTTTCTATTTTTTTTTAAATAATGGTTTTTTTCTCTAAAATTTTTAAATTTATATTTAAATTAATGTTTATTCTATATTTCATTTTGTTTGGAGAGACATGATTATTTTTTTAGTTATATATTTAAATTTGAAGAGTTTTTTTTATTCATGTATAATTTTTTTTTTTTTTTTATCTTTTGTATGGGTGAACTTTATTTTTGAAAGTAAAAAATTATTTTTAAATAATATTTTTA
Source organism: Populus alba (assembly GCF_005239225.2). Lineage (NCBI taxonomy): Eukaryota > Viridiplantae > Streptophyta > Magnoliopsida > Malpighiales > Salicaceae > Populus > Populus alba. The sequence continues at coordinate 16,933,619 of NC_133293.1, forward strand.
ATATGTGCAGTCATATATGATTTTTTTTATTCCCTTTTATTTTATTCGATCAATTTAATTTATGCCTTTATTTTTATTATTGTTTTCTTAAAAAAAAAATTATTTTAATAAATAAATTTAGCAAACACAACATGGTAAATATTATGTCATTTGAGATTAAATATCTTCACCTGCATTTGTCTCTCGATTTTTCAAATGAGTTTATTTTTAAGTATCGTTAATGATTTATTTATTTATTTACACACATAGTTTTCAATTTATTTAATTACATGAATGCATAATTTTTTTTATTTGAACTTAGATTTTTTAAACTAAAAAAAAACTTTAAAAAAACTTACATATATAAAAATTTATAGAAATAAAAATATTTGACCCCTAGTTTTTCAAAGCAGGTACAATTTGGAACTAGTTTAAATAAATAAATTGTGTTTTTCAATGATTCAAATATAATACTGTTAAAAATTAAAAAAAAACACAATTTAATATATTTTCAATTTAAAGATATTTTTTAAAAAACCCGTCATGTTGCAAGATACATACTTTGGGGTGTGTGAAAAAAAATATGGTTGCGGTTATTTTTTAAAAAAATTCATTCAAAAATGCATTAAAATAATATATTTTTTTATTTTAAAAAATTTTATTTTTGACATCAGCATATAAAAACAATCAAAAATACTAAAAAAAAAATTAATTGAAAACAAAAATAAAAAAAATTTTAATTAAAAAATATTGAAATTCAATGCTAAAGAACCCCTTAATCTTATAGTGTACCCATCATGCTAAAAGACAATATGAAATACTGAACTTATGACAATAACACAAACGTTGGTAAAGTTAATGTGTAGCACCCAACAAAGAGCTACGGTCTAAGATAGTATTTGGTATTGCGGTTGGAAAATATTTTTTAAAAAAAATTATTTTTTTATATTTTAAATTAATATGTTTTTAATGTTTTCAGATTATTTTAATATACTGATGTTAAAGGTGATTTTTAAAAAATTAAAAAAATATATATTATTTTAATATATTTTTTAAATGAAAAACACTTTGAAAAGTAATTGTATCATACTTCTAAACACTTCTAAAACAATTTTTTTAAAGAGTTTTTCGCTTTAGAAATGGATCAAAATAAATTTTATTTTTTTAAAAATTTAGTTTTAACATCAGTATATCAAAATAATAACAAAATATTAAAAATATTAATTTAAAATAAAATAAAAAAATCTTATAAAAAAAATGTTGAAATTCAATGTGAAGAACCCCTTAAACTTATAATGTACCCATCATGCTCAAAGACAATATGAAAAACTGAACTTATGACAATAACACAAACGTGGTAATCTTAATGTTTGGCAACCAACGAAGAGCTATGAGCTAAGATAATATTTAGTGTCGTGGTTGGAAAGTGTTTTTAAAAAAATTAATTTTTTTTATTTTAAATTAATATGTTTTTAATTTTTTCAGATTATTTTGATATACTAATGTTAAAAATGTGATTTTTAAAAAATAAAAAAATATTATTTAATATATTTTTTAATGAAAAATACTTTAAAAGTAATTATTATCATATTTCTAAACACCCTCTTAAAACAACTAATATATATACACACACGCACACAAAATAAAAAAAATAGAATGGAAACAAGATGATGAGATGGAGTAACAGTAGTGAGTTTTTAAATATATTTTTTATTTTTAATTTTATTTTTAATACCGGTACATCAAAATAATTTAAAAATAAAAAAATAAAAAAATAATTTTTAAAAATAAAAAACAAGATTTAAATAAAAAGCATATCCAATGCTAGATTACAATAATGAACAATAAACCAAAAAATTGACTAGATTTTGTATTTTGCACCCACATGACTCTCGATGCGATGCTCCTAGACTCCTAGTCATGCAATACAAAACAAAAGCAGGTTTGGTGTAATAGACAGAGCCCAGTGGGCTTTGGAAACTGGAGCACCTAAAATCTGGCATTTTTTAGTCATTACACTTTAGTGGCAACGGCACCGATATAAAAAAGCAAACTCCCTCAGACAAAGACACGCTCCACCCAACAATCATTTTGCCTCGTTTTTCTTACGTCTCTTAATTTCCAACGAGTAGTTGTTTTATGATTGCAGTGATCACGCAGAGACAGCAAGTGAAAATGGCAATCGATAAAATTAAGGTCACCAATCCCATCGTTGAAATGGACGGTTTGTTCTCTCCAATTTTCTACCTCCTCTTCTTCTTCTTTACATTCTTTACGTGGGATGATGTTATAGCTTTCAAACTGAGCGTCTCAATTTCAAAACCCAGTAGTTTTTTTCTGGATTTTGATTACGATTTTCTGCCCTCACTCACTTTGGATCACTTTGTCACTTGACTGACCATGATGTTAAATTGGGAAGGTCAGCTTATAAATTTTGGAGCCTTGCTTTTGGAATTATAAATACATGATTGTTATGATCTCTTTTTCTTATCTACACAGGAGATGAAATGACTAGAGTTATTTGGAAATCAATCAAGGACAAGGTCTTTTTTCTTCTTCTGAGTGCTTTTTGTTGCTTTGGGAACAACCCCATGGTGCCTTATTATATGATTCTTCTTGTTGTTTTTGCAACTTGGTTTTATGTTTTGCAGCTTATTTTCCCATTTTTGGATTTGGATATCAAGTATTTTGACCTTGGCCTGCCTAATCGGGATGCTACAGATGATAGAGTTACCGTAGAAAGTGCTGAGGCGACTCTCAAGTATGCGATATTTCTTTGGTTCTTTTGTTTTTATGAGTTCCTCTTCAACAGTACTATGCTTTGCTAACTACCATCACCATTCTTCATGATGATGTTATTATTTAATATTTTTTCATACCTACTAGGCTACTAGCTAAATCGACTCAGAATTATGCTAAGGACTGAAACTTTTTCTATTTTTTCCCTATTCGTTGTAGATATAATGTGGCTATTAAGTGTGCAACAATAACTCCAGGTATACTGAGATGTTTTAAGGATCGTGGACAGGCTTCTACGTAGTTTTTTTCGTTGATCATTGCTGAACTTAAGGTAGTTTGCTTTGTTGTCTGATAGATGATGGCCGTGTTAAGGAGTTTAACTTGAAAAATATGTGGAAGAGTCCAAATGGGACAATTCGCAACATTTTAAATGGTGAATGAACTTGCCTTATTTGTGTTTTACTGCCTCTTTAATCTCCAGTATTTACTATTGATTGCAACTGGGCTTAACTTTTTTATTTTATTTTATTTTGGCTATACTACAGGTACGGTTTTTAGAGAACCAATTATCTGCAAAAACATTCCAAGGCTTGTTTCAGGTCTGCAATGACTTTTTGATTTTCTGTTTGATTTGGGATCATTTTTCTATTGATTGAAAACAACACTGCAACACAAGTTTTTTTTTCCTTTCAGGTTGGACCAAGCCAATCTGCATAGGAAGGCATGCCTTTGGTGACCAGTACAGAGCAACTGATATAGTTATCCAAGGACCTGGCAAACTGAAGCTAGTATTTGGTAAATTTCCTGTTTCCAACAGTTGGCTCTCAAATTCACTACTTTTGGGTTCTTGCAAATTGCATGTTATTTTCACTTTTGTGGGAGACTTGCAAAACTTCTGCAAGTTTACATATCTCATCATGTCAAGGTTATTGCAATTTATGCAGTACCTGATGGACACGATGAAAAGACACAGTTTGAGGTTTTCAAATTCAAAGGAGCTGGAGGTGTAGCTCTGTCCATGTATAACACTGATGAGGTTCTGATTCTTTTTTTCTTCGTTTCTTTCTTTTCTTCCTTTTCCTTTAGAAGTCATTAACTGTTATTGTTCCATTTGATTTGGAAAACAGTCCATCCAGGCTTTTGCTGAAGCTTCAATGAATACTGCTTACTTGAAAAAGTGGCCACTTTATCTTAGCACAAAAAATACCATTCTTAAAAAATATGATGGAAGGTAATATGTTGGGATGGATGATTTAGGTCATGAATATTGAACTTGCTTCTTTTATGAGAAATTACATGGTTGGCTTTCATCTCCTTTATTGACATTTTCCTAATTCGACTTTTCTGAAGATTCAAGGACATATTCCAGGAAGTTTATGAAACTCAATGGAAATCCAAGTTTGAGGCTGCAGGAATTTGGTGAGAATTTTTGTGCAGATGTTGGTTAGTTTGGCCAATTTGAGGAACCTGTTATTTACTCACATTGTTGAATTGTAGGTATGAACATCGTCTCATCGATGATATGGTTGCTTATGCTCTCAAAAGTGAAGGAGGTTATGTATGGGCATGTAAAAATTATGATGGAGATGTGCAGAGTGATTTCTTAGCCCAAGGTTAGGATCGCATTTGCTGATTACCCAAGCAACAGTACCTATCTATCTTCTTTTGTTGCCTTTGTGGTTAGCGAATTGTTCTGGAGGGTTGACACTGAGGAATTCAGTGCTTTGTTGAATCTTCTTAAACAATTTTATTTTATCGGTACAGGATTTGGATCTCTTGGGTTGATGACTTCAGTATTGGTATATCTGCGTTGTTCGTTTTTATCTTCGTTTAAATTTCTTTAATTGTTTTCCTCTCCTTTGAATTTTTTATATAAAAATTTCAATTGGATTCCAGGTGTGCCCAGATGGAAAGACAATTGAAGCAGAAGCAGCCCATGGCACGGTTACTCGCCATTACCGTGTTCATCAGAAAGGAAGTGAAACCAGCACCAACAGCATAGCATCGATTTTTGCTTGGTCAAGAGGTCTTGCACACAGGTAATTTAATAATGCTCAATCAGACGACACAACGTCTATGCTGACTATATTGTTTGAATTTCCAAGAATGGGATCACCTACAGCCCTTGAAACCTTGGATGAGAACTTGACCATGATCATATTATCAGGGCAAAGTTGGATGGCAATGTCAAACTATTGGATTTTACTGCAAAACTAGAAGCATCCTGCATTGGAGCTGTCGAGTCAGGGAAGATGACCAAGGATCTTGCACTTCTTATTCATGGTCCCAGGTAAGGAACGAAATAAAAAAAGGTGACTTCATTTTAAAGTTTCGCAATCGCTCTTGAGCTTTCATTGGTCTAAAAACCTTGTACCCATGCAGAGTTAGGAGGTCTCAATTTCTGAACACAGAGGAGTTCATTGATGCTGTAGCTGACGAGCTCAGGGCAAGATTATCCGTCAAAGCAAAGCTGTAAAATTATGGCTTCTAACTTGGCAATAATATATACCCAGAAGTTGGGTTCAACTAGCGGTATATTTTTCTTGGTTTTTTCCTGCCCTAATCTATTTCCTCATCCGTTATCCATGTTTTGAGTTTCTGTTTCATTGCTGCATAAGGGAATGAGATAAAATTAAGAAGTCTAATCCTTTTTGGGAAGTTGAGATTGAAGGTGGCTAGCAAGTCTTGACATTTCTGGTTGATTGTTCTTGCAGGCCTGGACAGGGACTACCAAACACTGGGCAGCCTGGGGGGAGATTGAATGGCGCTCTTATTTAACTCGAAATGTGTTTGAAGTGAATCAGCATGATATCTCATGAGAATTGATGATTGATTGCTCTCTTGGACACTGCTACTGTTATTTCTATGAATTCAGTTCTTAAATTTCATTTCCTTTGTGGCCAAGAAAAAGCGAAGAAAGACAGGCAACTCTTCTTGCCTTGGATTGTGCGATAATTTTTCCAAGCAATTACTTCCGATAAATTATATATGCTTTGAGGTTTCATCTAGTGTTCAAGCATGGCGTCAAAAAATACTGTCTCAGGCAAATGAGTCGTTAGAAATCTCAAGTTACTGAACTTCGTATTGAACAGGGCACTGAGAATTCAAGTTTCATATTTGCTGCGGAGAAACTACAGAAAAAAAAAAAAAAAAAAAACTGTTGCTTATTTTCTATCTTGAAACCGGAGTAAATCCAAACGATCTTTCTTTCTTTTTTCTTCATTAGGGTAAATAAGCATTACATTAATCATTAAATTATTGATATTACTTGCCAGGAATATGATGTCTTGAAAATATTTATTAAGGGTCATTTAATACTTATAATGAATTATAATTTTTTTTGGTTTGGAATTTATCGTAAATGTTTAAAAATATTATTACAAAAAAATAAAATTTAGATTTTATGTTCTTAACATAAATCGAAAATAATATAATTTAACAAATCCATTCAAATAATGACTTAGGAGTGCTCTAAAATTACTTGCTAGCCAGCAGATCTTTTTTAAAAAAACGTGCCGTAAATCTTTATGCGCATGTAAGTAAATTATTGGACTGGAAAGTGAAATATCATTGCGTGTATGGTTTACTTTACATCCATTTTTATTGGTGGCTCATATCCACGTGGCCATCTCTAGCATAAAAATCTTAGCCAACACGCGCAAATAGTTCTAGAAAAGAGAAAGTATTGACCATGACATAATAAGCTGTGTTGTTTACGTATGGTTGTTTTTAAAAATATTTTTTTATTTAAAAATATATTAAAATTATTATTTTGATATTAATATATCAAAATAATTTTAAAAAAATTTTAATTTTTTTTTTTTTTTGTTGAGAAATAGATTAAAACTAAATGTCAAACACCTTGCCACGGTGACGTACTTACTGTATATATAATTCAGTACAATTTTGAGACTTCTTAAAACTAATGCATCTCAATTCTCCTATTTAAGTCGTGTTCATTTTTTTGTTTTCTAAAATTATTCTTAAAAAGCTTTCTATATAAAAAAAATATTAAGCTAATATTTTTTTAGATGATTTAATCTATTAATATTAAAAATAAAAAATATTATTTAATATAATTTTTATTAAATTTCTTTTTACAAAAGTAACCATAATTGTATTAATAACAACACACATTAAGATTAAAAGCTTGTTTATATTATAATAATTATTGTATTTTAAAGTTTTTTTTTTTAAATATATTAAAATAAATTTTTTATTTTTTTAAAATTTATTTTGATACTAACCTATTAAAATATTAAAATGATTTAAAATATATTTTTTTTTTTATTTAAAAACACTTTGACTTGGCAGATCTTTAAAAATTCATGTAATTTATTAAATATACAATAGACTTTATCTAGGGTGGCCCGGACCCCTCACCCTCACCCGTAACCGCCACTACTCTACCAGGAGGAGGATTATTTTTCCAATTCTCCTCCACACAGCCTTATTTTGATGAGGGGCCATTAACAATTGGGTAAAATACTAACCAATATCAAAGTGGAGAGTGGAAACCCAATTGGGTGGATGAGCTTGATACTGTGCGGTTGACCCGTCGGAAAGATTGAGAGAGGGAATAATGGCGTTGCCGTGTTGGAGCTCCGCTTCTAACCTGACATATCCAAATCCATGCACTTTCTTTTCGGATTCCAAACCTTACAATTTTCCTCGTTTTAGAAAACCCAGAAAGCTAGCCAAACTCACTTGCTTCCTCAAACTTGGTGTCGAGGATATTACGGAAATAGCTCACAACAAGGTACTTTCTTTGGCTTAAAAGTTTCTTGCATTTTTTTTTTTGTCTTTTCTTTGGCTTATTTGATGATGTTTTCTTTAATTTGTAATAAATACAATATAGGTAGTGATAGCAGCTGTTGTATCAGCGGCCATTGGTCAACTCTCAAAGCCATACACTAGTGTACTTTTATATGGCAAAGATTTTGATTTCAATACTACTTTTCAAGCTGGTGGATTTCCTTCTACTCATTCCTCTGTATGTTCTTTAGTTCTTCTTATTTTTCTAATACTTAGTTCTGCTTGTTTTGGGGGGTTATGTTTTCCTTATTTTGTTTCTTTTTTTGTGATTTATAGTCAGTGGTGTCTGCTGCCACATGTCTTGCCCTTGAAAGGTGATTAATCAAATCCCCTTTACTGCCATTGCATTTTTCTGTTTCTAATTTCTTTTAATTTTGTGGATTGATGCACGCTAAGTAGTAAGAATTTCAATTATTTGACTACAGGGGCTTCTCCGATTCGATTTTTGGCCTTGCTGTGGTTTATGCCTTCCTTGTCATGTATGATGCACAGGTGTTCAGTTGCTCTTCTTTCTTTTTTCAATTAATTTTTTTATTAAAGGCACTCAAATCTCGAGCTATAAGCTAAAATCCTTGACCTCATGAATAAATAAATGTTGTTATGAAGAATGTTATTCTTTATCATATATCTAATGTGTAAAATAAGGATCAGCACTAAGGTTCTTGTTGTTTATAATGGTATTCACTTTTGAGAAACGATATTCATTTGGTGTGAATAGAGTATAGGTTACACGAGTCTCGAATGCTAGCCATACATTTTTTTACAGTATAGTTTAGCATGCAAATCACATCATGGAACATATCTACAACAATAATGTAATCAAATTTTGATTGAGGGTTTCTTGGAGAGCATACGAGTTAGTCCCCTGTAGGAGTCATGGGTTGTCGCAAAATTAACCTTGTGTCAAAAAAAATATTTTTTACCCTATAGACTGGGATTGAATTTTCTCAAGCACTCTGACCTCAAGCGTCCATTTCATTCTGGTGGAGATGGTATGCTTGATAGCTTAGAAGAAAATTAGGTGGTGTCCAGCGCAGTTGATTTTTGGATGTTGATGTTCTGGATGTTAATTGAACTTATTCTTTTTAATTCACCATGAGCACACCTTTTAGAAACTTCCAAATTAGGGAAGCAGCTGTGACAAAGCTTTGCAGAAAATGTCCTTGTTTAAGCTTATATATGTTAACTGAAGTCAAGGTGGGGCTTATTTTAACCCAAAGATGGGTTGGTTTTGTAGGATTCCTCTGGATCTAGTATGCTTTCAAGAACATTGGTAGTTTCTCAATGGATGTCTACAGTGGTGGAATGAAACCTTTCTCATATGCTAACAAGCCTATTCTATCTGACCAATTGTTGATTGCAGTTAGCTTCTCACTAGTCTAGCATAAAAACTCGTTAGGAAATTTTGGTTGAGGGTCTTACTCAAATGAACTGATCTCTGACGAAACACGAGCTATCAATTAGGACCTCGTTCATCCATGAACCAATTGAGTATAGACTCGAGGGGAAGAAAACATTTGCTATGTTTGGATTCTTGATTTGGGATTATAACTTTGCTGAGTGCATTTTACTGTTAAACAAATGATTTCTTATGTTGTGGATTCGGCTTCAAGCTCTAACTGAAGTGGGGAAAGGGATCACCGGATGTGATGATCAGTTGAGATTAAACTCAGAAATCGTGTTCTACTGGTAAGAAAACATTCACTTGGATTGCCTGGTGCGGATTCTGGTTTTTTGCTGTTCTGCATCCATGGTGGGTGGGGGGGGGGGGTGTTCCACTAGACTTTCTCCCTCTAGATGGGGTTGACATGGATATCATAGGGACAGATCTTGCTGCTGGAATTCACTTTCCAGTCTTTGATTTTGGGTGAGCTTGGGCTGAAACTTAGTTTTAAGAGTGCCTTTGTTTTGTGCATCTTCCATGAATTGCTTGTGAGGAAAAAAGCAAATGAAAATGGGGTGATGCTCCTGCTACACAGCCGTTTTTATATATGAATCATATATATTTAGAATAACATCACCTGTAACCTACTGCAAAATTATTTGAATTACTGCTGATTGGTGACATTTATTTGTTCTATTTCCTAATTCTAACATGCAAAATAAGCATTTACCTTTCCTTTTTGAGTTTAGACCAATTGCATTCTTTGCTCCACCTTCAATGTGGATTTTATATCACCGTCCAAGTGGAAGGAAGGGTGATGAGATTTTTGTTCTCTGCATTTTTTGTTCAGTCAGGAAAGGAGGTACTTATTGGTACTCCTCAAAATTATACCCAGTTCTTGGAGGACCTACTTCATTTGTTCCTCCGTGATTTGTTTTCTTTTCTTATATTAGGATCTTCATTTGATTAATAGAATAATAATGTGGTTGGATTCAGAGCTTGATCTGAAAATAGATGCTTTTACTTTTGCAGGGGGTGAGAAGAGAAGTTGGAAATCATGCGAAAGCACTAAACAAAATGCTACCCAAGACTGAAGTTAACTCAAAGGTTTGCAGTAGAGATGATCTGATTGATTCTCAGGAAGTACCTGAGGAAAACCTTGGTGCCCTTTTATCCAAAGAGGAAAAGCCATTTTTGCCAAATTCCACAAACTCTCCTTTACTACTTGAAACAGAGAACAAAACAAGACAAACTAGTCAGAGATTGGCATTTTCGAGCTTAACAGCTGCTGAAGAAGCAACAGAGAAGATCCCCTGTAGTTCAGCTCCTTTGAAAGAATCAATTGGCCACACAGAGGTTGAAGTTGTAGCCGGTGCTTTGTTAGGTTTCTTTGTGAGCGTCGCAGTCTATGCTATTTTGTGATATCATCTTCTTTTTTTATTATTCAATTCATTGCTGCATTCAGACATATTGTTAGAAAATCATCTATATTTACTAAGATCATAGTTAGATAAGATTGAGACTGGATTCAAATTCTTGTCACAACACATACTAATTCTGTGCATGCTTGTGTTTGTTCCTAGCTATTTTTAAGATTGAAATACTGTTGCGTCCCCATAATTCATTCAGCTACAAGTAACCCCAAAAGGAGAGAGTGAGCTTTAACGAAAAAATTGCATATACGATCCTTAAATTAGCAGGGTAAAGTGAGAGGGCTGAAGTCAGAATGTATGTCAAACTCAATTATCAATGCCTTTCAGAAACATAATTTGTGGCAAGCGGAAGACCCTGATGATTTGCTGCTCTTGCTCCTCCCCCCTTGAGGAGTTTGACCCTAACGTCAACAGCAAGGCTGGTGGTGCCAAGTAGTAATATTGCTGGTGCCACACGTTGCAGAACAGAGTGCCATGTTTGATGGGGACTGGTAGCATGTATGCCATGTGGCTTCGCTTGCTATCGACGTGTTTTTATTTGGTTGGACCTCAATGTTTGTCAAAATCCCCTAGACTACTGTGTTTATGAAGACAAAAGGTCAAGCCATCTTTAGTGCACATATAAGGTCTTCTTGACGCTGCTATATCTGTATCGAAACCACTCGAAAACTCAGAAAGAAGAGCGAAAGAAAGGAAGGCAATAGGAAATGTCAGGGGCACAGGGAGCACAGCCGCCGGGCAGTACAACGGCAACAACATACGAGTCAGTGCCATGGGGGGAGAGCAAGACCAGAGTTAAGGTGGACTCAAAGGAGGATCAGGGCGCGATCCAGATCGACAAGCTCCAGGAGAAGGTTCCTGACGCCGCTGGCGAAGGAGGCCCTGTCTTTGGCGCTGGCAAAGATGAAAATAAGAAAGACTTGGGAGTTACTGGCACTGGCTAGCTTGGTTTCCCTACAAGTAGCTGCAGCATTTGTTAAAATTGAACTTGTGTTGAGTCTATCAATTTTTAAAAATAAGAAATTATTCTCAATCAATTATCTCACAACCTGATTGGTTTTTTTATTTTATCTTCTATGAAAAAAGGGAGCTTATTTATAGAATACAAGCTGTTAAGTAAAAACCTGATATTTATCATATATTTCAAGGTAGTAAAATGTAATTGACTAAAGACTATATAAGAAGTCAAGATTTAAGAAAGGCCTGGAATAAGACTTTCTTTACATTGTCATGTCAGGTGGGTTTTGATTTTAGAACATTTCCCCGGACAAATCCTAAATAATGCTCTAACAGGGGTCGCTAGTGCTACAATTATAATTAGAAAGGGGAATGGAAGTGTTGCTGATTCAGCACCGTTTTCTGAAGGGCAGGCTACTGCCTCTGATGTACAGGTTATATTACCTTTGTTGCAGTAGATGAAGATGACAGTGGTATGGCTTCGAGTAGCAGGGGAAGAGGGACAGATGCTAGGGTTAGGGGCAGGGGCGGTAGAGGTGAAAGAAATTGACAGTGCTCTAGTTTTGTATAGAAGGAGAAAAGGAAGAATGGCAGGGGAAGGGGCAGAGTAAAACGAAGATCATATAAACTGATGTAGCTTAATTAGTTCCAAGTTTGTATTTTAAAGATTATCTATTTGAATTTTATAAATTTTAAAGTTATTATAGTATGAGTTAATTTTAGAACTTATAAAATTAATGAAAATACATATAAATTGACCAGAACATTCATTTTATTAAAAAAAAAAAAATCATATGAAATTAGAACGTCCGAAAATATAAGCCTTGGCTATTCACAAAAAGTTTGCCAGTCTAACAATATTGATCCTGGAGTTCGTAATTCTAACCTGAGTGGGAGACGAAGAGGAAAGGCTCGAGGTATTATCTAATATAAAGTATTTTTTATTTTTAAAAATAAATTTTATCTATACAAAAATAAAAAAATATAAATAAATTAAAAAAATTCTTAAAAAATTAAATACATAACCAAAAAATAATTATCATTGAAATTTTTTTTTAAACAAAGTAAAAGAGAGAAGAAGTATTAATACAAATCAAAAATTAAAAAAAAACATATAAAAATCATTAATTTTAAAAAAATAATAAAAATAATAATTTATGCATCTTTCAAATCAGCTCAACATCTTTCTTCTCTAAATCCCCCGGTACCAATCAGTCAATCATATGATAAAAAATATAAAAATTTATTTACCATCAATCAAGTGTTTGATTGATAAAGAATAAAATTCAATAAAAACTTTACATTAAAAAATATAATTAAAAAAAAAAACCTAAAAAGCATGTCTTTAAATTTTAACCTCTAACCTTGAGTGAGCTATAAACAATATCCAACTAAGCTATGAAAATATTATTAAAAAATTAAAAAAATATATTAACATGTTTTACTGTTCACAACATATTTAAACCAGCCAAGTTTTTTTTACTATTTTTTTATAATTATAATTATTGTTCTGTATAAGGTAAAATTGAGTTTCTATTATCATTTTATATTTCTATTAAATGTTGAGAAATTTAAAAAAGTCGATTTTTCAATTCACTAAAACTTGTTTTTTCTATTTAAATTGAACTGTGTTAAGTGTTTTTTATATCAGATTAACAGACCAAATTGATCAAAGTAAAAGATAGCCGGATATAATTGTATCTGTTTGGTTTAGGGGTTTGGTGATTTCCTTTTAAAAGTATAATTTTTTTTAATGTTTATATTTTATAAAAATAAAAAATGCATGTTTTATATGTATCTTACTCTAAAAACATTAACCATATCTCTAAACTAAATACCCCTGGTTAGAAAACGTGGCAACCTATTGACCGCTCAAAAAACTTACAATTTCTAGTACACGGCTAAGATCCACCGGTAAAATATTATAAAAATTCAAAACCATCAGAAAACAAACAAATGGAAAAAAGAAAATTGGGCGTCCCATCGGGATTTCGATAAACGGCCACCAAACTCTACGGCTACGGTGCCACAGCGACAACGACATCGGCTTCCCGTTCCCTAACTGACTCGTGTCTCACCGACTTAGTCTTTACCTGATACTCAGGCACTGGGTCAGACCCTCTATCTTCGGATTCTTCGAAGTACTCGGTGAGTTCCTCCATGTATCTTAAACAGAGCGATACCGCACTCAGATACTCGGTCGACAGAGGCATTGCTTCAGCTTCTGCTGCTGCAACTTCCCCACACTTGTCGTCTTGGACGCCGCCGCCTGGTGTTGATGTTCCTTCCGCCGTTGAATCACTTGTTCCTGGCCTTAAACGCACTCCTGAAGGTTAGTTTTAGGGTTAGGGTTTCGTCTTCTCTCTTTCCCTTTCATTTTTTTTTTATTGCCTTTATGTCCTGTTAGCTTAGTATAATCGGTTTTTTTCTTGTTTCCTCTCATTTGCCACAAGAATATAATTTAAACTCAAGCTTCCTCTTTTTATCCTCTTCTGAGTGCTGTATGGATTTGTTGCTTTATTAAGATTTTATTATATGCATATGCTATCGAATTTTTTGCCTCTGCAATGCTAATGATGCGATGATATCTAATTGTTAAGCTCGAGGAAAAATGTGCAGAAATGTTATGTTTAGATTTTATTTTTTTTATGCATCTGTGTGGTTTGTGTTATTTAAAATCTAACTTATGTTGTGTTTTGGTGTTATAAATGGCAAACAAGTGCGGCGCGTGCTTAATAAATCTACTTTGTGTAATGGCTGTGAAAATCTTTAGGTGTGCATTTATGGTGATCTAGTTAAATTTTAATTACTAACTACTATACAAAAAAAATCTAAGGAATTCGTTTAATGTGAGGCATTTATTTTATGAAAAAAACGATTCAGGAAGTTGCTTGAAACTTCACTCCATGTATGATCATATTATCATCACAAGATGTTTTCGGGTGCTAATCCTATCTGCTTTACTGATTTTTGAAAAGCAGGCTTGTGCTATACTATTCTGCTTAGCCTAATATGACCAAGCCATCAAGGGCCATACACGCATACACTGTCATGCATGATTTGGCTTGAAATGTGCCTTTCTCTACTTTACATGACACGATGAGGTTAAGTTACGTTATAAATTAGAGGAGATTAGTTTCATTTGATCTGCTGTTTATAAATTTTGGCAGATGCTTCACATTATCCAATACATGTGAAATGTCAATAGCTTTACCCGTATATATAAAACTGTTGGTGTAATTGCTGAAAAAGTTATTTATCACCTTGTAATTGATTTGACGTGCAAATCTTAGATGTGTACAAAAATACTGTAAAATAGAAGCTTTACAATATTTTATCTTCATTTTGTTTGTTATGAAAGTGTTATAGTATCTAATCTTTGTTTTAGTTTTTTTAAAGTATGTTCTTAGTCCCAAAATTAAAGTTTTAAATATACTTATATAGTAACTATATCTTCCTTTCTCTTTTGTGTATGCTTGTACTACTATTATAGTGCTCTATCATCCGACTCTTTTGGGTGCCCATAGCACAATTGGGCAAAGTGAAGATTGGTATTCTACCAATTCTTTAGCCAAGCGTGTTAGATTCGAGACTACAAGTCATTTTCCTATATATCCACAGAGACCAGGGGAGAAGGATTGTGCCCACTATATGCTCACCCGAACCTGTAAATTTGGAGATACCTGCAAGTTTGACCATCCTGTTTGGGTTCCTGAGGGTGGAATCCCAGATTGGAAAGAGGTGACCATTTATTGCTATCTTAATGTATATAATATGATTATCTTATAAGGTTTATTTATATAAATATCTTTATGCTATACTCTGTATACTAAATATATAATTTGATGGGTCTGAGCATGGTCATTGTCTAAATTTATAAGGTGATTAAATTACTTATTTGTTACTTGAACTTGTGAACATATTCTCTATAAAACTATTCTAGCTCTTACTTTTAGTTTGTTCTACATCGTAGAAAAATTCTAATTTTTATAATGGTTTTATTCTTGTCATATGCTTATGTTGGATATAATTGATATTCTTGCCCCTTAATTGTTTTTAGTGAATATGATATGATATTATCCCTTTAAATTGTACTATTCTTTTTTGTACCTATGAGGGACTCCATTTTCAGTCTTTGGGAAGTCAGTTGTATTTTCTTTAGACCACCTCTATTTACAATATTTTCTCTGTGAATATTCCATATTTAAATGTTTGTAATTTGGTATACTGTTTAATAGACTTCTCTACTCTATTAATAAATTCTTCTATTGTTCTAGAAAGGGTTCTTAGTACTATTTTTCATTTATTACACGGGCTTTTCCTGAACCACATTATTTTCTTTTTGAGGTTTTCTATTTTGTATCAAGGGTATTCCTGAACCACAGAACGCTTATCGGAAGATTGACTTGTGGAGCCGTTGTTATCCGCCTGAATTGGATATTTTTATTTGAGACTTTGACTTTGAGACTAAGAAGCTTATCTTAGAAACTTAATAGTTGCTTTATAATTACTTCTGTATCTGTGGTTCATTTACAAGCTAGCAACTAAACAGTCTAGTTACGTAGAATGGTTATAATATATGTTTCACCGTAGCATGCTTATATTTCCCTCTCTTAATCTTTGCATTTGTGCATTTTGCATGGCCAAAAATCTCTGTCCATGTTCAGCATGGTGCTTGGATTTGTGTTTGCAAATCTTTGGTTTTGAGTGTTGATTTCTTCTGACATACAACTTACATCTATTGAAAGCTTTTTTTGCTACATGATTGCTAAATTCTGGACCTTGTTTGCTAGGAGATCTAATTAGATCATATAACAGATGGTGCTTATGTACCATGTGGAATATAGTTTGCATTGTTGAGGCAGGCAATATGGAAAGAATGCCAATTAGAAATATAAACCCTAGTTTAGGGAGATTGACACTGATATTTTCATGAATTTATGTAGAAAGAAGCAGTGTATATTGGTATATGGCATCTGCATCTACTGCGCGTGTTCAAGCAAGCATTGTTTCTCATGTTTTTCTAATTTGATGCTTATTTATTTGTTCTCCTTTTTATCAACTTGAAAATGATTGTTACATATATGTTATGAATGGTATCATTGTGCTTTTTTTTCTTTGTTGTTTAGGTTCCGCTCATTGCTACAAGCGAAACTTTTCCTGAGAGACCAGGAGAACCTGATTGTCCTGTAAGCTTTATCACTGACAGTCTCTTTTCTTGCTATTGTCACTAAATTAATTTTAGTACTTGATATCTTTTCTAATCTTGTGTGGTTAATTATCATTGCAGTACTTTCTGAAAACTCAAAGGTGCAAGTATGGTTTGAACTGCAAGTTTAATCATCCCAAAGAAAAGTTGTCTTTGGTATGTGCTATTATCATAAAATTCTACAAGTCCTTTATTTGGACAACTCCCAGTTTATAATTAGATGCCTTACTGTGGTTCCAGGGTGATTCAGAGAACTCCAGTGTTTCTGCTTTGCCGGAGAGGCCTTCTGAGCCCCCATGTGCAGTAAGCAGCCATTCACTTTTTTTTTTTTCCTGGGAGCATTACTGTCTAAATCTGTCTTATTAGTTTGGTCATCTGTCATCCTGAATATTATGGTTCTTGTACAGTTCTACATGAAGACTGGGAAATGCAAATTTGGTGCAAGCTGCAAATTCCATCATCCAAAAGATATCCAGATACCCTTGTCAGGACTAGGGAATGATAATGGAGTGCAAACTGACTCTGTGGTTAAGAATGAGGGAATCACTGGAGATGTCAATGTGATCAACTCTCCTGTTACCCCAGCCCTACATCACAACTCCAAAGGACTTCCAATAAGACTGGTAATGCTGTTTTAATTCTTGGTGAAGGGTTAGTTGATGTGATTAATGAGGCATTTAGCGTTCCTTTTTGTTTCGACCATTAATCGGTGTTGTGTGACTTTGGTAGGGTGAAGTGGATTGTCCCTTCTACCTGAAAACTGGCAGGTAAGCATGCACCTATTTATGCATAACTTATGTAATAGTTTGGTAGGAAATGGTCAAACATTTTACTTAATTTTTCTTTTCCAATCAGTTGTAAGTATGGTGCCACTTGCCGCTATAATCATCCTGAGAGGACTGGTATGCAAACACACGTGATTTTAATTTAAAATTGGAATGCCTGATTTAAGTATTTGAGGCCTTATCTTCTGTACTTGAGCTTCGTAATCTCATTTCTGCTATTCTTTTGCAGCGATCAATCCACCTGCAGCTGCAATAGGCCATCCAATTGTAGCTCCTTCTTTGGCAAATCTGAACTTTGGAGTTTTCAATCCAGCTGCCTCTATATATCAAACAATTGACTCCAGATTGTCTATGGTAAATAAAAAACCATTTGCATATTCACTTCACAGTTGCTTCTGTTTCATTAAAAGATCAATATAAGACAATTTGTGTGTGATTTTGTGAGAATGTCTGTGCATGTTGCTAAGGGCCTGTCTAGAAAGGTGATTTGGGTTGAGTTTATTAATTATGATTGCAGTTTAAAGAGTGCGCTCTATCATATCTCATGGTGGTTTAATGAGAAATGAAGCCTTTTGTGTGGAAAAAGGTGTTTGAACTTCAAAGATAGCTGTGTTTAGGTTGAATTCATCATGCGCTCATCATTCACTGTTTAATTCGATTCTCAAAAACATCTGTTCTTTTCACCTGACTATAGTTTTGCAGTTGATATGTTCGATTTTGTTTAGATTGTTAACCTTCTATATGATTTATTTTTTACTTATTCATCGGTTATGAACTATTATTGTCGGATTAGATTTTAACATTATTTTTTTGCATCATTGTTCATGTAAAAGTTTATTTATGGACACAATACACAATAGCTTTCCCTGGTTTGTGGAGATAACTTTTACTTATGCTGCTCTCACTGTTTCTGCTGAGAGATCTCTTGGCATTCTAGAGGTTAAAGCAAGTATGGTCATTTTGGTTCAGTACTGATGCCTGTTATTTGTTTGCTACTGCAGCTGGGAGTGGGACCGACCTTCTACCCTCAACGACCTGGACAGACAGAATGTGATGTGAGCATCTATCTCAGCTTGTCCTTTATTCTAGAATATATGTTGTTCTTTTCTTCTTTTGTGGAGTTGTAATTTTTTTACTGATTTTTTTTTTTAGAAAAATCTTTATAATCAACATTACATGAAACTAACTATTTTTACATTTTCTTCATAATATGCTCCTTCAATTTTTGTTGGAGCAGCTTGTTTCTTGGTTCAATGAATCCTTGATATGTAGGCACATTGAATGTGTTATGTTTTCATTTTCAGTTCTACATGAAGACTGGTGAGTGTAAGTTTGGGGAGAGATGTAAGTTTCATCACCCTATTGATCGTTCTGCACCAACAGAAAAGCAAATTCAACAGCAGACTGTGAAGCTCACTCTTGCAGGATTGCCTAGAAGAGAGGTATGGATTGGTGCTAGAAATTAAGCATGGCAATATTAACGTTGTTTGCACTGAAAGGAGGAGTCTATTTCTGTGAGAAGCAGTGTTGTCCTCCTTTCTTGTGTTGTGATGCATATCTTTCAAATTTAAACAGTGTTTGCTCATTTTGTGGTGCTTGTTATGATAGACTAACAACATGTGAAGCACATTGAGATGGTTTTAAGCACTCTCCTCTTTTTGGTTGAAGATATTACGTGTCATGTATTATGACTTGTGAGAGCAAGTTGCATAAATTGATTTGAATAGATGTGGTTCTGTTTCCACATTTTTCTGGCCACTAACAGCATGGCCTGTTTTACCAATTTCACTTCATTCAGAAATGAGAAATTTTCTCATCCTTGGTTTAATTCAATATCTTAGCATTGGACTTGCTTTAGTGTTTAGATTGCTTCATTGCGTTTTTACTCCATCAGCAGTTAGCAGTTCTGTGCATGAATGCTGGCACTTCAAGGTTCTCTTTGTCCTAAACCACACTGAACACAATTCTTAATATTATTCCTCTCGTAATAAAAAAAACCTTGAAACAGGCCCCATTTGACTTTGCCACCTTTTAGTCAATTATTCAGGCCGAGGGCTGATTGGTTACCACTCGGCTAGCCAAGATGTTTCTTGTGATGTACATGTGCAGTGGTATTTATCTTGGTGAAACCTTTGACAGGGTGCGGTTCACTGTCCATACTATATGAAGACTGGTGCATGCAAGTATGGTGCAACATGCAAATTTGACCACCCGCCCCCTGGAGAGGTCATGGCCGTTGCCACATCTCTTGATGCAGCAGTCCTAGGAGCTGAGGCTGGAACTTCCCAAGCACAGTAGAAGGGAGGTTCTGGCCATGGATTAAAGGGAAGAAGATCCTTTCGCCGGTCTTTTGTTCTCTGTACCAAACTGAGCAGAATATGATGAAAAAAAGTTAATGTAATTTAATTGTTCACTAATGAACTAGAGAAGCTTTCTTGTTGTATTTCAATTGTACGGCAAGTCTTCACAAGTTTGAGTGGTTAGGCGATCATAATTTTTAAGTTCATGTTGGTATTATTTAGAGTTTTTTTTCTGGAAAATCGGCAATATTTAGTTACCCCCACCCTTTTTTCTCCACAAGTGGATGAAAGAAATTGGGTAGAAATCACAAGACCTTTGGGTTTGTAGATGCGTTTTGGCGGATCCTCGGACTGTCCGGATACAGGTGGGTTTTCTTTTTTCCTGGTCTCCTCGGATTCAACCCGACCTGTATAAATATGATATTTGTTAATTGTATATATTCGTTGTGCTTTGGCTCTTCCCAGCGAAGATTGAGATGAATGTGAATGAAAGAACTGCATCCTGTGACTTATCTGATCCAAGGAATTCTGATACAGGTTTTTCCCTTGTTATCACTCCTTTCTTTGGACATAAATAAATTTGATCTTAAAATAAATAATTTAATCTAATTTGTGAGGGAATCAGCTGTCATCGAGTTTATCTCTGGTGCATAAAAAGGTTGACTTGAGATGGGGAGTATTGACAGTTGAAATAAAATAAACATAAATATGTTATGTAGAAAAGGTCGAGCATAAGGGGACTGCCCAGGTTCGAGGGAAAGGAGGGAGTGGAGGGGTAGATATTTTATCGGAAAAGAAATAAGAAAAAAAGAAAGTCGTATTGGTGAGATGTTAGATATATAGAAGAAAGAAGCAACGTGGCATGACCGTGATCACCAAAATTAAGCTTCCTTCGCAGATAATTCAAAATAACAATTTAATTTAAGTTGTTCATAGAAGCGTGGTGGAGGCACCGAGAGCTCGCAAACACGCCATGCATTCCAGAAAACAGAGAGCCGTAGAGGCATAGAATAGGTAAGCAGAAGTCACAGTTTCGTGCTTGGCCAAAACTTCCAAAGAGAAAAAGTTATAACAGAAACAGAAACTTCTCTGCAAAACCATAACAGAAATCCCCTGAAAAAAGATGACGGCGACGATTCTAGTAGACACAAAACCGTCCACACTCTTTATCACTCCCAAGAAACCATATTACACCACTGCTAATAACTTCCATCTCGTTCAATTTAGTATACAAAATCATAATTTTTCGTCCACGATGCCTCCTCTCAAAAGGAGACTGAAAGGCTACTACTCCTCTTCAAAAAATTGGAATTTCAAAAACAGCTTCAGATCTGCCGCTGCTTCTTCTGCCACTGAGTCGCCACAACTAGATAAGGTAGCCCAGAATTTCAACTATTATTGTATGCTTATTGAATTTAATGCTTTCTGTATTCTAACTGTGCAGGGGAGTAATAATAATAATGGTGATGGTGATGGTGATGGACAAAGAAAGGTGCCTGGGCTTAACACGCTATTTAGAAGATTCTGGAAAGTGGCTGCACCTTATTGGTTCTCAGAG
Source organism: Populus alba (assembly GCF_005239225.2). Taxonomy (NCBI): domain Eukaryota; kingdom Viridiplantae; phylum Streptophyta; class Magnoliopsida; order Malpighiales; family Salicaceae; genus Populus; species Populus alba. The sequence continues at coordinate 16,954,778 of NC_133293.1, forward strand.
GACAAGGAGCCAGCTAGATTGCAATTGGCTGCTGTTTTTGCTCTCACTTTGGGTACCACTGGTATTAGTGTCGGTTTCAATTTCCTTGGTCGCGATTTCTACAATGCGCTTGCCAGTAAGTGTAAAAGAAATTACTAGAGCATTCGATTTTTTTTTTCGTGTGATTATTAATGCTAATGAGAGTCTTATTTGATTAATTGATTATGGATGGAAGATAAGGATCAAGAACAGTTTACGAAGCAGTTATTGTACTACCTTGGAGCCTTCGCTGGAGGAATTCCGGTGAGCTCTCAAAATATAACATTTTAGGTAATAGAACTTTTGCTGGTCTTTCTTTTTCTTGATTTTGTTATTAATTATTACAAATAACACCAAAACATTGTTGATAATGGGCTTTTTATTGCTGTACTGTAACTTATAATATTCAAAGGAAAATAAATGGTGACAGAAGGTTTTGTCTTAGCGATAGAGAGTATTAATCTTTGGACCGAAAAAGGAAAATAAAAATAACACTGAACGCATGCTATAGTTATGCAGTTACATGTAGAATCTCTTAGTCTTACTTTTTTCTTCTACTTTACCTTTGGTATTTATGTATTTGTTAATTTTTTGTTACACCCTTGTTTGCAGCTCTTTGTATTGAGAGATTATGCAAGAGAGATACTTGCTTTGAGATGGAGGTCCTGGATGACTAAATTTTACATGGAGCGTTATCTGAAAAATCAGACGTTTTACAAAATTCAATCCCAATCTATTATTGATAATCCGGATCAGCGCATTGTTGATGATCTAAGTTCATTCACAGGGACAGCCCTTTCCTTTTCATTGACACTATTTAATGCTGCTGTAGACTTGATATCGTTTAGTAACATCTTGTACGGCATCTATCCACCACTGTTTGTTGTTCTCCTTGCGTATTCTATTGGCGGAACAGCTATTAGTGTTTTTCTTGGAAGGGTAATTTTCTTGTCTTTCATAACATCATAATTTATGTGATACAGGTAAAAGAGAACGCAAATTGAACCAAAAGTTTTTTTATTTTCATTTTCAGGAATTAGTGACTCTAAATTTCTTGCAAGAGAAAAAAGAAGCAGATTTTCGTTATGGGCTTGTGCGTGTTCGTGAAAATGCTGAATCAATTGCTTTCTTTGGGGGTGAAGAAAATGAAATTCAACTTCTGCTGCAACGGTTCAAAAGTGCTTTTGAAAATTTAACGGTTAGGATATATTTTGATTGTCAGTTCATTACATGTTTCTCATAATTCTACTCTCATGTGGTCAAATGACCTTGAACCAAGTAATGGTTGCTCTTGAAGCAGCTGCTTTTATTCAATCCTTTGAGCAGTGCTGTCGCTTGAAATTCAATGATACCCAAGGAACTGAAGTTGAGTGTGAATCATCTTTGCTTATAGACTGAAATGATAGCATGGAGAAAAAAGTACGTAATTGGATAGTCTCAAGTGATGATTTTCCAATTTAATAGTACAAATGGTGCGCTGATGAACTTTAAATTCCCAAGTCTTGAAATGGAGATCTTAAAAGAATAAAATATATCACAGATACAATTTTGCCACAAGCTCAGTTTTAAGCTTTTGAAGACCGCAATTTTTTGTCATCCACATACGCCCTGTTCTAAAGGTTGACTCTTATTGTTAATACATTGAGATGTATCAGGCTGACCAGGGTAATGCTATTAACCTTTGAAGCGCTGTGGCTATGATCAATGACAAAGATGCCTTGTTATAATCATTTTGAAATATTTTTGTTCTCAATTGTTCCCTACTAGTCCTGACAAAAAGTGTGCAGCGCGTCATTCGACAGCTTTCTTTTGTGAGATGCATTAAATCATACTGTCAGATTATTTGTTTTGGCTATTCGCCATGCAAGTTTGTCTCAGCATAAAATTTAATAAATACGTCCTAATATCTGATGATTTTTTGGTTTAATTTTCAGAGGCTGTTGGTATCTTCTAGAAATCTAGAGTTCTTCACAAGTGGCTACCGGTACCTAATCCAGATTCTTCCTGCTGCTGTTGTTGCTCCTATGTATTTCTCTGGAAAAATTGAGTTTGGTGTCATTAATCAGTCGGTATCTGCTTTTAATCATATCCTTGGAGATTTTTCCCTTATCGTGTACCAATTTCAAGCCATCAGTGCCTTTTCAGCTGTCATTGACCGGTTAGGTACTTTCTCTGTCTTTTCCTTTGAACCTGACCATTGGTAGTACCTGTGATTCTATAAAATTCTCATGTTTGCCAGATATCCATTTACAATTTTCAACCACTGTTCATTGGTTCTATTCCGTTGAGGACATATGAAACATCTTATATAACACATGTTTCTGCCCGTGTGTTTGTGCTGATGGGGTTTTGATACCCTGATGAAGTGAAAGAAATTATGTTGCTTTATCAATATCCTTTTTGTCTTCAATTTTTTCTCTCTTCTTGCTGCTACATTTTTAATTAACAAAAAGTATAGCATTGTAATTGCCATATAGATATTGATTTGTCCCATCTCTTACAGTGTCATTGTTTCTTGTTTCTGTATAAAGTTGTCTTTCTCGCTGTCAGTAATCTACTTTCCCAACTTCATAAATTTATTTGTGGTTTCATTATGCGCTTCCATCTTATGATTTGTCATGCTTTGCATAACGAAACTGGATAAGCAGATCCTTGATGGTTTAGATTGTTTTACCGAGGAATTTGTTTGAATTTAACACCTACTATATGCAGGTGAATTTGATGATGTTCTGGATAGCAGCAGCTCTAAATGTCTTTCCAGCTCCGTGGAAGAGATTTCTCTTACTTACTGTGATGAGCGAAGTTCACTTTTATTGGAGTCTAATGGTTCCATACTAATGGACAGGTGCCAAAAAGTATTGGATTTAGAGAATTTGACTCTACAAACACCAACGAGTAAAGCTATACTGATCAGGGACTTGTCATTGGTTATTAACAAGAAAGATCATTTACTTGTCAGTGAATCAATTTGTATCTTCATTTCATTGAATTTAACCGGTAAGCCTGTAATGAGCAAATAAATTTGATGCTGTTTGGATGTATTGGCAGGTAACAGGACCTAGCGGGAGTGGTAAAACATCTTTGTTGAGAGCTCTGGCTGGTCTTTGGAATACTGGACGAGGGAAAATCACTTTCTATGTTAATGAGGGAAATGATCCTCAGGCACCCACTTCTTCAGAAGTACCTGCTCTTAAAGTAAATACTGCAGATGACACGGCTGAGGAACTTGAAGGACCCATTAACAGAAACGACAGAGGCATATTTTTCCTTCCTCAAAGACCATATATGGTTTTGGGAACACTTCGTCAGCAATTGCTTTATCCTACATGGGCTGATGATGTAATTCCTACATCAGATGGCGGTAATCCAGCTGGTATGTTTTTTCTACAATTTTTCCTTTCCGCGTCCACTTAATTATTATTCTCTGGACTGGGGTTCCATGACCAATGTTTTTGGGAAACCATGTTGAATATTTTTATGAATGTTGAGTGTAGGAGGCAATCTTGTAACTTCCAGGATGCACTTCAATTTTGTGACTTGTGTCATAGCTTTGCACACTCCAATAGTCAGATGTATTGTTGCCTGTCATGACTCATGACTAGGAAAGCTGCTAGTGATCCTTTTCTCTGGATAAATGAAAAATGGTACTCTTTTAGAGCTGATTTAATCTATTGGAATAATTATCAACATCCGTTATTTTCCTTGAAATGCTCAATGGAGCAAAGTTTACTTCCATTTGTTGGCATTAAGTAATAAAGCAGGAATATTTGGGAGTGCTTTATGGGTCTTAGAACCAGTTGAATCAATGCTGCCTAAAAAGGTCACAATTTAGTTTTAGGTTGAAAGTGATGAACAAACTTCAACCTTTTCTGGATTGGGAGAGTGGTTGGTTGAAGGTTCTTAACCAATTCCGAGACTCTTTTGTATGCTTTAGGGGAAGGAAAGTTGGGAGCAGATTTTGGAGCATCTCTGGGAAGATCCAGCATTGTTTTAGATTGTCGGCTCTGATGTGGTCATTTATCATGTAAAATGTTCCAACCTGATGATGCAAGTTTTGATATTTATATGAAATTCCAAGACGTTATTTCCTTGAGAAAATAGGATGGAGAAAAACGATTCCTAACTACTTAAGGATTGAAATTTAATTGAGTTGGTTTGGGTTTTGTTAAATTTAATCATTAATGTTAAAACTCCCAGTGATTTTGAGTAGTTAGTTCTTGCCACTTATCAGCATTCTTTGCCTGTAGTTTCTTGTGCATTTGCATCCTGAGGATTATTGATATTGCAAGATCAGTAACTAAAAAAGACTGCAAGGAATTAAAGCTAATAGATTTATTTAACAGGCTCATTGCCTTTCTTGATGCGGAATTCAAGCTCTGGAACCAGTGGTGGAAAGCGTAGTAAGCCCACTACAGATGATTTAATACAGGTTTTAGAGGATGTCCGGCTTGGCTACATATTATCACGTTTTGGTAGTCTGGATTCAACACATGAGTGGTCCAGTGTTCTGTCCCTTGGTGAGCAGCAGCGCCTCGCCTTTGCACGTCTGTTGCTTTCAAAACCGAAAGTGGTTCTATTGGATGAGTCTACTAGTGCTTTGGATGAAGCCAATGAGGTATTTTTGAATATAGATTCATCTTAATCTCTCTATTCAAGCTTTTGTAACCAATGTGCCATAACTGAAACTGCCATACACTCTATTCAAGTAACAAAGCACTCCTCTAGGCACGAAAATACTCTGGGTGCCTCCAAATTAAAGCATTCTACTCGTCTAACAGCATACAGTAACTACTCCACTGGCTAGGCACATGGAAAGGATTAGAAGAAACAAGCATACAATATGTGAATGGCATTTGATTCTAGTTTGTATCGAGCATTAATGTCCAATCTTGAGATCCAGAGCGCACTTGGTTCTCATTGATGGCTGTATTTTGCATTTGCTAGAAGCAATGATCATCAAAGATGATTTCCCGTTATTCAGGCATATTGTTTGATCAATACTGGAATTGCTTCTGTCGAGTTCTAATTTTATGGTTGCGGTGTGCTTTTGCAGGAACACCTGTACAGGCAGATTGAAGCAGCGGGTATGACATATATTAGCGTTGGCCATAGGCGAACTCTCTATTGCCACCATAACAGGAACTTAAATATAACCACGGTGGACCCCAGCAGCAACGAGCGAAATTGGCATGTTGAACCCATCAATCGTGATTCCTTGTATAACATTTTGAATCGTTAGTCAGTGCTATTGTGTTGTAGCCGTCATGAAATCAAATGCGATGGTTTAGCTGCATTTTTTCGTGAAGTAACCTTTTTTCTCCGACTAGGAGAGGATAGAGATAGAGACACTATACGCATCTTGCTGCGCATTACGAATCTACAGATCATGATTACCTGAAATATATTGTTCCACTAAATCCCCACCTTTGTTTGCTTCTGTAGCGTATAGAAGCGTTGGCCCACGATCTCAAGTGTTTCTTGAAATGAACGGACGCCATTGCTTTACTACGGAAAAATGCGAAGCTTGTGAATCAATAGTTCATCAGCAAAAGCACTCATCAATTCCCACTGCATTAGGTGTCGGCAAAGGTGTTTAGAGATCTTGATTGTTAAAGACGGCAATGCTTGAGAAAGTGGCTCCTTTTGCTGACACGAGAAGAGTATCCATCTGGAAGTTAAATTTCGTGGAACTAGACCATGTTGTGATTCATGTTGATTACTATAAATAACATCTCCTCGTTTTAAACGACGAAGATCAGTAACCTGTTCCACGTATGGGTTTCAGAAGTCCAAGATTCAGCCGAAGGCTACCATTTCATGCAAGTGGGTTGTGATAAGATGTTGCAGTTCCTCCACTGAATTTTCTGGGTGAGGACAAAAACTGATGCTTGCCGAGCTGTTTCGTAGCCTGTAATTTTTCATGCTTGCGTGCTAATTGCCGAGGATTGTGGCGTGCAGGTTTGGAGCCATTCCAGATTTGTTTCAAGAATCAACTGGCAAGGAAGCCGCCAGACCGCCCTGATAAAGCTACTGCGTTCGATCATGTTGGGCTATAATGAAGGTAGTTGACAATTAAGTTGATAATATAATTTAAAATCTGTGCAGTCTCAATTAAGTTGACGAGGATTGGTTGTTTTAAGCTCAGTGACAGAACACATCATCTGCGCACTCTAAACAGCTAGAGTTCCGAAGTCTCGTGGTGTTGTCGATTTTCTTTTCCTTTTCCAATAGTCAAGATATGAGATTTATTTGAACTATAGTTGCAGATTTTCCAGGATGGAAGCAGGAGACGCAGATGGGCCTTAAAAGCAGAGGAAACAGTCTCACTTCCTCGCGGGGTGACGTGTAATTCTGGATGTATAATGATGATGTCCATGCCAGGCCAGGAAGTATAATCCTTTGAGAAAAATAATAACCGCCAAAATTGTCCTGTAACATGTGAAACGATTATACAGCTAACCTGGACCAATTACAATTTAAAGAAACTTTTGAAGGAAGACAGGCCAAGGAAAAAGAGTCGCATAGATAACTTTGCAGCCACGTTTTTCTCCATTTAGTACAGTTACTATTAGTTTTGTTAGAAGTTTGATTTTCTTGTAGTAAACATAATCATCAAAAGCAAGAAAACTCACTAATTACAAGAAAATATATATGATTGGGGGTGATGAATTCACTGCATTCCTATACACAATGCATTGTAAACGAGAAAAATATAATTCTATTTTTGTTTTTTTTCCAAAATAAGCTAACACAGAAATACTGTGATTTCATAAGAATCAAATAATCGTTATCATAACGATGAAAATATATATTGCATTTTTAAAGCTGAAGTTTAAAGATTTTTTTAATTTTTTTTTTTATATGTACAATGGCTTTACTTTATTGTTCTTGGGGTTGGATTTTTAAAAATTTAGAGTTGAGAATATTTTTTTTGTATTTTCATCATGGTTTCTTAAAAAAAAACATCTAAAGTTAAGTAAAATTTGATATTTCAAACTTTTTTTTCTTTTATTTTCTCTCTTCTCCTTTAAAAAAAGAGTTGAGTTAAAAAATATATGGTGTCCTTTTATCTTGTTTAAGTTTATGTTTTAATCCTTTTGTTTTCTATTGTTTAATTTTCATCTTGATATTTTAAAATACCTTTAAATTTGTTTTCAATTTTGCCTTTCATTGAAATGTTATTTTCCCTTTTGTTATGTTTTTATTTTAGATTTGATCATCTTTCTTTTACTTCTATTTTTTGTTTTGATTCTTTTGTGGAATATAAGATTTTTTTCAATTCCACCCTTAAATCAAATAATATTATTTTTTCTTTTATTTTGTTTTTGTTTAACATTTAATCGTTATTTTTTTAGATTAATTTTTTTTGGGGGTTGTCAAATTAATTATTTTTTTCAGTTTCATCCTCTAACCTTGAGTTGGTTTGGAATTAAAAGTCATGTTTTTTTCTAGTTGAATTACACTGAGTTCTTGACTTAAATCATGGGTTCGAAAAGTTAATCCAGATGATATCTATCCTTTTTTTTTTTAACATTGTTTTTTTTTAGGTTCATTCTCCCCCCCTAACTTTTCATGGCTTGTCTTTTATTGTGTTGTACAATTCACACGAGTTGTCAGATTAAGTGAGAGTAAGGACACTCGAGTTGGTTTGAATTATTTTTTTCACAATGTTTAATTATATTAAAATGTAACTTTGGTTGTTTTTTTCTTTCAATAAAAACCATTTTTTTATGATCACTTTTTTATTTCTTAGTTTGATTCACCTGATATCATTTACCCTTTTTTAATCATATCATTTACCATTTTTTTTTTGTCATCTTACTAAATAAAATAAGCTTATTCAACCTAACCAGGTTTATAAATCAAAACGTGACTTTTCCACACACCTGTGCCCTCTTAGCAATTTTTTTTAACAAAAAATTAAATTGTTTTTTCCTAGATTGCGAGACAGTAGCTAAAACTACAAGACAAAAGCTCTTTTTTTCTTTTAAAAAAATAGACTTCACAAAGTTTGAGGTCATGTGCAGCCGGTCCACAGTCCACGCACTAACAGTTCTTTTTAATTCTCTCAAGTGTCTGTTTGTCTGAGTGTATAGTTACATTTATTTTTTAAAATATTTTTTATTTTAAAATGAATTAAATTAATATATTTTTTATTTTTTAAAAATTATTTTAAAATAAGACTAAAACATAAAAAATATTAATTTTTACCAAAATAAATTTACATATATGTTAAAAATACGGTTTGACCCGTATATCCAAGCACGCTCTAAATTAGAACTCAAGCTAACGAAAATGGAGAGGAGGAAACAACCTCCAAGGTCTAAAACCAAAACAGGGCATGAAAGCAAGTTAAAAGGAGAAGGCAAAGTTAAGCCATTATCAAAAACACAAAACTAAAAAAAAAACAAAACAAAACAAAGGAAAGGAAACGAGGGGAAAGCCTTAAAGATGTTACGACACCGTTTGGTATTGTATTTGTACCTGCGTTTCATTAAATTTTAATTATTTTTTTTTGCTAAAATTAAGTGTGGTTTGTACCTTTTGAATCGTTTTAATATGCTAATGTCAAAAATGATTTTTAAAAAATAAAAAAACATTATTTGCATATATTTCAGAATAAAAAACTATTTAAAAAACAATCACCACCACACTAACAAACACGCAAACTAAGCACGCAAACTAAGCACGCAAACTAAGCTAGGGATAATGTAAACTAATGAAATAAATCAACATGGTTCAAAGCCCAAGGCCAAACAGTGCTGCAAAAGTCCTCGTTGAGCTCGGTCTCAGGTTTTTTGCATTTCACCATGACCTGTTTTTGGCATTTTCTTGAAGACCACCAGGGGGTGTAAAAAAATAGTACATTTTAAACTCCCTCAAAAAAATAAAATTTGCAGTGGACTAGATTCGAGTGCCACGTGTTGCTTTCTTTTGTATAAAAACCTCCCTCAAAAAAATCTATTTTTGTCATTTTGTATTTGGTGCAAGTGAATCCATCATAGCCATCTCTCTCTCTCTCTTTTATTCCTCATTCATTGCAGAAAACCTTTTATAGAAACTACCACGTAAAGCAAGCGAAGGATTCTCTCTTCTTCTTCTTTTTACCCTTTCTCCCTTCTTATTTTTTTAACCTCTCTCAATATTTTATTTAAGAATTTTTTAAAGTGTTTTTTTAAAATATATTAAAATAATAATTTTTTTTAAAAAATTTATTTTGATGTTAATATAACAAAACATTAAAAAATTAATTTAAAATAAAACAAATTAAAATTTAATAAACAACTGATAGTTCAACTTAGCCCCCAAGCATTAACTTAATGAAAAAGAAACAAGAAAAAAAAGAAAAGAAAACCCTAGGGGCAAGAATAGTCAAAAACTTTGAAAACTAATACTACTAGTATTTTTTTTGCACGAAAATAAAAATAAAAATAAAAATAAAAATACTACGACTACATGATATAAGGAGTGGAAAGAACGCATCTCAAACCCGCCGCCCCTGAAGCAAAAACACAAGAGAGGAGAGAAGGCCCTTTGATGGGTTTAGGGAGGGAAGGTTTTTTGAGCATCTTTCATTCTTTATCTTGATCTTGATTGTTTCTATTATCCCATTCGTGGGTTTTGTTTGATTTGAAAGAGAGAAAGAGTACTCTTTTGCTCATATCTTTCCTTTCCTAGACTAAGAAGGGAAGAAAGAACACCACCATATATTCGCTAAAAAGCAGAAGAAGCAGAAGCAAAAAAAGAAAAAAGAAAGTGAGGGTTGGCTTTGTAAAGACCGTCATTGAAAAAAAGGTTGTTTTCTCATTATTCACACCAAAACCCACTTTGGGTACAATATCTATGTTTCTTATCTATTCTCCTTTGATGAACCTCTCTACTTTTTATTCTCATTTATTCATTGGTTTTGTCAGCACCAAGACACCCTTTATTTCTTTTTTTAAGTTTCGTTTTTTCACCATTTATCCATACCTGCATCTGCTGCATGCTCGCTTGCTTTCTGGTGCATTTTTGTGTGTCTACTTTTGTGAGTTTTTGGTATTGAACTGTAAAGTTCTGTTCTTTGTATCAGAAGCATTGACAATGAAGTACGTATTGGTTACTGGTGGTGTGGTTAGTGGACTTGGCAAAGGTGTTACAGCCAGTAGTATTGGTCTTCTCCTCAAAGCCTGCGGCCTTCGAGTTACTTCTATTAAGATTGGTATATTTTGTTCTTTTAATAATGTCTTCCTGATTGAGATTGTACCGACTTTATGTTGGTTTTCCATTTAAATTTGATTAAGTACTGGATTGATAGTTTGTTCTTGTTGGTTTGTTCTTTGTTTTTAATTGATTAGTTTGTTTTACTTAAGGTTTTTATGTTTGAAAGTCTTGAAGCTTGTTGGATTTTGGGTAAGGTTTTCATTTGTGAAAGTTGGTCCGCAGTTGAAATTTTGTTTCTTTTTAACACTGCCTCTGAACTTGGCTGGATACCATTTTAAATTATCTGTCTCATCTGATCCTCTAGTCCCCGACTCACAATTCAAATGAAAGAAAAAAATTGAAGGGTGGTCGCATTGTTTGTTGAAGTTGTTATATGATTCCATCTTGGAATTCGTTATCACGGGATGCCTTCAATATCTTTGGATGTTGATGTTAATTGTTTCAATAGCTTTACCTTGTGCTCGGTTATATTTCCAGACCCTTACCTAAATACTGATGCGGGCACTATGTCTCCTTTTGAGCATGGGGAGGTCTTTGTCTTAGATGATGGCGGCGAGGTAAGTTCACTGAATAAATTATTTTCCACTCAATATTTCTCGAGCACCGTCTTCAGTGTCAATTCCACACTTCCATTATTAACATGCTTCCTGTAAAGAGGATTAATGATTACTTCTTTTTTATGTAAAAGGTGGATTTGGACCTTGGTAACTATGAGCGTTTTCTAGACATTAAGTTAACCCGTGACAATAATATCACCACTGGAAAAATATACCAGGTAGTGAATGTCTCCAGGATCGTGAATAAAGTAAATTTTATGAATCAGATGCAGCTTTAATCTAGTTTCTTGCTATTCTGAAGTTTGTGTCTTTGATTAAACAGTCTGTTCTCGAGAAGGAGAGGAGAGGAGATTATCTTGGAAAGACTGTGCAGGTCTGTTCCACATTCTGTTGTTCCCGACTGAAGTCTGTCATAATTTACCATGAAGTTAAATTTTTATTTTGATTGTTGTTCTGCAGGTAGTTCCACACATCACAGATGCCATCCAAGAGTGGATAGAGCGTGTAGCCTCCATACCAGTGGATGGAAAAGAAGGTCCAGCTGATGTTTGTGTCATTGAACTTGGTGGAACTATAGGTACTGAAATTCCTGTTGCTGTGCGTCAGATAAGCTGTTTCCCTTGTTATTTTGTTTGCTTAAAATGAACCTTATTTAATGCAGGGGACATTGAATCTATGCCGTTTATTGAGGCACTTGGCCAGTTCTCTTATCACGTGGGTAAGTTGATGTTTTTCTGGGCCTCTATTTTACAGGCTTATAAGAAGAGATTTTTTTAGATGGGTTTCAGTACACACTTAGCTGCTGCTTTTTTTTAGGCCCTGGAAATTTCTGCTTGATCCATGTCAGCCTAGTACCTGTTCTCAATGTTGTTGGTGAACAGGTACTTATAGAGTTTTGTCTTTCTTAACATGGTTTTGTACATTTATTTTTGGTTTGACACATGCAGCTGACTAAAGCACTTTCTTGTGCATTGTGTTGACTTTACTACGTGTAAGTTGTATGGCCTCTAACTTTTGCTGTGTATGAATGTTGACTTGTAGAAAACGAAGCCTACCCAGCATAGTGTTAGGGGGCTTAGAGGACTTGGATTGACTCCGAACATTCTAGCTTGTCGCAGCACAAAGGTTCTCCTAATTTTTCTCGTTGCTCGTTGCTTGTTTCTATTTCATATTTCCTTCGTGATCTGTGTTGTAGGCGCCTGATTCTAAACTTTCTTTAACAGGCACTGGAAGACAATGTTAAGGCCAAACTATCCCAATTTTGTCATGTGGCAGTAATGCAAGATAAACACTTTTATTGTTTTGTTTGGCTTTTATTAAACACGGTTACTGGTTCTGACAATTTGGCTTTGTGTGCAGGCTGAAAACATACTCACCCTGTATGATGTCCCAAACATCTGGCACATTCCTCTGCTACTAAGAGTGAGTAGTTTTCTGTGGGGTTTCTGATTTTTTTATAATTTTTATTTTGGTGTACTATTCTTCAAACAAGAACTTCCTCTGATTTTTCCCTTAATTGTTGTCTTTTAACATAATTAGGATCAGAAGGCACATGAAGCAATCTTAAAAGGACTGAATCTTCTAGGGTTTGTGTTATGAACTGAACTCACTATTTGTTTCCTTTGTAATTTCTTTTTCTTTTCATTTGCTGCATGATCTCTCTCTCTCTCGCTCTATATGTTCATAATGGTACCGTTGTTGCATCAGCCTTATAGTGTTTTTAACCAGAGTATTAACATTTCCATAATCTTCAGTGTTGCCAGGGAGCCTGATTTACAGGAGTGGACTGCTAGGACAAGAGTCTATGACATACTGCATGAACCTGTGAGTCACAAAGATAATCCCCGATGCAAATTGATATTTACATTTCTATTCCATCTTACCGTGCTCTTATTGGTTATTGCAGGTTAGAATTGCCATGGTTGGAAAATATACTGGACTATCAGATTCTTACCTCTCTGTTTTGAAGGTGAGTTCTTTTGTACCTGTTTTACCATTTTCTGGGTCATATTCTCAGTTGCAAGCTTTTTCTGCATTATAAGTTACAAGCATGTGCATATTATTTCCAGAGCTATAGTATGTTCCCTGACCATGAAAAAACTATGACATTAGGTGGGCTTCAAACATCTAAAGATTATATGTGCATTATGCTCTTTGATGAACAGGGCTTAATCTCCATTCAACTAATTATACTGAACATAAAATCTATTAGAAATGTTATGTTGCCTTTCCTCATTCTAGAAGAGGAAGCCCCACCCACACCATTTATGATAAAAGAGTTCTGAAAGGGGTGTATTCTTTGTTTGGATTTTGTTATATTGCATTGACAGAACTTATGAGATATCATATCTTAAGTTTTGGATTATTGTTGCAGGCTCTTTTGCATGCTTCTGTCGCTTGCCGGCGGAAGCTTGTTGTAGAATGGGTTGCTGCAGGTGATCTTGAAGATGTTACTGCTACAGAGGTCAACAAAAGTCCAACTTCTACATTGCAATCTTAAGATCCACTCACACCATCAACCCCCCTCTCTTCAAAAAGAAAAAGATGATTTCTTTTTTGATGAAGAAAAAAACAATATCCTATGCTGTTTGTTACAATTTAGTATTTGTAGAATTTGAATTTTGACTACTTTTTCCCTTGCAGGCACCTGATGTTTATAAAAATGCTTGGGATCTTTTGAAGGTGATCTTAGATCTGTGTTTTAAGTTGATGCTCCACTGGTTGCTTTTTTTTCTTTGTTCTTTTTTTATTTATTATTTTCTTAATTGGCCTTCTGAGATTGTATTCAATGCAGGGATCCGATGGTGTTCTAGTTCCAGGAGGGTTTGGTGATAGAGGGGTTCAAGGAAAAATTCTTGCTGCTAAGTATGCTCGCGAGAACAAAGTTCCATTTCTGGGCATTTGTCTGGGGATGCAAATTGCTGTTATTGAATTTGCACGATCCGCTCTTGGTTTGCATGATGCAAACAGTACAGAATTTGATCCTGAAACTTCCCATCCTTGTGTCATTTTTATGCCAGAGGTATGTAGTTCTACAGTCCTGACTGTACCTGTGGAACTTTGTCAATTCTTGTTCCGTATGCTGAAGCTATTTGCTATAACTTTGTTTTATTTGACAGGGTTCAAAAACTTACATGGGGGGAACTATGCGTCTGGGGTCAAGGAGGACTTATTTCAAAGTTCCGAATTGCAAATCTGCAAAGTTGTAAGATTTTTTACTATTTCACATTCTTGTACTTCCATCTCACTACATGACTTGATTTAGAGTATGCCACTGTATGCTTTCTTCTTAGTATTATCTTCCTAAGCACAAATTCATATTTTTATTTACTCTGAAGACTTCATTAGATGTTTATGCACACTCATGAAACAGAAAAAAGATGGCTGAATCAAACATTTTTTTTTCTTTTACTTTAGCTCGCCTGATTAATCATCCGTATCTGTGTTTAGGTACAGCAATGCCAGTTTTGTTGATGAGCGTCATCGGCATAGATATGAGGTAACTTTTCCCATAGGCAAATCTGCGAAAGTACTCTGCATGAAGAAAAAAAGTGCAATAAATCGAGCTCTTGTAACCACCAGATTCCTAAGAAATTGTTTATTTTTAAACAGGTCAATCCAAACATGGTACCACAATTTGAAAATGCTGGTCTATCATTTGTTGGCAGAGATGAAACTGGTCAGCGCATGGAGGTAAGTTTCTGTGAAAGCATGGCAAGTAATGTTTTCCACGAAGTTTGTATTACATTTCGTGTTAGATGGTAATGAGCATTCTACTGTTATTTTGACCAGATCATTGAACTACCGAGTCATCCATACTTTGTTGGTACCCAGTTCCATCCTGAATTCAAGTCAAGGCCAGGAAAACCTTCGGCTCTTTTCTTAGGTATTATATCTACTCATCACAACTCTGTTCATTGGCATTTAATAAAGTATCGTTTGGCATTAGATGGATATCAATAAATTATTTGACCTTATGTTGGCTGTTCTTATCCCTGATGAGCGCCTGTACGTGTGTACTTTAGTTGATGCTAAATTTTGAAGGGTGCTGTCTGAAGGTCATTACTGCAGCTGGGCTCAAACTTGATAACAAGTTCATTAGAAATTATATAATCTAGGGAAAAAAATTATTTCCAGTCTGCACCTGTTGTTTCCTCTTTTGAGAAGCTCTATTTTAGTTTTGATACCTAATATTGCTATCAACTTCCAAGGTGATGGAGTAGTCACCACCATCATTTTCACCTCATTATTCTTGTGCATTTGGCTTGGGCAATCTGAGCACACGGAGTCCATTCTATGCCATGCCTGGTCAAATGCATGTTTGAGCATCTTCCTACCCGGTATTATCTCAGTTCCTTTTCCATGTCACAGGACTTATAGCAGCAGCAAGTGGGCAGTTGGACGCTGTCTTACAAAATTATGGTAATGAAAGCAAGCTATTGCCAAATGGAATAAGCAATGGAAAACCATCAGTGAAAACCTACCAAAACGGGAATGCCATTAAGTCTTCCAATGGATCACTAAATGGTGTATATAGCAATGGCAATGGCGTGCACCATTAAGGAAGTGCGCTCTGATTATGGTTTCAGTTTTTGAAGGGCTTTCAATAGTCTTCGGTTTTTCTTTGTACAGCCGTTGAGTATGGGGTAGATTATTTTAGCTTTCAAGTGACTTGGCTTAGGAGAAGGTTGTGGAGTCCGAACTCTGGTAACAATGAAATTTTCCAGTTTGTCAGTAAACTATGGGCTTGAGTTGCAGCATCACCCTCTTGTTGGACCAAGTGTCCTCGTCAAGTGGGAATTTTGGCTGTTAATTTGTCTTAGAAGAAGGAATGTGTTTTCAAGTCAACCCTTCTATCATCAACATAGGAATTGATACTGGTTGCAGTGATACACCATGACAGAAGCAGGCATCCCTGGTGAATACTTTTGGCAATCAATTGATTGGTTCTCTCCTCACGCATTGACCGGCCATCCTCCTCTCTTTCGGCCGCGCTTCTAACTTTGTAAGGCAATGGATGTGTAAACTTCTGTTGCTCGGAGGCATTTGCAGACATTCCATTTTCTTAAATATTTCTCTTGTATGTCACGGACAAGTTTGATGTTTTTCAATAGTTTCCCCCCCAAATGGTTGCAAAGAATGAAAGTTACGGAAATTTCATACTTCTGCTGCCTTTACGCGTACGAGTAAGACTTTTGCAAGGATGAATAGTAAATATACTGTCTGTTTTTATGGTTTATCCTGGTCCCAAGATATGGTCTTATTACTTTCTCACTCGAGTGAATTTGAGTCACACCTGTCATTATGTTTCTTGTTTCATATCAACCATGTGAGGATGACCTATTAGGATATGGCTTTATTTTACTCTAGCAATTTTTGAAATTTCATGGCAAGGTGGTTTTCCTTTTCACACATTTTGTGATAAAATAAGCTTTCTGTCTTCCAATCCTAGGCATCTGGATTTTCAAATTAATTATGATTAATGTGGTCGAGAAATTTTTTGTTTTGCTATGGTGACGAGCCATCTGGTTTAGGGATAATGGTGTGCATCTCCTCATTAAATGCACTTGCGAGCATGTCAATAATTTCATAATGTTGTGGCCCGCAATTTTCCTGAATAGATATTTAAGTACAATGAGTTCTTACCATCTGATACGGCAATATATAGTTTTGGAAGCTGTAGTTTTGCTTTATTCTGTACTGAAAAATCATTTTTGTTTTGAAGTTGCGATAGGCTTCTATCAGCCGCAACCTTTGCCTTGTTACCAAGTAACACCACATAGTTTGAGACATCCCAGACCGTATATGTTGAAGATTTTAAGAAATGTTGCATTACAATTTAAACTTCTTACTTCCGGTACAATATTTTGTTTGATGGTGACATGTTACATGCAAGAATATACATCCAATTATGTTGCACGCTGCCTGATGAGTTACTGTCGGTCACTACTGATAGGAATCAGGAGGGATTAGAAAACTGGGAAAAAAAGTGTTTTTTATCTGTCCCTAATTATGCTGTAATTTTAAGAACTGAAATGTTGCAGTTTATCCAAGAGGATGCCTGGCGTTTAAGGCGACGTACGTATATCCACTAGGTATTAGGTTTAATCCTTTATAAGATGTAAGAATTTAGGGGTTTGTAGGAGGACCACCTTTACCATGTTATTCTGTAGGAAGACTAGCTTCTATACAACTCAAGATTTACTATACTTTCTTGTGTTTTACGAAGCAAAACAAAAGGAAAATAATGCTGCACAAAATCCTAAATGATGACTCTTCTATCTATATTAATTAAAAATTTAACGATTTGCATCTTCTTAGTTCTATATATGTTCGAGTTTTAACATATTAGAATAGATAGGAGTCGAGGGGGGAGGGGGGTGTTTTCCATCGGTTAACACTCATTTTCTCTGACAAAAAAAGAAAAAGGCATGCAACGCAAATGGTAAAAAGAAAGAAATAAAATAGATAAAAAAAAAAAGGGATAATCGGATGAATTAAGGATCTTGTCCTGAACTTTCTATATATACATTTTAATAATAAAAAACCAACTCATAAAATAGCAAGAACATAATTGATATGGATTCCCCATCCCTGTTATGAATAAAAATACATGCTCCCTTCAGTTTAAGAAGAATAAGATGCAGCAGTACGGTTAATGACTTGGAACGTCGAAACTCTACTTGGAAAATCTCAGAATGTCAGTCTCAAAGCCAAGGTATTGAAATGGGAATTTCTGAGTTGAAGCACCCACATGGTCAACAATTTGGGATGAAGAATTGCCTTTGTTTTGGTAGTGCTGATGATGATCCAGGTTTTGTTGAGAAGCAAGAAGCTTATCCAGAAATGACCAATCACCATTGAACCTCCCTGCAGGCTGCACAAGTCCACAACCAGTAGATGTTAACCTCAACAAGTTCTGTGAGCACTCAATGTCGTCCATGTTGTTCAAAGAGAGAGGTGATACAAATGATGGGGCAACAGCTGATTCCGGACTAAATAACTGTGGGAGATGCATGGAGCCATCAAAGGTATAGTCATGATCATATATTGATTGCATATGGTTTTGTTTTGGCTCCAGTGGAAGAGAAGAAGCGCTAGCCTTCATTTGAGAGAAGTGTTCTTCTTGAGAAATTTCTGGTAGGAAACCTCTAGTTTGATTCTTCTTCTTGAAAACCCTACAGACAACCCAGCCATCTTCCTGCAAAAATAGCAACTTTATATCAGTGCTCTATTTTCATTTAATTTTAACCAATGAACTTTGCTAGAATCTGAGATTCCACCCATCTTGTACGTAGCTTAATTAAGCAAACCCCCCCTACAAAAATCATGAGCCAAGAAGGAAACCAAGATCTTGGGACAATGGTGAACTATACCTAATATTTTCATTTTTCTTGAAAAAAGAACTCTTGATCCTAGGTGGTGTATTATTTACCTGAACCTCAGAGTTGTCATCATCCAAGCGGTACTCATGCATGATCCAATCAGTCTTTTGACCATGAGGAGCACGTCCAGTGTAGAAGACTAGGGTTTTTCTCATACCAATCCTCTGAGAGTTGCTAAGATGGATGGCCTTATCCCTTCCCGTTGCTTTCCAAAAACCTGCGGTGGTTGCCCGGTTTGTTCTAGTCCCGGTTGGATATTTCTTGTCCTTGTGGCTGAAGAAATACCACTCATTTTGAGGACCCGAACCAATCCTGCATTTCTCTGTATTTCCACAAGAAGAAATGATGATTATTGATTTGGGTTCGATGAGATCGATTTCATACTGTAATATTACAGCTCGAACTTATAATTGCCTAGTGAGCTCTATAACCCTAAACTCATAATCACGTCTAACTCACCACTAATTACGTGAGTTTTTTTTTTTATATAAAAAAAACCACTCTTTCAAAAACCTAGTTGTAAGATGAGGTTTTGATGAAGTTAATGTTTTTACATTACTTACTAACAGCCCGAACTAGCTATGTGGGGATTTTTAAGTTCAAAGTGTTGGGTTACTTCATCGGAAACATCCAATATTTACAATGCCAGAAAAGTCATAACGTGCGTATGTATAGAATTATTTAGGGTTCCAACTTACCACCCTAAACTGATAAGAAGAATTTCAAGATGAGCAAGAAGAAATAATCGACTAACCTTTGAGATCCCATGGCTCAAGTTTATTGAGGTCCACCTCCCTGATAACATCCAGGTCAATGGCTTCATACGAGACCTTCTTCCTCAGATAATAGTACAGAAGCTCTTCATCTGTTGGATGGAATCTGAAACCTGGAGGAACTGATAGTTGTCCGTTTCCTGCCATCATTCTCCCTTAAATCTAGTATCTGTTGTTGTCCTGAAACTTCAAAAGCATGACAGTAATTAAGAAAAATATGCTTGTATGCGAAGAAAAGGACAGCACACCGAACATATAGAGAACATTTTATGGTAAATAAAAATCATAGGGTTTCTGTAAAAAAAAAAAAACTTAAAATACCTTAACCCTAGGTCAAAGATTAGGGAATATGTTCCATGATAAACCGTGGAAAATACTGAATATGTTTACAAACATGCATGGTAGGCCGTTAGAATCACCTTAATTAGTTTGCAAGATCCACATTAAAAACAAGAAAAGAAGATCCATGAAATATATATATATCATCATTTCTTTCAAGAAGGAATTTCTAAGAACGTAGCTGCTTAAATCTTGAGAACAGTACTCTTTGTTCTTCACAATACGAGACTCGGATTCCTGTCTATGGTCATGTACGTAAAAGGAGCAGATCAGATCATTGGCATTATTTTAGGTTAAGCATGTAAACCCTACCTTTTATGCTAGCCATTTCTTTCTTCTTTTCATTTTACATGGCATGAAATAATTAAAGTGTTGCTTCTTTCATGACAAACCATGAAAATTTCTTTTTAGTATTAAACTGAACAGCAAGAGATAGGGTAAAAGAAAAATAAAGGCAGGATTAGCTCATTTTTCTTCTCAAACACATCACAGCTGAATTTTGACAGAAAACCACAACAAAAATCTTCCTTAAAAAGGAAAAAAGAAAAAAACTTTGCAACAAAGGAAAGGAGCAAAAAGATGAAAGATGACGGTGATAAAGGAAACAAGGAGGCAAACAAAGCAGACCTTAGCAGTTGGAAATCAAGAGCTCTGTCTGTGACAAAGGAAAGAAGACAACCTAAACGGCAAAAAGCAAGCGGCGGGGGCGGCCAAAGTCCTTAATTTACTTCAAGGGCACGGTGTGTGTATGCATTCGTGTGCCTTTTTAAGAGGCTTTGAATTAGAACGATATAGAGATACAGATATGTGTGGATCGGTGCAAGTGTTAATTAAAGAAGAGTGATCGCAAACCTAAGATCGATGGGAACAGAAATAAAGGAAAAACAATAAAAAAATGGAGAGAAAGAGGAAAAATGAAGAGGGCAATGGCAAGCTGGTTATGTCTTTTGTGATGAGGTTGTGATAAGCCTTTGGTAAATGTCCTTTGAACGGGAGACCTTATCCCCAGAATTGCCTCATTAAAATGAAGAAAATCTGCTTAACTGTCAATTGCGAATGCCGACAGATTTTTTAATGCATGATCATCCCCATATATCTATTTGTCAACAGTTGCGCACATAAATACATGCACTGAGTCAAGAGTCAGAGAAGGAGAGAGGAATGAAGAAGAATTCTCCTTCTATTCCTTTTATTCCACCTTCTATTCTTCTATTCCTGTCTGTATGTTTCCCTTATTTATTTCTCTTTTTAAAATAATGATTTCTTTTTTCTTTCTTTTTAAAAAACCCCTACCAGCTAGGTATCCAAGCTGAAAACTCCCAAGAGATAAAACAAAATGTCTCCCGCAATAAACTATACGGTCCACTTTCACATCTTCTTCTGTAGCCAGACATAATTATCCACTTTAATCCATTCTTAGACATCTTGGCATTTTGTTGTTAAATGATGACCGCCTTTTTCTCATTGATTTGAAGTGTTAGCACGTAATTAAAGTTTCTAAACCATGATTAATCAAAAAAGAAAAAAAAAAAAAAACGAGAAGAAAAACATAATAACACTATTTATGACAATTTTGTTTTTCATTTTTGGCTGTGCTAGTAAAGACGAAAGATCACGATAAAAAAAGAAAAAAGAAAAAGGGATCAAGATGAGATTGAGAGAATGAGAGATAATTAAGTATGGTTATGCATCTAATCCAGACTTTGGGGAGAAAAGGAACTCTTCTTCAACGTCCTGCCAAGGAAAAAGAAAGATATATAAAATAATAAAAAAGAATTAGGGTTTCAATATTTCTGAACAACCTCCAGTCAACTCAAGGGGATAGATTCCATGGCCCTTGAATCACGTTCGAAGAAGAGTGGATTTGCATCAAATTCAGTGCAACTCTTATGACTCGGGGTCCGTAATTATTTAGTTCTTCAAAAAATGTGAATGAATTAATTTTCTAATTATGTAATAATTAGCACTTTTTTTTTTGGTCTTAATCCATGGCCAGCGTGCTGTGGATTTAAGTGCACAGCTAAGAGGATTGTGCTCAAGTACGTGTGGATTGGTGTCCATGAATAGTATTGGATCTCCTAGCCCAGCTGCAATCAAATCCAACAGGAGCTCAATATTTCTATATATATATGACCTCGTTTTATAATTTCTACTTAAAAAAAAAAGTGTGGATTGTTTTCTTTTTTTCAATCTCAAAATCGACGCCAGACATTTCCATTGACATGCACATGTCAAGCTCAAGTTAATTTCAGTTCAAGAACCCAAGTTATTCACTACAGAAGAGATTTTTTCTCAGCCATTGATGAAGGAGAGAGGGCACGTCCTCTTTTAATGTTCTCCTTTCTAAATGTACAGTGGACTTTGATTGTTCAATTTTATAGGATAATACTAAAAGTCATTTTGATATTTTATCTTGACAAGAGAGATAATCTCGTAATTTATTTTTTTCATGAACAGCAACCTCCTCCTCCTCCTCCTAGAAAGAGTGTTGCTTCTGCTAGTGGGGTTAGCAGAGTTACGTTAATGAGAGATTTAGTCCTTGATGCTTTATGAAAAAGATACAATCTCCACTGCACAGATTTATGATCCGGGAATCTATCGAGAAAAAGACACAGAGGGCAGAAAACATGAAAAAGCTTCTGGCTTCAATCTGGTCAGAGATAGACAACGTTGTAAATGTAAGCCGAAAGGATTGTTGATGATGATGATGACGTGGCCCATATGAAAGCATGTACCAATGTCAGTAGATGGTTGCTGAGCTTTGCTTATAGGCTGTGGAAAAAATGAAGGAAAGAGCAAGCAACACCCTGAAAGTCCGTGGCATTTACACGTGCTCATCCAACACATTTTACTCAATCAAGGCCTCGGTTCCATTAACTTATTCGGATTCTCATCACTCCCCCATATGGATTCTCACGCAATCTCTCACTTATATATATATATATATATATATATATATATATATAGAGAGAGAGAGAGAGAGAGAAGGGATTCCTGGTCAAACACGGTGAAGAAATACACCAACCAAAATTATAATGGTTATTCATTATAAGCACATTAATTTGCATTGCATCTATTTTTCCGCTTTCTCATAAAGTTACCCAAATGGAATTTAGTGTGCCGTTGCCTTTACGAACACTACTGCACATAGATAGAGCATTAATGTGCATGGGGGTGGCTTCATTGCAAAGGGAATCCAATGCCTAGCAAGCCATTTGCGTATGTACGGCTTCCTTCAAACTCAGCACTGGTCGGTATTTCTACATTTGATACCAATGCCTAATTACCGAATTCTAACGGTGGAGGGAGCTGTGGAGTTCTTTCTTCTTCTTCTTCTTTTCTTATTTTTGAGTTTAAGGTCATCGTTGAGTTAATATTTTGCTACACAAAGACTAATTCATTGGATTACACAAGATTTGATAGTTATGTTTTTAGCTTCCAACTTTTTGACTTCCAAATAACTTTCCAAAGTCAAAATAGCTTCTGAAATCTTACCAAATTCTCTTATTTTTTTCTTGGCTCTGGAAACAAGAGCCCGAAAGATAAACAAAAACAAACGAGTAAAAGCTCAAAGTTACCAAATGAACTTCAAGTCAATTTCTTCAATTTGATCGATAAATTAACAAATTATTTATTTGAGATTATATTAAAAAAACCCATTCTCATAATTAACCACGCCTTGAAATTAATTATAGCACTTAATGAATGAGGAATATATATACTCGCTTGTCAACAAGATCAACCTCTGGACGTATGGATGCCTACATCTTGAAATTTCGTAATTTACAAGTCTTCTTAAGAAATTTGCTGCATTAAAGAGAGTTATTGCAGCTGTAACTTCATATGTAGGCAGGGTAATTTACTGTACTTTTTTTCTCTAATCATTATTTTTTAAATGCAAAGAAAGAGGTGTGTGACCGCCTGCATACATGAATCAGACACAAATATTAGTTCAAGTTGCATTAACGTGTCTTACCTCACTGTCAACAGTAGGAGAGGAGCCCATTTACGCTGGAGTAGAGTAGAGGTTAGAAAGTCTTATACCCCATGTTTTGTCTTAAGCTACAGCACACATCACTACAGTTGGCTGTCTAGACCTAGCTGCAGAATGCGTGTGTCCTGTGGCTGTAATTCTATACGTCCTAAAATCTTAAGAAACTATCAATTTCAATTACTTTGGATGATGAGCAGTGGTAATGCGGAGGAAAATTACTAATAAATATTTAATATTACTTTGATATGTGTTTTATATATAAAAGAATGTGGAAAAATTAAAGATTCTGACTACATGAAAGAATTTTAGCGTAAAAATTTTATTTTTATTATTATATTTTACTTAATATTCAATAATTATTTTAAATTTGGATTTGTTCTAGTCCATTAAATATTTTTTAAGGGTTTATATTTATTATTGGACTTATAATTAATTACTAGTTTAGGCCTATTAACTTAAAACCCAAAAAAAATTCATTAGAGTAAGTTAAAGGAAACTATATGATGTTTTTTTAAATGCAAATTTTAGTATCAAGTTGAAAAATAAAAGTAAGTTTTTCTTTTTGTTCGTAGCAAAACAACTTTTTATTTTCAGGGATAAAGATCATACACTGATTTATCAAAAATTAATTAGTTTCATGATAGTATTTACATACTTTGGATTTTTAGATACTAGGTTATTTGTTATCTTCATGTCTAAATTTTTTTTCCAATACCTTTTGTTATTTGGTACAAGGATACCTTTATATCAAAATTCTATCAAATTTAATTTTCAACTTTTCAAAATATTATTTATTTTATTGATTAATTCACCACGTGATTAAAAAATTCAGATCAAGATGCAAAGAAATTATGAAGAAAATAAAAACTGTTGAGATATAAATCCACAAATTATGATATTTCTCTAGCAACGTCATTTTTTGCTTTCTTTCTTTTTCTTTTGTAAGATATTCGCTGTTATATTAATATTTTAATATAAAAAAATATTTTAAAAAAATATAAAATAACGGGCCTCTTTCCTCCAGGTGGCTCCGCCACTGATGATGAGTGTAATAGAAGCATAGCTACGGTGATTCAAAGTGCTAAGAAGTATCATCACCTTCGTTTTTCTTTGGGGAATGCATGTGTGCTGCTTGTGCACACAACACAGGGAGTTGAACAAAATTAATAAATCCAACCACTCTAATTCTTATGATTCAAAGCCCTTCGTGACCTTTAAGCAAGGAAAACGTGTACGCTCCTTGGGAAATACATAAAAGTACAGAACCTGAAGCCCCAGCTAGGTCACTTACAGCTTTAATAACAATGATAATAAAAGAGGGACGGAGGTTGTCGTAACACAACGTTACCGACCATGGCAACTGGCAAAACATGTTTACCATGATTCTTGCTTCTGCGATTGGATAGGAGCCTCGATAATTTCATATAGGTTATCTAGGCATCCTTATTCGAGGAATACCTAATTTAGTGATGTGAAGCGGTTCTTGCGTAACCAGATTTACTCAACTTCATCATCGATCAGCTTGTGTTGTGTTCTTCTAGCAGACTGCCGATGGAACAGAAAAGAAGTCGCCGTTCGTACAGTAATTCTGTGACGTTTCAAAATTCTAGAAATGGCTACTTTTGCAGACTGATAATTCAATGCAATTACGCTATCATCATCCAAATCAAACCTCAAGCTCTCTGAACTACAGTCCTCAACAAGTCCGCACAGGTGCTTCAAATTGTCAACTTCTAGTCCATTGACTTTCTTAACCTGCCCATCAACACAGTTATATTTGTCAGCAGGCATTTAAGCACAAATAACCACTGCAATTAGTACAAAATTATTGTATAACAGAAAAACAAATACGACCACTACCCAGTTATGTCCTAACAGAAACAGGACCGGCAGCCCTACACTTCAGCATTTTTGCATGACGCGACTGCTCTTCATGCCCGAACCAGCATCGTTGTGGCCCCTATAACATATACCTAACGATGCATTAAGAAAAACTTGTTCACAGAGAAAGCATGTTTGCATCTAAATTGGAAATGTGATGGCACCTGTAGCTCTGCAAGACGCTCATTCCCTGCATTTATATCATCCATGAACACCTGAACCAGAAAAGTGCTTGTCAGTAAAGATGCACTAAATTCAACATGCAAAGGACGTCCTAGCTTTATTTTGCATTGCAGTCTCATCAATTTATAATACCAGAAATTTTCCACCAGGAGGGAAGGGAAAATAGATAATATGATGTCATTCTGGCCCAGTTCAATATGTTAGTGAGCAAGCTTCGCAATCTTAAAAGTGAGATAGAGACAAAGGTATCCTTCTAAATTAAATCTTCCATAGAAATAGTGACCTTTTCAATTCGCTTCTAAATTCTGTCACATGTAACAGATTAGAACTTGTCTTTAAACCTTGTTTGAAGATTCGAAAATTAATTAAAATCTATCCAAAAACATGCAAGGTTTCTTCAAGAGACAAACCCAAACAGACACCACAGCAGCTTTTCTTCAAAATTTGCAATTTTCTTTCCATGGGAGAATTTGCAAGCTAAAGCACAAGGTAGCTACAAAGAGATTGTAATAGCCATCTAGAGACATCTTTTTTACACACAAGTTTTCAACTCTTCTCTAGATTGCAATTTGATCACGGGAAATAACTTCAGTTCTGTGAGCTCTCTTGCATTTATCAGTTTGGGAATTGAGGTTTTGTGTTTTCTAACTGAATCCAATAACCTCAAAACAGATGGTGGTCAGAAAACTCTTACTAAATAAGAAGGTTGTCCCCTCAAAACTACCAAATTGCCCTTGATAGTAAGAAGCAGCAATGCTTCCAAATTGTGCTTGGTATCAAGAAAGGTGCAAGCATACCTGACAAAGCATAATGAGTTGTTGGCCAGCCTTTTTAGGCAGCTCCTTCAATGCACGTTCACATAATCAACAAGGTGATGTATTATACCATTCTTCTCCATGCTCGTGAAGATATGGTTGTGTTAGTGGATCAAGAACAGACCAGAATAAATGTAATAACTAAGAAGGTTATCAAATTGATGAACAGAAACTAGGGGCTGCAACTGCAAAATAAAAATAAAAAATAAAAATTCAGAGATCAATCAAACAATAAGTATGATCTAAAAGTACAAGAAAGAACATATTCATTGATAATCCAAGACTTCATGACAGAAATAACTGCAGATTTATTTGATAAATTGAGACCAAACAAGGGAAAATGTCATAATATTTGCAGGCTCCAAAAGAAAATGATCTAACCAAAAGTCTCTGGTGGCAGACAAGAAAATAAAAGTTTTCATTGTTGAATTTGGTAAAGTTCTAGAGCATGTTTCTCAGATCTATTGATTTTGAATTTCAAAGCTCTTATGCCTATCTAACATACAGCCATGGTGGATATGGCCACCAGCCAGTAGCCTGTCCATGGATTAAGATGATAATCTTAATCCAATCCATTCCAACACGAACAGGTTGGGAATGTAAGCAACTATGAAGAAAGCATTGATTTTCTATGTAATGGAACACAGATATGGATCGCTGATCATCACTGCAATCATGCGATGGCACACAAGCATGTGCACATGTGTTAATAAAGGAAACACCTGTTACACAATTATGAAGTTGTTGCTTAAGCACGGTAGAGAATCCTAAATAAGTCAGTTCCAGGACGCTTGCTGTTCTAAAGATAGATCTGTGAAATAAAGAAAATGTTCAATACAAGAAAATAATGAGAAAACAGAACTATGACTTGCAGGTCTAAGGGTGATACTGAATTCATGCTCTTCACCACCCCTAAAAACTCTAACTGAAGCAATTTCATCGGGTTTCTTCATAGACACCAAGTGATCAAAAGTTATCTCTG
Organism: Populus alba; assembly: GCF_005239225.2. NCBI lineage: Eukaryota > Viridiplantae > Streptophyta > Magnoliopsida > Malpighiales > Salicaceae > Populus > Populus alba. Next base: position 16,981,908 of record NC_133293.1, read on the forward strand.
CTCTCAGTTTCAAAAAGGCAATGCAGAGTGCACCAGTCAAATTACAAATTAAAGTACAAGGGCAAGTCACATGTATCAAAAACAGCACCATGAGCAAAAACATGGAGTGGCAGAGTAAGAAAAGGAAAAATAATATGATCCTGGAAGCATTCTATCTAATGACATTAAGGCCATGGTCTTTAAAGACCATATTACTCAGAAATGAAGCTACCCCACTGAAAGCTTTAGTTACCCATACTATTGAGAATCCAAAAAGGTTATTGAAATAATGCAAAAGGCCATCATAGCCTTTAGCAGCTGTATCCTTATATCACATATAACCATCATAAGTTAGTTAAATAACTAGACTATGCCATACAATCCATATTATCCAGTACTTGCACCTTAGAAGTAATGGCATGTTACTGAAACAGTCCCCAACTTCCCTTGCTTGAAAAAAATTATAAAAGAAATTCACTTGAACTTTTGGGCACAGATCATTAGCATGATATATCTGTCAGAGATTATCTAAAGATCCCAGTATTCAATGTTGGTACAGTAGAAACACTCACCCCGATAAAAGTTATCATGCTAAATAGGTTGTGTCTTTCAAGTGCCACATTCTGCATGGCTCTAGCACAGATCTAAGAGAGTGGGCACTCAAAATATATTGTTTAGCCATCTGCTAACCTGAATTCTCTCCCCACAGTAAACTAACAAATATCTGAACATCATTTGTTAAACATGGCTATCAAACTATTACACATGAGCAAGTAACCTATCACAGCTTTTACTTCATGAACAAGACATTTAATATCCATAGAACATAGATAGATGGAGACTGTAAGGTTAAACCAATAATCACTGTTAGCTTATGCCAAAGTTAAACCAACTTGGTGACAATTCCATCTATTCATCAATGTGGTTCCTCATCTATTGCAATATTTACAGAAGAGAAGACAAAATCATGAATCCTTGATGAAGCTAATAGTGACCTATGACATTAAGGATTTTGGGTTAACCAGATACAATTGTAGTTTAAATGGTACCGAGTAACTGAATAAGTAATAACCATTATTACCAGTTCCATCATTTGTTATAGGCATACCGTCAAATGCAAGGATAACATCATCTTTTTTCAGGACTCTATGTGCATCTGACAGAGGATTAATTTTGCTTGCAAGCACCCCTGTCATTTCAGGGGGGCGCATACGAAAGTGCTTTCTCAGTTGAAAATTTTCAGTTAATTGGCACGGTAGACCTGTAGAGCAGAATCCAATATATTTTCCACTTTCTTTCACGCCAGATATAAAATGTTTGCTTACAGGAACAGGAATTATATAGCTGAAAATAATATTTATATGATCACAGGAAAAAAATGAATAGCAAAAGAAGTAATGCTACTGCAAATAACACCCATTTTCCCTATCAATTCCAAGGAATATGTTATCTCTAGAATTTCCCAAGGAAGTGAGGAACACAGCATCATGTATTTGGTGTGACTGACCATCACACAGCTTCAAAATGTTGTACCAATTACATTATCTGCATGCTCCACGTGCACATATCAAATACATAATTTGTACATCTCACATGCACAAATCAAATACATCATTTGCACACATCAATGCATCCCCATCAAATGATACCAAAATGAATATATCACAATTCATATGCACACACATATATCATAAACATTATTCTTAAAGATATAATTTACATAAATTACTCATAGCTATTCAACAAGTATATAACCACAGTCTTCAACCAATTTCTTACAAAGAAGCAGAATGTGGGGCTTCCGAAGTATCTAAACACATTTCAATACATCATAGAATCAAATTCCAATTCAAAGGATAACAATAAAATTTGATAATACATCATCAACTGTTATTTACAAGCAGGGACTAAAGTGTAATTTCTCACAATTTAAGGGCAAAATCATAATTTTCAAAAATCTAAGGACCAAACTGTGATTTTACCATTTTCAACCTTAATAGATTTTCCAGAATTTCTACATAAATCTTTCTATATAATTCTTATATATTTATCTATTTTCTTTCTAATACTAAAGTTAACTGAGTTCTTACCCAAAATTCATCAAACACACTAATGAAGTGGAGCTTAACATGAAGCAAAGTCCCATATCAATTCATATCCATGTGCATATAATATTACATATACACGAATTATTTCAACAAAATCATTCACATATCATATAAACCCTAACCCTAACTTTCCAATAAACATATGTAAAGAAAATACTATAAATCAAATAGAAGGAGGCTAAAAAAACTTACTCAGAGTTAAATAATTATATGACCATTTGTGAGATAAGTTTTGACGAGAACTTGCAGCAAACGAGAGGGAGAAGCAGCTCACTGTTTTCGGAGGAAAAAACCAAGGGAAAAAGTAAAATTTTTTGAGTGGAAATTGTGTGCTCGACATATACACATTAAGTTTTCCAGTTGTAGTTTTCGTAAACATACCATGTTGTAGTCTTAGAAATGGCAAATGGCAAGCTTTTTCCGGAACACGCTCAATAGAATTTACAACTCCACGAGCATCTCATCTCAGATACTATTTAAAAAAGTCAAATTAATAATATAGCCTTTTAAGTATAGTAAATATAGTTTTTTTTTATCGACTCTAATGATAAAAAAATATATTTTAAAAAATTAATTATATTTTAATATATTTAATACATGATTCAGATCATTTAGTTTTTTCATAATAAGAATAATATAAAATTTTAATAATTTGATATAACTTAATTAATTTAATAATTTTTAAATAATTCAGATCATTCTTAATAAATTTAATATTAAAAAATAAAATTCTAAAAAAAAATTAATTCAAGTTAATCACCTATGAGAAAACCAATGCCACAACCAAAATAATTTTATAAAATACAAAAAAAAATAGTAAAATAATATTTTACTTAGCAGTATCGTATAGCAAGTAAAATAAACGAAAAAAATATAAAAAAATATTTTTTTTTATTTTTTAACTTTCCACGTCTCCATTTGAGATGCTCTAATAGCTTTCAGAGTCTCAGAAAGAAAACTTTCGCAACAAATACCAGTGTAACAAAACATTTTTGCAGACACAAACATGAAGCAACAAGAAATTGTAACTTTGAAGAGAAACCCATTAGCAAGGAGGGTAAAATGATACATATAACTGGTAGATTGAGCTTAATAGAACTATAATAGTCTACTATGGTTCTTGAACTAGATAGAAGAGAGAGGTCCAGAATTAAATACCAGAACCCATGGTTTCACGCTGGGACTTATTTTGCTATGGAAGAAAGTAATCGGGGCTACTTGAAACAGTAAGAATTTTGACTACTGATTCCAATGCAAGCTCTATTGCAGAATATGCATCGCTCAGTTTTGGTTGCGATGCCTCCTCTAAATGATTAATAGCAGCTTCTGCTGCTGCGGCTGATGTTATAAATAGCTGCTGCTGTTATTGTAGGTGATGGTACTGTTGTTGTAGAATAGAATGAAAAATTATTGTAAAGGAAAGGAATGGCTCTGTGTTGGGCTGTTTTCGAATATTTTATTAAATTTGATGATACAAAAGGGGAAATATATCTTGCTCTGAGCACCAAGTTACGGTTTCTGATAACAGAGGCGGTGATGCAAGAGGAAGAGGAGCATAGCTTCCTCAATGCACGATCTGATGAGGACAAAGCGTTCCTGCTTGCCCTTTACCGGGCAGCTGATATCACTGCCTCTGCAACCAAGTTTTGTCCCTGTAAAGAGAGGGGGGAGGGGGGAGGGAGGGGGGGGATGTTGTCGTTAGTCGTAAGAGGTTTCAATTTTTTATCGAGTACGAGAGCTGATGATGGTTTGCGGCCCAATAAACCAAGACTATTGAGTTGTGTATAGGATTTTTTATCTGAGCCCATTTTATGAAGTAAGCTTATTTACCAGAAATGGGTTTCTATTGAGCCCAATAAAATATGGGCTAGGCCTGCTCACCTGCTTTGCCACATAGAGTAACCAATCATAAATCATTAAGATTTGGTTTATAAAAGATGGGTGATCACACGTTTTTTTACAGGAAATAATAATTTTTTTATATTCATATGTATAATTTGAAAGAATTCTTGTTAGACCAAAGTTCCAAGCCCAAAAATTATGGTTTCCACTATGGATTTGTACAGTTTTAGCCAGCCTACAACTTCAAAACTTGCACATGTATTTAAGAACATTTGCTCCAAAAGCAGTGCCAAGAAAAGTTGCAAAGGCAATTCCAAAAATGCCAGCAAGAATGCCAGGAACAACCAACGAACTCCCCCCTTTATGTTATCATTTCATTTTGCCCTTGTGTCTTTTGGGTTAGGTCACGACATGGTCCTATAGATTGCTAGACTTCAATGTCTCAAACGGGGAAAAAAAAAAAACATGTATCAACTCAAATTGGGCGGTCGGATGTTTCCCGTTGCCCTCCCAACATTCCCTCAAACGTAGAGTGAAATTACACGAAGATGCCAAATGTATAGGCTGAAAGAATCTGTCCTTCTGTCAACACTTGTTAATAATTGATACCCCGCTGCTCGGGAATTTGGTGGCCTTGTGTTGGACTGGCAAGGACCCAAGAAGACATTGCCGGCCATGGCTCCACTTGGCAGTCCCTACATTCACCTTCTTGTATTGGAATATACGTTGCCACTTCTTAAGTAGTGAACCGAGCATCTCTATCCTTGCAAGCCGTTTCCTTACCTTCAGGAATAGCGAGCCATTCATCAATGGAAGGAAGGACAGAGATGAGGATCTTCTACTGTTCAAGGAATTGCATAGACGCGAAAAAGACCGGCTTGCCGGTCTCCTTCAGCCTGTTTCTGATGAGTTTGAGCCTAATATTGCTGGTAAGTTTGACTGTGCATAGTCTTAACAGAAATGAGGTCTTAAGAATGAGGATTTAGTACATGCTCTTAGCACTTGTCTGTGTAGTCAAACCTGCATGTATTTATTAATTTGCATGTTGCCCTGTCTTTATACATGAAGGTTGAAAAACGCCGCCAGCAACTCCTCTGTTTCCTTCCCTAGAAATGGAAGCGAACGCCCCGGGAAACGTTGTCCAACGGGAGATGCCGATAATTCAACCTCTCTCGAGGGTATGTTGCTCTTGAATTAGTAAATCGAAAGAAGATAACTATTATGCCTATATCTAAGACAAATTGAGAACTAGTTTTCTTCTTGAAAAGGAATTTAATGTCATTATGACAACGTGAAAATGGTTTGAACTGATTTTTTTTCCCAAGTCTAAAACCATTTCTAAAATCTAATGTTTCACTAGTAATCAAGGCGATAAATGATTTAAAACAAGCTGTACTTCTGCTGTGACGAGTTCAGAATCATTACAGTGTTGGCCTTCAAGTGATTAAATGTGTTTTTCTAAGCAGTTTGCAGACAATTCAGACGGATTGAAGGGAAGTACTGTAACAGTAAGGACTCCAAATTCAAAACCTAATAGGATCCCTCAAAGATCAGTAACCCCAGGTCAAAAACAAAGAATCTCAACTTCAACTGAAAATAAGAACAGCAAGGTAGCAGCACAAATTCTGAACCAGAAAAGGGCCCAATTCACAACAGATTCGAATAGAAAAACAAATGTGATTGCAAAGTCAGCCAAACCCAGTAACCAAAAATCAAGTCAAACAAATTTCCTGTCCTCGAACCTTTCCAAGGATATAAAAACAAAGCCTGAGAATAGAGGTGTGTCGCCTTCTGTCAGGTCAACAATTGCAGCTCAAATTCCAGGATTTTCCAATGACACGCCTCCTAATCTTTAGGACAGATCGTGCAACTTCTGCTACTAGGGGCAGACCTGTTGCAGCCAATCCAAAAGGCGTCAGTTCGTCAAAAACAAGACCCCGCTCCAAGGCCACGAAGGCAATCCTGCTCACCAGGTGTGACAAGGAGTCGAAAAGAGAGCAATGAAGAAAACTTGACCACTTCAAAAGGGATAATTGTAACAGGAAATAATGTAGCTCAAATTTTCGGAAGCAGAATGGCAGACAAGGTAATGAATGCTAGAAAATTGGGAGCTGAAGAAAGAGAAGCCAGGCCAAAGCAGCAAAGTGCTACTAAATCTGCTAATAGCAGTGCTAATGCAAGTCCTAGTCATGGTTTTGGCAGGATGACGACGACGACTAAGAGTCAAATGGACATGGCTTTCAAGCATATGGTATGGTCATATAGCACATGGTAGGATCTAGCTCTTTCTCAAGAAAATTCATACTCCGTATATTAATGTAATACTTTGTTGGTTTGCAGGTGATAGCAAAAGATCGGATCAATTCTCGTCACCTTGGCATTACCTCTGGCAGAAACTCTGGCCAGAATGAGCTCGACTAGAATCAAACGTTTGCTATTTGCATATGTATATGTAAAAGCTAAGAAGACATGCAAAACTTGAAGAATTCTGGGATTTTAGGAGAATTTATTCTGTGATGATATGCTTTACGAAGCTTTTTTTCTTAACAAAAAATAAGTTTTCGGAGCCAAAACTTTTGTTCTTTTGTTTTTCTACAAGTCCATGAAACATTTAATTTGTAAAGTGGGTGAAATTTTATTTTTGTTAAGGCAAATATATCCTTGAAATTTTGATATCAGTTGCAAAATTCATTCTGTAATCCGGATTGCTGCCCTGAAATCACTTGTTAGTTCTTGAAATGGCAAAAGAGCAGGCAGGCCTAATTGCTTTTGTAAATCATCCCTTCAATATAAATTTCCTTATTTGTCTACGCACAGTTTGTGTAATAAAATGGTGGCCGCCGGCCGGTGACCATAAGAGGAGAACCGCGTAGGGCCAGGTTCCTAGGTGAAATTAATTAGGAACGTAACCACTGGCCCAGATACCGGTCTACTGCTGGATCATGCAAAGGCAGATAAAAAAAACAAAAATAGTGTTGTATTTAATGTTTATGTTGTTTTTTATATATAATTTAATCAAAAGATGGGGTGGATGATCAGTTTACTTCATTTATTTCAATCGCATTTATTTTTTTTAAAAATGTTATTTATTTTAAAAATATATTAAAATAATATTTTTTAAAAATTTATTTTTAATATTATATATTAAAATGATAAAAAAAATAATAATTTAAATTAAAAAAAAAAAAAAAAAACATAGTCACACTACAATAACAAACACATTTTTAAAATGATAATAACAATTAGTTCATTGTGTTTGTTTTGAACTTTTTGCTTTTAGGTTTTTTTTAAAATATAATAAAAGTTGTATTTTAAAATGATTTTTACTTGAAAATATATTAAAATAAATTTTTTATTTTTTAAAATTTATTTATGATATCAGCACATTAAAATAATATAAAAATACTAAAAAAAATAATTAAAAATAATAAACAAACAATATTTTAACAGCATTGCCATACTCCTCATTGTCTCCCTTGCGAGAGTACCAGGTCTCCTCCTGCTACCTTGCTGCAAGCGTATCTATCCATTTATTACGGAATTTCGGTTTAATTATTAAAAAAACATTGATAATAATAATAATAATAATAATGAATTTTATTATAATTAAGATAAACTGATCACTTTGTCCTTATATTGTCCCTCTTAATCCCTAACAAGTACTGGAGTGTGAAACCGAGCGATTGAATTCTTGGATGCTCACGTATTCTCCAATGGTCCTTTTTTGCTATTTCTTATGACAAAGATGTCCCTCGGGATTAAACAAAAAAGAAAAAAGAAGAGTAACTTTTGGGTTTTTTATTGGGGGGTTTCAAGTAATTTACATTTTCTTCCTACTTTAAAATGGGTTTGGCTAACCACATAGCAGATGGCTCAGCAGTAATAACTTAGAATTAAAGGATTTGCTATCTTTATAATTTCAAGTTCGAACTATGCTGTTGCAAATATAATGTTACTGGAGGTTTACATGATCGTTTATTTCAGGACCTATGAGATTAATCAAGGTATCCGCAAACTACCTCGAAATTCCACGGTGATAAAAAAAAAAAAAATAAGCTTTATAACTAAACACACATGCAAGATATTCAATTGTTTGATTTTAAGGCTTAATTAGAGATATATTTTAAAATAGGCTCACTGCATGTATAAGAATTAACAGATTGATCATTATTAGATATGTGAAGAATCTTTGCAGCATAATTTTATTCAGCCAAATTTGCTTGTATTAATTTATTTCTTTTAACAAATTATTTCATGTGAAAATGCAATTACTCGGCAATATTTCTTCAAAACAAATTATGTACACAGGCAACGCTCTTGAACACAGCATTCTCTAAATGTTTTTCAAAAGATAAAATATTTTTAATTAATAAAAAAATTATGAGAAGAGCATTAGATTTCATAAGATAAAATATAAATTCTATGTAAATCTTCGAGTAAGTTTCCTCTTGATTAAATCATGGTCCGCCAGTCAACTTGAACATAAAATAGTAAATATTTTGAACGGCCTGCACAGCATCCAACCACCCTGAGTGCAGGTCAGTGGTCGACGCTTGGTTTGAATTGCTCTCTTGTTCTCCGTTTCGTAGCTGGGGACCACGGCAGGATCGGGAGGCAAAGTTCAGGCACGTCCACGTCATGTACAGATTATTTGATATTCTGGTTTTTTTTTGTTCCACAACCATTAAAGATATCTCTTAAGAACTTTTCTTCGCAATTTGAAACTACGTGACAAATTTTACGATGCCTAAATAGTTGCCTTCTATTATTCATTTAATTAAATTAATTTTTATAGAAATTAATAAATATCAATTGGAGATAAAAGTAGTAGGTGAAGATATTTTTTATTATTTTTAATGAATAATGTATTTTTTTCACTCATGTTTATCTTTTAAAAAAATAATTCTTATTAAATAACTAATAAAATATCATTTATTAAAGTTTTAGTATTATAATATTTTCCCTGTGAAATAAGGGATTGTGAGGAAAATTTTATAATGCTTGGCAAGTAATTAGTAATATTTTATTAATTATTTTATGTGGTCTTTTTAAAAAATAAAATTCATGGACTATTAAAAATAATAAAAAATTTTAATCTTGAATTTTTATATTTCTATTTATTTTAAACAAACCCCAAAAAATAACTAATAAACATTAGTTGTTATCTCTTGGGCAAGTTACTTGAATTGTGAGCATAATTATTAAACCTGAATCGGATTGGATGGTCGATTCGAGATTCGGACGACCCTGTAACTGGATTAATTCGGGTAAGGTAAAAGACCAGAATAAACAAAAACTCGGTAAATCTTGGTCAACCCGTTATTTGTTATTGATCTAATTTAAAATTCACTATATAGATACTAGAATAATATTTTTATTTTTTTAATGTAAAATTTAAAGCTTTTTTAGTATACACACTATATCTTTATACGGAAAAAATTATGTTTTTTCAACGTAAGATAAAAAAAAAATTGATTTAAATATTTAAATTTAAAAAGGTAACATAGTATTTTTTTAATGTAGGATAAATTTTTTTTTTGAAATAATCTTTTAAACTTCATTATTTACAATATGTATAATTTATATTCACATAAATTATTTTTTAATTTTTTTATATAAAATATTAAAATTTTAAATATATATTTTTAAAAAAATTTATCATTAATTCAGGTTAACTGTATAATTCAAGAAAAACTTCTTACTGGTTCAACTTCAAATTAGGTTTGATTACTATGATTGCGAGGGCATAATTTGTGGAGTATTTGGCAAAGCAATTTACCAATAAACAAAAATGATGGCAATGTATTCACGAAAGCAAATGGAAGCATTTAATCATGATTTCACTTAAGCACGCAGATGATTGGTACTTGGGACGGCAGGGGAGGACACATGTCAGTTAACTAATAAAAATGAAAATAAAAATAAAAATGATGGTACTAGATACCAGGAGTGTGCACTGTAGAGAGATCAAAGGTCATGTCAAAACAACACAACATGCTCCAAATCTCTGAAAGGAGTCTGAGTATGGCTGGAAGAGAGATTGGTAATAGAAATAATACAAAAACAGACAAACACTCCCCCCCTCTCACTCTCAATCACTCACTCACTTCCCTCCTCTCTCTCTCTCTCTCTCTCTACATTTCTACCTCTTTCTCCAATTGACTCACTCATAGCCTGCTTTTGCTTTCTCTCCGTCTCCTTAGCCTCTGCTTCTGGGGGCACCTTCCCCTTCTCCCTCGCTGATATCACCTCCCACACACCACTCTCTCTCTCTACTCTCTACCCAAGTGTAAGACTCACACGCACACGCACACTCTCTCTCCTTTTCTTCCACTTCTCCCCCGGCCCCTGTACCTTAGCCGTGCCTACGTGCTCATCGTCATCATCTTTATATGCATATTATCTGTTCCGGCTAAGAAATTGAGAACAGATAAAGATCCCAGAAGAGAAGAAAAACGTGCATGAGCCCTTTTTTTATCATCTGTCTTGTTGCATTAGCACATCATTTTCACTACAGGCGTAATAAGGAGAGGAGGCATTCTTGTTTCATTTTTTCAACTATCAACTAGCAAGGTAATTCTCACTCGAAAAAAATAGTAAGGAGGAGGAGGAGGAGGAAAATACTCAAAATCTGGGTGTAAAGCTTAGCTTTGAAGGATCGTTTCTCTTCCCCCTTTTCTCTTCTCCTTTCTTTGATAGGGAAAGATCATCCCCTTCATCCACCAATAATGGCCGTAAAGGGTTAAAGAAAGAACGAAAAGTTTGACTGAAGAAATCGAGGTCACGCACCCATAAGCAGTACTAGTACTATCCTCCTTTACATTATCTATCATATCATATGCATCGTTTTCTATATCTTTTTTTATAAACTCCAAGCATGATATATTCTATTAATTGAACTCCCTAGACAAAGAGAATAGAATTAAGGAAATTCTTCATCCCAAGATCTCCCACAGACGGAGTCAGAGTTTTTTTCTTTTCAAGCTAATTCTTCCCATTTATATCTTTATGATCTTTCCTTTTCATCGAATATATATATATATATATATATATATATATATATATATATATATGTTTCATTTCATCTACCTAGCTAGATAGCTGCTTTTTATATAAGATGTTGTTTTACAATATATATATATATATATATATATATATAGTATTATGGGTTCATCCCAAGATCTTTCCACACGTCTCTCAACCTTAAAAAGTATTTAGAGAAAATGAAGAAGCAAGCAATCAGAAGCTAGAAATCCTAGAATATGATAGCTAGCATTTGTATGAAATTCAAGCGAGATCTACTCGATCCCCAAATCTTTCCATCGAAAACAGTGAGACCCAAAACCTTTACCACACGAGATCCAATCCACAAAACTCAACTACTAAAATCAACCTCCCCTAGCTCTTTCTTCCTTTTTTTCCTTCCCATCAGCCCCCATCGGCCTCCTTAAACCCTACAACCAGCTCCCCTTAAACATCACCTTTTCTTTTCTTTCTGTGCAGTTCCCTTTGCTGATGCAACTACATAGGGTTTTTTTATAGACATAAACATTCATAAATAGATACAGAGAGATAGGAGACATAGAGTATATTATTTGGTAGCCGTAATTTTCTAAACTAGAAGATTCCATCAGTTGCTTAATTTATGCTGATAGACATATTTTGACCATATATATAAGCTATTGTATTACATACTGGCCTTTTTGAGCTAGATCTTTGAATCTCCATCCAAAAGCAGTAGGATTGTTTTGATTCCTCAATCAGAAGAGTAAACCAGTAGTTACAGGGCACAGATCCTGAAAAGGGTAATCTTTCCATTTTCAAGAGTCCTATATGCAGAAACTTTGTTCCAACGTATTTATTTGAAGCTGTCAACTTACCATTTCTTGTGTTCGTCTTCCGTTTTTTCTTTCCTTAGTTAAATTCTTTCTTTACATTTTTTAGATCCCATCGTCTAAATAAGTACACCCCAAACCCTAAAATTAGGATTCGCAGCCGCACCGCTACTTGTATCTTTAAGATTTCATTAATGTGTATTCCATCATCTAACAATTCATTTCTTCTTCTTCTTTTCTGTTAACCTTAATTGGGTTGTTTTTTGTGCTTCACCTAGCTAGCTAGATACCAGGCTTATTACATACTTTTCCCTGAATGATTGCTTTTATGTCAAATTAAGAACAAAAGTCCTCAAATTTCTCAAGTTGGGGTTTGCTGATTATTGCTCCCTCAATCCGTACGTACGTTATGGTATTTGATATAACTTGTTGTACACACAGAAAATCACACCTCTTTATTCTTCATTTATTTGTCAATTTATTTAAGTACGTACTAATGGCTTTTGATGTTTTTTTTTTCATGTTTTGGTTGCATTTCAGAGGAGAAGGTGGAAGATGGCTTCGTCGTCGAATTCTCCGTGCGCTGCCTGTAAGTTTCTGCGCCGTAAATGTCAAACTGAATGTGTCTTTGCTCCCTACTTCCCACCTGACCAGCCACAGAAATTCTCTAATGTCCATAAAGTTTTTGGGGCCAGCAATGTCACAAAACTTCTCAACGAACTGCACCCTTCTCAGCGAGAAGATGCTGTCAATTCTTTGGCCTATGAGGCTGACATGCGCCTCCGTGACCCAGTTTATGGCTGCGTTGGAGTCATTTCACTCCTTCAGCACCAACTTCGCCAACTGCAGATAGATCTTAGCTGTGCAAAATCAGAACTCTCCAAATATCAGAACTTGGGCATCACTGGCCATGCTGGATCACTAATTGCGGCCGCAGCAGCTGCAGCGACAGCCACGGCAACAGCCCATCACCACCAACATCCGCAAAACCTTGGGATCAATTTGATTGGAGCTGGAGGTGGAAGTAGGGATCACCACTACCACCATCAGTTTTTTCCCAAGGATCAGCAACAGATGATGAGAAGCTTCGATGCTGGGAATAACTACGATGCAAGCCTTCTTGCTATGAATGTCTCTGCAAGTATTGGACAACTTAATCATTTCCAGCAACCTAGAGCCGCTGCTGGGGATGACCGCCGCACCATTGACCCCTCTTAGGGTTTCTCTTCCGCAGGTAATTAAAATGTTCATTTGCCTCCTACTACCATGGTTTTGCTTTTTGTCTTCCGTTTTATCAGAATTTGTGGTGGATATATAAGTAGTAGTTGTAATAATAACAATAATAATTACTAAATTAGGGTCGCGCATTTTTGAAATAGCTAGAATTCATGAAACTAGGGTTGGAATATATTAATAAATTAGAAGATAACTTTTTGGAAAATAACATGTTTTTAGGTTGACTTGGAAATTTCTCTCAACTGCAAGTTTTGAAATTTTGACTGAGTAAAAGGCTGATAAAACAGAAAAATAAAAGTTGTCATTAATTTGCTGAGAAATTGAAAGGGGGTTCTCTTTTGTTGGTTCATTAGAGGGTTCTAATTCTCATAGGATTAATTACACTAGTTTGCATGTCATGCTATGCTATTTTTTGGATAAAAAATTATTTTGAATATAAAAAAATTCCAAATCCTAGAGAATTATATATTATTTTTATTAAATTTATCTCATGAATATTCAATCTTAAAACCTTTTTATTTGAATTTTTATCTAATCTAGATTTAAAATTAAATCATATGAGAGTTGTCTAACATAATCAATCAACTTGTTTAATACAAAAATAACCTATTTTATAATTGTTAAAATAAAATTTAACCTATTTTTAGTATAGTGGGATATATAATATTATAAGTGTTTTCCCGTCAATGTTTTTTTTAAAAGAAAGCACAATTCTACCGAGACTTGGAATTATTTACTCAAGTAGTCGCGGTAAGGAATGTGAAGTTTTTACTCGGATATAGTAAAATGTATTTATTTATTTCAGTAGAAATTAGAGCATGATTCCAACTGGGATATTTACTGAACCAGAAGCTAGACATGGATTCACAGGAGCAAACACTGTCGTCCTCCTCTGTTGACCAAGGTTATACCAAGAATCCTCTCTACACTACTGCAGAGACGAGTCATAGCTGTCAAATAATGTTTGATTCATGAACACTGTTTTTGGTCCACTGTACGTTCAAACTGTACAAGTCTCAGACTTGCTGTGTCCTTCTCCAGAATCAGCCTTCATAATTCATCAAACGCCCACGATTGCGTGAACCAGTTAACTATCATCTCATTTTGACACCACATATTCCTTGATCCCATAGAACCATTTAAAAATGTCAGAACACGCAACAATTTGCTACCTAAAAGTCTATATCAAGCTCTCTTGATCAACGTTTTTCTCTTCTTTTGGCGTTTATGCAGGGCTCCACATCGAAGGGATTTACTCTAGATTAAAAAAAAAATGCTAGAAAGTGATGGGATGTTCTATCTCGATCGAATGAATACCACCTCGTCATAGAAATTTTTGCTGCGCGTTGTCTCAGTTTATATGTGTGTGTAACCCTCTCGATCAAAGCAAGATATGTATATTCTTGCCATGCCAAGAATGGAGGGACGTGCTTAACTCTTCCAGTCTCACAGTAGCTAGCATTCTTACAATGTGCCATGGCTGGCAGGCATGCATGGTCTGTTTTTTGTTTCCATCCTCTGAACCTCTTTCTGTTTGAACAGTGAGCACAGGCAGCAATTCTATATATTTGTAATTTTAATCATGTTTTTCTTTACCCTTTTTCTTTCTTTGGTCTACCATTTGATGCTTCTGTCATGAATTATTGTTGAACATGGTTGCTTTAAGTGATGACTTCTCAATTTCACCTAGTTCGGAATCCTATGTGAAGCTTGTTCCCTCTCGTACGTACTTGAGGTGATAATGACTTGAAAAAATCACTGTAAAGATTCTATGTAAGTTAGCTTTGATGAAGAAACCTTGATTTAAAACTATATATATAAGGTATACTTAATTTTAGCGTCTGGGGATTTTTTTGGAGGAAAGGAAGGGGTGCAAGATTGACGAATTCGTTTTCCAGAAAGCAGCTAGGGAAAATATGAAAACCACACCAATTTCTATTGTAAATTAATCCATATAGCTCATGAAAAAAATATTGTGTAATTAATGGGTTTTCTCCGTCAAATGAGATGGCAATTTCATCATGCATACGTATTCAATCCAATATAGAAAAATGAGTTTTTTATAATAATTATCTTAATAGATGAATAATAAATTGTATAAATATTATCAAATTCAATTTAAATTAAATTCAAACTCATCTCGATATATATACATTCATATCATGTGCGCATATATATATATGGATAATAAACATGTTATAAATATAGTAGAAATTTCATCTATGAGTATCCATTATTTTTGTAATTTTATTATAGTTTTTTTGTTAGTATAATGTCAGTTAAACAATAATTTGATATTTGACCAAATACAGAAAACAAACAAAAAGCATAATAAAACCCAAACACCCTTAAAAGAAATAAAATTACAAAGGGTGTTAAGAGGCTATTTTTTTTATTATTATTATTATCAGATATACTTAGAAAATAATTTATATTTGATATAAAAAAAAAAGTATAGGTACGTGTGGTGCACTGTTCAATAGGTAGGAGCTTTTGAGCCTCACAAACAGTGCCGGCGCATACAATCATCCAAAAAATATTTTTTTTATTGTGTCGTTGAAAACACCAATGCATCCTCTTTCTAGAGGGGTGACGCGTGTCAGCTTTGGTGGCCTAGTTTGTTGCTAATGAATTTTTTTTTTTTTTTTATCTTTTCCCCTGAAAATCATAGGTTCACCCTTTTGTTATAATATTTTAACTTTAAATTCTTATTGTTTTGATTTTTATTCTTGATTTTTTGTAAAAGTTTTATTTGTTTTTAATTTTATTATTTTATCCTAATTTATCATATATTATTTTTTTCAATTTGATCTTCATCCTTTCGATTATTTTTTTGGCCTTTTAATATTGAATTGATTTTTCTTTTCATTCTTACCCTTCAATCAAAAAATTATTTGTATTTCTTATTTCAGTTTTGATCCTCATTTATCCTCATTCTATTTTTTTATTGTTCTTTTGTGAAATTAATTTTTTTCTAATTTCACCTTTCAATAAAAAATAAAATTTATTTTGTATTTCAATATTGCTCCTTATTATTTTAATTTTAATTTTTTATTTTGAATCCTTTTGTATAATTATTTTTAAAAAATTTTATACCTTCAATATTTGATTGTTTTGGAATTTAGTATCATGATTTTTTTTCAAATAAGGTATTTTTGGTTTAATAACCAAGATCATGAGTTTAGAAAGTTAATGCAGATTGACATTATTATTTTTTTTAACTAGCTTCAAGATTTTCATCGTTTTCTTTTCTTTTATATTATCATGATCTCGAGACCTGTTCCGTGAATTTAACGAGATAATCCAGATTGGCTCAGTCCTGCTTATTGATATTACAAGTTGATCATGCTAACTTGTATTTTTTTTTAGGTTCTTTTTTTATCCAATTATATTTAATGGGTTGAGAATTGAGTTATATTGTGTATTTTTTCCTTAAAAAAAATCTCATATTATCATTATAATTTTTTTAAAAAAATTAGTGCATACATTTATTGTCATGATTTTTTTATTACCTGATTAAAATAAACCAATTTATTTAATTTAATCGGGTCTCCAAACTAAATCACATTTTTTTTTATTGTTCTTTGAAACATATTGACAGCATTTCAACGTCATCATATATATCACGGGTCCGCATCTAGTTTTCACTAAATTTGCATTCACGCTGGCATCCCTTTTCCCAATAATTGATGTTTTTCTCTTGGATTTTACTCTTTTCGACGCATGTTTCTTTTCTATTAACTTAATAAAATAATTTAATAAAACGTTATCTACTTGTTTTTAACTAGGTCAAATATATCTATTTAAGGATATAAATAAAGCAGATATTGTTAGTTTTTAAAACTAAAAACACCTAGACTATAAATTATTGAAAGTGTAAAACGCCCTAAATAGAAAAAATGAAACTACATATATTTTAAATAGAAAAAATAAGAGCACGCACACTCAAAATAAAAATAAAACAAAACATTCATGCATCCTTATTGTACATGTCAATGTGCAGTAAGTTAATTTGGCATCACATTAGTATATATTTAACGAATCTTGCAGGTGTATTTAACTAATCCAATCATGCTTAGAATTGGATTATTACATATTTGTTCATAATCCTAAAATATCGATTTTGTCTTTGAGTAAATTAACTTTTTATAACATGGATTTCAGAAACTAATCACTGAATAAAAATAGAAGGATTCAATATCATGGGTTTTTTATTTAAAATTAAAAGGATAAAATAATTATTCAGATAAAAACACAGAGATTAAATAATATATATGATAACGGCATAATTAAGCAAATTGATTGGAAGAGAAAAATAAAGGATTCCATAAATGCACGGGCAGAATGATGTCAAAAGTTTTACTGCAAGGGCTTCGTATCTTTCCAAGACAAGCTAGCAGCGTATCCTCTTTCTGATCTATGAAAGCTAAGATGCTAGCAGCGTATCCTCTTTCTGATCTATGAAAGCTAAGATCTTCAGATGGGATGTAGCAGAACTTGAAGAAGCAGTACTGTGTAAGTGTTAATTACCCTATATATATATATATATACACACACACACACAGCAATAGTTGTACCATTATATCTGTGCGTGACATTTTAAAAATGCTTGAGCTGATTTGGTTAAGAATTGCTATGGATACTGTTGAGCAAAGGGCATTTCCCGGACAAAAACAGAAGACAACTGAATAAGACAAAAAGGAAAGTGTAGAGACCCCCAAGAAAAAATCCTCTCTTTTGCTGAATGCCAGAAGCATGAAAGGCCGTTGCAGGGGAAATGCCAATGGAGAAAAAGGAGCCATTTATTACTAATTAATTATACTGCAATGCAAGAACCACAGACAGATCATCAAGCACAGAAAAGCTGGGAATTCAAGTTGAGAAATAATGCAAGGTTAAAGAAGGCCAGCGTCCATACAAATGCATGCTGCTTCGACCCTTTTTAACAATCAAATCAACTGTGTGGTGAACCGTAGTAAAAAAGAAACGAACATAAAATCGCACTGTTTGCAAGACATGCAATGATGACGTACTTTTGCAATGATGACTCCTCCTTTTAATGCCTGCCCAGGCCTATCTCACTGTCTTTCTCTTTCATACTCAACAGTACAAGAACAGCTGACGCATGCATATGGGTGTGATTGGAGTCGAATTGTCTCGATTTTACATGTTTTCACATGATTTGCATGACGATATGTAGCGAACCATGACTTGTTAATTGTCAGGACATCAATGTCTGTGTCCTGCAGTGGTAATCTTTTGAATCTTGGGTGTAGGCACCATGTTTGAGTAACGGGGTCGGCTGCTCAAAACCCAGGGAACAACTCCTCCAAAAAAGGTGATTCTAAGAAGCCTCTGTAAGGACCTCCAACGTTCGAAAACGTGTCGCATGGACGGTCGATAAATGCTAGACTTGCACGGCTAAATTAACCATTATTACAAGCAGGTAGCTAGCATTGACAAAGAGAAGAAAGGGAAAATGAAAATATACATATAGCCAGTGGGGAATATCGGTGGAGCTTGTGATTGTTGCTCTATCAGACATTACCCAGAAGGAAAATGAAAACCCTAGAAGAGTGGGGAGTTAATTAGGATGAAAAGAGTAGTAGTATAGTACAGTAATTTATAAATAAACTATAGCTCTTAAAACATACATAACTTTACAAGTTTTTTTTAATCAAAATATAAACTACAGCTCTTAATTAAATTAATCTTGATCATAAGAAGTTATAATTTATAAATCATTTTAAATTTATTTTTTCTCCAAACCGAAGCTGTAAGAGTCGTAACAACGATGCCAAGCTCACGCTATGGAGTCGACGGATAGTTGACGAGGAGAGGCGTTTCAGCAGGTGAAAGGGACGGTTTTAAAGGCAGGGGGTATCCCGACAGGGGCACGCCTAACGATACCAAAATTGGGGTAGTGAGAGCAGTCAGAGACTAATTTGTAAGCCCTAGCATTTATTTCGGGTTGTCCGTCGCTGACCTTTCCTCCAAATCCCCATGGCGTCCATCCATCCATGACACCACATTAGCCCCACTCAATGCCATGGCATTTATTGGACAGTGCCAACACCATGACCAAGCTTTATGAATCATGCAGAACAAATCAGAGAGAGAAGGCATATGAGGATGACTTGACTAAACCTTTCTTCTTTCTATTCCTTCTTGGAGTTTGGCATTTACACGCTTCCCCGTGCTCTAACATGTAGCAGTAAGTAGCATACAGACACACAGTAAGAGAGAGACGGAGAAGGGAATGGGAATGCAGAGAAAGAACAAAACAGCATTTTCAGCGGCAACATCTGTGATCTGCTACCCTCTCTCTCGCTCTCTCCATCCCTCCGCTACGTACCTTAATTACATGCCTTTTGTCCCCCCCCTTCCAAACCTCTCTTTTCCTCTCACTTCGAAAATATCAAGTTAAATGAATGGATTATTTAATACCCTTCTTCCTCCTTAGTCCCACACACCATTGCACATGACTAGCTATTTAAATAAATGAATGGATCAAATCAATGGTGTCTGCATGTAGTATCAAGTCAAATCATATATACACCTCAACTTTTCTGATAGTTAATCTGTAATTAACGATTATTAACTAAAGCACTAGTCCTTGACAACATGCGCGTGTGGAGCATTCACCAAAGATCCTCGAGATAGCGCCATGGCTACATTTAATGCTGTATATGCTGAAATTTCTTTCAGCACGTACAGCAGTCATGTTAGCTTTCTCACAAGAGAGGTACTTGTGCACATGATCCTAGCGATTTACTCAAAACTTGAACTTGACCGCTAATAAGTTTTCTCCTTAATTTGAACATGACTTCACTTTTATTATCAAATTAATAGAAGGCCTATTTTTTATGCCAAATTAACTGCAATTTCCGACAACAGGAATGGGGAGGATGATTAGAATCAAAACCTTATCAAATAACGGGTGATGGTAAAATGAAGGACAATGGTAACGCTCCCGGTGTTTCTTTTAGTTATATGACAACGTTCCACCTGGCAAGGGAGAAGGAATTAGAACCTTGAGTATCAGGATTGTGGTTTCTTTCTTTTCGTTTTTGATTCAACGGGAGCCTCAACGATTTTATTATTATTATTTTTTAATCATGAAGCGTCGATGATTATTAAACTGGAGTTGTATATACAAGAAAGAGACGGTAATATGTTTTAAGAATTAATCTCTGGGTGTTAGCAGAGCAGATTCGGGGGATGACCGGAAGGAGGGGCGGCGTTAACCTCCATAAATGTCAAAAACGGGTCGTTTATAAAGAGAAGTTTACACACTGTTTTTTTTAGTTTCGTTAATAACGTTGTCAATGGAAACTCCAAGGATAATTACGTGCATGAACATAATGTTTTTCGGTTACTATATAAAATACGCAAGTTGTTTGACTGCAAGGCTGCCTCACAGAGATTAGGCCGAGATGGTCATGGTCGCGGTCGCGGCGTCGCACCACACTGTATGGGGCTGATTTTAAGTGGAACCCAGCATGATGGCCAGGGGGACTAGCATTCGAGATCTTCTTAAGACTGGTCCGGCCTGCTGTGTACATGAGCTCTTTTTTATGTCACCGGGCTTTATATAGTCAAGGGCTACCTGAACCTTCCTATATCATTCTATATGCTCGTTTGCTTCATTTTATGTGGGCTTTGTGCTGTTAAATTTCACACGTTCAGATAGAGCACTGGTTTGAACACGTCATTCACACTAGATTGGAAACTGCAAAGTCGGGAATTCCTTTTCATCTCCTCTTTTCTTCTTTTCTTTTTTCCAACAAATACTCATAAACTTGAAGGTAAAAGGAGGACGATTCTGAGAAGAAAATACACGATATTATTCTTTGAGAAGGCACATTAGTATCTCTACTAGATGTTTAAAAGCAGACGCAAGTATATAGATGTTAGAAGGCAACACATATATAGATAATCTAAATATAGATTTTCTACCACAAAACTAAACACTTATCATCTTCAAAACCAATATTCTATACTGTTTATTTCAGTTGAAAAGGAGATCCATTAAACAAATACAAATCTAATGGGACAGTCCAGTGCAATTTCTGCTTTATGAACTAACTTCACTAGAGAGAAACTCTGAACTCTGAAGCAACTGAAACACACACCATGTAAGAATACATTGCTCGATATTCTGCTTTACACGCTCGAGAACCCCAGCATATGTATAAAGCTTCACCTCCTTTTCTGTGGCATTGATGAAGGCAACAGTCAAGAGAGGCAACCGTCTCTATATACAAAATAACATCATGTATAAACCAATCACATTTCTTCATACCCTGCTGAGATTTTATTGGTTTCTTTCTACAGTATAGACTGGCAAACACAATACCTTCTTTTGATCTCCGCTGGATCTATTTAAACTTCCGGATGCTTCTCCTTTTCTTCACATATCGCCCACAATCGTGAAATTGCCACCCATTCTTAATGTGCAGCTAAATACGAAGCAACACCTTCAGGGTTCAGTGGGAAATCAAGAGTCTGATCTGGTAGCTGTAAATGATGAAAGAAGGCCAGCTGCCTGGACGGGTAAAATATCACCAAATGTTGACATGGCAGCTGCTGATCTGTCTTTGAATATGCCTACTTGGCCATCAGTTAACATAGATCCCAATTTTAATGTGCTCTCTCCAAACCTGCTTCCGACCTGGCCATTATAAGGAAAATTGTTGTCATAATAATGTTAGCTTCTCAAATAAATTAAGAAAAATGAAGCTATGTTTGGACACCAAATTAAATCAAGAAATGTCCCAACAATGAGACAGGGCATGCCATCCCTCAAATTTTACATTATCACACTTGCTAGAATCAAATCTATGTTCACTTGCAATAATCAAATAAAGAATATAAGCATTTGTGCAACCATCATTGATAACTTTATCTGTTGAACTTCTTGTATTAACAACAGAACTTGAGAGAGTTTGCTTAACTGATTAAATAATAAACTCTTTCCAATCTCCCTGTCACGTCTAAGACAAGTATTTATCTTTCTCTACTTAAGTCTGAATGCTACTGCTTTCCAAATATCCAAAGCATAAATTCTAATTGCAGGTCCCAGGGGTTATATTGGTTTTGTACATATATTTTAATTGTAAGATCAGCATGTACTGTCAGAATTCTTCTATCCTGAAGCTTCAATCCTACTCTTGATAGATCATGGAATTGCCAGTAACCTAAATAAGAATTCAAAGACCCCTGCCAAAAATCATGCTCCACCTCATACACTCTTAAAAACAGCACTTGTTTGTCAGAAAGGATGGATATGGTGGGGGAATAGAAGAGTAAACTGGGAGGTTGAAGAGAAGAAAGGATGCATGTTAATCCATCCATCTAGTTGTTTGGCTGACGAGAGAGGGAGAGGAGGATCGAGACCAATTTGGCCAAATTGTGGGAAAAACTGAGGAAGGATCTTTCCTTTCCTTCCATAACTCATCATGCCAAACAAGGAATTTATCTCATCCACCCCCCTACCATCCATCATGCCAAACAAGGAAAAACAGACATTAATCTGATTTGAGAGATTTTCAACCACCCAGCCTGCACAATTGTTTTTTGGAGAAATACCTTCACATAAATTTGATAGCTTAGTCATTTCCCTAACCTTTCCTTTTTAATACTTCTGCACTCATGCAACTAATTGCAAATATAAACCAGGCTAGATTCGCTTCTCCACAAAAGCAGTCTGTTCCTTGTTCTAATCATATTAAATCCTAAGACAAGAACACCAGGGTTCTTTCAGTTCTTTGGCAACCAAGTGCCCCAGATTAACGATTACAGCTTCTAAGCAGCCATCCAGAAACTGCAAGTAAAGTGCAACTACATTTCTGATCCAATTAGAATTTAATAAGCCTTAAAGCCAATCTTTGAGCTTTGGATCCATAGAACCAATGTGCATCCTAACCTCAGTTGAGCATACAAGACACTGCTGACAGCACCACCAATCATCTACTGCCATCATAAATTAAACCAGTTATTTCACTATTTTCCAGAATGCAGATATTTAATTCGTCTAACATGGTACTCTGCCATTATGTCAAATTAACTTCAAGCTTCTGCTCTCAAAATTTGTTAATGGCTTTATTATTGTTCAGGTTTCTGTTTGTTGCCAATAAGGAAGAGTCCTGTTGATTAAGAAATCAGGTTTCTGTTTGTTGCCACTAAGGAAGAGTCCTGTTGATTAAGAAACCACGCTTCTTTTCTTCCTTTTCTCAATAATCTAATAATTGGAAAGGAAGAATTCAGGGAAATTCATCTTCTGAATCTCAGACCCGCCAGGCCAAGATATAGAAAGAAAGAAAGAAAGCTGTACCTGCATGAAAGACTTCAAAATGGGTGCTGCTACACCAAAACTAGTGTTTTCATCCAAATCAATATTTCGAGAAAGCTCTCCATTGGTATAAGCTTTCCAAGAACTTCTTGAAGAAATATCATTTGCAGTTCCTTGAATGGATGTCTTTGTTGTCCCTCTTGAAGACAATGCTGGCGCACTGGACAATTAAGATGAAATTAGTTGCAGTGGACAATTAAGAGACTAGCAGTGAAAAATATCATGTACAAATGTTTGGCAGACATCCGAAAAAATGCATGTAAAACACTAACCTGATTGGAAGGTATTTAAAGCGAGGAACAGTAGAGCATCTCATGATATTTGACTCTGGATTAGAAGGTAGTTTCTGCATTGTATCAGTGTACATCCGGTTTAGCTGAACAAAGAACCCAAAAAGGACAGCATGCCGTAAGTATGACTGCCTCTCATTCTCCCACAGGTATGGCTCATACCTAACAAGTAAAAATACAACAGAGAATCATTAAGTCAGAAAAACAGATATTCAATTATACCATAATTCCCAATCACAACGGAAGAATAAATGAATGCTTCAATAGTTCAAAATACAAATAGCATGTGGACATGCAAAAGGAAAGAAGCCCCCTGAGAGTGGATGGAATAGTACACATTTAAAAGTGACACTAGACAACTAAAATCGGACCTTTACTTTACAAATTTATACTATATTTGAGACCTTAAAAAACCTAAATAATTTATCAGAGACCAGGTTGTCTGAATTGTGGCCTTAACAATTGACCTAACAAGGAGAATGCCACCCATGACTCTTAGGCCATAAGATTATGACAATCCCCATGAATGGTAATATCAACTTGACCTAACAAGGAGAATGCCAACCATGACTCTAAAGCCATAATATCGTAACAATCCCTATGAATGGTAATATCAAGGGCATGCCATGTGCAAGGAAATACAAACAACCTTTAGAACTAGAAGTCCAAGGTTGTACTTATTCAAAAATTTCCATGCTTTCCTTTTAAATTAAGGATGAAAAAGACTCACGTAAGCCAATCTATGGGATCAAGTCTCTGTGAAAAACGATTGATTAACCCATCAATACGCTCTCTAGAGACTGATTTCATCTGGCTTTGCTCCTGCTTCCGCCTGAAAGGAACTTTCACCTTTGGATTTCTAGATATCTCCTCATTAATATTACAATCACCACCAGAGAGAACATCAGCAGAAAATCTTAGGTCTAACAGAATTTGAAGAACTCCTTTCTCTGACACTTGAGACTGATGAGACTCTCTTGAGGAAAGGAAGTCCTCATAAATTTCAATAACCTGCACGAGGTATACAGTTAATACATACAAAGACGACAGAAAATGCAATAGATCAATTTTAAACTAAACTCATTTTCTCTTAACTTAAGCCACCACTGAAAAAATAGCCCGTAAGAAAAAAAAATAGACCCAAAAAAAAAAAAGCAAATCAGCTAGTCAAGGAATTCTAACTGTGCAAGTAATCAAGAATGTTTACGATTTACAATGAGATTCAAGAAAAATGAAAGGACGAGGAAAGAAACTCTTAAAAGGTAAAAACATTGCAAATCAACAATGGAATATGAATGAAATACCAATCTGAGATTGCTAATGAGGAAACACTGCACTATAAGGATGAAGAAATGGCCTCATAACTTCTATTTAAAAAACAAAAAGAGAAAAAAAATCAATAAAATAAGCTCAAGAATAAGAATATGGCAATAAAAATCAAGTATATACACACATACATCACCACATTAAAAAAGAGTTTGTGGAACAAGTAGAGTCAATTGTCCAGCCAAGTTGCATACCTTCTCCAATAGGCTTGAAGCAAATTTTTGCAGAATTGATTTGTCAAGTACATGACCTCCAATTCTATGGATTTCTTCACATGCCCGAAACAGAAAAGAGATGATATAGAGTGAAGGCATGGATGGGAGTGAAATTTTCATTTCAGCTTGACTCTCATCAGATTGTTCTTGCTTGACTACTGTCTCTTCCCAGCCCTGCCCCACATTCAGCGGATGACAAAGCTTAGTACTATTTTCTATAAAGATGCTTAACAGCAAACACAAGTACTGTTTTCTATAATAGCACACATCTCTTTAAGATGCTTAACAGAGATACAGGGAATATTTTAAACAAAATAAAAGAAGAGAAAGATAAATTGTCAAACAAACACCACATACCCTCAAGGGAGTTGTTGCCGATAATCCATCATCTTTTCCAAGATCCCGAGCAAGAATGGCTGAAAGCTCATCAGATAACCAGGATATCCATAAATTGTGAGCTCTGATGCAAAGATCCTTCATGATTCTGCCTAATTCTTCAAGTTTAGGGCTTGCACTTTCATTTGCTCCACGCAAAGCAGCAGTGGCAGATGAGCTCTGTCTTTTAGAGCTGGTGGGAGATTGTCTGCCAGGACTGTCAGGGATAGGATACTCATTCGCAAATCTAGATTGCCTCAATACCGATGGTAACTTATCAAAAACTGCAGCCATGGTATCTTTAGCCCAAAATCTTGGAGAGCCCAGTATCACTGGAATGTGTTTTGAGTGGTTTTGAAATGCAAACAAGAGTCTCCCAATGTAAAGAGATTTCTCAACAACTATGGCAGGAGGCACACGCTGACCAACATTGTTGGCATTCCCCATTGCAGCATATAAACTATCAAGCTCCTTCTTGAGTTCTGTCAATATGGTTGAAATGCTCTCATAACACTTGTCCTGTAAAAATGGTGCCAAATCCTTTATCCTGAGAGCTGCCTTTGGAGATTCTAAGAAACTGAGCAGGTCCTCAAGAACACTTTGGCAGCAGCTGTCCACTGCATCTCTGATTCGACTGACTTCAGGAGCAAAGTATGCACTGAGACAACTATGAAAATCATTTTTTTCAGGCGATGCTTTATGACCAGGACCTAGACCAGACTTCTTTGTATTGGGTTCAATAAACCAAACCCCACCTCCTGTGGATGGTCTGTTCAAGTATGCCTGAAAGTCAATCTGTTCACCAGGAGTCTCCCCAGTTGCACAAATGGACTCTCCCAAATTGATAGCTCTGACCAAATCCTCAAATCGTGATATGATAATTGTTTTCATCCTCTGAACAAAAGCACCTTCAAATATCTCATCCCAGAGATCTGAGTCATCTTCTAAAACTAACTCTCGAATCCTGCTCCAAGGCAACTCAATCTCAGACCCGAAAACACTCTTGAGCCACTCCAAACTTCCCTCCAATACTTGCTTACTATCCATAGTCTCCCTGATCATCTTCTCGGCCACTGCAAGCTCTCCACCAGTAGCAATCGCATCAATCAAGAACTTCCCATTAATCTTACTCACAATCTGTCCACCACAATCTCTCAACCAACTCATACAAGTCCTGGCAATATATTCTTTATCGAGAGCAGCATTCACAGACTCGAGCTTTTCCCTAAACAGTTTCCACAATCTCACTTCCTCATCCGGATTCGGAATCCCCCCAAACAATTGGGAAGCGGGAGGAGAACTCAAAATAACTTTATAAAACAAAGGCATATCATTCAAAACTTGCAAAAACAACTCCCCTACTTGCCCCACACTAACTTGAATTATCTTTAACACTTCACAAAACACAAAAACGACAACCTCACCACTGACAATATCATTTTTTACATCAACCCCGCCAAAACCCCCTAATTTTTGCAAAATCCACGACTTTCTACTATCAAGAAACAAACCCAATACCTGATCAGGCTCCAATTCATCAATCACTGCAGCCGCAGCCAACGCATCCGCATAGCCCCCAATTTCCAATCCTTGATCTGACAATCTCTCGCGACTCTTCTGCGAAATCTGCGCTTTAAAACTCTCCACAATCTGCCATTGATGCTGCAAGAGTGGAAAATTCAACAAGATCTTATTATAATCCCTATTCACCAACTTACTCTGTACGTGTTTTGCACGTGCATACCTCCCTGCTGCCTCCAAAAACATAAATTCGTCCAAACATCCCCAGATATTCTCCGGGGTATCAACTAAATACTTGACCCGACATGCGATCCCATAGCTGTTACCACGAGTAGAGTTAGGGCTTGTGAATTTGGGGGTTTCTGATAACGGAGAAGCAGAAAGAGAACGAATGTTGGTGTGAATCGACGCGATATTGCGAGAGATTGATTCGCAATAGGATTTCATGTGAACGATAGAATCGGCCGAATCAATTAGGTCACGATATCGGTTACCGACTAATTGACGAAGCTCTTCTTTCTTTTCTTCGATTTGTTGTCGCGTTTCCGATTCGACATTGCGAATTTCGGGGATTGCTTTGGTACGGAACAGTGATTCGGCGTCTCGGTACCCTCCGCCGCTTAGCGAGGCGGCGCGTTCGTCGGTGACGGAGGGGGTAGATACTCTCATTGTTGAATGAATTTTAATTGATTTTACATGTAGGTAGAGAAGCCGTCTCTAGCGGGTGAACTAAAGTAAAGAGAGAGAAGGGTTGTGTTTTTTCTTTCTTCTTTTTTTGGGTTAGATCTGGATGGGATGTGAGATTTAAGAATTTGGTTGTCTATTATATTTATAGTGATGGTAAATTTACTGAACTGACCCTCCATTTATTATATTTTCGTTTGTGATGTGGTAAA
This sequence comes from Populus alba, assembly GCF_005239225.2. Lineage (NCBI taxonomy): Eukaryota > Viridiplantae > Streptophyta > Magnoliopsida > Malpighiales > Salicaceae > Populus > Populus alba. The sequence goes on from NC_133293.1 coordinate 17,009,885, forward strand.
AATGAATAAAAAGTAGAGTTAAAATGAAGGAGAAAAGAAATTAGTAACAGCATTGGAATGGTGCTCGCTACCTTGGCTTCGAGTTATGAAATTGAGGAGCAGCAATCTTTCTGGGAAATTGTCGTGGCCTTCACAAAACTGCACAGGTTTATGAACACCTGATACTGGAGACAACAAATTCTCTGGGAAGATACCAAATTGGATTGGTGAGAGGTTGTTGTCCCTGTTCATGCTAAATCTGCGAGCCACCCGCAAGACATTTCTCGTCGTATTTTCTAATATATGTAAATCTGCATCATAATTAACCTCCGGTTTCTGATAAATGTAGCTTGTTGGCAGAAGACAAAGGATTAAAATTTAAATAGAGGGAGATAGCTTTCCTAATTGTTGCAGTGTGAGAATTAAGAGTTCATCATTCATATGTTTCTGGATTTAGGTTGAGAGTCGGTGGATTTCAATGTTTCTGAACACAATAATACGGCAGTGTTTTGTGCTCAGACTTCTGTTGCAGGAACCGACCCGAAGTTGCTATCTGTAAACGTAGGTGAAATTCTTCAAACGACAAAACCTAACCTCGAGGCAAGTTTCATTTGCCAAGTTACCTGGTCGAACTTGATAGTTCATGGCCCTGGCTGAGACTTGGAGTTAAGAGCTCAGATTTTGGATTGGGCATGGATAATATTATATTATACCTAACCCGATCTCAAATGCATTAATAGCCTTAAAATCATAAAATACTTATATAAAAAGAAAAATTAGGGTTTTTATAGATCAAGTTCAAAAACAACTTGGAGTTAAAAAATCGGATTTAGATTGGGCACGGATAATGTTATACTTAACTCAATTTGAAATGCATTAATAGCTTTAAAATCATAAAATACAGTTATATACATAGAAAGAAAATTTAGGGTTTTTGCGAATCAGGTTGAAGTTAAAAAAACAGAATTTAAATTGGACATGCCCATCACTTCCCTTCCTCTTGCTCACTCCCACTCTCTTCTCCTGGGAGGAGCAACTCCGCGATGGCAACGGCTTCAGCTGATCCAGCAGCAGCAAATCTACTCGCAACAACAAATGTAGAACTTGCGACACTTTGGCTCTCTTCATAAGTTCAAGAGGATGTGTTTAGAATTATAGTAATATGGTGGTGTTTTTTTATATAAATATATTAAAATAAAAATTATTTTATTTTTAATATTAGTACATTAAAACAATTTCAAAATATAAAAAATTTTATTTTAAATCAAAATTAAATTTAAAATTTAAAAAAACATGATTTATATACATTTCCAAACGAAATTCTTTTGCTCGACAGTGAATGGATGATGTGACAAGTGACAAATATTTATCATGGAAGAATTTCTATTTGTTTAGGTGTGTAAATTATTCAAAAGTAGGATATCCCACTTTCTCCTTTGTTGTTCCGTGACAATGTTGTTGTAGCCTTATTGCACTATTTTTGCCCCATAATTGTGCAAGTAATAATTGTTTTATTTTTATTGGGAAAACTGGCTGATTAAGCACGTTTTTAAAATAATTTTTAAAAAAATAATTTTTTTATTTTGTTATTTTAATTTAATATTTTTTGATGTTTTCTAATTATTTTGAATATATTTTTTTTAATAAAAAACATTTAAAAAATAATCATAATCATATTCTCAAACAAGTTACAAACCATTTGTTCCTCAGCTTTTATGTTTTTAATGTATAGATGGTTATGTGTTTATTATTCGTCAATACTGATTGATTTAGATTTTAAAAAATTTATACCTCTCAAGTTTTGGGTTAAATATAAATAATTATGTTGAATTTAAATTCAAATATAAATTAAATACAAACTTGATTTATAATATCTATTATCATCTCTGATTCAAGAAAGGAAAGAAACATACACCAGCCAACACATTGGGATGAGTCAGCCATCAAATCTAACAATTTTTAGAATAGTTTATTTTTGTATTTGAATGTATTTTTAAATTATTTTTATCCAAATAAAATAAAATAATGCTTTTTAATGTGTTTTTTAGATGGGAAAGTGATACTTTTCAAAATATTTTTTATTTTAAAATGTATTAAAATAATTTTTTTTAGTTTTTTAAATTATTTTTTACATCAACAGGTTAAAATAATCCAAAAACATTAAAAAATAATTTAGAACAAAAATATTAATTTTTTTTAAATATTGTCCAATAACAATACCAAACAGCACCTTAATAGATTTGATATGCAATATTAAAAATTAAAAATATATACATTTTAATATTTTTCAATTAAAAATATTTTTATAAACCCTCGCGTATATAGCGCTACCAAGCACAAACTCAAGGGCCAGGGTACTCGAGTTTTCCTTTTCTTATTTCACTTCCTTCCTTAACAAGCCTGTAATTCAAGTGTTTACCTGTCATCCATTTCTCCCTTCCTTTTTGACTTCAAGCCTTTCCCTTCTAATAATCTCTTCTTCTTTTTTTATTATTATAAAGAGTTCCAAGATTTACACAGCAAGTCGAAGGTTTTGATTAGGTGATAATTGTATTGTAACAGGACCGGAAACTTGCCTCCCAAGGGAATTTCCCCTTAATTATATATATAAAAAAAGAGGATAGATTTATTTATTTGTTCAAAAAGGATTCAAGAAACCATGCATTGGAACATGGAAAGTCCAACTCTTAAAATTCTCAATGTTCTCTTTACTAGCCTCGAACTAATTGCTACACTGCCTCGTTCGCCAAAAGAAGCCATGTATTTTTTTATTTTATTTTTAACATGAATGTTTGGACCAGCTTGCGCGTACCTTGACTAATTCCACAAGCCCTGAAGTTAACGATCATATAAGTCTGCAGTGGCTATCATATGAAGCAACTTAGGAATTTGAAATTGAAAAAAACCATATATTTTAATCATATTAATGATGGAATTATCTATATATCTCTCAGAAAGTAATTTGAAATGTGTATCCTAATTAAGATTCCATGATTCGGAAGGTTTCATCACAGCTAGGCAGCCCCTCCTCCCAATAAACAGCATCAATTCTTCCACGCAGAAGAAACAAAGCAATCATTTTTAAGTTACAATTAGATTATAAATAAACAATGCAGCAAATCGCTTACATGAGTTGAATTAAAAATTTTATTCCTAACTAATTTTAATATTGAAGAATAAAAACAATTTGACTAAAATAGAAAAAACACTAATAAAAAAAGCAATGGTCAAATCTTATATAAAAAAATAAGGATGAATTCAAAAAAAAAATTATCTAAAATAAAAAAAAATAACAATAAAAAAACAAGACTAGATCTGAAAAATAAAAAAAATTAAAAGATAATAAAATTTAAAAAATATATGATTTTGTAAATTATTTCTAATAAAATAAATAATACCTATGAAGAACACATAAAAAAAAAAGTTAGATGCATGGCCAAACCACCTTTTCATGGCTGGAATTAATATCAACAAGAACTTCATCTCTATAACATCATAAACTGAAATTACCCTTTATCTAATAAGGAATTGAAAATAAAATAAAATAAATGGAACTAAAATTGAATCTTCAACATCTAAAGGAGCTTAAATTATGTAGTTTGTAAATATGAAGGATCAAAGTTTACTTTGCGGTAACTCTAGACACGACATCCATTTTGAGCCCCTTTTTTTACTGTTTTACTTTGATCTTTCGCCTTTCGAATTTGTTTCTTCTAATAAATTAGAACTAATTGGTCTTCAATTATAATTATCATCCGAAATAAAAATTTAATGGAAAAAAAAGAACAATAAATCCACAATAATGTGTAAATGCGTGAACAAGACTTTCTCTACCGTAGAATGGCCACACCTCTTACTGTTTTCTATAATAATAATAATAATAATAATAATAATAATAATAGTTATAATATAATAATACCCAAGAATGAAATGAGAGAGAGAGAGAGAGATAGAAGTTTTTTCTCCCTCAGGAAACTTCTCTTGCAATACATTATCATCAATCACCATTGTTGGAGGCCATTTTTCTCCTACAGTCAAGTGACCATCTATAAATACCCTCCTCTTCCGATCTCTCCCTGCCCACAAATTAAATACCCTTTCCTTCCTCCTCCTCCTCCAACCATGTTCTATCAAATCCATTAAAATTCTTAATTCCTCTTTGATCACCAAACCTCTCTCTCTCCCTCACCTACATGGCCAGTGAGAGCAAAAGAGAGTGATATACCGGAAACAACCCCCCACCGGAAAAAAGAAAAAAGAAAATGCATTCAGCAAATCACCGGGGAGGATCGTTTGAGATTTACAATGGAGCTGCAGAATCGACAACCGACGACGAGAAGAGTCGTAACATGGAGTGGGACAAGGCAGCCCTGCAACCTCAACGCCATCATCTAGACGAGACACAACAGAGCTGGTTACTGTACCGACAAGAGACCAAGAAAAAAAAGTACGTCGACTTCGGTTGCATAGCTTGTAGCCACAGAGCCTTGAAGTGGACGCTTTATGCATTTGTTTTTGCTGTTCTTGTCATTCTACTCCCTACCGTCCTCGCCAAGACTCTGCCGAAGCACAGGTCGAAGCCCTCTCCTCCTGACAATTACACTCTTGCACTCCACAAGGCTCTCCTCTTCTTCAATGCCCAGAAATGTAAGTCAAGTCAAACGTTACCACTCTTCTTTTCCCAGAGGTTTAGTTTCGTAGTAAATCATAAAGGGTAAAAAATGTTTTTGTACTTGCTCGCATGTATAAAATATAATTGTCTCGTGCACGAACAATACAATTCAAGTTCGTTTTTTTCTATTATTATTTATTTATTTACAAGCCAAAAGAAAGCTAGCAATGAAATTAATGGGATGGCTTGCACTGCAGGGCTGTCACTCCCATCTCGAAAAAAAAGAAGATTTTCAGAATAAAATGAAATATTTTTAAGGTGATGAGTAACAAAATAATAGACTAGGTTTTGCTAGAATGCAGGACTTAAAAAGGGTTAGAGATCATCAGATCCTGAATTAAATAACAAAATATATTCTTCCTAATTAAAAACGGAAAACACTTTATATATTTACATCAAAGAGAAGAGGAAATTAATTAATTAATCTTGTGATCTTACTTCATTATAATTAAACTAGTTTGGGAATCATCATTATAAAAAGACGGCCGTGCCCGTAATGGCCCCAACCAAACAATTTTCAAGTTTGTTTGAAACGGTTGATTCGGAGCCTGTTCCACCGTATTAGGTAAATAATGACTTTACAAGCCCTTGTGCAGAAAGGTTAACAGCATGCTGTGTGGGCCCTTTGCGTGTAGAATAAACTCGCCGGGTTTCCCTTCCTTATCGCTAAATTGAAAAACACACAATCTTATTCTTCTTTTTGGATCCCTTTTTTTCCATGAACGCCCTTTCGAGAATGTTTGGTGGGTTTTCAATCAATCTGCAGAGTGAATTCCTTTAAATGAGCTGGTGATCTTGAGGCGTCGTCTCACATTCTGTATCAATTGTCTAATTCTGGTCGGTTCGAGATGCATACAGCTTTTCTCGGACTGCCAAATTTAGCCTGTCAGTATTAGATAGTCATCAAGGCAATGAACCACCTACCGGAAGCATTAAGTGCATCGCCTTCCCTTCCAATTCGACCTCTCCCTTGAAACCATAATTAAAGAAAAAAGAGTACTTTTCAGGTAGGGAGGTAGGTGCATAGATGGAAGAAACAAGAAATGACTAAGCAAAGGTCCGTGTCTTGTCTAGTTGTGTGATGCTGTTTGATTATATAAATTAATTAATCTAATCTCTTAATATTTTTGAATCGTTTTGATAAGTGGCCTGATCAAACAGTTAGATTTGTAATTAGCTAGTGGTGGGTTTTATAATTATGTTTTACTACTATAGCTATAGAATTGACAAGCAAGTATTAATTGGGGAGCCATCGACGAATGTGGTGCAGCTGGTAAATTGCCCAAGAACAATGGAATACCATGGAGAGAAGATTCAGGGCTACAAGATGGAAACGGTTCTGATTTTTCTAAATTAGGTCTTGTTGGAGGATATTATGATGCTGGGGATAACACCAAGTTTCATTTTCCCATGGCATTTGCCATGACAATGTTGAGCTGGAGCGTCATTGAATACAGTCAGAAATATGAGGCCATTGACGAGTACAAGCATACCAGAGATTTAATCAAGTGGGGCACTGATTACTTGCTATTAACCTTCAACTCCAGTGCCAGCAAAATCGACAAAATCTATTGCCAGGTAATAATCTTCAATCAAAATGAATTTTATGTGCATTTGACTGTATTTCCATTTATTAAGACCTGAACAGACAGCTTATTTTTGTGTTTATTTCCCAGGTTGGTGGATCTCAAAATGGCTCCAGACAGCCAGATGATCATTACTGCTGGCAGAGACCTGAAGATATGGACTATCCGAGGCCTTCCCGAGTTGTAAATGCAGGGTCTGACCTTGCAGGAGAGATGGCAGCAGCCCTCGCTGCAGCGTCTATAGTATTCCGAGACGACGAGGTCTATTCAGAAAAGCTTGTAAGAGGTGCAGAGACAGTATATGCCTTTGCCAGGGATCCTGGAAAACGGCAACCATATTCTCGTGGGAAACCTTACATTGAACCTTTCTACAACTCCACTGGATATTATGATGAGTTCATTTGGGGCGCTACATGGCTGTACTATGCCACAGGAAATATTAACTACATTAGATGGGCAACCGAACCAGGCTTCTCTAAGCACTCCAAGGCACTTTACAGGATTTCTGAGTTGAGTGTGCTGAGTTGGGACAACAAGTTACCAGCAGCTATGCTGCTGTTAACAAGGTGCAGGATATTCTTGAATCCAGGATATCCATACGAGGAGATGTTGCATATGTATCACAACAAGACAGAACTTAACATGTGTTCTTATCTCCAACAGTTCAATGTATTCAACTGGACTAAAGGTACAGACATAAGATCTCACTCTTTAATCACGTGTTTTATGTGCTACTGTTTGCTTGAATAGATCATGTGCCAGTAGTTTTGACTTGTTTTTCCTTAATTTTGAATTTTTTTCTGACGAGTTTTCAAAAACTTGCAGGGGGGATGATCCAACTGAGCAGTGGAAGGCCACAGCCTCTTCAGTATGTGGCTAATACTGCCTTTTTAGCATCACTCTTTGTCGATTATCTGAATGCCACTAGAGTTCCAGGATTCCAGTGTGGTTCCAAATTTATTCCACTGGATGTCCTTCGGAGCTTCGCCACCTCACAGGTGCCCTTTTCAAGATACTTGCTAATTATAGCTGATAAATTTTCCCCATTGCCATTTCAGCTCCAATAGGCAGTCCTAGGGTTTTAATTGTTTAAGCCAAGAACTGCTGACCTAAACAGCTGATCAGAGTCATGTACCATAGAAAACAAACTTCGGATTTGCTGGCCACTTTCAGATTGGTATCCAAAACATTTATTAGTTTTTGGGCAGGGAAATTTCAACTTTCCGAACTCTTATTCAGACGTGAATTGTAGTATCAATAATGCTATGCCTCAGCCACAGAATATAGTCACTCTTCTTGAAATGGCCTCTTACATTCTTTTATATCCACAGTAGACTAATCTTCTCGTGATTTTTCTCAAAACAGATCAACTACATCCTAGGTGATAACCCCATGAAAATGAGCTATGTGGTGGGGTATGGCACCAAGTTCCCCAGACATATTCATCACCGTGGGGCATCAATACCCAACGACAAGAGAAGGTATTCATGCACAGGCGGATGGAAGTGGCGTGACAGCCCCAAACCCAATCCTAACAACATTACAGGAGCCATGGTCGGAGGGCCTGATAGGTTTGACCGGTTCCGTGATGTTCGTAAAAATTACAACTTTACCGAGCCAACTTTAGCTGGAAATGCAGGACTAGTAGCTGCGCTTTCATCCTTGACAAGCAGTGGTGGAATTGGCATCGACAAAAATAGAATGTTTTCAGCAGTTCCACCACTCTACCCTCCAAGTCCTCCACCTCCTCCAGCTTGGAAGCCTTGAGCTGCTAAATTTTTTATCGCCAACAGCTAGAGCTTTGTTTATTGTACTCCTGTTCCTAAAGTTTCGTTTTCGAGCTCTAGTTTATACATCATTGTACACTCGATATGTCCATTACTGCGCAACATCTGGATCTTCATGTTACACAGTACACTCTTCTAAACAAACTGTTGCTTTGCTGAGCTATCAATGCAAATGTTTATGGGAAAGTGATTAAACTGAACTGGTTTAACTTTACAATTGACCACTGATTTGCACTGCAACATAATATGCTAGTTGGCCTGTCTTTCACCAGCTGGTATGAAATCAGTCCACGGCCATTCTTCACCAACAAGATTGGTTCATCATAACCCTCAATTTGTCCAGTGGCTTTATTATTTAGAATTTTTCTTCCGATTGTACGAGGTACTTTTCTTTACTTTTTATATCTTAACTGGATAATTCTATAACGAAATCCTTCAATTTTTACAATGAACGATTTTTAATACTATTAAATTAAAATGTTGTGAAACATAAAGAATTGTGAGGATACCTGACCCACTTCCCAATTGATGGGTAGAAACCCGAACCCGACTCGGCAATGTAATTGAGCGGGTATGGAAGAGTAAACCCGAGCCGAAAATCACTATCGCCAGCCCTTTTTCACCAAGTCACGGGCTGGGCTCCAGGTTAGATTCAAGATGGAGGGCTCGTCGTTTCGCAGTTGTACGGGTGATATGGAGATATTGGGCCTAGTTTAATACGGGGTATTGGGTTTTCCAAGAGAAATATTTAACATGTCTGCACTCATACCTAACTTCACCTACAAATGGGATGGGCGGTGACCAATTAAACATATGGAAAAATAATAATAATTATAAGAATTTATTTATGACATTCTTTCAACCTGCATCGTCGTTGTCGTTGTCGTTGCATCATGTTATCGGTTCTCTCTAATCCTATCCCACCTCGACACCATCGCACTCTGTTCCCTTGACCCCGCCTAACTATTAAAGAATGGTAGTTAAGGGTACGTATATTTTTGTATTTTAAAAATATATTTTCTTAGAAAATTATTTTTTATTTTTAGTTTTTTTTTAAATTAATATATTTTTGATATTTTTTCTGATGTACTAAAAATAATTTTTAAAAAATAAAATAAATATTATTTTAATATAATATTTTTGAACTAAAAATACTTTTAAAACACAATTGTTCCAATATTTTTAAATATTATCTAAATGCTACTCAAAATATTAACACAAATGTAAATTGTAATATCTTGCAGCCTGATTGGATCTTGCGATAATAATGGTGTTAAAATGTAATATAAAATTATTTTTAAGATTTTATTTAATAATTTAAGATTTTAGGATGAGATAATATTTTAATATGTTATTTTTTAAAATATTTTTGTTTAGAAATATATTAAAATATTTTTTTATTTATTATTTTTATATATAATCATATCAAAACACTAAAATAAATAATTTAAATTTAAAAATATAAAAAATTTAAACTTTTTAAAAATACTTTTAAATCATGAAAACAAACCAACTATTTAATACTTATCATCGTAACCACGTGGAGTCACAAATCCCAATCAATGAGTTGTTTCGTCTGACTCTAGGAGGCTCGTATAAAGAAAGACACGTAACTTTTTCAATTAAACTACAGAGAAATAGGAAGAGGTCCATGGACAATTAGCCTTTTTTATATATATACACAAGATTTCTTTCTTTAAAAAAAAACAAAAACAAAAAGACAACCTTTTTGAATAGTTTTTTTTCTACATTATAAGTACTGTGATCAGAAAATATTTTTAAAAAAATTTAATTTTTAAAATTTAAAATTTATATATTTTAAAATAAAAAACACTTTTAAAAAAACCACTATCATATTCTTAAATATCCTTTTAAATCTTGATTATATCAAAAATAATTTTTAAAAAGTAAAAAAATATTATTTTAATATATTTTAAAATAAAAAACATTTTTTTTTTAAAAACAAATATTATCATATTTTTAAAAATCTTTTAAATTCTTGAAGTAATCGGTAAAAATCTTTACTCTTTTTTTTTTTATATAAAAAAGAGTTAATTAATTCATATTAAAAAATCAGAGTTGCGGGACAGCTTAAGAGGGATTACAAAAATTTGGAATCTTTTTTAACACCCATAATAAGTTATTTCGGGAAGGAAAGTGTTTCATTTAATGTAAATATCTTGGGATTAAATTCGATAATTTAATTAATATTAAAGTCAGCCCCTATATATCCATCCATTAAATTTAAGGGGCTAAGATTAAACTAACAATGTAAATCTCTCTCTATGTGTGGTTGATGCTGATGTGTACAGTATTTTTTGAAAAGAATACTTTCTAATTAGAAAGGTATTAAAATATTTTTTATTTTATTTTTAATATTAACAAATTAAAACAATAAAAAAATACAATAATTTAACACTAAAAAAATAATTAAGAAAACGCTGTAAAGATAGAGCAAAAAAACAAGCACCCCTATACCGCTGCTCAACTTCCACAGAAAACAGCGAGCAACACCTCGCAAAAAGAAAAGAAAGAGAAAAAGAAACTATAAAATCCACCACTACTGTCAACTGTTCTAACAGTATTGTACCGCGCAGTCCACAGCTGTAAAATTTTCAACCTCTCTATCCGTTATTCTCTCTCTAATGTCTTAAAATCTCAAACCCCAACTTCCTCTCCCTCTACTCTCTCTCTCTCTCTCTCTCTCTCTCTCTCTCTCTCTCTCTTCAGTTTCAGGTAACCAACAACAACAGTAGTTATGGACCCAAACGACGACGTTTTCTTCTCCGTTCACTCTCCATCTTCTCAAATCAACAACAACGATGATTCTTCTTTGTCTTCACCTCCGGTCCGAACGCCCAAGATATTCGACCGTTACATTTCCTCCTCAATCTCATCACCATCCTCATCCGACTACGAGGACGATTTGCAGCCCTCCAACTCCATCTCCTCCTTGGAAGCCTCCAATAAACGCCTCGATTACATGATCCAATTCCTCGACCGCAAACTCTCCAACAACACCACAACCAATACCTCAAACAACGACAGTGTTTCCCACACACACAAAACTCTCGGTTTACCCGAATTCATCGGCAAAGGAGGAGGAGCCGGAATTTTCCGTGTCCCGGTTCGAGCTGCGGTTCACCCATACCGTCCACCGAGTCTCGAAATTCGGCCACATCCATTGAGAGAATCTCAAATTGGTCGGGTTTTGAAAACGATTGTAACCACCGAGAATCAACTATGGGGTGGGAGAGAAAACGGTGCCGTTCAGGTCTGGGAATTGAAGGAAATGTACGGTGGGAGTGATGAAGCGGCGCCGTGCAAGGAGTCTGTGGCTTTGACTTCGGGTTCCGGTGTTACGTGTTTGATTGGTGATGAAGGGAGTCGAGTTGTTTGGAGTGGGCATATAGATGGCAGAATCCGGTGTTGGAAAATGGATCCAGGTCCAGATTCGGATTCAAGTCGGGTCAAGGAGGTCTTGTCTTGGGTCGCACATCGTGGGCCAGTCATGTCCATGATCATGACTTGCTATGGTCAGTTCTCACTGTTTTAAAATTATTGATTAATTTTTTTGTTTTTTTTTTTTTTTGTTGTGTTTGGATTGGATTTTATTTCTGTTTTGGTTTTCAGGGGATTTGTGGTCGGGATCGGAGGGGGGAGTTATTAAGATATGGCCATGGGAAGAGCTGGAAAAGGCCTTTTCATTCACAGCTGAAGAGAGGCACATGGCTGCATTGTTAGTGGAGAGGTCATTTATTGATCTAAGGAACCAAGTTACTGCGAATGGATTCAGCAATGTGTTGAACTCTGATGTTAAACACTTGCTTTCAGATAACTCTACGGCTAAAGTATGGAGTGCTGGGTTCTTGTCGTTTGCATTGTGGTATGTGCTTTTTTGTGGTTATCTGACTCGAGTTTGATGATTGCATTATGCTTTATTCTCTGAACTTTCTCATTGTTCTCATGGTAGTTTAGAAACTTCTCTACAATGGAATGGTTTTTGAAATATACAATATGAATTGAAAATGCTCTTAGAAGGTCTAGTCAAATACACAATATCTTAAGAGTGAAACATGGTTCGGCACTTATACACCAGCAAATATAAAATTTGATCTATAGTAGAAAAAAGCGAAAAATACAAAAATTCTGATATACATCATGGTTCGATCAATGATTATCTTAATATGGACCCTGTTATCCACAATTATAATGTTAGCTTGAATTTTTCTATTTTCAAGAGACTTGTGGATCCTCATGGCTTGCGCATTATTTCATGGCCATATCTGCTATCTTGTCCTTGTTATTCATGTTGGCTGAATGCCTTGTGAATTGAGAATGGCCTTGAGAGTAGCCAAATAGAATACAATCTTTCTAGGCTTAAAGTATTTTCTTAATATATTTCATATTTCTGTGAGAGGGATATCTCATAATATGAGCAGATTTGATAGCATGTGGTGTAAATTTGTGGAGTTTAAAGCCATTTAAATATGAAGATGGCAGAAAATTAACAATGAAAATCCTTAAGAGAAAACTCACCCTAGAGAATGAACTTTGCAAATCAAGCTAGAGAAACCCAAAATGACCCTGTAGTTGGGAAAGTGATCAGAGGAAATATGAGGTATTTCTGCCAATGAGAGAACTCAGAGAGTAAAATGACTTTCTCAGTTGTCTGTAGAGACAGAGCTAGTATGAAGGGTTCTTTTTTCCTGTCTTAGCCGGGACCTTGGTCAAGCTACCAATCCAGAACCCTCTTGATCCTGAAAAAATATATTCTCCTTCAATCCTTCTTACTATCTGGTGTGGGATGTTGCGTTTAGCTATTTGGTTATAGGCTGTTAACTCACGTGGCTCCCTGTTATCAAACTAATATTGTTATATCCGTTTCCTGATGTAGGCGTTGCATTTCTTCATCAAATTCCCACAAATGATTCTTCAATCTTATTTTTGCATATAACACTGTCAGTTCTGTGGTGTTTGCATTTTCTTGTGAACAGAAGTGACAAATCAATCTTCTTTAACAACTCAACTAAACTTCAATACCAAATAAGTAACTAGTTGCAATGATTGCTAGGTGTTGAGAATAGGATACCATGCAAGGGGGACATGGTGTATTTTCAGTGAAGGCAGCCAAAAAGGCAGAAAGAGAAGAAGCATAACAGATGTATTATTTTGACTCTATTCTCATGATTCTAATTTCTGGTTTAGAACAAATTGTGAAATTCTACAACTGCTGGTTTCACCCAGTCTCGTTGTGTTTTGGGGATCTTATCTTTTTAGTTACTGTGGTTAGCACAGACTTAGTTGGATACCGGGAACCATATCTGTTTCTTTCTGTCTATTTATTTTTGGGTTGGAGGGGAATTAAATATTTTATTTTCATTATGATTTCATGGATTTTGCTAAATATGGTTAAATTAAGGGGAGCCATCTATTTTACAGGGATGCTCGCACAAGGGAGTTGCTGAAAATGTTTAATATAGATGGTCAGATTGAAAGACTGGACATGTTGTCAGGACAGGACCTTGCCTTTGAAGATGAGATCAAGATGAAAATTGTTTCTGGTTCAAAGAAAGAGAAAATGCAAACTTCATTTGGTTTCTTTCAGCGTTCACGCAATGCTATAATGGGAGCAGCTGATGCTGTTCGTCGAGTTGCTTCTAAAGGTGGCTTGGGAGATGATAATAGGAGAACCGAAGCGCTGATAATAACAAGAGATGGAATGATTTGGACTGGGTGTGCAAACGGCTCACTTGTGCAATGGGATGGAAATGGCAATCGTTTGCAATATTTCCACTATCATTCTGTGGCTGTTCAGTGCTTGTGTACATTTGGTTTGCGAATATGGGTTGGTTATGCAAGTGGTACTGTTCAGTTATTAGACCTTGAGGGTAATCTGCTTGGAGGATGGGTGGCACACAGCAGTCCAGTTGTAAAATTGGCTGTTGGAGCCGGCTATGTTTTCACCTTGGCTAATCATGGCGGTATACGCGGATGGAATGCTATGTCTCCAGGACCCCTTGACAATATGTTGCGTTCAGAGTTAGCTGGAAAAGAATTTTTGTATACAAGGATAGAGAATTTAAAAATATTGACTGGTACATGGAATGTAGCACAAGGAAAAGCTTCACAAGACTCACTTGTGTCCTGGTTAGGTTCTGCTGCTGGGGATGCTGGCATTGTTGTTGTTGGGTTGCAAGAAGTTGAAATGGGTGCTGGTGTGCTTGCAATGTCTGCAGCAAAGGAAACTGTAAGACATCTCCATTATTGAACTTGGCAAGTATGTTCTCAAGGGTTTTTTTTGGCATGGCCCCCAAAAGTTTTTTTTTCACGTGCTACTGAAGGGGCTCTCTCTCTTAATCAATTCTCTGAAATGACATTGATAACTCTACTAACTTGCACAAGAAGTTTTTTTTGCTTTTCTCTTCTTCAAGATATAGGAAAACAGCTGTTGCAAGTGATATATATAATGATGGTGTTTCTTTTAAGTTGTTTTCATGAGTTGAAGATCTTTGAAAAAGTGAATAATTTTGGTCTCAGCATTAAAACCGGGTGGAAAATATGGAAAGGACATGATGAAATGAATAAAATGCATAAGACATGATTTTTCCTGTGAACTCACTCTGGGATAAGACAATGCAGGGTGATACTGTGCTAGGCAGCTGTTACAATGAAAATTGTGTATAATCTTTTTGATATATTGGTTGCAAATGACCTTGTCTAAAAGGAAAAAAAAAAAGCAAGGATAATTGGAATGGAAGCAATGCTGCTAAACATCTTGCATCGACATTCTCTTTTATGACTGTGCTTATATTTAATTATCTTTGCTCTTCTTCTCTCTCATTTTTGTTGTTTCATGTTGCTTGGGTTTTCTTTTCAACTGCAGGTTGGACTGGAGGGCAGTTCTGTCGGGCAGTGGTGGCTAGACATGATTGGCAAAACATTGGATGAAGGGTCAACGTTTGAACGTGTTGGTTCAAGGCAGCTCGCAGGCTTGCTGATTGCCATGTGGTCAGTGTCCATGGACTGATAGAAATATGAAACCAGGCTTATAGTTTTAATGACCAATGGATTTCCGTATGGCTGGATAAAATTGAATAATTTTATTGTTTATAAATCATATTCAAGTGAGTTCATCTTGTTAGATTGGCATTTCTGCATGTATAAAAAAAAATGTTCTTTCTAGAAGACCAGCATTTTAAGATCGGAATTGAGCCTGTTACAATTTTCTTTTTTATGTTTAGGGTTTTATTTATTGGGGTGCATGCAACAAGGCTCTGCTTAATTTGGCCCTGAAATGGAATCTTTACAAAAGCTTGGTTTGAAATTTTATGTCACAGTTCTAGCTTAGGCATATGCAACTTTTCTTGTAAATCTCATTTGTCTCAGCCCTTGATGGCTATCTTGGTTCTGATATATGAATAAATGTATGGCAGGGTTAGAAATAGTCTTAAAGCTCATGTGGGGGATGTTGATGCTGCCGCAGTTCCATGTGGCTTTGGACGTGCAATTGGTAATAAGGTACGCCTTCCCATTCTTGGTTTCTACAGACTCTGACCTTGCATTATTTTCACGAATTGTGTTTCATGTCTTCGCCTGGCCTGCTCACAGTTACATTTTTGAAGGAAAAAAATCTTTATTCTTCACTTAATAATTTAAATTCTTGGATTGAAGTTGTAACGACCTCACAAATCTATTATTACACTGCTCACAAATCTATTATTGCACTGCTTAGCTGATTGTCAGTGTGTCTTCTCTAACTATTCTTTTATTGGTGTGAATAAATGTTGATTGTGCAGGGTGCTGTTGGTTTGAGGATTAGGGTATATGATCGGGTAATGTGCTTTGTTAATTGCCACTTTGCAGCACATTTAGAAGCGGTTAGTCGTCGGAATGCTGATTTTGACCATGTATATCGGACTATGACCTTTGGCCGACCATCTAATTTCTTCGGTGCTGCAGCCGGTATGGTGTCATACCTGTTCTTGTCTTGCTCGATTGCCTGCTATTTAATTTGGCTTGTTTATAGAACTGGCTTGCCATTACTCCTTTCTATTGCAGCTGGCACTTCATCAGCAGCCCAAATGCTTCGCGGTGCAAATGTAAGTTTTTACATCTACCGATGAGAAGCTATGTTGTCTTTAAATTGCTTTCTATATGATTCATTTACATTTACTACGCATGATTTAGTATTAATGCATGTTCAGGTTATGGGTGCTAACTACTCCCCAGAAGGAATACCCGAGTTATCAGAGGCAGACATGGTTATATTTCTTGGTGATTTTAATTATCGGCTTGATGGTATATCTTATGATGAAGCAAGGGATTTTGTATCTCAGAGATCCTTTGATTGGCTTAGAGAAAAGGACCAACTCCGCACAGAAATGGGAGCTGGAAATGTGTTCCAAGGAATGCGTGAAGCAGTTATTAGATTTCCTCCCACATACAAGTTTGAAAAGCACCAACCTGGTTTAGCAGGTACAGTTACTGTAAACTATGGAAATTGACTTGGGTTATTTAGTTGGGTTTTGGTTGCTAATATCTTTTGGGTGCTTCTTTAAGTATATGATTTTGTGTCCTGTAATAGGACCGATGAATCAGATTCATAACTGTACTCTTAATACAACTCCTTACCCCAGGGGGTGTATCTTTTTCCAGCTTTTATGTTGTTATGGATTTTGAACTCTTAACATCTGCAACTGTCTGCAGGGTATGATTCAGGTGAAAAGAAGCGCATCCCTGCCTGGTGTGACAGAGTGCTATATCGTGATAGCCGGTCAGCTCATGTATCTGAATGCAGCTTAGACTGTCCTGTTGTCTCTTTGATATCACAGTAAGTTTTCTTGGTAAGGTTTTCTGGCATGTTTAGGGAATAAAGATGCATTCGAAAGATAAATTTGCTTCAATTAACTAGGACTCATATTTTGCCTTGACCATGTCTGCATTTGCCTGAGCATTACCCGGTGGATCCACATATGAATATTATCACTTCAGTGAAAAAGTGCACACATGCATGTCTTTAACTCGCTGCCAATCTGATAGGTATGATGCCTGCATGGATGTGACCGACAGTGATCACAAACCTGTTCGTTGCATATTCAGTATTGATATTGCAAAAGTTGACGAGTCAGTGAGGAGACAAGAGTTTGGAGACATTATGAAATCAAATGAGGAAATTAGATACATAATTGATGAACTATGCAAGATTCCAGAAACCATTGTAAGCACGAACAACATAATCCTTCAAAACCAGGATACAACCATCTTGCGTATCACAAATAAATGCGGGGAAAATTATGCTTTGTTCGAAATTATTTGTGAAGGCCAGTCAATAGTTGATGAAGATGGACAAGCATCAGATCATCATCCAAGAGGTTCCTATGGCTTTCCCCAATGGCTTGAGGTAAGTCCCTACTTCACAGAAAATAAAACTACTAAACCTTAATCATTCCCTTTACCCATTGTTTGGACCGTTTGCTGGATATCAGATCATAGATGTCTTGATCCTTGGAAAAAAATTGGAAGATGTAAAAGTATCCAATTCTTTTATCAACGACAACAACAAAGCCATGATCCCAAACTAGTTGGGGTCGGCTGTATGGATGGATCCTTTTGCTCCATTTCCTGCTATCATAAACCAAATCTGCCTATGAGGCTCAAGAGATGAGCTTCTTCCTTTTCAATATTGAATTTTAATATATCTTGTGTATAGTGGATTGGTTATAAAACGGTGGCACTGAAAATAGGAGGCGGTATGGTTAAGGAAAAAACCCAGTTGCTTGCTCACGTGGTGCTAATGACCATTCATTTCCATGTGATAAGCACATCCTTGTACATATTCTAGGTCATTTCCATGTGATAAGCACATCCTTGTACATATTCTAGGTAATTAAGAGTGCCACCTTGTGCATTTCAAGATTTGTGCTATTTGGACCAGGTCACTCCAGCTGCTGGCATAATCAAACCAGACCATACTGCTGAGGTGTCAATTCATCTTGAAGATTTCCCCACCGTGAAGGTTTTTGTTGATGGTGCCCCTCAGAATTCATGGTGTGAAGACACCAGGGACAAGGAAGCTATGTTGGTGGTGAAAGTTCAAGCTAGTTACAACACAAATGAGACCAAAACTCATCGGATTCGCGTGCGTCACTGCTGTTCATCACAAACAGCACAACTTGGCACAAGACCAAATGGCTCGGGGCAAATCCAAGGAAATCTTCTCCGCCGGGCTGATTACCAACATCTTAGCAGTTCCTATGACATGGTTAATCACCTGCGCAATTTGCACAGTCCATAAATGGAAATCATTTGGACTGGCTGAATGGCAAATCACTGGATGAGTTACTATCCCTTCTCCATTTTTTACAATCATCTCCATGTAAATAACACAAGCCTCGTGCCTTCATTGCTTTTACAAGTTGAGCATTTGCCAATAGTTTTTCATTCGGTTAGACCCAATGCCAGGTTTTTTTTTTTTTTTTTTTTTTATGTCATCGGTTTTTGAGGTGAGTTTGAATAGAACTTGTTATTTTTTGGGACTGGTTGTCAATTTATAACTGTACAGAAAAGCGAATACATCAGCAGGTTTTTTATTCTTTCCATTTCTTTATTCAGTGTTGGTTTTTCAATGCCTTCGTTTTCCAATTCGTGGGTAAATATAACTTTTTCTAGTGTGTGTGTGTGTATCAACCTACATTTAGAAGAGTCCATTGAGAAAAATTAGCGTTCACGCTTACGTGTCAAGTTTATTCATGGCCGGGTTTTTTTTAGCTAGAATAAGAGTTGATAATATCTTGGAAAATTCCCAACTTTATTTTTACAGGATTCGATCATCAAGAATTATTGTATTCATTTTCTTTCGAAGATATATATATTCTCCCGGGTTTCTTTGTTTACTTTTTAAAATATTATGTGTTCATTAATTATTATTATTAATCATTTCATTTTTCATTTTTTAGTTATTTCTTACAAGATAATATTTTGTAATAATGCCCCGCAAGGTCTGGGACTTGGTTAGCACAAGGCGCTTCCAATGGTGCGGCTTTTTTTTACCGGCTCAACAGTAATGGGCTTGGGTTTCACAACGGGGGTTAGCTTCCCTCATCTGTTAGCCTTGTTTCCTGGGAGGAATGGAGGATGGGTGCTCTGACTTCGGAGTGACATTTAAATTCAGTAATGGGTTATGAAAAAAAAATTCTTGAATTCTGGAGCTCAGATGCAGAGATGACATATCTCTGAACGAACTAGGAAAAATGAATTAATTTCCAACGTGCAAAAGCTAATCTAAAATTACTACCTGATTGTAAAACAGAAAAAAAGTTTATTTTTTATTTTGTTTGACTCTGTGTCCTTTGAATGTTCTAACTGCAGAAACCTTGATATTACCTATAAAGATTGCAGTCACTAAACTAATAAAGATCAATGGATTTCCGGATCAATATAAAGAACTTGCCACATATTTATGTTCCACACAGTAATTCAATGAGTCAATCAAGACGTGCAAGTTTAAGGTGTCAAAGCGACAGCCCAAACACAGATCGATGGTGTCCATTTGGAAGCATAAAAAAATGTTGTGATCCAGAATTCTTCAATCAAAACAGGGTATGATTAATCGGACCTAGCTGGTACTCTGAACTTGTGGATCGAAGAGATCACATGTGGCCCTGCTGGTCATGGCATCAGGATATGATTTAATTATTAAACCCTGTACGTAACCCACTTGACTTTTTCAACATAAATATAAAAATATTATTATGATGACTGACATTTGGATACTTATAGGTATAATTGTTTTTCAATATTGGAAGCTAAGACAGGATCATGGACGAGCCAGGTGTTTAAATGTGACAGTTAAGAAGGCAGTTTTTTTATTTATTATTTATTAAAATATGTGTTCGGACAACTGCTTGTGCGTATTTCAATTAATTTTATAGATTTTAAAATTAATAACCATATAAATTTTTAATAACCATCACATTAACAATCACATGAACCTATAAAAAAATAAATTTTTTAATTTAAGTTTTTACTACTAAACCACGGTTAAACTAGTACTACAAATGGATTCGGAGGCTATACCGAGCACTGGATTTATCGGATGAGTTCGATTCATTGATGACGCTATAAACAATGTTAGAAATCCCGCTACCATTGATGAGCATTAGTACTGTCGACAAAACCCAAACTGCCCTATAAGGTGGTAAGAAGCGCTTGATCCATCACCATTTTCTTTCTTCTTTGGATGTAAAGCATTATAGCCTCACTGACTTTTTTATTCCAATTATGTTGTGCTATTAGCGTAAAATAAGTGATATGAAATATCAAAGCATTTTGAGGAATATTTGCTGCACCTGTCGTCATAAAATACGTGCGATTGTAGTTCAAGAAATTCGTTCACAGGTTTAAAGTTGCAAGATATAGATTTGACCCACTTAAATAAAGGAGCTCAATCATCTCGTACCAGCGTGGATGGACAGACAATTGGCTGAGTTCAACCAAATGGTTGTTTCTAATTTATTTTATCTGAGAAGCACAGAGAGTTTTAGAGGAAAATGGATGTTGAACAGCTAATTAATCTGTTAAAAGAAAAGGGGCGTCGGGTTCCATTCAATCTTATTCGTAATGCTTCCCCTGCAGAATAAATTAAATATAAAGAGTAAAAGAGACATGAAGGCTGAATTTCTTGATGATGAAGGCAGTTAAACGCGGCGGCGGTTGTGAGAGAATTGAGTAGGTATTAGAAATGGCGCGCATATATATATATATATATATATATATTGGGTTGATGATAACGATGACAAAAAGATTGACTCGTAATTTCATTGAACTCTAAGGAACCGGATGGTGGCGTGGCCAAATGATCTTCACCTTTGGACCTCTCTACCTGGCTGCTTTGAACGATTTGAGATTTTCTTGGACCTCTCTCTACCTGGCTGCTTTAAAGCAATGCATGTAACAAGACGAGTGTGTCGCCATTTCAGTTCCGGCGCCGTTATCTTCCATTTTCCATTTTTTCACTGCTTCTCGACCTCCATAGCTACCAAGCTTAAACCCTACACTATACTTCCTCTCTAGCTAGCTATCAAATTAAATTAATTTGTAACCTTTCTGTATCTAACTAATTATATTCCATGTTCGAGCGTATCTATGTATAAATACCCTTTAAATCTCTCCAAGTTCAACATCAACTAATAAACCCCTACAACTTTCATAACATCTCATTTTTACCAACCACTAAATCCATTCAATTGATCAAGATCATCATAACCGTAGGTCTCTAGCTCTCTTTCTGTTTCTTATATATTGAGCAAATAACATGGAAATGTTGATGTTGTGTCTACATTCTATCCTGTTTTTCATTTTCTTGGTCAGCTTAAACATTAACATATCATCTGCCAAGACAAGTTATAATGTACTTACTTATGGTGCCAGACCAAATGGGAAAACGGACTCCACCCAAGCCTTCCTTGATGCCTGGACAGCGGCGTGTGGCTCTACTGCTCCGACTATGATTTACATACCAAAAGGAAGGTATCTGCTTGGTTCTATGGCCTTTACAGGTGGTAATTGCAAAAGTCCTGATATCACTATAAGGATTGATGGGACCCTGATTGCTCCCGAGGATTATCGCATTCTTGGTCTGGCCAGTAATTGGCTTAGCTTTGAAGGTGTCAGCGGTGTCTCCATTGTTGGGGGGGCTCTTGATGCTAAGGGATCACCCTTGTGGGATTGCAAATCCAAAGGCAGCAATTGCCCTGCTGGAGCTACGGTACTAGTACATTGCTCAAATCACTATAATTCTCAACGAATAATGTCGCATTATTGGATGTACGTGCTAAGATTAGTTTTTTTTTTTTTTTTTTTTTTATCTTTTTTCGTTGCATGGATGCAGACTTTGAGCTTTGTGAACTCCAACAACATAAAGATCGATGGATTGCTGTCACTAAACAGCCAAATGTTCCACATTGTGATAAATGGCTGCCAAAATGTGAAAGTCCAAGGAGTCAGAGTGATAGCTGCTGGTGACAGCCCAAACACAGACGGCATTCATGTCCAATTATCAACTGATGTTGCGATCATGAATTCTTCGATTAAAACCGGGGATGATTGTATTTCAATTGGACCCGGAACTAAGAACCTGTGGATCGAAAGGGTCAGATGTGGCCCCGGTCACGGCATCAGGTGAGAAATGATTCAAACCCTGCAATCACCTTGATTTTCTCAGGTTCATCGATGATTAACATGACGGACAATCATGGGATGTTGTTTTTCAGTATCGGAAGCTTAGCCAAGACCATGGATGAGCCCGGGGTTCAGAATGTGACAGTTAAGAGTACAATTTTTACTGGCACTACAAATGGGTTTAGAATAAAATCGTGGGCCAGACACAGCACTGGATTTGTTCAAGCAATTCGATTCATTGGAGCCACTATGATTAATGTCCAAAATCCCATCATCATCGATCAAAATTACTGTCCGCACAATTTAAATTGCCCCAATCAGGTTAGAAATTGATAAATGAAATTTTCTGGTCAAGTTCTAAAACACTGGTTTCTTAATTGAACTTACAATTGATTATCTTATTTTGCACTGTGGCTTGTGATCTTAGGTATCGGGCATACAAATAAGTGATGTCATGTATCAAGGCATTCGAGGAACATCTGCCACACCAGTTGCTATAAAATTTGATTGCAGCTTCAAATATCCATGCAAAGGTATAAGACTGCAGAATGTAAACTTGACCTACTTCAACAAAGAAGCTCAGTCAACCTGCACCAACGCCATTGGGAAAATATCTGGTCAAGTTCAGCCGGATAATTGTTTGTAATTTTTTTTAAACTGAGAAGTATATATTTTCTGTTTGTAATTAACTGTTTATATATAAATTAATAAGTTGTATTTGTTGGTATTTGATTGCTGAGGAACAATAGTGTTGTTGAGAATAGAATTATAAGTTTGTTTGATTATTTCTTCAAATATCCATGTAATAAGAACTGTATATATCTCATAGGTGTTGTCGATCTAGTCCTCCATTTTTAGATTCAGTCCCGGAGAAATATGTGAATATCCTGGTGCAGTTCAGCCAACGACGAAAATAATGTATAAAAAGCAACAGTATGCGATCAAACCAAGTCCATTAGAAATCAAAACCTCAAATTTGAAGATTTTGTGTCATAATCTTAACAAGTAATTCGCAGTTAAAACAATATTAAGGACTTGGTCCGATTGTACTTTCAAAGAAACAACAACAACATTACTCACTTTAGTTTTTGTTTATTTGTTGATTGAAAGTAGTGCGAACAAGATTTGTTTTCCTTCATATCAAAGATATTTCTCTTATTTGTTGCAAGAATTTGAGTACTTAGCTTAGTTAAAAATCAAAGTTTAAGATAACGAGTGATCATTTAATTAGATTCACTTGCTTTTATGAAAAAGATATTTTATTAGTTCATTAACTATTTATACCATAATTTTTACACCCGGCTTGGTGGCCGGTTCAGCCCAAGACCTGGATTTCAGGTTTTGACTGGGTCACTAGGTTGTCAGGATCATTTAAAAAAAAAAGATATTGTTTTAGTTAAAAAAAAAAAAACAAAAATCTATGAGTTGTAATCAGGTTTTTGACATGGTCTTATCAAGTCAATTGAGTCACCAGGTCAAATTAACCAGATTTTAAATTGACTTGTCAAGTCAGATCAGGTTTTAAAACTATCATATATACTACTACCCCACTCCTTGGCATGATTCCATTAAAAGACCAACTGCTTTAAAATAAAAAATAATAAAATAATAAACAAACAAACTAAGCATAGATTGAATGAGCTAGTCTCAGAATCAATGGGAAACATGAATTAATAATTATATTATCTTTTTATAGGGTGGTTGACGCAATTTTTATTTTTATTTTTAGTTGTTTTTTAAAAATATTTTTTGAGTTAAAAATATATGAAGTTATGCTATTTTAATATTTTTTATAGTTTAAAAGTACTAAAGTAAAAAAAATATAAAAAATATTTTAATTGTCCAAGTATATTGCAATGTCCAAGTCAAAGTGAAAGCAAGAGCAGAAAATGGTATCAACAAGTTACTTGCATTTACCGAGTACGTACGGACTACGGACTTTGAAAAAGACCCAGCATGGTGATGACGTAATCCCCACCCTTCCAAGTCCGTACAAATCCACCACCTTTAGGCTTCTACTCAAGAGGTTTATGTTTATAATACAACATTTGATCATTTGTATGGTAAAACTGGTTTTGAGCATGTTTAATTTTTAATTTTTTTTTAGTTATGCTACATAACAGAATTTATAACATTAAATCATCATCCGGCAATGTCTATTATTATTAATTATTTTTAATTTTTATGTTTAGACACACACACATATATATATATATAAGTGTCAGAGTTAACTTACGTGCACATTGATTAATCCTATGAGCCCTAAAGTTAAAGACCATGAAAGTCTTTAGTGGTTTTGATGTTTATGGATCTCGAACTAATGATTTTTAGAAAATAAATTTAGAACCCAATGATTTAAACCTTGTATTCACTATTAATAATTCTACATTTGTTAACTTATATAAATATAAATCCTAATATTTCAATTCTATTATTTATATCCTTTATATTTAAGATATTAGTTTGAGCTTTCAATATCTTTAGGGTACCGGCCAATCATATATACTACTTAGCATGTATTATTTGGTTAATTAATTAATTGTTTGCTTAGTTTTTACCGCGTTGCTGTTAGTTTTTTTTTAAGATAAAAGTAATTTCTATATATTTCTCTTTTTTTTTAATTAGTTTTGAATTTTAGTAATTAGAAAATAATATTTATAATAAAATTTGATCTAGTCAAGATAAAATACAGCATGGTTATATAATTAAAAATAAGAGATAATATAGTCTATTGATATTATAATTTGTAATTAATAAATATTGTGGAGTGAGGTCAACAATTTATGGAATGGAAATAACACCATTAATTCTAAATTAAATCATTAATCTTTTTCATGTTAAGGAAAAAGAAGAAGACAGCAAATAGTTTTTCAATACAAATGTGAAATGCCGTCTGTCTTTCGCTTGATGGAAACGTTTTCATGCTCAACGTCTAAATTAAAGAAACGGACATAGAAGACTGGATTACTTCACGGTGAAGACAACTGAAACGCGGCGACCGCGAGAAAATTGTAGTTACGGGACGAAACAGGGCTTGACTTTTTTTAATCATTATCAGTATTTGGATATTGATGACAACGATAATGATTAAAAATATACATTGCTTTATAGTTTCATTTACTTCAAATTAAGAGATACTTCAGGTGGTTTGGTGGCTCATTCATGCTCTCTGGACTGCGCCATTCCGGCGCTGCTTTCTTTCGTTTTATGTTTCTCAGTTCATAACCTCCCTTGAACCCTACACCATTCCTCTGTATCTAAAACTCTTGCGTCTATGTGGTTATTGCATATTTGTCTGTCCCTCTATATAAATACTCCTTAAACCCTCTTCAACTTCCAATATCGACTGCTCTTTACCTCCAACTCATTCATTGCAATAATTCAATCATCACACCACCTCGCTCTCTTTCTGTGCCTTACTGAGTGCATAACATGGCAAAGTTATTGTGCATTCCATCTCTACTGCTCTTCATTTTCTTGGTCAGCTTAAACATTAACATATCATCTGCCAAAACAAGTTATAATGTTCTTACTTATGGTGCCAGACCAAATGGGAAAACAGACTCCACCCAAGCCTTCCTTGATGCCTGGACAGCGGCATGTGGCTCTACCGGTCCGACTATGATTTACATACCAAAAGGAAGGTATCTGCTTGGTTCTGTGGCCTTTACAGGTGGTAATTGCAAAAGTCCTGATATCACTATAAGGATTGATGGGACCCTGATTGCTCCCGAGGATTATCGCATTCTTGGTCTCGCCAGAAATTGGCTTAGCTTTGAAGGTGTCAGCGGTGTCTCCATTGTTGGGGGGGCTCTTGATGCTAAGGGATCACCCTTGTGGGATTGCAAATCCAAAGGCAGAAATTGCCCTGCTGGAGCTACGGTACTACATTGCTCAAATCGCTATAATTCTCAATGAATAATGTCGCATTATTGGATGTACGTGCTAAGATTAGTATTTTTTATATATATATCTTTTTTCGTTGCATGGATGCAGA
Source organism: Populus alba (assembly GCF_005239225.2). Lineage (NCBI taxonomy): Eukaryota > Viridiplantae > Streptophyta > Magnoliopsida > Malpighiales > Salicaceae > Populus > Populus alba. The sequence goes on from NC_133293.1 coordinate 17,036,087, forward strand.
CTTTGAGCTTTGTGAACTCCAACAACATAAAGATCGATGGATTGCTGTCGCTAAACAGCCAAATGTTCCACATTGTGATAAATGGCTGCCAAAATGTGAAAGTCCAAGGAGTCAGAGTGATAGCTGCTGGTGACAGCCCAAACACAGACGGCATTCATGTCCAATTATCAACTGATGTTGCGATCATGAATTCCTCGATTAAAACCGGGGATGATTGTATCTCCATTGGACCCGGAACTAAGAACCTGTGGATCGAAAGGGTCAGATGTGGCCCCGGTCACGGCATCAGGTGAGAAATGATTCAAACCCTGCAATCACCTTGATTTTCTCAGGTATATGTATTCATCGATGATTAACATGACGGACAATTATGGGATGTTGTTTTTCAGTATCGGAAGCTTAGCCAAGACCATGGATGAGCCCGGGGTTCAGAATGTGACAGTAAAGAGTACAATTTTTACGGGCACTACAAATGGGTTTAGAATTAAGTCATGGGCCAGACACAGCACTGGTTTTGTTCAAGCAATTCGATTCATTGGAGCCACTATGATTAATGTCCAAAATCCCATCATCATCGATCAAAATTACTGTCCGCACAATTTAAATTGCCCCAATCAGGTTAGAAATTGATAAATGAAATTTTCTGGTCAAGTTCTAAAACACTAGTTTCTTAATTGAACTTACAATTGATTATCTTATTTTGTGCTGCGGCTTGTGGCTATAGGTATCGGGCATACAAATAAGTGATGTCATGTATCAAGGTATTCGAGGAACATCTGCCACACCAGTTGCTATAAAATTTGATTGCAGCTTCAAATATCCATGCAAAGGTATAAGACTGCAGAATGTAAACTTGACCTACTTCAACAAAGAAGCTCAGTCAACTTGCACCAACGCGATTGGAAAAACATATGGTCAAGTTCAGCCAGATAATTGTTTGTAATTTTTTTTTTTCTTACTGAGAAGTGTATATTTTCTGTTTGTAATTAACTGTTTATATATAAATTAATAAGTTATATTTGTTGGTATTTGATTGTTGAGGAACAATAGTGTTGTTGAGGAGAGAATTATAAGTTTGTTTGATTATTTCATCAAATATCCATGTAATAAGAATTGTATATATATATATATATATATATATATATATATATATATATATATATATCTCATAGGTGTTGTTGATCTAGTCCTCCATTTTTAGAGTCAGTCCGGAGAAATATGTGAATATCCTGGTGCAGTTCAGCTAACAACAAAATAATAAATAAAAAGCAACAGTACTAGTATGCGATTAAGACCAAACAAAGGGGATTCAAAAATTGAATCTACGTACTGTATAATTAATGGGCTACAAGAATATCAACACCCCTTTATAAATCAAAACCTGAAATCTGAAGATTTTGTGTCATAATCATGACAAGTAATTAATTCGCAGTTAAAACAATAGTAAGGACGACTTGATTCGGTCGTACTTTCAAAGAAACAACAACAACATTACTCACTTTAGTTTTTGTTAATTTGTTGATTTAAAGTAGAAATTTCTTGTCTCTCCTTTTCTTAAAAAAAAAAAAAAAAAAAAAAAAAAAAAAAAAAAACCTAAGCATGGATTGAACGACCTAGTCTCGGAATCAATGGGAAACACGAATTAATAATTATATGGTACTTTCATAGGGTGTTTGACTCAGTTTTTGTTTTTATTTTTTAGTTTTTTTTTATAAATATTTTTAATTTAAAAATATATTAAAGTAATGTTATTTTAATATTTTTTTATAGTTTTAAAGTACTAAAGTAAAAAAATTAAAAATTAAAAAATATTTTAATTGTCCAAGTATAAAATATACGGACTGTGAAAAACCGAGTACGTACGGACTACGGACTTTGAAAAAGACACAGCATGGTGATGACGTAATCCCCACCCTTCCAAGTCAGCACAAATCCACCACCTTTAGGCTTCTAGTCAAGAGGTTTATGTTTATAATACAACATTTGATCATTTGTATGGTAAAACTGGTTTTGAGCATGTTTAATTTTTAATTTTTTTTTGTTTATGTTACTTGGCAGAATTTATAGCATTAAATCACAACCCGGCAACGTGTATTATTATTAATTATTCTTAACTTTTATGTTTATATATATATATATATATATATATATATATATATATATATATATGTGCGCGCGCGCGCGTGTGTTAACATGGATGTCCGGCAACGTGTATTATTAACCCTTTCTATACATTGATGAATGCTCCTTAACATTTCAATGAATGTCTCCATTAATGTCATTCTTCATATAAATATTTTTGGTATTGACTTGATTTTTAGAGGGTCACCTATCCATACCCCCGAGGATCTTTGTACATGTATCTTTTTCAACTAAAGAAAGATTTATCCAAAGAAAAGCCTATGTGGTCTTGAAGTGGAGATCATTGAATTCACCATAAATGATGTTAGAGAATTTCTAGAAATAAATCCTTCAAAAATATTCCTTGTGATTTTTATAACCTTAAAGTTATATAAAAAATAAGGGATAATATAGTCTATTGATATTATAATCTGTAATAAATATTGTGGAGTGAGGTCAACAATTTATGGAATGGAAATAACACCATTAATTCTAAATTAAATCATTAATCTTTTCAAGTTAAGGAAAAAGAAGAAGACAAACAAATAGTTTTTCAATACAAATGTAAAATGCCGTCTGTCTTTCGCTTGATGGAAACGTTTTCATGCTCAACGTCTAATGTCGCACCCGACATCGCGGCGGACCTAAAAATAATTCTCTTGAATTATGGAAAAAGAACAGATTCTGGCATCCGGTTCTTTTAGAAAAAATGTCTCGTTTGAGGAGTCGCCACCTAGTATTATGGTCACTAGGAACCCTAACTGGTTAACAGAGATTCTATGACTCGGAATTGGTTACGTAAAAGGGAAGATATTATCACCCCTTAAACGTTCTGCCTAAGGCAGACTGCATTGTTGGTTTTGTCTTAAATTGCTAAATATTTATTAATTTATGCTGTGATGATTTGTTTATAATATTCCTGACTCTGGCGCCAGTGAATATTCGAGCTCGAATAATTCCAACTCTTGCGTTGGTAAAAATTCATAGCTATGAAAAATAAAATTAGATCAATATTTTTTTCTTACTCTAGCGCTAGTGAATAAATAAATAAAAATAAATTTATTTTTACGCATGCACACATTTTTTATTTTTCTAGCTAAATAAAATAAAATACAACGAATAAAAATAATATAAATTTAAACCGGTATTTTTATTCCTGACTCTGGCGTCAGTGAATAAACCAATAAATTTACATTATTTTTATTCATGCATACACATTTTTTATTTTTTTCTATTTTTTTTGTTTTTTATTTTATTTTTTTATATTTTTTGGGCTGGGCCCAGCTCAGCCCACATGGGCTGGGCTAGACCCAGCCCAGCCCAGCCCAGCCTGGCCACTGGCCCAAGCCAGCGGCCCGGCTGGGCAAGAAAACTAAAAGCACACCGTGCGAAGGTAATTAATTAAATTACCTTCGCACAGTGTTCTCGCAACAATTCAATTTGAAAAGAAGATGCAGAAAGGGGATGAAGAAACGGGCGTACCTGCTTCTGGAAACCGAAGGTGCCTGCAACGCTGGTGACGATCCTCGACTACTGCTTCCCTTTGTCTTCCTTATGTGCTCACTTGGCTGTGTTTTCCTTTTGTTTTCTCAGCAGCTTTTAAAACTACGAAGATGATGCCGGCCTGCTGTGAGTTTTCTTCGATTGATTCCGAGTCTTTCCTTTTTTTTTGAGATTGTGTTTGGGAAGAAAAACCTTTGATCTCTGCTTTCGAATTCCCCTGCTCTGGACGAAGACTATGAGGGTAAGTAAGGGTCCTGGTGCTGCGGGTTGGTTGGACCCAAGCTTTCTCTGGTTCTCGCCCCTGTTTCCTCCTTGTGTTCTTCTCTCTGTTTTGTTCCCTGGTCTCTCTCTATCTACTCCCTGTCTATTCCTTTGTTTATTTTTCGTTTCTGTTCTCTGAGAAGAAACAAGGAAAACAACTTTTGTTCTGGTTCGTCCCCTGTCTTCGTTTTCTGCCGATCGTGGCTTTTTCCTCTCTTTTTTTCCCCTTTTTCGGTTCTGTGATTCAACCTTCTGCCGATCGTTGTTTTCTCTGGCTTTATAGCCACAGAATTCCACCGTTACCAGGTAATTAATCAACTGTTATTGCAGGAGTAATGGTGGCGGCCGGCAGCTGAAACGTTGAAGAAGATGAACAGTGCTGTGTTCAATGGCCATTTGCATTTTGGTCCTTGGAATTCTGAAATCGTGCAATCAAGCCCCTGGATAAAATTTAAATTTGGACCCCTTTATTTCGGCGCTTTTCCAATGTAGTCCTTGGATTTTTTAATTTTGAAATTTGAACCCCAAACCTTAATAGTTCTTCAATTAAGCCCCTGAATAAGTTAATTTAATTAAATCCAAAGTCCAATTAAGTCTAAAACTTATCCATTCTTTAATTAAACCCCTGATTGAATTCATAAAATTAATTACAAGCTTAATTAAGTCTCCAAACTTATCAATTCTCCAATTAAACCCTTAACTGGATTAATTAAATTAATTCCAAGCTTAATTAAGTCTCAAAACGTATTAATTCTCCAATTAAATCCTTGATTGGATGAATTAACTTAATTTCAAGCTTAATTAAGTCTAAAAATTTATCAATTCTCCAGTTAAACCCTTAATTGGATTAAATAAATTAATTCCAAGCTTAATTACATTAATTCTAAAGCTTAATTAAACTCCAAAAACTTCCAATCATATTGCCCTTAATCTAAATTTTAATTCATTCTTCATTTATTTCATTTTACTTCTTTTTTATCATCATTATTATTTTTTTTTCTTAATTTTTTATCCTTTTCAATAAATAAAATAATAATCATAATAAAAATAAAAATGATCAAAAATTGGGTTATGACATCTAAATTAAAGAAACGGACACAGAAGACTGGATTACTTCACGATGAAGACAACTGAAACGTGGCGACCGTGAGAAAATTGTAAGGATGGAGGCTGCTAATTACGGAATGAAACAGGGCTTGACTTTTTTTAATCATTATCAGTATTTGGATATTGATGACAACGATAATGATTAAAAATATACATTGCTTCATAGTTTCATTTACTTCTAAGAGATACTTCAGGTGGTTTGGTGGCTCGTTCATGCTCTCTGGACTGCTGTGCAAGCTGTGGTCTACTTCAACAATATTACTGGGGAAAAAAAGAGAGGCCTCCTTTGACAATTCAAGCAGTTGCCCAAATATAAAAGTGGAGTTATATAGCCAAACTTGATCTCTTTTTCTTAAAATTAATCAAGGAGCTGACCAGTAACTAGATCAAAGGAAAAGACCAAGGATTTTTCCATGCATGCAAGATGGCTTGATGATCAGAGTGTACACGCGTGCTGTGGATTGAAAGACAAAGCAATACATTTAACAAGAGAAGCAACAGTTCCGGCGCTGCTTTCTTTCTTTTTATGTTTCTCAGTTCATAACCTCCCTTGAACCCTACACCATTCCTCTGTATCTAAAACTCTTGCGTCTATGTGGTTATTGAATATTTGTCTGTCCCTCTATATAAATACTCCTTAAACCCTCTTCAACTTCCAATATCGACTGCTCTTTACCTCCAACTCATTCATTGCAATAATTCAATCATCACACCACCTCGCTCTCTTTCTGTGCCTTACTGAGTGCATAACATGGCAAAGTTGTTGTGCATTCCATCTCTACTGCTCTTCATTTTCTTGGTCAGCTTAAACATTAACATATCATCTGCCAAAACAAGTTATAATGTACTTACTTATGGTGCCAGACCAAATGGGAAAACAGACTCCACCCAAGCCTTCCTTGATGCCTGGACAGCGGCATGTGGCTCTACCGATCCGACTATGATTTACATACCAAAAGGAAGGTATCTGCTTGGTTCTGTGGCCTTTACAGGTGGTAATTGCAAAAGTCCTGATATCACTATAAGGATTGACGGGACCCTGATTGCTCCCGAGGATTATCGCATTCTTGGTCTCGCCAGTAATTGGCTTAGCTTTGAAGGTGTCAGCGGTGTCTCCATTGTTGGGGGGGCTCTTGATGCTAAGGGATCACCCTTGTGGGATTGCAAATCCAAAGGCAGCAATTGCCCCGCTGGAGCTACGGTACTAGTACATTGCTCAAATCACTATAATTCTCAACGAATAATGTCGCATTATTGGATGTACGTGCTAAGATTAGTTTTTTTTTTTTAATCTTTTTTCCTTGCATGGATGCAGACTTTGAGCTTTGTGAACTCCAACAACATAAAGATCAATGGATTGCTGTCGCTAAACAGCCAAATGTTCCACATTGTGATAAATGGCTGCCAAAATGTGCAAGTCCAAGGAGTCAGAGTGATAGCTGCTGGTGACAGCCCAAACACAGACGGCATTCATGTCCAATTATCAACTGATGTTGCGATCATGAATTCCTCGATTAAAACCGGGGATGATTGTATCTCCATTGGACCCGGAACTAAGAACCTGTGGATCGAAAGGGTCAGATGTGGCCCCGGTCACGGCATCAGGTGAGAAATGATTCAAACCCTGCAATCACCTTGATTTTCTCAGGTATATGTATTCATCGATGATTAACATGACGGACAATTATGGGATGTTGTTTTTCAGTATCGGAAGCTTAGCCAAGACCATGGATGAGCCCGGGGTTCAGAATGTGACAGTAAAGAGTACAATTTTTACGGGCACTACAAATGGGTTTAGAATTAAGTCATGGGCCAGACACAGCACTGGATTTGTTCAAGCAATTCGATTCATTGGAGCCACTATGATTAATGTCCAAAATCCCATCATCATCGATCAAAATTACTGTCCGCACAATTTAAATTGCCCCAATCAGGTTAGAAATTGATAAATGAAATTTTCTGGTCAAGTTCTAAAACACTAGTTTCTTAATTGAACTTACAATTGATTATCTTATTTTGTGCTGCGGCTTGTGGCTATAGGTATCGGGCATACAAATAAGTGATGTCATGTATCAAGGTATTCGAGGAACATCTGCCACACCAGTTGCTATAAAATTTGATTGCAGCTTCAAATATCCATGCAAAGGTATAAGACTGCAGAATGTAAACTTGACCTACTTCAACAAAGAAGCTCAGTCAACCTGCACCAACGCAATTGGGAAAATATCTGGTCAAGTTCAGCCGGATAATTGTTTCTAATTTTATATATATTTTTATTTTTATTGAATTCTTTTTGGCTTTTTTCAACAATCTAATCATTCAATATTTAATTAATTTTAAATTGGTCTTCATAATTAGTCTCGGTTTACTTTCAATAAGGTTATAACAATCCCAAACAAAAATCATGATATTTGTTTGGTGCTCAATTCCATGAGAGGCTATTTTTATTATCATATCATTATTACGTAAAAAATGGTTTTTCAAAACAAAATTATTATACTGAGTGAAGACCATGGTTTGGGTCATGATTTTGATAGGTTAGTTCGAAACCTGAGTCGATCTAATATATCAACATTTTAATATAAAAAAAAAAAGATGTAATTTTTTTTTCCAAGTCAAACCACATTTTTTATTGGTTGTCTAGTTATCTTTAGATTCATTAAGTCGACCGAATCACGTCAGGGCAACTTTCATGAATTAATTTTAGCTAGAGCTAATTAAGGAGTTAAGTTGAGGAGATTTAAAATTAACTTGTTAAATCAAATTTAATAATAATATCAAATAATTCAATGAATAATATTTTTAGGTTCAAAGATCTTTTTATCCAACCCAAAAACGTAGCGGATCAGAAAAAAAAAAAAAAAAAACTAGTATGAACCCAATTCACATTAATTAGTTTATTATAAAAAAATAATTCAATGCAAAATAATTCATGATATTACATGGATTTAATTTGTATGACTAAGTTTTGTGGTGACACCATATTTTTTGCAAAAATGCAAAAATTTTATGTTTAAATTATTATTTTTAAATGTATTTTTTATATTTTAGTATGTTGATAGAAAAAAAATAAATTTTAAAAATATAAAAAATATTTTTTATATATATTTTTTTTAAGAAAAAAAAACCTATTGGGGGTAGATAGCATCACATTTTCCCTCTGTTCTCGCCGAAACCTGTTTCTCGATTTGCTCTGTCTTGCACCAACCCGCAAAACTATTTTGGTCCACAGAAGGTTCAAGGATCATTGCTGGCTAAAACAGGGCCAGAAAATGTGATTGGAAGTTAGGTAGATAGCATTAAAAACTAGACCCGATTGCTAACATCAGACTCGGTTGGGTAGTTTAAAAACAGAAACACGGCAACAACACTACAAGGGGTTGAATTGAGTTCTTGATGAAAATGGAAGGGGAAACAGTGGATAACAAGCAGGTAATATTCAAGGGGTTTATAGACAGAATACCGAGGGAGACAGACATGGAACTAAAGATTGGAAAAATAGAGCTCAAAGCACCAAAAGGGTCCGGAGCTTTTTTAGTCAAGAATCTCTATTTGTCTTGTGACCCTTACATGAGAGGTCGCATGCGTGAGTATTATGATTCATACATCCCTCCTTTTGTACCTGGCCAGGTAAATATACTGCATTATAGCCTTGCGAAGTTGTAGATTATTTGATATCCAGATGATCGTGATTTGCAACATCTTAATCTGTTGAAATATCAAGAATCTGTTTTGCTATGTTCTTGTTTACGATATTCAGTTTGTGGGTTCATTTGATGGAAATGTTTAGAAAAAAAGATCGGTTTTCTTGTATTTGACATAGGGTGTGTATTGGTTTTGTAGTGGATTTGTTCTAATTTTCATGTCAAATTGGGAGATATGATTCATGGGTTGCACTGTCCTAGATTAATTTAAATTCTCTCAGATTATTCGGATAATGTTACTAGAATTAAAAAAGAGAGTGAAAGATATGATTCATGGGCCGCATCTTGTGGCTGTAGTGTGGAGAACTTGGGCTCGAATCCCAGCAGCCACATCTGGCTGGATATTTTGTCACTCTTTCCTATAGGATATGGTTGGCTCCCCGTTGAGTTGCATTTAGGTGGTGAAAATCATTCTAGGCAAAGTGTTTTTCAATTCAGGAATAACACAAATCCGATGTTGATGAATTTCTTTTCTTTTCGTTTCCCCCCCTTTTTTTGCTAAAAGTTGATGGATTTCTTACCCTCGATCAATTCCTGTATTAGTATCTAACACAGTATCCATATGGCTTCTGCATTGATGAATGATGGTTTATTTTGATGAAGGCGATACAAGGATTTGGTGTATCAAAGGTTGTGGATTCTGATGATCCAGATTTCAAGCCTGGAGACTTAGTTTCAGGGCTGACTGGTTGGGAAGAATTCAGCTTGATGCGGAAACATGAGCAATTGAGAAGAATCCAGCAAGATGATATCCCCCTCTCATATCACGTGGGTCTTCTTGGTACGCCATTCTTATTATTCAAGCACTGCTAATTCTTTCTCCTTTTTAGGTTTTTTACATAATTTGCTAATTCACTTAATATGAAGAAGACAACATTCCATCTCTCTTATAAGTTCTTTGCCACTTGGTCCCCAAGTTTTGTACAATCTATATATAATCGACCCTTAGATTGCTAAGTTGACTTATATTAGAATACTTGGGCATTAATTATATTTTCCAGAAGGATTGAAATTGATTTCTGCGGTGAATCCTGACTCATAGCTTACTCCTTACCACCAGCTTGGCTAGTAATTTATATCACCTATTCACCAGTTAACTGTTTATGTCAATTTAGCTTCCCATCATCATAGACACAAGACACCCATTATGGTGCCCAAGCCGGTTCTCCTTTTTCTAGTTGATTTGATGAAATGTTTGAGTGCTGCTCAGCATTTATATATATATATAAACTAGAAAGTCGTTTTTCGAACGTATGATTTTATTTCCTGAGGGAAAAGTTATTTGCTTGCTGCAGTTAACATCGACTTCTGCTGAATTTGTTGTTTTTTCCCTCCCTGATGAGTAAAAGAGAGAGAGGAAAAAACTCTCCAGCTTCATTGCTCGTGATTCTGTATCTTCATCACTTTAAAATTTTAATCTTATGGAATTGTTATTAATTATTTTCTGATGTTGATGTGTTTATACTTGAAAATTTAACGGAAGTGGGATTTCCATGTAGGTATGGCAGGTTTTACTGCTTATGCAGGGTTCTATGAGGTCTGCTCCCCTGAAATAGGGGAGAATGTCTTTGTCTCTGCCGCTTCTGGTGCAGTTGGCCAGCTTGTTGGCCAGCTCGCCAAGCTACATGGCTGCTATGTAGTTGGAAGTGCTGGCACAAGCCAAAAGGTAGATTTCTTTTATGAATATGTTATATGGATAGTGTTCTCATCCCTAAGTGGTACTGCTCAGGAATTAGTATTATATAATTGACAACTGCTATCAGAACTGATACAAGAAAGAAATCTTGAATGGGAAATATTAGGTTGACATTTTAAAGAACAAGCTTGGATTCGATCAGGCTTTCAACTACAAAGAGGAACCCGACCTGAATGCAGCTTTGAAAAGGTCAGTGCTCAGTAATTAGCTTTTCAAAGTGTAAGCATGATAAAAGAACATAATTTTTCTGCTTGTCACGGAAGTAGCTACTTCTGATATGCCCATTTTCCTCGATGCTCAATCTAAATTCCAAAATCCCGAAACGAATATCATGAGATGGCCCCGATTACCTTGCAACTTGCTTACTTATTATTAATCATCCATGCCTTCGTGATGTTAGTTGCTGGCCTTTTCAGCGTAACTATTAAACCCTGCCTAGCCTGAGGCTTGGCCCAGACCAAGTTTCATTTCAAACTAGTTTGGAGGTTGATCTAGTTAGGTCAATTCCAAGGATTTTTTTCAAAAACAATGTACTTTGGGTTTTATAAATAACCTTGTCCAAAATGACTTCCTTTCATTTGAAAAAAAAAAAACAAAACAATGTTATTTTGAGATTGACCTGGGTTGACTCAGAAAACCCATGACCCGGGCTAGGTATGATAACTATGTTTTTAAGTGAATAATTGGCCTTTTGTTCACATAATAAAAAATAATCCATTCAGGGAATGTTTGTGATAATGATAAAAGTTGTTTTTTATTTGGAAATACATTAAAATAATATATTTTTTATTTTTTAAAATTTTATTTTTCATATCAACACATCAAAACGATCTAAAAACAATAAAAGAATAAAAGAATAATTTGAAGCAAAAAAAAAATTAAAATTTTTTGAAAACTCCAGTTCAACCAACCTTGAGGCCCAGTCTACAACATTCTATTAGAAGATATCCAATTATCGATGCATCCAATTAACTATATTTCACCTCCGTGTCGTTCCATTGCTCTGCCATTATATTTTGGTAACTAATACAAACTAGACACTTTCAACAAAATGTCAATTAATTGTAGTGATTAGTTGGCAGATTCTCTCCAATTTCCAAGCATAATTTTCTTCTTCTTTTTTGTGGCTGTTGTTAACTGCTACATCTCACTCGATAAAAAAAAAATGTTAAAAAAACAAATGTACAAAGAGGAGAAGATTTTTAGAGGCATAGGTGGCTTTTACTGCTGATTATCTTATAGTGAAACCCCAAAAAGAATGATAGGTTTTTCAGCCCGTTGCTTTTCTAAACATAAACATAGGTTTGATTTGAAAAGCGACTGAGATTCGAACTAAGATTTTTATCTTAAGAATCAGCAAAGCAGTTGAGCACTTGATGTCTGCATTATAATTTGTGAATTTGTCTTTTTAGAATGCTAAATGCATTAAACTTTCACATACATGAGCATCTTAACTCAAGTTGTGGGTAGCCAAGTCAGACACATTCAAAATTGTATCAGCATCAACTAACACAAAATTTCCTCGTGTATAAATTTCCTTACGATAAGAGTTACCCTCAATTTGATCACTGACAGAATATCCCCCGAACAGGTACTTCCCTGAAGGCATTGATATCTACTTTGATAATGTTGGTGGAGATATGCTTGAAGCAGCATTGCTCAACATGAGGATTCATGGCCGAATTGCAGTGTGTGGAATGGTGTCTTCCAGCAGCCTCTCTGTTTCCAAAGGGATTCACAACTTGTTCAGTCTCATAGCCAAACGCATTAGGATGCAAGGATTCCTGCAAAGTGATTACTTGCATTTATATCCACGCTTCTTTGAAAATGTTGTCAGTAACTACAAACAAGGGAAGATTGTTTACATTGAAGACATGAGTGAAGGATTGGAAAGTGCTCCAGCTGCTTTAGTTGGATTGTTTTCTGGAAAAAATGTTGGTAAGCGGGTCATCTGTGTAGCCCGTGAATGATTTTTGATTAGCATGGTGTACTATTTATGAACTTTTCAGGTAGAAGTACTGGAGCTGTCGTAGAGCCTTTGTAAAATCATCTGCGTGATTATCAGAAATCGTTAAATTCAAGATATTCGTGGATGATCTCTTCAATTATGGGAACCCTTTCAGTTGAACAATACCGTCAATGCATGAGAATTTTCTCAACCCTTTCAAATCATATTATTCACCACCTTTATAGTGAAGAACGTAAACTATTGATGAGCCTTGAAAATTCTCTTTTTGGCGTCATAAACCAGGCCATATGCTTGATTGGTGGTCTAGAGACTAAACAGGTCCAACCGTCGAAGTGCCTGCGGGGCACGGCTGGGCAAGTTTGTATGACCCTGTAATTTTGTTTTCATTCCAGGTCTAGGATTGAGTTAATTTGCTGAAACATTAGGCTTGAACTGTTATGGTAACTGGTAGTTTTCTATTTAAGTTTATCAATTTATTTTACATTTGCTAATGGCCACGCTTTTCCCTTCTCCCGTATTGACCGACCTGTTATTCTCCCTCTCAAAACCTTTTGTTCTTGGATAGGAGCAATTGATCGTTTCATCTCATCATCGTTATGACTTGTTACTCCACCTCTTATCAGTACCCTTAATCCTCACCGCCACAAAACTTTCATCTATCAAGAACGTCTGCCCCTCCTCCGCACAGCCACCTGTCTCTATAGCATCTCTTCCCACACTAAATATTGCTGTTAATCACACAACACTACCTCATCTCCATATTCTTGAAGTACCCGCATCTACAAATTGCATCAATAAATCTGGGAACATAAGACGGAAATTTTGTTTTCATATGGTATCCTTCGCCTCTATGAATCCAACATGTTAGTTTGCTTATAAGTTCTTATTGACTGTGTATAATTCAGTCATTTTCTTATTGTAACCATTTTTTAAAAAAGAGGAGTAGCCTCTGCATCTGCATCTGCATCTGCATCTGCATCTGCAATGAACCTTCCCCGAGCTCTCACATGCTGACCTTAGCCTAGTAGATGCTCTCACGTTAGAGTACACATCTATGTTGTAAAAGCTCCTTCAACTATTTTGCAAAATAAAAAAACAAAACATCATCTATTTATTTAACTGCTATCAAGAGCAAGTGACAGCATCCTCGTATGCCCAGCCTCAAACGACACAATAGACTCCCGAGTATCGCAACGACCAATGTCAGCAAAAGAAACATAAGTTGGCCCTGCATTTGAGAAATCTGTTTCGTATATCCCATAATTGAATGCATTTGCAGCACAGTCATGCATCTATCTCTGAGGCTTCAATCCAGCAATTTTTGCAGCATCCAGATATGCCCGTCTCTGCAAATCTGTGGTACCCTGGTCACACAATCTGTTACAGGAATTTCCAAATTTGAAATTTTTTCTCTTTTATATCTTTCAAACTTGAAAATAGCATAGCCACCATCCTTCCTTCCACAAGTTTCTGTTAGACAATTGACATTTTTTAACTCTAGTGTTTCATGTTGTTTAATCAAGTATTGTTTGTTTTCTTTTCTTTCATTTCTGTTTTGATTTTGTTAAAGTAAATCCCTTGTTTTTCTGATGTTGTTGCTGAGATTAGTGGCAGCATATTCTCCACTACAGTTAGTGGCTAGTGACAGCAAATTGTCCACTACAGTTAGTGGCTGATAACTAGGGAGGTTTGTTGTATTTAAAGACATGCAGTTAATGAAATACTCACTGAGACATTTTATCAAACACCTTGTGTGTAATTCGTGTTCTTCAATACCAGCATTGTTGTTCTTGATTGTGCATCCCTTCACCTGCACAAAACACAGCAACACAATTCTTAACAGTGGTATCAGAGCATCTCAGATCTTACAGGACCAAAACACCTTTTTTTCAAAATCTCAAAAATGACATCCAACAACTTACTTTTAAAACTCCCCCATTATATTTACTGGTGAAAACTACCATATTTTGGTCAGTGAAGATGCAAGCTTTTCTTGAAGCTTATGATCTTTGGGAAATTGTTTCCGAAGACAAACCAGTAGCTCCCTTACCAACAAATCCCACTATGGCTCAAATCAAGTTCAGCAGTGAGGAAAAGGCAAAGAAATCCAAGGCAAAATCAATCATCCAAAATGCTGTGGCAGAAAAGCATTTTTCTACAGAATTATGGCATGCAATTCAGCCAAAGAGGCTTGGAACAAACTAAAAGAAGAATACCAAGGCAGTGACAGAACAAGGCAAATGCAAGTGCTGAATTTGAAGAGAGATTTTGAGGCACTTAACATGCAAGAAGATGAAACAATCTCTAAGTATTCTGATCGAATTTCACTAATTATCAACAACATCAGATTACTTGGAGAAGACTTTCCTGACAGTAGGATTGTGGAGAAGGTTCTTGTGACTCTTCCTGAGAGGTTTGAATCCAAAATCTCCTCTCTAGAAGAATCAAAGGACCTCAGTAAAATCTCATTAGGTGAACTAATGAGTGCTCTTCAAGCACAGGAGCAACGAAGAACAATCAGGCAAGACAGATTGACTGAAGGAGCCTTTTATGTGCAAAAACAACAAGCTGGAAAAGGAAAGAAGTTGCCTAATCTAAGATTCAAAGGCAGAAATGAAGGGGGCAGCACTAGTGAAGCTTCAAAACAAAAGAAGTTTCCTCCTTGCACTCACTGCAAAAGAAACACACATTCAGAAAAATATTGTTGGTGGAGGCCAGATGCAATTTGTGGAAATTGCAAGCAATCAGGGCACATCACAAAGGTCTGCAAGTTCAAAAAATCAGATCTAAAACCTCAACAAGCTCACCTAGCAGATGAAGTTGATACACAGGAGGAGCAATTCTTTGTTGTCACTTGTTTCTCAACAAATGATCCAGCTGATACTTGGCTTATTGACAGTGGATGTACACATCATTTGTGCAATGATGCTGGAATGTTCAAAACCCTTGATGAATCTTACAAATCCAGAGTAAAGGTTGGCAATGGAGAATTTCTGAAGGTCAAAGGCAGAGGGTCAGTAAATGTTCAAACAAGTTCAGGTATCAAAATCATTCCTGATGTGTTATTTATACCTGAAATCAGTCAAAATTTGTTGAGTGTTGGACAAATGATGGAGAAAAACTATTCTCTTCAGTTTAAGGATCATAAATGCATTATCTTTGATCCTTCTGGAGAACAAATGTTCTGTGTAAAGATGAAAAACAGAAGCTTTGTTGTTGACTGGGATAAAGTATCCAATCATGCATATGTGAGTGATACTCAGGATGTTTCAAATCTTTGGCATAAAAGATTTGGACATTTCAATCAAAAGGGTTTGTCAATTTTGAAACAAAAAGAAATGGTTGCAGCATTGCCCACATTGAATGGTGAGATTCAATTGTGT
This sequence comes from Populus alba, assembly GCF_005239225.2. Taxonomy (NCBI): domain Eukaryota; kingdom Viridiplantae; phylum Streptophyta; class Magnoliopsida; order Malpighiales; family Salicaceae; genus Populus; species Populus alba. The sequence continues at coordinate 17,051,831 of NC_133293.1, forward strand.
GAAACATGTCAACTTGGCAAGCAATCAAGGCCACCATTTCCTAAAAGGCAAGCATGGAGAGCCAGCCAAAAACTTCAGCTCATCCACACTGACGTGTGTGGACCTATGAAGACAGCCTCATTATGTGGTAACAAGTATTTCATTCTCTTTATTGATGATTATACTAGGATGTGTTGGGTGTATTTCATCAAATTTAAGAGTGAAGTATTTACAATCTTTCAAACATTCAAAGCTTTAGTTGAGAATCAAAGTGACATGCTAATTAAATGCTTAAGATCTGACAATGGTACTGAATATACTTCAAATCAGTTTCTTGAGTTTTGTAACAGCAGAGGCATTGTGCACCAATACACTACACCATACACACCACAACAAAATGGTGTATGTGAGAGGAAGAACAGGACAGTAATGGAGATGGCTAGATGTCTCTTACTTGAAAAGAAAATGCCAAACAAGTTATGGGCAGAGGCAGTCAATACCTCTGTTTACTTGCTGAACCGACTTCCAACCAAAGCACTGGAGGACAAGACACCATATGAAGGCTGGAATGGTGTTAAACCTGCTGTAGATCATCTTCGAATCTTTGGCAGCATATGCTATTATCATATAGCTAAGCCAAAGAGGAGCAAACTTGACAACAAAGCTCAAAAGGGAGTTCTTGTGGGTTATGGAATAACAACCAAAGGATACAGAATTCTTTGCTTACAAACAGAGAAGGTAATTCTCAGCAGAGATGTGAAGGTTGATGAAGCAATCACATGGGATTGGGAACATCAGAAAAATATGATTTCTGATCAACCATTCACCATTCAGCCCCAGCCAGTAGCTGATGAATCAGTGGATGATTTTCCAGTTAGAGGCACAAGATCATTGGAAGATATTCACCTAAGATGCAACATGGCAATCCTAGAACCAACCAGCTATACTGAAGCTCAAGAATTTCCAGCATGGAGGAGAGCAATGGAGGCAGAAATGGAAATGATCAACAAAAATGCAACATGGCAGCTGATTGAAAGGCCTAAGCATCGCAAGGTGATAGGTGTAAGATGGGTTTTCAAAACAAAACTCAATTCAGATGGGTCAGTATGCAAACACAAGGCTAGATTGGTGGTAAAGGGCTATGCTCAGCAATATGGTGTGGACTACCTAGAGACCTTTGCTCCAGTAACAAGGTATGATACTATTAGACTTCTCATTACACTTGCAGCACATAACTCTTGGCAGATTCACCAACTTGATGTCAAGTCTGCCTTCTTGAATGGATTTCTTGCTGAAGAAATCTTTGTAGAGCAACCCGATGGGTATGCTGTTAAAGATAAAGAAGATCATGTGTATCTACTTAAGAAGGCCTTGTATGGGTTGAAACAAGCTCCCCGAGCTTGGTATGACAGAATGGACACACATCTGCTTCAACTTAGGTTCAGCAGAAGCCAAAATGAAGCAACTTTGTATGTGAAATCATGTGGTAACCATTTTCTAATTGTATCTATTTACGTAGATGATATGCTTATCACAGGAAGTGAACTTGGAATGATCCAAGAATTCAAAGATGAAATGAAGAAGATGTTTGAGATGTCTGACCTTGGAATGATGAATTACTTCCTTGGAATGGAAGTGATGCAATCCAGCAATGGCATTTTTACATGCCAAAAGAAGTATGCTTCAGACATCCTAAAAAGATTCAAAATGGAGGATTGTAAACCAATGGGGACTCCTATGACAACAAGTATCAAGCTTAGCAAGGATGATGAATATGAAAAAGTGGATGAAAGTTTGTATAGAGGCTTAATTGGCAGCCTTCAATATCTTACAGCAAGTAGACCTGACATATTATTTGCTGTGAGTATTCTTTCAAGGTTCATGCATTCTCCAAGGGAGACTCATTTCATTGCAGCAAAAAGGATACTTAGATACATCAAAGGTACCATTGATCTTGGTATTTTCTGTCCAAGATCATCAGAAGGGGTTGTGGAACTAAAAGGCTATACTGACAGTGACTGGGGAGGTTCTGTTGATGATTCAAGAAGCACTTCAGGGTATTTATTCTCACTCAATTCAGGTGTCTTCACCTGGAGTTCAAAGAAGCAAGAGACAACAGCCCAATCCACTGCAGAAGCAGAGTACATTGATGCTGCCGCTGCTGTCAACCAAGCAATTTGGTTGAGAAAAATGTTAAAGGATTTGGGACATGAACAGGTTGAAGCTACTAAAATCATGTGTGATAACAGTTCTGCAGTATCAATTTCAAAGAATCCAGTCTTTCATGGACGTACAAAGCATATCAAAATCAAGTTTCATTTTATTAGAGAAGTTCAACAATCTAATGAAGTGATGTTGATTCATTGTTCTTCCGAAGAACAACTTGCAGATATATTTACCAAACCACTACCTAAAGAGAGATTTGAGACATTAAGACAAATGATTGGAATTTGTCGTCAAAATGTCAAGGAGGAGTGTTAGACAATTGACATTTTTTAACTCTAGTGTTTCATGTTGTTTAATCAAGTATTGTTTGTTTTCTTTTCTTTCATTTCTGTTTTGATTTTGTTAAAGTAAATCCCTTGTTTTTCTGATGTTGTTGCTGAGATTAGTGGCAGCATATTCTCCACTACAGTTAGTGGCTAGTGACAGCAAATTGTCCACTACAGTTAGTGGCTGATAACTAGGGAGGTTTGTTGTATTTAAAGACATGCAGTTAATGAAATACTCACTGAGACATTTTATCAAACACCTTGTGTGTAATTCGTGTTCTTCAATACCAGCATTGTTGTTCTTGATTGTGCATCCCTTCACCTGCACAAAACACAGCAACACAATTCGTAACAGTTTCAAATGGTAGATTTCAAAACCCTGCTTTGCATGCCTTCGCGTATAAGATGCATTGCCAACAACAGAGAAGATGGATAAAAAGGGTTCTTTTTTGGGTTTTGAAACGAAAAAGATAACACTCCTCACTCAATTAGAACAGTAATCTTGGAAATTAACTTGGGTTTTTCCAAGGGTTTTGGAGGAAAAAAACCAATAATATTTGTGTTGAGGTGATTCCAGCAGCGCAACCTCTGTCAAAAAAGTAAATTTGGGTTGAAGTGATTAAACATATAGATAAAAATACTCTATTAGAAGGGTTTGTACTCCCCCTTCTCTACCCGCCTTTAGTTTAATGTGGATTGTGGAATGGCACAGAATATTTCAGTGCAGAAGTTAAATTATACTTAACCATATACCTTACTTGGCAGAAGTTTGAAATTCTGACATTTTTATGTCAGCCTGATGGTAGAATCACACAAGCTGTTTAACCCAGTGTCGTCAGAAATGGCCCGGCCAGTACACCAGCTAGGGTGCCTGGTAGCTGGTTCACCGGTTAGCCTGCCAGTTAAACTTTAACCAATCTAGGGTAAATCTCTAGAGTTCGTTTTGGTTTTATAAACAGGAAACATTTCCTCTGATACTTAATTAAACTTCAGTGTGGAGGTTTTCATTACATTCTTCTCCATGTGCAGTTGCTTTCAAATAACTGATGCAAATTTTCATTTTTCAAGTAGAATTCCTCCAATGGATAAGTTTTCTTTTGTTTGTTGATACCATTTTCCTTACTTCTCTGAAACTTAGTTTGCTGGAACTCTTTTTGACCAGTAACGGGAGGGGTTGCTTCTTATGTTGGCTTTTACAGCTTATGCTCTCCAAAAGCAGGAGAAACTGTATATGTTTCTTCAGCATGTGGAGGAGTCGTCCAACTAGTTGGTCAATTCGCTAAGATGATGGGATGTTATGTTGTTGGAAGTGCTAGCACTGAAGAAAAGGTGTTCTCTTACTTCTCATGTGGCTTTTGAATTATGCAGTTCGTGAAGTAGGTTAATGCAATTCGACCATTGAAGGCAGATCAAAAAAATACACTCGATCTAACATGTCGAGGTGGTTCAGGTTAATCTGTCAAGGACGAAGTTTGGATTTGATGATGCCTTCAACTATACAGAGCATGATTTAGCTGCAGCTTTAAAGCGGTGATTTTCCAAGCTTGTTAACCGAAGTCTGAGACTCTGATGGCTTGTTTGATTTCTTGAATTCAGTTCGTTCAAATTCATCAATCATGCCAGAGGTCAAGGTGGTTGCAAGGGCTGACATATCCTTGCATAACAGTTTCTTAGACTGCCAATGTTCCTACCTCAATTGCTTAAAGATTAATAGTGAAGAAAAAGCATTGAGTGATCTCTACTCTTTCAATTGGCAATGCTAAAGGGATACCTCAAACTTTTTAAGAGAAGAAAGAAACAGGCAGACACCAAGTAAATTTCATGAATTTAATGGAGAAAACTTCCAGCAACTATTTCTTCGGAGTGTAGCATCAAGTTTTTAGAAAATGATTTTTTTTTTTTTTCAATTTAAACGTCACTTGTTATGTTCCTTTTTCTATGATGAAGGTATTTCCCAGAAGGCATAGACATCTACTTCGACAACGTGGGTGGTAAAATGCTTGATGAAGCAATCCTGCACATGAAACCTCATGGAAGGGTTGCAGCCTGTGGAATGATTTCTCAATACAATCTTGAAGAACCAGAAGGCATACACACAGTATGTTTAAAGTGGCCGTAAAGAGCCTTGAGATAAAAGGCTTTGTCGAAACAGACTTCAAGCACATATGTCCAGAATATCTTGAATTTGCGATCAGGCACTTGCAGGAAGGGTAGCTGGTCCATGTTGAAGATGTAGCTGAAGGCCTAGAAAATGCTTCTTCCGCTCTGATTGGAGTTTTCCATGGCCATAATGTGGGTAAGAAAGCTGTTCGTGTTGCTTCTGGGTAACATTTTCTAAATATACAATGCTCGAAATGGTCATGTGGTGAGAATCAAACATGTCCCTCCATTTCTGGCCCCATGTTAACCATGCATGTTAATCATGTTGAAATGAATTACTTTTTATCGCGAGATGACTTTTATATTCATATAGGGTCTGAACCCTCAATTAGCTACTGAGTCAATTGAACATAAAAAAATAAAAAATAAAATTGAATTGTTTCAAGGAATAAAAAATGAAAAAGAAAATAATTTCATATTACGAAACACGCGCTTGATATTTCATTGTCTCGAAGAAAAAACAAAGAGACAGACTGGCGGCTATGAGAAATCCAGAGTGAAAGGAAAGAGAAGAGAAAATGCATTGCTTTGCAGAGTTGATCATCCCAAGATTGGACACGCAACCAACTGCTGAAAATGGCAGTCAACGCCATGATTGCCGCGAAGAAATGACAGAGAGCCAAATCCTCATCGTTAGAACGTAGAGGACCAGATTATAATTAATAAGTATTCTTGTCGAAAAAAATGTTATTTAATAAAGGTTACAAAATAGTCCCCAATTATGTTTTCAATTTAATTCTTAAATATCAAACCATAAACTTTGTCAAGATTCTTCAAATAGATATAAATTATTAATATCAATCACAGTCATGAAAAGTAATCACATCCATGACCAATTGAACCAATAAAATAAATATTAAGAAATTCAATTACCGTTACGAGACAGAATTCATTTTTATAATATCATATATTTATTATACTATTTTCTTCTTTTATTTTTCATCTCAACTTCTTTGGACTAAAAGCAGGAAATAAGTTTTTGGCAAAAGGAAGGAAATTCTTAAAGTAAATATCGATATTACATGAAATAAAATCTATTTTTTAAACAAGCACTTCTATTTAAATCTATCTAACCCTTACTTTACTCATCAATTCATTTAAATTAATTGATAAATTCTGATCAAGTTTACAATGTAGGAGCTTAATTGGAAAGAAATAAAAGAACTAAACAATATTGCAAATTACGATGATAAAAAGAAAAAAAAAACTTTCATTGAAAGACTTTTGTCTAGGAAAAATAAAAAATGGGACCAAAGTTATTGATAAAAAATAATACAGGGACTAAATGTAATGTAGAATGTAAAGGGATAAATGCAGGGACTAAATATTTGTTTTTGAAACGGCATTTCAATTCGGTGGATGCTTAATATAGCGATGGTGGTTCTCTCATGATTTGCCCTTCTTCTTTTTCCACGCTCTTGCAGATTTGACCCTTTCTCTTCAGTTGTTTTTTAATTTAATTTGTTGCTTTTATGAATTTCTTACTTCCAACTGCTGTTTCTTTTCATATCCTCCTCCCGTTGTCCCTACACAACTATCACCCTGGTTTTAATCCGTGGTTGATTTCCTAAAAGGTTAGCTAATATAATTGATGTTAACTTGCCTTCCTCTTTTCCGGGTTGATTTCTCAACTCTTACTGGTTTCTGTTGCATGCAAGTCACAGCTGAGGCTTTCCTTTCGTCCTCTTATTGAACCTGTATGGGTTGTTTCTTAGTTTGAAACCTCTGTCTGTCGTTTATATAAATTTCTATTGTTACAAGCTCTAAATCCCTATTTCTTATCCAGTTCTGTTTATTTATCACTTCCAGTTCCTTATGTGCCAGACTATTCTTCTTCTCCTTTTTAGAATTTATCTGTGATATTAGGTGTTGTGCTGTCTATAAAATTTACCGATTGATGCCTTCATATTCTCGGTTATTATTTTATTTACTTCTTTCTCAGTTCTCTTATTAACACCCATTTCTTCTGCCATGGCTCACATCTGGCTCTTTTTTCCATGGCATAGCATAGGACTGTTTTGCATTGCCTTCCACATTTTGTCCTTGCACGTGGTGCTATTTTTTCTGTTTTGAATTGCATATGTTGAGAAATTTTGCCAGTGGTGTGGTGTGGTAGTGGTGGGTTTCGCAAATAATTTTCTGTTTGGTTCCTGTGAAGATTGATTTCTTTGGTATTCGTTTCATCTCTACCTTATTTTAGCTCATTGATATATTCCTTTTTCCAAACAAAAAAGGGGGTTTAGGAATAGTTATACCAGAGCATAGTGCTGATGTTTTGAGGCATATATATAATTTCACCATATCAAAGTAGAGTTATGTTATTGATGTTATTTTGATCATTCTTTTGGATCTGATATCCGTCAAACCTATTCATTCCTTGAGAACAATAGTTTTCCAACATGGCTAAATTTGGATTGAATGTCATCTTTGACAATCTCCTTCTTTGCAACTCTTAAAGATAGTTTGGTTTTTCATTTTGGTCTGCTGTATGAAGTTTTGTTTTTGTTTTTTTTTTAATATGGAGATTGTATTTTAATTCCCTTAGTCATTGATTTGGTTGTTTGTCTTTCATTGCAAACCAATTATACTTTTTCCACTGCATAGAGGGGAATGGTGGGATTATTTTTGGTTTTGGACTAGGGCTGCATTAAGTTTGCGGTTTTTTTTTATTAAAAAAAAGGAGTTGCACGTGATCTATGATGTGGCAGTGTTAATTGGTATTATCATTGTTCCAATTAGAACAACTGTTTTCCATCATGACAAATATGAATTGAATGTCATCCTTGACAGATGTTGTAGCTCAGTGAAAATAATGAAAATTTTTGTTTTTCTTTTCAACTCTTAAAAACAGTTTTGTTTTTGCATTTTTGGTCTTGGCTAAGGCTGGATTTCAAATGATGCATCACTCCTAGCATAATTTTGAGTTTATTGTATTGGTTTGAAGCTGAAATCAAACTGTAGTTTGTAGAAATACATTTAAAACAGCTTCCGTAGCCAATCACTAAATGCCCCTCCAGTAGGTTTTGTTTGTTGAATGCATTGTTTTACCATTTTTGCTCAGTTATAATATCATCTTCATTACTTATGAAGAAACAAAGAAATGGCTGCTATAATGTCCACAACCAAGTCTGAATATTCTTTTCAAATTGTGGATAAGGTTTTCTCTTCAACTTGATGTTGTTTGATTAATAACAACTACATTGTTAATACATTATTGGTATATTTTTATCTTTGCAGAATACATATTCTTTCATTATTATTCCACTCATGATCAGATTGTTTGCTCTTCTTCACTCCACAGGACCCCTGATTTAGACACACAACTACATCAACAATGCTTTGAATCCCTGCTTCATCAACAAATAAGTTTTAAGACACTATCAAAGCTTTCGCCATATGTACCTCCTTTTGTTTTACAGCTCTTACCATGTTCCTCATATAATCATCTACTTTTGTAAAAGCTTATGAATAGTTTTATACATATGTTTTCCTTTCACTTCAACTACTTTCACATATCTTTTTAAGTTTTTAGCTGAATTATGTCTATCCTTGATTAGTTTTTCTTCTTTTTTTTACAATCTATTTAGAGAATTCACATACAATAGTAGATGTTACCCGCAGCTAAGTGCGGGCAACAACACCAGTGGCTTAACTGAAGGGGAAAGACTCATTCAACACAAGTTGCCTGATACGTAAGGAGTTTAATGTTCTCAACTTCCCATTAACACGGAAATTGTTTTGATGTGACTTTATTAGAGGAGAGATCATGACTAGCCAAACCCATCATGCAAGCAACCAGAGAAAGTAGGGCTGTGTGTGTGTTATTACAAGATGGTTTGTTTTCATGTCAAACAGTCAATTCATTACCACGACCCGACTCGTCAGTTTCCACAGATTACAACCAAAGACTTTTCTCCTTTCACTTAATTCACTCTGGACTCTTGTGTGTGCTTCGGGTTGTTGGAAAGCAAGAAGACTTGTACATAAAAGAAAGTCTTCTATTTTGTAATTTTAAAAAAATATATTTTTAAAATACAAAAATAAATAATCTGTACAAATTCATGTTAACCATGCATGTTAATCATGTTGTAATTAAATACTTTTTATCACGAGATGACCTTTATATTCATATAGGGTCTGAACCCTCAATTAGCTACTGAGTCAATTGAACATTAAAAAAAAAAAATGAATTGTTTTAAGGAATAAAAAATGAAAAAGAAAATAATTTTATATTACGAAACACGCACATGATATTTCATTGTCTCGAAGAAAAAGTAAAGAGACAGACTGGCGGCTATGAGAAATCCAGAGTGAAAGGAAAGAGAGGAGAAAATGCATTGCTTTGCAGTTTGCGGAGCAATTTCGGTTTGTAGTTTGATCATCCCAAGATTGGACACGCAACCAACTGCTGAAAATGGCAGTCAATGCCACGATTGCCGCGAAGAAATGACGGAGATCCAAATCCTCAGTGTTAGAACGTAGAGGACCAGATTATAATTAATAAGTATCTTTTTCGAAAAAAATGTTATTTATAACAATGTTTAATATTTGCTTTAAAGTAAATTTTTGGAAAATAAATTTTTTTGGAAAATAAATTTCTTAACAATATATTATTTTCTGATATTTGATATTATTATAAAAAAAATTAAAAAATATTTTTCAGTGTTTAGTCATGTAATGAAAAATAAATTGAAAAATAGCTTATTAATAATTTTTTTAAAATTTATTAAAATAATAAAAAAATCTCACAAATAAAAATTAAAATATGAAAAAATTAAATATATACATATATAATTTCATAAATTATTTTAAATAAAATAAATAATAATAAAAATAATGAATATCAAATCTAATTTATAAAAAGATTAATAAATGATGAAATTAAAAAATATATATAAATTATTTTAAATAAAATAAATAACAATAAAAAGAATAAGGACCAAGTTTGGTAAATAAAAAATTTTAATTAAGAAAATGATAAGATAAAAACAAATAACAATCATAAAAATAAATATAAAATTTTATATAAAAATCAAAATAAATTAAATTTTAAGGGATAAAATTGAAAAAAATATTAAAGTAAATTATATTGTAATCAAAAGTCTAAAAACCAAATTCGATAAAATCAATAAATGACATGACATTTCTAATTTTTTTTACAGTTTTTAAAAAGTGTTTTTATCTAAAATAAAAAATTATTTTTTTAAAAAACCAGGTCAAATTATTTTTAACTAAACAATATTTTTTGTTTATCAACTTTTCAAATAATAAATAAATACATAAAAATTTAAAACATAATTTTTAAAAAACCACTTTTCATAAAAACGTATCCTTGACAGTGAAATCTTCATCATTAAATAACTGCCTTTATTATAAAAAAAATATATCATTAAATAACTGCATAAATCATAGGTTAAAAATAATTCTCATCAGCAGCTTCGCGAGTCGCCAGAGAAGAGATTTAACTACTTGAACAAATGTCCATTTCACAAATTATCTAATTTTATTGTTTCGGATCTGTAAATAAACGTCATTTCATGTTTATTTTTTCATTTTTTTTATCACCATATCCTTCAAAATTTACGTGTCGTGTTTTTACATCTTGACATTTTTATTATGTATATCTTGATCTCTTTTTTTTTTTTTTTTTTGAAAATCTCCGGTTCCTATATTTTATTTTTCTTACAAAAAAAAATCTTAACTTAAAGTTTTTATTCCGTGTTTTTTTTAAATGAATACAGTTACAAACTAGTCCTCGATAATTTTCTTTTTTCAATTTAGTTCTTAAATATCAAATCATAAACTTTGTCGAGATTCTTCAAAAAGATATAAATTATTAGGAAACAAAAGTAAACAAAATCACGATAATATCAATCACAGTCATAAAAAGTAATCACATCCATGACCAATTGAACCAGTAAAAAAAAATATCAAGAAATTCAAGTACCGTTATGAGACAGAATTCATTCTTATAATAATATCATATGTTTATTATACTATTTTATTCTTTTATTTTTCATCTCAACTTCTTTGGACTGAAAGCAGGAAATATTTTTTAGCAAAAGGAATGAAATTCTTATAGTAAATATTGATATTACATGAAATGAAATTTATTTTTTAAACGAGCACATCTATTTAAATTTATCTAACTCTTACTTTATTCATCAACCCATTTAAATTATTTGATAAATCTTGATCAAGTTTACAATGTAGGAACTTAATTGAAAAGAAATATATAAAAAAAAAACTAAACAATATTGTAAAATATGATGATGATAAAAATAAAATTCAATTAAAGACTTTTTTTCATAGGAAAAATAAAATATTGGACCAAATTTTTTTCTAAAAAAAATGCAGGGACTAGATGCAATGTATAATGATGGTATCAAGAAAAAAAATAGAGAGATTTTAGGGGGGGGGGAGTGGACGTATGATATAAGAAAGTATTAACTCGTTCTTTGATCTATCTGAATGTTAGATGACATCATCTAGATTGATGAAAATATAAGAAATTCAAGCCTACCCTAGTTTATAAAAAAAAAATCATGTAAAAATAAATTTTAACATAACAAGACATTTCTTTAATAAATAAGGTGGGATTTGAGTTTTTTAAGTAAGTGTTTGCATGAAAATATATATTAGAAGAATATATTGGAGAATAACTTAATAAATATAAATTAAAAATAACTAGACCTGTAAAGATGGATTTGAGATGGATCTAAAATATAAAAATAAACTGAAATAATTTCTATATAAAGAGAGAGAGAGAGAGAGAGAGAATCCTATTTGTTTGGTTTATAAATATGACACGAAATACGACCCAGTCTATGTTATCGGGATGGGAATTAGTCAAATATCCTTACTTGTTTCCCGGGGGACTGCAAACACACGTTAGAAATGATAATTTTTCTAGTGAGAGCAATTCCTTTGCATTTTATATTCTATTTCTCACTGCTTTAATAAGAATCCGGTGATTAAAACATCACAAGTTCCCTTTTTTATTATTATTATTATTAGTGGTTAAAAAGCAAGGATGATATTAGCGATCTAAAAGGGAGAAGCAGCAAAGAAACTATGGCACGAGGTTGTCAATGGTGCGAATATGAAATGGACTGGCCCAAGACTTATCCCTGTGCTCAGTGTGAACCCGGCGACAAAAACTGTGGTGAGATTAATGAGTGGCTTAACTGAAGGGGAAAGACTCGTTCAACACAAGTTGCCTGATCCGTAAGGAGTTCAGAGTTCACAACTTCCCATTAAGCACAAAGAAATTGTTTTGATGTGACTTTATTAGAGGAGAGGTCAAGACTAGCCAAGCCCATCATGCAAGCAACCAGAGAAGGTAGGGCTGTGTGTGTGTGTGTGTGTGTGTGTGTTATTACAATATGGTTTGTTTTCATGTCGAACAGTCAATTCATTACCACTACCCGACTCGTCAGTTTCCACAGATTAGAACAGTTCTGCGCGTCATTGGTCCGAATTTTCAAACCAAAGACTTTTCTCCATTCACTTTTTTCACTTTGGACACTTGTGTGTGCTTCGGGTTGTTGAAAAGCAAGAAGACTTGTACATTAAAGTCTTCTTTGAAGGGGAAAAAAAAATGATGTTTCCTACCTCTTTCTCCTGTTAAAATCAACTCGGCTCAACCCCATCTCCACGTTTTCAGTGTAATAATAACCGTGCTCCTTGTCTTCATTTATTTCCTCATTCTTCTTGCAGCATTCTTCTTGCTTGGTGACTACTTATATGCTCTACGCTTCCATTTCGTCATCATCATCTTCATCTGGGTATGTCTCAAATCTTGTTTTCTTTCAGTGAATCTCTGAGATAAGTGAATTGGGGTTTTAGTTGGATTGTTTAAGATTCGAGGTTGTTTGTTTGTTGACTTCTCTTTTGCTTTTTCCAAGTTACATATTGTTCTGGTGGATCACTAGTAAAATTGGATTGTGTTTTTGGTGGAGTAGTTAGACCTTCTTTCTTGGGTATATAGAGATGGGTTTGAGTGTTTTATTTAGTAGTACAACTTAGCGAGAACCCTTCACTTTGTAGATTCCGTTTTGGGCCAGGGACAGAAAGTTTGAGGATTTTTTTCCCCTTGCTAATGGCATTGAGCGAGAAAAATCCTATGGTTGTTGCCCATATTTTGATATGGATGGTTTTGGTTTTGCTGAGTAGTATAATATCTGTGAGTAATGCTACTGCGACTGATATAGCGTGCTTGAAATCCGTCAGAGAGTCTCTGGTGGATCCTAATAACTACTTGAACACTACATGGAATTTCCAAAACAATACTGAAGGCTTCATATGTAGATTTATGGGCATTGATTGCTGGCACCCTGACGAAAACAGAGTTCTGAATATCCGCCTTTCAGACTTGGGTCTTGAGGGCCAGTTCCCCCTTGGAATCAAGAATTGCACAAGCTTGACTGGCTTGGATCTTTCGCACAACAAGCTATCTGGCTCAATCCCTGATAATATCTCAAATTTTATCCCCTTTATTACAAACCTTGATCTTTCATTCAACAATTTTTCGGGTGGAATTCCAACAAATCTTGCAAATTGTAGTTTCTTGAATGATCTCAAACTTGACAACAACCGGCTAACAGGCAAGATTCCGCTGGAATTAGGCCAGCTTGATCGGATCAAGGTATTTACAGTTACCAACAATCTTCTATTAGGGCCGATCCCCACATTTATCAAAAATAACATCCCAGCTGGTAGCTTTGCAAATAATCTGGACCTCTGTGGAAAGCCATTGAGTCCCTGTCCAGCCGTCGCGGCCAAATCCCGTGTTGGAGTAATTGCTGCATCAGCCGCTGGCGGGATAACATTTACATCAATTATTGTTGGTGTCTTTCTGTTCTACTTGTCTCGCGGAGCGGCTAAGAGGAGGGCGGAGGATCCTGAAGGTAACAGATGGGCAAAGAGCATCAAGGGAACCAAAGGCATCAAGGCAAGCTATCTAACTAATCATGCGCAATGGATATACTGTGTTTTTTTTCTGGCATAGGAATTGAATTTATGTTCTTTTTTCTGGCCACGTTAACTCATCAATGATTTCATTTTTTATTTGACGCAACAAAATATCTAACAGCAAAGATTCTGTTATCAACAGGTTTCCATGTTTGAGAAATCGGTTTCAAAAATGAGATTGAGTGATCTCATGAAGGCAACCAACGACTTCAGTAATAACAACATCATTGGAGCAGGAAGAACAGGACCGATGTACAAGGCAGTGATTTCTGATGGTTGCTTCCTTATGGTTAAGAGATTGCAAGACTCTCAGCGTTTAGAGAAAGAGTTTGTATCAGAGATGAAGACACTTGGGAATGTGAAACACCGTAATTTGGTCCCGCTGCTGGGCTTTTGTGTGGCAAAGAGGGAGAGATTTTTGGTGTATAAATTCATGGAAAATGGGACCCTTTATGATAAACTGCACCCGTTGGAACCTGAGATCAGGAACATGGATTGGTCCCTGAGGCTCAAAATTGCAATTGGAGCGGCTAGAGGTTTGGCATGGCTTCATCATAACTGCAATCCACGAATTATCCACAGGAACATAAGCTCCAAGTGCATACTCTTGGATAACGATTTTGAGCCAAAGTTATCTGATTTTGGCCTTGCCAGACTCATGAACCCAATCGACACACATTTGAGCACTTTCGTCAATGGGGAGTTTGGGGACATGGGTTATGTTGCTCCTGAATATCTACGGACACTTGTTGCAACGCCAAAGGGGGATGTTTATAGCTTTGGTGTGGTTCTCCTGGAGTTGATCACTGGTGAAAAGCCCACTCATGTTGCTAATGCCCCTGAAAGCTTCAAGGGAAGTTTAGTGGAGTGGATCAGACAACTGACATGTGGTCCACTTCTTCATACTTCCATTGACAAGCCTTTGCTTGGAAATGGATTCGATCACGAACTCAACCAATTTCTTAAAGTTGCTTGTAACTGCGTGGTTGAGAATGCCAAGGAGAGACCGTCAATGTTTGAGGTGCATCAGCTTCTCAGAGCTATTGGGGAGAGATACCATTTCACAACTGAAGATGATATTATATTGCCAGCTGATACAGGTGACACTGATTTCCCGGATGAACTTATTGTTGCCGATGCAACAAAGGAAGTTTAATGAATGACAGAGGTGTTAAGATTGATAGAAAAGAGTCTGAGGCCATCAATCGGCACTCGTGAAAATATATTCTACGTTGTAGCTGTGATCATATAGGTATAGCGTGTGCCTGTAACTATATTTGTAGCATTTCAAGCACCTGCTTTGGTTGAAACATCAACTTTATATATACCGCTGTCCTATTATCATAAAATCTTGCTCATTGCTCCTCGTACATAGACAATTTCCTTGATGGATGTTGAGAGTCGGTAAATAAACTTGCTTACGTAGTTGAGGAGTTTGTCTGTAAGCCTTTCGGTCACCTCGTCTTTTTTTATTCTTTTTCCCTCCAAAGTGATATTGTATCATAAGCAACTTTATTACTCAGTAATTTCAAGCATCCGAGTATTGTTGCCTGGCCTGGACCAAAAAATGCAGAATATGGACATCCTCTGTCACCACGAGGAAGAGTAATATCGTCATTTGCATCTGAATCAAGTTTTAATTGAAAATTTACCTTGGCTTTGACTTGAACTGAAACATGAGATTTGAAAAACAATGAGACAACAACTGAATTCATTGGCTGTATGGGATCAGTAATCAATAGATTGATGATAGGAGATCAGACTGATTGGAGAAAAGCCTTTCAATAAAAGAAATTTCTTCGAATAGCCAAAACAAGAGGGGAAAAAGAAAAGGAAGACAGAATTGAAAGAATGTTCTAAATTGTCATCGTTACATTTTCCACTGAGGTTCATCTTGGAGGCAAACATCAATTTCCTTGACAGTAACTTGTCTGCAGGTTCATTTTACCATATTTGCTTCAACCTTCTCTCTTGAAATTCCCGTTCTTAGACAGGAAGATTCAACTTCTTTTAGTATAGTTCCAACAATTTAGGGGCTTCCTCGTAACAAATTCGCGTACATCTGCAAAACGAGACTTCAAAGGAACAAAACCCTTTTCTTCTACTCCCTCAACAGTCTGTTTAAACGATTCCGGATTTGAACGAGTGCTTGAGGCATGAAGCAGGGAGTCAAAACAATATTTGATCAGGCACTCCATTATCTAGCAAAATCTTGATGTTGGGTGCCTTGGTATATTGACGGTTCCTATGTAAAATATCGGTACCAGGATTACGATCAGCAATGGTCTTCTCATCATATTGAAGCGAGTCTCTAATGAATTTGTAATTAGGAATTGTATGCTTCTTTAAGCTTCTAATGACCAGGTGAGGGTTCTTATAGAACACGGTGGCAAGATCTGGTCCTAAAGCACCCTGAGAGTAGAAAACCTGAAACTTGGCAAAAGGTTCTTATCGAGAGTGTACGAAAGAATTTTTGGCTATCTGATGATCTTTGATATCTGGGTTTGACAGAAACCATGGGACTTGGAACAAGTTAAAGACAAAGTCGGGTTTCCTAGGGCAATCAAGAGATATTTAGAAGCTGGTTAAGCTGATTTTAATGGGAATCCACAGGTGTTTAGACCAAGCGACATGTATTTTTATAAAAATACATTTGGATTGAGAAAATTTCAGATATATATTCAGCATCAATGTATTAAAGTTATATAAAATCAACTAAAGAACATCAAATTAATGATTTTACAATTCAAACTTATTTTAAAAAGCACTTTTAAACACAGTGTAAAAGCAATACCAAGTACTTTAGTCACTACAGTTCAAAACTCAAACCAGGTTAGGTTATGAGAAGTAAAATTCTCATAAATACCTTAATTTCTAAGTGCGGACCATCTGTTTTTCACTGAAACCTAGAGATGGCTTGATTGCATTTTACAGAGGCTAGCTAGTTGGCAGCCACCACGCAACCATAATCACACAGGATAATAGGAATGCTTGAGTTGGCAGCCACCTATATTTGAAACACCAATAATATATGAATGGTTTCCCCATTTTATCTATAAAAAAAGGGACCGTTGCTCCCATGGAACGTGCAATAGCCTCTTGGAATGCTGAGAGAATAAGTTGCTTTACATTACATGTAGTTCCCGGAAATAAGGAAATGTATATAGAGTTTAATGTAAAAGGGCCATGAAGATGCATAACATTTTCCAGCTGCAATGATTTTGTATTTAGCAGGCACAATATGCATCTGCTCTCTGTATCTGTCTACGCCTATTTCCTTTTTGCGCCTTTTTTTTTATTTATTTATTTTGTAAATCCCTTTTTAATTGTTAACCGAACCGATTACTCTTCACTGCATTGTAATTGCTAATTCAAGGCGTTGACAAAAGGTATATTACTCTAACTTGATGGTTCCAAGGATCAACAGTACGAATGTACGATGAACACGCCATTCTTTTTCCTTGAGGTAAAATAAGAACCATGATATTATTAGTTCCTCTAGCTAAAGCAACCTCTCTACCTGAGCCCCGACATGCATGTTGATCAGCTCTCCAACAGCCCCGGGACGTGGGAAGATTTGGTTTGATTTTCTTCCTTCCTTTCCCTGTCTGGAAAAGGGGACAGTAGAAAAGGAAACTGCATAACAAAGTGGGAAAGAAACTCTAGTTGAGATGATCTAGATTGACAAGAACCTACTAAGAGTCTTAAATATTATAATGGAAGAGGAAATCCACGGAGGTGTGTGGAATCCACGCCCGACTCTCGCACCAATGCTACCCTCCCAGTCCGTGCCACCTTCAACAAAGAAAAGAAGTACTCTAAATGATAAGAGAAGGAAACAAGGTAGGAAATTCCATTTCATGAATGAAACTGAATTCTGGCAACAAGTTAAATTGTATCACTAGTGTCTTCAAATGCGACACAATTGCAGACTAAACCACCCTCAATGAAACAACTGTTAGAAACAAAATCAGCTCCAAACATTCCTGAGACAGCATAGTTGTTACTATGTTGAACTAGTGGTAACTTAAAATCAACAGATTGAAAAGATTTAGTCTAGATAATTATGAAGAGGCCAGTCCACATGGAACTACCAGATGGATCTTGAAAAAAAAATCTGAAAACTTCAGCGACTGATGAAATTAACCAGGTTCAGCAAGAATCAGAAGACATACCTCACATATTCCATATGGCTCCAATATTCTCTGCAGAGCAACCATCTTATTAAAATCTCCTGTAAGCTGAAATGGATTCGAATGGCTAGAGCATTAGAAATAACAAGGACAAATAACAGGAGATTGGAATAAACCACGGAGAGAGGCAAATACTGTCATAAAAATAAATGAGAAGCTCCTGAATAGCGTGCAATAACAGGCATCCTTTAAGCAGCACTCTAACTTGATTTTAATGCAAAAAGAAATGGACTTTCAGTTGCCAGATTAACTTTCGGGAAAGTGCAAGTAACCAGTAATGTGTTATATCAAGTTGATAACTGATTGATTTTAGCAGATTGTTCAAGTAACAAGACTAGTGCCGACATTTATCTTGCCATCCCCAGTTCATTCCTTCAGAGCTCTTTAACTACAAAAAGTTGAGACAAACAGCCAACCAATTTGAACTCCAGCATTCAAGAATTGATTTTAGCATTACGGTGCTTCTGGTGGACTTGATAACTATGTTGTGCAGGTATTGCTCCACTAGTCAAATCCAGTAAGACAAGAACTACGAAATGTCATGTTTTTCAGGCCACAGCCCCCAGAGATCTTACATTTTTTCTATGACAAGGAAACTTGACCTGCGCCGTTCGAACAAGGAGCAGGTAAACCCTGGGTAACTATGTAGCCAGGTAAGCCTCATGTACCAGAAATACAAAATAGTCTAAGTCTCCATGGAAATAAATAGATTTTTCAAAACAAAAATCTCCGGCACAGATACCTCGATTTGCTCCAATACTAGGATGATGTGAGATGGTATTTGAGGATGCAATACTCTCACAAATTTGCAAGTCAGGACACCATTAAATAAAACCCCAAACACCAGTCTAATTAAATCTCCGCTGCACCATCCTTATCCTTTCAAGCACCACACATTCACCAATTCCTTGTCATCCCTAGACCTTCATCAGAAGACCTTAAGCGACCAACCAACTGATACTTCAGTTTGCCAGCCCTTAAAAATAATGCTTGTCTAAACCCTTCACCACAATACCCAAATTGTAAAAATAAGTTGAGAAGCTAGGAAGAGTACATTCGATCAATATATCAACCTAAGTTGACACAGACTGTAAATAATCTTAGTTTTACTAGACAACAGGTAGGACCAGCCAAGTCCTATCCTGATATTGATTAATGTCTTAATCATCATCACAGTAAGATTGAGGTTTGTCTTGCAAAAAGAAAAGGCAATTAAGTGTCGGTGTATAAAAATGCTAAATGAGAGATTAGGTTGGTAAATGGGAAAGAAATTTACCTCAAGAGTAATTGTGTGATCAGAGACGTCAACAGCTTTTGCCCGAAATATTCTAGCAATATCAAGAACATCCCTCCTAGCAGCACTATTTGCAGCTATCTTTATCAGAGTCAATTCTCGTTCTGCAAATGGCGAGTGAGTAATATCGCGAACCTGAATTAAATACCAACTTCTTTGTCATCCATTATGTAATTTAGACTGAAATTTCATTCAAAAGATAACAAAAACCATTGCAAGAACAGATCAATACTGCAAAGTTTAACAATTGAAAGAAATCAATCATTCAACAAGGTCACAAATTTTTTTACAGAATCTGTAAAAAAAGAAATCTGTTGGGATCTTATATTTCCCTAAGTTTAGCGAATCTCTCTCTAGGTAAAAGGGAAATTAATATTAAGTGTAAATATAGACTAAGGGTAGGATGGTTAACAGTGCTTATAAAACTTTGTTCTTCAAGATTATAAAATTCTTCAAAAAAAGATTTATTGAAGTGCACTAATTTTTTTAACAAAAACAAGATTCCTTCCGTAGACCATCGCATCCCTCTAGAAATATGATATAATTGATTTAGATTCTAGATTTAGTTATCCAGGTCCTCGACATATATAACCTGATATTGTTTCATATATAAG
The DNA here is from genome assembly GCF_005239225.2 of Populus alba. Lineage (NCBI taxonomy): Eukaryota > Viridiplantae > Streptophyta > Magnoliopsida > Malpighiales > Salicaceae > Populus > Populus alba. The sequence goes on from NC_133293.1 coordinate 17,071,536, forward strand.
ATTGGAGTGCATCTGACTCTCATGTTTTTACCAAACACTTTTGCAGAAAAAACTTATTGCCACATAAAATAATAGCAATTCCGACTTCCATGTGATTTCGAGGCCACTTGGTGTTCATTTTCATTTTCTTCCCTTTTTATTGAGATCATGTAGTTACTGAAATGAGATGCTCAAGGGTAGGGTTTTTATCACATGGTAAGGTCACCACCCCTTACCTCATGAAAATCTATTAACTTGTGAAGTTGCTGAACCAACTTGCCAATTGACTCGTCTGTTCCAGGAATAACTGTAGTAATGCGAGAAAGTCCCTCTTTTTCAGCAAGCCCCACAGCAAGACTCTGCGAGGTTTGAGTTCAAAGAACTATACAACACGTGTAAATAATCAAAATTAGGATGAACACAATAATAATAATGATCATACTTACCTGAATGTTATAGCCTCTTCGAGATATAACCCCGGTGAGAATATTGAGAACTCCGGGACAGTTATTTACAAGCATGGATAAAGTGTGTGACCGAAGACCATTCGACTGAAACATTGAATCAAACAAACAATCAAAATTCTGTAAATATGAGAATGAAAGGTGAGGCAGCTACTCAAATATAGCTACCATTTACCATCTTTGCCAATTATAGTATATCAATTAAAACAACTGTTAACAAGTTACCAGTCCAGAAGGACAATTGAGTTTCTCATTTTAAATGCCAAATCAGGTGAATGTTAGCTCATATATCTAGTGATACAGAAAATGGAACCAAAGGAAAAAAATAACTTTCCCTGTTGACTATGATAAGAACTTGAAAATAAAGGTATAGGGTAAAAAATCTGAATCATAATTAAGTTCTGTGTCAAGATGACCTTCAAAAAATTTGCAACACGTTTGAACTGAATATTTTGAACATCGTCACTTTAGTTATCCACATACCTCATAACTCTTAACGAAATAAATATAAGTTTACTGATTAAACATAAAGTTTAAGGTTTTGAAAGGCAAACGAGTGTCTTAGTCTTACATCTTCATCATAAAGTACACCCCAATGAGCATCAAGAACTTGATTTGCCAAGAAATCATCATAAGGCTCCACAGCATAGACATCACCCTTCAATTAAAAAGACAAAAAATTCAACAAATATCCAGTCTAGCATACTAATGATCCAGTACGAAACTCACAGCATACATGAACCAAAGGAGGAATACGGAAAAAATTGTGATGTGGAAAACAAGTAAACTTCATAGAATTTTGCTCGTCTACTAGCTCGAAAACTTAAAAAACAAGTACACTTGGTATTTCTTCTAACCAAACACAGGCTACCAAACCTACATGTGAGCATCATCATGGTCATTTAAAAAGAAATCCAAAGGAAAACGCTCTTGGAGCACAAGTAGGTAAAGTGTGAAAAGAGTAGATTAAAAAAAGACGTTTTCTTCAAGCAATATGTAATCATGAACAAGTTCAGTGGGCTCTTATGATATCAGATATCACTTGTTTGAAATTTAAGAACCCATTAAATAAATAATTTTGTCTTCAGATTAACAACATATTTAGCATCAATCTTATATCAACAACAACTGTTTTGAGTTCAGCAACATAATTAACATCCCAAAAATGGCAGTAAAATGAAGAAGTTATACCTTTGAGGATGAAGTGTTGCTGCCATTAAGTGATAGGTGTCCATTCCCTGCAAGGGTGTTAGCAGAATTCCTATCAAGAGCAACACCAGATGGAATCCTGTCAAGTTCAGGATATGAAGCTGCAGAAAAACTCCAAAATGGAGCTGTCTCGCCCATTGTTTCCCGTCTCAGAGCAATCTAGACATAGAGTGAAATTCAAACCACATTACTGAAAAAAATCATCTTTAATATAATCAATGTTAAACTTAAATCTCTATTTCTTGTACGTGTGAAATAACATTGCAGACATTTACACACGTAAAATATTGTTTTGAGAAAGGAATTCCGGAGTTTGAATATGCTTGGAGACAATTTTAGATTTGAAGTTGTGCAGGAAAGAGCTGCATGTTTTAAGTAGACATTAGTTTAATCTATTAGGTGAGGTCTCAAGAATAGTTTTATGTTACTCTCTGGCACAAAGAAACAGGCATTGTACCTTTCCAGTTCTAGCAAGTTCTTTGATTCCAAACTTGCTTAAGTTCCTTTGAACAGCAGCGATCTTCCCAGGGTCACCAGTGACCTGACACATGAAGATAATATAAGCAGACCACAATCTCAGCCCTAAAAAGTAGAAACAAGAACATATTTTAAGTAGACATTAGCTTGCCCTCAGGCAAACCGCATAAAGTAATTGTTCTGTGATTTGCACTTCTAATTATTTTACACCGACCAGTCAAACCACAATCTCATGTGGCTAATAAGAGGATGCAAAATACATGGAAACAAGCTAAACAGGTTTGGACTCCGGAGTAGCTATAGAACAGCAAGAAGTTTTTCTTAACATTGTTTCCAACTTTGATCTTTTAAGTTTCTTGCACAGAAGGCTTCTGCCCCACAAAGTCTTTGACAAATTTATCAGTGCCCGTCTAGAGTGCCTAGAATTTTAAATCAGACAGGTTTCCCAAATTAGATACGATACGACTGAAATCCCCAACAAAGCCTTGACAAAATTTACCCTCCAGGCATCTAGCTAGACCAACACCATCTGATCTCCAACTCTAATCACTAGTTCAAATGAACATTAAGCATCGAAGCCATAGGATGTAAAACAAGGAAAAAATTGCAAAATGGTAAAGCATCCTATCAAAGTCACCTCGATAGTAAGTGAATGTTCTGAGATATCAACAATTTTGGCTCTGAAGATGTCCACTAACCACATGATCTGAAGTTCGAAGCAAATAAAAAGAGATCAGCTACCTGAATGCGCGGTGACTAATAAAATAAATGATCTTTGAACTGTAACACAATGGAGAACTACATGCTCAAGGAGAACTAGTTAATTCAATTGCTTAGCTTGTTTGCATTGGAGTAGTCATCAAAGAAATAATACATCACACAGCTTTTGAGTGGTGTACAATTTGTGTACATAGCTAAAACTAAATACCACATTATTACCTCAGCACGAGTACTTGGATTAGCATTGAGTTTTATGAGCATCAGTTCACGTTCTACTTGAGGGTCCCTGGAGATATCTTCCACCTGATAAATCCAATCAGAATTATCAGTAGTAGAAAAGTGTTTGTAAGGGAAGAACAAATGCAAGGGACAGGCAATAAAAATTATTTGTGGGTTTTTGTCAAATTTTGTGACGTAGGTGGGTCTGAAGAATTTGATAGTTGAATCGTTAGCCCGGGGATTTGTCGCAATTTTAACGTGCTAGTCAGGTAAAGTTAAATTCAAGAAAAGGCATATTCATTTAAAATAAATAATCTAACAATAAAAGCTTTATTAAATTAGGTCAAATTTTATCAGATAATTTTAGAGGCTCGGTTTTACATGAGTTCGGCTTACTATTACCAATCAGAGTTCCAGAAAAGCCTCGAATTAGATTTGACAGATGCTCTTTCGACCCATTTCGATAATTTTTCTTTTTCTTTTTAAATTTTAAGTTCTATATTGTCTTTCCTTTTTTCAATGAAGATTATGATTTTTTTTACAAGGTGGCTTGTTTAAAAAACTATAAACCTCGTTAAAAAAAATATATTCACTAATAAAGTGCGAAATTTAGCTAATTTTGCCCTTCTTCGTGATTGTTGTTTCCTGTTTCCGTCTGCGTGAGTTTGCCTTGTTAAGCAGAGATACTTGGAAGTTCATAATGGATGAGTCTTAACCTTTATGACATTCGCAAGCTTGTTAAGCTGTTCTACAACTTGCCGCAAGACCTTTTCAGTTCCACAGACAACTATGGTAAAGAGAGCCTTATCCTTGTTCAAACCAACAGCAAGGGATTCGATGCTGTAACCTCTTCTAGCAAAGACCCCTGCAATCCGATTTATCATACCAATTTCATCACCCACGAACACTGAAATTGTGTGCCGTTGCATCCTGAAAATAGACTTGTTAATTCATTATTTAAGGTTCCATCTTGGGTTCTCTAACCTATATTATCAAATATCTGCCACGCCATCGAGCTTCTAATTTCTTAGTATAAAAAGAAATGAAGAACAGGATTGGTCTAGTGATCAGGAGCCACTACTCACCGACCAAAAAAAGCAAATCAAATCCCAATAATAAAATATAGTGCCAGCAAAGCAAGAATGAACGACTTAAACACTTAAAGCACAAAGGAGATTATTATTGATTAAATTACCATTTTTAACCAGATAGAAAACATGAACCCACTAAATTCAACGAATGAAGAGATAAAACAAGGGAAAAACGACAGCCCTTTCAATTTCAACTGAAACCCAATTGAAAAGGAAACTTCTTTATATATATATAACCACGGTAACAAAAACATAGACCGCCCCCCCCCAAAAAAAAAAAAAAAGTTATCTTGACATGAAGGAGCAAAACAAGGCCAGAACAAAAGAGAAACAAAAATTGAAAGATCACAAAAATGGAGCTTGAGTTAGAGTTAAAGACTTACTTGGAGCGAGTCACGGTAGGCACAGAATCAGCAACAGACGCTGCACTCCCATTATCTTTGCTAATGGCACAGGAGACCTTAACAGCATTGTTGCTCTTCCAAGTAGAGGGCCTTACAAAATGTACAAAACCAGAGCTTTTCCTTGAAAACCCACCATCAAGATCCAGTTTGGAAGGCGGGTTTTGAGCTGTAATGCGACTTGAGAGCAGTAAAACAGAAGCCGCCATGACTGATTGCACTCACTTTATGCGGCTAGCTGGAGGACATGTATTTAAGGGAGAAGGAGAGATGACTAGCCTCTAATGCTCACAACTCACAAGTGTTCATGAACTTACATGTATAAAAAGAGAAGGCACTTATGGTTAATAGCACGTGGTCCCTTTTGCTTGTACTTTGAAGTGAAAGGTAAAACCATAATTATTAAATTCAAATTTTTAATCGTCAATGGTCGGACGGATTGATGGAGATTGACTAAAACATTAAAATTATTTAAAAATAATAATAATGATTTTTAAAATAATTTATAATAGTTTACTTTGTCATTGATTTAGATTCTTTTATTATATAGAAAGTGTAAGTCTTATCACAATACTTATCTTTTTTTCCACGTGGTTTTTCAACTGTTTACGAGCACGTGGAGCTTTTTACTGCTGGCCCTGAAATAAATTGTGTCGCCGAGGTAATTGCCGCGTGTCCTTTATTTGGACCACTATCCATCATCCCTCAACCCTCATGTCTAATTTTCTGTTGATAATTGCCTCGCGTGACACCACGTTTAAAATATTCCAAGAACATACGGCAAAAACAAAATTCCCAATCTATTGAAAAAGAAAATTGTACATTATTACAATTACAAACAAAACTAAAAAGCATCCGTTTTTTACCGTGCTTCAAATATTGTGTATTTTTTTATAATATATTTTGGATTGAAGCGGTGTATTTTTTGTAATTTTTATTTTAATTCTTGAATTTTTATTTTGCATGATTTGGCTTCCAAATTAGCTCTTAATTATATTTTTTTTAAAATGGTTAAATTGAAAGATAAAGGACTAAAATAAAAATATTCGGTAGCATAGGGGTTGCAAGTTTTGTTGAAACATTCATTTTAATCTCTCGTATTTTTTAGTTATTAGATTATTAGTCCCTTGAATTTAAAGACAATACATTTTAATACCTAACTTTATTTTTCTAATTTTTTAGTTTTTTGTTGGGAGGAGAGAGAGAGTCGCTGAATTCCAGCTTAAAAAGAGAAAGTGGCTTGCATGAAATATTTCGACCACCAAAATGGTTAATTTTTGTGTCAAAAGGTTTCATATGACAAGGGAGGTTACTTTTAGGTGTTTGTTTACCTTGAAAACACCTAAAACGACATATATAAACTCGAGAATAATTTTTGTTCCTAGTGGATTTCGGTTTTTGAGCGGTTTTTTGGTTTTTTGGTGGTCATAGATTGGTTTTATAAGGTCTTTGGGGGGGGTTTAGATGTTTTTGAGTCAAAATGGGTTGAAAATAAGATTTTAGGTGAAAAAAAAAAACAAAAGACCATGTTTTTTTCAGCCACCATATAGACTGGATTATGGGGTGACATGACAACGTGTCGTCTACTGACATAAACAACACGTCCTTTTTAAATATATATACTTGATTAAAATTTTTTTAAAAAATAATGGCCCATGCGCAGGCCATTGCTTTATTGGGTCAAGCACTGGGTCTAGCTTGTCAAGCCCAGCAACGCCTAACCTAGTTTCTTTTTTTATTTTTATATTTTCAGTTTAAGTTTTCTAAAAAATAGTGTGTTCTTCGTGTATATTTTTTCAAATAAATTTAGGTTTATGTTTTAATCAGATTGTAATTATTTTTAAATGATATTGAGTGTGTTTAATTTTTAAAGAGGCAGGTATGATTCATCTGTAAATTTTTTTCTTAATTTTATATAGATTGATTTTGTTTTTTTTTTTAATATTTATTTTTTATAAGATTTTTTATATGTGCAGCTTGCATTGTTTTTTTTTTTATTGTTCAATAAATTTTTGTGTATGTCGATTTCTATTATAAATTTTATGTGTTTTTCGATTACAAATTTATTTTGATAGAGGAATTCATTAAACATAACTATGTAAATTAGCCGTATTACAATATTATATATCTTGATCTTTATTTTTTACTTTGTTTTCTCAATTTTATTTTTGTTTATTGTTGATGATTTTTTTATTGCTTTGCACAATTGTTATTGAGTTGTTTAATTAGATGCGTGCATAAGTTTTTCGATTTACATTTAAAAGTTTTTTTAGTGTAACAAAACATGTTGAAAAATCTGTGTATTCATTTTTATTATTATGTTTTGATGTTTAGGATTTAATGTTTATTCTTATGATGTTTTTTTTTCCTTGAATTTTTTATGAAAGTTTCATTGTTTTTATTTTCACCTTTTAATTCAAGTTATAATATATTTTTTTTGTTTTTGATTTTTTTCCTTTTGTTAGTGTTTTCATTCTTTTCAATTTAACTTTCAAACTTAAAAAATTTTGTTGACTTTTGATTTATTTTTTGTTGCAATTGTAACATTCATTATTTTTATTGATTTTTTTATTTTGAATTTTTTGATCCACTTGAGTTTTTTTCTCGATCCGATCCTTTTATATTGGGTTGATTTGAAACTTGATGAGTTGTTTCAATTGGCTTTATGTAGGATTCTCACGGTGTGATAAGGAAGTTTGACTATTAATTGATACTTAATTTGATCAAATTGAATTCAATTCGATTGTATTTATTTAAAACAATTAAAGCTTTGTGAGTCAAATTTAAAGCTAGTAGATATAACCAACCATTTCTTTTTTCTCAAACCAATGACTAGAGTGTAAGAAAAGGAAAAAATAGTTGGCATGTGTACTACAAGTGCCAACATGTGAGGAAAGCTGTCATGCTTTGACGGGGATGTGACTTCCTTTAACCTTTGAAAATGACCTTCCTTGTATTGTTAGAATCATCTTTCCAGGGTTTTATTATAAGGTGACACATGTTGGGGTTAGGAGTCTAATATGGCTCCAGAAACCCATTCTTCTTTTCTTTCGTTTTCTTTATATTTTCTCTATATTTTCCTTGATCCTTACGTTTGAATCTTTATAAGATAATGAAGTGGGTTTTCACGTGTTTTTTATGTCAAATATAATTTTTATTCTTTTAATTACTATTTTTTTTGTTATTTTTTTAAATGATATTTTTTTCTCTTAATTTTATCATTCAATATTAAGTTAGTTGATAATTAAACCTTGTAAGTTTTTTTGATTTACTTGTATGAGATGATCCTGATCTCATTACCCGGTTATAATTTTTTTATGGTTAACTTGGATTTTTTTTTTCTTGTTGTTTTTTTTTTAATTTTATCATTTAGCGTTGGGTTTGTTAGGGACTACACTAATTTTTATTTTATTTTTTTTCTATTAGATTATTTTGGTCTCATAATCCTAATCCTTCTCACTTTCCTACCTTGAATTTCATGCCAACCCTCTAAGAATTGAACGTGTCTTGTCAGTTTCTATTTATATCAGTTTTTTTCTTTGTTATTTTATCATTTGTTTTGCTTATAATACTTTGTTAAACCTTTTTTTTTTCAATTTCTCTAGTTAGCATTTTATTTCTTTAAATTTTGTACCCAATTTGATCATCTTTCTTTTTCATTGTTGTTTTTAATCCTTTCCTTGATGATTTTTTTTCAATTATTCCCTCATTATTTTATTTTGTTTATTTTTTTTATCATGTTTGGTCCTTATTTTTTTATTGTTATTTTTTTTATTACTTTCTTGATTTTTTTTATTTTTCAAATCAGTCCCTTGTTAATTTATTTGATTCAGTTTCCACACCATATTTGATGCTTATTGTTTTAATTATTTTTTGTTAGTTTTTTTTTTATATAAAAAAGTTGGATGCCCTACATACCGGCTAGTTTCTACTATAAATATATGGCTTGAAGAGCTACTACTGTAATCCAACTCCTGTCTGGAGCTCTCGTGGAGGAAAACAAAATATACGGACGAAGCAAACATTATATTGCATTAAAATTACAAAAACCTGTCTCCGGTGTCTCTCCGTTTAGGAGGAGGACATGGCTGGAAATGGAATACGACCTGTAAATATTGATGACGCAAGCTGTGAGTACTCTACGGTGGGGGCTGCATTGTATCCGAGTAGTGCTGTCAACGGTCCCCTGATAGTCCTCACCTTACGGGTTCAATGTCTCGAACGTAATTGTTTGAATCTTGAAAATCATACACGGGCCCACCTTCCTATAACAATTATATCAGCAATCCGCCATGTGAAAAACACTTTGTCCCTGTAAATCCTACTAGTTAACAAAGATATGGATGATTTTATGATATAAAACTGATTATATAAATAAAAAATATTATTATTTTTTAAATATTTTATTTGAGGTAAGTTGTATTGTTAATTTTATCGTAAATTACTAATATTTTATTGGTTTATACTATAATGGTTTGTGTGTAATATTCCTGACTCTGGCACAAGTGAATATTCAACTACGAATATTTCCGACTTTGATGTTGGTAAATATTATACAGCTATAAAAAAAAAATTTTAATCAGTATTTTTTATTTTTGACTCTGGCGTCAATAAATAAACAAATAAAATAAATTTTATTTTTATGCATGCATATTTTTTTTTATTTTTATGTAGCTAAGTAAAATACAATGAAATAAATTCGAATCAGTATTTTTATTCATGATTCTAGTGTCAGTGAATAAAAACAAAAATAAATTTTATTTTTATACATACACATTTTTTATGTAGCTAAAATAAAATAAAATAAATTTAAATTAGTATTTTTATTCCTGGCGTCAGTGAATAAACCAATAAATCTATATTTTTTCATTTATGCATACACATATTTTTTATTTTTTATTTTTTTATTTTTGGGCTGCAGTAGCGTGAATTATAATTCACAGCTACTGTAGCTGTGAATTATAATGCAAAGGAGAGAAGAAGAGACTTACCTGGTTCAGGTGCTGCCGGAGGCGAAAATGATGACTGGCCAGTGTTACTCCGCTCTGTTTCTGCTTTTCGTCTACTCCTATGGTTCTTGCTTTCTTTATTTCTTTTGTTTTGGTTTTCCCCGCTCGTTCCCCCCCCCCTCTTAGTCTTTCTCTGTTTATTCCTCCCTCCTCTGTGTTTCCACGGTTCTGTGCTCCACTCTGTCCGTCTTCCCCCTGTTTCGTCTTTCGCACCTCCTCTGTGTTTTTTTGTTTCTGTCTTCTGCCCCCCTGTTTTCTTCTCCGGTTCTTGGCCTGTTCGTCCCCTGTTTTTTTCGATCCTGATTGGTATCTTCCAGAATCATTGGCGCTTCTATTTTTTGAATCCGTGTGCTTATCTTCCTTCGGATCTGGTTCAAACTTTTGTTTTCTCAACATCTCCTCGGCATATCGACGCCACAAAGTTTCCCTCTCTTTTGTTTCCAGTCGCTCACTATCTCTGTTTTCTTGCTCTCGTTCTCTGTCTCCTGTGTTCGTTTTTCCTCTGCGTCCCTCCTGTTTTCTTCTCTGGTTCTTGGCCTTCCTTCGGTTTGTTCGGTTCTTTTCTAGCTGGTTTCCTCTGCTCGTTCCTCTGCCCCTCTCTGGTTTTCTCGTTCAAAATCCCCCCTTTTCCGTGGCCTTCTCTGGCTTTTATAAGGCCAGAGAATGGCTTCTGTTCGTGCATTCGTGCCTCACGATCGTGGGGCACGTTGATCTCCATTTTTTGAGAAGAAACAGAGGAGCATCAGTCTTGTAATCCCTTCGTGGCCCCGGAAAATAGCAACATGGGGATCGTGGGCAGGAGACGTATTTTGAGTCACTTCCTGTTGAAACGGTCTCTGGCGACAAAGTGGCGAAGATAATCAATAGTGGTAAAAAAAAAAACGGCACCGTTTATATCTGGAAATGGCTATTTTCAACTTGGCCCTAAACTTTGACAATTAAGAATTGGATCCCTAATTTCATTGACTAAAATTTCCAGTTTAATTAAATCCCAAAACTTTCAATTTATGTTGTCTTGACCCAAATTTCAATTTATTTCTCATTTTTATCATTTCAAAAAATAAAAGGAGTTAAAAATTGGGTTATGACAATATTCATAGCTTAACTTGATCTTAACTTATTTTTATTAAAATTTATTTATAAAAAAATAATTTTGAATTATAATTCAAAGTTAAAATCCCTAATCAAAAGTTTGAAAATTTAACCTCTACCATACAAATAATAACCTATAACATATCCTTTCTTTGAAAAAAGTTATTCTAAGTTATTTTATTGAAATAAATTTCTAATTTAAAATCAAATCAATTTATTTTAATCATAAGTTGTTTATAAAAAAAAATATAATCAAGTTTAAAGTCAGCCAAACAAAATTCTTAAAATAGTTATATTTTCTTCTGTTTCAATTTCAGAAATAAACTCAAGTTTTAAAAGAAATATATATATAATTGCATATAACTGTAAATTACTTCCTCACCTCCGAATCACCCTATTCAACGGTTCAAACCCATCTATAAGATCCCATAACTGCCAATGACACTAATCCAACGAATACAACACAAATGGGCTCCACTCATATAAGCCTAATATCTGCACTGCAATATACACGAATATCTTTCCATTTGTCGCCCCAAGCCCAGGCGGTACAGGCACAGCAATTTGCTCTCCCCTCTCCCTCCCGAGCTACCTTCCATCACACCATAAACTAAAAACACTCTCTGTACTCCATTTTTTCACTCCTTGAAGATTTCCAGGGTAACTGTCAAACTCCTTCCCTGCCCCTCTCTCTAATTCTATGATTTTAAATCAAATCTTCATGCTTAATACCTGACCATCATCAAATTCAGTTATCGTTAATCACGTAGAATTTGTTTAAATGTGTTAATTGTTTGTATGAATCGAAACATTTAGCTGTTGCTAGGTTTATATAGTTTCTACTATTTTATGGTTAATCTTATCTTTATTCATCAAATAATCGTTATGGTTTGTTTGTTTGTTTGTATTATCTCTCGAGCTAATGTTATTTGAGAAATTAATTATCTGGGTAACATGAGATGAGGTTTTACTGTTTTTTTTTAATATCTATTTATAATGTTTAATTAGTATTAATACTGTGAACTACAGGCTGGCGAAGTCAGGTGTGTGTATCGGATATGAAACTATTTGTTTAAAGCTTTGCTAGATACTGAAATTTGTTGCAATAATAATGGCTTCGAGAGCAATCTTGCGGAGAAAGCGATCCCTCTTTGATTCCCTGAGGGAACCGAATTGCCTGATTCGGGGGGGTTTTTCGAGTTTCCAGTACGGGCGAGGACCGCCTCAATCAAATGACCTGCTAGAATCGAGATGCGTTATCAATCATCCGTTCGGGAGTACTGATAGTAGAAATGAAAGAGGTTTGTCATTGGTTTCCAGGGATGGGGTGTCGAAGGTTTTAGCCGCAGCAGGGTTCCTTAGGCATAACTCTTTTAGATATTCAGGTTTAGGTTGTGGAATTGGAAATGGAGATTTTGATTCTTCTTTGGGCATTAGGTGTTATTTGCAGTCTGTAAGTTATGCGTCAACAGCAACTGCTGGTCAACCTGAATATGGCCGTGGGAGTGATAGAAATGAACAACTGGATGCCAAACAGGTGAAGGAAGCTTCACCGGAGGAGTGTGATGAGGCTGTTGAAGATTTGACCGAGGTAAAAGCCAAGGCTAAGGCTAAGCAGGCTCATGAATCCCAAAAGAGCACTAAAACAGTAATGCAGAAAGTATGGGCGAAGCTTTTGGGAATTGGCCCGGCTTTGAGAGCCGTTGCTGCTATGAGCAGGTTAAAAATTCTACTCCTTGTTTCTTTTGGTTTGAGTTGAGTCAATGATTACACATTGACAATCTATTCTTTATTTAGGGAAGACTGGGCTAAGAAGATTCGTCATTGGAAGGATGAATTGAAGTCTACGATGCAACACTATTGGTTGGGTACTAAACTACTCTGGGCTGATGTCAGGATTAGCTCGAGGTTATTGGTGAAACTTGCCAATGGGAAGGGCCTTTCTAGAAGGGAAAGGCAACAACTAACACGTACTACTGCTGACATATTTAGGCTGGTTCCTTTTGCTGTTTTCATCATAGTTCCATTCATGGAGTTTTTGCTGCCAGTATTCCTAAAACTATTTCCCAACATGTTGCCATCAACCTTCCAGGACAAGATGAAGGAACAGGTAGAGATACACTCTTTGAGCTTTGTTAGTTCAATGGTCGCAATATCAAATGGTTTTGTAGGAAAAGAGTTGGTGTTCCTACCTTCATACCCCAGTTCCATATTAAATGCTTGATTTGTAGGAGGCATTGAAAAGAAAGCTAAATGCAAGAATTGAATACGCTAAGTTTCTTCAAGACACCGTGAAAGAAATGGCAAAAGAAGTTCAGAACTCTCGAAGTGGAGAAGCAAAGCAGACAGCAGGAGATCTAGATGAGTTTATGAACAAGGTACTTTTTTCCTTGTCCTCCTCCAAGCAAGAGAATGATATCTACTTTATGTTTCTACTCTTGTATCACAAACTAATGTTAGGTTTCATTCTGCCATCCAAACAGGTTAGGACAGGTTCTCGTGTTTCCAATGAAGAAATTTTAGGCTTTGCCAAGTTATTCAATGATGAGCTTACTTTGGATAACATTAGCAGGTCCTCATCTCTGCTGTCACATCAGTATTTCTGAAAGTATCTTGTCCTTTCCTTTCAGACCACCCTTGATTTAACAAAGTGCTATTTTGGTTGTTATATGCAGGCCTCGTTTAGTAAGCATGTGCAAGTATATGGGTATCAGCCCATATGGAACAGATGCATATTTACGTTATATGCTTCGGAGAAGACTGCAAGAGTAAGATATCTCTTGTTAATTGTTTTTGGTATTTCTAGGAATTCTGTTCTTCTGCACCTTCATAAGTGAAGACTAATGGCGTGACCTGTGAAGAATGTTGGGTTTTTTCCTTATTAGCCAACTCTTATTTCATAATTGATTTATAAATTATCCAATTATATATAGTGATTTGAAAAAATTGTTGAAGTATGTCCATCAAATCCGACTGTTAATGCTTTATGAAATGGAGACATACATGTTAAGATCCTTAAAAGATTTGCAGAGAAGTTATTGCCTATTTGAGGACTCCGATTTCCCAAAAAGGGGGACAAGAAATTTCATGAATCTCTATATAATTGGTTAAATTCTTGCTTAAAGCCTTTTAAGCTTGTTAAATCTGGCAGGATCAAGAATGATGATAAGATGATTCAAGCTGAGGGTGTGGAGTCCCTCTCTGAAGCTGAACTTCGTCAAGCATGTAGAGACCGGGGCTTACTTGGATTGCTTTCTGTGGATGAAATGCGGCAACAGGTTTGTCTAAATTTGATATTTGTAACTCTTACATACATGGCAGAAAAACAATGATAGGGTACACAAGAGAAAAGAAAATGTCAAAGCCCGTGGTTGGAATCAAAATCTATTTATCATGGTAATTACATGAAACCATGACCACGGTTATGCTTTTTGTATCAGCTGTAAATAACTATCACTTTCCAGTTTCCATGCAGTTAAAGAGCCAGGCTAGTATTGTAAACAGTGAAAAGATTTTATCATAACTATTTATTAAAGGTTTTCTATAAGTACTGAGGCAATTGCTATTTATTTTAGCGGTAATTGACATTGCCTTTCTTCTTTGTTTAATTCACCTGCCTGGCCATGAAAACTCAGATGTCATGCAGTGACCTAAAGCTAAGTTTCTGGTATATACGATAAATAACAACTCATCTCAGCTCTTCCTCCAAATAAACTTTTCACCCCCACCCCCCCACACACACACCTGCATAAATTGCCAACTGTTAAGAAGGCCAATGAGTCTTCCTCTAGATTTGCTCAAATAACAGGGCATGTCTGAAGTGAATCTCACTACTCAGTTTTCAAAAATGCCATGCACAAAAATACCATTGGTCTCGGTTAATTTTTATCCTATTCTCCATAGAAAGTAGAGAAAAGCTTCATGCTGTTCAGGAATGTAAATAATTATCTTTCTGCGCAGTTGCGTGACTGGCTGGATTTATCTCTTAATCACTCTGTTCCATCCTCTTTGTTGATATTGTCTAGGTAACTTAACACTTCATTTTTTGTACCTTTCTCAAGAAAAATGGTTGCAATCTAATCTTTTTTCTTTATTACTCTATACAGAGCTTTCTCTGTTTCTGGAAAAGTGAGGCCTGAGGAAGCTGTCCAGGCTACACTGTCATCTCTTCCGGACGAGGTTGTGGATACTGTTGGAGTTACAGCCTTGCCATCTGAAGATTTAGTTTCAGAAAGGAGAAGAAAGTTGGAGTTCCTGGAAATGCAAGAAGAACTGATCAAGGTTGGTTATTCGTTCGCCACTTGCTTTAGCATTTTCCTGTCTCTCAAACCCAACAAAGTAGTTGCATTTGCATATTAATGGTTTCGTTGCAGTCCAATAAAATCCTATACATACATTCATAATATGTATGCTGCATTTTTGTGCACATGGGAGTGCTGTGCTAATAGATTTCATTTTCCTGTTAGCTTTATTTTGACGTATTCCTTGAAGCTTTCTTTTAGTCATGATTTCTCCAGTTTCTTTTTTTCATCTACCTATAGCTTGTATAGTGTCCTCTATGCCATTCTTAGTCTGTTTAGCTTATATTCATAAATTCAGCATTTGAATAATACATCTCATTACAAAATTCTAAATGGTAAGGCATTGCCCTGTTATGGACTCTTCAGTGTGAGGCTCAAGGCTATTACAGTTGCACTAGCGATGGGCCTTGGCTTCATTGTATTCTTCTGAACACATAATCCTAATTTAATTGTCTTGAGCATCCTTGCTGGTCGTGGAGCATATATAGTAGCCATATGCTGGTAGATTTATTGTGCTTTGTTTAAATGCTTTGCTTCTTGGCTAGTTGTTCTAAATAAGCTATTATGCAGGAGGAGGAGGAGGAGCAGGCCAAGATGAAGGAATCTGTTAGTAGTCAAAAGGACGTGGCTTTGGAAGAGATGACTATTCCAACAGCTAGAGAAGCACAAGAACAGGCGAAAGCAAAAACATTGGAGAAACATGAGCAGCTTTGTGAGCTTAGTCGGGCATTGGCTGTTTTAGCTTCTGCATCTGTAAGGACCAGTAACATTTGTTATCCGCTACACATTTTTCTGTTATGATTTTATAGGTTATGTCATCTACTTAACCCACTTTATTCACTGCTACCTATTCCAGTCTGTAAGCAGGGAGCGAGAAGAGTTCCTGCGGCTTGTCAAAAAGGAGGTAGGAACAACCAAATTGTTTCTGATTTGTGATCCTATACATCTAATTTTGAGGGCATATCAGGGGATGACATCACTCTTTTCTGTTTCTTCTTTTAACAATCTTGCTGTTACATGACTTTCTAAGAAATGGTGGAATTTCCATGTTCTTGTTTTTTTTCATTTTGAACCTCATGAATTTAAGTCATACAAGATCCACCGTTGACAGCCCGGTTCAAGATCGCCCTTGAGCTTTCTTGCCATTTTTTCACTGTTAGGCTGTATGAATGCTTTGTAATGTCTGTTGTTCCATGTGACATGAATCTTTTTTGTTTCTGGCACTATCTGCTCATTTAGTTTATATGTTATGAACCATGATAATTTGTTCTGTATGAGATTCATCTTTATGTTTCTGACTTCATCTGCACATTTAATTTATATGTTCTGAATCCTGTAAGAATTTGTTCGGGTATGGTTCAAACCTCCTAGATGCCCTGGCAGTGAACCCCTATCCATTTGAATTAGACAGGAAATATACTGCACCAGTTCCTCTTTGGAATATGATGCTTGTTCCTGGGAGATTAAACTGGTAATGCTATCAAAGAATTGGTCTTTTTCTTACTATTTTTGCTCTTCTGTTGATTGATGGTCTTGCTGAAAGCTGTCTGCTGAGGGTAAATTTCTTTGTAATCATTCTTGTTGGAGGTAAATACTATATTTGGTGTTGATAGAGTTTTAATAGAGCTGTCCTTCGCTTATACAGGAATTCATATACGTTAAGCAAGAGAATGTCCTGACCTTTAAGGAAACTTTGATAACTCAATTATCATCTAGGCCATTCTCACTTAAATAGCTTCGCAGTTGGAGTCCGTAGATTTGAGCTTTGCTAAGCTGCATTTCCTGCACCTCACTCATTTGTAATGTCATTCCAGATAGACTTGTATAACAATATGGTGGACAAAGAAGGTACAGAAGGCGAGGAAGAAACTAAGAAGGCATACAAAGCTGCCAGAGAGGAGAGTGATCATGCTGCCGGAACAGATATCTCTGGCAAAGTTTCTTCAGCCCTGATCGATAGAGTAAGTTTTTTGAAGAATTTTTTTCTTTGTTAGCTTCATTGTGCATTTTTTAAATTTACTTTCAAGTCTTTTTCTTATAGAATACCAATGCATACTATTTGAAGCTCTGAACTGGAATGTAACTGAGGATGTTGCTGTGATGTGTGCAAATTTCAGGTAGATGCCATGCTCCAAAAGCTGGAAAAAGAAATTGACGATGTTGATGCTAAAATTGGAGATAGATGGCGCCTGCTTGATAGGTTTGCATATTTCTGTTTTCAAAATTGTGGGGATTGTGGTGGTTTTATGTCGAACACACTCTGGAACTGCACATGGAAATTTCTTCAGGCTACTCCTGAAGAAGTTTTTCTGAAAATCAGCTTGATATCCGTGCTTGTAGCTGTCCAAAAACATGAGTCTAGTGATGTACATCGCACTGCATCTTACAAAGTCATCTGAATAACGTAAATCAGTTAAAAGTTCATTGTGAAATCTCATCTCACAGAAATTTATAGACCAATTGGATCATCTATCTGGCTCCCATGTCTCAATGCATCCCCCCCCCACCCCACCCCCCCAAAGAAAAGAGGCATATTTGTCTTTTTGATATCCTAGGTGGTAAACAAAACCATATGAAATCAAAATATTTTTCTACCTTAGAAGACAGGTTCACAATTTGGCACTACTTGTTTGTATTTAGTTGCTCATATGTGAAGATTGTCTCGATGACTTAGGCTGTGCAAGATGATACAGGAGCAAACAGCATGTATAGTTTGGAATCAATCTGGCAAATTAATGGCTCGATTTGGAGATCTTAGGGTTTTCAAACAGATGAAGTAGTCAAGTAGAGGATAATGCTTTACGCTTGGAACATTATTGCTGGTTTCATAGCAATTGATTTTATTCGATGTTTCACATTTATGTATATATAATCTGAATTTGCTGGTGTCTCAGCCAGTGTTAGGAAATGCTGCTGATCTTTGTCCCTGCAAGATGATTACTATTTACATGCCTCGTTCAATTATAAGTTGTTTGCTTGCGTTAAAACTCACAGTTTTCCATTGCAAGCTAAAAAAAAAATGAAGGTGCCCTAGACTCAAGAATTTTGGTTTGAACTCTGAAGTGGTTTTTAAGAATTACCCCAGTAAACCTTTCATTTTGATGTCAGGGATTATGACGGTAAAGTGACTCCTGAGGAGGTTGCCTCTGCTGCTATGTACCTCAAGGACCACTTGGGAAAGGAGGGCATCCAAGAACTCATAAGCAATCTTTCCAAAGATACAGGTTAGTGATGAATTCCATCTTTTCCTGTCAGATCTCTCACTATCACCTTCACTAGATGAATAATGTTTAAACTACCGCTATAATATAATTCTGTTGTGGTGTTATCTACCAATCACATAAATATGCAATTTTGGTTTTGTTTCCTGAGGATTGTTTTTGTATGCAACATACTATGTAGATGGAAAGTTTTTTATGTTCTCGTAGTAAAAAGGTTGCGACAACACCCCTCAGTTTATTATATATAGATATATGCTTTACATTATTCTTCATCCTTTTGTTTTAACCTCCAGAGTATAATTTACTATTTACTGTATTTCCTTGCAACAGAAGGAAAGATCCTTGTGGAAGATATTGTCAGACTAGGCAGTGAAATGGAAGATGCTGATGAAATGGAGAAAGGAAAATCATAGAAAAAATGTACCCAAAATTTTCTTTTCTTTTTTTCCTGCCGACTTCCATCTTTTCGGTTGAGTAGCTGTCCTGTTGGGCCATGTATTCCGTTGACTAGACACTGAGGATGGCACCTGCATCGGTATCCATGAAACTTGAAAGCAATGGGGAAAAAATGGGGAAGGTAAGGAAAATGAAAGATTCTTTGTCAACAGAAGGTACTGAAATGCATATATCGGATCCTCTTCAAAATGGCATCTGTAAAAGAAAACCAAATATGAGTGGACAAATTAATACAATCATGACCTTGTTTAGCATCGTAGTCTAATAATGGTAGCATTGTTGTCTGTTGATGACATCCTAATGCCTTTTTACGTGGGTTTTTTAACAGCTAGAATTAATCTCCCTTGCACGGCTGGCTGCTAAAGAGTAAATCCCGGAGATTAAACACCCCCTTGCAAGGGTAAGGATAGTACCAAAGCCACCAAACTGCCTTCCTAAATACCACCGGCCGTTGACCCGACTAGTTATTGTCTTGCTTACCTGCCTGTCCAGTCAAGCTACTTGGGAGCTACTTCCAGCTAATGCTGATCGCCGGGAACTCGGGTCGTCCTGTTCCACGGTTTCATGTGCCAAAACCCATCAAATTCTGTGTGCCATTTCGTTATGTAGGGGATCAAATCTGTAATGCTGCTTGGAACTCGAAACAGGCCATGGGTACACTCGTTGCTTCACCCCAGGATATCAGACATCATGAGCGTCAAGCGTGAAAAATGTCACGTGCATACCCAGTCCACAAGTGTATTGACTCCTCCCATGAAAATATAAATCAAAACTAATTTTGGTTACTTTTATCACGAAAACTAAGTGTAAATTGAAAGTATTGTAATAAAATTAAATATATATTGAAAAGAAAAAAAAATACTTTGTGATTTATAATTTTAATTTTATTATAAAGGACAAGCTTTCTTTTTGGATATATATTGATTTTTATATTTTTTTTATAATGAACAAGTTTAATCTTTCAAATTATTTTATATTTGTCATCTATTTGAAAACAGACTTGTACAATCGGCATGATTCCTCGCTATTTAGAGTGTTTGGTATTGCGGTTGCTATTGTGGTGTGGTTTTAAAAAAGATTGTTTTATAAAAAGTAATTTTAGTTGAGGTTGGTTTGAAAAAATATATGTTTGGTTAAAACTGTAGTTGGAATTGAGGTTGAACAAAAAGTAGTTTAATGTGTTTGGTTAAAAAAATATTTTTCAAATCGAGGTTATAAAATAATTAAAAAATATTTTTAATTTAAATATTGTAGATTTAAATACTATTATTACATCATAAAATAAATAATATTGATATCAAATGTTTTTTTATTATTCCATTAAACTATATGCAATGTCATCACATACGAAATCTATCCAACAATAATTATATATTTCATGGTTTCTTAAGCACGCAACACCAAAAACTGAATTTTTTGTTATGTCGTCAAGCGATCTCCTTCTAATTTTTTGAATAAAACAATTAAAATAAAAATAAAAACTGAATTTTTTTTAACTGGGTCAGACCCAGCAAGAACATAATTGGAATTGCGATCAAATTTTATAAATGCTACGTCATCATGTTATATCCTTTTAATTTATGTAGTGTTATTAAATAATATTAAATACTAGTTTTTCAACTAAAACTCAATTTTTTTAAAAAAAAAAACAATTTCATTACGTACAAAATTCATTCGACAAAAACTACAGTTTTCATGATTTTTTGAGCATGCAATAAAATTAGGTAAAATATTATTAGAAATAAAATTGAGATTTCAATGCGAGTAAATTTAATTCACCTTAAACTAATTTTTTAAAAAAACAAAAAAAAATATTGTTCATGTTCACATGAATAGTGCGAGTGAAATTACTTAACTGCATTGGTTTTTCAGGAAAAAAAAAACTAAACTTTTTCTGGTTTTTCAAAATAATAATTAGAAAAAAACTGATTTAGTAAACAGTGCGAGTAAATTAAAATTCACTCGCAATGTACAGTGAAACATGGCTCCACTGTTACAGCTTTCTTCTTTCAGGAGCAGCATTCCAAAACCTTCGTTTCATTTTAATTTTAATGGATTCTACTAGTGGAAAGCATTTTTTTTTCTTATAAAATAAAAATATGTGTAGTTACAGGTGAATCTTACCCGCAACCACGTTACCAAACTACTCCTTAATTTAGGCACAACTAACAACACTTATATCCATTTAAAAGAAGTCCAGGGTAAGATTTAAAATCGTCTTTAGTTGGTAAATGGCTCATTTTTTATCGATTATATTACAGAGGGTTCGTTTAACCAAAAGTAAGGAGCATGGGGCCACCAATAATTTTTAGCTAAACTTGAAACACTCACTTAACTTAATAATTATTTTTTAGAGTATCTTTTAATTAAAAATATTTTAAAATAATATTTTTTATTTTTAAAAAAAATATTTTTAATATCAACACATTAAAATAATTTAAAAATATCAAAAAAATTATTTAAAATAAAAAAAACTAAAAGAATCATTTAATTTAAAATAAATCATTTTAAAACACAAAAACACACAGGTTTTGAAGTTTTGCCTAATCCAACCCGAGTATAATGGTGAATTACAGTATCTAAAAAGCCTTGACATGTAACCTACCGGGCATTATGTGGCTTCCTTTGTCCCCTCCTCTTTTTTTTCTTTTTCTTTTTTTTTTTTATAAAAGATTCGAACTTGACATGTTCGTTGAATCCAGTTAAATATTTGATAGCAGCTTCGAAGAAGCGCTTCTTTCAAAGAACTTAGCCTAGCTTCGCACTACAAAAACAACTCCTGGTTTCTGTATCGCCTTTTGAATGTTGATTGCGAGTCGACAATCGACTTGTAAGAACCAATCAAATAAACAGCTGAATTCAGGCAATTGCCATTGCCATTGCCCCAGAGAGCTTCCTGAAGGGTTCAAGATCGTTGTGCTACACCCAAACTTGTTGCTTCTACTTCCAGTAGTGTACTTAAAATATAATGTTTTGAGAATTTCTAACGTTATGTTTCAAGAAAATCTAGTATTTCTCTGTTAAATTTCTTTCATTATAAAATCAATATACTACTTTAATTTGTCTTTAGGTCTTTCTTCATTTCTTTTGACACGTCCAATCTCTGTCGAAATGTTTTTTATAAAAAAAAACACCTCGGTTTTTATGTCCTCTGGTACCATTTTTTATATGTTCTCAAAACAATATCGGATATTTCTTTACCGGGCCGAGTTGCTGGGCTCTAAATCCATACACCTCCTAGGCTATTTATCAGTGATCTTGGACTGCAAAAACAATGATTTTTTTTTAATGATAATATTTAAATGTATGGTAACAATTACTTGGAAAAATATTAAAATGTTATTTTTTATTTTTAAACATTTATTTTTGATATCAGCACATAAAAAAATTTTAAAATATTAAAGAAATTATTTAAAAATAAATAAATTAAATTTCTATTAAAAAAAACAAGTTCAAACTGACTCCCAAAACTATACCATTGGCGTCTCCTTGGATATAAAGCTCTAAGCTTGCCTGTCCTCCAATTGTTGTCCAAACAGAACAATCAAATTGTTCGGTAATGAACCAGGATGGTAAAAAATTTAAAAATTTATGCTTGAGCTTGCTGTAGCACGTCTTAAACTTATAGTAAGATTTTTGGTAGATAATTAATAAAAAAATGACATTGTTTTTTTCAAATTTAAATGTCATGTTAATTTCATACAATTCTATACTCGTATTTATTTCAATTTAAAACTCCTATGAGGATTAACTTGTTCCCGTGTTTCATGTGTTTCATGTCGTAAATAATATATAACAATGTAAGATTTCCATAATTATATATGTATATATAATGAATAAATAAAAAGATTGTGTTGGATAATAATTACACTACTGTTAATATATAACCGAGGATGCAAGATAATAATGATTGGAAATTAACCTTAAAGGGTGTAGCTTAGCTGGTCAAATTTTGGATTTGTTTTCTATATGTAACTGTAAGATTTTTATAAATTTCAGAGTTATTAAAAATTTATATAATTATTAATTTTAGAGTACATGATATTAATCAAGATATGCATAAACTGATCTATATATTTATATTAATCAAAATAATAATAATAATGCTTGGAAATTATACGAGGTAAGAATATGTGGTTGACAGTTTCCAAACTTGAAAAACTTTTAACATTATTTTTATCATTTAAAAAAAACAAATAAGCGGTATTTTATCTAAAAAAAAAATCTATAATATATTTAAAAAAAAAAAAAAAGTGGATCTAAATGAAATCACCTTTCCATCCTTAAAATTAGACAACAATAATTATTGTCGTAATCACCACTGCATCGTTACAATTTACAACTACCATGGGAAACACAATCTATGTCGCCCACTAGTACCTCAGTTGTCTCCACTGCCGATAAAACTTTTAGTAACGCCACCACCATGACAGTATCCCCTTTCCGTTGCCGTTATCGTTGCTATTATTGATGGTATTATAATGATAGTTATTTTTTTAAGTATTAAAATATTTTTTATTTTTAAAATTTTAATTTTTATACTAATATATTAAAAACAATTTAAGATTATTAAAAAATAAAAAATAAATTTAAATAAAAAACATGTTAAAACACTTTCTAAAAGAGTGTTTATTTATGTGGACCACACAAACAAACCGTTTTGTTAATTACTAAACGCATTTTAATTTACGTTTAAAATACAAGGTAACCCAAAGCAGCTTCAAGCTACTTCTCCTTGTTCCCATGTCTCCACTTAAACAACAAGAGTGAATTACTCCACTCTTCGCTGTTTATGGCCAGACCGAGTCCAACCCATACTTAAATGCACTGGACCGAGTCCGACCTAGTAAAATAAATAATTTTTTTTATTTTTAATTGTGTTTTATTAAAAAAAATTAGTGTTTTAACATTATTCAATGATACTATGTAAATTAGAAGGAGATCGCAGATGATATAATATTTGCAGAATTCGATTTTAGTCCCAATTTTATACATGATGTTGTTGCATGTTTGGAGAACCATGAAAACTGTAGTCATTGTCGAATGGATTGTATGCGTAATGGAATTATAGATAATTTAATAAAATAATAAATAATATTTTATATAAAATATTTTTTATTTTATGATGTGACAGCAGTGGTTAAATTTATAATGTTTAAATTAAAAACCATTAATATTAATATATATATATATATAATTATTTTATAACTTCAATTTAAAAAGTATTCTTAATCAAACATGTTAAATTATTTTTTATTTAATTTTAATTTTAACAACGAATTTAACATAACATATATAAATACCAAGCAAACCCCAATTAAAAATATTTTTTATAAAATATATTTTTTTAAATTATAACTACAAATATTATTATAATTCTAAACATGTTCTAAAACACCGCTCAATTGTGGTTGCTACCACAGCAACCATCATTCAATGACTGCTGTCGTCATTAAAGTTAATTTTTCTACCACTATCGCGTCTCCCTCGCTGCCACCGCTTTGTTGCTATCAATTTGAAAATTATTAAAAAAAGATCTTAACATGCCCAGCTAACAAAAAATAATAATAATTTTTTTAAAAAAATTATACTCCATAAAAAGTATACTCGATAACCTATAAACATTCACGGGGTTTTAATAAAATTCAAATACAACAGTTAGTAATATTGCTGGCCTGTGTTGCTCCATATTAGAATTAATTTTTATTTAAAAATATATATTTCAGCATTACTAACGTATCTTCTAGTGAAACAAATTTTTAATCATGAACTCGTAAAAAAAATATTATAGATGTTATTTTTAAATTACTTATATGATAATATGTTGAATGATTAAAAAAAAAAATTAAAAGAGTATCATACTAGATCGACCCGAGTTAACATGATAAATACGTGACTTAAATCACGAAATCATGATAATTCTATAGAAAATAATTTATAAAAACCAATTAATTTACAATTAAGTCAATGTTAAATGATGAAATTAAAATATATATATATTAAATTAAAAAAAAGAATAGAAAAAATTATTCATATTAACTTGTCAAACTTGCAATTCAGATCATGAGACCAGGATAACCACGTGGAAAGAAAATAATAATAAAAAATTACAAACAGGCTCAATACTGAATGATGAAATTGAAAAAAATACAAAAAAAAAAAAATCATGAAATCAGGATAGCTCAATGCAAAGAAAATTGTAAGAAAACAAAACAAAACAAAACCAAATTCCCAAACAACATAGCATTGAAGGATGCATTTTTTAAAAAAGAAAAGGAAGACCGAGTTGCTGGAGGGAGAAATTGAAAAAAAATATTCAATTAAAAAAATCTAAAAAATAAACCAAGTCAACATATCAAACCTATGTTTTGGATCATGAGATCGAAATATCCCTATAAAAAATTGAAAAAAAAATTAGAAACCCAGTTAAAAATGACCCAAAAAAATAAATAAAGCTGACTCAAGACAGTATGCCAACCCCGCGACTCAAGTCATAATATCACGATAACCCTGCCTGGATCCCGACCAACCTAAATAACACACACACACACAAGGCAACGGAAAAAATTAACTTATATCAACTCGAGCTAACTTGGATAACAGGATATGCATAAATTCCTAAAAAGCAAATTTTAAAAAATTATGAAGTTTCACTCCTAGTAAATTTAACGCTGAGAATTGAAATCAATAAAAAAAAAACTAAATTAACGAGATTGATATATAACCTAATAAAAAAATTACAAAGTATAACTCCTGAAACAATTTAATATTAAAAAATAATTAAAAATAAAATAAAATTGAGTTGCTAAAGTATAAAATTAAAAAAAAATAAATGTAAAGAGCAACAACAAAAAATACAAAATACTACTGTGACTAATAGTGTTTTGTGGGTGTCCCTGCATAGATATATAGCCACACCCTTTAATGCCTTGGTGATGTTAAGGTTTGATAGATGATAAGGGTGTAACATAAAGAAAACATATTAAGTCTGATTAAAAAAAAAAATAATTAAAAATTAATCTAAAAAATAAATAGAATTGATTCAAGTCAATTTATCAAGCTTGTAATTTAAATTACGAAATTAGAATAATTTTATAAAAAATAGATAAAAAAAATATATGAAGCCCAAATTCAATGTTAAAAAGTAAAAAATATATAAAAAAAATTGATTATAAAAGTAAAAAAAAAAAAACAAGGATCAACTTGAGTTAACTCGAGTAAGGAGATGTGTATAGATTCGTATAAAACAAATCAAGAAAATTATAAAGCTTTTATTGCAAAAGATTTACGTCGAAGGTTAAAATCAGGAAAAAAAATTAAATTTTTAAGATTAGTATATAACCTAATCAAAGAAAAATTATGAAGTGTAATTTTTAAAAATAATTCAATATTAAAAGATAAAAAAAATAAAATTAAGTTATTAAAAATTAAAATTAAAAAAAAAAACACTAAAAAAAAAAACAATGACTGAACGTGTTTTGAGAGTGTGGCTGCATAGATATAGCCACACCCTTTACTGTTTTTGGTAATGTTAATACTAATTACTGGTAATGAGATGCACAGGGAACTCTGGTTGTTTGTGCTAAAAAATCAATCCACAGCGAGTCTTGCATCTCTATCGATAGTTTATTTTTGTATTTTATAAATTATTATTTTTATTTTAAATTAATAAATTTTTAATATTTTAATATATTTTAAAATAAAAAACATTTTAAAAAACAACAAAATCTCATAAACCTCTCAGGTCAAATGAAATCGTAATCTGAAAAGAAAAAAATTGACCCGGGAAGGTGCTTTTTATTTTTATAAGAAAAAGGCACGGAGATTCCACCGGAGGGCAGCTGTGATTAATCATTCAACTGATAACAACTGGCGAATTAGATAAGAATATAGTTGTTAAATTTAAGAAAGCCATCATCATGGAGAAAAAGAACTGTAGCAGAAAGAAATTTCACCTGACACCTTCAAAGCGTAGCTGGATCATCAGTAAGCAATCATGAGCGAGCGATGCATGAAAGGGGAAAAATCTCACTTGAATCGAGAGTTGAGGCATGTTAGCTCTCAGCTCTCATCATCAACGGGGAGAAAAAAGAAAGAGGAAAGAGCAAAGAGGAAAGAGGAACAGAGCCGGCCCACAAAACTGCACCGGCTGGCTGTCAATGGTCGCTAGCACGATTGTACAGCAGCACTAATGCTCGAGAGCGGGGTTGATGCTGATTTTAGATATTTTTTTTAAAGTATTAAATTAATATTTTTTTATAGTTTTAATATATCAATATCTAAAATAAAAAACATATAAAAAATTATGTTAATATATTATAAAGTAAAATATACATTTAAAAAATATATTGTATTGCAATGCTAAACAAATCACTCATTTTTAGTCAAACCCGTGTTTTTTTTAACAAAAAAATTTATACAAACATACATTACTTTTTGAAAAATACTTTTAAAAGTTTATTAGATTTGTTTTGTTTCGTATGCAGTAGCTGATATATCTTGTTTTAGTTTAAAAAACAAAAAAAATAAAAACAAATCTCCTCTTCTTAATTCATTTAAAAAATTCATTTAAATAATGTTTTTTTTTATTTAATTTCATCAATCTTGATTTATTGGAAATCGAACTTCATAACTTACCGTGGTTTGTTTTTTTCATGGTTATTTCAATCTTACAACTCATTTAACGGATTGACCCAACTGACTCGATTTTTTTATATCTAATTTTTTTAGTTTTATCATTTAATATTTAATTGATTATAAATTATGCATTGTTATTTGTTTTGATTTGTTTTCTATGAAATTATTCTAGTCTCACGATCTACATCATGGGTTTTAAGAATTAACTCGAGTAGACTCGGGTTGTTTTATGATCTTATTATCATTTTAATATTTTTTTTAAAATATTGTCTTAATTTTTTTTAATTAAACTATATTTTTATTTATTATTTAAGTTATTTTTAAACCTGTTAAATTGTATAATCTCATATTTTTATTTATCAGGTTAACCTGAAATGGCTGCTATTAACGTGGAAGGGAAATTAGGCAAGGCGCCTTGAACCCTCCCGAGAAAAACAAGGGCATGGTAATAGAATCAAATATTGGAGCCCCCCCAATCAAACATTCAAAAACCATTCCGTTAGCACATCGGACGGCTGGAAACGCTTAATCCAAGTCAAACTACAGTTGCCAGCACCCAATCAGCAGTAGTGGCGTAGGTAAAGTAAACAAACAGACAAGCCACACAGCACCACAACGTCAACAGCTTAAATAAATAAATTAAAAAAATAACAACAGCAATAATCTCAAAAACACAAAGAGTAAGACTCCTATTTTACTTTACTTCACTCTCTCTCGAAAAAATATTATATTTTTCTCTTCGCTTTCATCTCTCCCACTCTGTTTTTCCCCCCTTCATCCTCCCTGTTCGATCTTTGACTCAGTGTTTCCCAACTCGCTCCAACTCAGTCTCTCTTCACCTCAAACTCCTCTTTGAACAAATCTTGCTTTTAAGACGCTGTCGTTTCGGTGGCGCTAGGGTTTCGGGTTCCTTTGCGGCTTTTTTAAACTCCTTATTGGCGAATTATTTGAATTTCATGGAAATGAAGCTGTTTTGTTGTGCTTGGAAGTTCCTGAGATCGCATGGTAGCTAAATAGTGTAATTAGGGTTTTGTTTTCTGGCTGTCAAATTGGGTTTTTTTTTTTGCGTGCCGTGTTCAATTTTAGAGTACAGGTAGAAATTTAGGGTTTTTAGGGGTCACCTTGGTATTGAAGGCAGGTTTGTGGTCGTTAATTATATCATAAATTGCTAAATTTGAAGGGTTTTTTTTTTAATTGTTGGGGGCGTGTCATTAATAATTGAAAGCTCAGAGCTTCTAGCGGAGAACTTAGAGGGAACAAAGTGTTGTGTTTGAAATTAGGGTTTATGCTGTAAATCAATTAAATTTGTGGGGTTGAAGTGTTTTGGTTTGCTTTAGAAATTTAAGTGGGCAGTGAATAAGATAGTTTCGAAGATTTACGGTATAGGTTGTTGTATGAGAACTGAAGTGGGTGGATTTTAATAATTAGTTGGTAAGAAATGTTTTATTCACAGTTTATATTGGCCAAGAAAGGGCCTTTAGGTACAATTTGGATAGCTGCTCATTTGGAGAGGAAGCTTCGGAAGAACCAGGTTGCTGATACCGATATTGGTGTTTCTGTAGGTTAGTTTTTACTCATCTTTGTGCAATTTATACTTTCAGTAATCTTTTTTTTTTGAATTTTTTGAATATTTTTTTTTGAGAAAGGAAATGACACTATTAGGCGTAATTGATTGATGCAGTGGACATCATAATTCCACAGTGTTAAATGTTTTACTATGGAATGCATCTGCTTATTATTTTTTTCAATGAACAGATGTAACATATGATAATATTTTGAGCAAGTTGTGAATAAAATGAAAATGACAAGAAATTATTTTCAATCGAGGTACTTCACTGTTATTTACCAAAGTTGTCTTTAGTTATTGTAGTTTACCTTATTGAAGCTCTAACATTGACATAAGCAGTTGGTAAAATGTAACCTCGAACTATTTTAATTTTATATACCCCTCGTTTTGTTGGAGGGAAATTATTCAATAGATCTAGTATATACATATACAGGATCCAACCTGTGAGATTCACTTTTGGTCTCCGCATGGATGTGAGAGAGGAGGGATGTCTACCCTGTGCATAATTGAATGGTTGCGCTTATTTTGATGAAATGAAATGAAACCAGGACTTTGGTTTCCTTTTATTAATTTTTTTCCTTTCTTGAGTTCAATATCTTTCCAAAGCTAAGCTGATGCTGTAGAAAATAATTGATGATTTTTTGTTGGAACTCTGGCAGTAATATTTTAATTTTTTGATTATTCGTGATCCAATCATCTGTCTTATTTGGTTATTAGTTGATGTCCTGCTTCCTTTTTGCCGTGTTATCTTACCATTACTTTCCTTTTCTATCAACCCTTTGTAACCATTGACATTAAATTGCCATTGGTATTAAAGCTGGCTTTGCCTTTTGTTTTCTGTTTTACTAACTAGTCATGCAAGATATAGTTTTCGGGGCACCACCTCCTGCACACTTTTAGTATGTATGAAGGAAACCAAAACCTATCAATCTACCTGCTATTTAAAAGAAGAAATTAAAGAAGGAGCAAATGTAGTTTTATTTTGGTGCCAGTTCCTTCAAACCTCATAAAAAGATTCTTCCAACTTAGAATTGGGCTATCCTCTGCTTCAAATGCCATTATTTCTCTCCATTCAAATTAATAAAAGTAGAATACGAGAACGTAAACCCCAAAGGTGCTTCTATTTCTTGGATACAACTCTGCGTTGCTAGCTTTCTGAAAGTAAGGAAACCTAACCTGCTTGAACAGAAACAAAGCTTTTAGCCTGAAGCTCCATTGCCTCATTGCAACGAATCAATAATAGCATTTTCCTCTTCTTGAACATGGTGCATCATTGATTTGATCTGTCATGGTTGATTCACATGAAAAAGTAATCATTAGTGAAAATAACTCTCTTGTGGTAATTATGATCCATGTGAAGTAAAATAGCTGTGCGCTAGAGATGAAATGGATGTGGTAACAAGCCATTACAAGCCCATGGGACCCTACTTTATCTTCCTTATCAGTGCAAATTATCACTTTTGTTCAAATGCTATTACCTTGACAATGCTCTGGAAAGGGTATTTCACTGGAAAATCAGAATGCTGTTTGACATAAAAAAACCAGCATAATTGGTTCTTTCCTTGGTATTAGTTTGGGCTTCTGTATACAAAATAGGAAGTGCTGCTGTAATTCATGTTGATTGAATAAATGTATCCGTTCTATAATAATATAGAACTATATGAACCTGCAAGCATCAAGTATATTTTAAGCTTATGCCAGTGGTAGATGTGTGACCATAGTTGAGTTATGCCCATCTGTTACAATTAAACATTGAAACTCATGGCGGTTATATGAGTTGGACAGCATTTGTATGGTCTTTGATACAGTTTGTATTTGTCAGCCGTTGATTGTCTCATATATGGCATTTGTTGCTTGCTTTTTCATTATCTTCAAAGAATTACCATTTTTGATACCTTTGGCCTTCAAATATAAACTTTGAAATTTTCATTTTCTTACTTCCCATAATCTTCCATTTCATGTTCGTGTTTATCTTCCGGTAGCGTCACAGTTAGAGATTCATTTAAATGGATATAATAAATTTCAAATTTGATTCCTTGCTGCTTCCTTCTTTTGATTATTGACTCTTTCTTGGCTCATGCATTCTCTTTTTTCTGAGCAGATTCAATTCTTTTTCCTGACGTACCAATTGCGTTGAGATTGTCTAGTCATCTTCTGCTTGGTGTGGTGAGGATATATTCAAGAAAGGTGAATTACCTTTTTGATGATTGCAGTGAAGCTTTGCTGAAGATAAAGCAGGCTTTCCGCTCCACTGCAGTTGATCTACCTCCAGAAGAATCGACAGCCCCATATCACACCATCACCTTGCCAGAGACTTTTGACCTTGATGATTTTGAGCTTCCAGACAATGATTTTTTTCAGGGGTTAGTTCCAAAACATCTGCATAATGTTAATAACTGAAGCTAATCTGCTGTATGTAGTGCTTTACTTTTGTAGTTCAAAAGAGTTTCAGATACAAGTTGACCTTGCAAAGATCTAGAGTTGATCATATATTTCTTTTGGGTTTATTCTTGAAAGGGTCCAGCCATTATATGTGCCAGTCTTTATGCAGTAATTGTTGGATGCCTGACCATTGAAGTTTTTCAAGTGACTGCACGGCCAGTTCTGCTGGACTAATTATATAGGATTGATTTTTATTTTTTTGGTATTTAGATGGTAATGTCTTGCTGCAATTTTCTGATGTCTATAGAAGATTTGGCAAATTTTTTAAAAGTGTTAATGTTACCTGTTTTATTGATTGAATATAGGCCCGGATTATATTATATCAAATTCCTTCTAAGAACCTGTGATGGTTTCTCATCTGGATATTAACATACTACTCTCTTGCAGCAACTATGTCGATCATCACATTAGTACAAGGGAGCAAATCACCCTTCAAGACACAATGGATGGTGTCGTATACTCCACATCACAATTTGGGTTGGATGGTTAGCACATGCCTTTGCAAGTCATTGGAGTAATGCATTTAATTTCATAGAGAAGGCAGTGCACTTAATGGATTTCTTATATATTTTTGGCTTGGTTTCAGAGCGGTTTGGTGATGGTGACACTTCTCATGTTGGTTTGGACATTGAAGAGGTAATTTTCTTGTGTTTGCGTCTAACTGTCTTTGCAAGTTGGGCTGGAATCTACATTGATATGCACTGCGGTCGATATGGTTTTACAGTTTTACTGATATTTAGTGATAGTACATACATCTGACTATATTGTCAAATAGGAAACTCATATGTACGACATGCATGGGTGTGCCACTCAGCATCTAAACATGAGCTTTTCTCAAAGTTCTATATCATTCAGTTATTTATGGTGTTGGATAAATCTGATTCACAATTCACTAGCTCACTTTATTGTATTATGTCATTTATAAAATTTCTTTCTTGGGATGATTATAACAGGACCTGTTCCTAGCCAAGGTTGCAACTCCAAGGCCTGATGAAGTTTTAGAGTATGGCTTTCTATGTCCTCGCTATCTGATTTCTTCTCATACCATTCATGTAATTGCAGGTTCATTTGTTGACATATACAGTTGAACTCCAAATTGTGTTTATTCATTCTTTTTTTTTTTTTTTTTTGGGGGGGGGTGCCATTGAAAAAAACACTCGTGCTTGCCCCTTAGATGTTTTTGCAGATTGCAGTTACTCAATGTTGATATTTTGAGTCTTATACAAATAAATGCAAATTAGATTCCTATTCATATTATTTATATATGGACAATGTTTTGATATCTTTGGTCAAGTCTTTCGGTGAAAATGAGATATTTGTGACCAATGTTATTATAGCTGCTGTTAATTTGGTGAGAGCACAATGTATACATATTAAAAAAATCTGTTCTATATAAATGAGAGGTTAATAAATTTCTTGGTTGCAGGACGAATGTATCATTTCCATGAACTTTTATTTGCCCAGGCACTCCTCTTACTGCAAATTCTTACATATGGGATATTAACCTTTTATCTAAAAATTGCTCTTTTATTTGTGCATTTTTGAGTTTAGTGTTTGTGGTCTAGAGTAGAAGCATGATGCTGTGGTTGTAATGAGGCTGTTGTAGTTGCAATTACTCCAGAGGAAGAAAATAGTTAGCTTCCCTTTTATTTACATCTGGGCTCAACATCTACTCTATAAATAGTCTGTCACAAAGCTATTATTATTGTCATGGGCAATCATTATGGTTGATTCAAACTTTTTAAATGATGAATTCATAGAATTTGTGGGGGTAGTTATCCTGGTGATTGATTCATAAAATCATTCCTCTTTTTACAGGCTGAACCTTCAGGCATCTGTCGAACCAGCAGATCGAAAAGTGGAGGAAGATCATGACATGATTGGAGGTGCAGAAGCCATGCCAGTGAATGGTATTGGAAACAAGGTTGATATGGATATCAAAAAAATAATATATATATCTTAGTAGTCACTTAATTTTCACCCAACATTCATTTTCCTTTTAATTGGGTCGATTGAGTTTTGCTTGTTATTTCTCGGATTGATCATTTGTCTTGTAGTGGGAGGATAATTACTGTTAGCTGATGAAAATGGTTTACTGTTGTGAGCAGATGGTAAGTCAAGCTTCAAATTCAGAATCTCTTGACTATGCTCAGGCTCCTTCCACTCCTGGTTTAATTGAAGAGCCAAACTTGTCCAGTGTTCAGGATGGTCTGGCCTGTGATGATCATTTGGAATCAGAAGATCACAATTTAACTGAAGTAGTAGGAATGGAGAGCACAGGCAATGCTTCCAGTAAGCCAGATCTTCATCAGAGGGATGGCACAATGAATTTGTCTCCGGGCAATCATTTAAACTACGATACTGTTGTGTGCATGCCTGCCGAGGAGAATGGCTGCCTTTCTGGTGATGTGGAAATCAATCAAACAAAGTCACAAGGAGAGTTGCAATCCACTGGTTTGGCAGATGGGACCATTTGCGCGTTGGATGGATCAGACAAGTTAGAAGTGATAAATAATGTTGTTTGCAAGTGCAGCGAATCCACAGGAGTTAGGTTATACGAACCAGATAATTTCAAAATTGCTTATGCTGTGGAAGACTTGAGCTCACTTGGAAAAACTGTAGATGCAAGTTCTGGATGTCCATTGGAATTGGCTGGTGCCCCAGAGGATGTTGCTCAGGCTTGCCAAGGACCAGAGGATCCTGATACTTTGAACAAAAATGTTGATAATGAAAAGATACACACTTCCATGGGTATGCTCCGGGCATGCAATTTCCATTTGAATGAGCCTGATTCATCATCTCATGGGATTAATAATGATGAGCCCCCCCCTGAGCCACAAGATTTGCCAAGCAGGGAGGAAGCGCTCCATGGTTCTGGAATTTCCACTAAGGTGCAAGGTTTGTTCGGCAAGCTACATGAGTGAACTTTGAGTAAATTTCTGTAAGAAGTTTTGTTCGAATAATCTACATGTTCCTGTATACTATTTAATGTTTTCATGAATGTCTTACCTTTGCAGGTGAAGAATGCCATGCGACTGATGGTACACAATCAGTGGAGAATCAAATATCAGAGCCCAATTTACATGGAGAAATTCAAGTTGGTGGGGAACAAGATGGACAACCAGACAATGCATTCTATAGTGATAATCAGTTGGAGAACTTGAATAGTTCCTTGACCGCTGAATTGCCTACACCTGAAAAGTTGCTTTCTGTACCACAAGAACTTCTTGATAAGCCAAATGATTTGCTGGTTGAGTCAACACCAGACAAAGAAATGGTAGATGGGGGTGACAGAAGCAGTGCTGGAACCAACATTACTGGAAAAAAGCACAGTTTTACAGAAAATTCACTAACTGTGCAAAGTTTAAATTCAATTGATTCTTTTGGAGTCTCCAGATCAAAGAGAACAATAGATTCCATTCCTGATGATGATGATTTGCTATCTTCTATATTAGGTATATGGTTCTTCTTGATGCTTCTAAGCATGCCATATTGTGACATGACTCATGCAATGGGTTTGAAAAGCTAAAAAGATTCTCCATCTATTCCTAAAATGTTCACTAACTATTTGCTTTGAGAAAAGCTGATAATTCTATAAATGTTTTTTTTTGCCTGACATTTTTTGTTTCAGTCGGAAGAAGATCTTCAGTTCTGAAAATGAAGCCTACTCCACCTGCACCTGAAGTGGCATCCATGAAACGTGCCCGGTCTGTATCTCGACCCAGTGCCATGAAGAGGAAGGTGCTCATGGATGATTCAATGGTCTTGCTTGGCGAGTATGTCATTTTTTTCATGTTCTACTATTCATTTCACAATCTATCTGTCAATGATCGCTATTTATAATAGTAAATATCTCTGCTCAGTAAACGTGTCTGGCAGTAAAGAAAATCTCTTGGATGTCAAACTGTTGAAGTAATGGAGAATTTTGGGTTGCTATTATGTCTTTTACAAACCCTTCCCTCCTCCATCCTCATTGACCCATCGCATCTTATGCATTTCTATAAAGTATGCTGCTGCTGATTTTTCTTGGAAGAGTCTCTTCTATCTACCTGTTGCATAAGTATGTTGCCTTAGCTCTCCAACGATCCTACTAGCCTGATTAAACAAATCTGATTCCTTTTGATATAATTACATGAAGACACCCACGAGGCTTAATCTAGCTTTGCGCTTTTGGGTGCTGGTCTTTGATGGTGGGATATGCTATAATTTCTTATGAAAACTACTGCTTGGTTGTTTTGTTTTTCAACACCTCAGTATTTTTCTGATTCTCACTTGCATGTCAATCAGTTTAAACACAATAAGCTTTCAATCATGTACTCAATCTTTCCGTGTCCTAGATTTTTTTCTCATCTGAAAAATACTGACAATTTTCCATTATTTCCTGTCAAGTACTATACGCCAACAATTAACTAATACTGAAGACATACGTCGCTTGCGAAAAAAAGCTCCTTGCACACGCACTGAGATTTTGACGATCCAGAGACAATCCTTAGATGAAGAAATTTTCAGTGAACCGGTATTGACTGGTGAGTGCATTTCTCTAAACCTTAAGCATGCTTGTTTGCTGTGATTAATTTATTTGATATTTTATAAACAGTGAGGATTTATTTTCTGCTTGATTATGTCCTGGCCTTGGTTATAATTGCTGATCTGACTCTCCTATTAACTTTGGAAACAACTTTCTGTTTCTCACTAATCAAAGTTGAATACCCACGATAATCACCCGTGTCTATCATGTACTCAATGTTTTGGTGTCCTAGATGTGATCATCTTTTTTTGTCTTCCAGCTCGTGCCATGAGTTCTCGTGATTGATTCTTCTAGCTTGTGAATATGCAGGCAAAATTTCAGTATACATGAATTTGGCTTATGACCTTAGTTTTTCCATCTGTCTTCAAATCCTGCATCCTTCTTTTGATTTTATTGCTATTCTGACAACCAAATTTCATTTGCTTATGAAGATACATGCTGATTAAATTTTGGTCTTTCAGGTATGTCGGCAGAGCTGACATGTTTGCACAGTGAAACATTTGATTTGAGCAGAATTGATTTGGCTGAAAATGATGATAACAATACTTCTTCTGAAGCGGCGAAGGATTCAAGTAGACCAACTGTTGCTCAAGATAATGAATTGGAAGCAAGCACTCAACTTGCCAATTGCAGAAATGATGTTGATGGACAACCTGCTGAGAGTCCCATTTGGACTGAGAACCAGCAGGGTGAAGATCAACAATTGAGTTTAGATTTTGTTAATCAAGGGCAGATGAATGCTGTTGCTGATGTTGCTGATTATAGATCTTCAGAACACAAAACATTGGGGGAAATAACCGAAATGGAAATTGACAAAGAGAACACAGAAATTGCAGATGCAGCAAACCATGCTGTTCTGCAATTTGAGGGATCTCACACTGAACTGATTTCTGGCGATGCTGGTAATATGCTGGATGGGTTGGCTCCCATGGATAGCACCATTGGCGAAGATGGTTCTCTTCATATGGATACTTCAATCCTGCCATCAGATATGATGGATACTCAACTATTTGAGGAGGCTGCCTTAAGGGATGTGGGTGACGGAAAAACATTTGATGACGTTGGAATTTTAGATCATCATACAAAAAATGTTGTTGCAGTTGTTGCTGAATTGAGGGAAGGGGGAGAAATTTTGTTGGAAGAAAGCAAAGCTGGTGCACCAGTGGAAGTTGGAGTAGATTTGCAGGTTGATGGTTCTGCACCTTCTGATGATGCAGACATGTTGCTTGCAAATATGTCTTCAAAAAATGGTGGATGCATTAACCTCGCATCTGTAAGTGTTGACCAAACTCAAGATGATGTTGAAAATGACAAGCTAGGGGATGGTAATGAAGATGGGGACCTAGCTGTGAGCCCAGGGCATGTCGACAAGGACAGGGAGTTTAATCATCTATGCAGTGAAGATAAGATGAATTCTGCATTTCCTAGAGGACTTGACGGGGAATTCAAAAATGCTTCTCTAAATTTTGGAGATTATCTAGTCTTTCAAGAAGCTGATCAAGAGAGAACTGCAGATGCTGAAATAACTTCTGCCGACCATCCGGCTGTAAGTTAAAACTCCTGATATCATCTCTGCAATGATTTTTTTTTGCTGTGAAGCTTCTTCATTAGAACTCATTTCTTTGGCATTTAGGTTCTTCTAAAATTTTCTTGTTTCTTCTTTGTTGAATAATGTAATGAAACACGATCCCCTCTGTTGTTAATGAACTTGGTAAGTTTTGTTTCTGTTTCTTTTTTTTTTTTTTTTAATTTTCTATAAGAGACATGCACAAGTAAGAAACCATGTGCAATAGATAGAAGACTGATAGGCATGCATTGATTTTTTGCATTATTGAAATTTATTATGCTTATGGAGTCACCTTATTATTGGATGAGTAGAATCTCTTTTAAATAATTCCAGCTTCAGCTAAATAGATTGGGTTATGGTGCAGGATCTTCAAGATGTTGCATTTGCAAATGATACAGGTGAGCTTCTCCTTCATATTTCAATGGTGTTTTTGTAAACCTAATTAATCACGTTTCTTCCTTACCATGTTTGAATACAAGTTCTTTGTCATTAAGTCATATACGTAGTGGAAACTCTTACATGTTCAAGTGCTGGACAATCTTTTTGTAGCTTGTGATGTCTAAAGCTTAATGTTGAAGAAATTTCTACCTCAGTTTTTAGTGTTTGGTAAATTATCTGCGACCATCATTTCTGTTGGGATATGAAATGCATAAATAAGTCACAAACAGCCATTCCCCTGTTATGACAGTGATGCAAACATGGAGCTAAAGCAAAGATGTTCAGAGGTTTGAGGAATTTAAAATTGTTTAGGTTTTGATATCAAAGCTTATTAGGGACTTACAGTGTTTTAGAATCATCTTTTTTATTTTTATTCAACCCAATTAACTGCTGATTCAGTGTTCCTACAGTGAACGAAATTTCATATTGTAAGAATTCTCTCCTGCTTGCATATGCTATCTTGTAGAGTTTCTGTTGTTAATGGTTGTTGGTCTATTTTCTTTTCAGAATTTTTGAATGTAGATGATGATATGGGTGAAGAAGATGATAATGGCATGCCAGGTCCTGAAGATACCCGCCTTCTTGACAATAGTGGATGGTCTTCCCGCACCAGGTGTGTGCTTCGAGGGGTCTGGGTTCATATGACATCTTACTGGATGATTTGGAAACAAAGTTTAGTTTGTGTGTGCATGTATCTGTTTGTTTGTGTACATTCATGTAGGATCTAGGACAACAATTTCCATTGGCATGCTGGCTTGCGTGCTCTGCTGTACATAGTATTTGAGAGTATGCCTAGACATTATGTGGTCAAATTGATAGGTATATGATATCCACCTGATTAATGTGTTGAAAACTTGGCCCTCCCCGTCCTCTCTTCTTGGGAAGTTTATCTGAGCTGTAGGGAGTAAAGCAGTATACTGTTGCTGAGGCTGCACTCTCTTTCCAAAGCGTTTCTTTTTACCTCTAAGCTTGTTTGGGCTGAGGCTGCACTCTCTTTCCAAAGTGTTGGTGCATGGATAGCATATCTGGGGAAACGTGATGGCATTGAAGACTTGGATTTTAGATTAAAGCCCTGAATTTTTTGCATTGCAATCTCTGTTAAGGAAATTAATAGTAAACAGTTTGATACCAACTATCTATCCTTTCATACTATAAAGAGTGAAAAAACTATCTATTTGTTGCAGAGTTTTGAAGATGTTGCTGGATGTTTCTTAGTTATGATGATTAGGATCATTTGATAATCTTTCTGATCTTAGACAATGGTTTTCCTGTTTAATCCTTGAAAACGCAGGCTGTCGAGATTATTTGTTTACTTTGCACTCCACTGTTTTCTATGTTTTGTGCATTTCTAATTAAAATTAAGTTGAATGATTCCTGATAAATTATTATACTCTCTTTTGTAGAGCTGTTGCTAGGTACTTTCAGACTATATTTGATAATGAAGGTGGACATGGAAGGAGGGTCATTTCAGTGGACAGCCTTCTGGCTGGTAAAACTCGGAAGGAGGCATCAAGAATGTTCTTCGAAACTTTGGTATGTGTTTCACACTTGGATTGCAGTAAACACCTTGTTGTGTTTTGAAGTTCTGTTGTTAAGGAAAGTTTTTGTTAAAGGAGTTGGAAGATGGGTGCTGACTGGGTTAACGTGGATTTTTCAAAATTTTGAGGCAGTAAGGACTTGTTAGTATAAACAGTAGCAAGCTGTTTCAAATTTTAACAGTGCCAACATAATATGGAGACTGGAGCTGTGCAAGGACCAAGACATTTTAATAGGGGTTTGAATGTGTAAAGATTAATCAAGAAAATAAAACAATGAAGAATATGCTAAAATTTCAGATAATTTTCTTGTTCCAGTGTTATCCGTCTGTTATTCACAGCGTGTGGTGGTGGATCCCCTCTTTCCCTCGGATGATTATTGATGATGTACATTTACGCTTTTGCAGGTTCTTAAAACAAGGGATTACATCCATGTAGAACAGTTGAAACCCTTTGACAGTATCAATGTAAAGCCACGAGCAAAGCTCATGAAATCAGACTTCTGATCTCGGTAGGAAAGACAGAAACAGTTGATAAGGTCAATGTAGGTCTAGTTCAGCCAATGCTCTGAACGAGCAGGGTTTTTTTTTTTTAGTCTCGCTTTCTATCCTATTTATTTCTTCTCTAAATTATTTCCTTTATATTTAGCTGGTGTACCTGATAGTTTAACGATGGCGTAGAGTTTTGTAGCGTGGATCGTGTGTAAATACGTGTATCATATTAACACTGCAATTGAAGATGCTAATTTATTTGTTTGCCTGTACAATCACTGTGCAATTTGTTATTTGACAGGTACACTTGACTGCTAGTTTCTATTAAGAAATAATTTCCATTATAATTTACTAGCAGCAATATTGACAAATTAATCTTTTGGTGTGTTGACTTTTATTTTCCCTTCATCTATTGGTAATGTTGCGATTACTTTCATGTATCCTAATATAAATTAGTTCAATTTCAAGAACGTTTAGTTTATTCATTTTCATGCAAATACCACCGAGCTATTGGTCTAACTATAACTAAAATCATATGCTTTGCAGAGGTCAAAATACTAGTGAGGATGAGAGATCATGGAAAGCTCTTTGCTAAAAGGCAATATAGAAGTACATGAAAGTAGTAAATATAATCCAGGGTTTGGCATGAATATCAAGTCAGGTAGGGTGGGTGTATCAAATCAAGAACACTTAAAATTATCAAGGTAAACGACGCTCAAATTGACAAGATAGAACATTACAAGCGAGAAAGGATCTCTCCAATCTTTATTTACACCCTTGTCCTTTTTACCAAACAGATGACAAGTACAATCCCTCCCCTTTCATCAATCTTTTCCTCAATCCCTCCTTCACAAATTAAGTGTAAAATTGAAAATTATATTTGAGGAGTGAAACTAGTGCGGGTAAAATTCTTGATCCAAAAAAGTTAAGTTTGCTACGATAAAATTTAAACTAACACTGTTAATTTCTGATCCACGGTAACTAGAATCACAATCACTACACTGCACTATCAAACCGGCAACGATGAAGCTACTCTCAAGCAATTGTTGTGACTATGCACCATCTGCAAGTGTCCTCTTTGAAGTGCTGATGTACAGAACTGCATCAAAGGAGTTCAAATATGATCATCATCATGCAATCCTTGTAGACAGTTAAGAAATTACATTTGAAAGACAGGTTACTACCATTATTTCCTCGGATGAAAGCATCACCATATTTGTTTTTCAGTTGGCCATTTACGTATTCCTCTGTTTGTTCCATTGCTATGTTCATGTACCCATCAAGACAAGCTAAAATACCTGAACAAAAGACAATTGCTTGTAATAATAAGTATAACTATGGAAGAAAAAAGAGATGAGAGCATGCTCTCTAAAACGAGGGAGATCCAGCTGAAGATCAAGCAACATCATAACTATTTGACATCTGATTATTAGGGTCATCATACCATATAAACACATCCTGAAAATCCTTGGATACAATCTAATCATAACCAAAAATTCTCTTGACCAAGCAGCCCTGGGTCAAATTTGAAGGCATGGGAGAAACAAACAAAAGCTGCAAACTTTAAGATGTCAACCAATTAACATGTCTTTATGTTTTCTAAACAGTTATCCTACTTCTGAACAGCCTTGATGAGTAACAAGGAAAGGAAATTCTATTGATCTCAACCATGGACACCAGCAGGAAGGATTTATTTATACAAAAATGCTCTCCTTGTAATTTAATCCTCTCCTCATCAATAACATGGCATGACTTCACGAAAAACTAGTGGTTCACTCAAGAGCAGCAGACTTTTTTAGTTCACAGATATGTTGCACTGATGATCAATGGCCACTTGTCTGTTGTACTATAGCGTGACATGAAGCATATTAGAATCCATGTGGATGTGGCTCAAGTAGTATTCCATGTGAGTTTTGTTGTAGGGGTTAAGTTTCAATATTCAAGAACAGCACACATCAATTTCCAGAACGTGACACTTCATTAAAAATATGAAAGAAAAAAATAACCATTTTCTGGGAAAGCAAGAAGCTAGGTAGCTGTATTTTAGATAAAAATCCACCATTGCATCCATGTTGTAAGATATAAAGATAAAAACCAGCAGAAAAGGGTATAAGAGAAAGAAAAAATAAAGACTTTACAGATGAGGTTATACAGAGAGCACGGATAGTCAATTAAGCAGGGAGAAAACGACAGACCTCTATAATCAACTCCAGAATTGAGCTTGACTACAACAGGGCGGCCGCGTATAGATTTGAGGAAATCAGCAGGTGTTTTCGTGGTGGTCGATCCCTTCTCTCCTCCACTTGACATTTTTTTTTTTCAACTTTTCTGCAACGTACACATTAAGGAAGGCCAACAAGGAAACAATCATACATTTGACAAAGAAAAGACCTAAATAAGGTTAGCACGTCAACGTTTTTGAATGACCCACAAAAAAAAACTTAAATCAGAAACCCTAATTTCATACCTGGTAAAGATTAAAGTAGTAATAATAATAATAATAATTGGAGAAGAAGATGGAAATAGTGGATTATATTTTTATTTCTTACCTGAGTTTGTGCAACGATCTAGTGTTTTTGCAAGTAGGGAATAATAATAATGCAGTGCCTCTCTCACACTCACTGCCTCTTTCCTTCAATTTTATGCTTCGCTCGTCTTTTTCACGCGGACGACTAGTCGTCTGGTTATTCATGCTTCTTTCCCGAAACTAGTGCAACGAATACAAACCATGGCAGCTGTGGTAATTAAATGCAATCTTTTGGGTCTTTTATATTTCGATAAATCATTGTATGTTACGCTGCACATTTTCACTTTTTCCCTTTTGTGAAAAAAATTCAATAACATAACATTTAGTTCACTCATATTTACAAGTATTTGCCACCACTCAGTTTTTTTCACCCATCGACTCAAATGCCCTTTCAAAGTCTAAAAGCAAAGATAAATGTTAGTTAATACAGTTAGGTTTTGAGAACTGGCAGTCTTCTCAAGTTTTCTAATCCTAGAAACACCATCTCTTCGTAACCTTTTTTTTTTCCAGTGATTTGTTTCACGCAACATACAGGTGACTGAGCCTTGATCAAATCAAATTATCAGTGTGGGAAAAAGAGAAAGGAGAGAACCACGATTTCATTCTAATATATATTTTCTGAGGGTCCAAATCCATATCCTATGTTATCATGCTTCTATGTACATAAATATAAACCTAGGGTTTTTGGGAAAACAGAGATGTCCTGTGACCTCCGCAGAGAAATGTTAAGGCAATGTATATGTAAACCTTCATTGAAAATAAATAGGCAGATTTGTCTTTCAGATTTTGTTAACATGCACGAATAATGGTATATATTTTGCAGCAGCATAGCCATGCATAACGTCTGCTAGTTTTTTTTTTTTTTGGCTGGCAAGAAGTAGCAAAGAAGAGCTAACCGTAACCAGTTAACCATAAGACGTCTGATTAACTAAAAGATGCAGTTTCAGACATAAAAGAAGCACATAAGAAGTCCCTTCTTCGTGGAAATCTAATAATACTCTGACTAGACAGGATTATATGAGGCTGGCTAGTTCAATAAAAGATGCAGTTTCAGACATAAAAGAAGCACATAAGAAGTCCCTTCTTCGTGGAAATCTAATAATACTCTGACTAGACAGGATTATATGAGGCTGGCTAGTTCAATAAAAGATGCAGTTTCAGACATAAAAGAAACATAAGAAGTCCCTTCTTCGTGGAAATCTAATAATACTCCTGACTAGACAGGATTATATGAGGCTGGCTAGTTCAATAATCCTGTTTTGCAGCTCATTAAATGCTTGCTTAAAAACAGGAGTTTATTTTTTCTACTAGCAGTATAAATACATGACGTCCATCACTCTTCTTTGCCGCTTTTCCCTTCAACACCTTTTAAGAATCGCAAGAACCAATAAGCAGAAGATTTTGGGTGCCGAGAGAGCCCATTCTTGTAATCCACATACACCAAACCGAAACGCTTGGTATAACCTTGAGCCCACTCAAAGTTGTCCAGTAATGACCATGCAAAATATCCCTTCACTTGGACTCCATCCCTGTTGGTGCAGTTTATAAACAGGACTGATTATTCTTTCTTTACAGTTACAGACATTATTAACAAATTATTCAATATGCAACTCATTTTGATTTGATTTATAACGTCAATGACAATTGCAAAAACTCCCACTTGTATATAATTAGGCATCGATCTCCAATACACCGCAAAAATATGAGAACACATCAATCAATACACTCAAGTCTATGACATAATAATAGTTAGCAACTCACTTGATTGCCTGAGCAAGTGAAGCAAGGTATCCTTTAAAATAGCGAACTCTCAGATTGTCATCTAGAACTTCATGAAGTGGGGCATCAATGTCCTCGTCATCCATACCTGTCAAAACAAGTACAGTGAGGTTCAAGAGAATATTGATGCTGGTTTATTTTGTTCAAGACTCCATTTGGGAAAATACCAGATAAGAATGCACAAAGAAAGTTCTCTGGCTGGTAAACCATAAACCTATATCCCAACTTATAAGACTCTAAGGTTGTGTCTCGCCAAACACAAATATGAAGGTGGTATAATATTTAAAGTGCGAAAATAACAAAAGATATCATTGACACCACATAGACTTCTAATTGACAGACAAGTGTAAGAAAATACCATTCTCTGTAACATATATTGTGGGATTGTTGTATTTCTGAGCTAAGTAATTGAGAACCTTCCGGAGTCCCCAAGGACAAACATAAAGCCACTCTGATGCTGCCTGTCATTAGAAAAAAAAAAATTCATCATCAGACTGGAAGAAAGGATATTTGACGTGTGCAAATGTCTGTGTGTGTGCCCGTGTGCATACATGCAAGCAAGCAAGCAAGCAAGAGAGTCATACCTTCTCACCAATTGGCTCGCCCCCTTCAAATTCAACTGATGATAGCCAACAGCAGTAGAAAATGAGAAAATTAAGCATGAAAAAGTTGGAAATAAGCTGCAGGTAATAGAGATTTACCTTTTCTCTCCATCGCTTGTGCTTTATAGTAATAGGATTCTTCAGGGCTTTCTGTTGCATGAGTTATGAACCTTGAAGTGTAA
This sequence comes from Populus alba, assembly GCF_005239225.2. Lineage (NCBI taxonomy): Eukaryota > Viridiplantae > Streptophyta > Magnoliopsida > Malpighiales > Salicaceae > Populus > Populus alba. The sequence continues at coordinate 17,116,470 of NC_133293.1, forward strand.
TGATTTAGACCTACAAAGTCCATTGGGTTTCTAAGCAACTCCTTATCTTCCTCTGTGAATTTAGGGAGCTGTTCTCCCAGTATTTCACGCATAACTTCTGGATAGTCTCCGTAATATAATGGATTCAAGTACCTGTCGGAAACAGTAAAAGGAAAATAGCACTTACGAGAAGTCGCTAAAGATTCCAAAAGTTACAACATTTTGCAAGTGTTTGGGCATGAATGAACCATTCAGGATAATCATTAAGCAAGTGGCTACTATATTGGCATGGTCTAAAGCCTGATGAGTTAGATACTCAACAGAAAACAACTGCTTGCGGTTTAAATTTGGGATAATGAAGAGGTTGGATAATAATATTTTACAGCTTCTTATCATTTCTCACCCACCCCCCTAAAAAAATGTAATCACGCGCTTGCATAACTCAATAATCATGCATTAGTGTGAGTCTGAAACAGTAAATAGTTCAGTAACCATTAACATAACTGATTTTCAACCTAAAAAGTTGCAAGGAGAACTACCATCCAAGCTGAAATTCGAGACGTCGAGATGCTGCAACTTTATCTTCTGTTTTGTTTGAAACAGTTTCTGCCCATTCACAGTCAACGACCAATCCTATTTGTCCCCCTTGCTTGTCCTGAATAAGATATCAGCAGCAGCAGCAATCGGTCAAGCTTTGAATGATTTAAAAAACAAAAAAGCAATTGACATAAATTTTAACTGATTCTTCCCTCTTACAAGTTCATTTCTCAACTGATGAGGCAGTGCAAATGCCTGTGACGAACCAGAACCTTGCCCTACAGCATTAATAAGTGTCTAAAAGTGGCCAATGTCCAGCATCTTTATTGACCATGTATTAAGTAGTTTCACCTATTGCTATTTTCTTGGAAGATAAAAACATTCGTGTTCAGATATCTAATAAATACATCAAAGCTTAGTGGAGAAAAAAAAGAGTGGATACAAATAAGAAAAAAGTTCATTCTATTACTTCGGCAAATGATGTTGTGAAACTTTTAGTGAAGCCAAATAACAACAGATTTGATATACTCAAATGGTACTCCCGGACACACTAGCTTCATTTACATTAACTAACACTCTGTTTAGAATACCACAATCAGTTCGAGAACATTTTGGATAATGCAAAAGAATGCAATAATCAACGCAGATAAAAATACAAAACTGAATAGTGTAATTGAAAGTGATTTATCGAGAAGATAAAATGATTAGTTCAAACAGGAAACAATTTGCATCATACCTTGTACTTGTTTCGGTATATGGAAACAGCTGCTGCATGGGCCAAGATCTGGTGGTGTGAAGCCAAATAAGGTTCTGTTGATGGTTGGTCATGTCTTCCAGGTGCAAAAGCCCCAGAGTCATGACCATTTATTGCTGTTTGGAGAGGCTCATTAAGTGTGATCCAATGCTTAACTCTATCACCAAAACTTGCAAAACAAGTATCTGCATAGATTGCAAAATATTTTCTGGATGTTTGCAAAGAAAAAGATCATATGGATCATTAGTCACAAAGCTAAGCAAACGTTGCTACTGAAGTCACATGAATGATGCAAATGTTTTTTAATTTATTATATTTGTTATACTGAAGTGCGCAAGTTACACATAACCACATCTTTTTTCAGCAATTGTACTATATAACTCACAATTAAATAGGCAGCTACCATACACCAGATTTCCTGGTCCTGGTAAAGAAGCACCTACAATCACTTAAGGACACAAATCTCACACATATATACCATGTAGAAAAGTGAACAGGTTCCAGGCTCAAATTCTAATGAATTAAAATGACCTCTGTAACTCACCCAAATCTCAATTCCTCAGAGGGGGACATCTCACATTTGGATCACAAGCGTATTGGAATATTCTTATCTTTTTGGTGGTTTGGTTGCTTTAGGATATTCAAAAGATCTTTTTTTTTCCCCTCATGTTTGGTGATCTAGAGAATTTTGTCTGACAGGATGGAAGGATTGAAATTCTTCCTTCTACATTTTGCTTCTTCCCATGTATCTTTTGTTATCCGGTCATTTTTCTTATTTCATGTTATATTTATTCAGCTTCTTCTCTGATCCTTATCTCTTTCTTCTCCCTCTTTCTCTCCCCATCTGCCCAACAAGAAAAGAAAATCCTTGGATCTGAATCTTTTACATGTTTAAATCACATGAAGCCTTCTAGACCACAGTAGCCTCCTTTCAGCTTTAGCATATGGGGTACTTTTATTCAGAGCAAAAGGAAAGTGTGGAGACCCAAAAAGCACAAACACTGCTTGAAATTAAGCAACTTCTGAAAAATGATTTTATTACTGACCAAGTAGTTGACTTAAAGCCTTCTTTGCAAACAAGGGACGAATTAGAATGGGGATCAACCAAGTTTCTATTGCTTGATCAACTTTCTTAAAAATTCTATTTTTAGCACACAATTGCAAGGAGTTGCAGCGACATTAATTACAAGTCACAACATATAACAGCACAGTAGGAGAAGTGTAGAAGGACTCACTACTTTTCCTTTTTCACATTAATAAGCTAGTCTCAAATAGAGAAGAAAGGGTGAAGCTGAGGTCATCGCAAAATAATTCATGCTAGTAAGTGGATGCATTCATTCTTTACCATATTTGGCAGACACAATAATTGTTCAATTGTCATAGGTGAGAAGTATATTCATGAACATATTTCCATTAATAATTGATTTTTTGAGGATAGCACTACTTACACAACTTCTTTATTTAACCACCCTTCCATTGACTCCTGAAGATGCAGGGGAAGGTCCCAGTGGTACAAAGTTACATATGGCTGAATACCTACACAAAGTAGTTAAATATGAATTAATGATGCAACAAGACAGAAATCAAGAAAAAATCAACTTCATAGTTCATACCCTTTTCAAGAAGAGCATTAATGACGTTATTGTAGAAAGCAATCCCTTCATCGTTGACTTTGGTTCCCAAACCATCTGCCAGCATGTAAAATAAAAGAATAAATGAAAAGCATTATTGCAGTAGTTAAAGGACTTCAAAAAATTATAACAGTAGTTATTTCCTCCAACTGCTAACAATGCAGAGAACTAAATGGTTAAAACTGAATTCATCAAGGAAGCACATACCGGGGAAGATTCGAGACCATGATATGGAAAATCGATAAGCATCAAACCCCAGTTTGGCTATGATCTCAATATCTTCCTGTATATCATTAATGAGTTTTAGAAACTAAAATCTGAAAAAGTAAAAAAGCATGGCACAAGGAGACATGAAGAAGTATCTCTAACCGTTTGTGTGTATATGTATGACATGAATACTAATGGCACAAATCATCAATAACATTGTCCATGCTTAGCTAAAATTTGCTGAGAGGTCATGAAGCATGCCATGGAGTGGTTACTGCCAAAGCTAACAAGCTACCAGAGAGGCAATAAAGAAACACCATCCAGCATGCTCCATGCCACATCAATGAATGTCAGGGAGACAACAAGGAATAAAAGAAAATGCAGGCCACTCGTTGCTAGTTTTGTTGATGCTGACCTTGTATCGATGATAATGATCCACCGCTACATCACCATTGCTTCCATCAAGTATGTTTCCTGATAAAACAATAGTGAGAATTTTATAATCAAGGTCAAAGACTATGTAAAAAAATAACACCATGGGAGCAGTTCACTATAAACTTGTAATCAATACACGATAAAGTCATGTATCTATTTATTTAGTTTGGAATTTTTTTACCTTTAGACCGCGCAAAAGCGTCCCATATAGAAGGACCCCTGCCACCTTCGTTGCTGGCTCCTTCAATCTATAAGCAAGTAACAAGGAGCTTAATTCAAAGAGTGCAAGTTCTTCGTAACCAATACACACACCATGAAACTATAACTATGTCTGGGACATCAACAATTGAGATCCACCAGAGAGAACAATATATCAACAGAGAGAGCTGGATGATCCCTTTATGAGCGAGAGAGAGGGGAGAAGGCAGAGAAAACCTCTGTTTTCTGAATCCAAACTAAGCAACTTTTTAATCAATTGAACTCATCGATCATCACTGTACCCTAATAGAATCAGTATCGAGCCTCCTTGCGATAAGGAAAGTTGCCCGCAAAAAATAAGAAAAAGCCCTTAAAAAATTTCCTCGCTTGATCGTCAAAAACTAGCACAAGGTAGGCATGATTTCAGAGGATAAGAAGCAGAGGTGAAAAAAATGTAGTAGTTTTAGAGAGAGCTAAATAAAATCTTTTATTTTTATATATTTGATGAATAAGAGCACTGAAAAAACATCCAAAAAATAAAATCAAACAACCAAAATGAACAGTGGATCAATCAGTCACCATCTTTAACAGCATTGATATTATCTACACAATCAAAACTGTCATACAACCCAGATCAGAACTTGCCACCAATTAACAGAAATAAAGACACGGACACAATGGGGCGCCTACCTGATAAGCAGAAGTGGCAACTCCAAAGATAAAATCAGGAGGGAAGTCAGAGCGGGACACTTCTTTCTCGTTCAAATATTCATGTTCCTTCAAGAACTCCTCTTTCTTTGCCATTTCTATTTCTTTTTCTTGTAGCCGTGAAGAAGAACGACTGGGAACCAAGTGCAGCTATTATTGGGAACCAAGTGTCACTATTATATAGACCATGGAAGTTTGGTTTTTGTTATTTTTTAAACTATTTTTTATTTATAAATATATTAAAATATTTTTTTTATTTTTAAAATTTTATTTTTAATATAGTATATCAAAATGATTTAAAAATACTAAAACATATTAATTTGAGCATATTTAATAGTGTAGTTTCGATTTGTTTTTAAAATATTTTTAACTTAGATATACATTAAAATAACATATTTTTTATATTTTAAAAATTATTTTTGATATTAATACATTAAAATAATTTTAAAATATTAAAAAATATTAATTAAAAATTAAAAATATATATTTTAAAAACACAAAAAACAAACCTATCCATTACACAAGAGGAGAAGACTGGGACGGAAGATTTGCTCTAAAAAAAACATATTTTAAAATGATATCACATTTTTATTATTATCATATTTCCAAACATCTGCACTATTGAAACGTGAAAGGCGTAATTTCCATTTAAATGTATTGTGAACAGTCATCATAGATTGTAATGTCGGAGAGCAGATCTTGAGGTACTTACTATAATCTGTCTTCTTCTTTTCTTTTTCTTAAAGAAAATATCCTACAATCCACAATTTAGACAGTGAAGGATTAAAAATAATAGTTAATACTTTTAGTTTAATTAACAAAAAATGATAAGGAGGTTGTTGGCACGTACAATCTCTTTTAATGTCACGTGCAGTCTTTCATAATAATATTAAAATTGAATTGGTGAGCTCTTTGATGGTGAGGCGGTGTTTACGGCGAAGCGCAATAGATTTTTAATGGACTTTTTTTTTCTTTCTATTGAGTATGATATTGGTATCTTATTTTTCTATATATAGTTAATTATTGCCAAATTTTTTATTGTTAATATTTTTTATATATAGTTAATTATGTATTATTTTTTATTTTTTAAAAAACTCTAACGTAGTCTCAACATTATTTTTCATGTTAAAATAAAAACACTGTCTAAACATTATTTTTTTATATTAAAAAAATCACTAGGTACACAGGTCCTGCTAATTTTTATTTTTATTTTTTTGTAAGCGGGGACGTGAAGACAAAAATCCATCATATAAAACAATAAAAATCCATCTGAAACTTCTTTTCACAATAGGTTTTGTCTTTAAGAATATATTTTCCCGGGAGGGACCAGATCTTGATGCTATATACATGTGACACTAATTATTATTTTTCTTGGCCGATAAAAAATAATAATATCATCATAGCCTTCCGTACAATATGACTAGTATCTCCTGTGTACAACGTTGATAATGATGACTATGATTATTTTTCAATATTAGAAATTATCTTTCTTTATTATAATTTAGTAATGATTTTTATTAATTATTGTTGAAATAATAATATTTATAAAGTAAAAGATAATATTTTTAGTATTAATACCTTTGATTATAGTAAAAATAATAATATTCATAACACAAATAATGCTATTTTTTAATTCCAAGAATATTTAAAACATAAATAATAATTTTTTTATATTAAAACTTTGAATTATTACAAAAATAATAATATTATAACACAAATAATAATATTTTTTATATGAATATGTTGAATTAAAAAAAAAATTAGAACACAAATAATAATATTTTGATATGAATAATTTGAAGTAGAAGAAAATAGTAATATTTAGAACACAAATAATAATATATTTTTTTTATGAATACTTTGTATTATAAGAAAGATAATAATATTCACAATGCAAATTATAATATTTTTTATATCAATACTTAGAAGTTTTGAATATTTTTAATAATATTGCGCAACAAGCTTACCTTTTATTTTTATAAAAAAAATCATAAAAAATCATAATATAAATAATAATATTATTAGAATATTATTTTCTTTCAAATTTATTAATTAATTTCTTAATAAAATTAAAGATAATAAAAATAATAATAATTCTAAAATAAATAATAATATTTAGAATCCTAGGATCCAAGAACCATGGGTCTTGATGAAGGACCCAATGTAATTGGGTTCTTACGCTAGATCTATTTATCGTGGATCCTGACGTCGGACTCATTCCCCTTAAATCCAATGCCAAGTGTGCACTGAGGGTGCCCATCCCTCAGGCAATAGTCCGAGCGTCACGTGTGTATAGAGGTGAGCCCAACAATGAAGCAAAAGCCCAGGCTCCACATGTGTGTAATGGGGTCTGCCAACACTGAGACAGGAGCCCACCCTGCCGAGTAACATGACCAAACTCTGCTGGCTCCCTTTGGAAGGGAGTTGGGCTTGACTTGGTAGTCTGACCCAACAACTTTAAGGTCTAGCTGCCAAGCTAGACCCAATAGCTCTTGGGCAAAGGATATAATACCCCGACTGCAATTGTTGACTCAAAATACAGCAGAGCAACACCCCTCGCCAAAATCTCAATTGTCCATTTTCTCCTCACTCAAAAAGATAACCCCACTCCCTGAAGTCTTTTCAGTTCTCTGTGATAAGGGCAGTCCTGCCATTACGCCTCCTCAACCCACAACGTTTTTAGCAAAGAGAAACCCCAAACAATACAGTTTACAGTGAAAGCACTCACATGCTACAGTACTCGCACGACAGCAGTGCAGAATATGTAGTAAAACTACTATGCAAGTCCACAGTGAATTGTGTCTTGGTCCATAGTGCATATTAACCATAAAATTACAATGAATTATGTTTTAATTTAAAATGCATGCATGTACAATGAAAAACCCACGTGTGTTTTAGAGTTACTGGTTGCATGACCTGCGCGATGTCGCAGGTCATTTTTTATTGCATAAAAAGTATTAAAAAAAACAAAAATTTAAAAATCTTGGGTTTGGCTGAAACGTCTGACCTAAGAGTAATATTTATAATATTAATAATAACATTAAATTTGCATGATCCAAGTTTAAGTGATCTTGGCTGCAACACCGGACCCAAAAATATTGGATGTGGGTCTGGCTATAAGATTATGTCATAAATGTGTAATAATTAAATAGATTAATTAAAAAAAACAAAGAAAAAAAAATCAATATGAAGAAAAAAACTAACAAAGAAAAAGAAAAAAAAATGAATTAACTAGGTTAACTCTTTAAACCAGATTATCTTGTAAAACCTGGAATTCGCGTTATGAAAATTTGATAGCTAAATAGAAAAAAAATGACGAATTTACCTAAAATTAACTGGGTTAACCTATCAAATCAAGTCAACCTGTCAAACCCAGGATACGTATTATGACAGTCTGATAATTAAATAGAAAGAAATTTAACATTAACAAACTAAATTAAGTAAAAAAATTAATTAAAAAATAATCCGGGTTAACTCGTCAAATCAAGTTAACCAATCAAACCTAGGATCCGTATCATAAAAATCAAGTTAACCAATCAAAAAAATTCATTAAAAAAAATAAAAATAAAAAAATAGTTATATAATATAATATAATATATTAATAAGTAAATATATTAAAGGTGTGGGAAAGCTACAGTAGTTTTCCCACACCTTTCGAAGTATTAATTATAATGTTAATGTTTTTATATTAAAAAAATCACTAGGTACACAGCTATCCGCGAGCCACTAATACTAATACATAATTAGCTAACATCCACTGAATATATTTTATTGAATATATATCAATCATGGGTTCCACTAAGAATTGTTTTTTTTTGTAGGTGGGCAAGTGAAGACATAAATCCATCATATAAAAAAATCCATCTGAAACTTCTTTTCGTCGTGATACAGCAAGATCATTATAATCACACTGATAACTTGTGTTTACATCCTAATTATATGATAGGTTTTTTATTTTTATTATTTGTAACTGTAAGTATTTTAATCAGTTTATACCTATTTTAATTAATTATTTTATTTTTTAAAATTAATAACCATATAAATCTTTAATAATTTTAAAATTTATGATATTTGAATTAATAATTTTCAAAAAATAAATTTAAGAATTGACTAATTAAATTATACTTTTTAAAATTTACATGATTAGTTTTTCCCTCAATCTTTAGGTATCATATCATATATTTCAACTAGTTAGATTTTAATTTTATTTTTTAATAATTATAAATTAAAGTTTTGTAAATATTATTAGCGATTTATATAATTATTAATTTTAAAATTTATAAAATTAATTAAGATAAATAAACTGTCAAAAATTATAATAATTAAAAAAAAAACAATAATTGCCTGAATGTGATGATGGACGCGCCCACAACGGGACCCCCTTCTTCCTTCTTTCGCTCTTTTTCATGGTGCTTATGCAGCATCATCGGCTCGAACTCCATTTCTCTATGGCTACTTGTAAGATATCCAGAATCAAATCTCACACGCGCCAAAAGTGAAACGGGTTGAGAAAGGGAGAGGATTGACCTTCTTGCGTGACCCAATATGCTCCTTTTTATTTTTTTAATCGAAGGCTTAATATGTTTTTAATTCGAATGAAAGAAATTGATTGATGGGAGATAAAAAAGGGAGCAGGAGCCAATCCCCGCTACAAAGCTTGAAAGCAAGAGGGAACAAACTGTCTCCCCGTTTAAATCCAACGAGAAAGGGGACAAGAGCTTGACTCTGTAACTGAAAGTCATAATAAAGGTAACTGAAAGTCATAATAAAGGTACCTTCCAGGGTAACTGAAAGTCATAATAAAGGTAACTGAAAGTCATAAAGCTACCTTCCAGGGTAACTGAAAGTCATGAAGCTACCTTCCAGGGCTTGACTCTGTAGCTGAAAGTCATAAAGCTACCTTCCAGTTGCCTGGTGGGAACTTTCCATGTAATTTCCTAAAGCTTTTGTATCCAATGAGGATGTGCCCGAGATGGTAAATGGCAGACAACTGTATAGTTCTCAAGAACACACAATTTGCTCTAACTTCTTCTTTTTCTTGTTTTTTTGGTAAGTGTAACAGTACTGGAACCATATCTATTTGGGTTTAGTTTTCTCTAGCAACGTCAAGCGTAATAAGGAACCTCTTTGCTGCATGAGCAGCCCTTCTTTTTCTAGTCCTAGCCAACCATACTTGCAGAGCTAGAGAAAGCAACGATTACCGCGTTCCTTCTTCTTGCGGTAACATCCATAAAGCTACCCCTTCTGGTTGAAATCCGATCCTCAAAACTGTGGCAACAAAGAGTATGAACTAGAGTGCGAGAGCTGCCGTGCATTACTGTACTTGATGAAAAAAGAAGACGTTATTGATGGTATTGGGTCAGCAACTTTTTTTAGGATTCACTGGAACGTTGTGCGTCTGGGACGGATAAAAATCAATTGCTCTTTGAGACACTAGAGTGGTTGTGTTTCAGTCAGGAGAGCCTACGGCTGAGCATGATTACCTCTCTATTTTGATGGTAGAATTTCACCTGTGCTCCTGCATAGGATGTCGGAAAGATTGTCTCCATTCCAGTGCCTGTTTGATTTGATTTTCATCATTTGTGAAGATGTGTTTGACAGAAGCTGAGATTCAAACAAAGCTGATTTTTTTACCTCTAATAGATGGTGAATGTTAAGAACATGAACAGCAGGAATGCGCATACATGACACCACATGGGAGTTCTACGGCACTTCCACCAATCATCGACTGGTGCAAGAGGCATCACTTTGTTCTGCACCAGTTCCTCATGACATGATGATGTGTCAAAAGCTCCCATCAACATCCAACGAGTACAACCAATCAGAGATGATAAGAACTATTATTTTATCAGAGACAAGCCATTGAAAAAGTTGAGCTTTAAACACGGCATCCATTTTAAAAAACATCACTATCATTTACAATCGGAAATCACATCGGAAGCTTTTCTTCCCCCCTCCTTTTTTGTCTCTTTATCATGGATATCAACTTCTATTTTGGTAAAAATTAACATCAGGAACGCAGCAGTGTAACTGCAGCTTCAAAGTTAACTCAGTCAGCTTCAAGTTCAGCACCAAACTGCTCCAATCGAGCTGCATCCTCATCATGATCCCGGACCAAAGCATGATTAATTAATCCGTCATCCTCGCTAGCATCTATCTGTCTTCCGCCAAACCTAAATAGCAACAAGACAAACCGTAACATAATAGTAGTAGTAGTAGTAATTAGAAAATTTAGATGATGTAAGAAAGATTGAGAAATGCCAAAGCATTAATCCATATTGATTTCATTTGATAACACATTCTTGGGTTGATCTACAACACTATTCTGACAGAATGTTTCATAGAATGCATGCTTCTTTCGGATTCACAACATGATAATCACCTGTACTGTATGATAACACATTCTTGGGTTGATCTACAGCACTATTCTGACAGAATGTCTCATAGAATGCATGCTTCTTTCCGATTCACAACGTGATAATCACCTGTACTCTATGATATTGGAGATGGTGGCAATTTGCACTACCCAACAATATTTCCAAGCAAACAACAAAAACACTGAACAAGTTCTAGCATCCAACATTGTGTTGTAAATAATGCATCGTACACAGTTACGACAACAAGTGTGAGCTCAAGAAGGCAACCGTAATTTTACCACCAAATTGTATGCATGTATAGGGCCCCATATATGCATGTTTCAAGTATAATTCCATTTCCCTCAAACCCACCGTCAGATGCAGTCCTCTATTCAATTTAGTTCAAGCAAATCAAATTTCAAGAAGGTTTGATATTGAAAGTATTCACTTCATATTGTGACAAATTGTTCATATTTTGTATTGCATGAATTTTCTATTTCAAAAAACTTATGTAGATAAGCACTTGGAATTTATCATTTATGATCCATATATATCATATCTGACAGTTTGATGAAAACCCCGTCTCAGTAGATCTCTTCCCATGTATACATAAATTTATCGATGTCTGACTATTACTGCTTATCCAAAAGTAAAAATAAGGAATCATCATGCCAAACTTGTTACCGTGCTGGTCAATTTCTATGACGGTAATTTCTTCACTCATGTCCAACTAAGTCATTTGAGTAACTACTAATTAACAAATCAGAACATACCATCGCCCATTCATCAATTCTATGCAACTTCGAGCATCCTTTCTGTCTTTAAATTTCACTAAAACAACACCATGTGGATTATTCTCACAGACCTGCAAGCAGAGCCACAAGAGAATATGAGGAGGTGGGGAAAATTAAAATTAGCAGAGCATAAATTAAAATATAGTCAACAGCAACTTGACAATGGAACTCAAAAGTGGTAAGAATGCATTGGTAAAGGAATACAAAGAGAAGAAATATGAAAAGAGGCAGTAGGCAGCCAAGCAAAATCAAACAAAAGTAATATAACGACTTCTGAGCTTCCTGTTGCCATGAAAGGGAAATAATTCTTTTGTAAAGAATTCAGGCTGTATGAAGAGAGGATCTTACTTCTTTTTTTTTTTTTTTTTTGGGGGGGGGGGGGGCTGATAGGTTCCCCTGCTAACTAGGCCCAGGCCTAATTGAAAATAAAGTGGTGATGGAAGAAAATAATTTTCAATTCATGTTTGAAATTGCACAAACTGGTCCCGAGTAATGAAAGATAAAATTGGATACCCAGGAGTTCATAAAAGGTCAGTGAAATCAGTTTTGGAGAATGTAGGACTCTACCAAGTACCAAGAAAGAGTGCAATTAGATGAAATGAACAAAATCTGTACCATTACATGTAGAATGCAGAATTTACCAGCCAGCACTAAACACAAACCAGTGCAAAGTTTCTACTGCATGACTAGTTTCTTTAGCATGATTTGTAACAGGGTATTTAGAAATGCAATGCCTGGCTAAAACATTTTAGTTACCTTGACAGAATCGACTGGACCAAGCTTCGCACATTCCTCTCTAACATCTACCTCAAGCTCTGAACGTAAGCTTTCATCAGCCTATAATAAGAAATTCAAATATGATAATGGTACAAAAATCACTGAACTTACATATACAAAAACAGAATGCAGCAATCCTACCTAAGGGTCCATGAAAAATAAAGAGATGAGATGACATTTTTTGTTGAGAAGAAAGTAAACAGGCTCCAATAAAAGATATCTAAGCAAACAATACTTTTGCAGGAAGTCCCATCCAAACCATAGATGGTTCCACACTCACCCTCATTTCAGAAAGAGTGAACATTTGGCGAAGAACTACAGTAGCTGGAATCGACACCTTGGCATCATCGCGGCCACCTGTAGGATACAAGCACATGATTTCAGATGCATGCAAGGCATCAGATGTAAAACAAACTCAAGATAAAATCCTCAAGGAAAAATCAGAAACACTCATGGAACAAAATTAAAAGAGCTACTTCGAGATGAAAATAAAAGCACGGCATATAATTTTCAAGCCTTCATCCACATCAAATCCACTCAAACCTGGTTCAAGATTTACCGTAGCCTTTTATTTCAATTGTATTGAAGGAATAAAACAAAAACACAGAAATTGTATTGAAGGAAAATTGTATTTTCATGTATTGAAGGAATAAAACACAGATATTCCTCCTTGATTTGAACAAGCCAAAGAAAAATAGCTGGAATTGACCCTTTCACAATCAAAACTTCTTAATGACGGAGTGGTGGTTTAAATCATGGATATTATGCAATGTCATATGAGTATATTTATTTAATTTCAGACAAGAGAGGGATAGAGAAAAGTAACTTTCACTAAGAACCCTTTTCTGCCACATCTACTGAATTATATTCAATGCCTCAGATTGAACAAGAACCTACCCCAACCAAGTATCTTGTCCTCAACCTTTTTCAGCTTCCTTTTCTTCTTGCTGTCTACTTGTTTGGTTATAAATCTGTCCCCTGCATGTATCATGAAGAAGGCTCACTAAAAGTGCACAGCTTTTAATAAATAGATGCAAATAAAATAATTGAAAATCCTTCGGAACATAAGAGATATTATTCATGTACTAATCAATATGCAAACAACGGTAACAAGAATCCTCCTTGGTATTGCAATCTGGAAATTTGAAACATAACGATTTGCGTTTGTTACCTTTCTGCTCAAACTTGGCTTGGGTGACCGACATAGGAATTGTGCCCCCAGGACGTAAAGGTGTCCCGTCCAAAATTTGCATAGCCAAATCAACTGAGGGTTCCTACCATACAAAACTTGCGTATACTCTGAGATACGAATCTTGTCTGTTTCGTGTTGCAAGTACAGTAACACAGTAAAGCAATTACCTTCAAATATGTAACTAGAGCATCTCCCTTTATTCTTCCAGTCTCTTTGTCAACGTAGATCTTCACGCGAGGCTTTTTTGTTTCAGGATCCTACAAATTTCATAACTTGGTTTCTTAGATGTGCAATTCCCAATGAAAATTTTTCTAGGATTAAACATCACAAGTCTGAGAAGCAAATGCACACAAAAACGAGAACCATAAAAAAAATCCATTTCACCTTCTGCTAATGCATGGAGACTGAAAGTGAAAAAATAAATAGTGTGAGGTTGATTAAACATTAAACAGTATTATAGCCTAAAAGATTAATTTTATGATTCTGAAGGTATCATACTGGAACATAAATGCCAGCTAGCAAGTGTGATTTTAAGACAGCAAGATGTGACATCTCAACTATGTCCAGAATAATAAAGCATCAGCTCTAAACCTGCAGAGATGGGTGGTTGTGCAACAAAAACAGTATTTTCCATCCTCTTAATATGTGCGTGCACTTTACAAGTACCATATGCACAAATTCTCTTTAATTTTATCATTATACAACAACAACAAAGCATTAATTGTATCATTTAATTGTAAAAATAAATAACCATATCCAGTCTTATCTTTGTGGAGATGACTTCACCTGACATTTTAAAAGCCTTTCAGGAATATACAAAACAAATTAGCCTTGTCTTTAATGCTCTCTTCTTTTGAAATTTTTTCATCTCTATTCTCTAGTGCATGTATGTAGCACATGATTACTGAATTATTGAATTCACATCATATAGGATGATAGTTGAACATACTCTGCTACATTAACCAACAGATTTGCGAGACATTTTTTAATTGAAAGACTAATGATTATTTAACAAGATTCTTTTCCTGCGCTGCTGAGCCTGGCCTAAGTTAGACTATCACAGGATAAAGGTAAGTCAAGACTTCAACCATGGTTAGATTACGAAAATCTGTAAAATACAAACAATACCTCCTTAATTACCCCACACTTGGAAAATACCTCTACCACCTGCAATGTTTTTCTAAAATTAGTTTCTAGCCAAGATAAAACAATAACACAAGATTAGACAGCAAATAACTTACTTCTTCAGCAGTGACATCATCGGGCAACCCAGTTACATAAACATGTGTATTGACTTTCAATTCAAACCAACTATCAGGGGCCTTATTGGCTTCCTGCAAGATACATAACAAGGAGGTAAGCACAGCCAAAAACATACTATCCAAATTAAGAGACAAACAACAAATATCCCAAAAAGTCATCGTGTAAGCTGCTGTACCTTCATTCTTGTTGTAATTAATTTTGTTGTATATTCAATTTTTATAGTCCCAAAACCCATGAAAATATTTGATAATAATGGGAACAGCAGGCTACAGTGGTATACTGTCAGTCGTTCTTAAAACCAACTTGCATAAACAAGGTTACTAGAAAAGAGGCAAGTTCCATCTTCAATAGTTGTATGACAAAAGAAGATATGAAATAAGATACCTTCTTATCAGCTTGCTTGTCCTTATCAGCTTGCTCATCTTGTAATTTCCTCTTGTCACTACGTTGTGATTCTACTACTTCACCAGTACCATTGGCTTCATCCTTCAGAGAGGCATCAGCAGCATTTACATTCAGAAATACCTCCTCTTGTTCATGGAAAGTCATCTGTTCTACCCCATACTGCCCACTTACACTTGATAGATTATCCTAGAGGATCAGTAGATTATGACCAGAAGATTGTGATCACCATTTCAATCATATCAGTAAGAAGATAGGCCAAATAAAACAATGGTAAAAAAAATGGAGAAAAGAAAAGTAGCATAACCTTTTCAATGCATCACTAGGAAAAAATTTAGGCTTTTTGATGTGATAGAGAGGCAAGAAAACCATAACAAGGTATCCTCAACATTTATTTTTTTTAAAAAAAAAAAAACCACCATGATAGCACCAAGAAATCCAGAAAGATAGCAATGAAAGTTTCAGAAGAGATCTCTGACTTGCCATGATCACAGAGATGATCCTTAGAGACTGCCTTTCGAACAGGAAGTGCTGATCACATGATACAAAATTAACTTTCTTAAGACGTTGAAATTTAGGTTGGCAATGAGTGATAATTTTTATGATATTATCTATTGAGAAGATAATCTTGGCTTCATAGAATGGGCCACCAAAGGGTATGCTTTCTTCCCTAGGAATCCTCCATGTCCAATTGCTCTTACATACCCTATTAATCATATCACTCGAGCCTAAACCCCATTGCTCTTTAGATACAAAAACCTAATTAGTCCTACAATTGCCCTGCACTGGAAATCCGATACACTTTTAGGCCATTCATCAAGCCCGCAACCCAAGAATTCAGCAATGCTGCATTTGATTAGTAATGATATCAAGAATCAGAAAATAAATCATCTCAAAAAGCTTCAAATAGAAAAAGTGATAACTCCCTCCATAAACACTAATGATAAGAAATAATCAACAGATTGCAAATGACACAACCCAAACCTATCCCTAGCCACTTCATATCCCTCAGAGGTGCATGGATATATGTTTACATATGCATGTATATGAACTTCTAAGAAAATAATAAGGTTAATATATGAATGCCAGAAAAATAATGCTAACACTGAATTTGAAAATAAAGTTTTAACAGTTCTTGAACTAACATCGGAATGAAAATGAACCCTCCAAAAGCTACAAAATGACAACCAACCTGAGGAACCCAGGCTCTAAGGCTTCCATCCCACTTGTATGTAGTCCCATCATCATCTGTGAATTCATCCTCACCATCTGGTGGTGACAGAATCCTATCAGAATCATCTATCCCGAAATCATCTCCGGTGTTGCCAGGAAGAGATCCATTTTTTAACCTTTCTGCCTCAGCTTCTGCCTCTTTTACCTCCCTTTGCCATTTCTCAAACTCATCCTCATCATCTTTGGAAGACACTGCAGACAGAACAAAGTGTAAGACAGTCTTTTCTAGGAGCAAGAGGAGAAAAGATGGGGGGAAAGAATCTTCACCTAAAGTAGAATAATTGGCTTTCTGTTCATTGTTAGAATGGGATCCATTTCTCAATCCAACAGATCCCAAAGTGGCCTCTCTGACCTCCTGCAACTTCTCCCCCTCGTTATCATTGTAAGAGAGTGCTGCATGAAACATCCAAGGTTAAGAGCCCCCATTCAGAAGATGGAAATGATAAACATGCTTGTGAAAATACAAAATTGCATTACATATGAGTAAAGATATACAGACAGTATAAACAGGAAGAAAAGGAGACTCATCACCTGCTCTGGAATAATCAGATCCCTGTTGAGAAGTTCCTGACATCAACTCAGGGATTGCAGACAATGGCTGCCAGTCACTTCTTCCTTCGGACCATACAAGTGTACTTTCTAAGAGATACCCATTCAAGAAATGCTCTGTCCAGGCGAAGCAAATAAGCAAAGGAGATGGTTCAATAGCTCATTAGACCAATTGAACATGTTACAGGTGAAACAATTGTCCTGAAACCTTGCTATTGGTTACTGGTAGAACTGAAATTCCAGAAAGCAGAGAAAAAAAAATTCTCCAGTAAATTATAAGCTCCCACAAATGAAATGTCAATACATAATAAACCAACAAATGAAATGTCAATACATAATAAACCAAAAAAAAAGTTACAAGCCCCCTTTTTTCCAGTCTTTCACCAAAACAATTCAAGCATGCTCCTTTTTATTCTTTATTTTTTTTTAA
This sequence comes from Populus alba, assembly GCF_005239225.2. Lineage (NCBI taxonomy): Eukaryota > Viridiplantae > Streptophyta > Magnoliopsida > Malpighiales > Salicaceae > Populus > Populus alba. Next base: position 17,133,915 of record NC_133293.1, read on the forward strand.
CAGAATGGCACAAGGTTTCAAGACAATTATTCCATACTTTGAAACCTAAATAACTTAAAAACAGCATTCAATGAAATACAGAACTAAACTCACCACGTAGCTCAGAAAACACATAAGGTCCAACCTGTTGTTGATCTTCACCGAGTATATACCATCCAACTTCCGCAACTGTGTTGTAATTGCCATCATATCCATTTCCTGCACCTGTACGGTAAAAAGAAGAGAATCCCATTTCACCTCCTTTTAGTTGCATGCAAGAAAACATAAATACAAGCATAAACATGATTACATGAAAACTATTTTAAACCACAATATTTTTCCTATCTATAATTCCTCACAACATTTCCCGTAGCATTACAGAGCCCATCAATGTCAACGCAATTTAAAACCATAAAACAATCAAAACCATTGCCTAGAATTAAAACCCATTATTTATACACGCAATTACACACATAAAAATAAATAAAGCCACAAACTTTTTTATGTGTTTAAGCTATCCTAGGAAAAAAAAACGACCAGAAGATATCCGCAACAACTAGTAAAACCCAGATTAGAACAGAACCCTAATTGACAACATTCAACCTAGTTAAACCTCTTACACAAGTAGTAACGATACATGAAAACAAAAAAAAATCGGTTCTCTGAAGAAATATTATAACATTAAAAAAAATTGTACGAGAAGCTATTATATTTATATAGCAAGTGTCAGTGCTAACCGGAGAATGGTTGTTGTTGCTGCTGGGTTTGGAGATCGACGGAGGAATCTTCCTGAGACGACATCGTTTTTCTTTTTATTGCAGTGTGCTGCTGTTATTATTGGAGACGATGAAAAAAGGGCAGAAGAGTGGAGGGAGCCTAGGTGGACAGGAATCGTATTGTTTGGATGTGACAGTTGTTTTGTCCGACTTTGAGCATAAGGATGTCCTGTGGGTTAAACTGACAGATGCGGTTTGGGAGTACGATAGCTTTTGATTTTCGGGTAGTTTTTTAAATTAAAGTTGAATTTATTTTATATTTTTTTGTTAAAATTTAAAAAGAACAAATTAATTTTTTTAAAATTATTTTATTATGCTAATATTAAAAATAAAAACATTATAAAAAATAAAAAATATATTATTCTAATATATTTCTAAAAAAAATACTTTTGAAAAAAAAATCTATTATATTTTCAAAAACTCTCTTAGACACATAGAAGAATCATTTTGACCATTTAAAATAACTTGTTTTTAGTTTATAAATATTAATTTTTTAAAATTATTTTATATAAAAATTTATCTTAAAGAGTAAAAAACATTTTTTAAAAACCCAGTAAAAAAATTACCGGAATGCCAAACTGCATCGTTGTACTTGTACTGTATCACCAAAGTACTCCTACAATACATATTCCTTCCTCTTTCGAATTTTTACAAAGTACTGATAGAGTTCTTCAAGCTCGTTATTAAAAAAAAAACAGAGAGAGAGAGAGTGGTTTGTACTCCATTACTCGTTTCGATAATATTTTAAAAGAAAATAAATTAATGAGCTGTTTTCCAATAATTGTTTAGGGAGGGAGATCAAGGAATATGATATAAGACTCTGTTTGTTTGCTTGAAAATAATTTTTTTTTGAAAAGTGAATTTTGAAAAAGTATTTTTCAATGTTTGGTAATGTAATGGAAAATAAGTTGAAAAATACTTTTCAGTGTTTGGTTATGTCATGGAAAATAAGTTAGAAAATAATTTATTAATATTTTATTTTTCTCAAGTTTATTAAAATAATGAGTAACAAGTCTTACAAATTAAAAAGTTGAATGAGAATGAAATTGAAAAAAATATATAATTTCATAAATTATCTCAAATAAAATAAATAATAATCAAAATAATAGAGATCAAATCTAAAAAATTAAAAAAAAAATAAAAGATGAAGAAATTAAAATAATAATAATCAACATTTCATAAAATTATTTTAAATAAAATAAGTAACAATCAAAAGAATGAGGACCAAATTTGATAGATAAAAAATTTCAATAAAAATATGATAAGGAAAAAGCAAATAGCAAATAACAATTATAAAAATAAGGACCAAAGTTAATATAAAAATAAAATTTTAAGAGATGAAATTGAAAAATAAATATTCAAAACAAAATATATATAGCAATCAAAAGTTTGAGGATTAAATTTAATATAATCAGCAAATAATGACATTTCTAAATTTTTCACAACTTCCGGAAAGTGTTTTCCCCTCAAATTTTACAGGAAAACACTTTCCTGAAAACCAAGCCAGATTTTTCTTTTACTGGAAAGTGTTTTCCATTGATCAACCTTTATATTGACAAACAAACACAAGAAAGTTTGGAAAATGATTTTCTAGAAACCACTTTCCGGAAAACAAACACAGCTAAAGGAAAAACACTTTCCTGAAAACCAAGTTAAATTTTTCTTTGACTGAAATTGACTGGAAAGTGTTTTTCGTTGATTTTCGTTGACCGGAAAGTGTTTTCCATTGACCAACTTTTCTAATGACAAATAAACACAGAAAAGTTTGGAAAATAGTTTTTCAAAAACTACTTTTCAGGAAACAAACATGAACTAAATATAAATTCATACTCCATACCCTGAATTGTTTGAATTAAAAATGATGCTCCTTTATGAACACAAAGCTCTTCTGTGTGCTCGCACTCGCTAGAAAATTTGCATATCCAAAATGCATTTCTTCACACATGGACGTTTTATTTTTCTTGTGAAGCTCTATGGGTATTTAAGAATATGATAATAATTATTTTTAAAAAATTATAATCAAATATTTATTTATAATATTTTTATATTTTTTAAATTTATTTTTAGTATTAGCACGTCAAAATGATATGAAAATAAAAAAATTAATTTGAAATATAATATAATAAAAAAAAAACAAACAGTTTTCAATTACATCGTTATAATTTTATTTTCTACGCTGCATTTTGTTATAGGAAAAAGTACCCTATAAAATAAGTTTATATTTAATAATAAAAAACGAGTTCTCTTCTAAAATGAAAATTCTTTTCATTAATGGCAAGTCATTTATATTGAGGCCACGTACTATTTTATAAGTATTCGAACTAATAAATAAATTAATGATAAAATCAAAATATTTGATTTGCAAAATAAAAAAAGTTGGTATACTAAAACGAAAAATTAAGATTCATGTACCCCGTCAAGAAAAACTGAAACTTGATATACCAACATTACAATTTTTCTTTAGAACATGTCCTTGTTTACATTGCATGCTTTCTAATCTAATCCGTGAAGTTACACTACATGCGTTCTTGTCCCTTTGAAAGTCGTAACGTTAATATTCTGACCGGCCCGGCGTCTTCTTTTTTTTTTTTTTAAATTCTCGGTGGAGTGTTCTTGACCCTCTGTTTTGAACCATCCACTCTACGGCTATCCAGACCACTTTATTTCAGTCTGGTTTGTTTTTATATTTTAATAATATTTTTAAAAAAATTTATATATTTTTGTTTAAAATTAATATATTTTAGATTATTTTGATTTTAAGATATTGATATTAAAAATAATTTTTAAAAAATAAAAAAATATTATTTAATATATATTTTAAAAAAATAACCATAATACCATTCCGAACAGCAGCTACATGGAATTCCCAAAAACCACCTAGGATCCCACGGGCTATGTGTACACAGCGATTAAAAAGCAAACGGATCATTTCTGGGGTGGGATCCCTTGATTCCCCTCTAACGGTCACATTTCCAAATATGACCGTTGCACCCAGAAAACCCCTCCCTATATTAACTCTCTCTCTCTCTCAAGCCTACACACAAACCAGTCTCTAACAGAACTTTCAGAATCACTTGCAAAAACCACTTGGAAAAAATCATCAAACTTCCAAAAGGGTCTCATCAACTCTCAGAAAAAAATCAGCAAATGGGTGCCAGTATCACTCTAGGCAGCACCAATTCGTCAGTGTCCCAATCCCATTACCACACTCACAGGGTTTTCTTGTTTTGCAACTACATTCTACTTGGAGCAGCCTCTAGCTGCGTCTTCTTAACCCTTTCGCTTCGCCTAGTACCTTCAATATGTGGCTTCTTTCTCATTCTCCTTCATGTCTTCACCATTGCTGGGGCAGTTTCAGGATGTGCTGCAGCGTCTTCCGGGACTAACAGGTGGTATGCTGCACATATGGTGGTCACAGTGCTGACAGCCATATTTCAAGGGTCCGTATCGGTTTTGATTTTTACTAGAACTGGGGATTTCCTAGGGAACTTGAAGTCATATGTGAGGGAGGAGGATGGTGAGGTCATATTGAAGCTTGCTGGTGGGTTGTGTGTGGTGATCTTTTGCTTGGAGTGGGTCGTGCTTACTCTTGCATTTTTCTTGAAGTACTATGCATATGTGGAAGGTGATGCTAATAATGGTGGCGATATTGCTATAAGGAGGAGTGCTAAGGTGCAGCAAGACGAGGACTTGAAAGATTGGCCATGGCCTTTCCAAGTTTAATTAATTTGGGTTTGGATTTTCTGGATGTTTCTTCGAGTACTATGTTCGTGGTGCTGCTGCCACAAAATTCTTTATTTGTTCATTCAATTATACAAGTATCAACTTTTTGGATATTGTTTGAATTGGCTTTTTATGGATGTATACATATAATGGATTGTGCTTAAATTCATTTGTTTTGTACCACTGGTTGATGGAACGATGTTATCACGGGTGCTGTAAATCTGAATTTCAATATTTTACTAAAAAAAAATCGAACTCTTTTATTAGCTGTTTTTTGTTCTTCCAAGCGTTTCCGGGAGTTATTTAAAGAAATTATTTATCAATGTTTGAAATTCTCAGATAAGCTTTTGGGGGCAAAACATGAGCAAGGCCTCTTTTGAATCACGAGCAAGAATGAAAATGCCCAAAAAGCTTCCTTGATCCATCATGGAATTAAAAAAATCACACTACAAGCTTGTATTCAAGATTCTATAGATAAAACGAGGTGTTCAATACATGCATATTTAAGCCAAAGATTTTGCCAACAGTTTCTATATATAGCTTACACTAGATAACAGGAAACTACTGTTAACCGATGCAAGAAAACATGTATCTACAATGCTTTCACCGTGCAGCAGTATCAGTACCAACTTATCACTTCACACCACAGTCCATCAAAACAGAGCTAAACCTGAGAGGCAATTGCCGTGTATTGATCTTAATTAACTATGAGCTCAGAGCTTCAATTCTCGACCAAAAACCCAGCTGAATGGAGCAGTGGATGCTTGCTTGACCCTACCCTGAGCTCTCTCCTCCAGCCTTCTAATTCTTGGAGGCAATCCACATACAAAATCCTGTGCTTTATGTCCCTCACCAGAAAGACCGGTCAGCTTCTCCACTTTCCATCGCCCTACAAGAAATTCCAGAATATCTGCGTAGTCCTTGGCAGTGTAGACCCCAATCCGCTGGGCAACAGCTGAGTAATTCTCAAAAAGGTTATCATCCTGACCATCAAACATCAAGTGAGCTGGCATTGAGATCTTTTTCCTCATCATGTCAGCTAACGCCAAGATGGTGGCATCTGGATCAATCTCAAAGAGCTTCTCCACAATCTTGGTGTAAGCAGTTTCGTGGCGTTTCTCATCTGCGGCAATGATGCCACATATCTGTGCCAGTTTCATATTCCCATGCTCCTTTGCTAGTCTAGCTGTGTTCCCATGTGAGATGAATGTAGCACGCTCTTGAAATGAAGTGTATATGAAACCAAGGTAGGGGTTGTTTTCTGTTTTAGGATCCTGAAAAGCAAAATAATACATTTTTCTTAAAGTGCCGCGTTAAAAGACAAAATGACATAGATAGGAAGGTAAACCTTAGATCAAGGTAATTGCAATGCAGATCATCATATCCTTTAAGAAATTGGTATTGAGAAATGCTGGGGAAGCCTGGCAGGAGATTTAATCAATCTAATCACTGTCATTCCACAAAAATAGCCACTGCTCATCCATACTGAACAGGCGCATATAACAACTACCTATCCAAGCCGAGACATGCATGCAAAGGCAAACAGAAGTTTTTTTCATCAAAGTGTTGTAAGATCTAACCTAAATGCCATTTAATTTGATATTCATACCAGCTAAAACAAATAAATCCAAAAACAATGAGTAATCCAGGCATCTACACCCCTAGAAACAGTAACCAAACTCAATTTAAAGAGTCTAGACAACCAAACAAATTCTTAATATCATTAAAACTGCAGTTGTGTATGGATTATTTCCAGTAACTGGGCAAATATGGAAAACAAATATATGATCCAGTTGCCACGTAAAAATTCTCAGCTATTTGAGCGACAGAAAATTGACACAAACTACTAAGATTTTATGATGCCCTCCCCCTCCTCTTTTCGAATGAAAAGGAGGAAGTAAGTTTGGGTTCACAAGGCAAGTGAATTTGTCAAAAAAAAATCCACCTGGTGATTGGCTATGGTTGTGTGTGCACGTGCAAACTGTGTCACAAGTTTGCACAATTCACAGTGCGAGATAAATAAATAAGGGATCTCACCATTCCTGACCCAATAAGATACTGAATTGTTTTCTCAATATGCTTCATGTCTACTCTTCCAGAGAGGTAAAGATACTTGTTGAGAAGGTCACCATGTCTATTTTCTTCAGCTGTCCATGCCCTTGTCCAAATTGCCCAAGGAGTAAGGCTGGCACCAGTCTCATCCCTAATACCACCATCAAGGGTGTTAAGCATTGTCTGGTAAGTTGGGAGGGCTTCCTCAGTAATCATATCTCCAACCAGCACAACAAAATAGTCATCAGGGAGTTCCCTTGCTCTTTCCCTCAATTCCTTAACTTGATCATAAAATCCATCTGACTCGGGTTCTGGAAGGAAATCTTGTGGCTGCCAACAACTCTCAACAGGTTTTAGGAGCACTAAGAGGTTCTCCTCTGCCCAATTTTCCAAGGATTTGAAAATCTCCAGCTTTTGCGGAGGCATAGAATGGGTCACTTGAACATGTACCTCTTGTGGAGGACATTTAGGCTTCTTCTTTAGATTCTGAACCTCTCTACAATCAGTAAAAAATAAAGTTACAAAAACTTGGACAAGGCAAAAACTAAAATTATAGACAAGATTAACTGTCCTCTGTAATGCTACATAGATATCGTGAGATCACTCCAGCCGTTTCTAATCTGTAGATAGCATGAAAAATTTGGCGTAGTAACAAGTATCCAATTTTTGTGTCCTGAGGGTCATCCCACACTTAATTGCATTAAGAATTGGGTAGAGGTGTAAATTTTGACATGGTGTATGCACACAGAAAGTATTTCCTTTGGCTGTAAATATTTGCATTTACCATGTTTTCCTAGGTGAGCCAAACATGGAAAAATGTTTACCAAAGCATATTTTACATGAAACAAATATGGCCTTAATTGCACATTGCAGTATAGGGCATGCTTCACAACTAATGATGCCCAACGCACCACCTTTAAAATATATGTATACAAGCAATTGTCTCTAATACATTGGTAAGTGACAAATATTCTCTTTAAGATAAGTCAAGATTATTAAATATTTTCAAGAGAAATATCTCCCAGAAAATGAAACCTCGAGGAAAACTATGAATATTCATACATGAAAGACCATAGAGCATCTCACATAGAACGGCCTGTTGGAACACACACGCATATAATGGGGGTGGGAGAGGGGAGCGAATGAATATTAAACGAAACTGAAAATTTGTGTAGCTGAAATTGTGGGGAGTTTTGTGTAGGTGCAGCAGCAAGTTAAACAGTGCAGAGCAGTGGGGTTTTGGGTTGTTCGGCAGGGAATTTTTAGCTGACAATGTAGCAAAGGGACGGAGGAAAGGAGTGACTTGTTTTTTTTCATTTAAGGAAAAAGGTATACACAGAAGAAACAAAACCAAACTCGACCAACTACCACAATATTGAGAGACAATTAAAGTAAAAAATCCAACCACCCAAATCTGTGGAAGTATAGCCCAAACACAAAATGCATACAGCCATATTCAATCAAAGAAAAAAGGTAAACGAGAAAAAAGGTACAAATTCCATGTCAAGAGCATTAACAATCTTTAGAAATAAAATCCTTTGCATAAAACAAACCAATGCAGAAAACAAAGGATTAAAAAAAGCATTTTTGCAAATTGTATGCAGAATATGGTGGAAACTGAAAAATCAAATCCAATAGAAGCATTTATTCAATTATTTCAACATTTTTTTCCACAGAACCTGATAAATTAAAAAAAAAAACATCATATTTTAAATATTTTCTTATAATACAGGCTATATAATTACAAAATAAATTAAAAAACCAAAGCATTGTATTTTTGTTTGCCTTTCTTGGTAGTTCCATCTATATTTTGGTTCGATATGGTTAGTTCAATTTTTATGATTAAAGAACTGAGATTTTGGTTTGGATTAGACATTAACCAACCAATAACCAAATGGGAAGACTGAATGCTCACCCCCTAGATATTACATGAGATAAGCTACCCTGAATTCCGATCTCCAGATCATGTTGTATGACAAGGTATGGAATTTGCGTACTAACAAGCAAGAACTATTTAATCCAACTAAATCAAAGCATCCAGTATAAAAGATGCAGTATAAAATCTGACCCAGCTTCAATGGTTTCTATATGGATAACGGATATTCAATAGCATGAAACAGGTTAAGCCAAGGATAAAGTTACTCATTCCCATCAAAGAAGGCATAGCACATCATGAGAAATCAGAATGGCTTACATCAATCTCAGTACATATAAACTATTTATAAAACACGATTACAAAACACAACTGGTGTATTGAGGGGGGGGGGGACAACAAGCTATTACAACCAAACAGGAAGAAAACAAGGACATGTAAGACTATACAGGAACTGAAACCAGTCAACCAACCGGCCTAGTTCAAAGGAATAAGTTACCTCACAAAATCAGACCTAACTCTCGACGAAGGGGCAAAAAAAAAAAAAATGTACGCCCCCACATGCAGCTCACACGGCACACAAAAAAAATCACTTTAGAATATTACCGTATGCTGCATTATATAATTGTGAAAATGATATTAGCCGTACATGATGTCAGAATTTTCTTCTTTTTTAGGTCCCAGAAATAGACCAATATTTTTCTTCTTGCATGTCTAGCTGATCTTGAATAAATAATTCCGTGCCTCTAGCTTTAAAAACAGTTTTATAAATTATGAGAATCACTGCAGGCATTTTTTTTTTTTTTAAAAAAAAAAGGAAAGAAAAGGAGTACTGTGAAGTAAACTTAGATTCATACCACCTCATAAAAGCATCCTATAATAAAATTAGAGCTCCATGCTGATGCATGCATTCAAGAAATGGAAAAGACAATGTTAACAACATAATCAACCAATCTAATAAACCAACCTCATAAAATGAAAAGCAAAAATCAGCTAAAAAAATGTTAGGAGAAATTCGGCAAATAAATTCCAAGAACCATGTTTTGATCAAACAGAAATGCAAAAGATTGATTTATAGCAACATGATTGGTTATTATTTATAAGAAATGAACGAATCCACCGACTTGAATAAATCAAAAGGAGGCATACATAAATTAACTGCGGATAAAAAATCAAGTTCAAAGAACTGTACACAGAGCACAAAACGAGCCCATTTTACAAGATACAAAAATGTATAGGATCCAAAGAAATCACAGTGATCTAAATTGAAATTTTAACAGTGTCAGGCCCATTTATAATAATAATAAAAATAAAAATCAATCTTTGACCAATTAACTCATGAGACCTGTTCAGTTCAAATTAAAAATGAAGAGGTGACAGGGAAATGACAAATTAAGCTCGTTTAGTACGAACTAAAGACAGCCCAGATCAAAAGAAAAAAATGGTCATTTCCAATCATACCCATTCACATCGGCAAAGGAAAAAAAAACAAAAAAAAAAAACCCATGATTCGTTTAGTAGAAGAAAATGAGAGAGATGGGGGGGGAGGGGCTCACTTGGTGGAAATGGGATTCAATGTAGAGGCCATGAGAACTCTATGAGGAGATCTCACAGAGCGAGATTGAGAAGGAAGGTTGTGGATTGATGGGAAGGTTATTTGGTTCAGCTTCGAAGCCATTTTCTCTCTTTCGCTTCCGAAGCACACACAAAAGAAATGAAAAGAAGAGAGAGAGTTGTGGTGGATTTGGTTTCTCTTCTCTTTTGTTTTTGTTTATGCAAGCTTCTTTTTTTTAACGTTAACGCAGAGAGGAGTTAAAGAGAGCTCGAGGAAAGCGAGCACCAAGAGAAGGAAGAGAGCGGAAAATGAGAACGGTGGAAGAGAGACGCGGCATAAAAAGGAAATTGATTTGAAAAGGACCGCTTTCTTTACCCATTTTACTTGTTTGCCATTCCCTTTTCCTTCTTGGAGATTACAAATTGTTAGTTAGCCCGACAGGAGACAAAACCGGGGTGTTGTGAAATTATCAAGGATGCTTGCTTACACGTCACAAATATCATTTTAATTCATACTTTATTGTTTCAACTAGAAATAAATAAATGCTTTCCGAATTATAGATCTTTAATCTTCTACAAGGTGACAAGATGTTACCCTCTTATACACATACACACACCATGTGGTTATATCTCTTGATACAATTAATATTTGATTTTAATTTAGGATTTGATATTCATGATAGCAGGGTTTTTTAAGTATTTTTTATTTATGAAAATAATATCTATTTTTTATTTTTAAAATTTTATTTTTGACATCAAAATTATACAAAATCATAAAAAAATTAATTAAAAAAAAATTTAGAATTTTTAAAAACACTTTTTGAGCACACAAACAAACACACTTTTAAATGTTGTAGTGGCCATTTAATATTAAGGCTTAACTTTTTTTTCATCAAAATCTATTTTTTTTTCTTAGAATTAATTATTTTTTACTATTTTTTGTCATTTTGATATATTGATATCAAAAATAAATTCTTAAAAATTAAAAAATATATATATTAATTTATTTTAAAATAAAAAACATTTTGAAAACAAAAAAAATATTAACTCTGAAGACCTATTTTAATTGATAAATAGATATAAATTTGACACCATCATCTTCAAATTTTATAAAAAGGTGAAGAAAAATTATTAATGTTTTGTATTGTGTTTTAAAAGTGTTTTTGAAAAAAATTAATTTTATTTTTATAAATTAATATGTTTTTAATGTTTTCAAATTATTTTAATATGCTAATATTAAAAAAATAATTACAATTATATTTCTAGAAATTAATAGAGATGTAAAAGGTTGATCGAAAATAGATTTGATTTTGTTAAACGAGAATTGGCGTGACAGGAATCGCATGCTAATAATTTTCCTTCAATCTGCCAATCACTAGTCATGAAAAAATTAATTAACGATTAAAATAGACGTGTTTAGCATAAACTCAGGGTTTTGTTTGTTAGAAAATAGAAACGATGAGTGGGGGATGGACGTTAAGTGACGGATGGAGAGTGTTTTTTTTTTTTTTTCATGGTGGATGAAAAGGAGAGAGTTTAATATCACTTTTAATCACTGTAATTAATAAAGCTAATAGTTAATCGACGTAGTGATTTAATAGTTCATAGATTGATGTAATTATTTTTCTTTTTTCAAAAATACCTTCTTTTTATTCAAATTCTCTTAGTTCACTTAACTATTTTTTTAAAAAGTTTATTTATTTTTGTGTTTTAAAAAAATTAAAATTTTATTTTATTTTATTATGTTTTTAAATCATCGTATTAAAAATAATTTTCAAAACTAATAATAAAATATTAATATAATATATTTATAAAATAAAATATATTTTAAAAAATAATTTTATCACATTCTCAAATACCATACTTGATACAAACATGTATTATTTTACATGTGTTGACGCATGAAGTGTGAGAGGGTTTAGAATGAGAAGGAAATTCAAAGGTGGAAATTTTTGTAATGTTTGTTTGTTTCCGTGTTATAATTTTTTTTATTTGAAAAATATGAAATTAATATTTTTAAAAAATTATTTTTAAATTTTAAAAATGATTAGGATTTTTTTTTTTGTGTGTGTGTTTATTATTATTTTTATTTATAAATATTAAATTAATATTTTTAAATAATTGTATATATAATTTCAATTAAAAAATACTTTAAAAACAAAACAGACTCCAACACCTAGTTAAAGGTCTTCCCCACCGCTGACACCTCCCACGCCTCGTATGTCGTTGCTTTGCAGCTTTTGACGAAGACAGCCTTTATTGTCTGTTTCGTTTATCAATCCTTGGCGAGAGAGAAAATAACACCTATAAGAGCAAAGATCCTCCTGCTCGACGCCATTGTTGTTTTTTCTCTCTTCTCCCTTCTGAAAACAGGAGCTCCATGAAAGTTCAAGAGCAACGATCGCGCTTCACTTTCCACTGCTATAATCTCACATACACCAGGCCATTTCAAATATAAACGAAACGAGGCGTTTAGTAGTGTATTCATTACGTACTGATGCATCGTATATCATAGATTAATGCTAAAAATATACAAGAAAAATACATGAATGGCTGTAGTTTATCAACTCATACTTGGTTTTTTTAAGATGTATAAAACAGTACAATATTTCGATACAATCAATGGCCTGATGGCTAGGTATTTGACCAAAACATCGACAGCTCATGTATTGCTCAAATTTTCTTCGTGGCAGAGAATTCAATGGCTTTGTCTTTTTGTCAACCATCATCTTATACTTTCTATTAAATTACAAGCTACCTTTTCCAGCAACTCAACCATCGAACAGCATGGGTCGTGGTGTCGGATCGGGATCGGGATCGGGGTGCAGATATTTTTTAATGGCATGAGCCCGGCTATGGTTTCAAGAAACACGGCCTTAAAAATTGATGGTGATAGGAAAAGCATGTAGAAAAAAACGAAGGATTTGGTTCTTTTTTTCATTTCACTTTAAGATGAAATTAATCGAATGCATATCTGAAAAATAAGGGAGCGAAGTTTTGTGTGAATTGTATAAGCATGTGAGGTGAGATAGATTTTTGCAAAGAATGGAGAGAAAAGGTGGATAGCGAGATCATGATGCCTAACGAGATTTTTACAAAAATATAAGAGTTTGATATGCATTTCGACGGAGTTTTCAACGTGTTTTAATATTAAAGATATTTTTTAAAATATATATATTATTTTAATATTTTTTCAAGTTCCTTCCATCATACAGAGTACTTTATTTAAAAAAATTATAAAGTATAATTCTCAATCAATCAAATATTAAATAATAAAAAAAATTAATTTAATGTTAAAAAATAAAAATTATATAAAAAATAATTATATCTAAAAAAATTTATAATCACGTGAATTGTATAATCATGTGAAGTGAGGTAGAATTTTGTAAAGAAATGAGAGAAAAGGTGGAAAGCAAGATCACAATGCCTGACGAGATTTTAAAAAAAATATAAGAGTTCGGTCTCTAAGGGTATCTTGACGGAGTTTTCAACATATTTTAATATATTAATATTAAAGATATTTTTTAAAAAATATTTATTGTTTTAATTTATTTTCAAGTCTTTTCCATCCTACCAAGGTGCCATGTTTGAAAAAATTATAAAGTATAATTTTCAATCAATCAAATATTAAATAATAAAAAAATTAATTTAGTATTGAAAGATAAAAATAGTATAACAAAGAATTATATCTAAAAAAATTTATAATAATGTGAATTGTATAATCATGTGAAGTGAGATAGAATTTTGCAAAGAATTGAGAGAAAAGGTGGAGAGCGAGATCACAATGCCTAGCGAGATCTTAAAAAAAATGTCAGAGTTCAGTCTCTAAGGGTATCTTGGTGGAGTTTTCAACATACTCTAATATCTTAATATTAAAGATATATTTTTTAAAAATATATTTTTTTAATTTATTTTCAAGTCTCTTCCATCATCATATAGAAGTATCATATTTTAAAAAATCATAAAATATAATTCTCAATCAATCAAATATTAATAACAATAAAAAAAATCAATTTAGTGTAGAAAGATAAAAATAGTATAAAAATAATTATATCTAAAAAATTGTCAAAATAAAATGAATAGAAATCAAATAAATAAGGATCAACATGGTATAAAAGTAAAATGAAATTAAATGTTGAGAGATATAATTAAAAAAATAAGTTTAATTAAAAATATGATTAAAAAAATAAATAAAAATTAAATGAATGAGGACCAAATATAAAAGATGAAAAAAATTGAATAAAAATAAAATTAAAAAATATATAATTTTATATACCATTTTGAAATAACAATACCTAAAAGAAGAGAGATCAAGTTCGAAGAAAAAAAAATTGAATGTTGGTTTGGAATTCTAAAATGCAGTATGTTAAAATCAAGGTGAAAAGAGAGAGAAAAAAACATTTACCAGCGTTAAACCAGGAGTCGTAACACCACTTGTTGTGCTGCCGTGAGAGGGAAAAGACACCAAGACAAATCAAACCACATTAAAAAAATTTATTATTTATTTTTAGAAATCATTGCACCCGTCGTCTAAAAACGACGAAGCATCTGGTGTGTTGGCGCTTGCTATACACACACTATTTATATTTTCTATTAATATTTTATATTTAATAAAGTAGTAAATTGTGTCTCAGTTAACATAAATATAACAAAAAAAAATATAACAAAAAAAAACATATGGGGAAAAGATGAAATAATCCCTAGATGACAACTAATAACTTTTTCGTTTTTAATGGTATTTCTGTCACTTAATTGTTAAAAAAAAAGGACTAGAACACAGTAGCATAACAACGTGCTAATTTTTTTTTAAAAGTATTTTAGTAATTTTATTATTTAAAAAAAAACAAAGAGACGAAGTTGTCCTCGGACAACTGCATAACAACTAAAGGCCCATTGATTTTTTATTTTTATTTTTTTTCATGAGAGATAAAATAGCATTTACACTATAAGGGTGAATTTTTTCTTCGGTAGAAATTGCCACGTACTATTATTGTCAACTTGTTTTATTTTATAATTTCAATACTTTCCCCTTCTGTTTTTCAATTTCTTGTGAATTTGTTTTATGAAGTATTTTTTTTTAAAATTTAATCTTTTATCTGTTTTAAATTAATATTTTTTTTTATTTTTTGATATATTATATCAAAAATAAAATTTAAAAAATAAAAAATTTTAATATATTTTAAAATAAAAAATATTTTTTAAAACAACCCTAACATTGCAACTCGAATCCCGGTGGCAGCTAAGAAAACAAATCCTTGTACATACTGTGCTGTGTTGGACAGGCTGGAAAAGTTTGATCAGTAAACGGCGTGAACATGTTTTCCGTTCTTTCTGATGGATCGAGCTCAAAGTCCATAGTTTCTAGTGGGCCTGTATGCAATAAAATGAGTCCAGTTCAGAAGGGGCTGGGTTGCCTTCATATTTTTCTTGTCCGGTCTGGTTTTCCTATCCACAACCCCATTCATCATACTTGACTTTACGAGATCAGGAGTCCATGCGCATGAAGAGATGAAATGGTTCAAACTGTGTATTTTTTTTTTAAATTTTATTTATAATTTTATATTGTTTTAATGTACTAATTTTAAAAATATTTTTTTAAAAAAATAATAAAATTATTATTTTAATATATTTCTAAATATAAAAAAAACTTTAAATAACCATTGTTATCACAATTTTAAAAAGACCCGAACCTAGCTTATCCAATACTATTTACTTTAAGTCTCGCAACTACAATCCATGTCCTAATAATTACAAAAACTCTAAAATCAAATATTTTTGTCTGTGAATTATAAAAATCAAATCTCTTACCCATTCATTAATTTTTTTTTTATAATGTTATAGTTGATTAATTACAGTTCAATTAATAAGTATCTCATTACAGCTAAAAAATTTATAGTTAATAACGTGAAGAGTTCAATTAATATTTTCATCACAACCACCAATAAATAAATTGTTAGTATATGTTATTAACACTATCATTGTATAGTCCATAAATCTCTATAAATTGATATCTTGAGATTATAAAAATTAATAATTCAATCAAAAAACTATTTAAAGTTCAGATTTGTAGTAATTAATTAAAATATAATTTAACTAGGAAATTGTTTAAAATTCATATTTAAGTCATGATTGAAAAGAACATTATTTAGGTGAATAGCACTCCTTGACAGCTGATAGCTAGCTAGGTGGAAGCTATCATTCCGTACACACAGCACTGAACTCAAACTCATACTTCTCTACCATGAATCCAGCTAAAAGGAATGGTTGATGCTCGCTTTGCCTTTTCTTGAGCTCTCTCTTCTAACCTTCTAATCCTTGAAGGCAATCTACACACAAAATCTTGAGCCCTGCGTCCTTCACTAGACAAACCTGTCGTCAACCCCGCTACATTCCATCTTCCCACCAAGAATTCTAAATTATCGGCATAGTCCTTGGCAGTGTAGACCCCAAGATTCTGGGCAACAGCTGAGAAGTTCTCAAAAAGGTTATCATCCTGACCATCGTACATCAAGAGGGCTGGCATTACGATTTTTTTCCTCATCATGTCGGCTAAGGCCAGCATAGTAGCATCTGGGTCAATCTCAAACAACTTCTCCACAATCATGGTGTATGCAATTTCATGGCGCTTTTCATCTGCAGCAATGGTGCCACATATCTGTGCTAGCTTCGCATCTCCATATCTCTTGGCTAGTCTAGCTGTGTTGCCATGAGAGATGAATGTTGCCCTCTCTTGGAATGATGTGTAAATGAAAAAGTTGTACGGGCTGTTCTCGCATTTGAAATCCTATAAGAAACACAGACAGAAAGAAGAGATTCAATTATTGAATACTAGCTGTGCTCATGCACGTTCCAGTGTCCTTGATGACAACTAGCATATATGGAAAAAAAAAGAGGATATATAAATCAATGGATAGCCTTACCATTCCACACCCTATCAAATACTGGATCGTCTTCTCAATCTGTCTCATGTCCACTCGTCCAGATAGGTAAAGATACTTGTTGAGAAGGTCACCGTGCCTGTTCTCTTCAGCAGTCCATCCTCTATTCCAAACTGCCCAAGGAGATAGCGATGCACCGGTCTCGTCCCTGACTCCGTCCAGTGTGTTAAGTGCTGTCTGGTATGTTGGAAGTGCTTCTTCTGTGATCATATCTCCCACCAAAACAACAAAGTAGTCATCGGGAAGTTCTTTTGATCTTTCCCGCAGTTCCTTCACCTGTTCATAGAATCCTTCGGAGTCAGCCTGTGGCAGGAAATCTTGCGGTTGCCACGATTTCTCGACAGGCTTTAGATGCGTTAAGATGTTCTTCGTAGCCCAGCTCTCCATGGACTTGAATATCTCAATCTTTTCTGGTGGCATGGAATGCGTCACTTGAAAATGAACTTCTTTGGCAGGCCAATAGGAGTCCCTCTTTGCACTTTCCGGCCCTCTAAAACCAGTGAATAAAATATATAGACTTAGAAGGTGTCGTTTTTGCCTTTGCTTTTCTTTGCTAGAATGCTAGTATATATTATACAATCATAAAATTTAAACTGTATATATAATGTTTTGCAGCTGGATACAAATTATAGATGAACAGCTTCAATTTATTTGTGCTTCAGTTACAATCTTGAGCCTGTCAAACAGACAGGCATGGTCTAACGATCGAGGCTTAAACAGATAGATTGCTTTAAGTAATTAAACAAAATTAAAAATATTATTTTCAGTTAAAAGAAATAACAATTTTACATTTTTATTTATTTATATTTTTACTAAGAATTTTAAAGAAAATTTTCATATTTTCAAGTATTTTTAATGAAGAAGAAATTCGTAATACTGTTCAATATTCATAATTTAAAAGAATTTTTTTTTTAATTTTAATTTTCCTGAAATAATTAAAAGAAGTTTTAATTTCTTTTACTATAAATATCATAGATAAATCATTTTTTTCAAATAAATATTCTTTTACTGATAAAATCTTGTTTTTATATTTAGCTTTCTATTTACATTTGCATCTTTTCACTAGCTTTTTTTTTCTTATAAATTAAATTTTAAATTTGTGCTGTCTTACAAATATATTATGTATTCTAATCGCTAAAGCCAGGATAATATATTCAAGTAACATAATAAATTAAAAAATAGTATATAAATAAATTAAATCAAATTGATGTATATAAAGTTAGTTTGTTTTTACGTTTTGATTTTTTTTTGAAACTTTTTTACTTCAATTTTTTTTTTTAATTTTTTCATATCATTTTAATATACTAATATTAAAAATATTTTTAAATAAAAAATTTTAAAAATCAGCCATCATTAATAATAGCCTGACAGTACACGAAGAGAATTCAGTACATTAGCTCTATATTTAATAATTTATGATGTTGAAAATGAAAGGGTGAAAAGAGGGTGTGAATTCGAAAAATAACAAAAGTGAGCTTTCATTGTTTTCTCACGACAGCTACGGGCGCAATACAGGGCAGACAGTCTGCATGTACATAGACCTCGGGATCTATGGAATATATATATCTATGTGTGTGTGTGTGTGTGTTATATGTCACTGTTGAATATCTTGTGGATCTCGTGTCACAACAAGTGTCGTACACTTTAGGGTTAAATAATTTTCCACGTCTCTTGGAGAGACCTGGCATCAAATGTATTCTTTTATTCAACTAGAACGAATCAAATGGTAAAGATAGAATCATAGAGATTTGATAAGAAATTAATATAGAGATTAATTGTTATATAGCCAACCTATAGTCTCATACAAGGCATAACAAATCAATAATTCCAAGTTTTTTACTCGAATTAATTACTTCCAGGGCACTAAAAATCCTTCCATTATTAACTTAACATTAATGCATCAAATGTATCCCTTTTTATTTAATTATTCAATCAGATCGAATATTAATTTGTCAATAATCTTAAGGATTTAGATAAGAAATTAATTGTTAAATAACAATACTTGTATTCCTATATATATATATATATTAGAGAATAATATAATCAAGTTAATTTCTTCTAGGGCAGGCGAAGATTCATGGAGATTTATCAACTTCCAATGCTAACTCAACAGACACTATGCCACCTCTCCAAAAAGAAAATAAGATGGTAAACTTTTTTCAAGGCTTATACCTGATCACAGCTACAAGAAATACTGCCACGTCTCCTACGTGCCAAATATGCAGCAATGCTAAAGAGAGTATGGTTATATTTCATGTTTTAGCATGTTAAATATATTAACGAGCATATGGACTTCATTCAAGATTTAGAACAAATTAAATCGGGAAAACATGAGTTCGTGGATACAATTATACAAAGGTGTCGTTAATTACCAAGTGTTCTTAACAGCCAAGCGTTTCCATAACATGTCTACGCTAATCAATAGAGCTAGCACACTCTAAATAATGTTATAATCTTATCATTAAACTATAATCTTCCAGGCCAAAGTTATAATTCCTAGTGTTTATATAAATATAGGGTTTTATTATATAGTAAATTAAGTGAATTCTTCTAGAATAACATATATGTTAATGAAACTTATTAATTCTCCTTTGAAGTTTTTTTTTAGTAATTAATTTTGATATTTATTTTTATTTTTCATAATTAATTTTGATATTTATAAATGTTGGGATAAAATTGAATAACAAGTATTCAATTCAATTTAAAATATAATTATTTTATCAAAAGTCATAATGTTTCAAGCTTACATAAACCTCTTACTACACAAAGCAAAAATATATACAAAATAAAAGTTATTAAGTATAATTCAAATTATAATTGTTTTATT
This sequence comes from Populus alba, assembly GCF_005239225.2. Lineage (NCBI taxonomy): Eukaryota > Viridiplantae > Streptophyta > Magnoliopsida > Malpighiales > Salicaceae > Populus > Populus alba. The sequence goes on from NC_133293.1 coordinate 17,153,637, forward strand.
AGTAGTGGTAAATATTTCAAGTCTATATAAACTTAGAAAAAATACATACAAAACAAACATATATTTTTTTATTTGTATTTTTTTTTTAGATTAAAATAAGTATTCAGGCCAGCTTGCATGTTCGCACCTCGATTAATCCTACGGGTCCTAAAATGAAAGACAATGTAAGTTTTTAATGACCCTAAAATTTATAAAATTTAAATTAATAATATTTAAAAAATAAATTTAAAATTTGATTAATTAAGCTATAACCCTCGTAATTCTTGTTATTCTTTAATAGGATTTGTTTTATACTAGATGTTTTGTCTCCATGCAGACAAATAAAAACCTTGAAAGCGTATCTAAACCAAATCTTCAATTGTTTTGATTTCCGAGCACTTTCTTTAAAAATATATGCCCTCCCTCTATATCCGCAGAGAAAAATAATCTAGCATTGTTGTTCCCGAAACAGAAAAGTAGGCCCTAGCATTCCTTTCCGGCAACTTGCAAAGTTTTTACGTATTCAACATCGGATACCTGAAATAAGTGTTCGGATGCAGTTTGCAAAACAGGTTCTTGTTTCCTTAAAGAGGAAACTGTGGCATCAATTACTGATCAGTCTGTGGCAGCTAAAAATTTAAAAACAAAGACCTCAGTACTGGAGTGTGATATTAATGGACCCTGGCCTTACAGTATCAATATCAATGGACTCTACAAGCTGGAACCATGCATGCAACGAGCAGTAGCAGTCCCAGCAACTGTACCGACATTATTAACTAAATGCTTGTGGTGTTTTTGGGTGGCAAGGACCACTGCATTAAAAATCCATAAACAGCAGTTTGCAACTGGGTTTTTGAGGTGTCCCAACTCACAGGCATGCCGTACTTGAGTTGAGTTGAGCCCTTCGAGTTAGAAGGTGGTCGAGTAGTAATTATTCCCAAAGGACTGCAGGGTCGATCTCGAGTCTCGACTTCAAGAATTAATCTTCTTCTCTAATGTTAAGGGTTATATACGTGACTATAGATCATGTTCTTAGCTGGCTACATATAAGTTTGAAAGAAAAAGTAATTCAAGAAATGAAAACAATCTAACCAAAACAAAGGCTGACCCATTTAATTTGTAATTAAGGCCATTAATTACATTAATATTTGTAGTGGTCAACAAATATTTATAGTGATCAGCATGATTTATCCAGATATCACGGACATTTAGCCTTAAATAACACCGCATGCAGATAGATGAAGTTTCGTTTTTGTTGAGAAAACTCATGAAGTTCAGTACCAGAGATCGAGTTAAAGGAAGAAAAATAAAAGGAAAAGAGAGAAAGGAAAATAAGGAAGAAGAAGAAGAAAAGAGCAGATAGCAACTCACCTAGTAGTGGAGTACTGCATGTTGGAGGCTGCAAATACTTTGGCAGACTTGAGATTGTGGGATGGCAGGGCTACTAGGTTCAGCTTGATCAGAGCCATTTTTTTATTTTTTTTATTTTTTATTTTTGAGCTTTGCTTATACTGTGTCTGGGAAGGAGGAGGAGGAGACGTTGAGGATGTATTTGGAAGGGGCAGCGTTGGGAGATTCCTTGTACAGATTGGGTTTATAAAGTTGAAATTTATTTTTAACATAGCTAAAGCCACATATAAAATGAATCGAAACAAAAAATCAAATTTAATTTATAATTAATTTAATATAAATCATAAAATTAAGAATAAAAAAAGAGGGTAATTATTACAACCTACAATTAATTGTTTTTCTTCTATGTTATATTTATATCATTTTTTAAAACATTTTTTCATTGCGTATAGCATTTTATATTCATGATTTCAAACATTATTACATTATTTACCGAGCATCAATTTTGAGAGAGTAAATCTTAATTTAATATTAACTAAAAATTCATTATGAAAAGACAAAAGTAGATGTTGGGATCTTCATATTTTTTCTTGGTATGGAGGCCCATCGAGATTCTTCTGGATTAACTCTCACACAATCGAAAGATGCCATTGACTTGCTCAAGAGATTTTTTGTAATTAAGTAATTTTAATGTGCTAAGAATTAAAAGGACTAAAAGGCCGCTGGAAGATAGCTTTAATTATTTTTGTTTCGGGAGTAGCTACGTAAATATGCAGAAAAGCGAAAAGAATATTCTTACCCTATATAATTTGGAAATGGTGATTAAATCATGCTAATATAATCACATTGCCCGAATACTTGGTTGCATGGTTAATTTTCTTTTTCTAGAAGTTTAGAAATATGCGAACGAATTTTTTTAAGTTGATAATATGAAGTTTTGATAAATTAATTATTCTTAAACACAAACTTATACAATAAAGCTAATAAAAATTTAATATCAATAAAATTATTATATAAAATAAATTGGTTATTACAGAATATATCCAAACAGCTTCTTTTTTTTTTTAATCTCAGAAAGCTTCCTTTTTATTATTTGATATGGTAATTTTTATATAATGCACCAAGAACACTAGTATCTTTCTGAGCAACATATAGTAGAATATTACCAGACCATCCATTGACTCTTACAGAGAAAAACCCACGAAGTCTATATCCGAAATGCATATTTCAAACACAAAGGCGTGAAAGAAGAGATAAATAGACGTGTTGCTTAAGAAGTATGAAAGCAATGGGAGATGATGACTGTGAGAAGAATCAAGTGGTACTTGATAACATAATTTTTTTAAAAAAAATTAACATAGATGGTCGAACAGCTGTATTTTAAAACATAGTTTATTTTTTAAATTAATATAAATATTCAAATAGCTTAAAAAAATTCTAGTTGACATAATTTATTTTTTTTAAAAAAAAAACGCGAATATTCGAACAGCATGAACGTGCTTTTAAAATTCAAGCTGACATAACTTGTTTTAATCCGGTTGCAGCCTTCACCGGTGGCTAGAAAGTCAACTTGTCAAAGTCGTATATTGAGAGAGTGTTTGTTTGTGGTATAAATAGAAAAAAAAAGTAATTAATTAATACAGTAAACAGAGGAACCTACCCCCAGCTGAGTTTGATAAACAATGAAATAGAACAAAGACAGACCTTTGTTCTTCTAATTCCATCGAGGTGGTTCTTAAGAAGTGTGAAAGCAATGAATTGTCTTTTTTTAATGTTGATGCTTTCAAACATGGGAACACTCCCATCTTTGTCTCTTATGCGCATATATTTATCTTTCTTCATTATTTTTTTTATTATACATTTTTTTTTATGTTTATTACATTGTTTATCCATCATTAATTTTGTGAAAGTGAACTACAATTATACCCCTGAGTTAATTTAGTATTAACTAAAACACCATGATAAAAAGATGAAAAACCTCTAAAAGATAGTTTAATAGATTTTTTTGTAATTTATAAATTTTAATGTGCTCAAAATTAAAAGGACTAAAAAGCCGCTGGAAGATAGCTTTAATTATTTTTTGTTTCAGGAGTAGCTATGTAATTTTAATATGCAGAAAAGCTAAAAGAATATTCTACCCTATATAAATTGGAAATGGTGATTAAATCATGCTAATATAATCACATTGCCCGAATACTTAGTTGAATTGTTAATTTTTTTTCTTCTAGAAGTTTAGAAATATGTACTGAGCGAATTTTTTTAAGTTGATAATATGAAGTTTTGATAAATTAATTATTCTTAAATACAAACTTGTTCAATAAAGCTAATAAAAAATTAATATCAATAAAATTATTATATAAAATAAATTGGTGATTACAGAATATATCCTAATAGCAATTTTTTATTTTTTTATTTTATCTTAGAAAGCTTCCTTTTTATTATTTGATATGGTAATTTTTATATAATGTATCCAAGAATACTAGAATCTTTCTAAACAACATATAGTAGAATATTACCAGACCATCCATGGACTTTTAGAGAGAAAAACCCATGAACTCTATGTTGTGGGGTTGCATCATGATGTCGTCTGGTGATGGTGGAGGCTTTTGTCATGCCTCCCTAATGAAATGTTAATATATTACAAAATATATGGGGATGGGCCGGCTCAGATATCCAGATTGAACTTAGCTTAGAAAAGAATGGGTCGGTCTCATCCTAAAAATGGATGGGTCGAGAATGGCCCCGTGTAATCTTTTTATTTTTAGGGGGTCAGGCCAAACCCAACCACTTGGACTGGTCCATAACTGGCTTGGCCCAAACCATAGGCTAATTAATTAGCCGCTGCATGCAAAAATGAATTATGCATGCAGCAGCCACGACGAGAAAGAAAGAGGCAAAGCAAGGAGGAGAAAGTTGCTAGGCGTGGGGATCTTAGCGTGATGAGATGATTTGGTCGATGGCTTAAAAGGCGTCGGCTAAGGTGATGGTGGCCGGAGTCGGCTATAGGAGGAAGAAGAAAAGGTTGCAGAGGAGAGAGAAAGGCTGGAGGAGAATAGAGAGAGCCGTGATGGCTACTTAGGGGTCGGTTGGTCGTTGTGTTGGCATCCCGTGGTGTAGCTGGTGGTTAAAGGGTTGTTGGTGGCCTTGGTCGGTAGCTAGAATGGCGGAGAGAGAGGGAGAGAAGAAATTGTAGAAACCAGAGGTGGAGAGGCTAATTTTTGGCCAATTTTGAACCTAATTTTCTCTTCTCTCGAACCCTAACATCCACCTCTGTTTATAGACGAGGGAAGATGGCAATCTTGTCTACATTAAGGAGACATTTGAGCCCTTAATTCAGTTGGGAAGAATCTCAACTATTGGTTCAAAGTATGCATGATGCACTATCAAATCTGCAGCTACAGGCTGCTTGAGTTGGCCTCTTTTGGGTGGTGACACGTTCGTTTCTTTGCCAGTAAGCTAGTGATGACCATACCCAGACATAAATGGATGTCTTATGATTTATTTTGTGCAAGTTTTGTTAAATTTGGTGGATATTAGGTACATTAAATGCAGCTGTAAAATAGGTAACTAGACCAGTTTTTCAGGGGAAAAAATGAAGAAGATAATGAACAGTGTTGAACGACACGTCATCTGACTTTTTTTTTTTTTTTTTATGAAACGGCACCGTTTTAGGTTTGAATTTGGGGTTTTTGCCAATCTTTAATTTCATCCTTCGGCTTACAGTGACGTTCAATTGTAACCCTAATTGACCATAAACTTTTAATTTAATGCGATTAAGCCCCTAAGAACTTCAATTGGAACCCCGAAGTTACATGCCTATTATGATTTGGTCATTAGTCTTGAATTTATGCAATTTAACCCCTAATTGACAATTAAACTTTTAATTTCTTCAATTTCACCCCCAGATTTTGTCAATTAAACCTCTATAGTTTGGCATCTTTTGCAAATTGATTCTTGGCTGTGAATTTTATCAATTTAACCCTTAATTAACCCCAAAACTTCAATTTTCTTGCAATGTTGCCCTTGATTTCAATCAATTAACTTGAAAAAAAAATAAATTTGATCTCTTAAAATTTCAATCTTCTCAATTAAGTTCAAATTAGGCTCCAAAACTTAATTTTTCACCAATTAAACCTCAAATAAAATTAATTTGACCTATTTAAAATATAATTAAGTTCTTGCACTTAATTAAATCTTTAATTGGATCAAAATTAATTTTTAAATATAATTAAAATTTAATTTGACTCATAATTAAATCAAATTAGCCTATTAAAAATTTAATTATGTTTGAACTTAATTTTTATACAAATTTATCCAATAATCATTTAATTTAACCTTGAATTTGTATTTTTTTTTCTATTTTTCAGCATAATGGAATACAATTAAACTTTAACTTTCCTCCAAAATTTAATTCCCCGGCCTGCTTTTCTCTACTTTTCCAGTCTTTATTTGATTTTTTTTTATTTTTTAAAAAATCAAATTTTAAAAAATAACCCACAATTAAATTATAACACTATCCAAAATGCATATTTCGACCGCAAGCCTAGTCAGTCTTGTGAAAACCTTTTCAGAACACACGAGTTGTCTGGTTTTCAAAGAATATTGTTTCACGACAGTCTTTAGCCTACTTGAATATTAATCAAGGTACTGGTTAAGCCGAAAGTTTTATCTCCTTATATTCAACTGTACGATTTACAACAAAAACTTTACTAATGCTGAGTTTCTTGAGATGATTTGTAATTACATGCGACAGAAAGTGGCCAAAATATAGGGAAAATTTAGAGGAGAAAAAACTGAAAGGCCGAAGATGATCCACAAAAGAAGGCTATGGGTGGCTGTCCGTGCAGATTTGCTGGTCCCTCAGCAACTAAACCATGTTTAAGCGAAGGAGGCGAGGACCCTTTAGGAGTCGAGCCTTTACCAGCAGGAGGCAAGCACCTCTCAAGAGAATATAGAAATGTCTTTCATCCTCTGCCCTTTTCTGCTCATTAAAAAGAACAAGGGTTTTAGTAATAGAGTATCGCAACATGATTTAACTCGCTGAAGACATGAACACATACATACCTGGTAAAACTCTAACGCCAACCCCGTCCAAAACTTCTTTCTTAACCTGCACTTATAAAATCAAGAACTGAGACCCTTGATTCAACATTCTAGGGAGGTGGCATATCATAATTCCTTATTCAAACTCAATTGCCAGTGTATCATTGGTTGATCTATTATTTCAACCACATCCAGCCGTCACAACCAGGCATTGGATCTCATAATCTTCATTCTTTGCAGAGATTGGATACCATGTTAAATCGTGCACGTGAAAATTTCTGCTACAATTTCTTGGAATTTCAAACACCCTAAATTCCGTGAACCAAGAAGAACTGGGTGATGCTGAACTAAGGTCTTTCTTTTAATTGAACCATTGAACAGAGGTCCAGACTGTTAGGGGATGCGTAAATAATTTCATTAACCAAAAGCTTTTATCAATCATCAGAACATCATTAGTGTCCCTAACAGGTAGATCCTCATCTGTAAAATGGGAATGATACAATATTTCAGAAAGCCACTAACCTGCCAACGATTATCCACAAAATCTGACATCTCACGAACTTTGTTTCTTAATTGCGACTTTGAGACAGAGGGGAATTTCTGATGCAGTGATTCAACCACTTTATTCATACTTTGCGAGCAAGACTGAATAGCAAACACCTGAAAATTCATAAAGATTACAGTAAGCTGCAAACCATGGGCTGCAGTCATAACATAATTGAAGGGAAACTATAAACATGTCCGGATTATTATTAATGCATACTGTCAGAAATCCTAGGAGGTATGTTTAACACAATTCAAATGCACTACTTACAACTACAGGCATATCTGAGTCTTGTAGAGTTATCATAGTTGGGATAAGTGTAGCACTGGGCTTGGCATTTGACAGCCAAGCATCATGATTTTCAGGTGACACATCCAAGGATATCTCCATTTGCGGTCCACCAGGGAATGCTCGGATGCAAAGTGCTTGCAAACACATTTTTTCAACTTTAGGAATGTCACCTAGATCATCAGCCACTAAGAATGCATCCTTCTCATGCATTAGATTCAACATAATCAAGGGATGATTTTTCCTAAGGGCATTGTCGGTGAAATTGTTCAAATATTTCTGCTGTTTCAGCAATGTACAGAACTCCTCACTCTGTAAGTCTTGCTTGCAACAAGGTGAGCTTCTGGCCTCCTCCACTGACAGATCAGTGTCCATTCTGTCAAGCTGTACTCCCTGCAATTAAAAGGCAATTGAAATTTCATAAATAAGCATTTCCCTTGGCTACAATAAAAGTTTATGGCTATTGGTTCTCCTGGTGGCCTCTAGACTTGTTAAGACTTAAGACATAAGTTTTAATTGCTTCGAAAACCTAAATGCTACTGCATAGCAGGTGCACTGATAGTTGTGCACAGGCCAGTGCCTTAAAGCAAGGAAGCATTAAATGCACTTGAAAAGAGAGGAGGGGTTGTCAATTTTGACCATTAAACATCTAGCTTAATAGGTCTTTATGCAGTTACGTACTTATGGGTCATCAATTCCAGATACTATGAAAGGAACACTGGATGCAATCCAGAGACGGGGGTGCATGAAATTATCTCAGTCATTGTCATTTTATGTCAGCAACTCAGACTTATAGATTGCATCGAACAACTATAGTCCAGTAAAGCAAGGTCCAACTCCAGAATTACCCCAGAATCTCATTTTATTACCTCATTTTCTGAGAGATACCCATCAGGTACAAAAAAACCATCTTCACTCTCTTCTTCTTCATCAGCTTTTGAATATTCTTCCTGTAACATTTCTTCTCCATCATCCTTATCACAATCCGAGAGGCTTTCACCAGGATCCTCCTGCAGAACAACAATATCATCAGTAAATCATAGTTTCAATTCCAGTTCTTCTTTGAATAGAAAACTCAGTACCTCTTCCCACTCTTCATCACTGTCAACGTTATAATCTAAGTCTGGATCCCTCCCGAATGGATGGCATGGTCCAACAACATGACTGAAAAAATAGCTTGACAGTCCATTAACACATAACCAAATGCAGCCCAAGTTTCTAATCAATACCTTCAATGGTGAGGATTGACAAGGAAATGACACTAAACCTACAATTTTGCATTCACAGGAAAATCAACACGAGTTCACAATTGGTATGGACCTAAACATTACAGATAGGACAGCCTGAAAAAAAACAAAAATTAGCATTGAATTTCCAACTCTTGCACCAAGCAGACTAAAACACTGTCTTAATAGCCCTAGGTGCCTTAAGCGCAAAGGTCTTGGAGAACCTAGGTACCCAAACAAGGCATGAACATACCCAAACAAGGTAAAGCAAGCAGTTTAAAATACAAGAACTCTATAAGGTAACAAAACCTGAGGGAAATAAAATAGCCATTGCTTTAGGCAATTAGCTCAAAGGTTAGAGCATTTGCTAATAACAAGATGGTGACCAAACACCATCAAATGTAAGGTTTACAAGATTTAATGACAATGGGGGGGGGGGGCAGACTCTTTGGCACCTGGAACTACCATGCTTTACACCCTTAACTTCACTTCATCAAACAGGATTACTTTTTCTTTAAAAGATAAAGCATTTTGCCCTTGAATCTTCGAATTTAAGCACATTTAGGCATTTTGCGTAACAATAGCAGTGATTTATAATAAAATATGAAACAAAATGAATGAGAGTTAATGTGTTTATTCCACTAACACTGGAAATACATTCAATAATTACATAGAAATCTTTCTAGAAAACAGAGAATAGTTGCCTAACCATAATTACCAGAGAAGACACATTAAATAGTGTGATTATTTAAGCACTTCCAGTAGAATTACTACACTCCCTAAACTCATCTGTCGTTATATTGAGTAGCATGAATACAATCCTGCGAGAGAGGAGCTTACCTTTTCTTAGGCCAGATGCCATAAAATGCAGGTCTATGGCTCTTATCAAACTGCAACAATTGCTTCCTCTGGTTACACTTCCTGACATCACCGCATGATCTGTCATCAGAAGTTTGATGTCCCCATCCACTATCAAGCTTCTCTGCACTTGAATCATCATTATGAGTTGGGTCCCTAATAGCAGTTAGCTTTAGTTCCCTAAACAGTCCAGTCTTAGGCTTCCTGCGGATACTCCAATGCTGCTTTCTGTTGGCACGAATAGAGAAACCCAAATAGCACCAAGAAGATAAGTGTGACCTGCAAAATGAATCAGTGCCAGACATCAGAAATTCATCTGCTCAGGAAGGTTAAGTCATTGTAGGCAAAAAGGTGAGGAGGGCAGGCTAGGGAGTGCAAAACCTACTTGCGAATGCCATCAGCTGTAATGTTATCATTTGATGAAAGAGCACAGTCCATCAGTTGAGTAATTGCCTTAGTAATCCCTTTACTTTCTTGGCTTGATGAATCAAAAATGGTTGCTTTAGTTAAAGTCTGGTCATTCTGACATGGGGAATTACTTTCGCTTCTTTTTAGAAAGCGTTCCATCATTGAAGCTTGCTTCTGTATAGCCACACGCCTTTTCAACTCAGCTTCTTCCTTCTCTTTGCGCCGCTGTTCCTTCTCAACTTCCTCTTGCTGCCTTTTCAACTGTCTCTTAACTTCAGACTCTTCCCTTTCACAACGCCGTTCATCCTTTTCTGCCTCCTCTTGCAATCGCTTTTGCTCTCTTTCCTGGAATAAATTAAATGAACAATATGAATATAACAACAAACTGCAAAAATATTACAAAACTTAGCAAAATATTCTCTCGCACAACAGTACGAAAGAAAATGGAATAAATATTTCATATTAAATGGATAATATGACCCAAGAAACATTGTTCCCATTTCCATAGGCAGATAAAGCACATGACAGCAGTTCGTACTGAAGGAAAAGGGAGAGGATTGAACATACAGTTTGTCTCTTTTCCTTTTGAAGTTCAAGGTCCATCCTTTTTTTCTCCTTTTCCTCTTCTCGTTTATTTTTCTTCAATTGCTTGACGAGCAGTTTCTCTCCTTGTTTTGCATCCTTGTCAGCTCTACAATGACACTTCAATATTTAATTTTTTTTAAAAAAAGCATTATTTAAAGTACACAAAAAATAGAGCCTTTCAGATACATACATCTCGGCTCCATTCTTCTGTAACAAGCCATCAATTAACAATCGAATGTCTGCCTCTGTTAAAACTTTACCAAGCTTCTCTGATGATTTTATTAAATCACTCTCGTAATTTTGATCAGTCTCTTGCTTTTGTAATGCAGTTATCATTTCTGAAAAATGAAACAAAAACGTCGGTAGTGACATTATAACCACAAGAAAGTACAAAGTTTTATATCACCGAGACAGTCCATCCTGTGCAGTGGGTAGGCGGCATGTCTAAGAGTAATTTTCACTTATTATTCATTCTGCAATCTGCACACCTTTTAACTCTAGCAACCAAGACACAAGGCAAGAAAAGCAAGGTGGTGAACAGGTATCAATGAACTGCATGCTCTAATTAAGGTTTCTGTTCAGACTTCAGAGACACTAAAGCACATGTTCCGTCCAGTTAAACCTTATTTACACTGAAGAAAGTCATGAATTCATATTTAGTCACGATTATTGCACAGAGCAAGAGAAGCATTGTCCACTAACCCAGCCATCTCATGCTTTTACCACTAGTTACAAACAAACTCAAAGCGACTACAAAAAACTAATCGTACATATATTACCAGAAACAGCAGCAATCCTGTCATGAATCTTTTTCCGACACGTGCGCCTAATTTTCAATGCTCCATGGACAGATTTCGGCATTAGCTTGAAGTCTCTTGTCTACAACAAGTACACAAATCAAAATATTAACGACAAGTAGCAAGATTAAGCACAAGTAATAAACACGTACGAGGCTAAAAACAATAAAATGAAAAAAAAAAAAAAAAAAAACCTCCCAGCACCAAAGACAAGAATGAGTCTCGTCCTCCAAAATATCAGCATCAACATTAGGCACACCGTACATTACTCTTTGACCGACAAACAACGCAGCATTTTTCACTACTGCAACAGTCAAATTCCCGCTCATTTTCACTAACTTCTTATAAATTTCCTCCACCAATTTGGTAAACGACATGCCACTCTCTTCCATTAACAAACCCACCATCGCATTCACATTACTACACTCATTTCCACTCAAATCGACACCAAACCCAAAACCCATTTTTTGACTCGTCGTTTCTTTGTAATACCCAAATAGCCCTTTTATTTCTCTCTTTAATTCCTCAATCTTGGCTCCTTTCTGTTCACCTCTTATGTTCAAAACTTGCTGCTGCTGTTTTGGTGTTAATGTTGCTCGCTTTCTCTTCAGCGTCTTCTTCGGTTGATCTTGGCTGCTCGGTTTAGACTCATCTTCGCCGTCGATTGCCATCCTCACCACTTCGGCCATTGCCTTTGCTCCAAATCGAAACCCCGATCTTTGGGAAGATCCGGCGGTGTTTACTTGAACTATGGGGTTTTCTTCTTCGATGTGCTTCTCGGGCAAGGTGGAGCCCTCGATTTCGTTTCTCCCTCCCTCTCTTCCTTGATCTCTTTTAATTATCTTGTTTCTTTTTTTATTTTCAGATTTTCGTTTTTTATCTGAAAAATGGGATATAAGTATGAGAGAAGAGGATGGGATTATAAATACTTATTGTGGTTTTATTTATTTTTATTATATTAAATAGAGAAAGGTATGATTATTTAATCAGAAAAATGGGAAAAATATATATTTCCCGCCAAAATAAAGAGCGGTTTGGCTCCAAAAACCGCCCAGGGATTTTATTGCCTAAAATAAAGCTCCGTTGGTCGCCGGGTGGGTGGCATTGTAAGTAGATGCCTCCTGTCCATAAGCCCAACTCCAAATCATATTGGTCTTAAAAATGTGTGTCCAGTAAGGCTTGAGCCCAAATCCAATACCCCTACGTTGCCTATAAATGCACCTGGATTTATTCTTTTCATTTTTAACAGTTATCGGCCCAGATTTTATACCTCGCATCTTCTAGGGACGTGCAGAATGAAAAATCAAAAATACTAATTTGATTTTTCAATGCTTATTTTCCATATTGCAAGATGAATCCTAAATAAAATACCAAAACACAATTTCTCTTGCCATATTTTTTGGATTGGCATCGGGTATATGGGTCAAGACCCGACTAATTCTAGGGATGCACAAGTCCTCGGCAACTGATCAATAGGTCTTAGAGGCACTAAGGTTTGAATAGAATGGAGGAAAGGCTTTTTACCAAAGAGCGGGATGCTACTCCTGTTTACGGCGGCGGAGGTGCCTTCCAATCACAAAAAAAAAGAGAGAGAGAGAACGAATTTCTTGTAAGCACAGTACAAATTAGACAAAGGGTAAGGACATTGAGTGTTCACACATTCATAATAGACTTTGCCTTAAAATATCATTTAATTGTAATGTTTGAATTTATTCATGTAACTCTCTAATATGTTTGTCAATCGAAGATTTTATCAAAATTAATTACAAGGAATAATGTGATGAAAAGTTTCAACTTTAAGGGAATAATGTGATAAAAAGTTGATGCGGACTGTAGATTAGTCAACAAAGACAGAGAGTTATTGACTACATGATGAAAAGTTTTAATTCAACATGTGTACATAAAAGCCAATTCAGTAGCGTGCCGAATTAGTTAATCTTGAGTTATTTAAAAGCTTAATTTATTAGGACCACCCGATGCTTAATAACTCTTATTTGAGATTATAATTAATTTTATATTATGATCTAACTAGATCTGTATTTACTCATTTAATTTAAATTTTCTTGGTTCTTAAGCCTGAATCTCAACTTTTTTAAAAAAATAGCACCGGGATAGAATCAAATATAAAGCCGAGATTTCGATAATAAAAATGGTTTAATTACAACCATTCATTCTCCATTTCCATTATTTTAACGGGGTTCTTAACATTTATCCTCCACTCCAAAATGAGTAGACAGAGTTGCAACACTTAGTATAAAATGGGAGGAGAGATGTAGCGATGTCAATACCTGCAATACTCATAGTTTCCCCATTTATTGATATCTTGATGTAGTTAGACTTTTTCACCGGGGATCATAAAGAGAGAGAGAGAGAGAGAGAGAGAGAGAGAGATACGGGCTAGTCCTCCGTCCTTCCACCATCGAGATAGAAGGGAATCTTTCTCTCATGGTCTCCTTCCACCGGAGCCACTCTCCCTCTGGCAATTGAAATAAACAGCAGCCACTGGTGACCCTAGATTGTAGAGTTCAGCAAAGTCCCTGGTGTCGAAATTCTGGCGCCATCCAGGGGCATACACTGTTTGCCTGCCTAGTTGCCGGAACAACGCAAAAACAAACCGATGAATTCCTGCTGTCGGCCTTGGGCTCTCGTAGCACACAACCTCTTGCCCTGCGCAAATTATCAATACATGTTTAGTTCAATGTATATACAAAACAACACAAAAAAAGAGCTTACAGTAAAATGGTATATTAGGATCAACCTCCGCACATCAGAGTGAGCTTACTTTCCTAATCAACAAAGACAACCGCAATAAGTCATGGTAATTAGTTGGAACACATATAATATGGCTACGTACGTCAACATCAACCTTTTCACTATCTTTGCCCGCCACAATTCTCATTCACACTTTCTCTTGCGTTTTATAAAATTACATTGACCGTGACCGAAAATGAAATAGACAATGCAAGCTACTTGCCTAAGAACTCTTAGTGTTTCATCGTAGCCTCTAACATCATGCTATCGTGAGAATAGAACCACTGCAAACTCTAGATGTATTAGCGACTCTATTGCAAATATTATTATGGTATTAGTTTATTAATGCATAATGGATTCAATTTAAATTAGACCCGGTAAGATCTATTTAAATACTGCTAAGATAAATCTCTGTGATTATTATGAGATATATTATAGCAATAACATTTTTCAACTAGGCTTTTTAAGAAATAACATTTTTTAAAAATTAATTCTGTTGTAGATATAGCCAAGAACATCTAAAAGAGCTTCGGTGGAAAGGGACCACTTCACAATTAAATTTTGATCCAACCATTCGCCAGCAAAATATTCACTGAAATAGGATCATTAGGAATCATATTTTGAAGAATAATGTTGTCCTAGCTACCGAGATGCTCTACGTACCACAAAATCAGAATATGTTCCATATAGTTAATGTCCCTCTCCACCAATCCTCCACACAAAAAAGATTGAAAGGGTCCTCATGGAATTTTCTAGCCTTTTAATAAGATACTAAAGTAAGTACACTCACCAAAGTTTGCCCCGGTTGTTGCTGGAATATCAGTCACCAACCTGCAAGTTCATGTCACAAGGCAATAGTTTAATTTCAGCTCTTGTTCAAATGAAAATGTAAACAGTCTGTTTAAAGTAAGGGGATGCATGCGCAGAATTCCCGAGCGTTTTAGATTTATAATAAATAATAGTTAACATGTATACGCGCGCGCATTGTTTTTAATATAATGTTAATTTGTTCGTTTCCAGTGAAAGCGAAACGGCAAGATTGTTAGGAAATGAAATCTTTGTCTTTGTCTTCATATAATTTTTTATTTTTACATGAGAATTTAAAAATCTATATATTCTCTATTACAACATGCATAATTTATATACATCATGGCACAGTGGATCATTTGATGGCACGTTGTGAAGCTCTGACATGAAGGTGACCTGGCTGTAAGGTTATTCAGTTAAAGGCATGCAAACAAGATTTGCCTCTTGACCTTATTCAAATAAAAAATTAGTGAAAAGGAAAATATGTAAATTACGAGGAACCGAAAAGGTTGCTCCATATTGCTACCCTTTATCATCGTACATGTAGGACCCGACATCCAAAAAAAAACCCTAGTCAATCCGAGGAAGACCCCCTTTCACAGTTTTGCTTCACTGCCGAGCCACCGGTAAACGACAATTCAAACAAAAAATGAAGCGAAAAGAAAAGAAAAAAGAAGAAGAAATGGAACAAAAAGAAGACAACGAAAGGAACAGGCTGTCAATCAAACAAGAAAGAAAATCACAAGCAGGGGGAAGTACAAAGGTCACGGTCTTCGAATTTACAGTATGCTTTCGGCTTCTTGTAATCTTATGGGTATATATGAAGGACAATGCATGGCATTTGTATAGCTTTTTCCCAGCTCAGTACTTGCTTAATTCCATGAGTGTAAGTCACCCGTCCAGACCAATAATTCCATGAGAGTACTGTTACGAGCTGTAATAACAGATAATAGACAATGCGTTGAGCCAGAGTAATCGTCGACGTACAGGTGAAGTCATTTTTAGAGACCGCTGAAGTAGTTCCATGGTCGGTTAATTAATTAAAGAACGATAGGAGTAAATCGACACTAATAAAACACGTTGCTTTATAAAAAATAATTAGCAGGTTTGATTTGTCTGTGAGACAATCATCCAAGGACTCACCATCACCTTAAATGCAGTGTTTAATCTGGTGTCTGTCAAATAACTACCCCAGTTGAAACCAAGTATCATGTCAGGGAATCTCTTCAATCCAAATTAATAGCCTAAGCTCTCATGCCCCTCTGACTCGCACTTTTGTGTTAGATCTGCTAGAATAGCGAGATTGAAATACAGTGTGGTGTGAGGGAGAGGCCAGTGACCAATACATGGTATTCTCTTTGGTTTGGGTCACTTGAGCTGGGTGCATCAGCGTCCAGTACCATATATTAACCTACGATGAAAGTGAATCTCACTGCTCAGATGTGTGTGTGAGCGCGAGAGAGGGTGGATGTGTGTGTGTGCGAGAGAAAAGCCAGTTACCAATGCAAGTATTCTCTGAGGTTTGGGTTACTTGGGCTGGGTGCATCAGGGTCCACCATAACCTAAGATAGAAGTGAATTTCACCGCTCATCAGGTTTCAAGGAATCCAGAGAATAAATTATACTCGACGAAAGACTAAAGAATAAAAACATTTCTGCGTAAAGGAGGAGGAGGTCATGGTTGGGACTTACCAGAGTGTAGAAGGTCCTTAGATCTTCCCCACCGATATCAACCCTGGGCTGGTTGACAACTTGAGAGGGTTTGAGCTCACAACCATTGTTAACCTCTCTAGAATTGTAAGTGACCCTGAGGGAGATAGATCTTGTGAAGGGGTCCAACACTTCCCCTATAACACGGCCAACACTAAGAGGGTCTCTATCCCTAGGCATTCTTGCACAGCACTGATCAACTTGTATGCAAATACAGTTTGAGTTGTTGAATGAATGTTAGTTGATTTTTTGCAACAATTAATTTAAGAAGATACAACAGCTATTTATATGCTCTTTTGTGGTATATATTTTATTTTATTTACTGCTATGCTGTCAATAGAATCTACCTTGCTTGATTATTTTTCTTTTCTTCTGTTTTGGGGATTCCTAGATGACGTTTTGGGCTTGGGGTGATGCCTCTACGGCTCAAACTCTATTGCATTCGAAGTCCAAGTAGAATAAAGGAGGCCACCATTTTCGCTTTTCTCAAAATTAAACAAAGCCAGTTTCATTTTTCACCTGGTCTAGTGGACAACAGAGCCAGATTGACGTTTTCCCCCCCCCCACCAAGTTCCCTGCGATGTTCAAAATAAGCAAGGATCTCGAAGGCCCTTCTATTAGTGTAAACACATCCCAACATAGGTAAGTAAGTAAGATGATAGAATGCCAGGATATTATTTGAAACTTGAGTTTTGTAGGATACAACAACAATTGTTAATTTCTTTAATGTTAACGTTTTAAAAATATATATGAAAAAGTGATTTTCTCTCGCAAAATAGCTATCTTGCAATAGAATTATCAAATTTCATTTTTGATGAGTTCTGGGACATTTTTCAAGTTCCACGGGATTTCCAAGTGCAAAGTTTTTTTATCTTGTGGATAGATATCCACGAAACTAATAATGGGATCAAACCGATCCAGAAATATATATAGTACAGGGACGGATGGGGTGGAATCTCTTGTTCAGGTACGAGTTGCATTTGGTGCAAGAGTTCTAGGGTTTGAACACCTTTAACCCTATAATAAACTATTCAAGTCTTGCATGCAAGGTTCTCCATGGTCCTTGTCAGTATCCCAAACAATTTGAAATCCTTTTCTCAGTTTCGCCAATAGAAAGATGGAAAAAAATAGAGAGACAGAGACTTCCCGTCGTAAAGAAAGGTCTGGGATCGATATATTTGCCTTGTCAAGTTCAAAGCGGAGCGGAATCTAGAGTTTGAAGGAAGCCAACTGTAACTGTATATATAGTCTAGAACTCACCATAATAGTCCTATCAATCATAGACAGTGCTGCTAATGAAAGCTCTTGCAATCCTTCTATCGCTAATTTTCTTTGCTAATCTCTTTTCCCTTTCCAGTTTTTTAAGCCATCTTTTTCTTGATAGTGAATTTTCTTACCATATATCTTAAATTGAAAGCTTTCATTTTTAGTCCAAGTTATATCTTTAATTGCGAGTGTACACTTACGAATCTTCGCGTTGCTAATTGTTAGTGATGAAAATCGATATCTACGGCTCAAATGTTTACTGTATTTATAACTTATTGATTCTTTATTCATCGGATCTTCAGTATCTATTATCTTGATATTATTTATTGTTAAATACAGATTTTTATTATTGTTGTTGTTTTAAACCTTGACAGGGCAGCCCATGTTCGCCTTCTGAACATCCAACCCAGCATGAAACAGCCACGGTGGAATATAGTGGCAACGGCTCCCCACGCCTCCATGATCTGTCCGCATCAGAAACCATAATTACCTAAAAGATGGAAAGCAGTGCTCCACAGTACGGTGGTGCTTCTTAGTACAAAGGCGGACAATATTCACAGAAAAAAGTATGAAAGGTAACTCGAGACGAGAAGAATACACGTAACTCGAATGTGAAAACAGATCAGGACAGCTGACCCTCCCTCCCTCCCTCCTCCGGGAAGGATCTTTTATGAGGCCACAAAACTCTAAACTGCGGGACCCAATCATAAAGCATGTATGGACCGAATTCCCATAATGTGGGTTGGGGATATATTTGGCTCCAGAATTCGAAAATGTATACGAGTATTTCAGTGGTTGCTTTTTCTTTCTCACCTTTCACTTTTTTCTCTTCTTCTTGATAACACTATTATTCCGAGCGACGAGAACTATCCTAAAATGGAAATCCATTGCTTGGCTGCCAAGCCACGGCCAGTCTCCATCTCGGCATACCCAAAATCAATAGATGCCTTGTTAAACCAATCAGAATGATTTTAAATATTTGATATGTAGCAGTTTTATTTAAGCTGGGTTCGAGTAAAGTTTAAGTACAATCTCAAAGAGCAAAGTCGAGCTTTCGGACAGGTAATGGATACTGCTCTACCTCTGCATGACCTCGGGTCGAATCAATGAATGTCACTGCCCTTGTAACCAAGCAATTATACATTATTACTGAGTAGCTAATATCATTTATATGCAACGCTTGAAGATATATGGAATTGGTGGGGTCCTTATAGAGGCCAATCATGAGTATATAGACTTTCGTATACCAACACACACAAATATAGCCATGCAATCAATGTTCATATTCTATTAGCCCCCCTCAATCTTAGCAAGGGAAGGACCAACGCAAAGATTGGAGCGAGAGATCGGAAACTTCGGAGCAGAGAGACCTTTGATCAACACATCAGTTACTTGCTTATCATTAAAGATAAATCTAACTGAACCGAAAATAATCACCCTCAATACACAGCAAAAGCATTTAAAAATGACATCGATTGACTAACTAAAAGGCAATAAATCGAGATATTAAAGAACCTAGTAGAGCTATGTAAATCGCGCACTTGACTGAATAATAGTATATTTCAAAACCACCAACAATATATAACAACAGTGGACAGTGGAATACAGAATCTAGAAAAAAAAACACTACAGAATAGACACCACTAACAACATGATCGGATTAAATGTGCTACAGCTTGCCCATGCATGCTTGAGAAAAAAGTAGCTATGTGTTACAATGTGCAAACCCGACACTGGCAACTTATACATCAGCAACATAATTTGCTTCTCTGTATATGTGCAGACAGCGTCCACAAATCCCTTGCTTTATTTTTATTTTTTCCAGCAAAACATGATCTCAGCTCAACAATTCTCCAGTATATATGAGCTAGCTGAAGCGTCCCACCAAAATAAATGTATACTTCACGGCAACCTTGTCCTCCTAAGTTTATGAGACGGGTTGAGTCGAGGAGTGTCGACAGAGAACAAGGTGAAGCTGGAGCCACTAGGACAGGTTATAGTTGATGAAACGCGTGGTGTTTAGCAAGAGATGCAAGGAGTTAGCTAAAACCTGGGAATAAAGTAAAATTTGCTAGCAGGAGGGAGCACAAGTCAGCCACATTCAACGACGATATCCGATCTTGTCAAGAATCTGATACCCAAAAGAGAGAGGCCATCTCTCTTGGAGATTCTTCCTCGAGGAAATCAACGAGTGAATGTTTTAAGAGAGTCCAAGGGGTTAAAAAGTCACGGCCGAGTTCAAATTCAGAAAATATCTTTATTTTTTAGAAAATTATCTCCATGGATAAGGAGAAGCAGATCTTTATTTTCAAATAATAGCCTTCTCCCATAAATTTTTCCCATCTGCCCTTGTGTCGATTCGGTAAATATTTCCCATAATCTTTCGATCCAAAAGTCAAATACATACCGGAAACCCAAATCTACCCTTGTGTCAATTCGGTAAATTTGTCCCATAGCATGGTGGCTTTTTGATCAAAAAGTAAAAGACATGCTGGAAAGTGGAAACCCAAAAGGCTCCCGAGAACCTTTTGGTCCACTGCAGTGGACAGACACTCGATTCAACATCAGCATCCAGTAAGGCCACCGCATACTTCAGCGTCAGTTATTTGTCGCTTTTGGTTATTCTTCTATGATGAAAAAAATTAATAAATATAAAAATATATTAGTTGAATAAATAAAGCCATGAAAATAAATTTATTTCTAAAATAGTTTTAAAATAAAATTAATGTATTATCAAAACATGAGGAACTAGAGTGAAAAGTCTCCAAGGATATATTTGTTATTTTTATTTCTATAATATCTTTGTAAAAGATTTTTAATTTCAAAATTACCAACTAAAACATATAAGAATAAAATATTATAGTTTTAAAACACAGTTCGAGTATCAATTTATGGCAAAAATCTAGTTATTGGTTGAGACTCGGGTCATGGGTTAGGCCAACTCGGCTAGAATCAAAATAAAAATGATTATTATCATGGTTTTATATTAAATTTAATACTAGACCCGTGACAAAGCTTGGGTTAGCAATGAGTTTAACATTTGGTTAATGTCAATGTAAGGAAAAAATTGATTATTGCCATGGTTTTAAGAACAGACTTAGAAATCGCTGACTCAGGGTAAGGTCAATGTCATGTGTTAGGAGAGTTGACTTGGGTTAACCTAACTTGATATAGAATAAAAGTGACTATTATTAAATTTTTAAAACTTAACTTAGGATTAACTCGGGATAAGGTTGAGTCATAGATTAGGAAGATCAACCTGCATTAATCTGAGATAATGTAATGATAAAATTTGTATTGTCATAGTCTTAAAAGTTGGTTAAGGATTAATCGAAGCAGAGCTTGAGTCACAAATCAAGAGGGCCAACATGAGTTAATCCCAAGTTAATGAATGAATAAAAATTATTAATGATATAATTTTAAAACTTAGCTCGGGAATTAATCCTATGCAAAGTTTAAGTTACTATTTAAGAGGGCCACCTAGAGTGACTTCGAAAAATTAAAAGATAATAAAAACATACAACAACACGCTTAGATTAAAAAAGAAAAGAAAAGAAAAGAAACCAGGTGCGGTGCGGGTGTGTGTTAGTGAATTTGTGGAAGAGGCTTTCAAACTTTTCCATTTCCTTGCTGGGCAGGGCAACCAGAACACCTGACGCTATTCTTGTCATCGATATCCGGGAAAAGCAAGATAATATCCTTTCTGTGGTACACCACAGGACAGCTGTACCTGGGGCACCCCCATGGATAGTCCACTTCATCAAATCCTTGCACGTAGCATTTGCGTAAGCAGTTAACACGGCATTTGTTTTTTTTTACCATCCTAACTCTTAAAACTTGATATTTATGTGATTAATTTAGAAGGAAGTATAAAAATTATGAAGTTAAATCTCGAATAAATTAAACATTAAATGATGCAATTAAAAAAAAAAATCAACCATAAAAATTTGAGAATAAATTTTCTGCCTAGTATAGTACGGAGCACCCTTAATAGTTACGCAATATTGTAGCCGGAGAAATTGTATGGACACAGTTAATAAAGGAAGGGTATTGAAAGAAAACATTGGGCAAGGATAAGTTGGTTTTTAATGGCATGTGTATATATATATATATATATATATATATATATATATATATATTTATATATATTTACCTGATTCTGTATGCTGAGTCATTTTAGCTATTCCTGACGAATTAAACAGATGTATTCGGAGGAAATCGCCTCTACTTTAAGCCATAAACGCCTTAACAGATGACTGGACCTGGTTACATACAATACAAACTCTTGTTTCCTGTCTTCGACAATAGCAAGGTATCTTCTGTTTCTCCATGCTTCCCAAGGTCAGCACCGAGGCAGCGGGTTCCTGAATCCTATCTTCATCACTGCCAAGTAATTAGTTGAATGAAAGCAGCTTAAAGCTAGCAGGTTTAGGAGCCAACCCATTGGTAATATCTACCAAGTACATATATATAAAAAGGACACCGCAGTATAGAATGATACTCGTGCAGGGCAACCAGAAGATATACACTCCTTGGTGGGGGTGCAACCTTCACAGGGGATTCTTGCACCCAATTGGTGGCTATCACCAATCTGAGAAGAAGTGTTTAGCTAAATCTGGTGTTCGGTCGCTCTGTCCATCATTTTATGGCTGTCATATCATCAGGTAATCAAGGAGAGAATATCGAGCCGAACAATGAATTTTAGTTCCACAATCTATTCAAATCTACGCATTATTTATGTGATATCATGAAACATCAACAGTTAAAGTAAAAAGGAAATACAAAATTGCTGCTCCCCAAAACTTCTTCAAATGTCAATCAAATACACTATAACCACTCTACTACTTATTACTAATTGCATGGAATATACATCTCCAATTACATCACCAGCGGTCCTCAATCGCAGAGATTGCCAAGCCTGAATTTTGATGCATCAAACAGAATTAATCATCTCAGAAGCGTATGTATTATGTACACCCGAAACACCTACAGCCAAAAAAGATAAAACGTCAACTAAAGAAAAGAAACCAAGAATCATTGCCTATGACAAAACCCATTCACAGCTTCATATTTTGGGGGTTGGACTGGTTTCAACTGGGTCTCAACTCTCAACAAGTTGTTGCAAGCAAATGACAGACAGCTGGCAGCTCCGTCTTGAAAACTGGAAGACAAGAAGTTGACCACCCTGTCTATCACTTGATTGACTTTGTAGTTCAGTGTGTGCAAAGGTGGCTTGCTTGAAAACCAAAGGCACTGCACCATTTCAACTGGGTGTCAATTGATGTAAACTGCCATTTGGTCCCCAAACAGTTTGTTAACACTGTTCATCGAGATGAAAGAAAAGCCAGTAGACACAAAGTCATGCAAATGAACTTGAAAAGAAAACAGATTTTAACCAAATGCATCGTAGAAAATGCCCCCTGCAAATGAACTTAAAGGACTCCTGAACCTTGCAAGTAAATAAGCCATAGGGATCCTGAACAAACACCAACTTTTCAGTTTTATTTAAGTAACTTGGATTGATGTGTAGCAATTACCTATTTCAGCAATGTTACACAGTTTCTCCTGTCTAGTTCCGAAGATTACCATAGCTGGTTCGAAGTACTGACTGTACTATCTATAAACACAATAGCACTTGAAAGTAATGTGCTTGTTGGGACACATGCTTTTGAAATGTGAAGTAAATGAGCAGAGGTTTACCAAATAGCACATTGCAAATCTTAAACCTTTCACAAGGTCAAAAGCTACAAGATAATGAGAACGGCACAGAGTTCAGGATTCAGAGGGGCTTACAAGTTTAGTGACACAAAGCTTGAGACAATTTTGAGGCTTCCGGAACAAAATTTTGCAAGAATATTGATGATTACATAAAACTGAATTATACAGCAGCTAGAGCCATCACTCAAAGCAACATTGACAGAAAAGTGACCAGTCATTTTCCTCGAACAGGTGTGATGTGTAGGAGTTTCTATGATTCTTGAACCAATATATTGATTCTTGTTTTTTAAAAAATACAAATTAAACAGAGATATTTATAGAAGTGCAAAGAACTCCAATAGAGATGAGTACCTCAAATATGCACAAAGTATTTTGTTCCAAGGCATATGATCAATGTCCTGAGCTCCCTCCCAATCATTGATATTACCAGATTTTTGTCCTTCATCAACAGCTCTGAGGCATACACATTGAAATCAAGAGCCTTGGGAAATTTTATCCTCCTTGATGTGATCTCAGATACATTTTCCTTCAGTGAAGAGACACCGAGACCTGCCTTTTTCAAGGCTCTTGCTGCAAGTCTTTCAGCCTCTTGACAATGCATTGGGCAGAGGGAGGGGACAGTTGATATCAGAGCTGGTTTCCCACAAAGTACACGCCTCCCTGTGCACTGAATATCCAGGAGTACATTAAGGATACAAATCCAATCATGCTAAAGAAAATGCAACATTTGCAATGAAGAAAAAGTAGTAGAAAGTCACAGGTAATGACAACATAACTCCTCTGGTAGCAATGTATTCTGAACGACACAAATGGTGCCAGTACGAACATCATACTCGCTTTCATGGTGTGTGAACTTAAAATAAAAGTTAAAACACAATATTAGTGTGTAGCTGAACATCAATGTCCTATGCCAGAACCTAATGACATATTGGTACAATTAAACTGTTTAATGTCAAAACATCTCTCCTACAAGTGCACTCTCGGTTGACAAACACATTCATAACCGTTAATTAGCACACTGCCTTCCCAGTCCTTTTTTGGCTGGTGATAAGTGTGACCTGCCAAATGAATCAGTGCCAGTCATCAGAAATTGATCTGCTCAGGAAGGTTAAGTCACTGTAGGCAAAAAGGTGAGGAGGGCAGGCTGGGGAGTGCAAAACCTACCTGCGAATGTCATCAGCTGTAATGTTATCATTTGATGAAAGAGCACAGTCCATCAGTTGAGTAATTGCCTCAGCAATCCTTTTACTCTCTTTGCTTGATGAATCAAAAGTGGTTGCTTTAGATAAAATCTGGTCTTTCTGACATGGGGAATTACTTTTGCTAAAAACAATAAAATGAAATTAAAAAAAACACCTCCCAGCACCAAAGACGAGAATGAGTCTCGTCCTCCAAATTATCAGCATCAACATTAGGCACACCGTACATTACTCTTTGACCAACAAGCAACACAGCATTTTTCACTACTGCAACAGTCAAATTCCCACTCATTTTCACTAACTTCTTATAAATTTCCTCCACCAATTTGGTAAACGACATGCCACTCTCTTCCATTAACAAACCCACCATCGCATTCACATTACTGCACTCATTTCCACTCAAATCTACACCAAACCCAAAACCCATTTTTTGACTCGTCGTTTCTTTGTAATACCCGAATAGCCCTTTCATTTCTCTCTTTAATTCCTCAATCTTGGCTCCTTTCTGTTCACCCCTTATGTTCAAAAGCTGCTGCTGCTGTTTTGCTGTTAATGTTGCTCGCTTTCTCTTCAGCGTTTTCTTTGGTTGATCTTGGCCGTTCGGTTTAGACTCATCTTCGCCGTCGATTGCCATCTTCACCACTTCGGCCATTGCCTTCGCTCCAAATCGAAACCCCAATCTTTGGGATTTTTTTCTGTTGTTGTGGAAAGGAAGATACGACAGTGTTTACTTGAACTATGGGGTTTTCTTCTTCGATGTGCTTCTCGGCCAAGGAGGAGCCCTCGATCTCATTTCTCCCTCCCTCTCTTCTTTGATCTCTTTTAATTATCTTGTTTCTTTTTTTATTTTCAGATTTTCGTTTTTTATCTGAAAAATGGGATATAAGTATGAGAGAAGAGGATGGGATTCGAAATACTTATTGTGATTTTATTTATTTTTATTATATTAAATAGAGAAAGGTATGATTATTTAATCAGAAAAATGGGAAAAATATATATTTCCCGCCAAAATAAAGAGCGGTTTGGCTCCAAAAACCGCCAAGAGATTTTATTGCCTAAAATAAAGCTCCGTTGGTCGCCGGGTGGGTGGCGTTGTAAGTAGATGTCTCCTGTCTATAAGCCCAACTCCAAATCATATTGGTCTTAAAAATGTGTGTCCAGTAAGGCTTGAGCCCAACTCCAATACCACTACGTTGCCTATAAATTCACCTGGATTTGTTCTTTTCATTTTTTACAGTTATCGGCCCAGATTTTATACCCAGCATCTTCTGGGGACGTCGGAATGAAAAATAAAAAATACTATTTTGATTTTTCAATCCTATTTTCCATGTTCCAAGATGAATGCTAAATAAAATAGCAAAACACAATTTCTCTTGCCATTTTCTTTTTTGGATTGGCAACCATATATATATGGGCCGAGATCCGACTAATCCTAGTGATGCACAAGCCCTCAAAAAGGAGTTTCTTGTAAGCACAATAAAGTTAGGTCATGGGCTTTGTCTATGTTTAATGGGTCCATGGAATTGTTTGCATTGGCAAGAGGTGAACATGAAATTTTGGACATGAATTCACTATCGACTCCTAACTCTTTTTATTGGGCTAACATGGTTTCTTATAAAAATATAAAATTTTAAAAAATATTATTAATTGGAAATGGTGTTTTTTATTTTATCTTTTTAAAAAAATATGTTTTTTTTTTGTATTCTATAAAATTATCCTGAATCTCATTACCTTCATCACGAGTCTAGCAAATTTACTTGAGTTGTTTTATTTATAATTTTATTTATTGAATTTTTTTTTATCATTTAATATTGAATTTATTGAGAATTATTTTAGTTATTTAAAGATTAGTCAAATTAATCAAGTCATATCATATTATTAAAATAATTACATGTGAAATATATTAAAATACAATCAGTTATTCTAGATATCTTTACTTTTAACCATTGTAGTGTGTATGTGTGTGAAAATAAAAAACAACTATATTTATGCTATTAAAAAACAATATTCTAAGAGCATCTTCCCAAATAAAATCTATGTTTTATGAGCATCTCCAAAGAAGATGTTATCTTAAAGAGCTAGATTCATAAAATCACATTTTGAATGGTATAAATATTGTTTTTTTTTTTTATCATGTATACTCCAATGAGAAAAAGATACTTGAAAAGCCAATTGTATTGCAATGAACTAAATAAATGTTTTATTTTTTCTTAATGATTTTTATTTTTTTATGACTATATTTAAGCTAATTTGTTGATTTTGACTTTTTTGAGAGATATATAAGAATAATATTTGTATGAAAGAAAATACATCTTAGCATTTTGTTTAGCTTCTCTCTTAAAACATGAAAAACAAGTAAATAAAAACTAAAATATTAATTTTTGGCTCTCCATTTAACACCTATATTGGAGTTGCCTTGGGAAAACCCAACCTTGTACCTATGCTAGCCCTAGGTAGGTTGGAAAGAATCTAAAATCTTGATTTTATTAGAGATTGAGACTGATTAAACTTTAAAGCATGAGCAAACAATAATCCTTTCAATAGTAACAGGGACTGCAACAATTTGATAATTCCATAAACTTTTGCAACCCAATTTATATGATTTGGATTTGACTTCAAGGGAGAATTTTGTATTGAAAATATATCTTTTAACAAAAATCATTTGGGTGTGATACTTGGATCTTCTAAAATTCCTATTCTGAGAGGTTTAAAAAAACATGGGATAGTTACAAGATTATGGGCGTGTTGTGTTGTATAAAGAGAAGACCACAAATGCCAAAAAAAATGGCAGCTTTCATTCATGGGGAATAACGTGTGCATCATCATTGTTATCATTATGCGATTTGACCAGTGACTGTAAACTGACATGATGAAAAGAAAGATAATACACTTTAAAGATCGGGTACTTTGGTAGTTTCCTCGCCATTTGCAAAACAACATAATAATCTAGAATAAATGAGATTAAACATGGATATTGTACATAGATGAGAAGAGAAAAACACCAGCAGGCAAACACACACAGCCTGTAAAAGACAAGTAAAAACAAAACAGGTCGTGGTATGTCAAATAGTTGATTATTCATGCACTGAGAAATACCTTATATCAAGCATATGGTAATTGCCTCGATATAGACCATAGGGTTTTAGAAGCATTCTGGTCTTTTCATTCTTCTATTAGAACACGATACATCGAGGATGTAAAATGTAATTAAAAGTTAGACAAAAATCAAAGAATTTGAGTGTTCACACACTCAGGATAAACTTTACCTTAAAAACATCATTTAACTATAATGTTTAATTTATTCATGTTCTCTTGTATGTTTGTCCATCGAAGATTTTATCAAGATTAATTACAAGTAATAAAGTGAAAGTTGGTGCGGTCTATACATTAGTAAATAAAGATAGAGAGTTATTGACTACATGATGATAAGTTTTAAATCAACATGTGTACATAAAAGCCAATTCTGCAGTATGCCAAATTAGCTAATCTTTAGCTATCTAAAAGTTAATTCATCGGCATCACCTGATGTTTAATGACTCTTATTCGAGATTATACTTTATTTTATACTATGATCTGATTAGATCTATTATTACTAGTTTAATTTAAATTTTATTGGTTTTTAAGCCCTCATCTCAACTTTTTTTTAAAAAAACAGCACTGGAAAAAAATCAAATACAAAGCCGAGATTTCAAGAATAAAAGTGGTTTAATTACAGTCATTCATTCTCCATTTTCATTATTTTAATGGGGTTCTTGTCATTTATCATCCACTCCAAAATGAGTGGACAAAATTGTGACATGTAGTATAAAAATGGAAGAGAGATGTAGCGATCTCGATACCTACAATAATCATAGTTTCCCTATTTTATTGATATCTTGATGTAATTAGACATTTTCATTAGGGATTATAGTGTAAGCTAGATAATATCGTATAAGCAGCCATATTATATATATAGATGGGTTTGTCCTCCGTCTTTCCACCATCAAAATATTTAAAGAGAATCTTTCTCTCATGACCTCCTTCCACCAGAGCCACTCTCCCTCTGACAGTTGAAATAAACCGCGGCTACTGGTGACCCTAGATTGTAGAGTTCAGCAAAGTCCCTGGTGTTGAAATTCTGGCGCCACCCAGGAGGATACACTGTTTGCCTGCCTAGTTGCCGAAACAACACAAAAACAAAACGATGAATTCCTGCTGTCGGCCTTGGGCTCTCATAACACACAACCTCTTGCCCTGCGCAAGTTACCAGTACATGCTTAGTTCATTGCACATACGAAATAACACGAAATAAAAAAAGCATATAGTAAAATGGTATATAAGGATCAACCTTCGCACATCAGACTGAGTTTATTTTCCTAATCAACAAAAACAATTGCAATATGGCTACGTACGTACCCAGTAACCCTTTCACTATCTTTTCCAACCATAATTCTCATTCACACTTTCTCTTGCCTTTTATAAAATTGCATTGATTGTGACTGGAAATGAAAATAGACAATGCTGCTAGCTACTTGCCTAAGAACTCTTAGTGTTTCATCGTAGCCTCCAACATCATGTTATCATGAGAATATAACTACTATAAACTCTAGATGTGTTGGCGGCTCTATTGTAAATATTATTATGGTATTGGCTTATTAATGCAGCATGGATTCAATTTAAATTAGACCTGGCAAGATCCATCTAAATATTGCTAAGATTAATTTACATGCTGCTGAAACGTGATTATTATGAGCTATATTATAGCAATGACATTTTTCAACTAGGTTTTTTTAACAAATAACTCTTTTTAAAAATTAATTAAATTGTAGATATAGTTAAGATCATCTAAAAGAGCTTCGATAGAAAAGGACCACTACACAAGTAAATTTTAATCCAACCATTTGCCAACAAAATATTCACTAAAATAGGATCATTAGGAATCATATTTTAAAGAATAATGTTGTCCTGGCAACTGAGATGCTCTAGAACAAAATCAGAATATGTTCTGTGTAGTTAATGTCCCTCTCTACCAATCCTCCACACAGAAAAGATTGAAAGGGTCCTCATGGAATTTTCTAGTCTTTTAATAATATACTAAAGTAAGTATACTCACCAAAGTTTGCACCGGTAGTTGCTGGAATATCGGTCACCAACCTGCAAGTTCATGTCATAAGGCAATAATTTAATTTCAGCTTTTGTTCAAATGAAAATTAAGATCATGTTTGACTTGTGGTATCATAGGGTACACACACTCGTTTCGTTGTGAGTCAGTTTTTTGTGTAAAAAAATAAATATACATGTTTTTTCAATGTGTTTTTTTATTTTAAAGAATCTAAATTGAAATAAAAAAAACTTATGTGCAAATCTAATAATATAAATTGATAACTATGTGTGCTATAATAAACAATTAAACAGTCATAAACTATAAATAAAGATGACAATTTGAAAATTAAGAGTCAAATGTAGGCCAAGATATTGGTTTCATAACCTGAGTTTAGGAGACGGTTGTTTTGAATGATTTTGTTCACAAAAATTGATTTTTTATATAATTAAATCATAATAAAAATAGACTCAAATTAAATTGATTATATAAATTAAATGCAAAAAAAAAAATTATTATGCAAGGTTACACATTAAAAATATTATCTGAATTTCAATGTTTTTTTAATTTTTTAAAATAAATTTTATTTATACAAATCATAATAGATGAATTAGGTCAATCTCATAATAACTAAAAATTAAATTCTATTTAGAAGAGTATAGATAAATAAAATAAAACAGAGAAAGGATATTAATTCACAAATAAATTTTAAAAATATTTTGAAAATATACATCTAAAAGGGTTCTAATTAAAACAAAACATTTTTTTTAAAATGCCAAGTGTTGTTGGGCAGGGTTTTAATAATAGGCCTGCATGTGAGGACTATAATTTTTTTATTTGTGATTTTTATATATATAAAAAATCAAACGACTTGTAATTTGATATTGCCCGCTTTCTAGCCACTGCAATGCCAAGAAAAAATGGGGCATATACTTTTTCAACCCATTAAAAGATTTTCAACTGATTTTGACCCAAAATATCTTGGAAAACTTGATAAATTCATTCATAATCTTAAAAAACCATCCCAGAATCCATAATCAACCCAATACGAAAAATCTTACGAAGATCATATATGTTTTTCTAGGAAATTTAAAGATGAATAACATCTAATATGAACTCTCCTCGTTAAATGGAATAACTTGAAATCAATATCAATGTTTTTTTTTGAGAAATTGGTGTTAATAAAAATTTTCTCTTTCCGACACTAGATTTCAGCGATTTTCTCTCATCTTTCTTAAGACAGTGATAAAAAAATAAGAAAAATAAAATATTGAAATTAATCTTGTCCTTAAATTTTGGTAAACAAAGAGATTTAATATTTATAATCTAAAAGGTATTGGAATCATAATAAATATTTCTTTCAAACTTTATTAAAGCCACCTATTCCCTTTTGTGCTTTTCGATTAGATTCCTTATCTCTATTAAACAATTGACATATAATGTATTCCAATAAGGGCTAAATAAAAAAAATAAAAGAAAGGACTGTAAACAGTCCGTTTGAAGTAAGGGGATGCATGCGCAGAATTCCCGCGCGTTTTAGATTTATAATAATTAATAGTTATTAATATGTATACGCGCGCGCATTAGGCACGGGCTGATGTGATATTTTCATAATGTTAATTTGTTCGTTTCCAGAGAAAGCGAAACGGCAAGATTTGCCTCTTGACCTTATTCAAATAAAAAATTAGTGAAAAGGAAAATATGTAAATTACGAGGAACCGAAAAGGTTGCTCCATATTGCTACCCATTATCATCGTACATGTAGGACCCGACATCCTAAAAAAAACCCTAGTCAATCCGAGGAAGACCCCCTTTCACAGTTTTGCTTCACTCGCCGAGCCACCAGTAAACGACAATTCAAACAAAAAATGAAGCGAAAAGAAAAGAAAAGAGAAGAAGAAATGGAACAAAAAGAAATCAACGAAAGGAACAGGCTGTCAATCAAACAAGAAAGAAAATCAAAAGCAGGGGGGAAGTACAAAGGTCACGGTCTTCGAATTTACAGTATGCTTTCGGCTTCTTGTAATCTTATGGGAATATATGAAGGACAATGCATGGCATTTGTATAGCTTTTTCCCAGCTCAGTACTTGCTTAATTCCATGAGTGTAAGTCACCCGTCCAGACCAATAATTCCATGAGAGTACTGTTACTAGTTGTAATAACAGATAATAGACAATGCGTTGAGCCATGGTAATCGTCGACGTACAGGTGAAGTCATTTTTAGAGACCGCGGAAGTAGTTCCATGGTCGGTTAATTAGTTAAAGAACGATAGGAGTAAATCGACACTAAAAAAACACGTTGCTTTATAAAAAATAATTAGCAGGTTTGATTTGTCTGTGAGACAATCATCCAAGGACTCACCATCACCTTAAATGCAGTGTTTAATCTGGGGTCTGTCAAATAACTATCCCAGTTGAAACCAAGTATCATGTCAGGGAATCTCTTCAATCCAAATTAATAGCCTAAGCTCTCATGCCCCTCTGACTCGCACTTTTGTGTTAGATCTGCTAGAATAGCGAGATTGAAATACAGTGTGGTGCGAGGGAGAGGCCAGTGACCAATACATGTATTCTCTCAGGTGAAAGTCACTTGAGCTGGGAGCATCAGCGTCCAGTACCATATATTAACTTACGATGAAAGTGAATCTCACTGCTCAGATGTGTGTGCGCGCTCGCGAGAGGGGTGGATGTGTGTGTGTGTGTGCGCGAGAGAAAGGCCAGTTACCAATGCAAGTATTCTCTGAGGTTTGGGTTACTTGGGCTGGGTGCATCAGGGTCCACCATAACCTAAGATAGAAGTGAATTTCAGCGCTCATCAGGTTTAAGAGAATCCAGAGAATAAATTATACTCGACGAAAGACTAAAAAGGTTGGGACTTACCAGAGTGTAGAAGGTCCTTAGATCTTCCCCTCCGATATCAACCCTGGGCTGGTTGACAACGTGAGAGGGTTTGAGCTCACAACCATTGTTAACCTCTCTAGAATTGTAAGTGACCCTGAGGGAGACAGATCTTGTGAAGGGGTCCAACACGTCCCCTATAACGCGGCCAACACTAAGAGGTTCTCTATCCCTAGGCATTCTTGCACAGCACTGATGAACTTGTATGCAAATACAGTTTGAGTTGTTGAATGAATGTTAGTTGATTTAATTTTTGCAACAATTTAAGAAGATACAACAGCTATTTATACACTCTTTTGTGGTATATATTTTATTTTATTTACTGCTATGCTGTCAATAGAATCAACCTTGCTTTATTATTTTCTTCTCTTCTCTTTTGGGGATTCCTAGATGACGTTATGGGCTTGTGGTGATGCCACGACGGAAAACACAAAATTGCATTAATTTGGAGTTCTAGTAGAATAAAGGTGGCCACCTTTTTCGCTTTTCTCAAAATTAAACAAAGCCAGTTTCTTTTTTCACCTGGTCTAGTGGTCTTTGTTCTCAAAAAGAGCCAGATTCACGTTTTCCAACCCCCCCACCAAGCTCCCTGCGATTTTCAAAATAAGCAAGGATCTTGAAGCCCTTCTATTAGTGTAAACACATCCCAACATAGCTAGGTATGAACGTAAGATGATAGAATGCCAGGATATATTATTTGAAACTTGAGTTTTATAGGATACAACAACTATTGATAATTTCTGTTCTATCAGGTAAAAAACTTCGAAGGTATTTGTTGAATTGCCGTGTTAATTTCTTTCATGTCAACGTTTTAAAAATATATAAGAAAGGTGGTTTTCTTTCGCAAAATAGCTATATTTTGCAATAGAATTATCAAATTTCATTTTGATGGTAGTGCAAAGTTTTTTTTATCTTGTGGATAGATCTCCACGAATCTAATAATGGGATCAAACCGATCCAAAAATATATAGTACCTTTTTTTTTTATCTTGTGGATAGATCTCCACGAAACTAATAATGGGGTGGAATCTCTTGTTCAGGTACGAGTTGCATTTGGTGCAAGAGTTCTAGGGTTTGAGCACCTTTAACCCTATAATAAACTATTGCTCGATCGGTCGTTAGGAAAGAAATAATCATTACAGGAAAAGGTGATTAATGGTTTGCTTAATGCGATTTACTAACTGCTAAGTAAATAGTAACTAGTATAATGATGATGTGACAGCTAATGTTTTAATCATACCGGCATTATGACAGTCTGCAGTCTTCTTCACCGTCGCTTGCATTGAAGCTCATCAATTAGATGGAGTCATTCGTCTTAAGAATTCCATCAGCAAACCTGCGGGTGCCATGCACCACCTATCCTTTGCAATTCCTATGGACCCCCTAATTAGCGTGTTGTAATTATTCAAGTCTTGCATGCAAGGTTCTCCATGGTCCTTGTCAGTATCCCAAACAATTTGAAATCCTTTTCTCTCAGTTTTTTCACCAATAGAAAGACTGAAAAAAATAGAGAGACAGGGACTTCCCGTCGTAAAGAAAGGTCGATCTGGGATCGGTATATTTGCCATGTCAAGTTCAAACCACAGGAAAAGCGGAGCGGAATCTAGAGTTCGAAGGAAGGCACCTGTAATTGTATATATAGTCTAAAACTCACCATAGTAGTCCAAGGATTAAAAGGAAGAGAGAAAGAAGAGGGAGAGACAAAGGTCCTTTTCTTTTCTATCCTGTTGGGCGGTTGAGATGAGTCCTATCAATCATAGACAGTGCTGCTAATGAAAGCTCTTGCAATCCTTCTATCACTAATTTTCTTTGCTAATCTCTTTTCCCTTTCCAGTTTTTTAAGCCATCTTTTTCTTGATAGTGAATTTTCTTACCATATATATTTTTCTCTGCTTTCATTTTTAGTCCAAGTTATATCTTTATTTGCGAGTGTACACTTACGAATCTTCGCGTTCCTAATTGTTAGTGATGAAAATCGATATCTACGGCTCAAATGTTTACTGTATTTATAACTTATTGATTCTTTATTCATCGGATCTTGAGTATCTATTATCTTGATATTATTTATTGTTAAATACAGATTTTTATTATTATTATGGTTTTAAAGCCCGTGTTCGCCTTCTGAACAACCAGCCCATCATGAAACAGCCACGGTGCAATATAGTGGCAACGGCTCCCCACGCCTCCATGATCTGTCCGCATCAGAAACCATAATTACCTGAAAGACGGAAAGCAGTGCTCCACAGTATGCTGGTGCTTCTTAGTACAAAGGCGGTATTCACAGCAAAAAGTATGTAAGGTAACTCGAGACGAGAAGAATACACGTAACTCGAATATGAAAACAGATCAGGACAGCTGACCGTCCGTCCCTCCCTCCTCCGGGAAGGATCTTTTATGAGGCCATAAAACTCTAAACTGCGGGACCCTATCATAAAGCATGTATGGACCCAATTCCCATAATGTGGGTTGGGGATATATTTGGCTACAATATTCGAAAATGTACACGAGTATTTCAGTGGTTGCTTTTTCTTTCTCACCTTTCACTTTTCTCTCTTCTTCTTGATAACAAACATTATTCCGAGCGACGAGAACTATCCTAAAATGGAAATACATTGCTTGGCTGCCAAGCCACGGCCAGTCTCCATCTCGGCATACCCAAAATCAATAGATGCCTTGTTAAACCAATCAGAATGATTTTAAATATTTGATATGTAGCAGTTTTATTTAAGCTGGGTTTCAGTAAAGTTTAAGTAAAATCTCAAAGAGCAAGGTCGAGCTTTCGGACAGGTAATGAATTATTGTTCATTAATTATAGAGAGGGAGTTTTAATGAAATTATTGTTCATTTTTTTTCTTTATTTTGAGAAATTGACACACATCTATATATGTGGACTTCATTTACCTAATTTGACAGCCAATTTATAGTCATTGCCATGATTAAGGTAGTTTCTTCACTTGTCTATGAATGTCACTGCCCTTGTAACCAAGCAATTATACATTATTATTGAGTAGGTAATGTCATTTATATGCAGCACTTGAAGAAATATGAAATTGGTTTGGTCCTTAAATGGAGGCCAATCAGGTGTATATATACATATGAATAGTTTGCATATCAAGAAAATAAAAGATTAAAGAGTTGATATGTGTGTGTGTGTAGACTTTCGTATACCACCAATACACACAAATATTATAGCTATTTATGTAATCAATGTTCATATATTTTGTACTGATCTATCTATTAGCCCCCTCAATCTTAGCAAGCTAGGGAAGGACCAACGCAAAGATTGGAACGAGAGATCTGAAACTTCGGAGCAGAGAGACCTTCGATAAACACATCAGTTACTTGCTTACCATTAGAGATAAATCGAACAACAATGTCTCCCAATGAAACATGTTGACGAACACAGAGCAGATCTACTTTAATATGTTTGGAGTGAGAAAATATTAATTTAGTCTATTTAATTATGAGACATGCTGGAAATTTAAATGTACTCCAATAAATGCACTCCGATAATTTAAGTAACTTTTTTCTAAAATCATTTGTAAATATAGTTGATATTACAAAGATAAACTGGTAATTTCCCTTAATCTGACAATATAAAGACAGGTACCTTCTTTTTTTTCTCCCGTAGAAATCCACAAAATCATATTTCTCCGGAAAGAATTTAAGGCTCTGAATTTTTTCACGGTACAAAGGTACATAAAATTTTATCACATGCCTCGCAATTGTGTGCTTAGATGTTTCTTTTCTAATAAGATTCAAATTAATCTCTGAATTCTGATGTGGGAACAATTTAATTTCTTAAAATTGTAGACACATCGTATATATTTTTGCAAAAACCGCAATTTAGCCTCTAAATTTGTTATGATCATGATTAGATCCCTGGAAAAAGATTTTCACTTAGGTACGTACTAATTTCTTAGATTTTTGATGAAGTCTTTTTTTCCATCCAGGTGCTTCTCGTGCAACTATCAGGAGACAGCAAAAACATCTAAAAATGACATTGATTGAATAACTAAAAGGCAATAAATCGAAATTAAGGAACCAAGTAGAACTGTGTAAATCGCGCACCAGTGGACGATGGAATACAGAATCTAGAAAAAAAAAAACACTACTGAAAAGACACCACTAACAACTTGATCGGATAAAATGTGCTCCAGCTAGATTGCCCATGCATGCTTGAGAAAAAAAAAGTAGCTATGTGATACAATGTGCAAGCCCGAGAGTGGCAACTTACACAGCAGTAACATAATTTGCTTCTCTGTATATGTTCAGACAGCTTCCACATATCCCTTGCTTTATTTTTATTTTTTCCAGCAAAACATAACCTCAGCTCAACAATTCTCCAGTATATATGAGCTAGCTGAAGCGTCCCACCAAAATAAATGTATACTTCACGGCAACCTTGTCCTCCTAAGTTTATGAGTTGAGTCGAGTCGAGGGGCGTCGACAGAGAACAAGGTGAAGCTGGCGCCTGGAGGACAGGGGATAGTTGATGAAACGCGTGGTGTTTAGCAAGAGATGCAAGGAGTTAGCTAAAACCTGGGAATAAAGTAAAAT
Source organism: Populus alba (assembly GCF_005239225.2). NCBI lineage: Eukaryota > Viridiplantae > Streptophyta > Magnoliopsida > Malpighiales > Salicaceae > Populus > Populus alba. The sequence goes on from NC_133293.1 coordinate 17,190,703, forward strand.
TTGCTAGCAGGAGTGAGCACAAGTCAGCCACAATCAACGACGATATCCGATCTTGTCAAGAATCTGATACCCTAAAGAAAAAAAAAAGAATCTGATACCCAAAAGAGAGAGGCCATCTCTCTTGGAGATTCTTCCTCGAGGAAATCAACGAGTGAATGTTTTGAGACAGTCCAAGGGGTTAAAAAGTCACGGCCGAATTCAAATTCAGAAATTATCTTTATTTTTTAGAAAATTATCTCCATGGATAAGGAGAAGTAGATCTTTATTTTCAAATAATCGCCTTCTCCCATAAATTTTTCCCATAATCTTTCGATCCAAAAGTCAAATACATACCGGAAACCCAAATCTGCCCTTGTGTCAATTCGGTAAATTTGTCCCATAGCATGGTGGCTTTTAGATCAAAAAGTAAAAGACATGCTGGAAAGTGGAAACCCAGAAGGCTCCCGAGAACTTTTTGGTCCACTGCAGTGGACAGACACTGGACCCAGATAAACCCGGCCTCGTTTCAAACCACTCGATTCAACATCAACATCCAGTAAGGCCACCACATACTTCAGCGTCAATTATGTGTCGCTTTTGGTTATTCTTCTACGATGAAAAAAAAAATGATAAAGATAAAAACATATTTAGTTGAAAAAAAAAAAATATATATATATATATATATATATATATATATAGATATATATATCTCTAAAATAATTTTGAAGTAAATCCATGTACTATCAAAATATGAGGAACTAGAGAGACAAGTCTGTTTTCATCGCCACCAAATAAAATATAAAAACAATCACCCTATTTTACATATCACTATCAAATATAATTTTGTTTTGATCTTCAATCTCATTTTATTTTCTGTATCTCTATGTCTCTGTCTTTCTATTCGATCCAGGGTTTAAAGGAGCATACCACCTGCTGACGGGCTTGTCGTGAGAATATTTGGGCTTTTTGTGGATAGCCCAATTAAACAAGATGGCAGGTCCTAATATTTAGCTACGTGGGTCGCTATGGATGAAAGAGGCCCCTTGCCACTCCCTATTCATAAACTCCATTTTTATTTTTTCTCAAGACTCATTGTAGCAGAACATCTTCATGAGCAAATTACCTAGAAAATATTCCTGCATCTAGCTTTTGGCTTTACATGAAATTAATTTTCTAATTAACATCAGACGTGTCTAACCCGTCTAGCATGAGCTATCATTTATAGACGGAAAGAATACACCTCTCTTAATTCAAGGCTTAACCTGGAAACAAACATGGATTAATTAATTAAATCAATCAAATCATAACACCCAATTCTCTTAAACATTACTGGAGGACACTGCTTGTACTTTTTTTTTTTTTTTAAGGCTAGTTTACGCGAATCTTAAACCTTAAATCTAATCAGTTGAATAACGCCACTTCGCAGCTTGTATTTAATGCATATGTGGATGCGTCATGACATAACTGAATCACAGAAGTTGATGTGTACGAAGCAAACTCAGATGTCGGGAAGGTATCTTCCAGTACTCCTATGATGTCAGTCCAATCTCTTATCCCTGTCTGATGCGATAGGCAACATCAATCTTCAACCCCTGCCTAAGACATGCAGATTATGATTACCACTGCCAAATGATTCCTTCACTGTTCTTACAATTCCACTCCGATTATTTTTCTAATTTTACAAATCATTTTTCTCCACAATCAGTAAATATTTCACGCATGCAGCTGGCGAAGCATTTCTTGGGATAATATTCACTTTACATTCAGAAAGCGATAAAAAATAAACATACAACAACACGCTTAGATTAAAAAAGAAAAGAAAAGAAAAAAACCAGGTGCGGGGGTGTGTGTGTGTGTGTGTTAGTGATTGACTGCTCGTCGTCGTCGGAAGTAATTCTTCTTCCTTCTTCCTCTATCCCTGAGGGCACAATCTAGCAGCAAGCAAACTATAGGTATTGTTCATTATATTATTCAACTTATTAATATGAAATTCAACTTTCATACGGAAAATTCAAGCCGATAAGAATTTGTGGAAGAGGCTTTCAAACTTTTCCATTTCCTTGCTGGGCAGGGCAACCAGAACATTGACGCTATTCTTGTCTTCGATGTCCGGGAAAAGCAAGATAATATCCTTTCTGTGGTACACCACAGGACAGCTGTACCTGGGGCACCCCCATGGATAGTCCACTTCATCAAATCCTAATTTCCACCATGATGATACCAATAAATCTCCATGAGGAAATCCTTTGTGAATCTCACCCCAATCTATAGCAGACCGCGCGTACTCGTCAGTCATTCTCTTCGAACCCTCAGCCACTCTCTCCACCAATTTAGAGATTGGCCCCTCTTGCAGCTCCTTGGACGTAGCATTTGCGTAAGCAGTTAACACAGCATTTCCAGCATATGATTCTGGTAAAGGAGGGATCAATCTTGGCCTAATGTTGACAGCATAGAGAATTGTTGACACTCTATCGGGATCATGGGCTTCCGATTGTGACAGTGCCTTGCATCTCCAAATATGAGCAGTCACCACATTAAAACCAGAAACGCGGGCACTTGGACTTGTCTTGGCCTTCTCTTTCATGTCGGAGAAGTTGCCGGAAGTTAGCCGGAAAATCTTGAAGTCTAGGGCTTCTTGGGCGGCATCAAAGACTGGAGCGTTCAATTCTTGGCCCAGGTGAGTCTGAAGTTTGACCAATTCAGGGTGAGGGAAGGTGACACGTGGTGGTGATCGAGCTTCTAGGAGTTCACGGTCGTTGCAGGGAGTGACAGCCAGGGGTTTGCCACCAGCCAGGGCAGCCAAGTTTTGTAAGAAGGTCTTGAAGCTTATCCCATCAAATGTTGCATGGCTGGTTGATATGCCCAGTGCAAAACCACCACACTTGAATGATGTTACCTGTAAATGAAGGAGATACATAAATTAACATCGAGAAGAAGTTATAAGCATTTTAGGAGATTCATTCGTATAATGGATTTTATTCTCAATTTAAATATTCATTAAAGAATCGACTGGAAATTGAAAAAAAAAAAAAACATATATATATTTAGAGACCATGTAACTTTCACACTCAAATTCATTTATAAATGTGTTTCAAGCTCTCCAATTCTCGAGAAAAAAATACCTTCGGTATTTGATAGAATCTCGGAAGCCGAAAGGTTACCCAGACCCTAATATGCCTCCTATTTGAACCAATGCATGTGAAAGTTAAAAGAGTCAGGATCTCCATTTGGTGGTTTCGGGTTTGTAGGGTGAGATTCATGAAGGGAGATCGAGGGCTGTCCTCGTGTAACCCATGGAGTCTTCCAATATATTAAAAAATAAAATAAAAAATAACAAAGAATATGCTAGCATGTTACTGGCAACAAAATCTCGATGTGCAGGTGATGGCTAACTCTAATATTAAAATTAGTTGGCTTGATGTCAAGCAATCCGAGGCCATGTTATGTAATCTATTTCTGGGTGAACTTTCTATGCATTAAATTAAAACAGAAAAAGAAAAACTTAAAGTGCAAACTTACTTAGTTGTGGTTTTAAAATCGTGATTTAATTAATTGTGTGTGTGTGTGTGTGTGTAGTCACAGGCAAAACCTGGAGATGTATCTTTTCTATAAAAAAAGTTCAAAGATTTATCGCGACAAAGGCTAATTAAGAAATGCCTTGAGATTAACCCAGAACTTGCGAAAATGCTAGGAGATAAAAAAAATGATGTAAAGTATCAACCCCTAATGGAAAGGATTGCAATAGAGCCATATCCAGTACTGTAAAAGTAATATAAAATTATTTTTAAAATTTTAAGTGATAGTTTAAATTTTATAAATACAAAATTAGAATAATTAAATTGTTATGAGTCTAAATTTTATAAATCTTTAAAAATTAAAAATATGATGTCAAAAATAGTACGCGTCTATGTCAATTTTGAATTTAAAAAACTCAATTGAAAATATAGATTAAAAAATAATATATAATTATTATATATATATATATATATATATATGATAGTTTAATCTTTATGATTAAGATTGTTTATTAATCCAGAATTAAAAAAAGTTTTTGAAAATATGTTATAATGAGTGTGATAACTTCTTCTTTTTTTAATATGCAATTCATTTAATGTACAAAAAACCACATCCAAAACCAACGTTTACATGCTTTTTTATTTTCTCTGAATCTCACAGAAAAAGCAAACCACACCTCCTTGCTTCTTTAAGTGATCACTCCATTTTTCTTCACATGTATTGCTAATCAAGGTAGATAAGTTATTGCTAATCAAATTGCCAAAAGAATGCTCAAACATATATTATATTCATGGATTTGGATTTTTTTGTGTTTATAAGGGAACAGATCGGTCATTTTCAAAATCTCATAATTAATTATGAATTTATTAATTTGGATTAAGTGAGGAAAGTAAAATATTAACCACTTGTTTGGTGTAAAACAATTTACAAGAAAATGTTTTCTAGATATTTTGTGTTTTATTTTCTGAAAACATTTTCTAGAAAAAAATTCCGTGTGTGTTTCCTTTAAAAAAATTTATAAGATGAAAGGTCAATAAAAATTATTGTATAATCAACCTTTAAACTTAATTATTTGTTCAAAAATATTTTTAATTCTTGAAATTATATAAAATATTTTATGAATATTAATTCAATCATAATATTATCAAGCTATTTTAGCTATCATCTCTCTCACCATCACTATCTCTTTTCATTCAATATATTTTCTTTCATCACCATTACAACCACTTTCTCTGTCACCATCATCTCACCAACTAGCTTGAAGAGTTAGGTTGTTTTTATTTTTTTCTTATAATAAATTATTATTTTGTAATTTAAATTCAAATTTTATAAATATAACGGTTATGTTTCTATATAAAAATAAATATATCATTATTAGAGCACTTACAATTGCTTTCTGCCTTTGTGAATGCCACGGATATTTTATTATAAATGCTTTTAAAGTAGCTTATTTTTTGGAATGCGGAAAGATGCGTTTTTGTATTAAAATAATATTTTATTATTATTTTTTAAAAAATATTTTTAATATCAAGGACATTTTTATATGAAAAAAAATAAAAAAATATTAATTTAAAATAAAAAAATATTTTCTTAAAAAAATACTTTTGAAAAAAAAAAAAAAAATAAAGCCTTTAAACAAAACACTTACTATTTCCAAACCAAAAAGCGGCGGGGCATTGATTATTTAGCTACAGTACTCCGTAGAGAGGCGGTACTGCACGGGACGTCCGAGTTAGGGTTTCTCAATTCTCCATGAAATTGGACAGTAATTTGAATTTTAATTAGGCGATCGATCACGTTAGCAGGAGAGATCACTAGTTGAAAGAAGCAGTTAAATTAACAGTATCAGCTAGCTAGTTTATAATCAGTTGACACCCTTACCTGGATAATGCACAGCAGTTTACCGTCTTTTTCCAAGCTATCCGAACTGTTAACGACGAGCTTAGCAAAAGCAGCGTTAGGATAAACCAAGTCCCCGATCTCATCCAATGTACACTCACTAGAGGCCACCACGAAGCCAGCCCCGGCCCCATTACAATCAACCTCCAAACGACCTGTTCTGGCGTTCAACTTCAATCTTCCAGCCAAGAAATCATATGGCACCAGTATCTTCTCGAGCGCATCTTTTATTTTCTCGGCCACAGTCTGAGGAGGAAAGTCCTCATGGGATGCAAAAAAATGTACCGTTTCGACGTTGAAATTGAGCACTTGGTCGATGTTCGACAGGAACATGGATTTCCTCTGAGCTGTCTCTCGGTTTGGAAAAACCAAACACGAGTTTTGGATCGAGACCTTAAGGTCTTGAAGGGGAGGAGGGGTTTCCTGGCACTGGATTCCCATGATCAATCTGGCTTGGTTTGGTTCTTGTGAAGGTCTGTGTGTGTGGGAGTGTATATATACACGCGCGCGCGCGCACCATAAAGGATTGTCGACAAATATTTGTCAGTACTCATCGATACACAACAGGTGTTATCCCACGTGAATCAATGGGCTTTACCGGCCGGCCATTAAATATATATACGTGAAAGCTGTTGCTGTAGCCCTTAGATCTTGTGGTATCGGCAAATACATGATACGTCAGTGTTTCAAAAGGGAAGGCCACGTATATAAATGAGCTTGGTGCATGGTAATTATAAACAAATTGAGTAGGTAGCTAATCAAGAAGTGGTTGATAAGTAGATTTAAGAGATAAATATTGTGGGTCTGCATTGGATTGCTATAACATCTCAGCTCAACGAGTATCAGGAATCTGTATGTATGTATCAGGCAATATTTAAATTACAGTACAATTAGTTTAATATAATGCAATCCGTCAAAAAAAAAAAAGGAAAGAAAACTAGAACGGTGGGGAAAATTCACGCCAGAACTCCAACCACACGATCAATGAATCCCAGCAAGTCAAAAGGGGACCCAGAAAGTCTAAATTAAGTCGTACAATTATAAATTAGTCACTCAATATTGTCGGTGTAAATGAGTTTCTTTTAAGAGTAGAGTCGTAGACAGTTCAGTTTCCTAGCTCAGTTACGAAGAAGTATTATTCTTTGGCATTGCGGTATAACATATGTTTAAAAAGATTTTAATTTTTTTATTTTAAATTAATTTTTACTTGTTTTTTCAATTGTTTTAATGTTCTAGAGTAAAAAAAAAAAAAAATTACTTTGATGTATTTTTAAATAAAAAATATATATTAAAAAACAACTTGTAGGAGTTGTTAGGAGTTTTAAATTATTTTTTTATAATAATATATCAAAAAATATTAAAAAGCATTGAGAAAAATTTAAACGATCTAAAAAGTACAAACCACATTTAATTTTAACAAAAAAATAAAAATTTCGAAATTAATAGAAACTTGATTTGCACCATTTTTCAAACATGTTTTTAAGCAACAGTTGATCGAGAAGTTTTGCAGATACAATGGCAGCTGACAGAGATGAAACTCGTCAATCAGTACTAGATTTTTTTGCTAGCTTTTAAGAAAACGGCAAAGCTAAAAATATATTTTAAAAAATAATATATGTTTGCGGGTTGTAATGCTAAAAACAACTGAACCTACTACATTGTATTTTTCTAAAACAAGGCAATGTATAGGTTGCCATGCTGGATCAATTTTTTGAAAAAAAAAAAATAGTTTGTACTATTTCATACACCGCAGCATGTGTAGTTTTTTTATATTGTTACTCATAGTTCAATTTAATGGGATGAGCAGCAAACCATGAACATGTGCTATTTTCAAAATATTTTATGGGTTGTGTTAATTTTTTTTTTAATATAGTTATTTTAATTTAATATTTTGAGTTGTGGGTTTGACAATGTAGTTTAGATTGATCTAGATTATTTATTTTTATTTTTTTTTATTAAATTACCTTGATCTCATTACTCAAATCATGAATTTAACAGGTTAATTAAAGTTGTTTTTTTTATTAATTTTTTAAAATTTTATCATGCTAGATTAATTAAAAATTAAAATTTATATTTTATTTTAATTTATTTAATAATTACATCTTATTTTTTTTTCCCCGCCACCTAGTTTATCGTTGTCCTTACAAAATCCTAATCATACACTCCATAAATAATTAAGACGGCCTAACTCTACCTTCCCTATTAAATTTATGTGTAAAAAAGCAATGGCCCAAATCTTCTTGATCACTCGCTCTTCTCAACCAGCCACTCGTTCAGATTAAAACCTTTCACGAGTGCTGACAAGAGTTCCTCCCATAACTGTCATAATTCCATTCTCCTAGGCAACTTTTTCTCGGAGACCAAAAGCACTCAATTCCATTGCAGTTAGAGCTGCGACGGGAGTCACCCGACAGCATGTTCTGAATTCCTCGCGGTGGGGCTCGCACATTAATTAGCCGTAGGTGGACGGAGCATTGCCTGGACTCTACAGAGTGGGCACATATTCATCACAACTCGGATGATGCCACCACCAAGCACGGAGAGGCCTGTCGTTAATGCTTGCCAGCTACAATTTCGGCTTTAATGAGAACTGTTAGCCTTTCAATTTCTTTAAACTTGATTGATTGAACTGTATGATTGAGGGGTGACGAGGACCGTTTAGCATCCGGGTTTCTGAAGCTCACAGATCGTCTTATCTCTTTGTTCGTTTCTTTTATGAATGAATCACTTTTCTTGATCAAATCATCAGGAACAGCTAGAGTAGGAGCCAGCCAGTCATTGCCACGAATCATTACAGCTATTAATATCTCTGTACTATCTCCTTCATTATAAATAAATGCAACATCTTGTGCAATGACCGCCGTATGAAACGGGCAGCTTGATCGTTTTCGACTGCTCGATGCTGGAATTGAAAAGCTAGCGAAATTAAACAGTACGAATTCAGAGTAAATCTCTCCATGTTTTTTTTTTTTTTTTTTTAATACAGAATTTTATTTCTGAAATATATTCAAAAAAAATATTATATATATATATATATTTATCTTTATGTTTTCAATCAAACACGTATTACCATGTATCTATTTATTTTATTACAGGACACTGATCAGGAACTAATCTCTATGTCGAGACATTTGCTACTTCAAATGAAAACTTCTATCCTCACCGCTCAAGTTGTCTCAACCTCTTTTTCATAAATAAAAATACCACGAAATTGGGTATGTGATATATGGGAACCTAGCTAGTTCATTTTTAACTTTTTTTACATTTATATATATTAAATAGCTATTTGACCCATATCGGGTTGTGAATATTTTTTCATATAAAAATTGAGTATATGTATTTTTTTACATAAAAAATTATAATTATAAATAAAAAAGTTTATCAAAACATTTAATAATTATCAATGCAAATAAATAAATAAATAATCGTAAACAATAACTAAAAAAAATGAAAAAAATTAAAAAATAGATTTAAATTAAGATATTTGATCTCATTTTACATTTATCCATTTGTGTTCACGAACTTGTTTATTAAATCAATAAAAGATAATATAAATAAAAACATATATGAAACTAAGCAAATAAAAATAAAACATTATGCATGTCTAAATATACTAGAAATATTATTTTAAAGTAAATATTTTTTCACAAAACAAAACTTACTTGTATAAAATAAAATATAAGATGAAATAAAAAGTCTGTAAAAATAAAATGCAAAACAAAATAATTTTTTTAAAAAAAAACTTTACCCAAAAAAAAACTTGTAAAATATCTGGCCAAGGTAATAAGACCGAAAAAAATTGATAGAAAAGAAATTAAAGGTAACAACATGACCATTTAAAAAAATATATAAAATGAAAAATGTAAAATTAGTAAGAGAAAATGCAGACAAAAATGATTCTTAACCATATTAACTCTTAAAACTCTCGACCTGTGTCATTAGATTGGAAACATGACAAATGAAAAAAATATAAAGCTCGATCCTGGACAAATCAAACACCAAAGGATGTAACAAAAAAAAAAATTCAACCATGTAAAAATTAACATTAAAAGAATGAAGGTGAAATCCAAAATTAAAAATAAACTTGAGGGAATAAAAAAAATTAAATTAAAAGATAAAAAAATTAAAATACCCCTACAGGTAAGATTTCTATTCTTTTCATTTAAAGGAGAAAATGATAATTTTACTATAGCATAGCATTCAACAGTAAATTATATTTATGACTAAAATAAAAAAAATCCAGGCCCTATAATTTTATGCCTAGTATAGTACGTAGCTCCCTTAATAGCCATGCAATATTGTAGCCGAAGAAATTATATGGACACAGTTAATCAAGGGAGGGTATTGAAAGAAAACATTGGGCAAGGATAAGTTAGTTTTTAAAGGCATGTATATATTTTAACCTGATTCTGTATGCTGAGTAATTTTAGCTATTCCTGACGAATTAAACAGATTTATTCGGAGAAAATCGCCTCTACTTTAAGCCATAAACGCCTTAACAGATGACTGGACCTGGTCACATACAATACAAACTCTTGTTTCCTGTCTTCGACAATTTCAAGGTATCTTCTGTTTCTCCATGCTTCCCAAGGCCAGCACCGAGGCAGCGGGTTCCTGAATCCTATCTTCATCACTGCCAAGTAATTAGTTGAATGAAAGCAGCTTAAAGCTAGCAGGTTTAGGAGCCAACCCATTGGTAATATCTAGCAAGTGTGTGTATATATATATATATATATATATAAAGAGGACACCGCAGTATAGAATGATACTCGTGCAGGGCAACCGGAAGACATACACTCCTTGGTGGGGGTGCAGCCTTCACAGGGGATTCTTGCACCCAATTGGTGGCTATCACCAATCTGGGAAGAAGTGTTTGGCTAAATCTGGTGTTCGGTCGCTCTGTCCATCATTTATGCCCTATAACCTCACTCACCGAGGATTTTATGGCTGTCATATCATCAGGCAATCAAGGAGAGAATATCGAGCCGAACAATGAATTTTAGTTCCACAATCTATTCAAATCTACGCATTGTTTATGTGATATCATGAAACATAAACAGTTCAAGTAAAAAGGAAATACAAAATTGCTGCTCCCCAAAACTTCTTCAAATGTCAATCAAATACACTATAACCACTCTACTACTTATTACTAATTGCATGGAATATACATCTCCAATTACATCACCAGCGGTCCTCAATCGCAGAGATTTTGCTAAGCCTGAATTTTGATGCATCAAACAGAATTAATCATCTCAGAAGCGTATGTATTATGTACACCCGAAACACCTACAGCCAAAAAAGATAAAACGTCAACTAAAGAAAAGAAACCAAGAATCATTGCCTATGACAAAACCCATTCACAGCTTCATATTTTGGGGGTTGGACTGGTTTCAACTGGGTCTCAGCTCCGTGTTGAAAACTGGAAGACAAGAAGTTGACCACCGTGTCTATCACTTGATTGACTTTGTAGTTCAGTGTGTGCAAAGGTGGCTTGTTTGAAAACCAAAGGCACTGCACCATTTCAACTGGGTGTCAATTGATGTAAACTGCCATTTGGTCCCCAAACAGTTTGTTTACAGTGTTCATCGAGAGAAAAAAAAAGCCAGTAGACACAAAGTCATGCAAATGAACTTGAAAAGAAAACAGATTTTAACCAAATGCATCGTAGAAAATGCCCCTTGCAAATGAACTTAAAGGACTCCTGAACCTTGCAAATAAATAATAAGCCATAGGGATCCTGAACAAACACCAACTTTTCAGTTTTATTTAAGTAACTTGGATTGATGTGTAGCAATTACCTATTTCAGCAATGTTACACAGTTTCTCCTGTCTAGTTCCGAAGATATACCAAAGCTGGTTCGAAGTACTCACTGTACTATCTATAAACACAATAGCACTTGAAAGTAATGTGCTTGTTGGGACACATGCTTTTGAAATGCGAAGTAAATGAGCAGAGGTTTACCAAATAGCACATTGCAAATCTTAAACCTTTCACAAGGTCAAAAGCTACAAGATAATGAGTACGGCAGAGTTCAGGATTCAGAGGGGCTTACAAGTTTAGTGACACAAAGCTTGAGACAATTTTGAGGCTTCCGGAACAAAATTTTGCAAGAATATTGATGATTACATAAAACTGAATTATACAGCAGCTAGAGCCATCACTCAAAGCAACATTGCTTACTAAAACGACAGAAAAGTGACCAGTCAGTTTCCTCACGCAGGTGTGATGTGTAGGGGTTTCTATGATTCTTGAACCAATATATTGATTCTTGTTTAAAAAAAAAAATACAAATTAAACAGAGATATTTATAGAAGTGCAAAGAACTCGAATAGAAATGAGTACCTCTAATATGCACAAAGTATTTTGTTCCAAGGCATATGATCAATGTCCTGAGCTCCCTCCCAATCATTGATATTACCAGATTTTTGTCCTTCATCAACAGCTCTAAGGCATACACATTGAAATCAAGAGCCTTGGGAAATTTTATCCTCCTTGATGTGATCTTCAGATACATTTTCCTTCAGTGCAGCCCTTCTTTTGGTTTGGATTTGGCGGACAAACTCTGTGACTATCACATGCAATTTAGGAGCAAGCTTACTCGGTGAAGAGACACCGAGACCTGCCTTTTTCAAGGCTCTTGCTACAAGTCTTTCAGCCTTTTGACAATGCATTGGGCAGAGGGAGGGGACAGTTGATATCAGAGCTGGTTTCCCACAAAGTACACGCCTTCCCTGTGCACTGAATATCAAGGAGTACAGTTAGGATACAAATATCCAATCATGCTAAAGAAAAAGCAATATTTGCAATGAAGAAAAAGTAGGAGTAAGCCACAGGTAATGACAACATCACTCCTCTTGTAGCAATGTATTCTGAACGACACAAATCAATATGAACATCATACTTGCTTTCATGGTGTGTGAACTTAAAATAAAAGTTAAAACACAATATTAGTGCGTAGCTGAACATCAATGTCCTATGCCAGAACCTAATGACATGTTGGTACAATTAAACTGTTTAATGTCAAAACATCTCTCCTACAAGTGCACTCTTGGTTGACAAACATATTCATAACCGTTTAGCACACTGCCTTCCCAGTCCTTTTTGGGCTTGTGATTTCCACCTCACTCAATAAACCAAGCCACAACTTGTTTGAGGTGCTCTAAATCAATCTCCTTCCAAGCAATTGCAACGAAATCTTTTAATATGCTTGTGATATATTAAAATGCATGCATAGGAGAAGAGAGATGCAGGAAAATCTTTTTAAGGAAATCTCAAAAACAGGATAACTAATTTTTTGAAGAGCAGAGTCACCACCATTGCTTTCTCCAAGAATGATTTGACGCCTAATCAAATCCATCATTTGAAAGCAATTTTTAGCTCAACTTCGTTCCCATAAAAGGTATAAATACCCAAAGCACATGTTCCAAGAATAATTGATCATAAAAGTTGTCCTAAACTGTCATGATCATTAATTTCTGGTTTATACTTGGCATCCTAGACTCTTAAAGAAAATAAACCAGCGACCCTTAGAAATCCTTAAATAAACAGGTCCTGCGCTTTACTCACATCACAAAAATGCCTTTACATTACAGCAAAAGCAGATTATGGTTTTCACTTGCTTATAGAGATGCAAACTCGTGATACAATACCTTAAATGTTGTACCCACATGAGTTCACACAAAAGGGTCATATACAACAAAAAGTCCAATTTCCAAGAGCTGAAAACTAATGGGAAAAGGGCCAGATATTTTTCCCATGGCTTAATCAATAGCATATATATGTCTATAGAAGTAACAGAATATGCTGCAATCAACAATTTGAAAAACATCTTAAATCATCAGCCTAAGTTGACCAGCAGAATAAAAAATCTTCATAAATATATCCTAGCACACACAAACATTTACACAGCAGTCAATGAAAAGGTGCACAGGTTTTCAAAGAGAGTGAATGAATAATACTACTTCGAAACCACAAAATGCAAGACGCCACCTTTTTATTCTTCAGTCTATAAAGCAAGACACTATTGCTATCTAGCATGGAAGATCACCATATTAAACAAAAAAATCAACATGTAGGCCGTGCAGATAGTATGTTAGTTAAGATGGGCTTTTGACTTTTTTATATTCCAAGATAACATACATACACAAATGTAGAGTTAATTTTCTTGTCATTCTCGTTTCACAATAAAAATCATGTCACTCTTATTTCTCAACAATGTTTGCATTTGTTTCTCATCCTTAACATTCCAAATAATCAAGCAAAGACTCAAAACCATCATGTGAAGCCAATTAGACATGTATTTACACGTATTGACAAAAACAAGCATCCAGGAGATAAAAAGCATCCAGAGGAAAAGGAAATTGAAACTGATCGGACGCTTAAACCCTAATCACCCTAATCTTCGTATCATTTTCTCGTAGTTAACATTCTCTGAAGCCAAAATCCTATCCGAGTTAATACATTATCAGCTCGTACAGAATCCACAATATTTACCTCACTGTCCAACATCTTACGTCTTAATACACAACCTAGTAAACAACTTAAACTAGCCCAAACACAGCAAAACCGTAAGAAATTCAAACAAACAAAAGCAAAAATAATGAATAAATAAATAAATAATCATACCTTTTAACAACATAGGCGCAGCCTTTATAAAGCTTTTGTTTAGAATCCGATAATATATGTGTATAACAGAACGTCGTTAAAGCCATCGCTCTCGCTTTACACCCACTAGCCGAGCATTTCCTCACCCCTTCCTCCTCTCTCTCCTCTGCCTCCACTTCACCGCCGCCATTAATCCCTAATTTCGTATTCCATTCAAAATTCTCTTTATCACTGTTAAGATCTCTCTTTCTTTTCTTGTTTTTCTCATCTTCTTCATATGGACTTTTCCCATGTATCCAGTAATACTCTTTGTGTTTGATTTTAAGCTCTTCCATTAAGGTCCAGTAATGGGCTCGGAAGATCTGAGCGAGTTGCTTTAATCGGCGAGATCGCCGAGTTAGGAGTTCTTGGTGAGTTAGGTACGCTGAAGATGAGAGAGCCGCGTCTTCATCTGCGCCGTCGATTCTGATGGGATCGGAAGGTTGTGTAGGCGGAGGCGGAGGTGGTGAAGGAGGGTTGGCCATGGGTGAGTTGGGACTTGGGAGTTTGCGCTTCAGTTGGAAGGAAAGACGACTAGTAGTGTCCTCATGTCGGTTGCGGTTTCTTTTATTCTAATTTGACAATTATTCTACATTCGACTTTCATGGTTTCGAATTTTCATTATCGCTCTATTAATTTCGAAACGTTGCAATGTAGTTCACAATCTTGAGCAGCGAATAAAAGTTGATGAAAAGTCTATTTTTAAAAACACTCTATATGAAAAAACAACAAACTCAATTTCTAACTAAACAAATATTAAATTTTAAAAAATTTAAAAAATAACTACACAGAATGGTACAGAACAAAACAAAATTAAAAAAAGAAGAATCAAAATTAAAATAAAAAACTAAATTAAAGAGCAACTATAATTTTTTAATTAAATAGTGAAATTAAAAATAAATAACAAAAAAATCCAGGAAAAATAAAAAGAATAAGGATTAAAAAAAAACATATCACAAATTAACAAGTTGAGATTTCATGGAAGGGTGGGGAAAAAATAAAAAATCAAAAGAAGAGTGGTAGAAGTTAACATCTCAATAACTACGAGTACGACTCTGGATTTTTGAATGGTGAGCTTGATTTCAAGGGAAAGAGAGAAAAAGTAGGAGGGGAAAGAAAATATATCACTGACATCACAACACCAATAACCTCCCATCAGGAATATCTTGGTGCGCAACGCTTCTATTATGAAAGTTGGTTTTCAGTGCATATATATATATATATATAAAGATTAGATTACTTTTATCCAAATTGTTTATGACTGTAAAAAAAATATAAAAAAATAAACATTGCAAGTTAGTTTTAAAATTATTTTCTTCAAAAGTGTTTTACCCATACCATGCTTTTAAAATACAAGAAGATGTATTCCGTGCTTTTAAAATACAAGAAGACGTATTTATTTTGCTAGTTTGAGAATATAATTATAATTGTGGTTGTGGTTGTTTTTTAAAGTGTTTTTTATTTAAAAATATATTTAAAAAATATTTTTTACTTTTTAAAAATTATTTTTGATATAATCATATAAAAACATTAAAAAAATATTAATTTAAACTAAAAAAATTAAGTTAAATTAAAATTTTTAAAAATATTTTTAAAATATTTAAATATTTTTTATAGCTATTTCAATAATTTACTACAAGAATAACACGTAATTTACAAGAAGATGTTTTTCCAAGAAGTACTAGTTTTTGTTACTCAAATTAAAAATAAAATGAACTAAACATGAACCTCAAACTTACAAGTCCAAACAAGATATTTTCTGAACTCAAGGATCCAAAATACAACTTATCCTGTATTTTATTTAGTTAATTTTTTATGGAGATATTTTACTTTATCTGCACTTAAAAAATAATAAAAAAAGCAACAGTGCACTTACCATGCCCTTGCATTTTTCTAATTCCGAGGCAATAAGAAAGAATTCTGTGAAAAATTCTTAATCACTTGTTGGTGTTTTTTTTATTATTTGTTAATGTATATGTATTTTAATTAATTCTATAAGTTTTAAAGATAATAATTATATAAATGGTCTGGTTAGATTACGTGTAAGAACAACATTGCTTTTCTATCATATTTAACTGGCTTGAGTTGATTATTTTTTTCAGGATAAATTCAATTATATTTTCAAGAAAAAAATTAACCTGTACAATATGAAGTGCGGTGTTGCTTTTAATCAATAAATTATTAACTTCAATTGTTAATTAACTATTACTGGTTTACAAGAATTAACTCTCATGCAACTCTCCTTTTTCAATCCTGTATCAAAAATTACTCGTTCATTATTTTTATGAACAAGTTGGATTTTAAATAAGAATAAAATTAGTTGTTCGATGATTTTATAAGATAGAAACGGTCAATCGATGAATTTTTTTCTCCTCTCGGACAGAGTGAAATTTGGAAGCACATGTATGTAGCTGTCAAAGTTAAGTGTGTAACTTGACAGAAACAACAAAATTGACAGGGCAAACCGAAGTTTATCTTTTTAAAAACCCACTTCTCTTACAATAAATCATTTTAAAAAAAAAAATTACAAAAAAGTATTATTTTCTCTTCAACAAAAAGCCAACAACCAGCAAGGGGGGACTTCTGATGACTGAGAGGCCTCGAGGCTGGTCTGGAGCATAGAAAAGCTAAAATGGGAAGGACACGAAGAACGGGAAGGAAGACAAGACCTCATGGCGGTGGAGTTGTTACAATAGATCTTGAGTCTGGTAAAAAATTCCCCCCTTTTTTGTTCTACCAAGTCATGTTTATTAATTTTTATTTTTCATTTTTGTTGTTGATGTCTGTTGTTTTTCATGAATTGTATGAAAAGTTAGTGTTTTGTTGTCTGGATTATCATGGGTTTGCAATCTGTGTTCTTCTCAGCCATCCACAACACTAAAACACAAGTAAAGCTTGAAGCTTTAACTGGACTAGAACTCCAGGACTTGAAAAATAGATAAATTAATTGAAGTTGCACATGTATTATTAGTTGAAGTTGCACCATGGGTTTTTCACTGTGGAATTGTTTGTGACCCTCAGAACTAGAAGAAACCCACAAATGATTTGTTGATTCTACTGGATATGAACTATAATGTTCTTTGCTCATGGCTAGCCTTTGGAAATTCTCATGCTCACGATAGTTAGTCTTAAACCATCGAGGTATTTGTTTATCTTTCTGAACAAAGTCTTTTTTCTTGATATATATATATATAACACTGGACGGCTGGCCAAAACCATGTCAAAAGATTGAAAGAGTTTTAACAGGCTAGTCTTATTGTTTTCTAACTAACATGATAATTTGTATACAGGATTTAGAAATTCTAGATTTCTCTGCCCTTTACCAATCCATTTGCTTAAGTTTTGCGTGAGTGATGAATTGTGAAATTTGACTTGTGCTTTTACAGAGGGTTGCACAGATCAACCTTCAAAACATCGCACATGTTGGAAGCATATCCAAGCTCTTATGCATGCTCGAAGAACGAGGATAACCAAACAACAAGTTGAAGAGATTGAAAGCTTTAAATTAACATCCCCATGCTTTTTACAGACAATTCCTTGCCGTGAGCGATCAAAGAAAAGATTCAAGCGTAATAATGCAGTCTCAAAACTGAAAAAAGAGCTAGATAGTGTTTCTTTCAACTGCTACATGGAGTAAGTTGTTCCTTCCTACTCTGGTAAGGTAGACTGATTTACAAATTTATTGACTGTGCTATCTCTCTGGAATGTGTAGAAATTTGTGGAAGAGCTTCTCAGAAGACAAGAAGATGTCCTTCGCATACCTTGACAGCTTATGGTTTACCATGTATACAGATGCATCCTCTGGAGTGAAAGTCCTGGAATGGATCAAGAGGAAACACATCTTTTCAAAGAAATATGTTCTTGTTCCTATTGTTCGCTGGTAGGTATTTCTGTTAGCTGGTCAACTTGATATCTTGCTTTGTGTTAGTGCGTACGATTTTACTGCTTGAAATCGTTCTCTTTAGGTGTCACTGGAGCCTCTTGATCTTCTGTCACTTTGGTGAGAGTTTGCTATCAGAAAACATAACACCATGCATGTTGCTACTGGATTCACTTGAGATGGCAAGTCCTAAGCGGCTCGAACCAGACATAAGAAAGTATGTGTTATGCTTTTGTGAAAACAATTTTTTTCTTTCCAGAGCATAGTAGTCAAATATTTGTTAGCGCTCCATTTCCAGGTTTGTATGGGACATCTACGAATCAGAGGGCAGGCCTGAAAACAAGCATATGATTTCTCAGATTCCATTATTGGTGCCTAAGGTGAACTTGGCATTGGTCCTTGAAAACTTCCTATTTATAGCTGGTTGGATATTCACTCACGTTTGTTTTTGGAATTTTCCAGGTGCCACAACAGAGAAATGGTGTAGAATGTGGCAACTATGTCCTCTACTTTATAAATTTGTTTGTGCAAGATGCTCCCGAGAACTTTCACATGGAGGGTTACCCTTATTTTGTAGGTTTTTCCTGTTGCTGGCACGTTTATTAAATGAAGCAAGTATCGTGTGTTTTCGTGATTGGATGTTATTTGCTTTAAACTGCAGATGAAAGACAATTGGTTCAGTCCTGAAGGATTGGAGCACTTCTGCGAGAAACTTGAATCCCTTGAAAGCGATATCCTTTAGTTCTACAAGATCTAACATTAATATTATCATTCCTGTCGCTTACAGCACTGTTTGCTTGTATTATTCTTGGTTATATGATGAGATTAGGGGAAGACAATGATTGGTCAATTGCGCAAGAGGTGTATATATTGCAAGTTCTGCTCTAGGTTCCTAACTATTAGTATTTCCTTGATGTATTACATTTACTGTATAAAAAGCTATCATGAAGATGTAATGTAAGAACAAACTGCTGCAACAGTTAAGATTAGCAGCGCCAATTAGAAATTTGAGAACTAAGGTACTAGGTTAGTGATGACTCCATCTTGATACTGTCGTTGGCTGTTAGGTTTGAGGGCAGGAAAGCTCATGCCTTAGCAAGCTTTCAACTTTTCTGTGATGATCCTTCTCTGGAAACAGGCCAGGCTTTGAGAAGTTCCAGAGGCCATTTCTTGCATTCCCGTGTGCTGCAAAAGAATCAAGGTTTCTTGCAAACTTGAAGTCTGAGCTGCGTTTCTCATAGCACTGGTTGTTCAGCTTTAAAGAAAAAGAATGGAGCGCGGTATGTTAAAATCGATGGTATCCTTTATCTCTATACGACGGTGAGGTTGAACAGTAGTTTCCCCTACCCTTGTCGGGAAAAAAAAAGAAGAAAAAAAACAAAATCTCTCCCTATATATACGTGTGTTAAAAATGTATTTTTAAATTTTTTTGACGGTCATGTATTCTCGAGTCGGGTTCGGTGTACAGAAATCAAAGCAAGTCTCTCTCTCGCGGGGGTTTACACAACCCAGCCTATATGAATCCTTCATTTAAATTTAAGGCGAAATAGTATACGAGAAATAAATTTATTTACTATCCAAATTAGAAATTACGGAAACACTCTAAAAATTAAAATCAATTCACAAGCAAAGATCTGAATTTAATTCATGAAAAAGGAATCTAATATCACACCAACAAAGAAACAATACAACAAGTATAATGTATAGCGGGTTTAATAAAATATGTTTGAAAATATGATGCAAATCGTGTTTTTAAAAATTTTAATTTTTTTTATTTAAAATAAAATTTTTTAATGTTTTTATATTATTTTGATATGCTGAGATTAAAAATATATTTTTTTTATTTTAATATATTTTTAAATAAAAAATATTTTAAATCATTCTATAACTTCAAACAAGTTATTATTGCCGGCTATTGGAGCCTCTAATTTATCTCCCGTCCACTCACGATCCGCACGGCCTTTTCTGCTCGTGCCTTGCTTCAATCGAAGTTCAATCTTGAAATTGAAAGTATCCAGTCTTGAAGATGGATTTGAAGAGCAAGATTGCTTATGGGACTCGGAAGCTAATAGCATGTAACGCGGGTAGATGAGACGGCGAGGGTTAGAAGAAGAGAAGGAAAGAGGCAGTGAAGGATTTTGTCAAAAATAGAGTGTGTTGATAAGGGTATTTTTAAAATATTAATTTTAATATCAATTCAGATGAAAATTACTGTAGTAAATTAGAGAGTATTTGCTTTTATATATTTTTTTAGAAATTAATTTTTATTTGGAATTTAAATACATATCTTCAATACGATTTAATATACAAAAAATTAGGTGTTGTAGGTTTGAGAATTATGAGAGGTGATAAAACAAATTAAACAAACATGGATGACATGCACTTTTCTATCCTTTTTTCCCTTTATTTTCCCCTGGTTTTTTTTCTTGTTAGTCCAAAAAAAAATAATCGACTGTATTCATTTACTTTTTATTTTTTACATGGTTTTTAAAAACAATTATAAATATTTATTTCAATTTTAATAATTCTAGTTTCAATTATTATGTATATGACATGAAAATAACAATACTAATAATAATTTTTCCATGAAAATCCAATTAAAATAGTTTTTAATTCTTAAAATTTTTAAATAGATTATAAATATGATTTTATCACATTTATGATCTTTTTATATTTTAATCGAGCATAAAATTTGAATATGTTATTTGATATTTTTTATCGACTCGATGTAACAATTATATAATGTATTTTTACTAGAAATAAGGATTTGAGTTAAAAATTTTATGTTCATCGAGATAAAAAAAAAAACATGTTAATGAAAAAAATTCTATCTTAAAGGAGGGAAGAAATTTCAAAACAATTACTTTATTAACATTAAAAAAAAAATCTTTATAGACCTTGGGTTTTTTTACATTTAAAAAATTATCGATCCCCCACATCAGGACATTCAAACTAGTGTTACCTAAATAAAACTTTCATGATAACCTCAAAAAAATAATAGAGAGAGACATTTGACCACAAATTGGATGATGAACAAAGTCCGTCCACCCAAATCCTCAGGTCATCCTAACCTCCAAGGCCCAAAAGCACATACGGACCCACACAACCCTCCAAAACCATAACGGCCACAAACTAACCACCCTTTCAAAAAGCTGAAGCTCGAACGATTTAATAATTTTTTTCCCTGAAAAAAAAAAAAAGGAACACAACACAGAGACAGAGATGCTAAGCAGGACAGTTGTTTCAGTGTCTGCTGTTTCTTCTTCCTCTTCAACATCTCCATCTCGAATCTTGTGCAAAGTAAACCCAACAATCCCTAAATTCTTGGGTCTGAAAGGACTCTCTCATAATTTCACAAACTGTACCACATGGAACAAAAATTTGAACTCGAATAGAAAGTGCAATACAAGAATGGAGAATTTCACGACCAAAGCATCAGCAGCAGCTCAGCCTTTAAAAAACGCAGACGAGCTCATTGACTCTGTTGAGACTTTCATCTTTGATTGTGATGGTCAGTGTCTCTCGCTCTCTTTTAAGTTTCTTTTCAATTCATTTCTTGAATGAAAAAAGTTGTTCTTTTCTTTTTTCATGTACTAATGAAGGGGAGAATGATTTGCAGGAGTTATATGGAAAGGAGATAAATTGATCGATGGCGTCCCTCAAACTCTTGATATGCTCCGTTCAAGGGTTTGTATTTAGTTTATTTGATAGTGCATTTTTCTTCTTCTTTTCTTGTGCTGTTAGTGTTTATTTTCTTTTGTAAGATTGTGGGTTTTCTTTGTTGGTTTCAGGGGAAGAGACTAGTTTTTGTTACAAACAACTCAACAAAGTCTAGGAAACAATATGGTAAAAAGTTCGAGACACTTGGTCTTGATGTCAGTGAGGTTAGTAAGTCACAACCCTTTCTTTTCTATTCTTTTGTTTTGTTTCAGCAACTTCTTTATATCCATCCCATTGTTTCAGGAAGAAATTTTCGCATCATCCTTTGCAGCTGCGGCCTATTTGAAGTCAATTGATTTCCCAAAAGATAAAAAGGTTTTTTTTTTTTGAATTTCTTAGAATGAGGTCTTGTTATAATTGTGTGGTTACAGTTGTGAAGATTATGACATGTAGTGGTTGATAGTGGACTGATATCCGGGCATGATTTTTAGGTTTACGTGGTTGGTGAGGATGGCATCTTGAAGGAGCTTGAGCTTGCTGGATTTCAGTACCTCGGTGGGCCAGTATGTTTGAGTTCCAATTTGCATTATATTTCACTTCATGTTTTATACATGCTTTGAAATATTCAGCTTTTAGTTGATAGTATGATACCAGAAATTGCTACGAGTGATTCAACATTGTGCAACGTGTTTCAATATTCAGCTTTGAAATATTCAACTTGCAATAATTTGTGTTTCTGCTAATGCCATTTTTCTAGCTTACTGACTGATTAGCAGTAGCTTTTTGGATTAATATGTTACTGTTCACTTATACAGGAAGATGGTGGGAAAAAGATAGAGCTGAAGCCTGGGTTTCTAATGGAGCACGATAAGGATGTAAATTTCTTTTCTTTTTTCTTTTCCTTTCAATAGAGCATTCCTTGACAGGCAACTTGAGTTGGACATCCCTAGGTTTTGTTTTGTTACAGTTGCAATTGAGGAGCCAAAGTAGCGTCCTTTCCCAAAATTTAGGCTTGCTAAAGATGTTTTTTCATTGCTTCTAGGTTGGGGCAGTTGTTGTTGGATTTGATCGCTATTTCAACTACTACAAAGTCCAGTATGGAACACTCTGTATAAGGGAAAATCCTGGATGCCTCTTCATTGCTACAAATCGCGATGCAGTCACCCATCTTACAGATGCTCAGGAGTGGGCAGGTTCTCATCTCCCCTTCATCGCAATTTATGTGTCATTGTTTTCTAATCATGTTAAGGTTATATAGGTTGTGATGCATGATGTATAGAAAATGAAATATGTAATGATCTCCAATATTCAGCTTGATGCCAATTTCAAATGAAAACTGTGGCATCAGAAGACTTGTACACCCTTGGCCTTTTGAAGAGCTACATATCAGCAATGAGTAAACTAATGGAGTTGTCTGTCATCCTTCCAAACATTAAATTGTGTGTTCTGATGACATGAAGTTCAAATCAGCTCCATCTATGCAATGTCAGCATCAATAAGATATGATAACATGATTATCGAGGACTTTGAGTACATGGACTAAAAAATAGGTGAAAGCTGTCCTTTTGTATTGACAGCTTGAAGGTTCAAATGTATGCAAATGTGGTTAATAAGTGAGTGTTATGTGATAACAGCTCTGTTGTAACACATGTAGAAATATGAGCTAGTATAGGAATAGCGAGAAACAGTTGGGATTAGACTTCCAGATACCTGTTCCCACTTTA
This sequence comes from Populus alba, assembly GCF_005239225.2. Taxonomy (NCBI): domain Eukaryota; kingdom Viridiplantae; phylum Streptophyta; class Magnoliopsida; order Malpighiales; family Salicaceae; genus Populus; species Populus alba. The sequence goes on from NC_133293.1 coordinate 17,214,005, forward strand.
GGATTATGGTTTAAATTACATGCAAGGCACTGGTGCAAGCAACAACTGTTGCACTAATCTATTTTGGAAGTTTACATTATGATAATTCCTTGCATCCTCCTTTTGGGTAAGACTAACTTGTTCAGATCAAACCTGTCACCATGTTATGTATATTTATGTTCCTCGCATGTTTTTCCAGAATCCATTATAACATGTGCTTAATATATAATTTCAGGGGGTGGTTCTATGGTCGGTGCTTTCGTTGGTTCAACTCAGCGTGAGCCACTAGTTGTGGGAAAGCCCTCAACTTTTATGATGGATTACTTAGCCAACAAGTACGGCTTCCAATACTTTAATTTTTCGTTTATTCTCCAATCTCTTTGAATTGAGCAAATTCAGGATTAGAAATGCATGATTTGCAGACAGCTCAAACACTTCCTAAGCATTCTCTACATCAATTTGTCAAATTATACGATTCCAAGTTCACCAACCACCATGTTTTTGAATTCATATTATTCATGGTTAAGCAAGCATTGTTTGGTCAGCGAGTTTGTAATGTAGGATTTACCTCAAACCACCCCATCAATTCACCAAATGAGCTTCGAGTACCAATCATACATGTATGGAGTACCTTCTCGTGCATGCTATTTCTGTTGTGTTGCTATAAGGTTGGTCTTGCACAAGTATAGGAAATTCCATTCTAACAAGTGGTTGCTTTTCTTTATTAGTAGCAGAGAAAAAAATATGACTTCTAACTTCCATATAAACACACTATTGTGGTCAAGTTTTCCTCACCTTTGCATGTTATTTTCATGTATTTGATCAAAAACAGATTCGGGATTCTCAAGTCACAGATATGCATGGTTGGGGACAGATTGGATACTGATATTCTGTTTGGACAAAATGGTGGTTGCAAAACTCTTCTCGTTCTCTCAGGTAACTAATTAATGCAGATTTTCCTCTCCTAACTTTTGCCTGTACATTAAATGCACTCTAATCGAGGATTTTCTTCCAAAAAGGTGTGACCTCATTGTCAATGCTTCAAAGTCCAGGCAACTCCATCCAACCAGATTTCTACACCAACAAAATTTCTGATTTTCTTTCCCTCAAAGCTGCAGCTGTGTGAGCATGCAAGGACATTGTGTGCTGCGTTTAGGTCCATCTCTTATTTTTTCAATCACAATTGCAGATATACATTCCTGTATTTTTGCCTTCAAAATTTAGAAGAAGATATGTTGCAATTTATAGAAATCAGCAAGATGGAAACTTGTATCACTTTTATTTATATTTTTCTCAAGCTCCACTTGAAATTTATCTCTAACAAGTTACATTCCTGTTTCGTGTCCTTGGGGAGATAAAGGGAAGGGTGCGGCAACATTAGCAGCTGTAGCTGTTAAAATCTGCGGTTGTATTAACCAGATAGATTTGACGAAAGCTGTTAAATTTATATCTGTATTGTCCTGGAGAGCAGATACTCAAGTAACGCACACCATTTTTCTTACTGTGTTTACATAAATTTGCAACCTGACAAAAAGGGTACTTTTCTTTCACGAGACATCCTCTGTTTTAACCTTTGTGTCTGCTCTGCGGTTTCTTTGTGCATCTTGTGTTGTTTTTTTCATTGTTTCCATGTTGTTCAACCAGTCTCGATGATGCTAAGGCATACCACAAGCTTTGGCAATTTAATTCTGGTAAAATCTTTATCCCCACCAATCGTTTGTTGAAGTGTCTCTCTCTCTCTCTTTTAATTGTCAAACCAAAAAGATAAAAGACTTGAGTGTTCTTTCCCTTTTAAATCACTAGGTAGCTTATGTGAGGTGATCATGAAATCATAGCCGTGAGTTTCTCTTCCATGTTCTGTTTTTACCAAAATATTGAATTTTGATGGTCGGATTAAAACTGATCACAGCTGACTGCCCTAACGTTAATTGATCTTATGCACTTTGAATATGTATGTGCTTTAGGTGAGGTGAGACTAGCTAATCACCCAACCACCTACAGTAACAATGGCATCAATGAGATCTTTTGTCTCTCTTCTCTGGTCAAATGCTCGTCGCATCTTGTTGATTAGAGATATAAAGAAACTGCAGTTAACACTCTGGATCCACCACAGTCTTGCTTGTGAAAAAAAAAACATCACTTTCTTGAGTTTCCTGTGCGTCTGAAAATGCCCTGCACTAGGAGTCCAAGAACATACAAATACAACCTCTTAAGAATTCAGGGATCTTTGTGTTCCATTAGCATTTATATACCTTAATGCCCACGCAATTGCCTTGTAGAGTTACTAAACTCCTCGAACGTCAACTTTATTCTGTAAATGAAGCTTAATTAATTTGGATTTGGAGGCAATTAGATCATGTGCCAGCGTCATTAGGGAGGATTTAATGCACGGTATCCACACAGCCACCGATAGGATTCAAGTCGATTACTTTTCAAGCTCCTACGGAATGTATAGTGAGCTGAATCTCTAAATTCTTATGGAATGGGATACCTTTCACCGCATATGAAAAATAGTAGTTGATTCCCTTCAAGGGAGATTTTTTCTTGAATATCTTGTTTTTTATTAAAGCTGAGAATTGGACGGGTATAGGCTGGTTCTCAAAAAAAAAAAAAAATCAACTTGTTTATCAATTTAGAATACATAATCTATTTACCAAGTTTTCTTTTCAAAAATGTTTTTTAATTAAGAATTTATTAAAAAATATTTTTTATTTTTAAAATTAAGATATTAAAATTATAAAAAAAACACTAAAAAAATTAATATTTTTCCTGCATGCATGGTTGTAAACACTATACAAAGCTAGGGTTAAACTATTCTAATTTCAAATGTTTTTTTGATAAATGCAATAAGATATTTGTTTCCAACTTATTAATCATGCTCCGAATCCGAAGTAAATAAAATAAAACTAATTAAGGGAAGAAAAGGAAGGAACCGGGAGCCGTAGACAATAGACAGTAGAGAGTCTTGGGAGCGGAGAAGCGGCGAGTGACGTTACATTTCACCATTATCTTCTTTTCACTATTTTATATAATTGCGTAACATAAATAAGACAGCATCAATAATAATAATTCCACTTCCGTCTCTCTCTCTTTCAGCTATCATCAAACCAAACAGAGAGACAAAACTAAACTCTTTGTTTGCTTTTCATGATAAATTTATAAATTTTGGTTTCTGAATTCTGATCTACCGAAGGGAGATTTCTCTTCCTCTCTCCATCACATTCGCCGTTTTCACTTCTGCAAGATCCAACTCACTCAAGGTATGCCTCGGGGTTTTTTTTTTTTCAAATTTTTTGAGTGAAAATGTAATTTTTGATTATTTTGTTATGACAGGAGAAGACATGATAGAATGCAGTGAATGCCACTCGAAAATCTCAGCAAATAATAATAACAGTAAAGCAGTAGCGAGAGCATACGATAGACATAGAAGCGATGTGTCGTCTAAAGCACGCGTTCTTAATCTTCTTTTGGTCGGTGGTGATTGCATCTTTGTCGGTCTCCAGGTGATTTGTTTTTCTTTCTTTCTTTCTTTCTTTCTTTTAAAAACTCAACTTATTGAATTGATGCTTAAGATTTTTTGTTTTTGTTATTGTTATGTTGCAGCCTATATTGGTGTATATTTCAAAGCATAATGGGAATTTCGATTATAGTCCTATAAGTGTTAATTTCCTCACCGAGACTGCAAAAGTTTTTTTTGCAATCTTCATGCTCTTGATCCAGGTATTATCTTTTTCTTCATTCGTTCTGTCAATGCCACTGAATTCCCTTTTTTTTTTTTTTTGGTTTTGGCATCCCCTTCCTTTTCTTTTTAAATAAATTTTACAGCATAACAGAGATTGTTGCCATAAATTGTTATATCGGATGTATGGCGTCGAACAGGAAAGAGTGAGATATCGAAGACTGCTTAGAAAAAATAGTGTGAGGAGAGAAGACTGCTAAGAAGTTATTTGCAAATGATGGTGAAAATGAATAAAGTGGTGAAATTTACTGTTGGTGACATATCCTAGACTGGGGAGGAATAATTTACATCTTGCTCAAATGCTACCTTTACTCGCTATAATATAGTTCAATCTAGCTTTTCTTTTAATTCACAGTGAAGTCCACTGAGCTTTGGTGCAAAATGCAGGTAACCCTTATCCTCTCTGTCTCTGGGTGTAAGAGGGGATTGATCTTAGGTCTCTTTAGCATGATACTGAACGACTTTACATTTTACTAGCTAAGCTAGCCTTTTGCTACCACGGTAGTTCAATGTAGTGGAAATGATTTTTGTATATTGAAGGTTTCTCAAGAAGGTCACAATTACATGAAAGAAAGTACTTAAACCCGTAAATTGCATGATTCCATAATCTTGTACTAAAACTCTGTACAGATTTTTTTGTATATTGAAGGTTTCATTTATTTGCCGTGATAAGAGGAAAATGTATTGAAAAAGGTGTCAAAAGAGGGACACCACGGTAAAGAATGAAGTATATACTAAAGGAAGTTAATGCCTAGCTACTTGTAATTTAGCTCATCTGCTAACTGTCTAGCAATCAACCATTTTTGTGAGAGTTTTCTTTTTACATCTAAGAATGGAACTTGAAGCGGCATTACACCTTATGAGGATAAGAAAAATATGATGGGATAAAGAAATTTTGTCTGTCGGCATGAATGAATCTATGTTGTTTAGATCATATGATGTCATACATGAGAAATGCTACGTTTTCCATTATTGACATAATCCCAAAAAAATTCAGGCTCCTTTGGAAGTTGTTGTTTTCAAATTGCAATCAGAGTTTTAGTAAAAGAAACTAGGATACCTTTGAATAAAACTGCTTCTCTAGCATTATTAATAAGGTACCTTTTCCTATATTAGTCCTATCCTTAATTACTGTTTTACCTTAAAAAAATCATTGATGATGTGGCTCTTCCCATTCCTCCAATGTGTCAGCTCTTTAAGCCTGGTTTTTCTTATAGTCTTTAGTTGATGTTTCCTGGTTTACTCAACATTGCGTTCAGCTAGGTTGACTTACCCTGACAGTTGGAACCATCATTGTAGTGAGAAACATGTTAATGGATGTGTCCCAGACTTTCTTGTGAATTGTGGTTGCAGATTTGTCTTTTATGTTATTCTCTTTTTTTTTGTAAATGTTCATTAGGTCTTCTCTTTATTTTTATTTTTCTTGATTTTTGTTTCCTCAGGCTCGACATAAAAAAGTTGGGGAGAAATCTCTTCTTTCTTTCTCTGCCTTTGTCCAGGTAAGTGGCGTACTTTAGTATTTATCAGGATTGCAATTTGGATTGGTGTATATTGTGAGTGATATTGATAGCTTTTCCCTGCCTAGTTTACTTTCTGATATGGAATTACATTGACTTTATCATTATTATTCTTGTACTCATAAAATAACTCATTATTAGTTCTTGGAAACTTGTTAAAGCTGTTACATATTTTTTTTTTTCAACATTCTAAAGATTCCTTTGGCTTTATGTATGCTCTGGATCACACATCAGTTTCAAAAGTGGCGCATTGCATGTTGCCTCTTCTATTGATTTTTACCCGTTCACAAATAGTGTACTGTAGACTTGCTGAATGGCCAAAAATAATGCTTTTTGTGATCAATATGGTTTGTTCTGATTTCAAAAGCACATCATTTTTGCTAATAAGTAATATTAATTTGACCCTTTTTTCTATTACTTTGAAGGAAAAAAGTGTCAACTTTCATGATTCGTGCTATAAAAATCTTTGTCTATGGAGCTAAAGGAAATGAGACAAAACTGAATGTAACCGTGCATGTTCTGGTTGAGAACCTTGTATGCTCTGGGTTTATATGTGGTTATTCTTAAAAGAAAACTTTAGATCATTTGTGAGTTCACAGAGAGGGTGTTTTTTAGTTGCATTTCTCCATACCTTTCTGGAGAGTTTAAGATTCTTCAACATGTTATATCTGAATGCAATAATGTGGTTCCAAGACTATTTTCATGGTTTTGCGGTTTACCTTGTGCCCATCTTTTATAACAGAATGTTGAGGCTCTTCTATTGCCATTTGTATCTCATGTACCTTTTCCTTGTCTGGTCATTGTCTGCCATTTTGCCTAAACCATATTGATTTTTTGACTTAAATCCCCTGAAGTTTACTGGTTTCATATGTCTCTTTTCTGTGCACATTTTTCATATTTATATCTTCCATTCATGACTTTCTGAGTGCTATATTGCTTGGGCAGGATTAGACTTTCTGAACTTTAAGATGCTGTATTTATTTTCTTCTCCCCGCAGGCTGCTCGAAACAACGTGCTTCTTGCTGTTCCAGCTTTCCTATATGCTATTAACAATTATTTGAAGTTTACTATGCAGGTATAATTCTTGTCGAACCAACTGCAAAATATTCTTTACATAATATATTGTGTTTATCTTTCTCTTGACTCTGGGAAGAGAGAAGTGCTTTGTTTTTTCTTTCAGTAGAAGTGCAACTTTTTGAAGCTATAATTTGTTGCTAATATTTTTTTCGGATTAAATTGCTGTGGCAGTTCTAATTTCTAATTTCCCTACTTATTATTGTGCAGCTTTATTTTAATCCTGCAACGGTGAAGATGCTGAGCAACCTGAAGGTAGCTCATTGCATGATGTGTGTAAAGGACATTTCAAATTGTGATATTTTTTTTTTATAAAATATCTATACTTTATGCTTAATGAAGTGCATACATAATTAATAATGTGCTTTCAACTATCTTTCGGGTTCATGATCAATTATTTTCCCGCTCACTTATAGCGTAGAATTCTTGTTTGCACATTTAAGACTATCTACTCTTTAATATTCCAATGAATATGTAGACTTCTTCAGTGTCAGTTCATTTGACTGTGATACATCTCTGTAAAATAGGATTTGAAAGTTGAAGATGGAGGTAAAAACTGCCTCTATCTATAGCCTGACTTTGTTCCCGTCTTTTCATGGAAGGATAATATGATCAACTCACTGTCTTTTTTGCTGCTTTTTCTTGAGCATTATTTAACATTAAGTCTTCCATTGTGGATTATAAACATGTCAGGTTTTGGTGATTGCTTTGTTGTTGAAGGTGATCATGAAACGGAGATTTTCAATCATTCAGGTGAGTATGAAAGTTGTTTCTCGTTGATGCATGTCAACTTCGATTCTGAAATTGAAGAAGAATAGTTGGTTGGATAGTTGGATGCCCAGAAAGCGTGTGCCAAACTAGTATGTATTTTTTGTACCTATACCTGTAATATTGATTTGTTTTGTCTTTTTTTTTTGGCAGTGGGAAGCTCTTGCTCTATTGCTCATTGGGATTAGTTTGAATCAGTTACAGTCTCTGCCTGCAGGCTCCACTGCAATGGGTTTTTCAGTTGCAACGGGGGCATACTTGTACACACTAATTTTTGTATGTATCCTGTATACTTGTCCTGCGTTAATATGCATAGATTTTGTTCCTGTCAGTCATTAGATATTATGCAATTATCTTCTTTCTTGATGGTCAAAAGTGTTTTCGATGGTGGAATTGCTGGAATGTCAAGGCACAATGAATTAGATGCACAACATGCACTTGCCCGGATGCAAGCTTGCATTGGATATGCATTCTTTCATCTTTAACAGGGAAGGAAAATTTGTCATGAAAGAACACAGACAAAATAGAGATAAACGAACAACATGCACCAGACACACTCATGCACACATATATGCATACATATATCCAGGGCCATGGCAGGAAATTTACTTTATCGAGGAGGCTGTAAAAATATGTGTATCCTGTAGACTCACATACATGTGCTGGAAAAAAGTTTTTATTGGTGAACATCTATGGAATTCTGTTTTTTTTTTTAAAAAAAATAAAGGATTAAGAGAAATTTAATTTGTAGGACTGAAAATATGTCATGAAATGCTATGGTTATAAGAATGGCTTTCAGAAATATAGCTCTCATGACAGAAGCTGGAGATTGGCCCTCTTCTCTCCTTGCTTGGTTCCTTGACCAAGCAGGTTCTCATAAACACATAGGCTCGTCCTTCCATTGGCTGATAAGATAGCTCCAACAAGGAAATAAAGGTCAACACCTACTGGGCCAGACTACACATTCCCATGTACTGCCTTCTAAATGCCATTGCCTTCCCCCATAATATCTTGTATATTTTGGAGTGGTAAATTTTTAAGTAGGAGGACTGGCTATAAAATTTTGTATGTGATGTCATTCAGTGTGTTTGCATATACTTGGTCCACCTTTTTCCCAAACCAGCAGCTTAGCCAGCTCCTGTTGCAGTTTGGTTTTATGGCATTGGTCTCATATTGGTTTTGACAGTAACATATCAGGTTGTTCTAGACAATGTAATATCGTAGGAGCTAACTTCTGGAATTAATGCAGGTTACTGTTCCATCATTCGCTTCAGTCTACAATGAGTATGCTTTGAAGAGTCAATTTGAGACTAGCATATACCTTCAGGTGGTTTCTAGTGCTATAGAATATGATGCTTATTGCTTTTTTCAGGTAGTTTCTAGTGCTATAGAATATGATGCTTATTGCTTTTTGGCTATGTTGTTGATTGACCTTTAACTTAAATTTAGTATACAATGGTCTCCTCATGGATTGCTCCCTTCTCAGGCAAACCTGAGAGTGAATAGTGGGGTCCGTTGCAGGACCTCTTGGCCAATTCCACCACCATATGCTCCTATACAGAAACTTACTATTTTAGAAACTTAATGCTTATTATTCATTCTTTTTGAAAGATTATTTTATACATTTTCTTACAAGAAAGTTTGTGCTCCACGGCTTTCAGAACCTTTTCCTGTACGGGTATGGTGCCATATTCAACTTCCTAGCCATTCTTGTGACTGCCCTATTTAAAGGTATGGGCGTGCTGCATGTTGTTCTTGAATGCGTTCTAACAGGGTATTCCATTAACTCTGTTGGGTTTTTTTTATGTATTGGATTTGAGTGGTTAATAGTATAGCGCAAGCATTGAGGACTAATGAATCAGAAATGCTACTTCATGGTTGTAAAAGTATATGTAAATTTGATTTTTTGCTTAAATTTCCATATCTTTACAAGTTTAGGTCCAAGTAGCTTGGATATACTACATGGGCATTCAAAAGCTACCATGCTGTTGATATGTAATAATGCAGCACAAGGGATTTTATCTTCTTTCTTCTTCAAATATGCAGGTGATTTTCCATTTTGTTCTTTAATATTCTTCATTCTTACGCATCACTATCTTTCAGCTGTTTCCTGGATGTCTATAATTTTCACTATTGAAAAGCTAGTGACCTATGCTTTACTAAAAGAGAAAAGTTGTCTGTATACACATCTAGTTCATTCATTTCAATTAGATAATCTTTGGAAAGACTTGAGAACAGAGCTAATGGTATTATACTATTCTTCTTTTCCTTTTGTCTGGTTAAAATCTAAGGCGGCTGTTTTCTGATGATTAAGGATAAGTAGGCTTCATGCTTCACACTTAATTTTCATACAAAAACTCCCAATCCTTTAGATGTCATTGAGTGCGCTACTTCATGTTATTAAAAGTTTTGATTGACAAAAGTAGTTGGATGTAAGATGTCTTGACATTTATAAAATTGTGGAGAATCAGCAACGAAGAATTTACTTAGAAGATTTAGACTATTTATGAAAATTCACATATATTTTAATGCTCGTACTTTGAGTCATGCCAGTTTCTGTCACTAATCAAACACTAAGATGATGTTCAAGTATTAATATATGAATAGGTTCTCATTACATCCTAACATTTCTTGTTCACAAATAGTGGAAATTGAAACGGGAGACTAGAAGAATTTATGAAAGTAACTAAGAGAGTACTTTCTAGACTCAAATCACTTATCTCAAGTACTGGTGTCAATCGCATTTATGTTCTGTATTTACTAAATCAAAATTTCCTCTGATTCATGCAGATACAATTTTGAAAAAGTACTCGTCAACAGTAGCAACAATTTTTACTGGAATAGCATCTGCTGTACTTTTTGGTCATACCCTGACTATGAATTTTATCTTAGGAATCTCTATCGTGTTTATCTCCATGCACCAGGTAAATATTAGATCTGGCATATATTTCATTTATTTTGCTCACTGGACAGGCAGCTTGGGGGACGAGACAGGAAGGAGAGGAAGAGAATGGGGTGAGGGAGAGGGAATATTTCCCTGTCTGGATACTTGGCTTACATGATACTGTTTATCATATCTTTTTCAGTTCTTTTCACCACTTTCGAAGGTTAAGGATGAGCCAGAAGATGGTAGTTTGGAAATGGTTGATAGTCAGAACAACCAGAGGTTGGTTCTCTCTTTTTGCACCCTTTCCATTTACCATCTGTTAATTATTCTATAATTTTTAGGGACAGAACTTCTCTGAACTCCCAGTATTAATACTTTTTCTCCCCAAAAAAAAAAAAAAAATAGTCTTCCTCCACGATGCAGCACCAGTAATCTATGAATGCAGCCAGGGTCATTCCTATTTTATTTTTATTTATTTTCTTGCTCAGCTAGTCAAGAAATGGACAGGCCCCAGTCTTCTGTTCTGGAATGGTGGGGAATTCCAGGAGAGCATAGACACATTTGTCTTTTTAGAAGAGGCACTCCAAATCCATATTTTTCAAGCTCATTTTTTGTGACCTTGAGGCATTGGGCTCCTTAGGATCAGAATATTATTCGGGAGAAAGAATGCCTGAATTTAGACATTGTATTTTGATTGCTTTGAATTGGACTCTATAAAAAATCCATCTTGCCTTCTGGTTAGGTTGTCATGTTCCACTTAGTTGAACTATCTCATCTATTTGAGCACAAGCATGTGGACTGTTTGATATAACAATGAAGAAAATGCTCAGGACAAAGAATACAACAGTAGATTATTAATGCGCAGTGGATGTTTGAAAGTCAATTTCCAATTTGCAAGGCATGAAGGTGTTATGTCTTTTCTATTAGTCAACCTAATTCCTGCTCATTTTCTTGTTAATCTTGCTTGTGGATCCCATATCACAGCTTTTGCCATTCCATGTCACTTTGAATTTTTCCACTGAGAAGGACACTAGCATTCATATCATCTGCTTAACCTCTTCCTTGTGAGACGTTTCTTTAGTGTTCTTAACCAATAATGTTTTGAGCTGCTTTCAACCCTTTCTGATTTTTTAGTTGATATTTTTATTGAAATTCTGTTTGACATGCCAGATCTAAGGATTCATCCTTCATAAATATGGCAGCTGGAGCAAATGACGATGTGAGAAGTTTCATGTTCAATTCTGTTAAAATAGTCTTTCTGAGATTTCGATTGATGAATGTGACATCTTGTTTTGCTATTTTCCATCCAGGCTAGTCATCGTGTTGAACATGATGAGAAGGCACCCCTACTTCCCATCTAGAGTTTGCAGTGGGTATGGATTCGCACTATTGTTTTCTGATGCTGTAGCTAACAACTAGTAGACTTGTCTTCCCTCCACAAAGACAAGGCTCCCTCAACTATTAATATTGCATGGATGCACAGATGATCTGCCAATATATGAAATTCCCTGACTCTGTTCGTTTGGTCCAGCTGGCAGCTACAAGAGCCAGGGGCCTTAGATGTGCTGTTTTCCCTTGGGAAAGTAGGTATAGAAGAATTAAATGAACCTGTGCACAAAGTAAACAACACGTGGTGCCTTGCACTAATAGAAGAACAATTCATGAAGTTGTTCTATTAGGTTGTCTACCTGAGTTTATTTATTTATTCTGTCTTGGGTTTTGACTGTCAAATTAGAAGAACATCAGATCAAGAACGTGAAGAATCTCATGAAAATTATTAGCCATAGCTGAGGAACACAACATCACAAATGAAACCACAAAATTAGTGACAAATTCTAAGTAAGTAGTAGGACGAGTAACCCCAAAATTTCCCACTTGTCACCACCTCGTTTTCACGGACTCCTTTTTGCCAAGCCCAGATGACTGATTGTTTTATTTGTGCATGAAATATTCCCATTCTATTTATTTACTACACCCCTTTCCATGATAACTCGATGCAGGGATGATCTTGGCGTGTACGTTTTTAGAGGGTGGATTTATCAATACAGCTGAGAAGACTACCAGTTTTAGCAACAGAATGGAACAAATGCTGTTAAAGATATTCTTTATTTCTTTTCAGGATTCCCTACACCATTGCCGACGGGGACCCGCAGCATCCACTGAGCAAGGGTCGCTAAACCATCTTTGAAGTATCGGGGGCATTGTTGATAGAGCCTGGTTTCTGAAACAGACCAGGAGAAGAACAATCTTATAGCGAGCTGCGGCAAACTCTGTTGTCGTCCCCTTGTACAATGCAGAAAGCTATTATTCTCATCAGATGCCTCTTCCAACATGTGTTACTGTTTTTTTTTCTGTAACTTTTCCGTGTAAATGTCTTGGACCAGTGCTATCTGAAACAACAATATAGTGCAGGCTCGGAGGTATATATATTGCATTTCTGGGACTCTTCGTGTTTATTTTAAATTCCAGTTTCTGAGCACCATAGACTTCATTCAGTTTTTGTGATCTTTTGGTCACCGCTGTAAAGTCGCCTCTTTTCAATCGTTGGTGTTTACTCCGGTGGTCTGTTTTGGATTGTGATCGCTACCGTTGCATCGATGATATTTATCAGTCGATTTCTTTGGAAAGGTATGCGCAATTATAGCGGTGCTGTATTTTCAGCAAAAGAGAGCAAAGCACACAGATTTCTGTGGCTGTGTCAGTGCTGTTGATTTTTAGGGGCTGGTTCCACACAGTATTGCTCATCTTTTGACAGTTTCACTCCAACATGCATGGGACCACAGGCCTTGCTTCGTTTTGAGAGAATATTACGAAGCAGGACTTGGATGGGACAAATCTCTGAGCACCAAAAGCCAACGCGGGCTTAACTAACCTCTGCCTGTAACCTGTATACTGATTGTGAAAGGAGAGGGAAAAACCAACCCTTGTGTTGACTCCCTTGAATTAAAGCTCTTCTAGTTTTCCCTGGCCGCACCGGTTGTTGCCGGCTTCACTTTTAGGGCTTCCTTGGCTGTTTCTCTCTCTTCCCTTTCCCGGTTACACCCACCATCTTCTTTTTTATTTTTTTGAAAATGTAAAGGATTTTGTGAAAATGATATAAAAAAATATTTGAATACAATCGTGTTTTTTAATATCATTTTTGTTTTAAAATTTATTTCTTTTGTAAATTAATTAATCTCTTGGAATTTTATAAAGATTTAACGATAAAAAAAAAATAATGTAAGATCTAATAGCCAATAAATAGAAAACAGATAGGTTGATGTGGCATAATGAAAAAGATGAAGAAGACAAAAAAATGAAAAGAAGGACCAAGGACACACTAAGTATTTATTTTTTACGCTTTTTATATTAATAAAAAGATTTTGATAAAATGATTTTAATTTTTTTTAATCATAATTAATTCTAAATTAACTTTAAATAAAATCTTTAATTAATTACGATCTTATTTGATGGTCTTTTGAGATATGGTTGAAATTATCTCGTCGAGATTTTTCTAATAATACCAAACATGTTAAAAGTAGAGTTTCATTGTGATATGTTCTGTTTCGCCACTTCACATGCACGTAATGGCACACATTAGCAGACCACGACATGCAGGCATTACAGAGAAGCAGAGCCACGATGTGTAGTTGTGAAGGGCATGCAAAACCACGATGTGCAGTTGTGTGATGGCAACAGGATTAGCAGAGACCACGACGTGTAGTGGCAAAGTGGAAGACTTAGTCTAATTCCTTTATTTAGTCAATTGTCTGTTGAGTCAGTTATTCTGTTCTAATTTTCAGCATTCCTATTCGGTAGTTATGTTTGTTATTTCATTTCCTATCTGTAATGCTATATCTATATATAGCCTGAAGAATTCAGTAAAAGATATACAATTATTCTTCTTCAATATTCTTCTCTTATCCTATCTTCTTCTTTACCTTCAAATTAACCATATCAGTGGTATCAGAGCCAGGTTTTCAACCATGGACACTCGCGGTAAAACAAATGCAGAATTCCGCAGTGATGTCAATGACATCTTGGCACGACATGAGAACAGTTTCGATCAGGTAAACGCAGCCTTACAAGCAGTGCTGACGGAACTCCAAGCTCTTCGAGCTTCTCGCAACCCAAACAATAACTCCTCTGAAACAAACCCCTTTGCTCGTGATGAATCCTCACAACCCCATACTTCTCGTTCAAACACCACAAAAGACCACCCTCATCACAACCTCAAATTGTCTTTCCCAAAATTTAATGGTGATGACCCAACGGGATGGATTTACAAGGCAGAGCAATATTTTGAATTTCAAAATATTGCGTTGGATCAACAAGTTCAGCTGGCATCATTCCATTTGGAAGGCATTGCCTTACAATGGCATCGGTGGCTGACGAAATTTCGTGGACCGCTATCATGGGAGGAGTTTACTAATGCTATACAACTCCGATTTGGTCCAACCGACTATGAAGATCCCTCGGAGGCTCTGACACGCCTTAAACAAACCACCACCATTGCAGCCTATCAGGAAGCTTTTGAAAGGCTTTCCCGTAGAGTGGACAACTTGCCTGAGAAATTCTTAGTAGGTTGTTTTATTGCAGGACTCAGGGATGATATTCGCATAGATGTGAAGATCAAGCAGCCAGTAACATTGGCTGATACAATAGGGGTGGCCCGACTAATTGAGGAACGCAACCAGCTGCAAAGGAGATCAACTCAACCAATCCGTTTCCAGCCAACTTATGCAGCAGCAAAATCCTCTTCCAATCCAGTGGCTGGGGTGCTAGGACCCCCACCAAGTCAGCGACATAACCAAGGTTCCAATAATCCACCAGCAAACTTCCGGAGAATCACCAATCAAGAGGCACGAGAGCGACGAGAGAAAGGATTATGTTATTACTGTGACGAGAAGTTCGTTCCAGGACATCGTTGTGCCAGACCACAACTGTTTATGATTGAAGATTCACCTCAGACGGAGATCGAAGACGTGGAGATCAACCAACCTGATCTGGAACCCTCGGAATTTCTACCTGAAATTTCTTTTCATGCAATTACAGGAACCGAACATCCACAGACTCTACGCGTCCCTGGCAAGTTAAAGAGCAAGAATGTAACAGTGCTGATAGATGGAGGTAGCACTCACAATTTTATTGATCAAGCCTTGGTCTCCAGATTCGGATTACCAGTAACTCAGGAAAAGCAATTACAAGTTATGGTGGCTAATAGGGAAAAGATCAAATGTGCGGGGCAATGTCAGGCACTCACTCTCATCATTCAAGGCCATCCTGTCACCACAGATTACTACATCCTTCCAGTTGCAGCATGCCAGTTGGTATTAGGAGTGCAATGGCTTGCAACTCTCGGTCCAGTCGAGACTAATTACAAGCAACTTACCATGAATTTCAAGCTTGCAGGTATTTCTCACACATTTCAAGGATTAGGGAGAAACGACATTGAAGCCTTGACAGATAAGGAGCTAAATGGATTGCAAGGTTTGGGATTGTTCTTCCAAATAATTCCTTCCAACAACAGCAACAGCAGCAGCGAACCACAGTCTATCCGCTTGAGATCAGTCAACTTCTATCTCAATTTTCTCAGGTTTTTGAAAACCCGACCAGCTTACCTCCACAACGGTCACATGACCATCACATCCCATTGCTTCCTACAGCCGGACCAGTCACTGTGAGGCCATATCGATATCCTTATATCAGAAGACTGAAATAGAGAAAATGGTTAAGGAGCTTCTACAATCTGGTTTAATCAGACCCAGCCACAGTCCATTTTCCTCCCCAGTTCTATTAGTGAAGAAGGCTGATGGTGCATGGCGATTTTGTGTAGATTATCGGGCACTCAATGACATCACGGTGAAAGATAAGTATCCAATTCCAGTAATTGATGAATTATTAGACGAGTTGCATGGCGCCAAATTTTATTCTAAATTGGATTTGCGTTCGGGATATCATCAAATCCGCGTGCATGATGCTGACATTCATAAAACAGCCTTCAGAACTCATGAAGGGCATTATGAATTTATTGTGATGCCATTTGGTCTCACTAATGCGCCCGCAACATTTCAAAGCCTCATGAATGATCTCTTTCGACCCTACCTTCGACACTTTATCTTGGTTTTTTTTTATGACATTCTAGTATATTCAAGATCATGGACGGATCATCTCACTCATCTGCAAACTGTTATACAGATTTTATCAGCTAACAGTTTATTTGCCAAAATGTCCAAGTGTCAATTCGGGGTTTTACGTGTCAGCTACTTGGGCCACATCATTTCTGAGCAGGGAGTAGCGGTTGATCCCGCCAAAATCCAAGCTGTCGTCGACTGGCCACCACCAACAACAGCAAAAGGGGTGCGTGGATTTCTTGGTTTGGCAGGTTACTACCGCAAATTTATCCGTCATTTTGGGGGCATAGCAGCACCTTTAAATTGTCTTTTAGGCAAGGATGGATTTCAGTGGAACCAGGCAGCAGAGGAGGCCTTCCAACAGTTGAAGGAAGCACTGACATCCCCGCCAGTCTTACGCCTTCCTGATTTTACTCAGCAGTTCGTAATTGAGTGCGATGCTAGTGGAATAGGACTTGGTGCCATTTTGCTTCAACAAAACCAACCAATTGCCTATTTTAGTGAAGCATTGAAAGGGTCCTCCTTATTATTGTCCACATACGAAAAAGAAATGTTGGCAATCGTTAAGGCAATCAAGAAGTGGCGTCCATACCTGTTGGGCAAACCTTTTATAGTTCGCACGGATCACAAAAGCCTCAAATACCTCCTGGAGCAACGAATTACTACACCTGCACAGACTCGTTGGCTGCCGAAACTGCTGGGTTACGATTACAAAATTGAGTATAAACGTGGGCCTGAAAATCAAGGTGCTGATTCATTATCACGTGTCATTGAATTCCAGTTTATCTCCATTTCTCAACCACATGCAGATTGGTGGCCACTGCTTCAGAAAGAAATCCAGCAAGACTCTTTTTATGCGGACTTAGCACACAAACATCAACCATCTCAATCCGGACATCAGTTGCTCCTTCGCGATGGCGTTTGGTTCAAGCAGAACAAAATTTATTTAAGCCCCAGCTCTCCATTGATTCCAAAGATTCTAGGTGATTGTCATTCATCACCTGTAGGAGGACACTTTGGATTTCATAAGACTCTATCTCGCATCAGACAGAGTTTTTTTTGGTCTCATATGAGGCAGCATGTGAAGGAATTCTTGCAACAGTGTGATGTCTGCCAGCGGTATAAAACAGATTGCATGCAGCCGGCAGGATTGCTTCAACCTCTTCCCATTCCTGCTCAAATCTGGACTGATGTCTCCATGGATTTTGTTGAAGGGTTACCATCTTCCAATGGTTATACTGTTATCATGGTCGTAGTGGACAGATTAACCAAATATGCTCACTTCGTTGCCTTGAAACACCCATTTTCTGCTGTCAGTGTGGCCAAGGAATTCGTTGCTAATGTGGTTCGTCTGCATGGGATACCAAATTCCATAGTGAGCGATCGGGATAAGGTTTTTATCAGTGCTTTTTGGCGCACACTATTCAATCTGCAGGGAACAAAATTATGTATGAGTTCCAGTTACCATCCCCAAACGGATGGCCAAACCGAAGTTGTCAATCGGACGTTGGAACAATATCTACGTTGCTTTGCAGGAGACCAGCCACGCAAATGGGTTGAATGGATTCCCTGGGCTGAATTCAGTTATAATACTTCAATCCATTCCTCCACAAAGATGACCCCCTTTGAAGCTGTTTATGGCATTCCTCCTCCCACCTTACTGACTTATATTCCTGGCACTTCTCGCGTTCAAGCTGTTGATGAATATCTACGTGACAGGGATACCATTCTGCATGATTTGCGCCATAATCTTCAAATGGCCCAAAACAGGATGAAATGCCAAGCTGACCAACACCGGCGTGAGGTAACCTTCAATGTTGGCGATTATGTGTATTTAAAACTTCAGCCCTATCGGCAGACTTCTGTGGCTTTTCGAGCTTCTCTTAAACTCGCCCCACGTTTCTTTGGTCCCTACAAAGTATTGGAAAAGGTTGGGTTGGTGGCTTATAAACTAGCATTACCTCCGGGTTCTCAAATCCATGATGTATTTCATGTCAGTTTATTACGGAAGCATCTGGGTCCAGTTACTCCTACCTCTCCAGACCTTCCCCCTGTCTCGGTTACATCCGTGGTTCTTCCCCAACCTGAAGTTATCTTAGATCGGCGTGTGATACACAAAGGTAACTATCGTCCTAAATCTGAAATTTTGGTGAAATGGGTTGGTGCACCAGCAGAAGACGCTACTTGGGAAAATGAGTGGCGTTTTTCCAAGTCCTATCCTGACTTTTCCCTTGTGGACAAGGTTCTTTAAGGGGTAGGGAATGATATGTTCTGTTTCGCCACTTCACATGCACGTAATGGCACACATTAGCAGACCACGACATGCAGGCATTACAGAGAAGCAGAGCCACGATGTGTAGTTGTGAAGGGCATGCAAAACCACGATGTGCAGTTGTGTGATGGCAACAGGATTAGCAGAGACCACGACGTGTAGTGGCAAAGTGGAAGACTTAGTCTAATTCCTTTATTTAGTCAATTGTCTGTTGAGTCAGTTATTCTGTTCTAATTTTCAGCATTCCTATTCGGTAGTTATGTTTGTTATTTCATTTCCTATCTGTAATGCTATATCTATATATAGCCTGAAGAATTCAGTAAAAGATATACAATTATTCTTCTTCAATATTCTTCTCTTATCCTATCTTCTTCTTTACCTTCAAATTAACCATATCACATTGTATCCCCAGTGACCCTTTTTATCTTTCCTTTTGTTTTTTTTTTTTCATGGCAGGTCAACTTATCTCCTTCTTATTTATCTGCTATTGAATCTTAAGGTCTAGTTTAAAAGTGTGGTTGTATCATATTTTTTTAAATGTTTTATTTTTAAAAAGGAAATTCAAAATAATATATTTTATTTTTTTTAATTGTTCCAGTGTGCTAGTATCCAAAATAAAAAAAATATATATATTATTTTAATGTTATCTTTTTACTATTAAATCTTGAAACAAGTACTATTCTCAACAGCGGTCATATTTAAAATTATGTTATTTCTCAAATAATTTTCTATCTTGTGTTATTTTTTCAAAATTTTTATTAAACCATGTTACGATAGTGAAAAAACCTTCTTTTTGTTAAGCAAGATGACCATTTACTGGCACCATCATTGTCAAGTGCGCGTCGCAGCCGTCTGTTCCGTTTGACCTTTTGTGGAGTTGGTGATTGATCAAGATGTATAAAATTGAAATGAACTTGGTTTAATTTAACCACTCGGTGACATAGTCGAATGAAATTGACAAGATATCTTTGTTTAAATTCACCTTTTAAGATTTCACCATGAATCGTGCACTTCTTTTATTAGAACCAGTTCAATGAGATAATATTTAAGATTTCGAAGTAGATAAATGAAATCGTACACTTATTTTTAATCTCAACCTCGGATTAGCAATTAAAAAATTAGAAGGATAGACCTTCAAGTCTTCAATCCTTTTTCAGCAGTAAAACTGTCCACGTAATTAATTGTTTTTATGTTTTTAAAAATATTTAAAAAAATTTTAATTCTTTTATTTTAAATTAATATTTTTTGATATTTTTAAATTATTTTGATATGTTGATATCAAAAATAATTTTAAAAAAATAAAAAAAATTATTTTGATGTATTCCAAATAAAAAAACACTTTAAAAAAACAACCATAACTACACTTTTAAATAGACTTGAAATATCTCTTAGAAAGAGGACTGAGATTTCATAAATTGGTGGTGTGGGCGCATAATCCTCTTATCCTAGGACATTTTCTTTTCATTTTAATAAAAACTGTCAAAGAATTATCTAACCTAAAAGTCTAGGATGTTAGATGAAATCCTAATATATAATTTATATTAATATTTGATATACATCCTCAAGTAAAACTTTTTTTATCTTGAAACTTGCATGGAGATCCACGTCATCTTATGCTTAAATTTTTTTTTTTCAAATAAATAGGGATGTTTAATTTATTTTGAATTGTTTTTTATAAGGTTATTATATCTTATAACTTGATATATTAACATGAGTTGATTCAAATCAACTAATAATGTTGTTGTTTAAATATTTTTTTAAAAAATACATCATATTTAATATTTATTCGAGTAAAATTATTTTTTGATATGTTAAACTGACCAAATCATATTAAATTATTTTTCACAAGATTTAATTTTGTTTTCCACCATAAAAAAATGAATAACACTTGAATATTTTTTACATGTTAAAAATATATTACCCTCGAGGGCCTCAACAACATCTCAACACAATGTAGGCCAATAATCTAGCATAGAATTCTAAAGTAAAAGTAGATTATTTGAATAATAAAAAAAAAAAGAGATTTTATTTTATCTGACTGCAATCTAACTTGACAGTGATAATAGAGGAAGAAGGATAATCTTAAGCCAAAACTTTGAAATTAAACGATGTAGTTTTACAAAATTTAGAAAATTAAGGCCCGTTTATTTGCTGGAAAGTAATTTTTTTTAAAAGTGAATTACAAGAAAGTGAATTATTTTCTAATATTTGGCAGTGTAATGAAAAATAAGTTAAAAAACACTTTTTTAGTGTTTGGTTATGTCATGGAAAATGAGCTGGTAAATAAAATTATTAATGCTTTATTTTTTTTCAAGTTCATTAAAATAACGAGAAACAAATCTTACAAATTGAAAAATTGAATGAGAATAAAATTGAAAAAAAATTAATTTTATAAATTATCTCAAATAAAATAAATAATAATCAAATAACAGAGATCAAACCTAAAAAATAAAAAAATATTTAGATGAAGAAATTAAAATAATAATAATAATTAACATTTCATAAATTATTTCAAAAAAAAATAAGTAACAATCAAAAGAATAAGGATCAAATTTGATAAATAAAAAATTTCAATAAAAAAAATAATAATAATAAAAATGAGGATCAAATTAATATAAAAATTAAATTTTAAGAGATGAAATTAAAAAATAAATATTCAAAACAAAATATACATATTAATCAAAATTTTGAGGATCAAATTTGATATAATCAGCAAATAATATGATACTTCTAAATTTTTCACAACTTTCGGAAAGTGTTTTTCGTCTAAATTTTATAGGAAAACACTTTTATGAAAATCAAGCCAAATTTTTCTTTAATTAAAAAATATTTTTCATTGATTAAATTTTAAATAAATAAATAAATTTAAAAATAATTTAAAAATAATTTTTCAAAAAACAATCATATAAAAAAGCATTTTACAGTGTAATGGAAGTACACCCTCTCTTCAGACAACCAAGATCTCTGTAGGTCTTAACTTACCAATCTTATCACAGTCCATTCTTCAATAAATTGTATATTATATATTAAATAAAAGCAAAAGCTCTCTCACTGGCTCTCTCTCTGTATCCCCTTTCCTCGACGGGAGGAGGACGTGACAAAGTTGTATCTAAACAACCCCATCATTTCTCTCTTAAAAAAACCAAAATTCTTATAAACTGATTTCTATGATTTTTTTTTATAGGTTAATAAAATTGAAATTGAATAAAACTAATAATCCATTAAATTCAAACGTAACAATAATTAATTATTATTTTAAAAAATCATTCATTCCCCTCTCTTTGCTTCCAAACAGCAGCAGCAGCAATAATAATAAATAAAGTAAAGCAAAACCATAAAGCATTTCTTCCCCTCTCTCCTCCCTCGCTTTCCTCTCATATCTCCCTCGCCAAATCTCCATTACATCCCTGTCTATTCCTCTTATCTTACAACCCCCTCCTCTCTCCATTTCTTTAATCATCTATAGTTTGTATCAATTTCTTAGGGTCTTGAAGGAACGCAAAGAAACTCAAAATCAATGGATTCGGAGGACGAGCTCGATATGCAAGACGCGGCTGCGGAATCGGCGGAGGATGATTTCTACAGCGGCGGAGAAGAAGATGGTTTCGACAGCGACGATGCTGACGTCGCCGATTACGAGTTCATCGACAACGACTCGGATGATTCCGATGATCTCATCTCTCATCGCCACCAGGTACTTTTTTACTCCTCATGGCAATTCTGTAATTACCATCCTGATTTGATGCCTTTTGTTTGCTGTCTCTTTTTAAGTTTTGATCTGTGAAGTTTATCAGTAAAGTTCGATTCTTTCTGTCAAATCTGTAAATTCTAGGAATGAATTTTGTAATTCGTTTACTGATGAATTTGTTTAATGTGAAAGCAAAACTATACGGTTTTGAGTGAAGAAGATATACGGCAGCGACAAGATGATGATGTTATGAGGATAGCTACTGTGCTTTCCATTTCAAAGGTTGCGGCCAGTATACTTCTCCGGTACTATAACTGGTAAGGCAGTAATCGACATGGTTTCATATTGGATGTTACAGTCTTTTGTTTTTTTGAATGAATAAAATGAGCCTTTTTGGTCTGTGGGTTTACATCTTAGTGAAGAATATTTGTATTCCTCTGGATTTACAGGAGTGTGAGTAAAGTGCATGATGAATGGTTTGCGGATGAGGAAAAGGTTCGAAAGGCTGTTGGTTTACTGGAGGAACCGGTTGTTCCATTTCCTGATGGTAGAGAAGTATGCAGCTTATGTTTTGCTTGCTTGCTTTCTTAATTATATATTTTTTTTGTGAATTTGATGCGATGAATGCTCCTGCTTTGACAGATGACTTGCGGGATTTGTTTCGAAACTTATCCTTCTGATAGATTGCTTGCTGCTGCTTGTGGTCATCCGTTTTGCAATTCATGCTGGGCAGGTGTGTTGTATCCCAAGAACATCAAAGCCTCATCTCTGTTAGTTTTGTTGTAAGGTTATCTTGAATAATGTGTTGACCTTTTATTATTCTTGTCTTCCTGCCTTAATAATTGACATGTTTGTGAAACTATTGTGATTTTGCATAAAAGACGTGTCTGGTTTCCTTTAACATCGTAAAAAAATGTATTACCTTTTTAGTATCTGTTACGTTGTTGTTTTCATTGTTTGTTTTGTTCCGAGCATTTTAGTGAGTCAAAAATATTTCCCAGTTGAAAGTTTATTTTGCAAAATTAAAACTATTTGGTTTAGGGCTTTGAATTGTACAGCGGCATTCCTAATGGCAATAGATGCGGTGGTGCAGAACAGTTTTTTTTTTTTCCGGTCCAGCTGAATTCCTTGCTAGAGATATTTGTAAATAATTTCCCAATCAGTTTGGAAGTCATAGTGGAGGTGTGTTATCTCGAACGTGTCAGCTGGAGTTTATTAATTCAAGGGCAGTCTCTTACTCTTGTCAGGAGCTGATTAATGAACTCCTTATTTCTCCTCTATCATTGTTCTTTTTTTCATCATTGTGGGAAATACAGTACAAAAAAGTGTTATTATGTGAACCAGTAGAGGTTAGCATCTTCTTCTAAATGAGGATGAGGTGTGCTCACCATTACCAAGTGGTTTTGAAGTTTGCTATATATCTATTATGCTTACAGTTGTGACCACCACAAATGGAGAAACTGTGGCTGTCAAGTTGTTAAATATAAGGTAGAATTGCTCCTTCTTCATTAGAAAGAAAGAAGAGAACACCAAAATGTGGGTGCTGCACCAAATGCTGATGGTTGTTTTACCTCTTTTGATATAAAATATACTGTCAAGGAGGAAGGGATACCTCCAAAACGAAGTATATTAGTGAGAGGTCTAGAGAAGAAAGTTTATCTTCTCTTCCATTAACAATAGTCATTATGATTATGTCAAAACGTAGTTTTTGAAGTCTATCTGGGCATTGGGAAGAAAGTTAACATGTGAGAATTATAGTGGTTCTATTGTTTATTAGCTGGTTTGTGTTATTGATTCATAAAGATTCCAAAGTTCATATGTAAATGCTTTTGATCTAAAAAGATTCCAAAGTTCATGTGTGCTTTTTAATGCAAATGGAAGCAACATGAGAAAGACAACAAATATAAGAACACAAAATTATACCGAAAAGGGATTACACAAAAACCCTAATTCAAAATTTTATTACTAAATATTTTCTTTTTAAGTAGTCTTCTAAAACACAAGCTAAATAACCTATTTATACTATGAAAAAGCATCCTAAACTAACCTGAAAAAAATATTAAAAGAGTTCTAAACCAAATAAGAAAAAAAATGGCAACAACTAGGAAAATATTGCAAATCTCAAACAGTAACTTCTAGTCATTATTAGAAGACCTTCCTGATCTTTGATTGCTGTGAAATATTAACGCCATAGGTAAAGTGCCTCTAGAATCTTTTAGCAAAATTTCAACCCAATCTAACAGTTGGATCAAAAGTCATGCCCAATAATTTAAAGCTATGTATTAATTATTTTTTTTCTTGCACCAGTCTTCCTGGATTGGAAAGAACTCATCCTCAAGTTCACATTGCTCTTGCCTTGATTTCTTAGATGTCCAATTAAGATTTTTCAACCTTTCACCTGCCCGACCTTTTCGTTAGAAACATCGTACCTACAAACAACATGCTCATCCTCCCAAACAATGAAAGTAGTCTTAGAGTTATGTTGAAGACCATGTGCAACAACTCTTGTAGTAGCCTTTTCAAACTCTGACTCAAAATTCAGCATAACGTTCTTGCCCTTGACAACAACTAAGATGTTTTATGTTGGCAACACACCTTTGTTGACAACTTCAAATCCACCTTGAAATTCTTCAAACATCAACTTTTGACACTTAATTGTTAGCGATGACTAATAACTTGGTCCGTTGATTTCTTTGTGGCCGGAAATTTCTAATACTTAAATATCTTAAAAGTTAACTCCAAAAGACTTGTTTGGAGTATCAAATAATTCTTCACTTTCATGAGAGAATCATTGTAGATCCCAATTTACATAGCTTTTAGGATTTCAACAACCCGCAAGCTTAGTGACATCTTGAGCTTCTTCTTCATCAAGTTTTGGTGGTTGATTCCAATCCACACAAGAATTAGAATCATAAATTTTTTTAGTTTCAATGTCATATTCAACCTGATAAAGAAGTTCCCTCCTTTGCTTATGCCCTTGAAACAGGTTCTCAAAATTAGTCATGTTTCTGTGACTACTCTTCTCACGATCCTCCAATATTCTTTTCTTCATCTATATTAATTGATGTGATAATTCTTCAACTTGCCTTTGCATGTTTATTACCTTCAGTCGACAAATTAATTTTGTAATTTGTTTTTGCATGTTATATCACCAACTCTTGAACATTTCACTCTTGAGAGGAACCTCTTATCCGAACATGTTTTGCTCAACGACCTCTTCCAACCATGGTTATTTAGTAGCACACAACAAACAAAATAACTTGAGATTGTAGCACACATCAAGCAATAACCTGAGATCGTTGGGCGCTGATACTAACTGACATAGAAGGAAGTAACACAAGAAAGACTACAAGAACGACAACACAAAATACAAGCTTAATAACCTTATTTATACTATGGAAAACATCCTAAACAAAACTGGAAAAATAATAGAAGAATTCTAAACCAAATAGGAAAAAAAAATCCTCAATCAATTAGGAAAATATTGCAAATCCTGAATGGTAACTTCTGGTCATATGCCACTTCTATGAAATTTTAATTCCATAGGTAAAAGTGCCTCTAGAGTTTTCTAGCAAAATTTCAGCCCGATTCAGTAGTTGTATTAAAAGTTATGTCCAATAATATAAAGTTGTGTATTAGGAAAAAATCTCATCAATTGCTGTGTAGGAAAAATGGAAATTGCTTCTTTGTGGATGCTGATGAAACTGTGTAAGTAATGGCAGGGAAGATTGCTTTTCTAGCCTATGTTGTTGAAGAGAAGCAATTTTCACCTGGACATTAATAGCTCATTGTGCTGCATGCCAGAACTCATTGCAACATTTTAAATAATTATGTTTTGCGTTAACCCTTACTTACATTTTTTTCCTTTGCTTTTTCCTTTCTAGGTTACATCAGCACAGCCATTAATGATGGTCCTGGATGTTTAATGTTGCGATGTCCTGATCCATCTTGTAATGCTGCTGTTGGTCAAGATATGATTAATTTATTGACTTCTGATGAAGACAATGAGAAACATTCTCGTTATTTCATAAGATCTTATATTGAGGACAATAGAAAGGTACTTCATTCTAAAATGTGCATGTGCAGGGTTTTTTTTTTTTCTTTTATATTAAATTAATACTTTTGACCTCACTTTTAACTTTAGTGATAAGTGCAAAAGAGTAAAGATTAGCTGTGATCATAAGCTAAAGCATGAGCTTTTTTTTTTTTTTTTTTGCAGTGATCTATAAACATCAAAATTATAAATTTTCTACTTGTATAATTAACACAATCCATAGTCACTTCTTTTTCTTTACCAGCATTTGGTGTGCATGCTATTTTCTGACTATTTAACTATTAGGATTGTGACTTTGGTTAGGGACCAGTGAGCAAGGACTTTTTCTTTGCTCCAAGCATGCCTTACATTGAGCTTTCTTGTTAATCCTAATTTAGGAAGTAAGACCAAGACTCCCTGCCTAATCAGGGTTTGAAAATTTGTACTTCTAGGATTCAGCTAAGTGAGGAACTGAAGCAGGGTTCAGGGTTTGATTTGGCAGGCTCCACCTCAGATTTAGACCTTAATTCCATGTTCATTATTTTTTAACTTGTTTCTCTTTGAGCTTAGTGTTGTCTGAATCAGTCCCACAATAAAATGATACTTTGACAGTCATCTTTTTAGTGACTTGTGACAACCCATGAAACCAGGAAAAATTGGCCTGTTTATTGTGAACTTTCTTCTTCTTCTTCTTCTTCTTGTTTTGCAGTGTAATCAATATTATTTGGGTTATTTTGTAGACCAAATGGTGCCCTGCTCCTGGCTGTGATTATGCTGTGGATTTTATTGTTGGCAGTGGGAGCTATGATGTTACCTGCCGCTGTGCATACAGCTTCTGCTGGAATGTGAGTCTCTTCAAGTTTTCAAGGATCTCAGTTTTTCTTGCAGTTCTCTGAGAAACATTATTTTCATAATAGTTGCGCTTTTGTGAACACCTGATAATTCATTTTCTTGTCATTGTATCTCATATGGACTTGATTTTGCAGTGTACTGAGGAAGCTCACCGACCTGTTGATTGTGGTACTGTGGCCAAGTGGATACTGAAGAACAGTGCTGAGTCTGAAAATATGAACTGGTATGGAACATAAGAACAACATCTAGAACTATTCTTTAATCATGTATTGTTTTGGCAGCTGAAGGATATCAATGAAGGACAATAAAGGGAATGTAATTTAGGGCTTGGGATGTTGGACTGGAATAGCTATCGTGGTTCTGAAGATTATGGCCATATCTGCACATATTTTACCTAGCTCATTCTTGAACTGCTTTGAGAACTAGTACTCGTGATAGGAAGTTGATCTTCTGATAGACTTTTATTGATGTGGAAAAGTTAGTATATGAATTTGTAGTCAACTGAGCTGTATACAATAGAAATAATTCGTGCTCTGATCCATGCTGCATGTGATGTTTTGCTTGTAAGGTTCTGGGCAGGTTGTAGGCAGAAAGAGTCTCCATGTCTCCAGTTAATGGCTTTAGGGATAAGATAGGGACCAAAAGCAGAAACCTTTTAAAGTGCGAAATCATTGTGATTTGTATTTTTTCCCAATAAATATCAGTTCCTAACTGCAGTTAAGTTTGTTGATGGATTATGTGATGAGAGTGGAATTATCATTTAATTTATCAGATAAATCTTATTTCTATGTTGTCAATTAACTTAGCAACTATCAAGTTTGGAGGATACACATTCATTGTTTACTCATGTAGCCTCATTGGAGGATACATTTTTTTGGTGCATTGTAAGCACACGAGCACGTGCTTGCTTATCAGTAAATATGATTTGTGTGATGCTCTACTTGCCTTTGTACAAAATAATAATTAATTCCCCAGGAAGTCTTCTGCTCTGTTCTCAAAACTTCTCTGTTCCCTAACGGTAAATTATATTTTCATTGAATTTCAGGATATTGGCTAATTCCAAGCCTTGCCCGAAGTGCAAGCGACCAATTGAGAAAAATCAAGGGTGCATGCATATTACATGCACACCACCTTGCAAATTTGAATTTTGTTGGTAAGCTAGCACACAAGTTGTGCTCTTGCTCTCAACCAGGCAATCCTATCTTGTATGCCCTGGCAACATCAGAATTCTTTTGATCCAGAATACACTATGAATAAGCGATCCACAACCTCATTGTTTTACTTAAATTTGGAATTACTTCTCTCCAGAACAGATTTGATTCTATAGTGCATCTTCTTAATAACACTGTCAACTCAACAAGAGCTCAGCTTATACGAGCTAAATGCCTTAATCCATATTTGTTTTAAACATCCTCTGTGCTTTCTTCTCCATAAATAAAAAAGAAAGAAGAGAATTTCAAAGCATATACTCATTTTATTACATGTGATTGCAGGCTTTGCCTTGGTGCATGGTCAGATCATGGAGAGAGGACAGGTGGTTTTTATGCATGTAACCGTTATGAGACTGCAAAGCAAGAGGGAGTGGTATATTGATTTTTTTCAGACATTTTTGTTTCAGTTCATGGAGAGAGGACAGGTGATTTTTGCTTCTTGCATGGTGTTGTATAATCATCTGATGTTGTGTATTGGTTCTTCTGGTTGCAGTATGATGAGGCTGAGAAGCGAAGAGAAATGGCCAAAAACTCTCTGGAGAGATACACACATTATTATGAAAGATGGGCAACCAATCAATCAGTAAGTACAAACAGCTGACCTTTTTGCTTGTAAAGTTAATCCTTGTATGGTATTTACTTATCTCTCTGTTATCAATCGATCTTCAGATCATTTGTTTGGCACATATTGATAAAAAAAAATATTTCTGGAAAGCTTTTCGTGATCAGGACCCTAAACTTTTAAGCTGAAGTTTGGCCATTAAACTGGATTCATTATGAGGAAACATGAACTTTGGGAGAAATATAAAACTGAGGAATAGATATAGAGGCTTGGAATTTGGGACGTGCTAGATTTTAGATCTTTGTTTGAGAACCCTAATTAGCCTCCTGTGTTCGATCAAAAGGTCAATTTATGCTGTGTTCTATTTTCCGACGACTCCAAGAATGACAACTCAAGTGGGGAAGAGATTGAAGATCTAGCAGCTGCACAAATTTGTTGTATTGCTGCGTATACAGTAAAGTGCAGCTGGAGGAACCGATGGCTGCCTCTGGCAGTATGTACTTGGATGGTGCCGTTTATAATAATAAGACCAACACCCTTAAAGATGAATGTGCCCCTCTAGGCGCCAAGTCATTTTACCTAGGGTGCTAGTCACCAAAAGGTGCTCAGCTGAGCAATGCTATGCCCAACCAAAGCAGCACTGAAATGATTACAATGATTTTTTAAAATATATTGAATGGGTCATATGGCTACTGTTTTCTTACTCTGTAATGCTATGAATTCTGTCACATTATTTCTTTTGAATATGATTACCTGTCACTTATATTCTGCCAGTAACTGAATTCCTAATCTTGCTTGACATGTTACTGATTTGAATCCATGGCTCTGAACTTCTTTTTCCTCCCTGCAGTCTCGGCAAAAGGCATTGGCAGACCTACAGCAAATGCAAAATGTACATGTAAGCGCTACTTACTGTCAACTATGTATGGGCAGCTATCCTGTCATGGTTGATTCTTTGAGAGTAATTTTTACTGAAAGGCATATCATATAGATTAGCGCTTATTTTCCTAAAGTTGCATTGGCTAATGTCAACCAAGAAATTGTGGTAGCAACCTGGAAACTTGAAACCGTAAAACTATTATTTCCTTGTTGGAAATTTCTGTGGGTTATTGCACACCAAGCTAGAGATCAGACCTGTGGAATAATTACAGATTTATTCTAGAATCAATTTTTTAATCAAAGATGACTGTAGTCTTCACTGTCGTAAGTAATTGGAAATCGATCTTATTCTCTTTGGGGAACAGAAAGTACATGGGTACATACAAGCATATTATATGTATACGCTTGTAACTTTCAGAGAGTGATGATTTTGTTTTTTTGTAGCTTGAGAAGCTGAGTGACATACAGTGCCAACCTGAGTCACAGCTGAAGTTCATAATAGAGGCTTGGCTACAGGTAAGCACTCCTATACGAACATAATATGTCCATTTCTGTTATCGTAGATTCACGATACACATTCATCTGCAAGGCATTCGATATGTGGATTAGGACATTACAATTTGGCATACATGAGAACCTTTTGCAAGGATAGATGATATTTTGGAGTTTGAGGATTTTTTTATGTGATTTTTGTTTCATGTAAATGGATGGCATCCCTTAATGCCTTTTTTAGTGGATTTTTTTTTTCATTATGTACATGAACGTATTTCTTCTCAAGTAATGCTTTAGGCATATTTGAACTTCTTACTAAAACTCACTCGTCGTATAGGAGTGTTTTCAAATTATGGGATGCAAATCTTTTCAAATTTAATGACGCTATCATAATTATGGAATGGAGTGGTTGATGTAATCACAAAATGCTGTATCATTTTGTGAAAGATTTTTAGTTAAAGTATCTCTAGCATTTTTCTTGTTTTTGTGTGTAATATTTATTTTGTTTGTTTTGTCTGTCCACAGATAGTTGAATGTAGGCGAGTTCTAAAATGGACTTATGCCTATGGATATTATTTACCTGAGCATGAACATGCCAAGAGGATGTTCTTTGAGTATGTGCAAGGTAGGTCATTTCTTCCAATTCAATGCAGATAGTTCAATCATTTTGTGTTTTGATCGATGCCATTTACACAGGTGAGGCTGAGTCTGGATTGGAGCGACTTCATCAATGTGCAGAGAAGGAGCTCCAAATTTACCTAAATGCAGAGGGCCCGTCAAAAGATTTTAACGAGTTCCGCACAAAACTTGCTGGGTTGACCAGGTACTTCTTAAATATACACTGATTACATCACTAGAAACATGGTTTTCTATCTGGAAAATTTAGCCCAAATCAGAAGCTGCAGGAATCAGTCTCAGTTCTCTTGGAAAAGAGGGGCTGGGAAGTTACTTAAATTGTCTGTCTTTCTCCTGTCCTTGCCTTTGAATTTTCAAGTTAATAGGTTTTTTTGTTATTTTTTTTGTGGGAAGTGTTACTCGGAACTACTTTGAGAATTTAGTCCGGGCTTTAGAGAATGGTCTATCAGATGTGAATTCCCATGGTACATGCAGCAGAACAGCAAGCTCGAAGAGCTTGGGAGGTGGTAGCAGTAGGGCAAGAGCTGGTAGAGGCAAGGGCTCAACATCTAGGTCAAGTGGACCTAGTAGAAATATAGATGACCCGGGCCACTGGTCCTGTGAACATTGCACCTTTGCAAATATTAAGCCGGCCACCATTTGTGCGATGTGCCAGCAACGACGGTAAATCTCATTTCCTACATCGATTGGCCACCCGGATGAGTCACCAGTTTGACCCCTTTGGCTGTCCAGTTGTAACAAGGCCGTTAAGAACATTGCCAGGGAGTGCAAAAAGGGCTTTTTTAATCTCTTGGTCCGCAAAACCTGAACTGCAACAGCAGAGGTGAACAGAAACAGAAGGAAAGGGTGGGAAAGGGACAGGAAACGCATCTCGTTGTTTGTTGTCTTGTTTCTGGAATCTGCTGTATATAGCTCCTATCATCACATCCATGTTAAACTTAAAGGAGTATGATGAATCAGGATCCATGCAAGTGCATGCAGTCATATGATGATCTATCGATTTTACCAGTAGCCGTTTCTGGCGCTCTTAAGCTTTCAACTGTATCTTACGAGTAAAAACCCACCTGGGGACAATGGGCTTGCATTGCTCCAGCTAGAATGAAATAAATGTTGTACCATCTACCTTGACTTGATCTGCCAGATGAACAGCCTTAATGTGTAGCATTTATCTGCTTCATAGACATTTCACACTCTGGAATTCTGTCCATTCCTTTCCCCAGTCTTTTTCAATAACTTGATGCGGCAGGCCTTTTTTGTTCTTTCAATTTGTACGACTCCATCCAATCCGATGGCTTAAAGTCATTGGTGACTTGAAAAAAAATTTGTTAAGGGAAAATAAAGTGCTTCTGCTCATGTGTAATTCATTTGCAGAAAATAAACTAAGTTGGACTAAAGTCATGGAAGGAAAACCCAGTCTGATTAGTATGCTATTGAACAATGTCCGTCATCAATATTTATTGAAAACAAGAAGCATGCTTTGTCTAGTCGATCAAATCTTGCCCACAGATAATTCTTCTACAGATTAGGGAGGATGTGAGTCTAACTATCAGATAGTAATTTAACTTGTTATTGAGCTGGGAAAGACGAGGACTTGAACAAAACTCAAACAGAAAATAGCATGAGATGCAGACAGGGAATTTTGAAGATCAATATCAAAGGATTGTCGTGTTCATGTTCTAGAAGATGATTTGAAAGGCTCCACTATTCATGACCTTGAATGAAGTGGAAAGAGCTGCGCACCACAATTCATGACTCCAACCTACAAGCTAATTTCGTCTAAACAACTAACAAAATAAGGGTATTGTAAGTAGCTAAAGACCTTGCTACCACCATCCACTAAAATTCAACCCCATATGTAAATTAATACATAAAAAATACACATATAACAATACAACATAGCATCAGCAAGACATTGAGATTGTTAACATATACCATCACATGCATTTAACTCCAAAACACTGAATCCAAGCTAAAGCCTAAAAATATCTCGGGCCACCATAATATTGGGTTCATTTGTCATTTTTTTCTCCTTTTTCAAGAAAGAAGACAGAAGCACTCTGCAAAGAAAGCAAATAAACAGCCAACATATTCACACCTCGGAAAGCTGCAATTTAACAGAACAGGTACCAAAACTTATTGGTCATGTCCAACTCCAAGAATCCACTGTGCAAGATGAGTCAAATATGGCTCTGCTTGGGAACTATTGCTCAAGATTGGTCCCAGACTCTGAAGCTCAGCATTGAATTCCCTCTCAAATTTGCTACAAAAATATGATGGTAAATGAGGGTTTTTTTTTTTTTTTTTTGTGTGTGAGCGTGTCTATTGAATAGCCAATCAGCAAGACTTACAGTATAGAATCAGTGACACTTGCTTTTTCAGTTGTCATTGTTAGCATACGAGATGGGCGGCTTGATTTGGAATGTTCCTCTAGCTTTGGAATGCCGATGGAAGATGATATCAACCACTGAGTTGCAGCTGCATACTGCAAGCATAGGGATTGCAGCCTCTCCACCTTCTGCAATCAGAAATTCCATTAGTAAGAAAAAACTGAAAGGATGAATGAGTGAAATAAAAAAGCAATAACTAGGCATTGCCATTCCAAAAGAGTGCCAGCATATTCATGCTTCATTATATAGTTTTCATCTGGTAACGGACAATCTTGTGCATTGCTTCCAGCCTCATGCTCATCCTATTGGAACTAAAATGAGATCCCAAATCAATAGTGTCATTAAATTTAGCGAAAAACATTCCAGACATGCAAAAACTCTATTGCAGTGGTACAAGTTAAGCTTCAATATTCACTATTCAGAGGACACGCGGACAACATAAAGACAGGGAAAAGGATAAATTGTGTTTACTATCAAGACCTATCGATAGAAGAGCTGCAACCAAAGAGGATTTTCAGCTCTCTGAATCACAGGAAATTGGTACCGAGTCAGGGACACTTGTGCCTTTGAACCACAGATTTGCTATGAGGCTCAAAGTAGATTGTCATGGGTCAAAGAAATGATGGATACATTCTTTTTCTCAGGATAATAAAACAAGATTTTGAACAAGCCAATCTGAAGTCCATCATGCTTTAGAAAAGAAAAGAATTCCTCTAAACAACAACTCCTGTTCTCTCTCGTTTCATTTGAAAGTAAGCAGGAAATTGTTCCTGAAAAAAGTGAAGTTTTGCTGGCAAGTTGTAATCATTTTCATCATATTTCTCCCAAGTTTGTCCCTCATTCTCTCCATTCTCTTCCCTTTCTTGATTTTCCTTCCCAACACCCAAATTCATTACTGATCCAGTGGTTTACCTTAAATGGACTAACTAGTTTTAGAAAATTAAAAAATAAGATGATGAAAATGAAAATGAACCTTGAGCAGTTCGGGTAAAAGAAGCAGACATTCTCTCAGGCACTTGTCGAGGAAAAGATCATGATATTGAATAACCTGTTGCATAAAGAACATAGTAAGATATATAGAAGAGTTCACAGACTCAAAACTTGGGTGGAACACTTCCATATCTGTTGAAATGAAGTACATGCATTAAAAGTATAAAACAGTTGCTTGATATTGGATATCTTGAGTACATTAAAACCCAGCAAGTTAGTGCTGGCTGTACCTCATCTATGCTTTTGGCCGTCTGAAGTCTATTGTGCATCACATGCCAGTTAGGTTCAAGAACCTGAAAACAGATGTTTTAGTACTGCTATCAAAAACCATAAGCAAACTTGTAGATTTCAAAATACTAGGGAGAAAAGGAAAAATAAATTGCAAATTAAAAAAAAAGGTAGATTGAAGGATGCAGTCATTGATTATTATTTTTCATTCATTTTTCTTTAATGGGCAATGATAAAATTAAACCTCAAACCCTTCAATTTTCATGATTCTTTTGAACTTCATCAGGTCAGAAATAGTTGTGCAGATTCTCATATTCTTTTATCATTAATATCAACTGCAAAAGCATGTACACTGTAAGTTCTGAGACAGACAGCAATGGTACTGCTCAGCTGCACGCTTTTAGGAGAGAGAAAAATCCATTTTATTTGACATTAAGGAATAATTTCAGGTTCAATAATATTTCCAAATATAAGTAGGCAACTTATAACCATGTCATGTGAGCCACATGAAGATCAGTCACCTTAGGGAACAACAAAACATTTGAGTAACATTAGAGAAATGAAATACCAGGAAACAGGAAAAAACAGAAGCTAGGGAAAAAATTCAAGTTTAAACCTAGTACGCAATAACTCAGCAAAACAAGTTCAAAAGATTTATGCCTAGGATAATACAGTAAACATGCCTCAAATGTTAGATAGTGAAGAAGGCTGTTAATGAATTTCAGCATACTGCGACAGATTAGAGATGATCTAGAGATGGCAGTTCCACGCATATTAAGTGCACGAACTCCCTGCAAAGCATATTGGAAATGGATTAGAAGCACAAAACGATGTAGATAAAGTCTAGCTACTCTAAATGATACAATCTAGCCCATACTTGATGCACTTGCCAAGCTCCGCAAAGCTGGCGGTCTACATGTTTACAGCGAAACAGAAAGCGGAAAATCAACTGGTATTTTGCCAGGGCTTTTCTTGAGATAACAATAGATAATGGCCATTCAACCTGAACAACATGAACAGGCTCAATAATTACAAGATATTTTAGATAAGAAAATTGTGGTCAGGATATATAATGATTAAGAGTGGAAAATATCAACAAAGCAAAGGTATGAACAATTAGAGAAAAAGAAAAGTTACAAAGAAATGCCATTTATAATCTCCAACAAGAAACTTCAAGGGCATGTCAAAGAGCAGACCTTGTAACTCAATGAAAATGTCTCAAGACCAGTAATGTTCAGTGGCTCTGCTAGATCATTACCATCGGAAACAGTCCTCACTTCAAGATCTTTCAGGGTGCTCAATCTTTTAAGCAAGGATGATCTTTCCTGTAAGCAAAAGGTTGTAATAACAGATAATGTAATTTCAAATTGCAAGTTTCACCTCTTAAAAGAAAAAGGGATTAACGTACTTACCACACAGCATGTCAAGTCCTCATGACATGGATCTACTGCAGCTGCTGTGGTGCGCAGAGCAAGGTCTAACAGTGACTAAGCAACCAAAGAGCGGGCTTTCAGATATCATTGTTATACTTAGCTAAATAATTCTTCTGCAGGTTACATTTCATTATAACAAAAATATAAAAGGATGAAACCTGTAACTTCTCCACTGAAATCTCATCAAACTTTTTAGTGAGCTCATCCCGAGCTATATCCATAAAATGCACCAAAAAGTCACCCTGAAATTATTCAATTAGGTTAATATAGAATAAATTGAAATAAGAACCAATCCTCAACACATTAAGCAAAAGAAATTGCTTATTTGGGAAGGCAACCCCACCCCACTCCCAACAAACAAAAAAATTGGGGATGAAAAAGTAGGTAAAAAAGGACACATATCAAATTCACCTACATTCTGAGAAGCGCAATAGAAAGCCTGTTAAGCACATAGACAAGTAAATGGTCCCCTAAAGTAGATCCTCTCATTTCATGACAGCGACCATTTAACAAGGAAGAGCTAGTTTGAAAGATAACAATTTGATCTGCACCCGGGCCCCCTCCAATCACTTGGTACCCCACTCTCAAATCATTATCTTTGAAAATCTAGGTCTGAAGACCAAGCATGCTACTCACTCAGGGCTTAAAAACCTCATGCAATGTTGCATGCTTGACCTTGACAAATCAAACAGATGCCTGAGAACCAAGCGTGCAAACCATTAATCTAACAAGCACGGCACATTAAAAATTTTTATTGAAAAGGTGCTAGAAATTTGCAAATAAAATCCACCAAAAAGTGATTCCCAATCTTATGTGACAGGGAGAAGGAAGTAAAGAAAAAGGTAGCCTTGACTGGCCACCTTACTATACACAAACAAGTAGATATTAACCAGTTTCACAAACAGCCCACTGAAAGCATACAATAAATCTCGACAATGGTTTAAATGGCAGTCAACTAATCAGAAACTAGAAGTACCTGATCAAGAAGAAGGTAGTGCTTAATAGACCGCAGCTTTCCCATTAGATCATACTGCAGCAAAGAAGAAAAATACCCAAGAGAAGAACATTTTATGATAGGAAACTTGGCACCACGGAAAACAGTTTCAATTTCCATGGATGATAATATAAGCAGAGCATAAAGTCACTCAAGTACATAGATGAAAATTATCATGCCGATGCAAACCGATGCTTACCTTTTCTTTAATGAGATTTAAGAGCTCGCCGCTGGCAAAGTCATAAGCAGCTTTTATACACTCTAGATAATGATGGTTTGAGCCAAAGATTGTTAGTTTATAATTTTCTGAGGCAGGGACCTAAACAATAAACAACCAATCATGGATTCAAGGGTAAGTACCAGTCACCATACAAGTATGAAATATGTTCCATGTACTGAGGGGACAGTAATGAACAAACCTGCACATTGTGTCCACATTCTCTCATGACATTCAAGTATTTTCCTGTGGTCAAAATTGTCCCAGCAATATTTGCAAGGAAGCTAGGAATTCCTTCCTTAAGGCTGTAACGTTGCCG
Source organism: Populus alba (assembly GCF_005239225.2). Taxonomy (NCBI): domain Eukaryota; kingdom Viridiplantae; phylum Streptophyta; class Magnoliopsida; order Malpighiales; family Salicaceae; genus Populus; species Populus alba. The sequence goes on from NC_133293.1 coordinate 17,251,275, forward strand.
CCAATATTTTGCATCATAATCTTGTGTGAGGCTCTCCTAATAAAAAACAAACCGTGACCATCTTAAGCAAATTTTAAGTGCTCATGATAAAAAATAAAGTCATTATACCTTTTGAAGAGATTTGTTCTCAGCAATGAAAAATTCACCATATGGATCATCAATCACTCCTTCATAGACCCACCTACAAGCATTTCCAAGTAAAGAAGAAGATAAATCAAAGCAAATTGCAACCTTATGATGCCAAAAGGTAAGAAAAGCAGAGAAATGCTCAGACTGGAAGTGCATGAATAGTAAGAAACATCAGTAAATCTATCGTGCCTCTTCAAATCAAGTACAGAAACTGACTTTTACTTTAGGAAAAACAGAATCCAAATCAAAGCAGCATTTAGAGTTTAAAATGCAGTCTTAAATTCTGAATAAATGGAACATGAAAACAGATAAGGGCCATGCACATGAAACCAAAGAGAGATGACAACATGATCGATCATGGAAAAATAAAGTGTTACACACATATCTACAAAGTGCATGGCATATCCTTAGCTATGGTACATTTCTTTTACACTTTATTTTAGATCATAACAAAAATTAAAATAAAAAAAAATTATAGCAGCTTGCATATAGACCAGTGAAGCTTTATCATGGGTTTTGCAAAGACCAAATACAAGAGCCACTACCACAAAGGAGAAGTTAAAGTACATATTTTGTAGGGACAACGAATAGTAAGCCATTGCTGCCGAGCAATATTAACAGAAAAGGGAAGAAACTAAGCAAACCAGCAATTTGTTAGCTTGATAGTTTCAAATTCAGATATTTTAAAGGCAGGTTTTGATAGTATTGAAGGAGAGGAATTTGTTAGCTTGTTGCAGTCTTAGAATTTGCATGGAAGGGGATGATTTTTGCAACCACCTAACATGAGTAGATGACAAATCAATTGTCCTTGCCAAATGCGCAAATACAAGTTTCCCTTCATGGATGCCCCAAAAATGAAAGGACATGATGATTTAGCCAGTCAAAACTAAAATGAAATTACTATTATCTTAAAACGCTCTTCAAAGCATGATCCATGACAAACCTCATGGATGCCAAAAAAAAAAAGATTCAATAGTAAGCTTGCAGAATGCACCTCTCTAATATGCTAAGGTATGCATTGCTTGCACATTGCGTCATCTTTTCTAGCAGTGATCTCACTGCATTATCACCAGCCATTGCCTTAGCCTGGATTTAGAAGAGGGGGAAAATGTTGGAAACAAAAGAATAAAATTTTAAAAGTTTAAGAGCATGAACTAGTGGGGCAAAGTTAATTCTGCCAAGGAAAACAGTAATGAAAACAGCCATATGTTCACTCAACAAATCCAGTAAATGAAACATGACAATTCACCTGACTCTGCAGGAGGTTAAGGACAGACGAACCGGTAAAATTATTTGCTGAAGCCTTCTGTGTCACAATGGATAAAGCTTGCATTGAACCCATCATGGGCTGCAACGTAGCATGAAAACCCCTTGAGAAAAGAATCCAAGAACTGGTTATGCAGATTTGGAGCAAATTCTATTAATCAAACCTGACAGTAAAACCACAATCCTTGTATGGAAAGTCTTCCAAGTCTAAATTGGTGTTCAAGCTGTGCGACCATGGCCTGATAATCCTAATTAAAAAAATAAATCAGAGATTACTTTCAGCTGAGGAGAAACATTTGTATCTAAGACTTTAATGAGCAGCTAAATCTGGGCAGTAACAGGATAACCACGGTTCAAAACAGAATGACTCCCTTTGTTTATGCTGAACAGCATACCTGTGGCTCAACTTATGGTGAAGACACACATTCCGTTAGAAGGCATGATGCAAGAAAGGGGAAAAAAGAAAAATAATAATAATAATAATAATAATAAATATTATACCATTAGTCAAAACAGTCCTGATAATGATAACTGTCCATAAGGTTTTGGTGTCATATTTACTCCATTGTTTTACTAATTTTAGATGGTTAAGAACAGGCACGTGTTAAAGACCTGATTGGGGTCTGACCACCACATTTCAAGGGCATTTCCCTCCTGTATTTTAAAGTTATGCTTCTTTGTCAAACTAGGCTTTCTCTTACTTTCTGCTCACTTGTGGCTAAGAGGAATGTGTGTTCAGGCAAGAACCAGGACTACTAAGAAAGAAAGAAAACTGCAGCCATCACCATGCAATATAAGCTTAACAAAACTATTAAACAGATAGGAGCAACAATGTTACAATAGCAATAAAGTGAGACAGGCATGCAGCAACCACCGTGCCACACATGTATAATAATCAAAAGACTTGCAACACAAAGAACCTACTAGAAGAAGTGCCTTGAGCGCAGCAGCAAAGGCATGATTAACTAAACCATTCTTGAATTGTGATCTGGACTCGACAAACTGGTCAATCATCAGATAGCTCTCACACAAAGGGAACATCCTTTTTGCCAGTTCCTGAAATGATGTCTTTATCAGCTTACACGATCAGGCATAACAATCCATCAATATGCATGATTTAACTTAAAAAGATAGACTTATTCAGGCACACTGTCAATGACAGACTTATGAGATAAGCATCTGTCAACAGGCTCTCTGCCAACATACCTATGTTCATTCAAGCAAATACACACACACATACATAGATAGATACATGAATGGGGATAACCCTCTACTTCATACCTGGATTGCCAAGTCCATGGAAGCATCGACCTGGAAAGAGATATGATCCTCCTTTCCACGTATTCTTCTAATTGAAATATATCGTCCTTCAATTCCAACCATAGCAGACAAGAGGTCGTCAATGACGATAAGTTCCTATTTACCAAAGAAAATAGCAAGCAACAAAAATATTCAGGAATTCAAAAAGCCAGTAACCAAATTAGAAAACTAAAAATCATTTAAACCATAAAAGTAGTAGGATGAAGGTGTGAAAATATACCTGAACAGCAGCATTGTAATAGCCAATGGGTCTGTCCACACCATGGCTGCTCAAATGCACAAAGTACATATATATAATGTTATATACACAGAATTTTAACCTATAAGAACAAAAGAGAGATAAAAATGCAATTAAGCAAATTATGTATATATATTTTATTTATACCTAGATAAACCCATAGAAAATCCCTTGGTATCAGCGAGCCGCGAAGTTCCTTTCGTTTCCTAGATAAATACAAGTATTCATAAAAGTTACAGCATAAAGCAGAATTTTATTTTAACAAAAATAAAAAAATGAGGCAAATAAAAAGCAACAACGGGATTTTTTCGTAACTCGAGTGGTAGGATTGTTCGGTTCTCGGGGAAGAAAAATAGAGAATGGAAGTGAAGAAGAAAACCTGGTGGAAACGGCCGGTGAGGAAAGGTCTGTCAATGTTCCAGCGAGGTGTTGAAGGGCACGATGTTGAGGTTGCTGTTGCCTTTTCCATTTCTCTCGATCTCTCTTTCTCTTCTCTCTTTCTATAGCTCTCGCATTATTTACTGAATCTAGGAGAAGAGCGGCTTTTTTTTTGAAAAAGGTAGAGTGCGGGGGCGAGTGCTGCGACTGAAACTGGAACTGCTGCTGTCTGTGATCTGTTTCCTTTAAAGAAAAAAACAAAACCGAAACGAACCATTTTTTAATTATGATTTTTTTTTAATCATAGTTTAAAGTTATATATAGAGCAGTGCTGCTACACTCGAATAAAAAAAATTGAATGTAAAATAAATAATATTATAAAAAAATTATTTGATATTATTATTAAATTTAACTTAACATGTCAATTTTAAAATTTTATTTTTTATTCTAGTTTAAAATTAAGCTTTGTTAGAATTAACCAAGTTAATTTTGTAAATCTTAAAATAATTTTTATGATGGATAAAAATATAATTTGACTTAAAAAAATTAATATAAAATTAATATAACCTTTTTATTTAATTAAAGTATTGATATATTAGATCGATTTGGATTTCATAGTTTATCTTATTGACTTTATTGATTTAAAAATTTTGATTTAAATTTTTTTTTTTAATTATACAATAATAAAAATAAATGTTTATAATCAAATATTGAAATGTTTATATCTCATAAAAAAATAAATTAAAATAATTTATAAATATAAATTAAAAATTAATAAATTTTTTAAAAAAAAATAAAAAAATAAGGAAAAAAAAACCCACCACTTGAGAGATTTATATGAGATGGAAAGGAGGTGACTTGGGACCTAACCCCCCAACTTTTTTGATATATGAATAGTCAAGTGAAGAATGCATAGATATTGTTGATTGAGTTCCTTTCTAATATCTATTGAGTCGTTAAAGTTTTGGAAATTATCAACTGAGTTCTCCATCCATGTTCATTCATGGATCCAATTTGTTATTTTTTAGTAGTAAACAAATATCATTTTGTACGAAAGCAGGGGACACTTTTGTGGTTTTTCCAAGTATCTATGTCATGATTAATGCTAATATTGTACCTATGCTAATACATAGAGAGAAAATTGCCGAAAACATCACAAAATAAATTAATTTTGATGTTAATAAATTTATTTATTTCGTGTGAAATTCAATAAATATAGTTTTATCCTCTAGCCATGTTTATAAAAATTAATTTAGGTTTCCCGAGGGTTTTTTAGATTTGTTTAATTCTTATTTTTAAAGAGATTAAAGTCTATTTCAAAATTAAAATAAAATTTTTTAAAATTTATATGGTGCTTTTAAATAAAAATAAGTTATAAAATAGTCTTTGAATAAAAAAACTTAGCATTAATTTTTCAATCACATAAGATGATCATAAAATATTACAGGAAGTGACAAGTCATTTGTCAACATCAAGAAAAAAAAATGGAGGTAAAAAAGAATTAACCAGGCATGGGAGCCTAACTAATGGATCATGGATCCCTAGCCTATCAAGCCTAGCAGTGTTTGAATTTTTTTGAAAAACAAACTTTTATTATTTTTTTATTTAAGTTTTAATTAATATCCCCTCTTTCATTTATTTATTTTGTTTATTTTACTGTACATTTATTTTTTATTTAAATTTTAATCAATATTCTTTTTTAAAAAAATATTTTGTCTAGGTTATATTTTTAAATATTAATTAATTTTTAATTGTTTTTAAATTTTATGAAACTTCAAAACTATTATTGTAATTTATTTTTTATTTATATACCTATTAATGATGAAATCAAAAAAAAAATTCAAGATAAAAAAACAAAATAAAAAGGATAAAAATCAAAATAAAAAATAAATTAAATAACAACTATAAATTTTTGATCAAATGGTACAATTGAAAAGAAAAATAACTTAAATAAAAGAACAAAAAAAAATAAGGATCAATTTAAAAAAAAAATAATACATCATAAATTTAGATTAAATAAAGATATTTTTCAAAAAAAAAAATTAGATGATTTTATCATAAAAAAATTGAAGAAAATATATATTCCCGGTTAATCCTTTAATGGCTAATAAAATATATGAAAAAACTAAAATACCAGAAAACAAAGACATCTAATTTTCTTGTGAAGGATAACATCATCATTTACTACCACCGGGGTGAATAATAAAACATGATTATGGCCACAGTGAATTTGCCTCCTTCAGTTATTCTTTCATCTTTTATGAACTTTATGTTACAATGGGGTTAATACTTATCGTCCCAGCCGAACGCTAAAGTAGAAATACTGAGCGATGGATTTTCTTTTTAGATCTATGCTAATCTCGACGAACAGACAGACATTTTAGCGTCATTTTACATAAGAATAATTCATGAACATTTTATATAGAATAATTTTATGTGAAATTCATTGGGTATTGACCTAAACCTTTTGTGCTTTTCGGTTCAAAACAAGACGAGTGAATTCCATTAATCAAAGGATCAAGTCCAATTTCAAACCACGACAAACAAGCCACACGCCCATGACCGGGAGCTGTGATTAGGGTCGTTCAAGCCGAGCAACAAGACCCATGCAAACACACAAACATGGCAGAACTCTCAACACTCCATTCTCAACCATAGCAAGGTTCTTGTTTCATATATAGCAACGTTGCCATATATTTACTCTAAGTTTTGAGGCATCCACCCCCCCCCCCCTTTTTTTTTTCAGAGAAAATAAGTAAGCATTCAGGACAAAATAAACATCTGAACACGCATCGGTGACAGTGCTTCTATTGAAATTTTAGCCATGGAAACCTTTTTACTGCTTTTCTTGTAACTTCGCTTACAATTCCACTAGTCATAAGACTCATAACACGTACTAATAACTTAAAGAACTTCCTATCCTAGAAAACTCAACTGTAAGTTAGCCGGGAAGTTGATTGCATATCATCCGGTACCTTTTATTGTAAACACGTCAGTACTCAACGCACCTGTTTTTGTTCAACAATTTGCAGCTTCGGACAACTTGAAGTTGAATTCAAGTGTGGTGTCAAACCATGTCATCATGATCCTTCTTCGATGTTTCTTGTGCTAATAAAAAATTGCATTCATACTTCAATGGTGTGGAACAAGGCTTGCTTTCTGCAAAAAGCTCATTGAATACTCCTGGTTTTGTACACGGTGCAAGCCAACAGCAGTGGAATTGCAAGGCTATACACTGGAAAGTGAAGCAACGGGTTCATCTCATATGCTTTCGCGAGAGCTTTGCAATTCTGTGAGACAAGCAACTGAGTCAGAAAAGGAAAAAGTACGATCAAATCTAATATACTGTCATCCAACATTTTGAAATGGTTCCATGAAGCTACACAAATGACAGGGAAATTTAGGGCGGGTCACTTGCTTGATTCAAAGTTAATATCCTTTTCTTATCTAATCTAAGCATATCATGTACTGTTTCGATGGGAACTTGGATAATGATCATGTCCAAATCTGTTACTGGACGAAAAGGTATAATCCTTGACAAGCAATGAAAATTGGCTCAGGTCACAAATAACAAACTTTCAAAATGCACAAGCCAATAATCTACTGACTAAAGCAATTAGTGATTTACTGGTGTAGTGATCCATCAGTTTCAACTTTCTAGTACAATAATGGAAGCGACCCCTATGACGCAATGAGATGCGATGCATGCATTTTTTGACAGACATATTGTGCACACAGAATGGAACAGAATCGATCCTCACCGTAAAATGTTTCCAACAAATCACCAAGCAAACCACCAAGAGAACTTTCCGAATCCACCTCTCCACAAAATCAAATTTTGATCTTCTATGCCTGTGGTTATCATACTTTCCTGATCTCTTATTCTTCTGACTAGAATCGTTGTCTTCTTTCTTGCCTGAAAGTGATAGAAAATGCTCTTTGTAGATACCTCTTTCAGCAGCCAATGCTCCAGCAACCAAAATAGAAGGTACAACCACAAAGAAGAAATGTGGAAGCACAACCACCATAATATCTGGAGATCCAATATAATCGTGCTTTTCCCTGCTGTTAAAATTTTTCACCCACCATCCCATGCTGGTCATGTACCCCCTGTTCCCACCATCAGTGAAAACTTGCCCAATTAGCCAGGGACATGATACGAGGTAGATCAAGTATCCTAAAAAACCAAACCACACTACATGAATCCTGCAGAGGTCCAGCAAAACCCATGCTATACAATTTATTAAGCCTTTTTCAGAAATGAAAGTCTTGTAAGAGTACTGCTTCTTAGAGAACATGAGGACAAATTTTGGAATGAGAAGAATGGAGAGCATTAAATACACTGCAGAACAGAATATCGGGTAGTACAAAGCAGCCCATTGACAACCCATGACAAAAAATTCCTTCCATGTCCATGAGATCTTAGCACTTAGACCGTTTACAGAAAATGGCCGTAGTTCAGACAAAGTTGATCTTCCCATCACATCAATTACTTCTATTTGCAGCCAAAATCTATCAGGAGACGGATCCTCAAAGGCTTTATAGTTCCATGCAGCTGCATAAATGTCTCCCCTGGATATATCCCTCACAAACTTGGTCATGGTTGTCTCCACGATCATAAGGGGACTCCCTGATCTTGTGTCATAGATCCTAGCCACAACAGACGTGATTGGAGAAACAGAAAACACAAGGCATCTGATTGTCTCAAAAGAAAAAGGGACCATGTGTTGACACCCATACATCTGATGTAATGAAGATGTTAACATGAAGCGGGAATCCAGTGGAAATGTGGGCAACACAATGGTTTTTTTGGTTCCTGATTTGAAGTCAATGTCCAGGTATGAAACATGACCTCTGTCAACAGCCACAATTCGCATAGCTCTACTTTTCCTCCAATCACCCATCTCCCACTCCCAGAACTCCTTAAGTGGCGGTGCTTGATACAAACAGTTTTGAGTATTCTCAGAAGGTTCTTGGTGCATGTTTAACTGAAAAAACCTATGTGATGACAGGAATTTTTCATTTGACTGGTGATGCCGTTTCAAATTCTTACCGAACCTCGTGTGAAGATGCCCACATAAATAAGCTGACACTGAATGCTTCAGAAAAACATCTCTCAAGCTTTTTTGAGACTCTGAGAATGCCGAGAATGAAAGTGGAAAATGCCCAAAGGATATCTTAGTTATGGATTTTCCTTTTTGAGAATCCCATTGTGATAGCTGTGAATCTATTTGAGACAGTAGCTGGTCAGTTGGATGCCCAAAAAGATTAGTTGGCCCTCGTAAACCAGTAGACATTGTGCTGTCCAACCCAACAAATACATGTTTGCGGTCACTAGTCTACAAGACAGAACAAAACGATATACAAAGAAGAGGAATTAGTAAAGCTTTACATTGTCACCGAGCAAAACGAGAGGTATGCATTCATGACTACAGCTAGAGGATTCACTCTGGAAGTTCAACTTCATATGGGATATGAATCTTAAAATGAGAAATGAAGAATCATATCTTTTTTTTGGGTTTCAAAGCTCTGATATAGGTAGCAAGAATCCAAATATAAGTACTGGTAGAATGCTGAGATCACTAAAAAAAACAAAAATCAAATGATTGTCATAGTTTTGAAATTCAGGAACGAATGCTGCAAAAACCAAAAAAAAAAAACGAGAAAGAATATGAAAAGACATCCTGATTTACCTATTTGTTCTTTAAAATGACAGTTTACGTCAAAAACCACATCCTGAAGGTAGAGACCAGAGACTAACCTCAAGTGTGACACTGTTGACATTTCCTTTTCTTCCGAACTGCCCATTAATACTATAATTTGAAAAGAAATCAAACGAACCACCAATGATTGGTACACCAAAATTATCATGGTTTCCTCTGAGATCATAGAAGATGCTCTTGTCTAGTCCACTTCTTCTCGCAACATCTTCCATTACATCCTGATATTCTACCCATTCATCCTCATTTTGTTTCATTGTTAACAAGTCCTTGCTTTTCCCATCTGGTAAACAAAAGTAATAAAGATTTTCACCGTATCGGCCCAGCAGCCATCATGATTTGCCAAAGTCAATAGAATAAGAACATTATGTACTTGGCTTACTCGTATGTTAAATCACAATCATGAATATGCATGTCTAAAAGAACACACAAAAAAAAAGGGTGATGAACACGAAAGGAAAAATCTTTGCAGTATGCTGGCAGCTAATTAAAGCTGATCGACTCGCTAGTAAAGAATGGACAGTTTGATTAGCACTAAGATCACAAAAGCATCAAAACTCTTCCCACTCAATTTTCTAATTTGGGAATGGAGTTGGAAGCTCTATAAATGCACGCACATTTCACAATCATGAATATTGAATATGCATGTCTAAAAGAAAACACAAAAAAAAGGGTGATGAACACGAAAAGAAAAATCTTTGCAGTATGCTGGCAGCTAATTAAAGCTGATCGACTCGCTTGTAAAGAATGGACAGTTTGATTAGCACTAAGATCACAAAGCATCAAAACTCTTCCCACTCAATTTTCTAATTTGGGAATGGAGTTGGAAGCTCTATAAATGCACGCCCATTTCACAAAATCTATATCCCAAGATTCAACAAAAACAATAAAGCTTGGAATTAATAGGCACTCAAACTCGCTAACAAATGAAAAATAAAAAACACAAATAATTATACCCGTGAGATCACCAGTGATGAGAACAAGAGAAGGGTTAATCATCTTAAGAGCAGGGCCCACAATTTTCTTGAAGTCAAGGGCTCTTTCAGGATGGTGGACACTAAAGTGGAGATCAGAGAGCTGCACTATCCATACAACTGATTCTGGCCCTCCTTTCACTTCTATAACTCTGTCTTGCCATTTTCTGGGCTGTGAAGAAACCAATTCCTCTGCTCCTCCTCCTTCTTGCTGTATAGAAACTGAAGTGGGCATGGTGGTGGAGAGGCATAACAGCATCAAAACCACAAGACCCATCTCCCTAAACTGTGGAGACTGTCGTTTTTCCATCGCTTCTTGTGAAAGCAGGGAATGAACTTTATTGCTGTATACATACCCGATTAAAAAAAAAAAATTCAAGGAGGGAGAAGGTTCTCTGCAGCGAGGTGCAGGCAGTTAGGGAATTTGTCCACTCTCATTTTGCCACGTAGGCCCTTTTCTTTTCTGGGTTTCCTTTCTTTTTTGCTGGGCTCTTTTCCCCTGGAACCTCACCCAACTGGCATTGCAGAGTGGCAAAGAGATTCAAAGCTGGAAACTTTCTCCTCAACATCATCATTCAAAGGTTAGGGTTTTACTGCTTTGTTGAGTTCATCATTTTATCTATCGATTCAATCTTTCAGAATGATTGAGCACCTTTATAGGTCTTTTCCTAGAGTTTTGGGTAGTTTTTTACTTTCACATTAACTGGATGCCGCGATGAATGTATTAGCATTGACAGTTTGGCATTTTTCTAAATTTTTTACAAGGGGCTAAATTTGATAATTTTGAATTTGAGGAGCACTTGTTGAATTGAAGATTTGAGCAGCAACAATGATTGTACGTTGGGTCTGAATGTTATGCAGTTCTGTTTGTAGTTCTTCACGGCTTGTCAAGTACCGATGAGGAAAAATATCAGGCTCCGAACCCGAATGTGGACCGAAATATTCAGATCAAGCCCATCCAATACCTTTCGGGCCTGGACAATACTATTAATTTCTTTTTTAATTTCATCCAACATCTCAACAGTTAAACAAATGGGGTATTTGGAGGTGTTATACATAACAATACTATTCATCTCAACAATGGCTACAATTTTTTTCTAAGGAATTTGTTTCTGATAAATATTTTATCAGATTCAGATAGTGCCATGTTATGTATATTATATCAACTAATATTATATTAATATAAAAATTAATTAGCTCACAAGTCATGGATATAATAGATAACAAAATCTAGTTTATAAAAACACCCAGATAAACAGTCAAATTCAGCATAAAAAAGAACTGATTTTTTTTTACGTGTTTATTTATAAAAGCTAGATTAAAGAAAAACTATGATGGTAATGAACATTTCTTTCAAATGAATAGAAGCTACGAGCAAAAACGCCCATTTGAGTAACAAGAAGGATTTAGATGTTGATTTTGGTAATCAAAAACTCAATGATTGAAGAGGAATAGAAATAAAGAAAGACCCACGTTTTAATACTGTGTGGTTCCTTCTATGGTGCTTGTTCTTATATACTTGAGAGGTCAAAGCAATCAGCTGCTCTGGGGTACCCATGCCAGGAGCTTCTTGGCTACTTCCATTGCAGAAATTCCAAGCTTCAAAGGCCACTCTCAAACCATCTCTTCTCATTCGCGGGTGCCCAACAGCTGTTTCTCCTCTTGCGCCAGAAACACCCAGCACAATCACATTTACCGGGAAAAACACAACATGCAAATGGGTTTCATGGTCGTTTTCATATGGGTTTTGGTGAAAGTGTGTGACGTCGTGATGATTATCCATCTTTAAAAAAAAAAAAATTATTTTTAATAAAAATAAAAAACAAGAAATTTTTATTTTTTATCAGTAAAATATAAATTAGAAGTCGCTACTTAGTATTCTGGTTATTAAAATTCTAATTTAATCTTTAGAGATTATATACAGAAATTAGCTAGGTAAAGAAAAGATATTAGCATTATCTAAAATAAATTACATTATTTTAATATGTGATAAAATTTAAGGTTTAGTCGTGGTTTCAGGCTTTTTTTATCAAGTAGTTTCCATGGCCATTCCCATATGGGTGCTCTACCTTGGAAACAGAGCTAACAGACGTTATTTATACACTAGTATTGGATGGGGTCTGAGCCAGCAGGAAAAACAGCGAATGCTTTCAGGGAGAAAAATAGTCTCTGGTATGCTTTCAGCGAATGCGTTATTTACACATGTTTCTTGTCTTTATTAATTAAGTGATTCTGGTAATAATTTGTTTATGATCAAAACTTTCCAATAAATCAAAATGGTAAAACATCTTAACTTAAGACTGGGAAAACAAAACAGAAATAAAGAACACGTGGTGTTTTATGGATGGTAATTTTCTTAGTTAAAAAACAGTTATTTATAATAACCATATAAAATTTGCAAAGACAAAGGTTCATGCGTAGCTAAAAAAAGCCTACGTGTTTTATCTTCCCAGATTTTGTATGACGATTAAATAGATTTTTTCTCTTTATTTTATTTTTTACTTTTTGATGAGAATGATAATTTAATTTGAATTCAAAGGATATTAATACAAATTAATTTCAATTGGTGAAATTTTTAATAATTATCTTACTCAATAAATAATGGATAAAATATAAATATTATTAAATTCAACTTCAACCTAATCCAAAAAATATATATTTGTATTCTATATTTTTATATGTAGAGTGTGTGTGTGTGTGTATCAATATTAATATATATTTTTATATGTAGAGTATTTATATATTTTTTAAATACAGTATTTTTATACATGGATCAGTAAATAAATAAATAATTCCATTAAAAAAAGAGTCTATAAGAAGATACAAATAAAGCTAATAATGGGTGTTATCATCATGCACAAATTTAAAGCTAAAAAGAGAGAGAATAGAAGAAAAATGCCATTCTTTGTATCATAACTATGTTATTGAAAATTACAAAGTCCGGTGTTAGGAAATTAAAACCTATCCGAGGATCTATATAAACCTGAAGTTCTTCAAAATTCATAGCAAGTGAGAATTCTAGATCTTAAATGCTATTGCTGAACTTCAGTTGAACCGACCCTTTAATTATAGAATTTGCATGCTTCGAAGTTAGGATGACAAAAGAGAGAGAGAGAAAAGTGCCAATCTTCCTCGGTTCAATTTGTGAATAAAGAAGGAAGAAAGGATCGTGAAAAATCAAAATCACTAAATCAGTCGTTGTATACATCCCTTCACCCCGCCGTTCCGGCCACCTGTTTTTCATCCCTTGATCAATCCCACAATCCTTTATGTACCATCATTCCATACCGTGAAAGGTTGTGCTCCATGACAAACAGCCATGTTGTTCGACCTTGCTGCTGCAATGGTAGGAACTGCTGTTGGCACCCAATTGTAGCATGCTGAGCCCTGATCATATGCACTAGCCTTGATCCCACCGGCTGAAGGTTGCTGTGAAAGATAATGCAAGTTCCGGGCATGGTATGGGTCAGACGAGGAAAACATGTTTTCGTATCCCAGAGCCTTCACCTGATCTCCATCTCCATAACCATTTCCTTGATTGTGGTTGTTGTCATTATTAGAAATGACCGTAGCCATTGGGACGGCATACCCAGCACTGCTTCCATAACCAATTCCCTGATAGCCTCCATTGTTTCCGGTACTAGTACCATCATTAACTCCACTGCTATACACAACGGAGTTAGAGCCAGAGCTATGTTCCATTGAAGAAGAGTCCATGCTCACAAGGTTATGTAAAACAGAAGGCTGAAAGAAATTGTGGGTATTTCCCAGTTGTAGTTGATGAAGCTCTTGAAAGCTGCGATTGTCAGAGTCCTGTTCTTGCTTGCACCAAAGCCTCTGGCCATATGGATAGTGCATGCTAAAAGGCTGTGCTTGTTGAAATGCAACAGTAGGCCAGCCATGCTGTACTGCACCATAGCTGCCAATTCCATCGGTGAGTTGTGAACCAATGTTGTCATGATCATCTGTTCTTTGAGCAATATCCATTGCTATTTCAGCATGCTCCGCCTCTTTCAACCGCTTCGCCGCGCCTCCGATTGGCAAAGTGCTGCTTTCGAGTATGCTGTTAACATCATATCTGCTCATGTCAAAGTTGGTTACTGCATTCAGCCCCCGGAATTTTATGGCTGCAATGTCATAGGCCTCTGCTGCTTCCTCTTGGGTGCCTATGAATTAAATCCAAGCACACCAATTAATTAATTACAGGAATTAAGAGGAGAAGTTATTAATTTGTTAATAGATTTATTTTGGGTTTTTTTTAAGTATTTTTTATTTGAAAATATATTAAAATAATATTTTTTTTAAAAAAAATTATTTTTAATATCACAGTATTAAAACAATAAAAAAATATAAAAAAAATTAAAATTAAAAAATTAAAAAAATTATATAAAAAAAAAAACAGCTGGACTGCAATGCCAGCAGCAATGAAGAAAGTCTATGACCATGGTTTAATAACATGAGTAAATATTGAGGGTAACAATAAATGTAACATTTAATAGAACTTTAAGAAGTGCATAATATGAAATCATGGGGGGGGGGAATAAACATACTGAAAGTTCCCAAGTAAAGGTCTTTGTTCCCTGCAACTCTTCCAATCCTTGCCTGCCATCTTCCGTGCTGATGATGTCTGGCATGACACACAAAGTTCATCAAGAAAGCAAGTTAATTAATTCATATAGCTCACGCAACTTAGTTTTTTTCTCCACAAAAGATTCTCCAGTAATCTATATAGAATCCTTTCGCCTAAAGTTTGAAGTTGCTATGTCAACAGAATATTAATATTTTTTAACATGTTCGAATTTGGACTTTGCACGTGAGCCCTAATTGCAGGTCCATCAAGTCTGCAGGAAAATTAATTTTAATGAGACAGAGGTTCAAGAATTTAAACACCATGCTCAAACAATATTAATATATGTGATCATAAGAATTAATAATTTCCAATTTCTTTGCATTTTCTATTGCACCAAAACCCCTTTCCAGCCTAGCCCTTGACCCGATCCTCTACACAAACATGCACGCATATTTTATGCATACAGACAACTAGTTGTATTAATGTGAAATAGTGCTCTGCAGATTTCTCTGAATTATATTTAAGTTAGTCGCAGGTAAACTTGAAATTCGTCATGTAGATTTTAACAGGGACATATTTAGATTCTTATCATCAAGTTGTTTTTTTTTACGGGGAAAGGGGCCTAAGCCCAGGAAAATGAGATTAAATATAAGATCCATGTGATAAGTAATTAATTTCTTAAAATATTTGGAAAACGAAGTCCAATTATAAGTGGAATTACTGTTTACAACATATCTAAACATTTAATCTATAAGCCGGCTGAAACAATTATCTAATAGTATAAAGTTGAAGGAAAAGAAATTCATTGAAAAATTAGGTATATAATTAACATACGTACCTAGTTACACCTCGATATATGGAAGCACCCCGAGAAAACCCACTGCTTTTTCTGCAACAGCATAGGAAATACGTACAATATTGTATGAATTTTATGAAACTAAATATTAATTCTTGCTTCCTTAAAAAAGAAAAAAAAAACACTGCATCCAGAAAGAATACCTTCGAAGAGACGCAACATACTCCTGCCTAGTCATGTGCTTCATTTCTTCTATCTCTTTTTCGTAGTTGGTAATCTGTGATTTTATTTACACAGTAAGAGGTTTTTAACATTAGCAACATAGGGCATAAACATCGAAGAGAAATCCTTTTGCAATAATAGGACACATATCCTTGTTAACAGGAAACTTCGGGGAGCACAAGAACATAAATGAAGGTGGAGCTTGATATAATACTCCAGAAATGCAGTTCCACTAATGTCTCCCAAAAAAAATGCATGTCATACTTCGGACAAATTTTACACAATCCTTGTTTATTTTCTATTCCAGTTATAACTAGAAAGAGAGAGAGAGAGAGAGAGAGAGAGAGAGAGAGAGAGAGGTGCAATTCAAAGCACCTAGTACGAAATGAGTCTCAGTACTCCCCTGGAATTTAAATGAAAGAAAGTAGAAACTCACTGGAAAATTTGTTGTAGTAGTCGTGCCCCAATATTTCAATGCTGCTAAATCATAGGCTCTAGCTGCCTTCTCTTCTTTGTCATAACCACCTGTCAAATAAGAGCAGAAACGAATTAGAATCATCGAGAGAAAAATGAAATTATTCAAAGAACAAAGAGCAAAAACAAGTCACTCTTACCCAAATAAACTGAAATAAGATTCGGCAAGCCCCACATCAAGATATGTAAGGACCCAAAAAGGCAACATAAGTCAGTGCATAATAAACCCATAAATCAATGATTAATTAAAAGAAGAAGAAGAAGAAAGAAACAAAAAGAAATCATTTATGAAATTTTGAATTCCATAGAATCTGCATATGCAATTGTAGATTAATGAATGGAGCACCCCATACCTTGCCTTCCCTTCCGAGTTTGTCCTTCTCTTCTACAGCTATTGTCCCATAGATGAGCTTCATATCTACCGGTCCATCTATGTCTGTAAAACGCAAACCCTAAAGTAACTACCGATATTTATTACCAAGAAAATAGTAACAGAACAGAGAAATAAAGCAGTATTGTATACCTCGTTACACCACGGTATATAGATGTTCTTTGGCCAAAAGTATCAATAGATTTCCTTGGCACCGATTCGATGGCACCGGTTTGGCTATCAAGACTTGGTGTGGTACTCTTTTGTTGCTTGTTATTATCAGAAGAACTCTGATCTCCCCCAGTATTATTAACTCCTCCATTTACTGCTAGAAGTGGCAGAGCGGAAGCAGCTGACTGTGACCCAGTACTCATTGAAAGGGACAAACTTTGTGCACCACCATTGTTTTTATTATTGGTGTCTTGTTGCGTCGGTGCTGGCTGGTTCCTTAACCAAGTCTTGATCATGGATAACCCAAAGGAACTATTTTTATTGTCACCTCCTCCATTGCTGCTGGTTCTTTCATTTGATGTCGCCTCAGATGGGAGTTGCAAAGAACAGTTTTGGAACACATAGTCTCCAGTGGTATCATAGATGGTGTTGCAGCCATTCAGTTTGTGTTCATGATTGCCAAAAGAATGGCCACCAAGGAAGTTCTCAAGCTTAGGTTCTTGATTTTGATCAATGGTTTGGCTATTGCATGAAGTACCCATGAATATAGGGAGGCCTGAGGCGGTTTTGTAGTTAGTTTCTGGATTCATACCTAAACTCTTCATATTCCAATCTGCAAACAAACACAGTAGAAAAAAAGTGAGAGAGATACAAGCGATTAATATTGTTGTTACTCGTACTTATTTAAGTTATGAGAAAGTATCAAGGAGAGAAAGGGAAAAAAAGATAACTTTAAATCATCCAGAGATGCAAAGTAATCCGATTCATTTTAAATCACTTCCTTTCTTGTCTTAAGAAGGCTACGGTTTTAGAACTTCGGCTCTGAAATGAATGGCAAATTAAAGATGTGAAGTTTCGTGCAACAAATTACGTACCTTGAGACTGATTGTTTCTAAAGGCTTCAAGTATACCAAAAGTGGCAGGGAGGTTTAGAGAAGGAGCAGTGGAATCGGAAGTGAGATCAAAGCACTCGCCAGAGACATTGGGACCAGAGATTTCATCACTGTGGAAACCAAGGCGAGAGTCTGTGTTTTGAGAGTGGCCTTGATGATCAGATTGTGATGATGGAAGTTCTTGATGGGATAAAGAGAAACCTAACCAGTTGTTCATGGATGCCATATATATATATATATTGGATGGGCTTCTAATTAAAACCTGGAGATTTAGTGTTGCTGCAGAAGGGAGACAATGGATAGTTCATGCATGGAGTAGAGAAGGGAGGTCGAGTAACCATGATATAGAAGGGGAAAATTAAAGAAGAGGAAAGGTCAAAGGATGAGAGTGAAATTATCTCTTCCAAAGCAAGTGAAGATACATATAAACCGTCTATGCCCCCCACTCTCTCTCTATCTCTATCTCTCTCTCTCTCTCTCTCAAACAATAAATGGAGCACCCATCCTAGTCAAGGGCACCTGAATATTTTACACATTTATCAACTCTACAAGTGAGAAATGAAGACAGCAGATGGTGGGCTAATGGGCAGGACTGTACTTTTGCACGTAGAAGTCTCGCATAAGAAAGAATAAATCCAACGAGGTGCTCAAATAATGATTTTTACAAGGAGGGTTTTTGTTTTGTGTTGATGTCGAATCCCTCTCTCTCCCATTCTCTCCATTTAGACGCCTTGGTAGCATAAAATCTAATCTCCCCTTAAAATAATCAAAAGGTACACGAGGGGTGGTTTGATTTTGAATGAAACCGGACCTGCGGTACTACTACTCTCCCTCTTGCAAATAGTTTAAGCCTAGGCAAGTTGAGCTTATCTTCATCCTCATGCCATCGATGGTTCACATTTTATTTTAACTATATTTCATAAGATTTTGGGGGTGTTTGGAAGTGTAGTAACTATTGTTTTTTAATATATTTTTTTATTTTAAAATACATTAAAACACAAAAATAAACAATTCAAGTGGTTTCGTAAGCTTGAAACTAATCCTCTGAACTTCAAAGATATCCTTGATTTCTTTTCATGTATCACAACCCTAATTCACTACACGATTTCATTGTTAATTAAATTTATACACCCTCAACTTTCTTTGTCGCCCTAATTTACTACATTCATGGTCTACTGCTATAATAAAACAAAATCTATAAGCTATGATAGAATCTATCTTGATTTTTCTCCATCTAATCTGATGAACTCTTTTTCTTTGCTGTAGAGCCCCTGTAGTAGATGACTACTCGGAGTCGGCACCAGACAGAGGTGGACAGAAAACCCACACGCACCCCCTCGCCACACCCGTTTATTCAAGCCCAGGTGTACACAAGTCATTTCATTGTCAGTGTAATCTGCTCCTACCACTCCTCTAACCAGCCCTTTTAACTACATGCAGCCGGAAGTTAAAAGACAAAATCTTGATGCGTGTAAGAAGTTATAGATGTCAACTCTTAATATTTACGGATTTATTCTCTCTAAATTAATAATAATAAAATTTATCTTCTTGTAAAATTTATAAAATCTTAAATAAATTATAAATTCTTTCTCGTTTTAAAAAAAATACAAAGGAAAAAAACATAAAAATCTAAAATAAAGCAGGAAATCTAAAAAACACAAGAAAAATAAAAAAATTATCAAAATCAAAAAACCTTTTGAAAGATCTTCAATCTCTAACTATTTAATGGTATGTGTGGCAATATAGTAGCTATTATATAAAAAAAAATATTTAAAATTGATATAAAAATTGTAGCTCAATCCAATAATAAAATTAAAAATTTAAGTTATTTTGATTCGTCATGCATGATAGGATCTCTTAGATTTAAAACCATCTTATTTTTCCATAAATACATTTGCTATTTCATATAAGAAAAAATCCTCATTTAACTATGATAATACACACACACACACAAAATCCTCTATTATGGCAAGTTCAGCCAGATCACCCACTCTCTCAATACATATCTTCAGAGCCCTCAGTTTCTGCCTTCAAATACCCATACTTTCTCACATTCCGTTCACTCATGCGAGTTTTTTACTATTATCTCCTAGTCCTAATCATCACCTGCTCCCCCGCTACAGACGGGAGTCCCTCTCTCTACCGTGCACCTAACAAATAATTCATGCATGACAGACATTTTTTTATGTTTTTTTCAATGCAAGGGATCGAGAATCATGTACACATAGCACTACATCATATAATTATAATTATTCTTACCGTGTGTGTGTGTGTCTATATAGTGGTAAAGTGAAAGACGAAAGATAAAAATATGGAGACGGGAGGGCTTCTTGCACCCCTACAAGAAGACAATAACCCCTGTCTTCCGGGTCCTTTGAGGTTATTTCATTCTCAAGTTGTTTTTTTTAGTTTTTCCTCTTGAGAGGGACATATTGGAAGAATATCTAATTTCCAAGGATGCAAATGGAATTCAAGATACTTTACCCCCTTTTCTATGCGCTTGTCGACTGCTCTGGATCTCTCGTATAAATCTTTCCTTGTTCATTTTCTATTTCGGATACACCAGCTAGCTATGTATATATAGATACATATATAAATACTCATGCACAGGCATAATTAAACATGTGTTTTATATTATAAGCTTTTGTACAATTTTTATTTATCTATAATTCTTGCACATATGATCTTTTATCGCCTCTTTGAACTTCACGATTAAACTTGTTTAACAGACGTTGCAAATCGATGATAAACACCAAAGACCCGATATGGATTTTCCTCGGTGAGATTCGCATGCATGTACTCCTGGCTAGTACCATCTCTTATTGAACTAACAAATGGTAATTATATTATGGATTTGATCTTATATCTCCATGATTACTATCAATAATCACCTTGCATTTAATCAACACATGCCTCGCGCCTGTATTTCTCCTGTATTTACAAACTAACTACAGCAGTTCTCTCTAAAATCCAATATTTTAATGTTGGATTTTGGATTTCTTATTTCAAATCTATACATTGAGATGAGATTTTATAGAAACAAAGGGTTATCATCCTTGTATACGGGGATAGAGTGATTTTGAATGCTTGAATTCATATAATCTTCACAATCAAGTATTTAATATTTCAACGTGTCTGATTTTTTAATTTCTTACAATAAAAAAGTGTATGAGTGGATGTCGTTAAATGTTAATATGATCGATAAGTGACTATATAAGCATTGACACCTAAAATAATATTTGAGGAAAAAATTAAATTCTTGTTTAAAATGAAACTCCATCCAAGTTAGGTTTCAAGTTGAAATAACTTTGATTAAAAGATTAAACATCTATTTAAATAAAATTAAACAATCAGTTGTAATTAAAAATTATTTAAGCCCGATCGCTAAAAATCACATTATACATTTTGTAAAGCATAATTAAGGCCTGATATAAACTCTGCGGTGAACCAAAGAATAGCAGTGTATAGAGCAGCAATGTCCAGGTAAATGAATACAGTATACAAAAGATTATATATACAATATTTATACGTTTAAATTATGTGCAAATGTTTTTGTACTTCACAGTTTACACGCAGAGTAGTAGTGGTAACAAGATCAATAATGTGTCTTTTGGATGGGTGGTTGAACCTGTTTTCTAGTTAGAATTTAAAATTTTTTTTTTTATTTTTTTATATATTGTTTTAATGTACTAGTATAACAAATAATTTTTAAATAAAAAATATTTTAAATAACAATTCCTAGTACATACTCAGACACCCTCGAGAAAGAATAGTTTAAAGATTGAGTGTTGCGGAAAGTATGAGAGAGATCATCTCGAAGGGTGCAATAACCACACTGTAAGTTTGACCGTCAAGAAAGGAATCAAAGACGGTAAAACGTCCACATGGTCTCAAAATCCGTTTATTATATTTAAAAGCCTGCCTTCCACTGTAAGAAAAAATAAATGCCCTCGGTAATCTAATCATAATCATGCCCAACCCTGGCCCTCTATCTTAGAGAGAGAAACAAAGAGAGTTTAACTTTTTTTAGTGTGAGAAACAGCTCAGTAGGACTTTTGACCTAGGAACCATCTTTTAGGGCTGCCCAAAAAAAAAAACAAATGAGACTAGCCCCGATACCATGTTTGCAACCAAAAACAACCTTCAAATTAAATTAAAATAAGAAATTAAATTTAATAATTAAAATATTAATTGAATTGAATTAAATTGACAATCTTGATTATTTTTTTTTAATTTAGAATTATATAGTATACTTTTTCAGTGAATAATTTGATGTTATTTAAAAGTATTAGGAGTAATAACCTCCAAATCCTAATTAGTATACAACTGTCATCTACTATGATAAACTAAAATTTAAAACATTAAGGGATGTATTATTGATGAACCAGTTCACCATTAAAATTATAATATTAAACTAGAATTCAAAATATTAAAGGATCTAAAAAAAAACAGTAGAAGTTTCTAAATCAAAAACACTTCATTTATTAATTCATGATAAAATAATGTGCGAACCTCTAATTAAATTATTTTTTATTTATGTAAAGTTATTATTACAAACTTTTAACCAAAATATTATAAGACAATGGAGAATAAGTTAAAACTGTGCATTACAATATTATCCGGCATAATATCAGCTTATAATGTCTTCAAAATTCCCCCATAAAAGCCTCTGTTAAACTTGCAGATGGAAAAAACTTGCAGTTGCACTTTAGCTCTAGGTTGTCTCTTCCCCTTTCCAAAGGAGGAAAAGCAGAGGGGGAGCAGGCTGCCGCAATCCATATTGTTTTGGATGATGCGAGCACTAGACATGTCGTAACTTCTGGCACAGAAGCCTCCGTTAAACTAGATGTTTTTGTTCTTGAAGATGACTTCAACGATGAAGCTCATCAGGGCTGGACACGAGAAGAATTTGAACTGTACTATTAAATTAAGTTCACCGTGCCAGGCCAAGTCACTAGAAAATCACAGATGAAAAATTTAAGGTAAAGAAAAGTTTTTGTTGGAAGAAAAGAAAGATGATATTTTTGGAATATTAATATCTTCAGATGAACTTTTGTTTATATTTTTATGATTTGAATTCAAATCTACACCTCCAGAGAAAATTTCAAACATATAAATTGATTTTGATTTAATTATTGGGATTGAATTTAATTTAATTATTAGGAATTCTGAAAATTCCAAACAGCCAGTAATAAAAACGTTGTAATTAAACATGACATGCCAGAATTTGGTTTTAATTTTTTTTTCTACTAATTAGTGCTTTGATTAATTTACCTTACTGATATCTCATGTGCTGTTTTATATTCGTGTACCCTCTTGGACTGTATGCACTACACACCTGAATCGTGAAAAAAAAGGGATTAATTTCGCCTCTCTGTGTCACGTGCGTGTGGTGTAGTAAACATTAATTCAATTGAGTTTTCGTTTATAAATAAAAGATGACGTCGAATGAGATAGTCGGCAAAAGAAATGCTGAATGAATGCCATGTGTTTATATTCGACTCCTGCCACACAAAAATAGAATGCCATGTGTTTCTCATGCCAGTTCAGTATCAATCCTGAACATTTAAGTCTTATTTTGAAGTGTAGTTTGGTTATTTTTTAAATTAAATATATTTAAAATAATATTTTTTTTTTTTTAAAAAATTATTTTTTAGATTAGTTTATCAAAATGATCAAACACATATAAAAAATTAATTTTTTAATAAAAATAATAAATATTTTAAATACAAGAGTATAAATATGTTTCCAAATATTTTTTAAAAAACTTCTTAATTGTATACTATTTATTTCTCCTCTTTTTAAAAAAATTTATAAAAAACTCATGAATAGTATCTAATATTGACAGTGCGGTTTTGAATTAAAAAAAAATAAATAGGTCGATGATTGATCCATTAATTTATGTAAGATAGATACACGAAACATTCATTTGACATGGATATAGCAAGTTTATTAAAGTGATTAAAGTTATTTTTTTAAAATAATATATTAAAATAATTTTTATTTTATTTTTTAAAATTTTATTTTTAACATCAGCACATCAAAATAATTTTGAAACATAAAAAAAAATGAGATAACAATAAGCAATAAATATGTGTTTAAACTATAAAATAGCACCAAAGAAGTGTAGATAAATAAAACAAAATAAAATAAAAGGCAACGATAAATCTTTGAATTTATAGATTTTTTAATTGTTTAAAAAATAAAGTTTACTGTTAACTAATAAATAATAAATTGACATTGTCTATTTTCTATTTTCTATATTTTTTTTTGCTTGAATATGACACCTTTTATGCGACTGGATAACATTATTGTATTGTTATATCATTTCATTTTGTTTCATAGCAAGGTATCAAACATGATGTCCTAAAGACAGGCACAACAACCCAACTTTCATACCATTATCCCCCCATGGATTTGTCTGGGAAAAAGAGAGGAATAAATTAAGTAAATATTTAAAAAATCATAAAAAGTGAAAAGGACTCTCAGCCCATGACGTAGAGCCATGGGCCCAGAGACATGGCTTTAAGTAGAAATCCGACGTGTAGACTAGTCAAGTTATGCATGTAGCCCATAGTCCCATACAGTCCATGCTTTGTTTCGCAGTTCTCATGATTTTGTGGGGTCCACTCCACCACGTGACACCGGCAGAGAAGCCACGGTTACGTTTTTTTTCAGGCATAAAATAAAGGAAGGTACGTGCTTGATTTTGCATCAGAAAAGGGGGGCTTCAAAAACTACCAGCGAGAGATGAATAATACAATCACATAGCACCGCCTTACATGATTAGACTAGACACTAGATAATTCACACCTGATACGCTGTGGTTGGATTGATTTTTTTTTTTTAACAGGAAAAATACATTAACGTTGCTATTATTTTTACCAGTAAAAAAAACATGTAAGAATAAATTCGGTATGACTAATTAATTATGTTGACGAGTTTAAATATAATTCTAATATCTAATAAAAATATAATTTGATTTAAAATAAATATTTAAAATGTAATTTTTTTAATAAACATTAACATATTAGATTAATTTGAAAAAAATTTTAATTGATCTGTCAATTTGCATACCAAGTCATATGATCATGATAGCCTAATATAAAAAAATTAAAGTGAATTATAAAGTTTAATTTTTAATAAACTCAACGTTGATAGATAAAATTGAAAGAACATATCAATTTTTTAAAAAAATAAAAAAATAACCTCAGTCAACCGGGATTAATTTACCAAACTAGCAAACCAGTTCATGAGACCGGGATGACCAAATAAAAAGCAAATTAAAATAAATTATAAAACTCAATACTCATTAAACTTGGTGTTGAAAGATAAATTAAAAAAATATTAAAAAAAAGGAACAAAACAATCTGAGTTTTCCAAAGTTAACCTGCCAAATACGTCGCTAGAGTCATGAGATGAGGATAACATCATAAAAAGCATACTAAAATAAATCACAAAAGTTTAATTTCTTATTAATCTAATATCAAATGATAAAATTAAAAATATTTTAAAAAATAATTATATAAAAAAAAAAACTTGAGTCAACCAAGTTAGTCTATTAAATATATGATCTGGGTTATAAGCTAGAAATTAATAATTTTATAAAAATTAAATTTAAAATAATAATAACTCAATCTGCACTAAATCTAAGTATTGAAGGAAGGATTTGAAATTGCAAAACAAAAAAGATTAAAAAAATCTATAAATATTTAAGTGAATAATGTCGGGATACAATGAATTTAAAACCCTTTTCATTTTTTATTTTTTTGTTAATAAATAAAAGGAACTCGCTTTTATAATGCTTTTAATTTAATATGGAAGAAATTTTAATTTTTGGAAAAATGTTATATAGCCAAAAGAGAATTTTTACGTGATATTTTCCGATGTTCCTTTTACGTTTTGCATTATTTTCAAATATATAAAATGTCGTCCTCCCATATATATATATTGCCTCTTTGTTTCTCCCAATGTAAATGACACACTAATTAACTAACTCGAGTCTTGAGCGATGCAGTAAGATCGATCGCTTTATTGATGGCCATCTTCTATGAGTTGCATGGATCTTCCTTCATGGACAACGATGGCAAGGTGAAGAGAGTGCAATCTTTATTACTATTTTGGAGGAGAAAAAAGAACAATTCTTTCAATTTCGCAAAGAAACAAGAGCCACGATTTCACAGACAAGTGGTGGATACAGCAGGTTGTTCGAAGACGGCACGAATTCAGAGGACACGATCCCTAGAGACAGTTGTTTTTGTTTTTCCATGTTCTTGTTCTCATCTCAAAGAAAAGATGCGTCCTAAGAGCCCTATAGCTAGGCACCTACTGGCATCACCCGTCAACGTTCGAAATTTCCTCTAACCAAACACATGATCCTAAGACATGGAGATTACTGACGTTAAATTTCCAAGGACCCTATCCAGCTGATCAGGCTAGAAATGATGCGACTGGCTAAGGTTTTTATACAAGTGGAACGCAGACATAGGTGGGTAGAAAGAAGTCATGGTCAAGTGCTAGGGCTTTTAGTGGGGGTGGTGACAATCAGACACAAAACCGGATAACAAGCGAGGAGGAAATTAATGGGAGGGTTTAAATGATTGCGGACAGCCGCTCGGCTATTTGCCACACATGGCTACAGGTCAAGTTCCATATCAAATTTTGGTTATCGCAAATCATGGCATTTAGAGGTGGTAGTGGCCAGCAGCCGCAGCACCTGCTACAAAACAAAAGTGCCTCCTCGGAGAGTAAACGTTAAACAGGTCCAATTAACTTAATTTCATTAAGATCCCTTTGGAAAAATATGCGGTAATATTGGTTTGGAGCTCCATGAAAAGAACTAATATGTTTGTGTCGAATAGATACATAAAATTCTTTTGCCATAGTATTTATGAGAATTAAAGTTTCTCAATCCCTAAGGTTTTGTAACTTTAAACCGTGGAGAAAGAAATTTGGCTTCTCAAACTCTAGGATTACAACATTTAAATGTAGAGAAAATTATAGTATATTACAAGAAATATTTAACTTGATAATCTTCAATCCTACAAAATAGCCTATAGAACTGTTTAAATACAAGAAAAATATCCTAATTAATAAAATTTTAATTAAATAAAAAATCTTGATCTAAATAGAAACAAAATCTAAATACAATAAGTAAAATAAGGAAAATCTCAAACAATAACTTAGGGTCTTATTTGAAGGTTTTTCATGCCTCGAATGACTATGAAATCTTAAATATATATCAAATAAGGTCTTTAGAATCATCTATCAAAATATAAATTTAATCTAACAATCAAATAAAACATTATGCACCAAAATGAGTTGCAATGTGATGATGTAATTTACGGAACCTCAAGTTTTGTCCCAGAGCCTTGATAAATGATGGACTGGCATATGCATGTACAAAAATCGCTGTCGGACTGGCATATTTTTTCCCGCAACAGTCATGGTATTTTTTTAATCAACCAAAACTCATAGCTAAATTTCTTTTAAGTTACATATATCCATTTATTACCTAAGCTAAGACCGCAAAAGTTTGGATATATTCTAATAAATTACATGTAATTCGTGGGTATTAATTTCTTGTTTAATTCTTTATCTTATGCGAACCGAAACAAAGACAGATATAAAAAGAAATCGTGATGTCTTCATCATAATTTTTTAAAAGAAGTCATGACTGTATGATTTTTCCATGATATAATTATATAAACACTAGAAAGTTTGTTTTTATTTATTTTCTATAATACTATCAAATATAAAAAAATAATTACTTGTCAAGAATTTATTTTTAAAAAAAATTATTTTTCAACTAACAAAATAGTACTTTTAATTTGAATGCGACATTCAATTCTGGCATTCTCCGCACAAAATTCAAACAAAAATTTTCATTTCTAAAGGTGCAGTGGTTTAATCCCACTTGGAGAGTACATATAACATATCTATCACTTTTCAAGTGCATCGACAGATATAGAAATCCTGAAACTACGTAAATGACTAAAATCAGACATACTTCTGATTTGTAATTAGTAAATCAAGGTAAACGGTTCCCTCATAGACGAACGCAGATTTTGAACACCATAGAAATTTCCATTGCTTGGAGTCAAAGTTATCCACCCTTCATATATAATTTGGTACGTTTTTTATTCCATTTACACAAACGACCTCAAGTTAAACAAGCATAAATTCTTGGACGTACAGGCTCACCACCTTGTTCTTACAGCACCAATCGAGAGTTCATATCCATTTTCACGTTCCTCGGAGGTGCAGGTCATCCCGGGGAATTTCCATAGGCGAGTTATTGGATAAATTGTATTACAAAAAATAAATCATCGATGACTTAATAATTTGGCCAATCTAATGAATAATGGTTTTTTATTAATGTCCAAAATAACACATTTATAATCTCTCGCCTGCCAGCCCTTTGCATTTAACGGAAGAGCCTTCAAATTGTCTGCGTCTGCGTATGTTCAAGTTTTGCTGTATCCATATATGTGGAGAATCAAGTAAGTACTGTAGAAGTGTTGAAAGAAGTATATAAAACAAATGATAATATCTTCATGCATTTTTAATCAATATAATTTGTTTCATAGATGGGAAGATCACACACATGTATAAGAGTAGAAAAGATTGTACTCTATACAATTATAAGGTCATATGAAGCCCAAAATCCAAGGAAAGAGAGTGTGTGGTTACAGTACATATTCAAAGGCAAGAACCAGCGGGAACTGGGATTGCATTGGAGAAATCAGCGGAGCACCCGTGCCTCCTTGGAAAGCATACCTCTACGTGAATATTGCCATTGCCAATACCCAGCCATCATCATCTGATCTCTCTCTCTCTCTCTCTCTCTCTCTCTCTGGTTGCACCTTTATCCATGCATTTTAGCAGGGAAAAAAAAAAATTCCTCTCTCACTCTAAAGAAGTTCCAGTAGTAGGAGTTAGAGATTTCCAAGAAAAGTAAGCTTTATTTTAAAGTAAGATGACAAGGGTCCACCTCTAACAATGCTTTCTTTTACTTCCATGCCTTGTCTTCTCCATTCGTTAGCACTTTCTTCTCTACCTTTTCTTTTCCTCACTTTGCATGGGTTTCTTTTAGTGGTCTTGCAGTACTATGCTACCATAGATTGAATTTTCCATGTGGCTACACCAATTTCATCAAGTTTTATGGTATTATATCACTGGATTTTAACGATGCCTTTCTAAAGAAGAACATTGAAGTGTAAGTTACAGGCATCTCATATTGTCAAAGAATAATAAGGTGCTGGCTGTAATTAGTTTTTTTTTCCAAAAAATGAGATGCGAACACATTAATGGTTGAGTAAATATTACTTTCTAGGAAAAAGGTATGGTCAAATATGAATATTATTTAAAAAATGCGTGGTTAAATACTAATCCGAAATCTAAGAAATGATTAAGATCAAAACAGCCTCTGGTGTAAGAATTAGTAATTTTAGATGCTCAGGAAATGTCAGTCTTTGGGATACACTTCGATACATGCTATAAGAACCCTAAAGTCAAAGTCAAGATTGTAGAAGGAGATGTTAATCTGTCCACATTTGTATAATTCTAGTTAGCATTAAAATAATGAATGCCTCATGCGTGTCTGTGAGTGTCTAAAATATTAGAATAATCCTCTCACAAGCCCTAGGAATGCTCATTCTCGTCTCTTTCTTGCGATTTTTATATATTCATCGATCCTTCATTGGCCTCAAAACCCCATGTAGGGTTCTGTTTGGGATTCAAACCATTTTTAACCCTGGACCTTGCTACATATCTCCTCCTGATAACTTGCTTTAAAGAGCCTAGCTAGCTCTGGTTGACACAAAAATAAATAAATAAATAAATACTGCTAGTATTGTTGTTTAAAATTAAGAGATATCAAAACTCAAAGCTATTTCTTGAAGTTGTCTTGTCTTGGATTTAAGTGTTTATTATTGCTACCCTGTGGCCTAGCCTAAGTTGATCTTCCCTTGAGCATGTGTACAAGTGCCCCTCCTTCTCTGTGGAGTGTGTGTTAATGCATGAACATCTACACCTATGGGTGCGCACTGTTGCTCGTGATTTGAGCAGAGCTTCTTCCACGTTTATGTACATATTTGCTCTGTTATCTTTGCATCCTTTCTGCACCTTCAGCAACTATGATTGCTAGGGCCTAAAATATATTTTTTGTGTGGCCAAAATCAATATGGTTTTGAAAATTTAAAATGAGATTATATCCAACACCGGGCTTGAGTTAATGAATCTCCGAGCAAACCCATCAACCCAACGAGATTTCAAAACCATGATTGCTAGGGCCTAAAATAATATTTTTTTTTGTGGCTAATTGCATATGCATCTGGCGAATGTAAGCACCCTTTTTTTTTCCCTAGCGACTTTAATTTTGAGTACTTACTAGCTACGACAAGATATTTACCCTATATATATATATAATCAATCTACTATTTTGTTGTTTCTTGGCTTCAGACTGTTAATTAAGCAAATACGGCAATATTATTCAACTTTACAAAACATTCCATAACTGGTGCAATTAAGTCCTTTCATCACTTAGAATTATGACCGTTACGTTAATTATTCAAAAATATGATGATCTAGAAGTGATGAATTTATAACTAGGTATGGATGAACCATGACACTTCTGAAAAGAAGAATTAAACCTAGAAAATATAATAATAAGAAAATAAAAAATCTAAAAAATAATTTCAAGAAATGATTTTTCATGAAACAAATTTAAATTAGTGTCCCAACTTTGTTATTAACATACAGGGTCACAGGGGAAGCTATTTTATATAATACCCCTAAACCTATTTTTTCCAAAGGAGCACTACTGGTAATCACAATTTCCTGACACTACTGGTAATCTACAAGCATGGATTATCAGACCTACCAAAACTATGCTCCCTTTGATCAGATTTACTCTTGTAATTCGTCGGAAAGAATAGGCGAGAGCAGCTCACTCTGCTGTTTTTAATTCCTTAAAAACTAATCTCTTCAAGAAATCTGTCCTGTTAAAATGTTGTGAAATTGATTGCAGATGACAGTCACAACAATATTGGAAAGCAAAATTACTTATCTTGACTAAATATAGGACCTCTCCTATCAAACTCGAAAAGAAAAAGGAGAATGAATTTTTCTATTATTAAATTCAATACAAAGGATAGTCTTGAAATCAGCAGTTTGGGACTTCCGAGTATTCTTTCTCTTAACCCAGACTAACCCCACGGGAGTTCCTTCCCCAGCCAGGAATTTTTGAAGATATTCTGTTTCCATGACGTTTAATTGCTTATTTCTTGATGGAACCTCATTTACACTCTCCAGAACATTCGTAGTCTAAGAAATGATATGCCTAACCATGGGCGGTCTGTGTACATAGAGACTACAAACATTTCAGCTTTTGGCTCTGCAATAAAACATATTGTACCACTAGTGCTGTGTGAATAGGTAATCCCTGAAATCTATGATTATGTGCCTGTAAATTTCTAAGCACGGGAGGGAGTTCAGAAAAGACAAATCCCTGAAAAGGGGAAAATTAAGGGAACAAAATGGTTATAAATATTTCCAAGAAGCGATTCTTTACACTCTCCAGAACATTCGTAGTCTAAGAAATGATATGCCTAACCATGGGCGGTCTGTGTACATAGAGACTACAAACATTTCAGCTTTTGGCTCTGCAATAAAACATATTGTACCACTAGTGCTGTGTGAACAGGTAATCCCTGAAATCTATGATTATGTGCCTGTAAATTTCTAAGCACGGGAGGGAGTTCAGAAAAGACAAATCCCTGAAAAGGGGAAAATTAAGGGAACAAAATGGTTATAAATATTTCCAAGAAGCGATTCTCCAAATCCACCGCTTAAAAATTAAGATTATACAAGAAAGCCTCCACAAATCAGATAGTTTCTCAACGATCAGTCACTAAATCAAGAAACATTACTCAAAAATCACAAGAAAAAAGGAAGATAAATAAGCTAAAATAAATCTCTTGATTACTGCAAAGGCCCAAAATCACTCCGATTGTTTCTTCAAAGGTCCTGAACACTCAAACCTACAAACAAATTTGTAGCAACCATATAAGAAGTAATCACCTAAAATAAATTACAGCGACTACACAAATCAATCCTTTTCAGGGATATGATAAAATTATTTACAAGGGAAAAGGAGGTAAAGAAAGTGTTGGGTTCTTAATTTTATCTCAACTATCTTGAGCATCAAGCAAGAGATGTATTATAAACAAACGAAATCATAATGATATCTAGTAAATAATACGTGCATAAATTCTAGGTTACCTAGGAGCAAAAGGCATGAACAAGTCTACAAGATATGTGCAAAACGCATGAGCAACATGACAGGTCACAGACATGAATAGCCACTGAACAAAACACAATGATGAAATAGTCCAATAGCACAACATATGAACAGGGATTGAAAACAGAAGGTCGCCTGTACCTGGAGGAAGAGATTGTTTCAACTTGTCAGCCTTTTCAGGGTC
This sequence comes from Populus alba, assembly GCF_005239225.2. Taxonomy (NCBI): domain Eukaryota; kingdom Viridiplantae; phylum Streptophyta; class Magnoliopsida; order Malpighiales; family Salicaceae; genus Populus; species Populus alba. The sequence continues at coordinate 17,283,282 of NC_133293.1, forward strand.
AAACACGCATAGTGTGTAAAGATACTTGGAGCAACGAACCTTGAACTTCACCACATCTCTGCTTCTCTTGATTTTAACAGAACGAGCATCCTTCCTTCTTGCTGTGAGAAGAAAATCCTTGATCTCATGTATTTGCTTCGGCTGTTAATGACAAAGACTAAGAACTATTAGGGAAGTAAAAAACCAAATAAACAGATCACCAGTTATAAAAGAAACAAGCAAAGCATTTTTCCAGAAGAACAGAAACATGATAAGATCTTCAATAGTCCCAGAAAAACAATTTTCCAAAACTTATTCCACAACACATTGGAATGCAACCCAGTTTCCACTAAAAGAGCACACTAACAATCAGCTTACATAAATTGCAAAAATGCATTTGATTGGTGTCCAATTCCTAAAACTCATTCTTACATGAAGAAGAAGAAGAAAGCAACAACACATCTCCATCTAACTCTAAATTAAAAGCATCTATCTGACTGGAAAGAACTGAAAAAGCGGCTTCTAAACATTAGGCTAACACCAAAGCTAATTCTAGCTGAACCAGAAAATCCAGACGCTGCAAGCCATCAAACACATTTGCTGGAATTGAAATACATTTGATTCCGTTCTCCGTCAATTGCTATGATTGAGAAGAATTGGTTACAACCATTTTAAGTCACCAAAATTTAAAACTACTTCCAATAACCATCTAAAAGAGTCCCTCTAAAACTGTTTTTAAATTCCAGAACCTATCTATTACAACATAATTACCACAAAACCAAAATACATCAAATCACTAAGAAAAGCAAAGCAAAAACACTGGTATTACATTGTAATCTGCTTGTAATAAGGAAAAAATGTAGAGCCCAAATGGGAGCAGTTGATATCATACAAGCCTTTCGAAACAACAAAACCCTAGACGCGCCTGTAAGGATGGGTGGACACAGACTATTTTCCAGACAATTCTTATTCTATGCAAATAAACAAACAGAAAGCAAAAACGAGGAGGAGTAGAGATTACAAGAAATTACCATTTTAGCGTTTTATCTCCTCCTTGAGTAGAGAGTCTGAGACGCCTTAGAGAGCAGGAGTTGATGGCGGTTATCTACATTAAGGTGAAATGCCTCTAGACCCTAGTTATATCTTCTTTATTTTCATCCATATATGCCCCCGCTTGTTTTTGTTTTTCCCATAGTGTCCATAATATTAGTGTTCCAGTTCATGGGCCTACATTCCAGTATTCGGTTCTTTTTCTCGTTGTCAGGGGGCCCATATAGATGCATGTGTTGGGTCGACGCCCTGGGAGTTAAATACTAGCATTGCTATTTCTATAAAATAAAAAAATAAAAAAACCGAATTGAAACTCCAAATTCTAAGTACCATCCATGCACCAAACAGCTTTACACTTAAAAAAGAATCAAATTCTAACTATAATCCATGCACCAAAGTACCCATAACTGGCAAGAAATTCAGTAGTTATTCTTGTCTTATTAATTATCAAGGGTAAAATTCTAGAAAACTACACGGAGAGAATTTCTAAAAAATAGAGGCAAAAGTCATCTCAATTGAGAAAAACCCCAAACAGCTTTACAGGCCGCACTGTGGATGCAGGTAAAGCTTCGACATCGGTACCGTGGCCAATCTCACCCGCAAGCGTGCCATCAGTTAATCTCCTTGGAATTGAAACTCCATCGGAAAAACCAGTATTGCTGGTGGTGCTAGAACAAAACGAATCTAAGCCAGAATCTGTAGAAAACGAAGAATTGGTCGTTCTCGAATCAAGAACAATATCGCCCTTTGCCTTTTTATTGCCGACTTCTGGCGACCCATCACCAGCATGGATTCTTTTTCCTTTCCCCTTCTTACTAATAACCTCCTGTTTTCTCTTAATTGCTTCGTCCACCATCTTTGACCTCTCTTCCAATTCCTTCATAAAGTCCTTCAAATTTTCCTCGGGTAAGTTATTAAAACTTGGGTCCCAGGTTTCATCATGTTTCACTTCCTTGGACTTCGCATTGCCCGCCACTAATTCTGCTTGTAGTTTGCGTTTGTAAGAGAAGAGAATATCGACCACCTGTCCTCTATCTTGTGGCACAGTTGAAACCCTGCCGTCAGTATTGTTTTTAATAACAACACAAACAGGAACATCGCACAAAATTGCGAGCTCTGTTGCTTTCTTCTCTATCGTGGTTTGTCTCTTCTTGTAGGATTTCTCCTGCCCTTTGTTTCCGGTAACTGGTGTCATGGTGCCTGTTATGAACTTTGAAACTAAAGACGCTGTGTATACACAGGAAAAAAAAAACAGAGAGAAGGGTTTGTTTATATAGAGATTTGGAGGATTTATTCTTTTTCCTGGCCAAAATCGGATTTGGAAAAAAACCTCCTTTAGGTTTTATGATACAAGCGTGGGATTAAATAAAGGAAGGCGCTAATCGCCCTCCTAAGTAATCTAATCGCACGGTAACTTTTTAGTAAATTACTTTATCGTGCTTGATTTGTTTTTAGTGAGTTCTAAATGACCGAGCTATCTTTTCGTTTAATTAAAAAAATAAATAATCATAAAGAAAACAACTTAAAAATTTATAACACACTCTAATTAATATCCGTTTTAGCCCTAAAATTAAAAACAAAATTTAGAAAGAATTTTCAAGTTTACTCGAGAATACAATGCAATCAAGAATATCAAGAAAATAACTTCAGGTCTCAATCACAACTCTAATTCCAACTACATCCCATCAAACCCAATTTTCTCCTATACAGACACTTTTCACGACGGCATCATCAAACATCACCTCCATCTCTATCCCCAATCACTTTCCACGACGGCATCATCAAACAAAAATCACAAGCATGAATTTAACGATGATTCGCGGGCTCCGATTCAACATGGCGCCATCATCAACAGCAACAGCATGAGCAAGGACAGTAGCGTGGTTTCGCTGTGGTTGATCACTATCTCTGGATGAGCCAGATGGTGGCTGTTAAGCTTTTTGTGGAAGAAGGTAAAAAAGAAGTGGAGAATTTTGATTTCCTAGGCTCTTTCCGTGGAAGAAGAAGAGCATGTGACGTGGCAACATTGTTGCAATGTTATTGACTAGTAAAAGGCATGGTTACAAATCTTGGTTCGGCTCCAGATAGGGAACACGGTTTCAGGACATCAATTTGATTTTTTTTTTTTAAAAAAAATCATTCAAAAAAAAAAAAAGGATAACATTTAAAATACAAAAATTAAAAAATCAATTGATGATCTCACAAGTTTTACCTGCTTTATGAGTTCACCTATCAAATTAACTATATTTAACTAAATCAACTCTCTAAAAGCAGGTCTTGAATCAATAGATTTCTAGATTGAAACATGGATAAAAAGAATTGAAAGTCTTATTTCACCTAGCGGGTCAAGAGTGAATTGATAGCCTAATTCAAATGGTAATTTAATTATAAAAAAATTAGGCTGTCATCATTTTAACATCTACATAGCCCTAGCATAAATGTTATAAAATGGATTGTCAAGTGATTAAATCATTAAAAAAAAATTTAGGGAGCGAAATAAAAGATGGCGACACGTTATACTAATCCGGGTTAACTATGAAATTTATGGCTCAAATAATGAATACATCCGCAATGAGCTAACATGATTGGGAAATCTATGTATTTATTTTTCCTTCTCTTTAATCGCTTCTTGATTGGGCCTTAATTAACCCTAGATTGTATTAAATCTATAACTATATTGAAGAGTTATAAAAATATTAGAGATGAAGTTTAAGAAATAAATAGATATTGAATGATGAATTTGAAAAAACATTAACATAAAAAAGGGAAAAAAACAAACAAAACAAACAAATCTCTTAAAACCTGGGTTATTGTTTCAAAACCGCGACTAGTTAAATCTTAGACTTGGATTCAACCAACAAATGCAATTCCTAATTAATTTAATATTGAATGATAGAATTGAAAAAAAATCAATCTAAAAAATTTGCTAAAGTAAGAAAATAGCAATTAAAAGGGTAAAGATCAAATTCAAATCCAACATAAAAATGAAATCAAACTAAATATTGAAGGGTAAAATTAAAATAAAATTACGCAAGAAAAGGACTTAAAATAAAACAAATGACAATTATAAGAATGAGAATTAAATCTTACAGCAAAAAATAAAAAAGGATGATATCGTAAAAAATAAATTAAAAAAACAATCTCAAACAAAACAAGTAACAGTTAAAAGAATAATGAACAAATTTTAAAAAAAATCAAAAAACTAAAGGAGGATGAAATTAAAAAAAATTTAATTTTATAAATTATTTTATATAAAAATAATAATAAAATATATATCAAATACAAAAAGAAAAATACATTGAATGGTTGTTTTACAAATTTAGATGGTTAAGTGTGAAAATCAAATAGAAGAAAGAGAAAAAAAGGTTGTCTATGCTAAATCAAAGATCAATAAGCTATAAGCGCCGCTTAATAAGGGGGGGCCACCAAGATAATCCCAATCATATTGGTGGCAATCATCTTTGGTTGTCATAACACGCCATACATGCCGCTTGTGAACAACTAAGCAACATACATTATAGCGTATTAAACTGGTGTGTTACTAGCTTTTTAATTTTTTTATTTAAATACCAAATTATCTCCAAACTAACTCAATAATAAATAAAAAAAAACAAGATAAAACACAAAAAACTTCTACAAGCTAGCTAAAGAAATTTTGCTTTTAGAGATAATAAAGTTAATTTATCTAAAAAGTATAATTATTATTATTATGTTTTTTGAAAGATAAAAATGCAATTATATTATTATGATGAATAATGATCCGTGTCTGTAAAAACAACAAATTCACCTTGCATTTTAGCTTGTTTTTAATTAATACGAGAATTGAGAAACCCCCACGGGGTGATTTATATATAATTATATCTTTGAGAGGCCAGTTTATCCTTTTCTTTTTCAACTACAAGACCCGGGCCTCTGGTCCTTTATCGTTTTCTAATCTCAACTGATACGGGTTCCAAGCAGGGGAAGAACGCAGGCAAAACGAGAGAAAAAGAACACGGGCTTCCTTCCTTTTAAACGAATAACGGACCGTGTTTATTCACGAAGCAGGTCCATGACAAAAACGTCCTTCTTTTTGGTACAAAGATCTGGAAATAGTGTTTTCTTTTTCACCAAAAAAAAAAAAAAACCAAACTCTTTCGTTGCAGTTAATCACGAGTCCGAGGCAACTGTCGATTACGACTTGATAACTGGGTGTCATATTCTAGTGAGTCTAGACTTGAATCTGACTCGCATTGAATTCGAGTGAGAGATGGTAAAATAACAGCTTATTCATGCCTGGCTGCTCGAATAATATTTTTAATATTATTTTTATATTTTAAAAAAATTAAATTTTATTTTAAATTAGTATATTTTTTAGTATTTTTTATATAATTTGATATATTGATATTAAAAATAATTTTTTAAAAATAAAAAAAAATATTAATTTATTTTCAAACAAAAAATAATCATTTCTACCTCTCCAAGTATCGCATTAGTCTTTAGATTTACAAGCACGACTGGGATATATTTAAAGTTGAGATGACAATTTTCATGATTAGAAACATGAACAAGCAAAAGAAAGTTCGGGCTTGGGGACGAGAACATGTGACATTAAAGACTCTTCTGTACTTAAGTTTATTATTCAACCATTGGCATCTTCTTTTTATACCTCGTCGAATTTTGATTGGACCCTTTAAAAAAGAGAAAGAGACAGATGCCAAACTTCCTTTAATCGCAAAATTTCTTGAACTTTAATGTTCTTTCCTCGTCAGTGACATATCCTTGTTGAGGTTGAGTTCGATTACTCTCCTGTCCTGTACGTGTTTTTAAGGTTCTAAAACTCGAATAGCTTTTTTTTATGTTAAAAAGAACTTTGACGTAAATTTTTAGAGATTTTTAATATAAAATGTAACGTAAAGCCGTTATAAAAAATATAAGGTGAAATACTGATCAAAAGTAATTGAACTTGAAAGGTAGAAAAACCGAGAATGATTTGTGCCATTGTCCTTGCAAGGAAACGGTGGTATGATCTTACATTTCAATATGAGTTTTGTTCTATCCATAAAGGCTTGGTACACAATACTATTATGAAGGGTTTAAAATCTAAAGAAAGCCACGAGAAAGAAGGTATTGGTGAATCCATAAGAGTGTGTTTCGGCATCATGTTGTCAGAAATTTTATTTTTATTTCATTTAAAATAATTTCTTTTTATATATTTTAGATCAAAAATAATTTTTAAAAAATAAAAAAACTTAATTTTAATAAATTTCTAAGCAAAAAACACTTTAAATAATCACTATTATTATAATCTCTTATTATTGCTTAGTCAAGGATGAATGACCCTATTGACGAATCTAGCTTGAAAGATATTTTAAATAATTTTGATTATTATTGTAGGTTGTAGCTAGGGGTAGAGATAGGGAGGCCGACATGGTCTCAACCCTTGTAAAAAAATTATTTTTCCAACTCTTTTCTTAACAATATTTATATTTTTAGTTTAAATAATAAAACAACTTATATTCTAATTTTTTTTAATTTAATTTTTTGTTTTTATCTCTACACATATCACTTAATAATTATGACTGTGGTAAAATAAATAAATCAGATTTACCTTTGAAGATATACATCAAATTTATTTATAGATCTCTAATTTTTTAACCAAAAACTTTTATATTTTTATTATGTTTATTTTGTTTTAGTTTCGAAACAGTAATCAAAAGCTAGAAAGATATCTTTGTTATCTATGAATATCCATCAGATTTATCCATCCCGGTAATTCGACATATTGCATTTCAACACATATACGGTGTACCGTCGAAAGAAGTAAATTAAGAAGGTGTAAAATCCCATAACCGTGCTGGAACACCAAAGGAAAAATAATAACGAGGTCCAGTCCAGCATGATAATTTGGAGAAATACAAAATAAATAGACGTAGACAGTACATCTGTACATGCATATTCAAAACGACGCAACGGAACAAATACAAGGTAGAGGTAGAGAGTATACCACAGAGAGTAGAGAGACAGAGGCGTATGACCGAAGTGCACAGAGCTTCAGAGTTCAGACAGGAGTTAGTTAGATTCTTCAGATTCCTTTCAAATCTAAAAAGGGCATGTCCTGACATGACCATTGAGTCATTGACCATCAGCAGCTATCCACGCACGCCAATTACACAGCCAAACCACCCCGCAACTTACTAACCAAACACGCGCGCTCAATCTCCAACATTTTATTTTTTATAATATATTTTTTTATTTTTAAAATGTATTGTAATATACTTTTTTATTTTTAAAATTTATTTTTTATATAACCATTCATAACGATTTAAAAAAATATATAAAATTTTTAAAAATAAATTTCAAGAAAACAGCGTTAAAAACGGAAAAGCAAAGATGCTCGTATAAATATATATTTTGGTGGTCTTCATTACTCCGACTGGCTCCTTCCTTCGGACGTTGCTTCCTCGCGTAGGCAAGCAGACAAGAAAAGCATCACTCATTCACTGTTGATCCATTTTTCTCAAGTTTTGTCTTTATAAATAATACCCTCTGGGAGATTTCATTCCATTGCATTGCTAACTCACTATTGTTATTCTTGTCTCTACATTCTCTCTATTTTCGGAAGCGATCATCTTGCTCTTCATACCTCAGTCAGCTGACGAGTGAGTGAGTTTTATGCTTTTCAATTACTGATTAAGTTTTACTCTTCCTCGCTTCTTGTTTAGTCCTTTTCTCTGGAATTTCATTTTGATCATGTTTTTGGAGAGATGGCTTTTCTTTCTTTTCTTTTTTCTAATGAATTTCGAGTGCCATTTGAATTGCATTGAGCAGTGATGGAGCCTGTTAGCGTGGATATAGACACAACCCAACAGCTCCTTGCTGATCCTCTCCCATTTGCTAGAAGGTGTTTTCTTGATTCCTTCTTCTCCATTGTTTGGTTTCTTAAAGGATGCCTTTAGAAAAGAAAGAAAAAAGAGAGTTTTTTTTGCTCCTTTTTTCTTCGAATAATAAATGGGTTACTGATTATTCTTTTGTTTATGTAGTTTTGTGTTTTCTACACATAGATTCTGTTGTTTTTTTGATGTTTGTCTGCGTTGGGATACCTTTTTTTTTTTCTTTTTTCACAGTTATCAATTGGAGGCTTTGGAGAAGGCGCTAAAGCAGAACACAATTGTCTTTTTGGAGACTGGTTCTGGCAAGACTTTGATTGCGACCATGCTACTGCGCAGTTACGCCCATCTTCTTCGCAAGCCTTCACGTTTTATTGCTGTTTTCCTGGTTCCTGAAGTTTTCCTGGTTCGCCAAGTATGACAGATTAAGCTCCTTTCTCTTCTGCTTATGTGTGTCTATGTTATGTGGGATTTATGCTAATCTATTTACTTAGAAACAGTACAACAATTCAATTTTAAAGTTTCATTTGCCTGCTGCTGAAATTTATAACAATAGGACTCTAAATATTGGAGATGTTAGGAATCGTCAGTGAAGAAGGGGCGTTTTTTTTTGTAACTTTATGAGTTGTATGCAACTTACTTTATTCATCTACTGTGGAGTTCTAAAAATGCAATGTCGTTGCTAAAGCTGAATTTGAAAAAATATATTTGGCAGTTGAACTTTTGCAACGTAATGAAATTTCCCCGACTTTTTTTAGATACCCCAGCAAACACTTCGGGTGTAGCTTAGTCAACTTTTTTTTAAGTTACAAAATGAAACTTGGCGAGTTGATATTGAAGCCAGAGTTCCATCGAAGGTTTTAAAAATAAGAGAATGAATGGAATTTTCTTCACAAGTTTAATGTTGATAATAATTTTGAGGTAGTTGGATATGAATAATGAAAGTAAAATTCAGAAAAGTGATTTTTTTTGTGTCGTCGTTCTTGCTGTCCTCTATGATTGCTAGCAAGCTGGAGTTGTGAGAATGCATACCGACTTGAATGTGGGCATGTACTGGGGAGACATGGGAATTGACTTCTGGCATGCTGCTACATGGAAGCGGGAAATAGACAAACATGAGGTAAGCTGGGTGGAAGCTGCTTCATTGATTATCCGTTTATTTTTTTTATCTCTGTTTTTCTTTGTAATCATTTGCATCTGTTAGCCTCATCTTATGTTTTTAAGTTCCGAGTTTTCACCTGTTTGTACCTCTGTTTCAAAGTCTTATTTAAGAACTTGTGCTCAATCGGCCAGCTATTTTTTTAATATCCAAAAGGGGGAAACATTTTGAACTACAACAATCAAAACATACTTTGAGAGGCCCAAAATAAAGAAAAAAAATAAAACTGTTTTCAATGGTTATTGATTAGCATGCTAGTGGTGCTGGTAGTGGACGTGGTTTGTACTTTCTTTAGTTATAGCATTCAAATGGTGATTTTGGAAGGCTTTTTATATATCATTTCTTGTTTTAGGACTTGATTTTTATATTTTTTTTCAATGCTGTCGCTTTTAAACCTGTGAGATTTGAAGAAATATGATGAAGGTAGCCCTGATCCAGTCTTTAAGATGTATCTGGAGTTTTATCAGGAGTTCTGGTTCTTCTTTGACGATATCAAGTGCTAGCTTTCCTTTGAGGAACTGCATGATATACCATTGATTCGCTGACATAAAATTAATTATCCATCAACGACTTCATTTCAGTTGTTGTCAGTTTGGTACTTGGCCATTTCTCCTCTGTTTTTTTTTTTTAAAAAAAAGTTTTATACACTATGATCCTCTTCCTTTCTGCAGCAATTTTTTTGTAGTTTGCCAATGTTACCAGCATATGGCTTATGCAATGGACAATGACCTTTGGATTAATATGTATAGGTGCTTGTTATGACACATCAAATTTTGCTGAACGGCTTGAGGCAGGGCTATTTCAAACTAGACTTGATAAAGGTGTTGATATTTGATGAATGTCATCATGCCAGGGGCAATCACCCTTATGCATGCATCATGACGGTGAGCTATTTCTCTCCCCTTCAATCTACCTCTTTTATTAAATTTTATTCTGTTGTATCATAATGATTTACCTTTGATTCATAATAACACTAGTTGAAGTGATATTCGTTTTTTCAAAGAAAAGTTTCTGAAAACCCCCCCCCTGTTTTATGAGAAATGAACCCTGCTCAATTAGAGTTTCAAGCATTTTTTTGTTGTCCATGGTGTGAAGATCTGTGTGGATTTGGTAGAAGAAAGTGGCAAGGGTGTCAGATTTGAGAAGAATAACCTGAACTTCTGCAGGTTTTTTCATGGATGAAAGTTAATATTAGATTGATGGATTTCTGCAAATAGATTAAATACATGCAGGCGTTTCTAAGCATCCTATGAATTCTACTATCTGTTGCGAGAACCAAACATACCACCTTTCTTAATTATTGATGAGAAAATTCGACGCTTAAATAAATATGAATAATATGTGGGGTGCCAGTCACAAGGGTGGTTTGGTTGGATACAAAGTTTTGTCGTTAGTTTAAGTCATATATTATTTATTAAACTAATGTGTATTAAGTCACCATTTATGTTTCCTTAGAGCCACAAAAGATGATGCTTGAAGTCAACGTTGTACAGTGAATATTCTGCTAATTTTGAAAGATTGACATTTGCAGGAGTTCTATCATCGTGAGTTAATGTCTGGTCACCATGATCTTCCTAGGATTTTTGGGATGACAGCTTCTCTCATAAAGTCAAAGGGTATGCTTTAGCAATAGATCATATTATTTGCTTAATACTTGCATTTTGCACTATTTCACTTGATATAAGATTTAACCCTTTTTTCTTGCTTTGTGTTAAAGGTGCAAACTCAGAATCATACTACAGGCAGCAGATTTGTGAACTGGAGAATATTATGAATTCAAAGGTTGCTTCTAGCTTCTTGTTAAGAATATTTACCTTGGTTTCTTCCCATTTGCTTGGTCACCATAATACTTATTTACACTAAGGCCATCATGAGTTGTTTGTTATAAAATCCTCAAGGTCCACTTTTCATAAATAATAAAAATGTATCCTGGGTATGGCCAATGAATCTCTTCATTATAAAGGAGTTTTTCATCAGATAATGGTTAATGATTTATTTTGAATGGTCACTGAAACAATTCAGTAGAAAGGAGTAATGCTGTGTATAAGAAAGATGTACTTTTCCTAGGTGCTTTTGTGAATTTGGTGTTCTCTTGTTGCATTGAGGAAAAACACCTAAACGATGCATCATATATTAATTCTCTAACCTTCTTACGATAATCTTTCATTTTTTGTTTTACATTTTCCTACCCATCCATTCATGTACAGGATTTTATTATCAGCACTGATTTCATTTTATTTGGATATTGAATTGATTGTTCACATTACTATTTGAAATTATTATGTATATCATCTCCTTTTGCTTTTGGGTGACTTCTAAACATTTAAACGATCCCACATGGCACATTTCAATTGCACTCAACTAATATCCATAATATTTTCCCTTCCTTGCTCAAAATTTCTTGAAAATTACATCTTGGGTACATGCTGTACAGCTCATTACATGTTACTGGGTTTAGGCAAGCTAGAGGAACCCCATAGCCTACCATTGGATCTAGAAAATCGATGATCTTTGCCCTTTTTTGGGCTCAGGGGAAATATAAGAATACTTATGTAGCTTTAGCTTTTTACCTTGGCAGATATAGAACATCATTTATACATGTTCGGCATATAGACTTAGTTATTGCTAGATTTTTTTATTTAATTGTTATGTTTCAGACCACTCTGTTGTACGTGAATTTGCTTTATTCTTCAATAATTTGTTTATGATAACATTTCTTATATCGAAGGTATACACCTGTGCTAGTGAGACCGTGCTTGCCGAATTTATACCATCCCCAGCCTCAGAATTCTTATTTTATGAGCCCATGAAGATCCCTGACGGTATATATGCTTTCTTGGAAGAAGAATTGGGGAATTTAAAAGCAAAGGTGTGTACTTTCTTTATTACAAGTTTGGAAGGGACGCTGGTGGCTTCTATGATTTTATTGTTAGTCGATTTACTGTTTTTCAGCATGAATTATTGCTCAAGCAATTAGATCTCAGTGAGCTTGCTGCAGAATCTGTACACAATAAAATATCAAAAGTACATTCAACTTTGATGTTTTGTTCAGGGGAACTCGGTGTTTGGTTGGCTTTCCAGGTATTTTCTTAGTCTTTACTCCCTCATGTACCTGCCTGTCATTGCACTGATATCCGTGTAGTTAAAATCATTTAATGTATGTTGATGAAACAGGCTGCACGGTTCTTATCACACCGTGATACTGATAGTGACTTTGTTGCATGGGGTAAAGTAGACGTGTCTGGCAAGACAATTGTTAAGAACTTTTGCTGGGATGCCTCTTTGGTGATTTCTAATTGCTTTTCAGCTGGTACTTTTTCTAACTTGGCAAGAGAATTTGTGGAGATTTTAACTGGTGATTCTTTTCTTACTTTTCTAGTTTTTCTTTTTATTGTATTGAACATCGTCTAGAATGCTGTATTGGTGATAACACTGAGGCTGATGTGGGTGCGGGGCTTATTACTGCAAAAGTTCTCTGCCTTATTAAGACACTTCTTCAGTACAGGTTGGTGCAGAACTGTATATGCATCCTCAATTACCTTCATCAGATATGTTTGACAGAAGATTGGGGACTGTTCTAGTTTCTGAAGTCTGCTGGAAATGTTCTTATTTGCATATAAAAGATCAAAACAAATGAAAAGTTGCACATTGTGGCTCGAGTCTTTTAATGAGTTTATACAAGAGCTTGCTCTGTTCCCATTGATGAGCAGCTCTTAATTGTTCAAACTAAATGCTCATGAGATAATTCGACTGCACTCGGACTATTCATTAAACTGTTGAATGCACACAACATATTTTGAATAAATAAAGCCTCAAATTAATATTTTGGTCATATTTACACCAGCTTGTGTGTTGATGAGTTTCTTTTGTGTATTTAATAACAGGGATTTAAAGGACATAAGATGTATAGTTTTTGTGGAAAGGGTTATTACTGCCGTTGTCCTTGAATCTCTATTGACGGAGTTGCTTCCTAAACATAGCGGCTGGAAGACTAAATACATGACAGGAAATAATTCAGGGTTGCAATCCCAGACACGCCAAATGCAAAATGAAATTGTGGAAGAATTTCGTAAAGGCATGGTATGCAATTTTTCCTCTCTGGATCCAAAATAATATATTCATGATATTGTCCGTGTTGAAGTGAGTAAAATAGCATACTTCCAGGTGAACATCATTGTTGCAACATCAATCCTTGAGGAAGGATTAGATGTACAAAGTTGCAACTTGGTGATTAGATTTGATCCTCCATCCTCAGTCAGCAGTTTCATACAGTCCGGAGGTCGTGCTAGGATGCAGAATTCAGACTACTTATTAATGGTGGAAAGGTAATGTTCCAGTGACTCTTATTGTACATAGTAACAATGAGTACTGTTAGTGAATATGAATAGCTTCTTTTGTTCATTTTACTGAGAATTTATGTTATCATTAGTGTTTGATCTCTTTCACTTGTTTTTGATAACCGTAGAGAGGATTCGACCACACATTCTCGACTAGAGAACTATCTTTCTAGCAGTGAAATAATGAGAAGGGAGTCCCTGCGCCGCTCTGCCACTTCTTGTTCAGCTCCGCAGAGTGAACTCCATGAAGATGAGTTCTATAGTGTTGAAGGCACAGGGGCAGTTGTAACTCTTAGTTCAAGCGTTAGCTTGATTAACTTTTATTGCTCACGTCTTCCTTCTGATGGGTGAGTCATCAGTATTCTTAATTGTGAAGATACAGCTAAGCTAAGCTCTTAATAATTTTATTATATAGCGGTCACAAGCTTGTATTGTACATTGCTTACACGCTCTCTCTCCCCCTTTCTCTTTTTTGGTTGGGAGGGTGGGGTTGTATTTTTTGTAGGTATTTTAAACCAGCTCCTAGATTTATTATAGACAAGGAGAAGGAGACTTGCACACTACATCTTCCAAAAAGCTCTCCTATACCAAATATTTGTGTGCAGGGAAATATTAAAAATCTGAAGCAGAAGGCATATCTTGAAGCTTGCAAGCAACTCCATTTAATTGGGGCTTTAACAGACAATCTTGTTCCTGGTATTGTTGTGGAAGAAGCTGCTGCTCAAGAAGATGGTAAATTCTGTTTGCAACCTTTTTAGTATTGGTTTGGGTGTTTTATACTTTCAAAGCACTATCTACACTTTAAAAAACTCATTTTTCACTTCAATTCTCTTTAAACATTTTAATCTTGTAATTGTTTATTTTATAGGGAATGAACGGTATGACGATGAACAACCCATTTATTTGCCACCTGAGCTGGCCAGTCAAGGTCCACGGAACTTGAAGACAAAGTACTACTGCTACTTAATTGAATTAAATCAGAAATATGATTATGATGTTCCTGTCCATGATATTGTGCTTGTCATGAGGACTGAGCTTGAATCTGATGTCTTAAGTAGCATGGGTTTTGAATTAGAAGTTGAGAGGGGATTATTGGCAGTGAGCTTGAGGTATATTGGAGATATTTATCTTGATCAAGTGCCGGTATGTCATCTAGTTTTCTTCTTTTCTTGTCACGTGTGTAATATGTGATGGAAGATTACGTAATGTATTGTATTTTCCTCATTTCCATTTGTTGTTTGATTGTCAGGTTCTCCTATGTAGGATTTTTCAGATTACGCTTTTTGAAGTTCTTATACATCGTGAAGTGAACAGATTGGAAGAGGTCTTAAAAGGATTGGAGCTAGAGACAGGTGTTGTGATGGACTATTTTCTGCTTCCAGCTATCAGGTCACGCTCGCAACCTTCCATTGACTGGGAACCTATTAGTTCTGTTCTGTTTTCATATAAAAACGAGGACCACTTCAACTGTTCTTCGAAGGGCAATGCCCATGTTGTCCATACCAAAGGCGGTCCAGTTTGCACATGTGTGCTTCAGAATTCCTTGGTCTGCACCCCCCACAATGGTGAAGTCTATTGCATCACTGGTGCTTCTGAGCATTTGAATGGAAGGTCGGTTTTAAAGCTGAGGGATGGAGGTGCAAGCACCTACAAGGAGCACTTTGCAAAGTAGTATTGCTCTTTGATTATTCATCGGTATCATGCTATATATTTTATTTTTGTATCCCTATGTGTGACTTCAAGCTCACACTTGATTGCAGGCATAGCATCCAATTGCGTTTTGATCAAGAACCATTACTTGAAGGGAGACATCTTTTTCCAGTGCAGAATTGCCTTGAAAGATGCAGAACACAAAAGGAGAAAGGTCTGTTTTTTTTTTTTGTGATAACTCGGGGTGTCCGGGCTAGCTTGTGTGCACCACAACTAATCCTCGGGCTCACTGAACATCCTGCAAGTCCAATGAGCATATAAGACACCGCGGGGGTGACAGGTGTACACAAGTGGGGCTTGAACCTTAGTGTGGAAGAAGGGAACAAGTCCCTTCAACCACTAGGCTACAACCCCATGTGTGAAAGGTCTGGTTTTCTTATCTTGTCATGGACCACCTACCCACTTCTTTTAGGACATGAATACTATGATACCACGATAAAAGAATTTCAGCCTTTTTTGTTCGTTTAAAGATTGTAAAATAAACAGAAACATCACTGGTTTAAAATATTTTTCATATAATTTTTATTTTTTTTCTGTCAATACAACACAAAAGCAGGTTAAAATAATGAATTAATTAAACCGGTGTAGTTAAATGGCCCAAATCACAGTACTTTGGCCTGGTCTAGCGGAGAACCTTTCAAGATCTGCCCCTCTCTCTCCATCTCCAGTTTTTTATGCTACGAAATAAATCAAGAGGAAATTGGGTTGCCAGTTTAGGCCATCTGGATATGGAATCCAGACCCTTTTATTTTATTTTATTTCTTACAATATGTGCGATAATTATACTGTATTTACATTATTAATGATATTTGCTTTTGGGCATGACAGAATCGAAGAATGCACGTGTAGATTTGCCTCCTGAACTTTGTGACATAATTTTATCTCCAGTATCAATCAGCACTCTTTATTCTTATACATTTATCCCATCAATAATGCATCGATTAGAGTCCCTGCTTATTGCTGTCAACTTAAAGAAGATGATTTCGGATCATTGCATGCAAAATGTTGATATTCCAGCCATGAAGGTAATTTATTCCGACTCTAATTATGCGAAATGTTTTGTTCTTTTGGACTTGTACTGACCAAACTTTATTAAATGGTAGGTTTTGGAAGCAATTACCACAAAGAAGTGCCAAGAGAAATTTCATTTGGAATCCTTAGAAACTCTCGGAGATTCTTTTCTTAAATATGCTGCAAGCCAGCAGCTATTTAAACTTTATCAAAATCATCATGAGGGCCTTCTTAGTAAGAAGAAGGAAAAAATTATTTCTAATGCTGCACTCTGTAGACGTGGATGTGACCGCAAACTTCCGGTAGTCTTTCCTTTTGAGAAAAAAAAGTTTCAAATGATTTTACCTGACCAACAGAAATATCCAGCACTGAGAAAAAAATTTAATGGTTCATTTGATTAATCTTCCCTCATTTTATTGAATTATAGGGGTTTATCCGCAATGAAGTTTTTGATCCAAAACTCTGGATGGTTCCTGGTGACAAGTGTGGAAGTGATTTGTTAAGTGAGGAGCTGCTTTCTGAAAGCAGAAAAATTTACGTCAGGGGAAGAAGAAAGGTGGGAAGTAAGAGAGTTGCTGATGTTGTCGAGGCACTCATTGGGGCATACCTTAGTACAGGTGGTGAAGTACTTGCCTTATTTTTCATGGATTGGATTGGTATAAAGGTGGATTTCATGATTGTACCGAACGAGAGGCACTTCCAATTGCAGGCAGAGAAGTTTGTTGATGTTCGCTACTTTGAGTCACTGTTAAACTATTCATTTCGTGACCCTTCTCTGTTAGTAGAGGCATTGACCCATGGTTCTTACATGCTTCCTGAGATCCCAAGTTGTTATCAGGTAATTTTATCCATAATTATGATAACATTTATGCTGTTTATGAAAATATGATGATATAACACTGCAACGTGCACACAGATATTTTCTCTTTTTGAAGACTGCTTTAGTTTCTGTGATCCTTTTTGTAAATGCTGTTTTTTGGTGATCTTCACTTCAACGTGTTTAACTGCTGTTCAGCGACTGGAATTTCTTGGAGACGCTGTGCTAGATTATCTCATCACGATGCATTTGTACAAGGAATATCCCGGGATGTCACCAGGACTGTTAACTGAGGTCTGCTTCTGTAAACAATGACTGTTATGCACAAGCAGCTGTTAAGGGAGGCTTGCACGAACACATTCTTTATACCTCACAAGACCTTCACAAGCATATAGTCGAAACTGTTGAAATTTTTCAGAAATCTTCTTTAGGATCAACATTCGGATGGGAATCTGAGACATCTTTCCCCAAGGTTAGTACCAAACACATTAAAGTGAAATATGCTTGCTGCAAAGTTCTTTGGTTTTGCAGTGTTATTTGATTTAACAGCAATTGTTTTTGCCTCTCTATTTATTCTTGTTTTTGCTATCATTTTATGTTGAAGTTAGCTAAATTGTCAATTATATTATTCATGCACTCATTTTAGCTCCTTGGTGCCCATGAGTTACTGATCAGTTTATGCCAACATCATCTTGACTTGTTAATGAGTGAAATCCAGGAAGGTGCCTGACATGGAAGAACCCCACCTTCCTGCGTTTGCATACTTTGTCCAATCGTGTAACATGCAATTGATTATTTATGTACAGTCAGAATTCAGCATTATTACTGTATTGAAAAATGAAAAAGCAAACTAGCAGATAACAAATTCAAATTCTAATGTCATTTTATACTTGTATGGTTCCTAATCCTAACAGGTACTTGGAGATGTTATAGAGTCTCTAGCAGGGGCTATTCTTGTAGATTCAGGATACAACAAGGAGATAGTCTTTCAAAGTATAAGACCACTTTTAGAGCCTTTAATTACGCCTGAGACAGTAAAACTCCATCCTGCAAGAGAATTGAACGAATTAATTCAAAAGCAACATTTTGACTACAAGAAATCCGTTGTTTCCAACGGCAGGAATGCTTCCATTGAAATAGTGGTTGGGGCTAATGGTGTGATATTCAAACACACAGCCACAGCTGCAGATAAGAAGACAGCCAAAAAATTAGCTTCTAAAGAAGTCTTGAAGTCCCTGAAGGAAAGTAATTTTGCCTCTAGTAGTACCCCAAGCAAAATTGATTAAACCATCTCTCATTGGGAATTTTGAGTTTGCATCAAGTTGGTTGTCTGCTCTGGTAGAGGTGTGTGACTATATAGTAGTTCGTATATTTTATGTTAGGAAAAGTGTATTCATGTAGAAATTTATACATAAGAGCCTTACAAACAGTTTGACAAGTGATGTATGATGCGTTCACTCGCCATTCAAGTAACTTACAGAAAGATTGCATTAATGCTATTTCTATTTGAAGATATTTTGAAATTTCGGTATTTGGAGAGACAAATAACGTATGTCGTCTCCAAAGTGATGGTAGTTACCAGAAGCAATTGTGTCGTGCTTTGGAAGATGCATCGGCGTTGGATTTGTGTGCATGTTTCTTGTATTTGCTTTAGGTGAACCGTGACCAATCTTTCGTGAGATTTCATGCCTTGTACTAATGAAAGGAAAAGGAAACTTATCAGCAAACTAAAGCAATCTTCGAAAGGAGAAAATATAACCTTGAAAGACTTTGTTGAAAGCAAACTTATCATTGATCTTATAATTGAAAATATTGCACCCTAATAAATTGGCTTTCTCAAAAATTTGAAGAGGCTAGCAAGCATTGCCAGAAACAAAACTGCAATTATTGAGATGGTCTAACTCTTATCTCTTTATTTCCACTTACATGCCTCCATAAATGTCAGCAAAAGAGGTCCTATGGGGATTCCTTGCATTTTTCAGCAATCAATATCCTTAATGCGGTGTGTATCAATTCCTTGTAAGCTTCTGGATTATTTGAGTGGTCATCAATCTCTGCCTGAAAACAGGAAATGAAATTCAGCACCATAAGTTGCATCCTGAAGGGAAAGTATTCGGAGTCTAAGTAAATTCCAGAATAGGTTTTTCTTTGGTGCAGTGTGCAGCTGATTGAGTCTAAACCATCTTTTTCAATAGCTTCTGGCTATTGTCTATTATCTCTTATTCTAGGCTCAAGGAATTCAATGTCAAAACTCTTTTCAGGAAACCTTAAAGCATTGCTGGAGTTTCTTTAATGAGTTAACTTCAAGATCATCGTTCAAACAGCTCATTTGAACATACCTTGCGAACTGCTTTTATAGCAACCAAAAGCTTTTCTCCAATTAGCTCATACATGACTGTCTTTTTTAAGAACTTTCGAAGACTCAGAAAGTGATCGAGGCAATCCTGGAACATTTTCAAGCGTAGAAGGGTCTAAATCTGTGCCAAAACTTACAAAACAATATCAAGATGTTAGCATACAACTTAATTTTAAGAGCCGGGAAAACAATGAAACTCTGACCTGCTAACCAAAAGGAGAATCAAATACCCAGAACACAACATGCTGCAGGCAAGATTGAGATTTTATTAAAGATGAAGTAATGTTACCGACAGGTTCAGGAAGAGGAAGATGCTTTCTAAGACCATCATGCCAGCGGAAATTATAGCAGCCAGAGCCAAGTATGGAGTTGCTCACGAGACCACGCTCAATTCCAGGTAGGCAAGCAGTGCTTATAGCAAGCTTCCTTGTTTTCTCTACCCCAGCAAACATGTGGGGGGAATAGTCGATCATAACTAAAGAGAATAAGAGTTAGCTGGCCAGGGATGCAGTAAAGAGAATTTATAGAAAGTAAATTTTCAGAAGGGATGCATCATGCATAGCTGCACACACCATCTAAGATGAAATTTCTACCGACAATCACTAGCACTCATCTACTTAATTCAGTGAAATTCTTATAAAATATTATTCAAATAAAGGTCTGAAACTGCATTCCCAGTAAATAAACTTCTATGCAAAATTCTTGAGTTAGTCAACACTTTAGACAGGACTACAAGGCACAAATGCCAGCAAACAATTTCTCATAATAGTGCTTTTTCCATAAAGCAAATGTGAAAAACAGAAAAGGTAAATGTTAGCAAGAACTGGAAAATGATAGGAAAGTATCGCAACCTGTATGGAATTGGTGCCGTGAAGGCCAAAATTGAAGGAAGATGAGGCACAACCAAATCCATTTACTTGTGCAAAACTAGCTGTCGAGTCTGCACAAATTCCTTGACAAGTATTGACAACACTATCCAACCTCTAAACCAAATAGTTTTTTTGGTTCTCTAACACATGGTAATCAGTTTCAGATGTGAAAAAATTGGAGTCCGTCACATAACATGGTGGTAATGGGTAATCAAACAAAGAACAACAACAAAAATAATAATAATAAAAAAGATACAGTTTAGAAATGCCCTGTCTGCTCTGCTAAAGCTCTGGGACCGTGACCTCACAGCACCACCACCACACAACTTTTGACATTAACACAAGGCCCGGCTCATTTGTTTATGGCTTTCGAATTTGTACAGTACTTCCGGTGAAAACTTCAACTGTTTAACCAATGCAGACACCACCCTAGCAGTTAAGTAACTCTCCCTCCCGCTACTCTGTACATCGTGATACCAGTAACATAAATACAGAGAAAATAAAATCCCCAAACAAAAGCAATAATGGAGTTCGAATATCATATAGCATTGATTCCATTACACAACGTGATCGGTCTCCTTGCTTTCCTGCTCATCCATGGTATCGCATAATTTTGCACCCCTTGTTTCTGGCAACAAACACAGCAAAACTCCAGAAATTACCATCACAATCCCGAACACTCCATATGGAAATTACTCTGTACATCGTGATACCAATAACATAAATACAGAGAAAATAAAATCACCAAACAAAAGCAATAATGGAGTTCGAATATCATATAGCATTGATTCCATTACACAACGTGATCGGTCTCCTTGCTTTCCTGCTCATCCATGGTATCACATAATTTTGCACCCCTTGTTTCTGGCAACAAACACAGCAAAACTCCAGAAATTACCATCACAATCCCGAACACTCCATATGGAAAAAATCTTGCCTTTCTCCTTCATATATCAACATAGGACTGAACACAGAACCAAACATGTGGGATTGCCTTTACAGTGATGTAGCCAAATTCCTAACTGTAGTAGGAAATAGCTCTACCGTGAATCCAGATAAAAAATCACTGATGAGCACTGATAAATATGCAGTGCTATTGCTGGTACAATGCAATGTTGGGAAAGCATCAGTGAAAACACTGATAAAGACTTGTTGTAAATCAAACATGTAAGCTAATGAGACGAGGACTGTTTGAAAAAATTGGGCACACCCAAATAAATTCACCTATGCTGTTTTCTATAATGTCATCGACTTTGAGATCAGAATTGTGATTATTAGTTTCACGCTTGGGCGGGGCAGAGTCTGGTTTTGGAGTTGAATCTGCCATGTTGTATGTGGTCTTAATTTGAGGTTGTGAATTGAGAGCTTGAAGAGACTCTGTTATAGTACTGCATTTAATCTGGTATAGTGACAATTTTCTTGACAGGTTTCGTAACATAAAATTTACAATATTTCGTTGAAAGATGCTCTTCAGCTTTTAACTTCAAAATCCATGCCTCTCACTCTGTTCAAACTGCGACCTGACAAACCAGAGGGCCATAATTTATTTATTTATTCGAAGAAAGAAAAGGAGTTCTTTTACTTCGCTGCTTCCTTTGAAATTTTAAAACTAGGAGTTTGTAGTTTTAATACCTTAAGAATACAAGACATGCACCTCCATGATATCTGTTTAGAAAAAAGTAAATTTATCCGATCATGTATAACTAATACGAAAAAAAAAAATTAATTACAGTATTACATTATGAAGAATTAAAAAGATACATTGAAAATCTAACTAAATACTAACATAATTGTTAAAAAAAAAAAGAATTAAAAAATATGATGAAATCACTGCAGTAATGGAATCATTTTGAAAGTGTAACGATTATATTGTTATTTTCAAATAAAATCAACTAGCTTGTATCTAGTCCTTTTCATATAATCAAGATGGTTATTATAAAATTCACTTGGACAAATTAGGCTTTTTATATTTTTTTGACACAATAAAATTATTTAATTATCTCTAAAAAAAAATATTAAACTTTAGGGGTGAGAGAGTTTAGGAGTCGCTACTGATATTCGGACGACGAATATGATGTTGTCCGGTGGCCGTGGAGTAAGAAACTTTTGGGGTGGTTTACACATCGGCGTTCGAATCATAGACAAGTTTTTCCGGTGTTGAAGTCATGCCTCTACTTCCTGAAGAGTCGACAGATGCGGAACTAGCTGAAGAGGACCTGGAGATTACTACTTCAAGGGCCAGTGGGAGAGGAGGGCAGAATGTAAACAAGGTTGAAACTGCGATCAGGATAATTCATACCCCACTAGTGTAACCGTTCGCTGCACGGGTATGATTGTGCCCTGAATTTTTCGTCGCCTCTCAGTCGTGAAAATGGAAATTTATTTTCTTCTCGAAAAACACGATTCGTTCTTTATTAAAAAAAGGAAAAAAAAAACATCAAGACTCACACATGGTCGATTCTCAATTATATATATGTTGAAGTTTTTTAAAAAAAATAATGCATATATAGTTTTTTTTAATGTACGGGAAAGGCAGAGAACGACGTCGGAGGATATTCACTGGTAATCAAACTTGTAGGCTTTAATTTAACGACAAATAAAATAATTAGACAGGCACCCAAAAAAATTAATTAGACGGTGTCGCTTTGGCACTGAAAGACCGAAAGGAACTGGTTAGAAAGAAGCTCCTCCGTCGACAAAGAAACAAACAAGCACCGAGAGAGGTCTCACCCGCGGTGAGAGCATGATGCACACGTTAGCAGCATCCCAGCTGAAGAATGAATGTAATGCTGCCTTGAAAGTAGAAATGCTCAGTCAAATCAAACAATTTTATTGGTTAAGTATTGTTGCTCTTTCATTTTTTTATTCATACGCAAATCACAGTGTAAGGTCTGCTGCTGCTGCTTCTTCTTGATTTCTAGTTGAAAGAAGGATGAGAATAGTGGAGATGGGTGGGGCTCAACTGCTCAAGAGTTGTTCAACATGTAAGGAGCTGCTAAAGATGACCACACCAGGAAAGCGGATTTGAAAGCTCTAGCTGCCCTCTCACAGCCAGGTTAGATTTAAATGTTTGCATTCATCATTTTGTACTTTATATTCCTTTATTAATGGATTTTAGATGTGGATGAATAGGTCTTCTGTGTACTTTTGATTCAACGTCGTAGCTTGCCAATCGTAAACGCAACTAATTTTCTGTGATTCCAGTTCTCCTGGATAGGAGGATGTGTTGAATTCTCATTAATATCAAATCAGTGATGCTTTTCTCTAGCAATATAATACCTTGATTTACCAATCCATTATTGAAATGATGTACAAAAGCAGGCTGAGCACACAAAATGGAGTTCGTGTTTCCAATACAAGACATGTTTAGAACAATAAAGAATAATGCATGTCTAGATCCATTAGATTTTTCTAATTTCAACTCCTGGTGCTTTGGGTATTTAGGTTCTTTAGGCGTGATGTGATGTGATGGGCTCGATTTACATATTTGAGTATTCAACCTATGGCAACATCCATAAATGTTCATGACAACACAATTGCTGCCAAGAGTTGCTGGAACTTGGTATTTCCGTTTTGAAACTGCAGATGAAGCTGTCAGAGCTTTACACCATGCAGGGGCAATCTCGGTGATTTTGTCCATCCCAGACTCCTCTGATGAAGCAGAAATTGAGACATGTAAGGCTAGCTTGCTGAAGAGATTTCAGGATCTGAGATATGATAATTCGTCTTATAAGTAATCGATTCAGGGCATAACCTTTTCCAATGCAGGCTTGAAGTACAGTCAGGTCAAAAAGTCATCTGACATCTTGGAGAGATTAGGCCTCACAAGTAATGAAAATACAGTGCATCTCTGTTGAATGTTTTTAATGCTATGAATCGTAGGGGATTGTATACCATGAGCTCGTGGAGTGGATTTGTAATAGTTGTCCTGCGCAGTTATAATTGTGCTCGTAAGGCTGTGTTTACATTGAGTAGCTGAGTTTGTGACCCGGATGGTTTGCCAAGCAAGTAGTTAGCACTCAGCACACGTCCACCAATTTTTGTGTGTTGACTGTTCCATCATCATCTATGTGCTCGCCTGAAATGGATGTGTTTGTTGGTGCTGGAGTGGATGGGTGGATGTGGACTGCTGCTCAGTTGGACCTTGATTCTATGGAGAGTTTATTGAAGATACTTCAAACAATTTCGGCTATTTGAATGGTAAAATGGAAATAATGTTATGCTAGCCTTGTTCTTTATCTATTAACTGTGTAGTTCGTGTTTCTTTGCAAGCTTACACAGCAAAATTGTTTCTTGCAAACTACCGTTTGTTGTATGAAATATTTTCGTTCTTTTTTATAATGGTGTATGTATGACTCTGATTCAAGAAAGTTCAATTTATCATCTTACCTACCCTTGGATTTTAGATCCTGGGTCAATGTTTTCTCAAATCCCATACCAAGTGTTGTAATGAATCAAATGAAATAATCCCATAATTTTTTCAAAACTAACAGCAGATCATGTGCGAAGAAGTACATCAAAATTAACCGGTTGACTGCTATCCTCGCCCATGTTCATGACTTTTCCTTTACAAGATCGGTTGCTATGTAACTTAAAATAGTTGTTTGGCCTTGACATGAGCACTCTATAAATTCAAACAAATAGAATTAATTTCTATTTCCTGGATTTGAGCTCTTAATACCAGTTGAGATTCAAACATATGTTGGTTTATGGAGCTCTATTTCAAAATTTTAGCTCCATGAAGATGATTTTAAAAGCAAAAACTAACGTTTCGTGCTGGTATGATTATACAGGTGAATCACAAATTCTCCATGAAGATGACTTCAGTGTGAAAGTTCCAGGAGTGGACTATGCTTCATTGTGGCACTGATTGTAGTCCTCAACGAGGAAGACATGGTTTGATTGTCTCTTGTGAAGTCATTTCTTACCTGTACATCATCATACACATCCATCGTAAGTGGCCAAGTGGTTTTTTTAGTTTCTAATGCTTGTGATTCATGTTTGTTCGCTATATTCCTTGTTTAGACGCAACACCACCGTGATTTAAATACGTTGTTATGTGATTCTAATTTTTGTATAATGCATATGTGATTGTATTTATTTATGATTTGATTTCTACTAGGACTCTTCGCAAGAGAGAATCTGATGCCAGTTCAATATACAAAATTACAACCTAAACTTTCAGAGAAGCTGCTGTTGGATTGTAAGGACATACTACGAGTATGAAGAATACATGTAACAATACAAGCACCTCGACTAGAAAAACACCGGAAAGGGGGGCGGCTATTACTATTACTTGTTTCTAACCATACTATAGATGTTTGTTGACAAGGCAATCGTGCTTGTTGCCACAGCTAGAATTATCATCACTGCTGCCACGATCTTATCTCGTGACGTTGATATACTGTGAACATCCCTGTAATTCATGAGAAGACAAGCAGAACTGTCAAATTTATACTGCAAAATATCAATTTCGGAAGGACAGGGGAGTACCTTAACACGATAGCACCTGGGAAGATGAAGGCAAGACACACTGCTGAGGTTGATCCCATGAACTGAAAGAAGTACCATATATTTGGGATTGCAATTGCTGCCAGGTAAGCGAAAACTAGTAGTGCAAGAGTGAGGGACACGAATCTGATGGAATCTGTCGCTAAAAGAGGCCTCATAGGGAAAAGAAGTTCATCAATGTTTGCCCTCAATGAGAAGTTCAGGAGGGGAAACGCCAGCATGAGGTGAAAGGCGTAGCTAAGTCTGACAGTGTCATTGAGGAATGCACCGATTGCAGTATCAGAACTCTGGTCAAAATTTACAAGTATGTCGGCCACGATTGATTCCCCAAACAAAAGATACCCAAAAATGCCTGTGGTGAAGTAGATGCCAGCACAAAGCAAGAGGGAAATCTTGACTGCTGAAACCATATCAGAAGGTTTCCCGAGCTCGAAACTTATTGGATGAACTGCACACATTCAACGAAGGAACTTGAGAGAAAGAATAAGCAAACAATGCCATGATATATAGTCTTTGACTATATAAATTAAGATACCAAAAAGCATTCTCACCATTAAAATGAAATGTGAAGGCTGTCACAATCACGGGAGCTGCAGTGAAAAGGTCGAAGAAGGAAGTCTTGTTATCCAGATGGGGCAGCAATCTCGGACTTTTGGTTTTCCCTTCAATGAGTGCATAGATTGCCATCACTGAACATATGCCAACAAACACTACTGCGAGGAGGACTGATATAGCTGAACTGAACCTCAATGATTCTGGAAAAACAGGCCAAACAAAGTGAACAAGCGTTATCCACGACTTCTGCTGGTAGCAATTCCCAAAATCCAGCAGTTATATTGCCAGTTTCTTTTTAAAGAAAAATTCTTCTTAAAAGTAAATTGAAAATTTTCTAGGAGAAAAAGATAAGCATGTGGGTAGAACCGTAGAAGCAAGAAACATCACGGACTCCACCGCAAGGAAGATCAAAAGGGAGAGGGAAAAAAAATCACTAGGCGAGCTAGCCTAACAGATAATCTACCATCAAGAAAAGGGCATCCTAAAAATTTATCCATTGAAAAACAAATCAGATCAGGTAGAATCTTCACTTCTCTCTCTTTTCAGAAAAGGAAAAAACATCTATTGCCTTGCTTTCATGTGTCCTTTTGTTTGTCAGCTCCTGTCTGCCACGGTAAGCTCTGAAAGATTTTCCTGAGCATTAAACGATCAATATCTTCCTTGGATTCTCTATTCTATCTACCAACAATTTTTCCAGCTCAACTTAATGCAATCCTGTTCTCTCATCAATCCTGTAATCATGAAAGAATTTCAGACAAATGACCAAGGACCTTGTTCTGCATCTTCTGCTTCCATTAACAAGTTTCAAAATCGAAGATAAAAACTCCTAATTCTAAACGCAGCTTCGCATCTCCATATACCCTCTTATAGAAACTGTCCATGACCTTTAACTGTGGATCTCCACCCAAAGCATATTCATAGCAGGAATTAGCCATCTTTGAGCCTCAGAAGGCATATCGCACCATCCTCCCCTTCTTCTCTACAGATTCAAGAAACATCAATTTCAATCCATTTTCTAGTGGGCATTCTCTTGGAACCATCAGCCCACCATGTTTCTCAGCTTTCCAGTCACTCTCCTTAACTTCAGAGTCTGTAAAAGATCCCTTTCCAGTCTTTTTGGGACACTGAGCATTGTCACACTATTCTCATCATGATCCTCTAATAAACTAATTTTTCTCCAGATGTTCATTCATAATAATGGTGAAATTAAAACTTGAACAGCGTGGATTTAAGATAACTATGTCTGGAATATATCATCAATGCTCTATATGGCTTGGAACAAGAATGAATAAAAATTAAAAGAAAACTGAAAATTAAACTTACCTACACGCCTGAACAAAACCAGAGGAAGCACAACAAGGATAACAACGAAGAGGAGCGCAAAAGCACGGGAATTCCACCAGTGAATTCCAAACCATTCTTGCAACACGCCCAAGTGCATTGACCCATCATGCACATTCCCTGACAGTACATCCCCTGACATAAAAGGGCAGTTAAATTTCATGAACTGATTGAAGGACTGTTCATTCTTCAAATTCAAGTGCAGAAAGCCTAATTAACAGGGTTGATAAACAAATCCCCCAGCGTTGATCACTTCCCTAATTAAAAAAGACATAAAATCCTACAACCAAGTTCCTCGCACGCACGCGCATACATACACTTACCAATGATAATCAAATAAACGATCAAGCACCCAAGATTAGTGATCATGACACATATTTGTACAGTCACGGATCCTACCCTCCCAAAAGCCTCCCTCATGACACCAGCATATGTTGTTGACTCTCCAGAGAGTGTATACCTCAACAAGAACTCCACAGAAATATCCACAAGCCATGCAATGATCATAATCAACACTAAAGCAGGTATTACACCTAGCACCTTAAGTGTGGCAGGTATTGACATAATTCCTGCACCTATTATACTAGTTGACACGTTGAACACTGCTCCGTGTACCGATGCACGCTTCTCCTCCTGCTTCCTTTCCGGCAGAAGCGGAGCATGTATTCCAGTGGCAGGCGACATTCCGGGAGGGAATTTACCGGCTAGAAGGATGTTTTTTTAATAAGTTGTCTTGTTGTTCATAATCAAGTTTAAAACGTGAATATTAAAGGCAAGCTGTGAATAATGTGATGGTTAAATGACCAAAGTGGGGTTGATAGAGGTGGAATATGATTGGTTAGAGTTGGTTAAGATAAGGGTAAGATTGGGATGTGACATGGACATTGGCGCGGAGTTTCTGAGCAGAATAGGACAGGTTGGAATGTGGGGCCATATGATGGGGGAGGATGATCAATGTGGACACAAAACGTGTCAAGATTTAAGTGAATCTGGACCCTAAAACAGGCCATGTGCTTTGGTCCAACGGTAGTGTTTTCCTGTGATACTGCTTTTAGGTCACCTCTCTTGCCTGGCATGCTAAGCTAATAATGCCTTGATACTCTCTCGGGTACAAAGACTAGTCAACGATATTGTCTGAGCTTCTCTGTTTGTTTGTCTAATCCCAAATCAAAACATTTTTTAAAATTAAATTAAATGACAATCTGCTTGAAACGGAGAATGTCTATATAATGTCATGATGAATGCAATCCAACGTGGTGATTTTGTGAGTTTTGAAATATATTAAAATAATATTTTTTAATTTATTTTTAATATTATTATATCAAAATAATTAAAAATTATTTAAAAAAATCAATTTTTTTTAAATATAGTATAATAGCAAAAACAAACAAATCCTATAAAAAAGCAAGTACTGCATCTATTTTACTTTATATAAAAAAAGATGATTTTTATAGATGTAATCATATTTGACTGCAGTGCTTGGGGCCTTGGAGTTCTGGTATCGATCCTAGAGGTTTCAAGACATTGTAGATAAGACTAGACACGTTGCCCTGCGGGTATAACAATAATTTTTTCAATATAAAAATAGCCATGAAAAAAAATTAAGTTCAAAATTATTGGTTAAAATGGTAATTTAAATAATACAAAAAAACAAAACACAATAATAGTAAATAAATTAACTAAAAAACAGTGGGAAAAGGATTAAAAAAAACCATATCCAAACCTATCTAGATTATCAAAAAACTCGATGCTAACATAACTAAAAAAACTAAAATAAAAGAGTCAAACTTCAAATAAAAAAAGAAATCATCATCTTTAAAAAAGATAGAAAAAAACAAATCAATTCCAGACAAACCTTCTAAGCCTTATTTAATCTAAAAAACCTGCAATTTGTTGGATCATGGGCCCAAGTTTAATTAAAAAGCTTAGATATCATTCAATGTAAATTTGAATGATGGAATCGTTGAAAAAACTACTAATAAAAAGATTTGCAAAAAAAAAGGAGCACAAAAAAAAATGGGCTTGAAATATAACAAGAAAAAACTAAATAAAGATGAAATTTGAAAAAAAAAACATTATCCCAAAAAAAGGGAGAAGATGATTAGGATTAAATTTGAAATCAAGGGATGCAATTAAGAAAAAAAATAAATACAAAACCATGCAAAAAAAAAAAAAGCAATTATAAAAATTATGACTAAATTTGACATAAAAATAAAAAAATATTCAGGAATGAAATTATTAAAACCCAATCCATCAACAAAATGATTTTAAAATATCAACTAAAAGAAACATGATCAAATTTGACATGAAATTAAATGAAAATAAATTTATGGGGTGAAATTATAAAAAAAATTCAAAACAAAACAAATAGCAATTCAAAGAAAAAGCACCAAGTTTGAAAACAAATTTAAAAAATCAAATAACTAGGGATGAAATCAAAAACAAAATTCAATTATAAACAACCAATGCAAATAAAAAAGAAATGCAAACAAGAGAAGAGAGATTGAATAAAAAGAAAAAAAAACAATTGAAGGGCTTATTTGATTTTCTACATAGCCTACACGCAAATACGAAAGAAAAAGAAGAAAAAAAAAAGAAAAAATAAAGAACCATTTCCAGTCAAAACGCGTTGAACCATCTTATATGCACCATCAAAGGAAAAAGAAGAAGATTTCGAGACGAATGCAATGATGCCACGAAAGAGCCAATACAACCACCAAGGTCAGCCACACGCGAAGCTCGAAGTCGGCAAAGTGGCTAACACATTGGTAGGTGCTTTAAACATGTCAACAATTTTTTTATTCTTTTTAATTGCTCAATATTGAAAATACCTCTAAGACCAGTTAACAATCACAAAGAAACCATGAGGAAATTACTACAAGCCCTGGAATGCAAGGCTACAAAAAATAGAATGGCATGGGTAATGTTGCAATTTTATTATTCGACTAAACATAAAAATACAAAAATATTTTTATTCAAAAAGCATTGAATTATTTGATTTTAGGGTCACATTCATTATTTTACTAGCTAATAAGATAACCTCACTCAATTCCCAAAAAAAATATTCATGACATGTGAAAAATACCATTCTTCTCTGGATTAAAAGTAAAAAAAAAAAAATTGACCAAGAAACAATATACTAATTACATTATTAAAATGAATAATAAAATATATCTCGGAGGACGGAATATCACCATCAACTTTAGCTTTTTAGCTTTTTGTTAATGTTAAAGGATTTCCATGAGATATCGATCCTAATTTTTTGTGGGATTCCACGGGAGTAAAATACAAGAAACATAAAAAAGATAAAGGTCAATAGAGTCTAGGATCAAAGCTGAGAAAAATGTAATTATACTATTTGATCTAACAGAGGTTTGTATGTATCTATCCAGGTCCCATTATATCGAAACAAGTTAATTTTTTTAAAAGCTTTGAACTTTTTTACAGAGGAAGAACAGAGAGTCTCCATGTAAATATTTTAAACTATATATGTAAATAATATCAAGGTGAATTTTACTAATCTAGTAACTCGTGTATTTTCTCTCGTCTAGTTAATATTACTTATTTATTTATTCCCCTCATAATAGCTAATCTTGTTTCTCACATTTGTTTCTTTGTTTAAACTTTTGTATTAAGATATGTGAAAAAAATTTGACTAAAAGTTATTTTTAAACAATAAAACTATCTGTAAAAAAATTATATAACCAGCCCGACATGCCATGATAATATATATATATATATATATAATATATAATTAATTTAATTTCATTATTGTCTTAAAAAAATGTTTTTAAAATACATATCATTTAAAGTGTTTTTTTTTTAAATAAATACTCTACAATGTATCATTTTTCTTGTAATTTTATTGGTAACATGGTCACCAATACAATATTTTTTAAATAAATACCTTTACAGTGATTTTTTATTGAATCAATATTAATCAAGTATTTTTTTCTGATTTTAAGAGTGAATTAAAAAAAAAAACATTTACTAGAGCATCAATCTTGATATAAGTGATTTGTTCGAAGAGGTCTACGAGTTATTTTGTATAATAATAATAGTTATTTTTTTAAAATAATTTTAGTTTAAAAATATATTAAAATAATATTTTTTAAATTTTAAATTATTTTTAATATTAACACATCAAAATAATTAAATATATATATATATAAAAATAATTTTTCTTTTTAAATCAAAATTTACCACATAATATTTAAACCTGTTTCTCAAACAAATACTTAATCTAGGTACTTGACACTCCCTTTCCACTAAATAAAAAAGTTATATTGGGATTTTAATGGAAATTTAGGTCAATATAGAAATATCGAAACTATAAGGCCTGAAGTGAAACATTTAGAAATCAAGGAGTGAATATGCTATCATAAGTCATAACATATAGAAATCAAAAGGAGTGAATATGCTATCATTTTTTCTCTTTCCTCTTCTCGACAAATATCATTTATCATCATCGTACTCTATTTACTTTGACGATTTTTTTCTTTTCTTTTCGTAATTGTCAAGTCTCCATTTCGATTGACATTTTCCTCACCGTCCACCAAAAAGAAAAAAAAAAAACCCAATACAAAAGAAAAGCGAGAGAGAGAGGTCGCTGAGGAAGTCGAAAAATGGATTTGGTAGCGAAAGGAGACGATCTCGAGAAGAAAGCAGAAAAGAAATTGAACGGTTGGGGTATTTTCGGTTCCAAATATGAAGACGCCGCCGATCTCTTCGACAAAGCTGCCAACAATTTTAAGCTCGCTAAATCCTGTATCCTTTCTATCCCCCTTTTCTCTCTTTTTACATAATAATAAGTGTTAAATTAAATAACTTCTTTTTATTTCTTTAGGATCTCGTTACAACAACTCAGTTTATGATTTATTATTATTATGATTTTTTTTTGGCATTTTGGTTAGCAATGGATATGAATTTGCATTTTTTAGGGTTTTGATTGGATTGCAGTCCAAGTTTATCAATTAAATTGTCACTTAATAAGCATATGAAGTTGGGTGATATCCTCATTTGCGGCAGGCCTGTACGATTGGTTGCTCATTTTTTCTGGCAATTGTGTTTCAGGGGAAAAAGCTGGATCAACGTATGTCAAGCTGGCACAGTGTCATTTGAAGGTGCCTCTTTTTCTGTGATTGAATTAAGCACATTTTATTATATATCACTTTTTTTAAGACATTACTGTTATCTTATGTTTTGTAGTTGGAAAGCAAACATGAAGCTGCCTCAGCATATGTTGATGCTGCTCATTGTTATAAGAAAACATCCACTAGTGGTATGCACCAGTGCTTGCTCTCCGACACAATCATTTAAGTTGATACATGAATCTATTGCAAATACAATTTATGTTAGTGTTGGTTTGTTGGTAGTGTGCCTTTGTTATTTGTGCTTGTCATGGGTTCGTGCATGCAACTGTAAGGATATTAATACTGCTTATTGATCTGTGAAATGAAAAGGGGTTGTAATGTGATGGTCATATCTGTCTTCCCCCAATTTTGTGTTCCCTGTCCATTTTGTCTCATATTTTGGAACTTCTCCTTGCGCAGAGGCAATTTCATGCTTAGTTCAGGCTGTAGACATGTTCTGTGATATAGGAAGGATCAGTATGGCTGCAAGATATCTAAAGGTATACTCTTTGTACCAATGTTGGTTTTGTACTCTTTGTTGTTTTTGTTTTACCCTTTGTACCAGCATTGATAAGTATGTGATTGTTTTAAGTTTTACTGTGTTAATCATTTGCAACATTATCAAGCTTCAAGAATTTGATAACATGCAGCTCTCGGAGTATACTAGGGATACGTTTATAAAGTTGTCATAGGGATCCATGTTGTTCTAATTTCTAATAGATATTCAAGAACCTGGAACTTCCTTTTATTGTGCAGGAAGTTGCTGAGTTGTATGAGTCGGATGCAAATATTGAGAAATCTATGGAATTTTATCACAAGGCCGCTGATTTCTTCCAAAATGAAGACGTAACAACTTCTGCCAACCAATGCAACCAGAAAGTGGCAGAATTTGCTGCTCAGCTAGAACAGTAAGGGTGTCTTTTTCTTTTTTGGTATTGCTTTCTTGTGTTTGAATGCTGTTACATGCATTCGTATAGGTTATATATTTTCTTTCTCTGGCCAAATTGAATGTTGCTGCAGATATTGCTTGGCATGACAAACTTGTAGTAAGCGTTAATAATTGAGAGTAAAGTGATGTCAACTTGTGCACACCACTAAATGATGGAATGCTGGACAGGTTGATTACCTGAGATATGAACAGTCATTCCCATTAAGTATTTACTTTATTCGCATAAAACAACTGTATTTTGCTTTTTGTATTTACATTTGGAAATCTTGACAGTTTTTTACACAACCCATAGCTGATCACATTCTTGCCCCTTGCAATAGACATGGGTTAACTAGTCAAAATGGGCATGATAACAAAAGATAAAAGACCCTGATCATTTCATTTAGCAGGACTGCATGTTAGCATGTTTTTTAGAGATTTGAATAACTTCTCATTGTACTTGTTCAGATACCAGACTTCAATTGACATTTATGAAGAGATAGCCCGGCAATCGCTTAAAAGTAATTTACTGAAATATGGAGTCAAAGGTCATCTTCTTAATGCTGGCATTTGCCATCTCTGCAAAGGTGATGTTGTTGCAATTACCAATGCATTGGAGCGCTATCAGGTCTTAAGTTTGGCTCCCCAATTGCACCTGGATTATTTATCTCACCACTTGGATAGAATCAATAAAATTTGAATTTCTGTTGCAGGAAATGGATCCAACTTTTTCAGGAACTCGTGAATATAAATTGCTAGCGGTATGTTGTGTCCAGCGTGGAGAACTTTTGTTGGTCTTTTAATGTTTCCATTGTAGTAATTTCCTTGGAATTGGTTTTGAATGTCCATAAATATATTGCTTTTCAGTTACAAAACTCTTAGCATTCAATTGATCTTCTGCTTACAGCTTGTTATAATAGTTTGTAAACTATAGACACAGACTCTCATATGCAAATATCCATTTGTGTGTTTTTCCTCACGTTTATGTATGAAATCTGAATGCTTCTAAACCCCCCCCCCCAGTACATCCATTCCCGTCTCTCTTGCTCCCTCTTTTTTTGGTGTAACAATAGAATGCCTATAAGCAAACACATTTTTTTCTGGTGACAGGATATTGCTGCTGCCATTGATGAGGAAGATGTTGCAAAGTTCACTGATGTTATCAAGGAATTTGATAGCATGACACCACTGGTACATTTCTCTTTATAATCCTTTAAGTGCTTTAGATGTCTAAAAAAAATCAATTTTCAGGTTTAGGAGTAAACTTGTATTATATCCGGTGTTGTCAAAGGTGAAAAGCGCTAGAAGGTGTAAAATGCCTGAGGCGCTATGCGCTCGCCGAAAGAAGGCGGCATGCTATAAATAAATAAATAAAAAACATATATGTAATACAAGTTAGATCATTATATTATATAAATCTAAAATATATATGTTCCCAATTAAGATTAGATCATTAGAAAATCTAAAGAAAATATATATCTGGTATCTCAATTTGCTGATGGTGGTGGTCCTTTCCTTAATTGCTGTGCAGGATTCCTGGAAGACGACCCTTCTATTGAGGGTGAAAGAGAAGCTGAAAGCTAAAGAACTAGAGGAGGATGACCTCACCTAAATTTTAAGTTTCAGTCATCCGATCTTTCGGTGAGATGTCTGTTTGCATTTGTTCACAATGTGTTCTATTAGAAGTGTATCTGGTTTGGGTTTTACTTGGAGTGTGTATGCTTGCAATTGTGGACTTGAGTTTGTAGTTGTGATAAATGGTGTTTCTTGCGTCATGTGGTGCCCCCCTCAAACTAAAGGAGAAAGGGATTGGCGGGGGATAAAATCAATCTCTTCAATCAAAACCCACATGGTCTTGCGCATATGGTGGATTAGCAACGAGGGCTGAAGCTGCATTGGCTTCCGTGTAGTTTTTAGTTGTTTCACTCATCTGATCCTGGATGCGAGTGGCTTATTCATTAATCATGATTGTTGAGTTTGTCAATCCCTCTACCCAGCATTTACATGCGATTGCAGAAATAAACTGAGGTTGTCTACATATAGCTGCTTGTTTTGGATTGAATC
Organism: Populus alba; assembly: GCF_005239225.2. NCBI lineage: Eukaryota > Viridiplantae > Streptophyta > Magnoliopsida > Malpighiales > Salicaceae > Populus > Populus alba. Next base: position 17,318,970 of record NC_133293.1, read on the forward strand.
ACCCATCATTACTCTGCTAATATTTCTCCTGTTACATCCGCATGGTTATCTAAAGCTAAATGAACCGAGGAATGCTGTGTTTAACTGGTGTTTTTAATCTGTCGTTAATCAAAACAGCAACTGACGGCAGTTGGATCGGAAAGAGTTCGTGGAGATTTGGAATTTGAAGCCTTGTCTTCGTCTCTACTTGGGTGTTTTTTTAAAAAAATTTGAATTTTATGTTTTTTTTTTTTTAGAATTAATATATTTTTGGTATTTTCATACAATTTTGATATGCTAATAATAAAAATAATTTTTTTAAAAAAATAAAAGAATATATTATTTTAATATCTTTATAAATAAAAAATATTTTTTTAAAAAAATTACACTTCCAAACATTCTCATTAACCAATTAACCAATCAAATATTAATGTGGTATCCATGGAATGGTCTTAAAATACAAGGTCGAAATAGGCGTTGTAGAGTAGAGCTATTAATTAGGTGATCCTGTGATCTAAAACCTTACTAGGGTAGGGTGGGTTGAGATATTATTTCGCACTGTTTCGTACGTGGCTTGGCTAAATTTAATTATATAATGGGTTGACTCGCTATGCAATTAATTTATCTGGACAAAGTAATCGATAGAGTTAACTTAATATTTTTTTTTAAAAAAAAAATTACTTTGAGTTTGCAGACTCACTTAAGTCTTTAAATTAGAATATGCCAGACCTAAGCAGGTAGTTGAGATTTATTGTTTGTATTCGGGAACAAGTGGCAAGAAAATTGATTAAGAAGAGAGAGAAGCTTACAGAACAAGAATCTTTTGATACATGGCACGGATAGATAGGATATGTGCGAAGGCAACCATGCATTGCCCCCCTTATGACGTCAATCTCCCCTTTGCTCCCCTGGAGACATGGTATTGCGTCGCCCTTTCACAGTTTTCTTGCCACAAAACGACATCGTTCAGCATTTCTCTAGGTCAAGCAAAGCAACTCTACCTCACCCACCTGGCCCGGGCAACTATATTCCTTCTTTTCTCCTTAGCAACATAAAAAAGGTACAAATCCATCTGAACAATTGCTAAAAGTCTTATTGTTTCACTTAATCATTGAACTAACCAATCATATTTGGACAGGAAGTGCCATGAAATCATAAGTTTCTTCCAAGCTATGTTCTGCATCAATCAATCAATTCACCTGGTGGTAAGTCTTCGATTTAACTTTTCTTGTTTCTGGGGGTTCTTTAGATTTCCTTTTAATTCTTTTCTTGTTGGTTCTTTATGTTAATGCTTTCGTTCTGATTTGCGTAACTGTTTTAATTTTAGTCGTATCAATTAATTACATTCATTTCTTTATTAATTTCGATGCATCAAATCCTTGGTTGAATTGTCTAATTCAAGTTTCTGTAACAGCCCAATTAACGAAAGGACTGCCCTTTTTTTTTTTAATGCATATCTGATTCTGGGTTTCAAGGATGGGTCATTTCTTGCTTTTGTTACATTTTTTATTTGGGTTTTGATCGTTCTTGCTTGTATGAAATTGACAATCTTTTCTCCACTTTATATGTAAGTTTAATCGTTGCCGATTTGTTGACAGCAAACTTTGATATTGTTCCCCTACGGTCAGCTTCTGAATGCGTAGTTCATTATAGTCCAGGTTAGTGATGTTTGTGCATATGACACATTGTTTTTATACTGTAGAGTTTGCATTTCAGTTGAAAGATCTCTTGCTTCTTGTCATTTCGCACTACCTTTTCAGCTTCAGTTAATGAAATATCTCGTTTTCTGTTGTTTAGGTTTCAAAACTGGACAAAACATAGAGTATTTTGCATATTGGAGTTCCCCCTCTCTGCTTTATACACTCACTGTTTAGGTCACGGCTGTAGCTCTGATTAGCAGGTCAAATTTTGAGAGTGAGAAATGGCTTCAGTTGATAACGGGAACCCCAAAGATGAAATTGAGGAATGTAATGGTACTAAGGCTGGGGGTCAAATTCCTTTTCAGATTTCAGCATCTAGAAGGACACTATTAAGCAATGAAAACTCACAGATGAAGTCCCAAGACAGCTTAATTCCCCTTCCCAGTGGAATAAATTTTCTCAAATTTGGTTCTGCATCTGCCAAATTCAGACAGTTTGCACAGGAAAGAGACGAGTTGTCACGTTCAGTGACTTCTTCAAGTGGCCACGGTTTTCGAGAACGTATCAATGGGGTTTTTGCACGAAAGATTGATTGGGCCTCGCTCATGAAAATGGGCAAAGAATGGATCCGGGACCCAATGAACATGGCCCTTTTTGTGTGGATCGTCTGCGTTGCTATCTCCGGCGCAATTTTGTTCCTGGTCATGACTGGGATGTTGGACCATGCACTACCAAAGAAGTCCCAGAGAGATGTATGGTTTGAAGTCAATAATCAAATTCTAAATGCACTATTTACCCTCATGTGTCTGTATCAACATCCAAAGCGATTTTATCACCTTGTGCTTCTCTGTAGATGGAATCCAAAAGACATCTCTAGACTCAGAAAGATTTATTGCAAGAATGGGACTTATAAGCCCCATGAGTGGGCACATATGATGGTGGTTGTGGCTCTACTCCATCTTAACTGCTTTGCTCAATATGCACTTTGTGGTCTAAATTTAGGATATAGGAGATCAGGGAGACCAGCCTTAGGAGTTGGTGTATGCATTTCTGTTGCAATAGCTGCACCTGCAATTGCTGGTGTATACTCCATTCTTAGCCCTCTTGGGAAGGATTATGAGTCTGAAACAGATGAGGAAGCACAGGTGCAGATTACCACTGGTGAAGGGCCAGGGAAGTTGAGGTCAAAATCATTAGCAAAGAGATATTCATTTGCAATCAGAGATGAACAAAGAATTGCTGAGACTAGACCACAGTGGAGTGGAGGGATACTTGATTTTTGGGATGACATTTCTATAGCGTATTTATCACTTTTCTGCTCTTTTTGTGTCTTTGGGTGGAACATGGAGAGACTCGGTTTTGGGAACATGTATGTTCACATTTTAACTTTTCTCCTCTTTTGCTCGGCTCCTTTCTGGATTTTCAACCTGGCTGCTATTAATATTGATAACGATACTGCCAGGGAAGCGTTAGGTATAACTGGAATTATTCTCTGTGCATTTGGATTACTGTACGGTGGCTTTTGGAGGATTCAAATGAGAAAGAGATTCAATTTGCCAGCTTACACATTTTGTTTTGGTGAACCGGCAGTTTCTGATTGCACTTTGTGGCTATGTTGTTACTGGTGCTCTCTTGCTCAGGAAGTCCGAACTGGGAATTCTTACGATATTGTGGAAGATAAATTATGTCAGAAGCAAATGGACAGTAGTAACCAGATGCCACATTCACCTTTCTCCGGCAAAGATGGTTCAAACCCAAGTTCTCCACTTGGCGACAACTCTAGCCCATCCAGTGTTATGCTAACTAATTCTCCAAGTCCAAGCATAATTTCAAAGGGGCATGTGATTCCTGGTAAGCACCTTCCTATGGTGAAAGAAGAGCCTTCCAGAGGAGGTAAGGATGAGACTATGACTCCTCCTGCTCGATCATTGATAGAAAGAGAAGCCAGTTAGCTGGAAAAGAAAATATATATCATTTTTATTTTGTAATTAGTCGACGATGAATTAGTTGTGAAAACTATTGCATGTATTCTGGGTGTAATGCGTGAAATTCAACTGAAATCCCTCTCTTTTTTTCCATGCTGTTTTGCCTCGTTAAAGGTGTTGATTCTGAACACCGTTATTTTTCATATGGCATTAAAATCTTGTCCATAGTTTGAGTTAAATTTGAAGAAAATATTTTCCATAAGCAATTATTTCCGGATAGCAACAGTATAGAAAGTGGTGCTTAGGCTCTTTGCAATGAAATGATATCTGTGTGCTTCATTTGATTGTAACTTTCTATGTTCTTATAACGGGATTCCGTGACCCAACATCTTTTCCTTGGTGAGTTGCTTGTCCGTACTTTGGCTGCTTAATTTGTTTGCTGTCTGCTTCCCGGGTTTTTGTTAGATTTCACTACAGGGATTTGGAAACAGAAGTAGATTGGTGCATCTAGTTTGATTGTACGAGTGAGGGTGGTGAAAGAAGACGAGTATCGGCACATATTCATGGCATCTGGCTCCAATTTGTGAAACCTTATCAACCTAGTTCGTTTATATTTGATAAATTAGTTTTCCTTTCAGGAAAACAAAACATAGAGACAGAAGAGAATGCATGCCACTGTGGATAAGAGTATCTGAGCGAATAAAAAAAACACTTGAATCTTCCGACAAGTGAAGGTATCAATCATGCTATGCAAGTTAAAACATCACTTATGGGAGCCCTTTTGTTCGGCCTCGCTCAATCCCCTTTCTGTAAAACTGAGACCGTTTTATGTTCCTCATACACCTGATTTATATGCGTTTTTTGTTTTGTGATTCACTTTCTAATTCTTTCTATTTTTTTGTTGGGTTGTTTTAGATTGTTTTTATTATTATTGTTCAAGGAAAGTATAGTAGCTGACACCATTTAGTTCAAGTTTCTGGTTAATTGACAAGGCATTACGATCCTGTTGCACCAAATTCTCTTATGCACAGAACTTCGAATTAGACGATGTTACACTGTTATTCTGCTTAATTTGGAATATGAGTTTGATTAATCTCTATTATCCTGATGGTGTTCCTCAGTTGACATGCTTAAAAAAAAGGGTTAGATTTGCCTTAATTGCATTGCTTCACCCACCCCGAATATTTCCGAAACGATACTTGCTTTTGTTTTAGATTACAGAAGAGATGTTTAACGTCGGGGGTCTTAATAGTAATTTACGAACTGAAATTTGTTGTTGGTACACTGGGAGAAATGGAAAGTCCTCGACCCTGGACACTGATGCCCGTGTGATTACCTGTTTGAGACTGCATGCATGTTGGTTAAGTCATACTCTTTCCGTCACAAAGAGATTTTAGATTGTCCTACTTTCTATTTTTATTTATCCTAAAATAATTATCTGATCAAAATACTTTAATTATTTATTTTACTATAATACCCTAATTAGAGTTCGTTTACATAGAATCTACAATCAAAAAGTGGTATTTTAAGAGTATGGATAAACAATGGTGACATGATATTTATATTTTTAATGCATGTGAAAAGTAAAATATGATAATCTTTTAGAGAGAGAGTATTGATTATTAGGAGATATTTCATGTTAGCTAGTCCTTTGCTTCAACCAGGTTATGTCTCTTCATGAGGGCATACGCATGCACACACACGGAGATGCAGAGAGAGAGTAGTTACTTTGTCGTATAATCACAGGGATCATTCAATTATTGGTGTTGGCTTCAATTGTTCGCATGTTCCACGAGTTAGGTCTGCTGTTTGATTAGGTATTGATAGATCTGTATCTCACAGAGGTCACAATCGCGGCCAGCATTTCAAGCTGTCAATTTATCTGCCTACAATGGGGCGTGCTAAACTGCATTATGAACCTGCGACACCGTCATGGCCGAGAGTTCACTGTTCGCTTTATCATCGATGGCTGTGCACCTGTAAGACCACCTTTTTCGTGGAGTTGTAGTGCATGCACATAGAACCGAGCTCATACTGCATAATCCTATTACATAATTCTGCTGTGAGTATTCACGATGTCATGTCTGTGTGATTATCATGGGTCGATTTCTATGCTTCAGGACCTTGTTCTGTGTAGCTACTAGCTAGGAATTGATCTCTCTTATCATTCTACAGAGTACAGACCAATGTGGTACCCCTGGTGCCATTATCGGTAGTGCCTTGACATTATGTGAAGAGAAGAGGAAAAGTTCGGTGCCAAAGCTTCCTATTAACATAGTAATTATGAAGTAAGAAAGATGGTGTCGTAGTGGTCAGATGAAATTCAAGCTGAAAGGGGTTAAGGGGATGCCGAATTCAATATGAAGTGGATGATTGTGTTTTCAAATCTCCCTCTCGACAGATAGTGGACTCCATGTAATGCCACTCTCCGAGGAAAAGGCATGCCACTTGGAGAAATGTTGATGCATTCGAAGATAATTCTATGGAGAATGACTTTGTGACAAAAATTTTAAATTCCAAGATGAAATCACCTACAGTTAATTTCGGAAGGGTGATTGAAAAAAGAAAGACAGTATTTGAATCAAGAACCCTGCTGTTTAATAGGATATTATGCTATTTTTGTTTGATTCACCCTATGAATGCATAAGCAGGCAGTAATGAAAAAATTACCAAAGCCTGCACTTGTCCTTGTTCCAGGCTTTTTCATATTTTACACTTCTTTTTTTTTTTTTCGCTTTTGATTTTTGCTGTGTTGGTTTTGTAATGGTTTGTTTTGGTGTTTCAAATGTGATTTTTTAAATAAATAAAATAAAATTAAGCAGGCAATGTGATTTTTTTTTTACTTTTAAAAATCTATTTAAAAGCGTGTAAAACGGACAAGACGAAAAGTCATCTAAGAGGGAAATGTTATTATAATTATAATTGTCAAGACTTATTTATTTATTTTTACTAGAATCATCTTCCGTATTTTTCCTAGTCTTGTGAAAATTATAATGATTTTATATTATTTAAAGTATCAACTAAATAACCTTTTCAAATAAAAAAATAAGTTTCTTAATGATTGTATAGACAATCAAACAGAGAAAAAAGAAGAAGATAGACACTTGAATATTTAATTCGAAAGAAACTACAAAGATTATGCACACTTGATAAACATGTCATTATGCTACGTGTCAATCTAATCTAACGATCATGTTAGCGTAAAATAGACGGAACTTAACAGCAACACTTAAATCAGTAAAAATTAAAAATATAAGCAATTGAATAACAAATATAAAAATAGAAACAATTAAAAATTCCATGAACTAAAAATACCACCAAGCCGTTGAAATTTATTGAGAAATAAATGGCTACAGGAAGAGCACTAGGAGTTGAAATTCCAAAAGCACGAGGGCAGTGATAGATTGGGAGGGGTAGCTGCCTGCTACCCTATGGGTAATCAATAGGTAGGTAAAAATGAGGTGAGCAAAATCTTCAAGTCAAAAAGAAGTTGAATGTCCAAATGCCAGCTAGCATAAAAGTTGATTCAATCTCCGTGGGAGGCCGGCCGGGGCCTAGCCAGAGTCACACCGACCTGTATTTTCTCTAATAAAAGTCTCCTCTTCTAGCTATGGTCAGAACCTATTGTAACAAGAAGGTGAATTCTTTTAACCATCTAGGTGGTGGCACAAGGATAAGAACTTTGGGATCAAGAAATTTATTTTTCTCTTGGTTTTAGATTTGAGCCTTAGGTTGCTCATATGATGGCTACTGGAGGCTTACATGGTCATTAACTTTAGGGCCCGTGAGATTAGTCGAGGTACACGCAAGCTAGCATGGACACCCCCGTTAAACTAAAAAAAAAGAAGGTGAATCCTATAGATTTGAAGAGATTTGGTTTTTAAAAATTATTTTAAATTTTATATATTTTAGAGTTATTGAAGGTTTATATAATTATTAATTTTAAAATATATAAAATTAATCGAGATTCACACAAATAAACATGAAAATCCATATAAAAAAAAAAATAGAGACCATGAATTATGACGTCTTCATTCACTTCCATCTGCCCTTGTGGTGCCTCTTTCCTTTTCTTCTACCGATCCTTTCCTCTTAAATTCCTGCTCGATGCACGTTTACTGGTGGATGTAAGTTTTTTTGGTTTTCATGGCTACCTAGGATCTAAGCCCTTGACAATCGAACAAACATTACCAATCAGACTAGTGCCTGTTTGGCATTGCGGCCAAACCGGCTTTTCAAAAAAATTCAATTTTTTTTTTTTTTTGCTAAAATTGAGTGCGGTTTGTATTTTTTGGATCGTTTTGATGTGCTGATGTCAAAAATGATTTTTAAAAAATGAAAAAACATTATTGGCATGCTTTTCGGCACGAAAAGCTATTTAAAAAGCAACCGCTACCACACTCCCAAACACCCTCTAAACTTCCAGGACTACCCTCGAATAAATTTATTCTTGGATAAAATCAAGATATGAAAAATCAGCGCATTTTTCCCAGTAAATCCAATAAAAAAGCGAAACCAGTTCGTTCGTGCCAAATTGCCTCTTCTCCGAGCACCATCCGCATGGTTAGCTTGCAAGACCTGTTTGAACATGAGCTCCCGCTTGGACATTTACTAAACCAATCCTGTTTCGAACCTAAAGCCATTAGTGTTATCGGTGGCAGTTGAACATGCTGTCTCCTGTCTAGCATCACAATTTGTTGCCTAAGAATATTCCATTTTGTAATCTCTGCTGTAGAGGACAGAAGCCCTTCTTGCCTTAAATTTACTGGCAATGGACCCATGTTTCTTTTCGGACAAGAGGTCACCTGCACTTGAAAATGGCAGTGAATAGCGACGGATGGACATATTCTCCGAAGCATTTTTCCTTGTAATTTCTCTTCGTTCCGGCGAAAGTTTCTGACCTGCAGCTCTGGCCAATTGTGATTGATTTCTTCTTTTTGATCAATCAAAGTCTTCCTCTATACTGTATAAGCTTTAGAATTCTCTCTGCTTGGCCTTCGGTGACGGGCAATTCAAAGCTTTAGAATTCCCTGTACACGGCAGTTGATAAGGCTCTTCAGTCTTCACGTCTCCCATTATGGGCAGAACAGTTGACTAAATCAAATCATTAAATAAGAAAATATATATCAATCCAGAGTCTTTTGAAATTTGAATGGCGCGTGTGCGAGGATGCTTAATTAAATAGTTATGATAATTCTTCAGAAATTACAATTGCCGTGGGAATTCATCTTCATCTTCTTCTTCTTCTTCTTCTTCTTCTTCTTTTCTTTTTCCAGGATATTGCCGTATGATTAGGAATTCCATTAATTAATCAAATAAAAATATTTCTTACAGACTACTAAAAACCTAGTTGGTCAAAAGCCCAAATTAAGGCCGTGGATTAACTGGTTTTTTATTAAATTTGATTTTTTAAAATTAAATTATGTTTTTAATATTTTTAAATTATTTTGATGTTCTAATATCAAAAATAAATTTTTTAAAAAATAAAAAATATATATTATTTTAATATATTTTAAATAAAAAAAATACTTTAAAAAATATTTCTAATTGTTAATATAATTAGAAAAAAAAAAAAAAAAGTTGCAACCTCCCAAGAAGTCATCCTCGCATTGATAGTGGCCATTGTGGACCCAATAGGATAAGCATATCAAGGAATCAAGATTGAAAAGTAAAGCATTTGAGGTCTTGGACTAGTGGTTGAAGAGACTTGTTCCCTTTCTCTGCATCCTGGGTTCAAACCTCACCGTGCATGTCTGTTACCCCCGCGGTGCCTTACATGTTCACTGGGTTTGCAGGATGTTCAGTGAGCCGTGGGATTAGTCGTGGTGCGCGCAAGCTGACCCAGACATCCACGTAAATAAAAAAAAAAAAGATTAAAAAGCAAAACTAAAGACCTTGTTTTCAAGCGGGTGCATTAAATTTTTTTTATTTTGTTTGAATTTAATAAGGCCAGTGAAGTTGGGAATCTTTCCGTCCACAAGGGCATGTTTTTAGAATCGATTTTCATTACAGATAATTTTTTATTTTTTAAATTAGCATAAATATCTGAACTAGTTTACAGATATCATAATTTATTCAATAAATTTTAAAATTAATAATTATATAAATTTTTAATAACTTTAAAATTTACAAGCTCAAACTAGCATTACTAATATTTTAACCTATCTTTTCATGCTAATGTTTGCCTTTTTCTTAAAGTCATTTGCTAGTGCTCTTAACATTCCAGTCTTTAGCAAAGGTCTCTTCCATGAGAAAAATCAATGACATCACATCGTTAATGCTTGTAATTCTACATTCTTGTCAATTCTAAAACTTTGCCAATGCTTTTATCACATAACTAAATTCAACACCTTATCTTTAAATAATTTTAAACAAATTACTATATAGTTTATCTTTTATTTCTTGGTTACAAATAGAAATATATAGTCAATAGTCAATAATCAAATAAAAAAAATATCATAAAAACAGATATGATATGAAAACTTCATGGAATGAGAGAGATTAAGACCTTGTTTATTTTTTTGTTTTAAAAGTTTTTTTAAAAAAATTTAAAAATTTATTAGTTTTTTTTGTTTCAAATTAATATTTGTTAGTGTTTTTATATCATTTTAATATGTTAATATTAAAAATAAATTTTAAAAAATAAATCAATAATATTATTTTAATATATTTTTAAGTAAAAAATTCTGATCTACTTTAATTAATTAAAACCCAATCAAAGGTCAAAAAAGCTGGCTTGACTAATTTGTCTTCGCCGCTTACCTGTCCTTGGCGGGTCCAGGAAAACACACGAGGACCGATTCTCCATAATCCTTTATCCAATCATTTCACGCCACGTAATCTGTTAACATGCTGTTGCAAGATTATATTTTAGCCCCTACAAATTCAGGAGTATTTCACTTCGGCTTCTATAATATTAATGCTTTCAGTATCGATCTTGAAGCCTCAAAAAACTACAGTATGCTCCCTGATCTATCTACAATATGCTCCTCTATCTTTTATTCTTCTATTAAATTGACAGTTTTTTATTTTTATTTGAAGGAAAAAATTTATGATACAGTGAGCTTTTGTATCATTAACCGATTAGTGTTTTTTGAAGCTAGTTGAAATGACAATTTCGCCCAATCCAGATTTTTTTAATGTTCAAGTATTGGATTGCTTCTGAATTACATGTGGTTTATATTGATAATAGTAAGACAATACAGATCAAAAGGTAATATATCTAAATACATAAGGACTGAGACGTAGTTTACCATATATTTCCTTCTCTTGACTTGAAATCACCAAACCACCCTCAAAAAGTAATCAGAAGGACACAAATACCCTTACAAACCCGCCAAACATAAAAGCACAGAGTCAGGATCTAATCCATATCCGTCTCTATATATAAAGCCGCGTGGCCTCCCTGACAAACTCAATCGGTTATCTTTTCTCTCTGGTAGCTGTTTCTTCTAAGCAAAACTACCCGCGCCCTTCTTCTTTATCAGCTGCATTCAGCGCTTTCCCAAGAACTGGCTAACTCACAAGAAGTTCTGGCAGAAATCACTGCACCAAAGCTACCAACATCGACAAAAAAGAACCAAGACGTGGTTCTTGCTTTCTATGAAGCCCTGAAGTCACGTGACGTGGACACGGTACACAAGATCCTAGCCCACGATCTTGAGTGGTGGTTCCATGGCCCGCCGTCTCACCAGTTTATGATGCGCCTTCTTACTGGTGAACAAAAAGACAACGACGTGCCGTTTGAGTTCTCCCCTGTCTCCATCACCTCTTTTGGAAACCTTGTGGTTGTTGAAGGGTGTAATACAAGTCGTTCCATTTCCTGGGTGCACGCTTGGACTGTTACGGATGGGATAATTACCCAGGTTAGAGAGTACTTCAATACTTCTCTTACTGTTACTCGTCTTGGAAATCAATCACAACCGTCTGATTTTAAGTCAAAGTCAAATTCATCATCAACGGCCGAGATATCTCTGTTGCATTGCCCATCCATCTGGGAGAGCACCCTATCCAATCGGGACGGCAAGTCCGTGCCGGGTTTGGTTCTGGCTATTTGAGCGGACTTTGTTCAGGTGCATCCGGGAGTATTGTAATATACATGTAGTTTGGAATAAATAGGGTGCACACGTGTGTGTTTTGTGTGTCAAGAGAGATGTGAGTCTCTTAGGTCTTGTTTGGTGTGGTTTTTTATTTTTTGTGATTGGTTTGGTTTTGATTGTTGAAGTTGTGTGTGTGAAAATAGTAGGAGTGTCCTAGATGGGGAGACCTGTTTGGTTAACACTACACTTCCCTGTAATTTGGTATTTTAATTGTGCAATAAAGAAGTGGTACTGCGATTTTCTTATTTTAATCTTTATTCTTGTTCTAATTTTAATTTGGTTGATTATAGCTTTTTCTCGTTTTGTTTGTGACTTGGTCAAAATTGCGGCATAGTGTTAAAAATTGTGCTATTGCTAGTTTTTGTCCTTTTAGCCTTTTCAATTGAATTTTTTTTTATTCTCTAGGCATGCTGTGGTTGCGTTTGCACGGATTTTTAGTAAAATTTAATTTTTTAATTTTAAATTAATTTTTTTTTTTGAATTATTTTGATTTATTAATATAAAAATAAATTTTAAATGTTATTTTAATATATTTACAGACACAAAACACATAAAAAAAGCAGAAGCCTTGGAGGAGAGGATGAAGAAGATTTTGATGAAGTTGGAGAAGCCAGGGCAGGAGTGTTTGTTTTGGACGATGTTTGCTGGTACTATGTTGAATTTAAGATTTGGTCAGCATCGTTTGGAGGGGCAGCGGGTCTCCAAAGTCCAAACAACCCGTAAAATGCAATTGAACTCGTCATCCATCAGTGCGCCTTTATCGTTTATCACAAGCAAAATTTCTGTCTTAGTTCTCGGCAAAAATTGATGCTTTCCCATCATTACAGGGTAATGATGGGAAAGCATGAAACTATATATATATATATATATATATGTTAAGTAAAAGGGATGTGTAAACTTATACATACCTTGGTTAATCAAACGACTTTTAAACTTGATAAACTGAAAAAATAATAATAAACCTCCTCTTGATAAGCTAATTTTACTAGTTGAAACTTTACTCCGCATGGTTCGGAGGTGTTTTGCGCGCTTACACACACATGCATTTGTGTGTGTGTGTTTGTGAGAATTGGAATGGAAACAGCACATTTCTTGTCATTTTATAATTATTAAATCAAACGACTTATTTTGCCGGGAGCACGGTCGGACATGATCTGTAACAGCTAATACTTTCAAACTACACGGAGAGAGTAGGCCCGTTGTATCATAAACGTGCACACCCATATCAAGCATTTTGGACTGCATTATCAAATTATTTTTATTTTTATTTTTTGAATTCATAAACAGATCAATCCTGATCACATGAAAGTAGCGGACAGAACAAGAACTGGGTCCATATATTCTGTAAGGGATCTGTTTGAGAATATAATCACAGTAGTTTTTCACTTTGCCATTAACTTACTTTCCCTCGGCCAGGCTTCAATTTTTTCCTTTCTTTTAGTAATGGTGGGGCATACAAAAGGAATTGACCGCAGTTTGTTTCGGGCTTTCTGCGGTCCAGAAATGTTTTTTTAATTTTTAAATGTTTTAATTTATTATTATAAAAAATAAATTTTAAAAAATAAAAAATATATTATTTTAATATCAATTTAATTAAAAATATTTTAAAAAATAATTGATACTATAATAAGAAAAAGAGCCTTTCTATCTTCACGCTTTTGAGATTTTTAAACTCTTGTTTAGCTTTAATTTGTTTTTCTCGTGTTTTTTTTAATTATTTTAATATATTTATATTAGAAATAATTTTTTAAAAAATAAAAAAATTATTAATTTTATTTATTTTTAAATAAAAAATATATTTTTAAAAAAAACATCTAACACACTAAAAAAAACAACCTGAATCTGTCATTTCCTTAATCTGGTTACGAGAAAGAAAACTTGGTCTTGCTCAATAATGTACTAGGATAATCAGCACCGCTAGTTCTTCCATTGTTTTTCAAAGCTTGTTATACGAGGAATTTATCATGTTTGATAAATCCAAAGACAGGGAATCCAATACTGGTTTTTAACGAGATCTTGCAACCCCTTTACCATTAGACGCCTTTATGCGGTAATTAGAAGCTTAATAGGCCTGAGACTAGGCAACAGGATTGTCCTTCCCAGATCCTTAAATTATCATCACATCTCTCCTGAAGCTTGAACTTTATATCTCATAATTATAAATAACAAATCTTAATTACTGGGACGTAAAAACTGCAAAATCATAATTGAAGGCAAGTAGCATTTTCTTTGAAATTATGAGAAAATACTGTAGTTGTGCATTATGTGATAAATTAACCCCACTAAATTAAGCACCCTGTATATAATTAACATAAGCGCCTCAATAATTATGATTTTTTGGATTAGTTTTCACGCATAGAACTAGATGATTTGAAGTTGATTATTAGATAAATAATTCAATATTATTTTAATATATATTTAAATAAAAAAATATATTTAAAAACAATTTTTATTATACATTCAAACATGTTCTAAATACTTTTTAAAATCAAATTCTAACAAATAAAATGAAGTACTACAATTCATTCGTATTGTAATATTTTTTAATTATTTAGATGTATCAATATAAAAAGTAAATTTTAAAAAATAAAATAACTATTATTTTAATATATTTTTAAATAAAAAAATTTAAAAAACAACTTGAATCATTCTCCCGACAACAGTACCTTAACAACTACTCGATGAATAAGAAACACGCAAGATATTCGCTATTTACTTGGAAGGAAGTAATAAGCAATTTTTTAAAAAAGAAAAAAGAAATAGTCAATAATACGCAATTCATATAAAAGTGTTTGTTTTAAATGTAAACATCGGATGCCCTGTACGACGCTTTTGTTGTGCATTATATATGGTGACATGTGATGGTGTGCCAGAACTCACATCCTGCCTTTATTTTTGTCGCATAGTTTATCAAGGCTCATGAATGTGGACACAATGATCAAGTGAAACGCAGATTAAGCAGATCAGAACGTGATTTTTTCTCCCTTAACTTAATAATTAACTACAAGTTGTGACGACATAATCGTAGACAATACACATAATGTTTCTGATGGCATAAAGTCCAATACTCGAACTCCACACGTATCTGGTAGCGTGTATGAGCCGAAAATCTCGTCAAAGAAAACACTTGTTTGTTTGTTGGCGGACGAGGAAAATTAATCCGTTTCGATTTGTTTACGCGGTAGAGTAATCTGGTTTGATTATTCTAACGCTTGATTAAATTCAAATTCACTCAAGGAACAGTGTCTCAGTGACTTCGATAAGGATAGCTTTTTAATTTTAATTTGCAAAGGTGTAGTATATTGGTCTGGGAGCCCATGTACACGTAATGATACGAAGACAGCATTATCATATTTTTAAATACATGTAAATAGTTTTTTTTTTAATTTTTTGTTTTAATATTAACATATTAAACAATAAAAAATAAAATAATTTTTTTAAAATCACACGGAAAGCCATGTTTACAAACAAGGCAAAAATATGTAAAAGCTATTGCTATTGTTTTTGTGCAAGTAGTCGCCTAGCTTCTTGTCCATCAAAATTCAAGCTCATGGGAATTAGGTTTCCTGAAATTCGGAGAATTCTTCCATAGATGCTTTTTTTTCCCCTAAAAAAAAGATAATTATTTAGTAGACAAAAGACCAGGTTTAAAAAAAAAAAAGAAGAGGCAGGGGCGTTATTAATTAGGCGGGCTGGCAGTGGCAGGGGCCATGCAAGGAGATTATTTTTTCAGCCCTTCTCTTTCAATAAATTAGATTTTTAGCCTTAAAAATATAAAATTTTAAATTTTAGCTCCTCTGAATTGTTTTCTCTAATTTTGCCGTCCCAAACTAAAAATTCTTGCTCCGCCCCTGCGCATATATGCTTTACTGTTAAGGGTATAACTTGCTTTCTTTTATTCTTTTGTGATTTTAGCAAGTAATGGTTCCAAAGAACCAAAATATACTTACAGAAGGTATATCCCTGTAACCATCTTTTGATCTATGAGAGTGGATATTGGAGATCAGAGAGAGAGAGAGAGAGAGAGAGAGACTTGTAATTTGATTTGGTCTCAGTTTGGGATTAATTGCTGAAGGATGTCATACGGGTTAATTATACATGCACGAAAGCAAGAGAAGGTGGGGAATGTTGGCCAACATGAGCAGTGTTCGATGAATAATTTAGTGTCTGATTCCACTTGTACCCATATTCTTGACGTTTTCCACTTGCTTTTTGCGACAGTGCTTCTCTAGCTCCCTGTTCAAGCATATCCGACGCCGAAGATGCCATGGTTTCTTATCCTTGCATGATCAGCTAGTGTAAATAACGCGTTATTTCCCCCCATTTTGATTCAATATCACGATAAGAAGACCAACATGATGGAATATTGATTTTTTATAGCAATAGAATCGGTTGATAGCTGACCGAACCAAGCAAGAGTCGATGCATACGATAACACCCTTTTCTCTCTTTTCGAAAAAAGAAAAAGGAGGAGGAACAGACCAGGCAGAAACTAGTCTTTTGCTTCGAGATGTTGGTGGTGCCCTCTTGCTTTAGTGCTTTATGCTAGAATCCATCCACTTTAATTTTTCTGAAAACAACGTCGGAATTTATCCTTTTCGGAGGCTAGGTGGTGTTGATAATTTGAAGCGCCTATTGAGAATTGGAACTTAATCAACTGTTTCCTTTCATTTCTCGTTGAATTCACGTCGAAAGCTACACGTATGATGTAATTGATTGAAGAACACAGTCGATTTACTGAGCGGATAGACTTGGCGATTTCAGTGGTAGTGGTGGGAGAATGATGTTTTGTTGTCTTCCTTCCATGTATTTTCTCACCGAGTTCCTGTCATTTTCAGTGCCTTCCTTTTTCTTTTCTTTTTTCCCGGGTATAAAACCTTTATTTAACTCATGACAGATCTATAGTTTTCTGTTTTCTTCCACGTATCCTGCGCACAGGTAGCGGAGAAAATTTAGTTATTAGTTCAATTTCACACGTAACATAAATGGACTATCCAATTATCAATTGGTTTTTTCCTGAAAAGGTGGCATATATAATAATGACCGGTGAGTACTTAAATGACGAGCCTGGTTGAAGATTAAAACATTGGTGGAGGATATTGATGGGAAGAAATGTCACTCTGAATTGTTATTTGCAATGACTATCTTTAGTCTTAGTTTAATGCATCAAATTGAAAATTAGTTTTGAATTTCGTTTGGTTTTTCGAAAATCATTTCTTGTTTTTTTTCTATGCTTTGAAATTAAAGTTGTTTTTTTTCCACTAATTGTTTGGTTGTTCCACCTTTTGAATTATTTTGATTGAAGCTTTATTTTATATTGATTGAGTTTTTTGATATTGTAATAATAGTTGTTTTTTAAGATAATTTTTGCTTAAAAATTTATTAAAATAATATTTTTTTTTATTTTTTAATAATTTATTTTTAACATTAGTATACTGACACACAATCTAAAAACAAAAAAAAAACTAATTTGAAATTAAAAAAAAAAAAAATATATATATATATATATATATAAAAAGCTTGAGTCTCTTTATCAATTTTTTTTTTCTCATAATTAAACCAATGATATTATATCAAAGGGAGAAAATAATACAAAATGAATAGCACAAGGATTCAATCAATGAAATTTTTTGACTTGCTATGTCACATCATCGTTTCATTTCCATGTCATACATATCACATTGTTATTAAAATAACATTTTGTTAAAGCATTAAAGTCAAACTCACCATCACTTAAAATTTAAATTTGATAGCTAGAGTTTCAAGAGTACATAATTGTTGGAAAATAATAAATGCTAGTAGGGTCCACTGTAAGAACTTGTAAAATAGACACTCGCTAGTTACTGCATTATTAACTCTAAATTTATTGGAGGGTGTGGTTGTGGTATTTTTTAAAAAATATTTTTTATTTAAAAATATATTAAAATAATATTGTTTTTATTTTTTAAAAATTATTTTTGACATCAACATAATAAAATAATTTAAAAATATTAAAAATATATTAATTGTAAAAAAATTTCAAATTTTTTTTTGAAATATTTTTAAAACATAAAAATAAAGAATCTAATGCATGTTTGCGCTTCTAATTTTAAGATTTCAGAGTAGTCGTAATAATTTATAGGAAACTGCAGTTTGGAGTTGCTTATAAAGAGCTAGTAGCTAAACATTTTAATCTTTTAAGACAACACACGCATACACCAAGAATGTCCTGTTAAAAACAAAGAAAAAAGAAAACTCGTGAGGTAGAAAAAGTCACTACTGGGCCCGCTTCGCTTGATGGCCACAGCCCACACAGCCCTCTCCGCTCCACTTATGGGCTTGTAAAATGGAGTGTATAATGCCTATTTGCCAATCTTGCCATAGCTAGGCCTGCCTATAGACATAATGGGCTTTTAACTTCAGACATAACAGATGAACCGATTCTGATGAAGAGAATCACGAAAGCTCATAATTAAGCAGCGGTCATGGAAGCAATGATTCGATAAGGAATTATTCAATCTCTGTGCTCCTTCTCTCACAGAAAGTGGCTGGCGTCTATGGATATTCCATTTATCTGATTTTAAAAAAGTAATGGCGATCTTTGGTTTATTAAAATTGCTGGGTTTATACACGAGTGGTGTTATCTTGCACTAAAAGTGAAATAAATCACACACCAGGATTACTAGGTTAACACCCGCACAGGTATCACACAGCGACAGTCGCGGAGGTGGAAAAGAAACGGACCGCCCGCTCAAGGGGTGTCATTCTCGTCAAGAATTACGAGCAACGCCACAACGAATGCATAATCAACCTCTGGATAAACTTTAACCTTGTATCTTTCCTTCCCCTTGCAGAAACTCTCAAGCGTGAAGTTATGTCTGACCTGTGAAATATTGTTACATCAATAAATCGCATTCTATCATCCAAAATCATCCATCTACACCCTTTTTTTAATGGAAAAGAAACGGAAAGAAAACGATGTTCTACAATGTTGAACATAAAGGTTATCCGTTGGTACCTCTGCAATGAGTCTACGGCCTTGATAAACTTTGAATGACAAAGAAGTATAAGATCCACTTATGTGAAAGTCAGGTTCTTTTTTCTTGGAGTTGGCCGTCAAGAAGACGTTGATCGCTTTTTTAATTTGGAGAGGATGGGATTGTTTTACAGTGAAAAGGACATTACTGTCATCCGTGCTTTCGCCTGCATGAGCCTTCCATTTATGCCATAGTGTAAGTACCTGGAAGAAACCAAAAGGGAAAAAAACCATATATACCTGGTTAGGTTCTTCAATAAACGCAATACCAAACACAACAAGATATACATACTGTA
The DNA here is from genome assembly GCF_005239225.2 of Populus alba. Classification (NCBI taxonomy): domain Eukaryota; kingdom Viridiplantae; phylum Streptophyta; class Magnoliopsida; order Malpighiales; family Salicaceae; genus Populus; species Populus alba. The sequence continues at coordinate 17,337,924 of NC_133293.1, forward strand.
ACAATTAATTACTTCCTGTGTTCCTCAAAACATTAAGAAGAATATATATGTTTTTTTTTTTTTCTGGGGATTATCAATTACCTTTCCGCGGATCGTGAGGATAGGAAAACCAGCAGGATCACGCAAAACTCTTTTCAACTGGAAGTTCCAGACACCACCATCTACCTGGAGGAGGAGGTTTCCACTGAGATCAAATACTTCAAATTGTGCATTGGATAGTTTTTTAATCTTCTTCTTGACAATCAACTCCAGGGGGTAGGGGGCGCAATAGCTTTCCCCAACCACACTAACAGGAGGAACCCCATAAACCGTCATTGAATTGCCTCAAAACCTACAGGAAACCAGCTAGCTAGAAGAAGACAATCAGATTTGTCGCCAGTTTTTACAGTTTAATTTGTGCCTGGGATTTTTTTTCCAAAAAACTGTTGGTGTATTGGTTTGTTTTCTATTTTATAGTTGTCAGCATCATGTTCATCGTATCTTTAACCGTTGAAGATTTCAAGTAAAAATCTATAATAGGAAGGGTACAGGTCGATATATCATCCTTTTGGCCTGTAAATGGATTTTCCTCATTTCAAATGAGAATTATTGTTGCCAGGAGTTTCGAAATGAACGTTGGAGAGCGTTCTGCGCCATTAATAGGTGTTTATTTTTATTCCTTTTCAGTCGGTCAGAAATTGTAACGGCTTCGTAGGACGTGGCCTGAATCCTGACGGCCTAGTCATTATGGAAAAAACTTCTAGTTTGCATGGTAGATCGTAAGTTGATTTTTTCTCGTCTTGATCTTACCAGATATTAGTCATGATAAATTGATAATCGAAAAAACTAGAACAGGAAGCCTGCAGGGCTTTATAATTGAAATATAGAGAGCAAACTATAAAATGATCTTTCTGCTATTTGCAATATTTGCATTTTGCAACAAAGAATTCAGAGACTTGTTTTATCATCTGTGTAATAGAATCCGCAATCAGTACTCTGCATGCTGCAAGATCATGGAAAAAGCTGCAAGATATATTAATGTGATTGATTAATAAATATCTGTTTGTGATCGAAATTGAGCTGAACCGACTTGGAATTGCGTTGTTGGACCCCCCCCCCCTCGTTTTCTTGTAGAGAGCATAAAATTAGAAGACAATTCCCGTTAATGGAGAAGAGAGATAAACTAGGGGAGATCATAGAAGAGGTTGCAAAGGTTTTATTTTTTATATATATTTTTTATTTGGTTCAACAATTCAAAATCTTTAAATGATATTAAAAACACATCTCCACATTTATATAATGTAACTTAATAAATTAAAGAATTCAATAAATTTTTTCAACCATTAAGCTTATCCCTTGGAATTGAAGTGATTGGAAAGTTCATACAGGAAGAAAAAAAAGCTAAGAAATATAAACTACATTTCTTCTTCTCCCTCGTACCTTATCTTAGGCCTTATTATGAAGGGGATTTAGATTTTAGGGGCTGGGAGAATCGACAAACCTTGAACACCTGCTTCTTCTCCATAGTGTTTGGAGGCTGTATCCCCTGCTTCTTCTCCCTCGATCCCCTCAAATTCCAAGCACTTCAGGACTAAATTGAAAGGTTAATCCAAAATAAAATATTCACCCCCCCTAACTACACTCTCATGTTAATTTCGTCTATCAAGTTTAATTTCGAAGATAGGATTGGTAAATAGGATTTGCCATATTTCAATGAGATCACAGTTTAATTAGGGCAAATGGGGTTTAGGCCGTCAAACGAGAAAAGAGACAAAAACAGAAGCTCGCGGGACAAGGGTCTAAGGAATCCTCCTATGAAATCATCTTCATTATTCATTACCATGAATGTCAGATAAGGAAGCTGTTCAAAAAGCAGATAAGAAAGGGGAAAAAAAAAAGAAATAAAGTAAGGGCCCCTGAAATAAAAGAAACCAAAACCCAATAAAACTAAGAAGAAACCCCCCCAAAAAAAAAAACTGTTCTATCCTCTTCTCTTGTATGGGAAAGTCACTTCCTTCCACGGGCAAACTCCTGGAACTCTCCAAAATAGTCTCTTCACACAAACCAAGACACAAAAGAAGCATCGTACCCGTTGTTCCATCGCGGCCGAGTGAGGTCCGGGTTGACTCGGAGCGATTGAAGGTGAAAAAGATGGAAGAAAGTTCTCTTATTTTGAATGGCCAAAAACGGGTGCCATTAGGTCAGGTTGTCTCTGATTGTGCTAAAAGATGGTTTGAAGATACACTAAAGGAAGCAAAGACTGGTGACATTTCCATGCAAGTTCTTGTGGGTCAGATGTATTTTAATGGCTATGGCGTCCCTAAAGATGTTGAAAAGGTTTAATCTGTTTTTTTCTTTGAGCGCTTATTTTTTGGTTCTTTATGTTGTTTTCGTTTCTGGGTTTTCCTTGTTTACTTTAATTTTATTGTTACTAGCGTTGTATTGTGTTCTAGGGTTGTAGGACACAGCCATTGATTTGCCATTTCAAGGTTTTTGTGAGTTGTAAATTAGAAAATATTGGATTTTGAGTGTTAATGCTGCCTTTGGTTTTAAACAAGGGAAAACACAATTCGGATCAGGTTGCTGGTATTTCTTTTCCATAACAATTGGGCTGTGCAGATTACACGGTATTCCGAGGCTTCTATGTTTGTTTGTTTGCCGAGGAAATTAGGAATATGAACAGAAGTTAGAGCTTTAATATTTTATAGTCCCTATTGCTGTTGTTTATAGATTCTTCTCTTTGCAGTTAGCAGTCAGATTGGGGGATGGTAAATACAATTTTGATTTTTGGGAGGTCACTGAAAGCCTGATGGATATCAGAAATTTGCGTTTTAAATTGGCAATTAGAACTGTGAACTATGCTAGATTTTCTCAATTTAGATTAATCTCCTTCGTGATTGATTTTTGAGTTTAGGGTTGGAAAACATCTTCTTAGAATCATTCGTTTCTAACTGTTACACAATACCAAAGTTTTCATTGTCTCCTATTCAACACGAAAGAGTGTTTAGTGATGTATTTTCAGTGTGACAGTCTCATAGTATGTATAGGATAAAGGCTTTTCATTTCATTGCTAATCCTACATTCCTACCAGCGATTCTGAGCCTTCCATTTGTTAATTTATCTGCCCAGTCGTCTCAGTCGTCAGTTTTGTATTTCCTCTCTTTATCTTTTTGGTTGTGATTTTGCCATTCTAAATGGTCTATATAAAATCGTGTTTAAGGGAAGTGCTTGGATTAGTAGAGCTTCAAAACGTCGAGCTTCAGTATGGAAAGTAAGCAATAAACGTCCAGGTACATGCTCTCTCTCTTCTCAGTGGTATTCTAGGGAATGGCTCCGTTTGTCTTACTTGACTTTTATTTGGACTTCTTTAGGTTATAATGGAAGTGACTCAGATTCAGAGGATGACAGGAAATAAGATCAAACTTTTTAAGTCCTGGCAAAATCACAAATGAGAACACCTGGTGAATTTCTACCCTTGTTGCTGCTGATTTACTAAGTTCTTGTTTTTGATTGATTCTATTTCCATTTTCCCTCCATGCAGTGGTAGAAACTCATCCTTGGTACCGGTTCGCTTAAGAAAATTAACCATTACTGGATGCATAATAACAAGTTCTAAATTTTATGGCATGCTAAATAATGATGGGTCATGTTCAGCTTCAATGGAAGCTCTTGCCATGCAGCTGTTTTGTTCATTCCTGGGAAAGCGTGAGAAGCACTGTGTTTATTCCATTGTTGCTTTGAAAATCACAAATTAGTCGAAAAGTTCCTGAAGTAACGCCATAGTGCTTAGGATTAGGTGGTTTTAGGAGTAAATATCAACTGCTATGAAGTTGCCTTGAGGAATTAGGATATCTACTGGACTGGTATATCGCCTTTAAAACCAGTGCCAGGAAACAGAACAGCTTCTACTCTATCACGTTTCCTAATCCTCCTTCCACGCATTGGATACCATATTAAAAAAACTTTTCTTTCTATGAATACTACAAGACGCCAACTGAATCTTAGAGTTCCCTCCTGACCCCTGCTATGATGATCTATCTCCATAATGTTTGCTTTATTTTCCCAAGTTCTTAATCTTAAGCTGAACTGTGAAACAGCTTTCCAGTATTTATTTTGACCTATTGTACTCCTTTACGCCATTGTTTCTATCTGATATTATTTTTTACTGGCAAATAAAGACAAATAGAGATGATGCTGGGTAGATCCAGGAAAAGTGAGGAATTTCTGACTGTTGAATCTTTGCTCATTCATGAGGATAAGTAAATTTTGCTGACATTTGATGTATCTTAGATATATGAATGCATATTCAGGTCCCTATCAATCTATTCTTTACTGACTTGATGAACGTGGCTGTGATTACCTGACATAACTCCTTTTGAATTGCACCAACATTAATCATCTCAATGTTTTTGCATCTTCTTAATCACAAACCATCCTGTTACAGCCCTTGGCATTGTCCTTGGATAAAGTTTCTGTCTGTCTTTTTATATCATGCTGAATTGGCCTGCCTATCCATCACTAGTTTGCGGTGATTGTGAATTTCATCTTGTTATCAACAGCTTGTAGTGATTCTAAACAGTCAATGGTGTTTCCTAGAAGAATGGTTGAGAGAAGCTTTAATCACCCTTTAATATCAGCAAAAGAGAATATAATTGCTGAGCATGCCGTTGTAAAACTTAAAGTGGCAACCTGTTGAGAGCCCTTTACTCAACTGCTGAAATGGCTAGTTTGGGCTGTACATTGAACTCTAGTTTTTATGAGAATTTTATCAGTAAGCCATGAAATATGTTTGGGAGGGATTGAGCTGTGCAATGCTTTAAGGTGGAAAGATCTGGGAGGATGAACAAATGAAATATTGTTAGGTAGGAATGGCTGGCTGTTCAGGCTGATGGTCCGCCAGGAGAAGAAAATCGGAAACTGAAAAGATATAAAACTATTAATGGTGGTTTGCATTTCATGAATGGATTTTAGCAAGTTGTGAAGAGCTTCCATACTAAATTGCGTTTATCGTTTTTTGCAGTGTCTTATTCGGCTGCATTGTCTCTTTGGAAGTCCAGATGCTGATGAAATCTTTTGCGTCATTTGATTCAGTTTTTTTGTTTTGTATCACCCAACTCTAGGTATGTTTTCTGAGTTGCAATGGTGTTTTTGCATTTGAAATTTTGGGCAATGATACCTTAATTTCCAGACTAGTTTTAGAAATAACTAGTATATTAGTTCGTGCTCTGCAGCGGGTCAATATTAATTTTTTTAAAAAATATGAAAAGTTTAGATAATGTTTTTAGAGCTTTGGGTCTAACAGTCATGCTAGATCCAAGGGCCATGGGTCTGGCATGAAACATGGGTGCTAGACCCAAGAAGCGTGGGTGCTAGATCTAAGGCACTTGAGTTTTGTAAAAACGTTAAATGAAAGCTATTTTTTTTGTTTTTTCTGAGACTAAAGGCATTATTGTATTGCACATGAAAATTTAAAAAAAAAGACCTAAAATACCCTTTTTTAGTAGCCTATTATTTTTTTATCTTTAGGGCAAAAAAGTATTTTTATTGTTATGAATATTGTGAAAAATCAAGAAAGCTATTGGTTAATAGTTCTTTTTTTTTTTTTTTTACTCTGGGGGTAAAAGAGTACTTTAACTATGTTAAAAATTAAAAAAGACACACATACTGCCAAACAATCTTCTAATAACCACCGAGCTTGATGAAAAGATCCAAATACTCCTAAATTAAAGGCTTAAATTTAAGTCGCTAAAGGATAAAAGAGTAAGGTCTGGGAGCCATGTTGACCCAAGTGACTTGGGTTTGGAAGTTATGTTAGACTCAAGTAAACAACAAATAAAAAGATGACAACTATTTATTTTAGTTGTCAGAAGAGAGAAAAGAAAAAAAAAACACAAACAAGTGATCAACAACAGCAATTCAACCATAATATGTATAAACGTGTTATATAATGTAGAATAAGACATGGTTGTGCATCCTATGAGACAGCGGATTATAAAATTTAATCATTTGAAGGCATTTTTCACACGCAAAAATAAAAAATACGACGTGACAATTCTAAAATACCCCTTCATGCTCCTCAAAATTACATATCAGTGAAATAATGTGTCTAGAACTATAGTGAAATAATGTGTCTAGAACTATAGTGAAATCCCCCGCACTATTTAGCTTTCTAGCTTTCTTTATAATTTCACCTCTCTTTTACTCTTTACCTTTACCACGAGCAGTTTAGCAGCACGTGGAAATGAAGAGGATGCTCTAAAGGTCTCGCTTGGAAACATCTTCGACTATGTATTTATTTGGAAAAAGTTTTGCACTTTTTGTTAACTGGTAAATCCTTGTCGTTGGGTACATGGTCCTTGGGGCGTGGACAAAGACAGGAATAATGCATTTATAAACTGTTCCTCTGATATTTTCTCTTACCCATATGCAATGATCATCAAACATTCATGGTTTTAGCATCTAGGTGCGGAGATATAGCTTACTGGCTTCAATGGCATTTTCAATCCAACTCTAAATTACAAAAACTCTAGTATTAAGTATAAATTTGGGCATAATTTCCAGACACCTTCTGAGCTGATGCTGGGTGCAACTTATGGGTTAATATATCCCGGTCTGGGTTATGCCTGCTTACGTGGTCGATGCAGACAAAAACAAAAGGTCACTTGTCTGGACGGGTTAATGAGGACAATGCTATCTGCCTTCACGTCTGTCCTTTCTCCATTCCCATGGCATCTCAGGGTTTGATGAAGCCCATAACCCTACACGCTTTGCTCGAGCCTCCTTTTCCCACTAATAAGATACATACAATAATTAAGACTGCGAAGAATTTATAGTGCGGGAGTTTGCAAAGAACAATGGTTACTTACTGTTTCTAGTTCCAAGCGTTTATCATATGCAGTATAATGCCATGCAAGACCCTTCTTGAGCATCACTTCCTGTTACACACAGATTTTAGAAAATTCTTACGCTACTAGTAAATCATATAAAGATCAATTCAAGAAAATGGAGGCACCACCTGTACAAACAGTCCATTGCAATATATATCACCTACACAGCGGCGATAACGATCTTCTCCATAGACAAAGACTCTCAAACACTTGCCCTGAACAAGGTTAGCTAGCTCCTCTTTCGCCTCTTTCCCATATGGCATTGAACTCTCAGGTGCATCTATGCCCCTGCATTTTTTCCAGTCGAAAGTCATTAACCTCTGCAATACATAAGCCTAATTAGGGACCGAATCCTACAAGGAGCAGATGTCACCTTAATCGAATGCGATACTTTCGAGCAAGAATCTCCTCATTTTGAACATTTATTACCCTGCGCACGCAAACGAATTATTTGAAACGAATTTGTCACCCCGAGGATTAATTTAACAAAATTTATACAGGGGAAATCAGATAACCAACCGATACCCTGCTTCAACGATTTTTTTTTGAAGTGCGTCTGCCTTCCCATAGTTCCTCTCCGCACGAGCTTTTGATCTTTGAACAGCTGCCATATGAACTTCCCCTGGAACAGAAGATGACTCCCTGGTGTCGGTCGTGCTAACATAAACTGTTATGGTATCTCCATCAGCTACAGCTTTGGGATCCACCTGGGTTAATTAATTCAAATGGTTTTATCACATCAAACTAACTAGATTGTAAATAAATTTAAAGTTTGATCAAAAGGGTTATTGCAATAATTAACTGGTAAAGTTTGCATCTCGAACTTGACCCCTTGAGGCAATGATGTTGGTCCCCCAGCAGAAACTTGAGCAAGAGGATGCGGAAGTTGGAGACCGTAGAAAGCCAATAAACCCTGCAAGGAAAAACAGGAACGATCATTTTGCATTAAACCTACCCCGATGTAGTAAGCATTCTGCACTCCGACAGGTCTAATGCTGAAATTGGTTTTCAATTAGTACCTCAACATCTGCCTTTAGGTGTCTCTTCAAGGTCTGAACAACAAGCCTGGCAACTTCTTCGGGTGTTTCTGGTTGGGGTTTTGCTTCTTTCCATGCCTCCAACAACTTTCTATACCTTTTAAAGTCCAAAATTCAGATAAACTATATATCACTACATGCTTGTAACTTTACAGAGAATTACAGATTGTTTTATAATTGTTACCAATTAGCTTGAGCCTTCTTGGATGAGACCACATGCTTATCAAGTCCTTCTGGGACCTTAAGAAAACAAAAAAACAGAAGACACTCAACTCTGAAGATCATGAAATTATGCTGAACCATAACATGATAAAAAAAAAAAAAAAAACATAAACTCAAAAAAGTTCCATGATCACTCAGATTGACTATGACCAAGAATTTAATTGTACCATAAGCAGAGTCAAACATTGCCAGAAACAGCCAAAAAATGAGAAAAGTTTAAATTCAGAGCAAGAAAGAATACCTGGGAGGTGATTTCAAAGTGAAACAAATCACGAGCAAGAGCTGAAACACCAACTGTTGCTGCTGATACACCGTGGGGTCCCAATGAATCAGAGTCCCCAGCTGTTGTTGGTTTGCAGCAATGCCCATAGAGGAACCTCAAGGCATTTCCCATTTTCAATTTAAGATTTGTTTTCTATAAAAAGAAGCTTAATTTGTCAACAAAGTGAAGGATTGAAGCAAAGAAAAGCGCTCCTTCAACGTTTTCGTTGAGAAGGAAAGAGAGGGGAAGGAGAAATATTTAGGCGAGGGTGGAGTAGATTTATGGGCAGGAATCCTGAGCGAGTAATTAACGAATAGGAAGGAAGAAGAACACGTAGCAGTATTTGATTTGTTAACGGGACAAGATAATGTAAAGTGGAGGTGAGGAACTTTTACAAGCAACGCTGAAACCATGCACTCCTAGGAGACGGCACTTCAATTTCTCTCAATAAAAAAAAAAAACCTCTAGTCTATTTGGTTCCTAATCTATATACTCATTATCTATGGAGTCCCAAACTTATTAATTTTACCAATTTGATCCCGAACATTTGAAAACAAATTCTCAGTCAAGTCCTTTTATTAATATATAAATTATAATTTTAACAAAAAAAAACTATAAATTGATATCGTCTCAATATATAAATTATAATTTTAACAAAAATTTTAAATGTTCATTAACTTTTCTATAAATTTTTATTCAAATCAATATGTTTTGGTGCAGAAATAGATTTAAAATATTTAAAAAAAATTAAAAAGATTCGATTGTGAAATATACGAGATCTTGGGATTTTATTAAAATAAATTTATAGATTTGAGATGCTATGAGAATGATTATAATTAGATTTGAGTCTAAAATAAGGATTATATATATATAATCAAGCTCTTGATCTCCAACATTTCAGTGTTTCTTTGCATTTATATGGTAGTAAAAATTACGTTGGATGCCACCGCAAACGTTGCGGACCGGATATTTGATGGGAGCGGGCATTTTCTTCCGCTCTCCGAAATGCCGTTACATGACAGTGCAAAATTCGGTGTCAGCTTCTTCTTTTTTCTAATAACTGGTATTTTTTTATAGCTCACAAAATGTTTTTTTTTTTTACTGGACTTCAATATTACTTTTTGGTCAGAAAAACATGATAAATAAAATAGTGCAAAATTCGGTGTAATCTGCAACTTTGATTTTGCTTGTATTATAAACAGAATTCAATCATTTCTCCTGGAACAAGTTCTTAAACAGTAGAAACAGGATTTATTTTTGAATTTCACTAATTTTTGAATAACAAAAACCAAACTGAACTGAAATGAAATTAGTCAATTTAAATCAATGTCGGTTTTAAATTTTAAAAAATAATAATTTTAGTTTGGCTAATTTTTCCATGTAAAAACTAAATCAAACTAAGAATAATTATTTTTGTTTTAAAATAAATGTTACTCGTGCTATAGGTTGTCAAATTATTCATTGATAATTGTTGTCCTCCAATCTAACTAACTATAATTTGGGGAATGCTTTAAAATAAATATATATATATATATATGAAAAATGTTATTACTGTTGAAAAAACATAAAAATAATTTAAATAATAAAATCAATTATTATTATTGTTGTTGTTATTATTGTTACTAACCTGGGTTAGACATTCTCTTCTAGACCCAAGAAACTTGGGGCTGGAAAGGGGTGTCTCATCCAAGTTACTTGGGTATGACATGAAAGCAGATCTAAATCATTTGGGCGCTAAAACCCTGCTGGAACTAGAGCTTCGGGGTTTGGTGTCAGAACTCAAGGTTCGCAAGTCTTAGATTTTCAAATATTATTATTTTTATTATAAATATTATTTTATTATAATTAATATTATTAATAAAATAATTAATAAATTTTTAAAAAAACTATTATCAATATTGAAAAAACAACCATATAGATTTTATTTGATAGGTAAAATTATTATTATTATTATTATCACTAATAAATTAAAAAAATATATTATTATTATCAAAGAAAAACATAAATTTTTTAAAAGATTAAAAATTATTAAATTTAGACAAACAAATTAAATATTATTATTAATATTATGTGATGTAGTAGACTCAATGTTTTTAGGTTTGGTATTACAGTCCTATCCAATACTCTTAAATTTAATATCTTTTTAATAGTTTTTATAAAAATAAAAAAAGTCAACTGGCGGGTGCTAGCTAAGTATATATACGCATGGAAAACAGGATAAGAAGCAAAAGCCACAAAAGCATTTAGATCAGGAAGAATCAATGGATGAACCTGGCGAGCTCCACATAGCCATGTTCCCATGGCTTGCTTTCGGTCATATAATCCCATTTCTAGAGCTCGCCAAGCTAATAGCTCAAAGGGGTCACAAGATCTCCTTTATATCTACTCCACGAAACATCCAGCGTTTACCATCTATACCTCCAAATTTAACACCACGAATGAATTTCGTGAGCCTTGCTTTACCCCATGTAGAAAATCTCCCAAACAACGCAGAGGCCACCGCAGACTTGCCTTTCGACAAAATTCCATACCTAAAGGAAGCCTATGACAGGCTCCAAGATTCTCTATTTCACTTCTTACATTCTTCTTCTCCAGACTGGATCATCTTTGATTTCGCTCCCTACTGGTTGCCTGAGATAGCGACCAAGCTTGGGATCTCTGGTGTTCTCTTTAGCATTTTTGGTGCATGGACCATATCCTTCGCCGGACCATCATACTCAGCAATGCTCAACGGCGACGATCCAAGGACCGAACCGCAGCACTTCACGGTCCCTCCAAAGTGGGTCACATTTCCCTCCAAAGTGGCATTTCGCATCCATGAAGCTAAGCGGTTTTTTGATCACATAGAAGTGAACAGTTCAGGTGTCACTGATATATTTCGTTTGGGATCCGTGCTTGCTGGCTGCGATGTTATAGCCATAAGGAGCTGCTTAGAGCTAGAGGCTGATTTCTTAAGACTCGTGGAAGACCTTCACTGTAAGCCTGTAATCCCAGTAGGCCTACTGCCATCATCTGCTCAGTTTAGCGAGGGCGGGGTGGATGAAAAGTGGGTTACGATCAGGGAGTGGCTAGACAAGCAAACCCAAGGATCTGTGGTTTACATAGCGTTTGGAAGCGAGTTAACAATGAATCAAAATGAAATAACTGAATTGGCTCTCGGGTTAGAGTTATCAGGTCTGCCTTTCTTTTGGGCTTTTAGGAACCGGGATGACTCGGTCAGGTTACCAGATGGATTTGAGGAACGAGTAAAAGGACGTGGAGTGGTGTGGACGAGCTGGGCACCACAACTAAGGATCATGGCTCACGAATCGGTTGGGGTTTTTTTGACTCACTGCGGTTACAGCTCAGTTATAGAGGCACTCTCCTTTGGACTTGCTTTGATCATGTTGCCATTCGCTATAGACCAAGGATTAATCGCAAGGGTTTTTGAAGAGAAGAAGGTTGGGATAGAAGTGCCGAGAGATGAGGAGGACGGGTCGTTTACGAGGAACTCGGTAGCTGAGTCACTCAGGATGGTTGTTGTTGACAAGGAAGGATCCGCATATAGAGAAAATGCCAAGCAGCAGATGGCAACACTATTTGGAGATGAGACTATCAGCGATCGATGCATGGACCAATTTGTTGCCTTCTTACGAAGTCATAGAAAATTGCCAGCAGTGATTGACAATGACCTGCCCACGCACGCGCCAAACTGACACGCGCCAATGCTAGTGTGTCATCTGGTTCTCGACAAGGTTTTAAGAAAAAAAGTCTGTAGGTTATTGAGTGAAACTAAAATTTGTTTCGAGAAATTTATGTATTATATTATATCTAGATATTTACTTTATTAATTATTTTTTAAAAAAAAACTGGAACTTCCAAAAACACAAAGGTACAACAAAATTGAAAGCCATGATTGTCGGCAGGCATGCAGGTCCTGCCGTCCTGTTGTAGCTAAGATATGTTCGAAGAGAGGGGCCATGGCCCATAGGAAGGAGGACCATGGCTAAGATTCCTTTTGGTTTTCACCTGTCCCCCTCGCTAATATTCTACTTTCTTCTGAAAAAAGGAATTGCACATTAATCTCATTTCTAATTTCCAGCAAATTTATGCTAATTAAATTTGATATTTTCATTTTGAACATTTTAACACTGAAAGATCCACCGATATTTGAAAATTTCCCCTTCTGTTTATCACATAACTTTATCTGGAAAATAAATAGTAAGGTTCACAGAAAGTTAGAGGAAATTTCTCACCGATTAGTCACCGAAAGAAAGCCTAAACACGTGTTCTGCAATGATTTGCGCAGATCCATTTTTGGCTGCAATAATCTCTGGTGGGTGGTCATTCACCAGGAAATTTAATGACGAGCGATGGCATTATTGGCATGCCCTACTCAACTATTTCATGAGAAGTGACATCTATGCTTCAAAGGAATAGCTACCTGCAACTTGAAGTGCTATAGTTAAATTATTCATGTTTTAAATTTATTTTTTAAAAAATTATTAATTTAAATATTATAATTTTTTAGAGAAATAAATATTTATATAATTGTTAATTTTAGAAATTTAAAATATTTAATTTGGTTTTTATTTTTTAAAAAAAATTATTAATTTGAATGTTAATTTTAAAATTTTTAAGATATATAATTATTAATTTCAATATCTTAAAAGATTAGTTAAAATATACTTATAATTATTAAGAGGCCCACAATTACTAAAAAAAAAAAAAACTTCGCAGCATCAAATAAGCTTTTTATTCTCTGCGCAGAGCAGAGTCGTTAGGAATTCAGTAATCATTGGAGGGTGGCAGGCTGGCAGCTGAAGTGGAATATCCAGCAGATCATTCATGAACCATATCCACGAATTTCAGCATAAAAGAATAATAAAATAAAATGAGTTAAAAAAGGCATAACCTATAATCCAATTATTCAATCAAACTAAGATCTCATAAGCATGTTGTCAGCAAGCCAACACCGACGAAGATCAAGACCAAGCTCAAGTTAGATTTAAAAGTTATTTGATTTTTTTTTTTTTTCTTAGTTATTTGATTTTTTTTATTTATTTAGTTTATGCATTATAATGCTAGTTAAATTCTATTACATATGGAACTTTTAATAAGGGTTTTTTTATACAACTGGTATAAATATAAGTGTTTAGTTTATTTTTCTGAACTGACTGAGAACAAATTTATTGAGGATGAGAATTTTTTTTAATTATTTTTTTTGATAACTTAAGACTATATAATTTTAAGATTCAATAAATTTTATTTCCTTCTTCTCTATGCCTGTCTCTAATCGTGAGCCAAAGCTGTCGCAAATCATCCATTTTGGATAAGAAATGCAGTATGCCAGACATCAAGCCCTTGGTTTGTGTGTGCTCCGTAGCATGCTAAATCAAACCATTATACGTGTCAACAAAAGTTTTTTTTTTCAAGAGCCCCTTAATAAAATCAAACTATAAAGCTAAAAGCTCAAAGGTAAAATAACCAATATTGAATAATATATATATATTAAAAAAATACATAAATTTAGATTAATTCACTAACCCTAAAAATCATGAGACAAACATAAAGAGGAAAGCAAAAAAAAATAAGCACAAAGATTAATTCCAGCAAAAATTATATGATGAAAGATAAGAGATGAAATTGAGATTTTTTGAAAAAAAAAAATCAAAATCAATCTATGTTAACTTTTAAAACTCGTAACCTTGATTAAAAGACTGAGATCGACCATATAAAAAGCAGATTTTAAAAATTACAAAGCAAAATTCTCAACAAAAAAATGTTTAGCGATTAAACTCAAATAAAATATTAATAAAAAATAAAATCAAGTTAACCTGGGATCAAGTTAACCCCATGACAAGGAAAGTTAAAAAAAGGAAGCATAAATACCAATATATAAAAAATTAAATTTTAAAGGATAAAATTGAAACTAAATCAAAATTAGAAATGGATCTAAAAAAAATGCCAATGAAACTCATGACCTGGCCATAAGGTCATAGCCAACCTCATAAAAATGAAAAACCAATGAAAAAATTTATCAAAAAAAATATATCAAGGGATTAAATTGGAATCGAAATACAATAAAAAGCATTCAAAACAAAACAACACAACAATAAAAAAAATAAGGATCATCTTTGATATAAAAATAAATTTAAATTAAATGTTTAGGGATGAAATTAAAAACAAAAATTAATTAGTAAACAAATAAAAAATATAAAAAAAATAAAAACTAGATTTGACATTAATATCAAATTAAAATAATGACAGAAATAAAATTTTTAAAAAAATCAATAAATAACAAATCAAAACATGTACAATAACAAATTTTAATTTCAAAGATATCAAGGTGGCTTCACCATGCATAATGCAAGAAGACATATGCACCTCATGATTTGTTAATGTCCAATAAACCCTCGCAGAAAGATCAAAATACCCCAGCTAGTTAGGTATTTGAATTGCTTTTAGAAAGTCAAAAATAATAAAAAAAAAATAGTATTGAATTTGGAATGCTGGTGTGTTTTTGCAGTAAAAAAATTACTTTTAAAAGTTTTTATTTTTTTAAAAAAACTTATATTTTTTTAACTTTTTAGAATGTTTTGATGTTAAGAATAACTTTTAAAAAATAAAAAAATATTTATTATTTTAATATAATTTTAAATAAAAAATAACTGCTAATAAAATATCAAAACACTACGGACCCAGCTTCACTATCAAATACTCGTTGTTTATATATAGACAGCAAACAATATACAGAATTCACTTGCGGCTCAAAAACCTACCACCACTAATATAACTCGTAGTCAATAGCATCTTACAACGACGATCCCTTCGTATCTTGTGATCCTGCCCTGCAAAGAAAAGGGTCAGTGATCATTCGTGCAACAATCCATAATGACCCATTTAGTTGCATAATTAACCGTTGCTGTAAGTTACGCTCGTCGACGAACGGCGACGTTGTTTTATCTAAAATATATATGAAATATTTATTTATTTATTTTCTTTCCTTCTTTTGGAGAATGAAATGAATTGGCTTGATTATTTACACTGCAGATGAATGAACCTTTTGTTTTCTGCAGAAGAGAAAAGGGGGTATTTTGAACTTGGCACCCCTTAGTTTTGGGCTTCTGGCGGCCCATGTACAGACTATCCTTGGGCCTTTTGTTTTTGGGCTACACGATGGGAAGCTGAGCGCTTATGCTGAAATCTTGTGCCCTTGTCTTCAGGGCTTCAAGCCGGCCATCCCTATAGCTAGCGGTCTGGAACTTTAATTACCGCGCCCAAATTTTAATTTGTTTTTTAAAGTTATAAAACAGATTGTGAGAATTTTTTAGAAAAATAAAATGTAAGACATTATATTTACCTGATTTAATAACAAATAAATAAATTTAATAGTATGGCTCATTTTTCATTAATTTATAATGGTTTAGATTCGTTTTCATGTCCACGCAATAACCAGTTTTCGCATATGCATTCTTAAATTAGAGAATTTTGAAGAGTTTTTTTCCTTATCCATATAATATAATGGAGTGGTTGTTGTTATCGTCCTCGTCGTCATTATGGAAGGATTGTTATATCAGGTATTAATGAAATCACCGATCTTCATATAAAAAAACATTACAATAATAATTCATTTTCGAAATAAAAAACTCTCATCGATCGCTAGCTATATATATATATATATATATATATATATATATATATATATATAATATATATATATTATATATATATATATATATATACATGGAAAACAGGAAAAGAAGCAAAAGCCACAAAAGCATTTAGATCAGGAAGAATCAATGGATGAACCTGGCGAGCTCCACATAGCCATGTTCCCATGGCTTGCTTTCGGTCATATAATCCCATATCTAGAGCTCGCCAAGCTAATAGCTCAAAGGGGTCACAAGATCTCCTTTATATCTACTCCACGAAACATCCAGCGTTTACCATCTATACCTCCAAATTTAACACCACGAATGAATTTCGTGAGCCTTGCTTTACCCCATGTAGAAAATCTCCCAAACAACGCAGAGGCCACCGCAGACTTGCCTTTCGACAAAATTCCATACCTAAAGGAAGCCTATGACAGACTCCAAGATTCTCTATTTCACTTCTTAAATTCTTCTTCTCCAGACTGGATCATCTTTGATTTCGCTCCCTACTGGTTGCCTGAGATAGCAACCAAGCTTGGGATCTCTAGTGTTTTCTTTAGCATTGTTGGTGCATGGACCATATCCTTCTTTGGATCATCATATACAGCCATACTCAACGGCGACGATCCAAGGACCGAACCGCAGCACTTCACGGTCCCTCCAAAGTGGATCCCATTTCCCTCCAAAGTGGCATTTCGCATCCATGAAGCTAAGCGGTTTTTTGATCACACAGAAGTGAACAGTTCAGGTGTCAGTGATAGCTTTCGTTCGGGATCCGTGCTTGCTGGCTGCGATGTTATAGCCGTAAGGAGCTGCTTAGAGCTAGAGGCTGATTTCTTAAGACTCGTGGAAGACCTTCACTGTAAGCCTGTAATCCCAGTAGGCCTACTGCCACCATCAGCTCAGTTTAGCGAGGGCGGGGTGGAGGAAAAGTGGGTTACGATCAGGGAGTGGCTAGACAAGCAAACCCAAGGATCTGTGGTTTACATAGCGTTTGGAAGCGAGTTAACAATGAATCAAAATGAAATAACTGAATTGGCTCTCGGGTTGGAGTTATCAGGTCTGCCTTTCTTTTGGGCTTTTAGGAACCGGGATGACTCGGTCAGGTTACCAGATGGATTTGAGGAACGAGTAAAAGGACGTGGAGTGGTGTGGACGAGCTGGGCACCACAACTAAGGATCATGGCTCACGAATCGGTTGGGGGTTTTTTGACTCACTGCGGTTACAGCTCAGTTATAGAGGCACTCTCCTTTGGACTTGCTTTGATCATGTTGCCATTCGCTATAGACCAAGGATTAATCGCAAGGGTTTTTGAAGGGAAGAAGGTTGGGATAGAAGTGCCGAGAGATGAGGAGGACGGGTCGTTTACGAGGAACTCGGTAGCCGAGTCACTCAGGATGGTTGTTGTTGACAAGGAAGGATCCGCATATAGAGAAAATGCCAAGCAGCAGATGGCAACACTATTTGGAGATGAGACTATCAGCGATCGATGCATGGACCAATTTGTTGCCTTCTTACGAAGTCATAGAAAATTGCCTTCTGACGTGTCATCTGGTTTTTGACTCGGTTGTTTTTTTTTTTTTTAAGTCTGTAAGTTTAAACTCTGGAGTGCCTTTTTTTTCAAGAAATTTTTGTGCTCTTTTATAGCTAAATATATACTTTTTTAATTATTAAGAAAGAAGTGGAACTTCCTAAAACGCAAAAGTAATGGAAAATTGAAAGCCAAGATCGTCGGCAGGCATAGCTGGCTGGCAAGCAGGGGGGAGCATTACATTGAAGTCCAATCAATAATTGTCTGGTATCTTTCGAAGAGAGGGACCATAGCTCGTAGGAAGGACTTCTTTTTCACGCGTAAGGATGTGTTTGTCTATTCTTAACTTTTGCTTTTGTGATTTAAAAAATATAGTTAAAATGTTTGATAATATATTAAATTATATTTTATATATTATAAAATTTATTAAAAAATTAAGTTTGAAATGGAGTTTTTATAAAATAGTTTTTATATGTTTTTTTTTTATCGAATTTCGTAAAATTTTATTTGTTTTGTGTTTTAAAATTTAATATCATTTTAATGCACTGGTATTAAAAATTTTATTTACTTTAATTTTATTTACAAAAAATTAAAGCATTTTTTTTTTAAAAATTTCAAAAAAAAAATTTTCTTTACTTTATTTTTTTTTTTATATTTTCAGATTATTTTGATGCGTTGGTATTAAAAATAATTTTTTTTAAAAAAATATTTTAATGCATTTCTAAATAAAAAAATATTTTTAAAAAGTAGTTACAACCAAATATTTTATTTATATTTTTTACTGTATATAAACTTATTTTTACCAACATATATTTAAATATAACTAATTATATCTAACCATATTCTTTTAAATTTATTTTTTTAAAATTATAATCAGTAAAACTACCTCAAAAACAAAAGATTTTTTCTTATCTTTACCTGTCACCCTCATTAATATTTTACTTTCTTCTGAGAAAAAGAATTGCACGTCAATCTCATATCCAATCTCCAGCAAATCTATGCTGATTAGAATTCATATTTTCATTAATTTGGAATCATTTTAAACGTGTTTCTTTAACTTTTTTAATAACAAATAAACACAAAAAAATTTATAAATTAATTTTTTAAAAACTAATTTTTTTAAAAAAAACAGAATCTACATCTAACCATTTTTTTTTTGAACTTATTTTTTTTATATCACAACAACAAAACTATCCAAAAAAACAAAAGATTCGTTCTTATCTTTACCGGTTTCCCTCATTAATATTTTACTTTTTTTATGAGAAAAAGAATTGCACGTCAATCTCATATCCAATCTCCAGCAAATCTATGCTGATTAAAATTCATATTTGCATTGATTTGGAATCATTTTCATATTCTCATATCCAAACACGTGTTCTGCAATGATTTGCGCAGATCCATTTTGGTTGCATTCATCTCTGTGGGGTGGTGACGCATGGTACCACAGCATGCCAGGCATGAAGCCTTTGTCTTGTGTGGGCTACCCAGCCCTCATGCCAGAATTTAATAGCAGTTAAAATTATACCAGCTGGTCCAAAATTTTACATCCAAGAAAATAATTATCTAGCAGTTAAATTATTCACAAATGCATTTCCAGTAGCAGCAACCACGCGTTCCAGCAGTAGCAACACAAATGCATAAATAGTTATTCACAGTTCAAACGCACAACAAGCAGCTGCGAATATTTGCTTTGGTTGAAAGCCGCCCTCTAATCGGGGACAATTTAGCACAAAAAGATCCACCTATATATCAAATGGATCACATCTTGTTTCTCTTGCTATCGAATGGACGATTAAGATCCCTCTAATCGTGATGTATAATATAATAAAAAAGAATTATTTCTAATTTCAAAGATTCTCTTTACTTCTTAATGGGTTTCTAGTTGGAATGCATGATAGTGATCTATTGATAACAATAATAATAAAAATCACGGGTGATTTACACCTCTTGCAAGTTGCAAGAGATGCTAACAAATATTTAAAGGATTGAAGGGGTTTTTTTTCCATTAAAAACCATGCATTTTTTCTGATGAATATTTGGCATAATTTCTGTTTATATATGTTTTTAGAAGTTTTTTAAAAGTATTTTTTATCTTAAAAAAGCACTAAATTGATTTTTTTATAATATTTTCCTTGTAACTTTTCTCATCGACCTTGAAAAGTTCAACTGTTCTAGTTTTACCCTTTCTTACTTTAGATTTATGTTTATCCCAGTAACCTTTTTCACACTGGCCATCCATCCATTTTGTTTTAGCTCTGCACCGGGGGTGGAACTATAAATTTTGGATAATACATGATTTTAAGGACGCAAAACATAAGATCGAAGGGTAATTAGAAAATCTCAAAAGCTTAGCATTAAAATGTAGATTTATTTAAAAAATGTTTGGGACTGTCATGGCCCCTCCTCCACCTTTCTACGTATATAATTTCGCCCCTGCTTTGCTCCTAGATGCCCAATACCCTAAACTTCACCGTTTTTAGCATCACCGTGGCTCGTCCTCTCAAGAGAGCTTCCGGCACAAGTACAGCGAATTAAAAAAACATGTATCAAAGGCAAGTGCAAACTTTTTGCAATATAGTAGTGGTTATTTTTTAAATAATTTTTTATATTATAATATATATTAATGATATTTTTTTATTTTAAATAATTATTTTTAACATTAGCACATCAAAACAATCTAAAAAATATAAACTGTATTAAATTTTAATAAAAAAAAAATTAAAATTTTCTGGGAACAACCGCGTTCCAACAAAACGCTACCTTCAAAGGTCAAATCTTGGCATCCATTATTGATGGCCGAAAGTCTCGAGACAGGGCACTGTGATCCCTGGAGTACGAAATTATCCGGAAAGAAGACAACTTTTTTTCATCTTAGTTTCTTAAGGTCGTATGGTATGTCAACACGCATTAGGAAAAGAGACGCTCTGGAGGCCGTTCTTTCTACCTGCACACTATGATCCCTTATACACACTGCAGAAAGTAAAGCCAACAATTTACCTGTGTTTTCCCCACAATTTACTCAATAAAGCTAACAAAATCCATAGAATATAGATCACGAAACTTTTGGAGCTTTAATAAATCAAAGCAATGAGGTATGAACAGAATAGTGCTGCGTCGAAAAACTTTGTATATTTGTCCCAATCAAACCTGGCAGCATTAATATGCTTTTTTGCCGACCCCATGTTTGGACACAGTCTTTCCTCTCAAGTCAACACCATGGAAATAAAGGTAGCTTTATCATAAAATGTGATAAATTCCATCAATCAAGTAAGGAATCCAATGCCCCTCTCAACTTGCGCATTTATTTATATGCTTGAAGTATCACTCTGCCAACATTAATGGTTGTTTCCTTATTTCTCTTCCTCTTGATTTCCTCCTCTCTGTCTAGCCACTCTACAAGGTCAGTGCACTATCCACGCCAATTCCACCAACTTGCAGTTTTCATCAAAAAGAATGGCTAACGTAAGTATATATATAATACATCGAAGTACTTTCAGTATTTAATCTAGCTACTCCTGCTTGTTGTTGAATCATTTTGGACTTTAATTAATGCTTCAATTCGGCAATAGGTGGTGGAATTGAAAGTGGGTTTGCATTGCGATGAATGTATTAAGAAGATATTGAAAGCTATCAAAAAAATACAAGGTAACCATATTGAGTCCAAGGTATCCTTGATTTATATATAGTCTCTTGATGATGAACTTGAATTTGATCACCCTTTCGCCCTCTACTTAATTTGTAAAAAAAAAAAAAAAAATCTTGAATTTGCGTTAACATTTACATGTCCGGTGTTTTTGACCAGCAGACATCGAAACTTACGACATTGATACACAGCTCAATAAGGTCACAGTGACTGGCAATGTTTCATCAGAAGAAGTCATTAGAGTTATTCACAAGATTGGGAAGACAGCGACCACTTGGGGAGCCGAGGGAGATGGAGTAACTTGCTAAGTAAATCGATGACGTGATCTCCTCTCTCTGTTTCAGCAACAGATTAAGTTTATAATATGTGATTATGGCCATGAAGGTTTTCTAATTTCGTCTTTACTGGATGGATGGCTTGACAGAGAAGACAATTCAGCCTGGTCAACATGGCGGAGCAATTTCTAGAGAGAATAGTACTGATTTGTAAAGGGCGTCTGAATATGCATATCAAGTTATTAAATATAGTTAGCCCCCTTCAATAACCTATACTAAGCAAAAAAATAAAATAATAAAATTACAACCTATTAGCTATTACATATCAAAGCAAATCATTTGTGATTTCTCGGGCCTTTCTCTAATTTTCGCAATATCTAAGACTAAGAGTAGTAATTACCTTCCAAATCTTGCCCAGGCCTAACATATATAATGACATGAAATCCACTTTCTATATCCAAATTAAGCAGGACAAAAGCTTCAAGCCATAGAAACAATGGAGGAGTTCTGGGAGACAGTGGTCACGGGAACAAGAGAAGGATGGTGGACAAGGGCTCGCATTTGTCGGAGAAAACCCCTCCACGTTAGATATGGCAGCTGCAAAACGAATACAATGGAGAAATTGGAACTCTCTATTGATGACAATTTGTAAGAAATCGCATCATTAATCTATCCGTCTTTCACCCTTCTAGTCTATTTACTTCTGCTTATACATGTACAATGGAAGCAAGCACCATTTTATTTTTAAAAGATGATTTATATGTTGCTGCCCTCGTGTGCAACAACCTGTCGAAAGTAATTAATTAATAGCTAACTATGCATTTTTATGTAACTCGCCTACGAGGAAAGAAATAAAATAAAATCATGCCTCTATATTTTCCAATGCTAATCATTTTACTGTAATGAATGTAAATATGATATTTGATTTTAGCTTTTTAAGAGAGAAAAAGGGGCCTTTACAATAGGCCCATATGTCTGGGCCTGATATGGAAAACAGGAAAACAGCTTCCATTTTAGGGATGCTACTATTCTACCACAATGGTATAAAATGTTGAGCTCGAGGTCCCGGAAGATAACATGACCTTGTCTACCAAAATGAGCAAGATCACAGATGACACATGACAGGTAGACAGGTCTTTTGCACGGAGGATGGCCAAAAACCCCATAGTTCATTTAACAGATATGCGTTTCATCTGCTATAGTTCAATCAATCGTGGGAGACTACGATCTTATCATGGTAGGTCGTTGCCATGAAAACGAACCCAAAGTTCTATCAGGCCTGTCAGAACGTATTCATTCCCGAGAGCTTGGGCCGCTGGGGGGTGTGCTTGCTTCTGAAAATATTTTTAGTCTAGTTTCAGTGCAGGTGGCTCAACAGCAAATCACGAAAGCAATGAACTGTTTGAACCCAAGCTGTCACTTGCCTTTGTGACAGGACGTCTAGTAAGATATTAATCGAACCTTGCAGATCATCAAGAACATGTACAATTTTCTCGTTAACCACTTACATATCCTTCCTTGTTTCTTAAAGAACTAGAATCTGCTTTAACATGTCTTCTGTTTTTTACCAAAAGATAATGAGACATTAAGTTAAGGTCATAGTGACCGGGAAGAAAGCAAGCACTTGGATGGCCAAAGGAGACCACCATGTGTGATCTGCTCTGTGTAAGTACAAAGAATTGCAAAGATTATCAGTTATTGCCATGGAGATGTCCAGCTTTCCTTCAAGGCACCACACGGACGATCAAGACCACCATGCGTAGAGGTACTCCTTGAAAGGCAAATCATTTTCTATGGCTGTGTAGAGAAGGGCATATTCCATTAGCTTGTAGTCAGCCTCGGTAACCCACTAAAGCAAATATGTATTAGTTTTAAGGTACTAGTTGAAAGGCAAATCATTCATTGACAATTATTGTCTCTTCGTTTATTTAATTTTTTTTTGCAATATCAAAGACATTACTAATGTTTGAATGCAATTTCAATATCTTTGATTAATTAATTAAAACTAGGCGATTTATAGATTTAATTACCTTCCAAATTATGCCAAGGACCTAATAGAATTACATCAAATCAACTCTCTGTAAGGAGCAACCCAAGTTAAATTTTGTGTTCTTACTGATTTCTCAACCACTGCAACATTTATTTATAATTACCGCATGTTTTTCACAACATTTTTTATGACAGAAATAAAGTTACAATTTTACAAAGTACTTTCTTTTCTACACAACAACATGAAAAACCCAAATTAAAAGATAAAAAACAGCTAGTACCCCGTTCAAAGCCAGTCCTTGTACACAAAACAACCCAACTGGGGTTATCCTCAAACTCACCGAATCATACAACTCTGCCTCGGTTGCTGAATCGTCCTTGGACTCAGCTTCACATTCACAATCTTCTGTACCTTCTCCGAATACCTTGGTGCCTGAGCACGATCAAATTGATCCCTTTTCCACTTCAAAACTCCAAGCGAAACCAATTCCTTGTTGCAACCCTTCACCTCCACCTCCTCTCCTGCAACAAACAGCCCCGGAAAAAAGAGCGAAAATCAAGTTAACGAGTTGACTCGGTGACTCAGGCTATTGAACACAAATTCTAATTTGTGGGAGGGCTCTTACCTTTGATGGTGTCGTAAATTGGGTCGTCGAAGAAGAGAGAGTCGAGATCCTCGGAGAGGACAGGATCGTAAATATCAGAGAATAGAGGTTCGGTTTCGGGATCATGGAAACGTTCTTGGAGCCAGTAGTCTCGGAACCAAGGGGAGGATTGGACAAGAGCCCACCATTTGTCGGAAAAATCCTCCACCGTTCGATATGACAGCGGGACGAACAACGGAGCGTTGGGATTTAAAGTTGATGTTGATATGTGAGAAATTACATCCATTGCCACTTGAAACAAGAAGAGAAGCTAGAGGAGAGGGGGGTGAAGGGTGGCAGCTAGCAGAGCAAGAGCTTATAAAGGAGGAGGAGAGATTTTTACCTGAAACGGGTAGGGTTTTAAATTTGGCCTTGGTTTAGGGTTCTATTACAGAAATGACATTTCGTGAAAAAGATGTACTGTATTTTATTGCCCTTTTTAATAAATCATTTCTCATATATTAAAATTTAAGTGTTTTCCCGATTAATTTTTAAAACAGATCAATATTTGCAGATTAATGCATGCATAATTTTTTTCTATCTTTCTGGGTAATTATCGAATATCTATCCTAACCCATATTTTTACATATTTTTTTTAAAAAATTTTCTTTTTTAATTTTTTGTTGTTGCACCTCATAAATCATGTCTTAATAAATTAGTGTACAGTTTTATATATTCAATAATCTCATTTTCTTAATTTAAATTTAAGGTTCACAATGTATGCAATTTAAAAATATAAAATTATATAATTAAATATCATCAGTAATATCAGTGATATGCACTCATTAATAAATCATTAGTGGTTGACATGGTTTTATATTTATAAAAATTATTTAAGATTTTTATTATGTTTAGATGTGCTTGTTGTTTTTTTAATAAAAAAAAATGACCTATATTATATACTCAACAAAAACACATCAATTGCCTAACTTACATTATATATGAATTTGCCAGATTGATATTATATACAATACCAGGAGACAATAACATACTAATTTTATGTATTCATGGTTAATAATAATTAATTATCTTATATTTATAACCATACACTAAACTTTAATTTCAAAGTAAAGTTAGAAACTTTATTTTTATATCTGTAATATAATATTCTAATAAAAATTATATAAGAAAAACCAAATAAAATATTTTTAATTTTCTTATAAAATAAGATTTATTTAAAAACTAAAGGTTGTATTATGATATTTATTTTATAAGCTTCATAACAATTATATATTAATAATAATTAAAAAAACTGCAAGGAATAAAACTCAAATCTAGAATAAAAAAAATATTATTTTAATATATTTACAAATAAAAAATGCTTTAAAAAAATATCAAGCACTTACCTTTCCAATCACATCACAAGTGTCGTAACATAACTGGAAAAAAAACTGACGTATAATGTGAGTGGTGTTTCTGTAAAAACTGGAGTAACTTAGATCTATATCGGTACATGTAGGTGGTCATCCCTTTTCTTCTGTTTTTTATCCTTTTTTTTGGTCTCTTAAGTATTATCCGCAGAGTAGACAACACTTCGCTGTTCTAATCCGATGTCTTTGACTTGTTATGTGGCAGTATAAACGGATTTTTTTTTTGCGCATAAATAAGCTAAAGGCCCAAGACAAAACTAACAAGCAAACCTCAACTCCCATGCACCAGTATAAATAATCTTTATACAAATTCTAGAAGGAAAAAAAAACTATATTGTTTAACATTTATTTATTTTATCCAACTCGAATAATTGAACCAAAAATAAATATGAGAAAACTTGGATCAATATCATTCAATCCAAATAAGAAAAAAAGAAATAAAAATGTCATATTATTTTTTATTTTTTTAATTATTTTTATATTAAAAATAATTTTAAAAAATAAAAAAAATATTTATTATTTTAATATAATTTCAAATAAAAAAATACTTTAAAAAATAACCTTTAATACAATCTCAAACACTGCCGAGCTTCACCATCAAATACTCGTTATATATAGACAGCAAACAATATGCAGAATTCACTTGCAGCTCAAAACCTACCAATACTAATACAACTCGTAGTCAATAGCATCTTACAACAATGATCTCTTCGTATATTGTGATCCTGCCTTGCAAAGAAAAGAAGCAGTGATCATACGTGCACCAATCCATAATGATCCATTTAGATGCATAAATAAACGTTGTTGTAAGTTGCGTTCGTCGACGAACAGCAACGTCGTTTTATCTAAAATATATATGAAATATATTTATTTATTTATTTATTTTCTTTCCTTCTTTTGGAGAATGAAATGAATTGGCTTGATTATTTACACTGCAGATGAATGAACCTTTTGTTTTCTGCAGAAGAGAAAGGGGGGCATATTGAATTTGGCACCCCTTAGTTTTGGGCTTCTGGCGGCCCATGTATCCTTGGGCCTTTTGTTTTTGGGCTACACGATGGGAAGGTGAGCGCTTATGCTGAAATCTCGTGCCCTTGTCTTCAGGGCTTCAAGCCGGCCATCCCTATAGCTAGCAGTCAGGAACTTTAATTACCGCGCCCAAATTTTAATTTGTTTTTTAAAGTTATAAAACAGATTGTGAGAGTTTTTTAGAAAAATAAAATAATATCCAAATAAAATGTAAAACATTATATTTATCTGATTTAATAAAAAATAAACAAATTTAATGGTATGGCTCATTTTTCATTAATTTATAATGGTTTAGATTCGTTTTCATGTCTATGCAATAACTAGTTTTCTCACATGCATTCTTAAATTAGAAAATTCTGAAGAGTTTTTTTTCGTTATCTATATAATATAATGGAGTGGTTATTGTTATCATCCTCGTCGTAATGATGGGAGGATTGTTATATCAGGTATTAATGAAATCATCGATCTTCATATAAAAAAATATTACAACAATAATTCAATTTCGAAATAAAAAACTCTCATCGCTAGCTATATATAGACACACACACACACACACACGGAAAACAGGATAAGAGGCAAAAGCCACAAAAGCATTTAGATCAGGAAGAATCAATGGATGAACCTGGCGAGCTCCACATAGCCATGTTCCCATGGCTTGCTTTCGGTCATATAATCCCATATCTAGAGCTCGCCAAGCTAATAGCTCAAAGGGGTCACAAGATCTCCTTTATATCCACTCCACGAAACATCCAGCGTTTACCATCTATACCTCCAAATTTAACACCACGAATCAATTTAGTGAGCCTTTCTTTACCCCATGTAGAAAATCTCCCAAACAACGCAGAGGCCACCATAGACTTGCCTTTCGACAAAATTCCATACCTAAAGGAAGCCTATGACAGACTCCAAGATTCTTTATTTCACTTCTTACATTCTTCTTCTCCAGATTGGATCATCTTTGATTTCGCTCCCTACTGGTTGCCTGAGATAGCAACCAAGCTTGGGATCTCTGGTGTTTTCTTTAGCATTTTTGGTGCAGGGACCATATCCTTCGCCGGACCATCATACTCAGCAATGCTCAACGGCGACGATCCAAGGACCGAACCGCAGCACTTCACGGTCCCTCCAAAGTGGGTCACATTTCCCTCTAAAGTTGCATTTCGCATCCATGAAGCTAAGCGGTTTTTGGATCAAATAGAAGTGAACAGTTCAGGTGTCACTGATATATTTCGTTGGGGATCCGTGCTTGCTGGCTGTGATGTTATAGCCCTAAGGAGCTGCTTAGAGCTAGAGGCTGATTTCTTAAGACTCGTGGAAGACCTTCACTGTAAGCCTGTAATCCCAGTAGGCCTACTCCCACCATCTGCTCAGTTTAGCGAGGGCGGGGTGGATGAAAAGTGGGTTACGATCAGCGAGTGGCTAGACAAGCAAACCCAAGGATATGTGGTTTACATAGCGTTTGGAAGCGAGTTAACAATGAATCAAAATGAAATAACTGAATTGGCTCTCGGGTTAGAGTTATCAGGTCTGCCTTTCTTTTGGGCTTTTAGGAACCGGGATGACTCGGTCAGGTTACCAGATGGATTTGAGGAACGAGTAAAAGGACGTGGAGTGGTGTGGACGAGCTGGGCACCACAACTAAGGATCATGGCTCACGAATCGGTTGGGGGTTTTTTGACTCACTGCGGTTACAGCTCAGTTATAGAGGCACTCTCCTTTGGACTTGCTTTGATCATGTTGCCATTCGCTATAGACCAAGGATTAATCGCAAGGGTTTTTGAAGGGAAGAAGGTTGGGATAGAAGTGCCGAGAGATGAGGAGGACGGGTCGTTTACGAGGAACTCGGTAGCTGAGTCACTCAGGATGGTTATTGTTGACAAGGAAGGATCCGCATATAGAGAAAATGCCAAGCAGCAGATGGCAACACTATTTGGAGATGAGACTATCAGCGATCGATGCATGGACCAATTTGTTGCCTTCTTACGAAGTCATAGAAAATTGCCTTCTGATGTGTCATCTGGTTATTGAGTATTATATATGTGTGCATTGTGTTATTATATATGTGTGCATTGTGTTGGTAATTTTTGAGGTTGTGGTTTAATAAAAGTTATTTTATAAAAAATATTTTTTGTTAAGATTGGTCTGATATTTATATATGTTTGGTTAAAATTATAATTAAAATTAAAGTTGAATAAAAAATAATTTAATGTGATGGGTTAAACTTGGTTTTCAAATTGAGGTTATAAAATAAATAAAAAAGATATTTATTAATATTAATAATTTTTAATTTAAATATTGTAGATTTAACTATTATTATTATATCATTAAATAAATAATATTTTATATCAAATATTTTTAATTATTCCATTAACTTATTTACAATTTCATAACGTATGAAATTCATCCGATAAGGACCATAGTTTTTATAGTTTTTTGAACGTGCAACAAAATTAAGTAAAATATATTTAGAAACAAAATTGAAATTGCAATTAAATGCTACGTTATTATGCGATTTTTTTAAATTTATATAGTGTTATTGAATAATATTAAATACTAATTTTTAAATAAAATAAAATTAAAAAAAATTAATTTTTTTTTTGTCACACATGGTTCAACTAACAGTAAAGTCACTACTCACGTGATTCATTAATTAATTTATCTAGGACTAACCACATGAACAGTACCAAACGAATTAATTCAGTAAACAGTGTTTCAAATGATGATGCCGCCAAAAATATATTAAAAACTCCTGCTTGAGCTGAAAGAAGGAAGCAAACAAGAAATTGGATGGGCTCTTTAGTTTTTTCTTTCTCTCGGCATCAGGTAGGCAAAAGTGAAAAGCAGTAATTATTTGCCAAAACCGGCGGTAAAAACTGAATTATTAGTGAGACCCATCTTTAGATTTTGTGTTTAAAATGTTTATCAAACGTTTATAAATTATGGTTAAAACAAAACACAGTCTTAATCACATTAACAAAAGATTCTTTTTTATCTTTACCTGTCTCCCTCATTAATATTTTACTTTCTTCTGAGAAAAAGAATTGCACGTCAATCTCATATCCAATCTCCAGCAAATCTATTTCCAGTTGCAGCAACCACGCGTTCCAGCAGTAGCAACACAAATGCATAAATAGTTATTCACAGTTCAAACGCACCATAAGCAGGAAAATCAAACGTGGCAAAAACCAGACGCTGCAGAAGCAGCAAAAACAAATCGACAGCCATTAAAGTCTCCTTTCTAGACGCAAAAATTAGTTTATTGTCTGTCCGCGTGCAAAAATCCACTCTAATTTGTCTAAAGAAATCATTGCTAGAGAAATAAAGGTCTTTAAGCAATGCAAATTGCAAGCTACAATTCAATAATAATAATAAAATTGAAACGAAAGGTGGCCAGCAAGAACAGCTGGGCAGGAGAAGCTATCGCCAGCATCAATGATTACATTGAACAAATCAATAATTAGACCTTATAGGAATCAGGAACTTGTCTCTTCGGTAATGGAGGGACCGAGGCGTCTATCATCCCATGAGGGGTGGAGGGGTCCCGTTCATTTGTCTTCTATCCTTTTCCATTTAGCACTCTTTGATATTTCTAGAAAAATATTCTTCTTAATTACAAGTAGTAATAATAAATAAAAAAGATGAACATCAATCCCTCTAATCGGGGACAATTTAGCACAAAAAGATCCACCTATATATCAAATGGATCACATCTTGTTTCTCTTGCTATCGAATGGACGATTAAGATCCCTCTAATCGTGATGTATAATATAATAAAAAAGAATTATTTATAATTTCAAAGATTCTCTTTACTTGTTAATGAGTTTCTAGTTGGAATGCATGATAGTGATCTATTGATAACAATAATAAAAAAAAATCACGGGTGATTTACACCTCTTGCAAGTTGCAAGAGATGCTAACAAATATTTAAAGTATTGAAGGGGTTTTTTTCCGATTAAAAACCATGCATGTTGTCTGGTGAATATTTGGCATAATTTCTGTTTATATATGTTTTTAGAAGTTTTTTAAAAGTATTTTTTATCTTAAAAAAGCACTAAATTGATTTTTTTATAATATTTTCTGAAACTTTTTATTTATTGATATAAAAAACAAAAAAAAATATTTAAAAATTTATTTTAATACATTTTAATATAAAAAACTAATTTAAAAAATATCCTGCATTATAATCTCAAATACTCCTGCGTGTTCTAAGCTTATAATAATTATTAAAAAGAAAACTTTTCACCCCAAAACAGGGTTACGTGCGATTACACTCCAAAGCCTGCACTATCATCCCTAACCAAATATATATTTATGAACAGACTCCTAAAGCTGAAAATGGATACCGATACATCCTCACGAATTTTAATCTGAATGCATACCAGGCCTTGGTTTAGGGTTCTATTACAGAAATGACATTTCTTGAAAAAGATGTACTGTATTTTATTGCCCTTTTTAATAAATCATTTCTCATATATTAAAATTTAAGTTTTTTCCCGATTAATTTTAAAAACAGATCAATATTTGCAGATTAATGCATGCATAATTTTTTTCTATATTTCTGGGTAATTATCGAATATCTAACCTAACCCATATTTTTACATATTTTTTAAAAAATTCTTTTTAATTTTTTGTTGTTGCACCTCATAAATCACATCTTAATAAATTAGTGTACAGTTTTATATATTTAATAATCTCAGTTTTTTAATTTACATTTAAGGCTCGACATTATATGCAATTTAAAAATATAAAATTATATAATTAAATATCATCAGTAATACCAGTGATATGTACTCATTAATAAATCATTCGCGATTGACATGGTTTTATATTTATAAAAATTATTTAAGATTTTTATTATGTTTAGATATTGTGCTTGTTGTTTTTTATTTATTTAAAAATAACCTGTATTATATACTCAACAAAAACACATCAATTGCCTAACTTACATTATATATTAATTAGTGTTTGCCAGATTGATATTATATACAATACCAGGAGACAATAAAAAATACCAATTTTATATATTCATGGTCAATAATAATTAATTATCTTATATTTATAACCATACACTAAACTTTAATTTCAAAGTAAAGTTAGAAACTTTATTTTTATATTTGTTATACAATATTCTAATAATAATTATATAAGAAAAACCAAATAAAATATTTTTTTCATTTTCTTATAAAATAAGATTTATTTAAAAAATAAAGGTTGTATTATGATATTTATTTTATAAGCTTCATAACAATTATATATTAATAATAATAAAAAACTAAAAGGTATAAAACTCGAATACAGAATAAAAGAATTGACTGAAATAAAGGTTGTATTATGATATTTATTTTATAAGCTTCATAACAATTATATATTAAGAATAAAAAAATATTATTTTAATATATTTATAAAAAAATACTTTTAAAAAATATCAATCACTTACCTTTCTAATAACATGTGTTGTAACATAACTGAAAAATAAAAAATTGATGTGTAATGTGAGTGGTGTTTATGTAAAAACTAGAGTAACTTATATCTATATCGGTACATGTAGGTGGTTATCCCTTTTCTTTTGTTTTTTAATCCCTTCTTTTGGTCTCTTAAGTTCTTATCGGCAGAGTAGACAACACGTCGTTGTTCTAATCCGATGTCTTTGACTTGTTACGTGGTAATAAAAATTGATTTTTTTTTTTTTGCATAAATGGGCTAAAGGCCCAAGATAAAACTAACAAGCAAACCTCAACTCCCATGCACCAGTATAAATAATCTTTATACAAATTTTGCAAGAAAAAAAAACTATATTGTTTAAAATTTATTTATTTTATCCAACTAGAAATAATTGAACCAAAAATAAATATGAGAAAACTTGGATCAATAGCATTCAATCCAAATAAGAAAAAAAGAAATAAAAATGTCATAAATTCGAGTTTGGGCCGATGGGGGGGTTTGCTTGCTTCTAGCGATATTTCAAGTCCAGTTTCAGTGCTGGTGGGTTCAACAGCAAATCATGAAAGCGCGTCGCAGCATAGAAATAATGGCTAGAGAAAGCTGCACGTGACATGAAAAATGGACGCCGTTTCATTACAATTCCTTGTGAACCGAAGCTTCGCCTCTCAATATAACTTCAACTAATGACAGGTTAGTTCCTTGGTAATACGGAGACGTAGATTGCACAACTTTTTTGATAAAAATAAAAAAAAAAGATTGCAGAACTTATCAATTCTTTTAGAAGATATCTTTGATATTTGAAAACACAACTTCTTGTTATATTACAAGTTGTATATATTTAATCTACTGCTTTCAATTAAAATTTAAGATTTATTTTGCAATGATATGCTATTTTGACCTTCCAAAATTGCCATGCTCTATAATATTGAACCAGATCATCGTTTTTGCACTCCTTTATGAGTGAGATTTTTTTTTTTAAATAATTAGGTGTTGCTATTGTTTTATTAGCAAAAAACAATTAAACCATGTTAGATCCAAGCGCCTACGAGTTTAACACATTGTTAAACTTATTTTCATTGGGCTTGATTGCATGTGAAACCTAAATACCTGTCGATCTGGTATTTTGCCAAACCCAACCCCCTTTAAGCCAAATTTTTATTTAGAAATAAGTTGTTAAAGTAAGAATTTAAGATTATCTTCTTTCTATTTCCTAGGAAGTCTAAAAGTTCTTTAAAGACCTTTTTTACATCAAATTAATATTAATGTTGCTTAATAAATAATGTGTAAAAGTTTTTTAATGGTGGATTGTATTTTTATCCATGTCAATATATATGTTAGATATATTTTTTTTCATTAATATTTATACCAAAAATATTTTTTATTAATATTAATATACATGTCAGATATATTTTTCAACTTTAATACTATTAGGATAATATTATTATTTATCATCTTCTCTTCATAAAAAACCTCATAGGCTATAAGTAGAAATCACGACCAGCGAACAGTCCCAAATATTTTAATCTCTGAAGAAAAAAAGTCACACAACATCAAACCTTCAATAGGGTGCCATCAGTCACAGAACTGGATCTTAATTAACATCTGAAATTAATGGCATCTGAGTGAAGCATGGGCGGTATGCAATGCCCCTGCACCCAATATTGCCAACATGTCAAATTTGTGCACATTTTGTTTTGTTTATCTGTTATTTAACCGATTATTAAATCTTGAAAAATCTAAATTCGGAGTTCGTTGTCGAGGAAAATCTAAATTTACTTGGAGATTTAGTTGAGAATAGATAATTTGATTTTCTAAAAACGTTGACAGAGTTTCAAATAAATGTCAACGATTTCTAGATTCACACAGACACACACAGACACAGACACAGACACACACAAACACATCACATGTACAGAAAACATGAGCTGGTATGTCTCAAGTTGAGTCTCTACCTAAAAAAAACAAAACAAGATTTGGTTACACAACTGGAAACCAAAATTGTAGCTGCCAAAACTGTAAACTAATGGCTAGCAGAAGCTATGCCAACATGCTGTAACCAAAACAAATGTCTTCAATATATTTATTATGTAATCGACCGCCCCTTTCATTTCTTCAGTTTAATGTGTATATATTCTTTTCTATTCTCTCTCCTTCTTCTTCTTTTAAAACTAGGAAAGAATTGAGCAGGCTCGTTTATGGACTTCACGCCAAGAAACATCGTGAACGTAAGCGGAGATTGCTTCGACCATGTTAGAGTTTTCTCTGATGGAATGTGGAATGTAAAACATGGGGAGAGTATTCTTCAGCATTCATTGGTTCGTTTCCATGTTCAATTGATTGTGATTTTCCTGCTCGTGAACTCTTTTCACTTGGTGCTCCAACGATTCCATTTTACCCATTTCACCTCCGAGATCCTGGTAATATATCTGATTGCATTACTTCTACATGATTTGCAATTCTATTTGTTATGTATAGCATGGCATTGATTGTAAACTAAAGGTCCATTCCTTTTTTTTTTTCTTTTAATTTTGCACGGGACACCAATGGTGGTTTAGCAAACAAATTGATGTGTTTGTTCGTTGCTGATCTTTCCTTTTCATTTACTTTTGGAGTTATAGAAATGGTTTGGTTTTTATCTCAACCTGTTAGTTTGTGCTGCTAATTTTCTCTCTTTAATGTTTACCAGGCAGGTATAGTATTGGGACAAACGGTATGGAGAGACAATGACAAATCAGAGCGCTTGTTCCCTACAGTAGTGCGCAATCAAGTCTTTGCTTCATTATCAAAGATTGGTTACATTCTGTTCTCGTTCTTGATTGGTGTGAGAATGGAACCAAGTTTGATATGGAAAACAGGAAGAACTGCCACTTTTTTAGCGACTCTGCTGTTCATATTCCATCACATAGCAATGCTAAGCATCGAGATCACGTTTGACGAAGACAAGGAGAAGTTAACTGCGGGATTCGTGCTTGCAAAAGAAGCATTTTCAGCTATATATTTTGCATCGATAACCACTACCGAATTTGTCATGGTCAGTACCATTTTAATGCAGCTTAAGATTATAAATTCGCAGCTTGGACACCTTGCTCTAGCATCCTCATTGTTATTCAAATTGGCAACCTTTGCAGTGGGAACTTTGTTTGGTTTCATAAATGCTTTTGTAAATATATCGTCTCAAGTGGGAACTCGGATCGTTATTTATTCTCTTGCACTTATCGTGTTTACTGTAGTCGTGTCGAGGAAAACAATGCTCTTCTTCATTAGAAGCACACCAGTAGGTAAGCCTATGAAGGAAATCTACACCACTATGACTGTAGGCGTACTATTTTTACTGTCAGCAATTGGTGACGAAGTAGGACTGCATTACATGTATGGCCCTTTAATACTTGGCCTGGCAGTGCCTGCACGGTCTCCTTTAGCTGAAGTCCTCGTAGCAAAGTTCGATACATTGGTTTCAGGATTTTTTCTACCACTCATGGCGGTGTTCTGTTCCTCCAAACTCAATTTATTTCAGTTAATCCACGAGTTTAAGGATGCTGTCCATCTCCAGATTTCGTTGATTGGATATGTGATGAAGCTGCTGGTAACTTTTATCGGGGCGTATTTTTGCAAGATACCTTTAAGACATGCTATTGCCCTCACAATCATCTTGAATGCCAAAGGCATCACTGAAATTGCACAATTTTTAAGCTTCGGTGACATTACGGTACATCTCGCACTACTTTCTATTATTTAGAATTTAAATACCAGTGGATGTTTGTGAAACAAGCACCTAATAACTCTATCTGCATTCGTTTCCGTTAAAAATTCCCAATTTGTGCAAACGTCTCATTGCTTTTTCTCTCATCAAGATTGCTTTCTTTCTCTCAGGAACTAGACGCGGCCTCTGGAATTTTCTTAGTATTTCTGTTACAAGCATTTCAGCCACTCCTTATTAAAAAGCTTTACAATCCTGCAGACCAATACATTGGGTACCAGAATAAATCCATTGAGAAGGCTTCTGATGATGCGGAGCTCCAGATACTTGCCTGTGCACACAGGCAAGAGGATGCTGTTGCGGCAATCAAGCTCTTACAGTATTCCAATCCTACAAAACAAAGTCCCTTGTCCGTTTATGTACTTTGCTTGGAGGAACTCGTTAGCAGTTCCACCCCTCTTCTAATCAATCACCAATTAGGCCAAAAAATGTCCTCTTACAAGGTATCCCGCTCACAACCAATCATTGACATCTTCAAGTTTTTTGAGTCACAGTACAAGAAGTTCGTCCGGGTGAATATGTTCACTGCCGTATCGCCACTAAAACAGATGCATGAGGACATTTGTTGGCTCTCTTTTGACAAGGCTTGCTCCCTAATAATACTTCCATTTCATAAGAAATGGAACAGCAAAGGCAAAATGGTTTCCAGCAACACTGATACAAGGAACTTGAATATTACTGTTCTGGAAAGGGCACCTTGTTCTGTTGGCATCCTCATTGATCGTAGTAGAACCCAGGGCTTGTCTTCTATCTTCCTCGCGTCAACATATCGTGTGGCTGCACTGTTCTTCGGAGGCCCAGATGATAGGGAGGCAGTTGCTTATGCCTTAAGGATGGCAGGAAGATTTGGACTTCAATTAACAGTGATGCGTTTCATCACCCCTACTACTGAGCAAGTCTATCATGATTGGGATTACATGCTTAACAGTGAATTTTTGAGAAACTTGAAATTTGGAGTGTCAGAAAGTAGTAGTATCAATTATAAAGAGGAGACTGTGAGAGATGGAGCTGACACATCATCCATAATTAAGTCAATGGTGGGGGGTTATGACCTTATCATGGCAGGGCGGCGCCATCAAACTGAGCCACAAGCTTTATCAGGCCTATCAGAATGGATGGATTTGCAAGAGCTAGGGCCGATAGGGGACCTGCTTGCTTCCGAGGATATTACCAGTGCAATTTCAGTTTTGGTGGTTCAACAGCAGATCATGAAAGCAAGTCACAGCAGTACTTTGAATTAATCATTTGCAAGGTGTACACTTGCATTGGATGGCGAGAGAAAATACCGCAAGAACTGAGAATTCTCCGCTCCTTTTATCATGACATGAGAAATTATGAATGTCTGCTCATTACAAACCTCGAGAAGCTACGCCTAACAGGAACATGGAGGATTTGACTATAATTGATTTCATTTCATCTATTGATCGAAGAATTGATTTCTGTACCCGCAACATTTTGGGTGCCGACAATTCCATGCTATGTTACCGTTGAGAACCTAATATCCCCAAAATCCCAGCTCTATAAAGCCATCTTCCCTCCAGAAAACGAAGGAGGCGGTTAAAAGAAGGGACGAGGAAAGGCAGAGGCAATTGAAAAAAAATAAGATAAAAAATTACGTGGATGATGAAAGGTTCAAGGATAAGGCGAAATCTTGATATTACCCTCGCATTTGCGAGGGTGGTAAAGGAGATCCAATTTAGAATTGTATCTAGTTGGTCCGAAAATGGTGAGTTTGTTGAGAGCCTTGCTCTGAGGACTGAGGGTAATATGATAAATTTACAAAATCTTATTTATTTATTTAATATTAAACAAAAAAACTTTATTGAATCCAATTGTATTAGATTTGTTCCAATCCATAAGAATTGAATTCAAAATCAATTGATTTCATGTTTATATCAATTTTACGAGAGAAAAGGTGCCAAACATGCGGTAAATGTGCACTGATGTAGAATTCTCATAGTCTTGATTTTAGTTTATTATCAATAGTGGGTTTTTTTTTTGTTTTTTTTATGGAACATGATCCATAAAGATTGTGCAAGAATATTTCAACTTCTTTTAGAAACATAAAAAATCCCATCCACATGCATCCCTTGAAGCTAATAAACACATACTTGCATTCTCATTATTAATTTAAATTATAACATGTCATAAATATAACCACTTTTAATACTAGCCATTACATAATTTAATGCAATTCTTTTGTTTTATCGCTGCGCTATTCGGTAATTCAATTATTATTTTCCAAATTATGCCATGGATGTATTTATACAAACAACCCAACTAAATTGTCCACACAATTAACTACAACCCCTATAGAAGTAATTAATACTATAGTATTTAAATTACGTTTTTAAAGTATTTTTTATTTTAAAATATATTAAAATAATATTTTTTTATTTTTAAAAAATTATTTTTAATACCATCAAATTAAAACAATCTATATATATATATATATTAGATTTTTTATAAATAGCGTTTGAAATGCAATTTCAAACTGTATCCAAATCCAGCCTTTGTGAACAAACAGCTAATGATCAGTCCGACACCAACTTGCCGAATCACACAACTCTAGCTAAGCTTTTGAATCGTCCTTGATCCCATCTTCAAATTCACAATCTACGGTGCCTCATGAGACCGAGGAGAATGTGAGCTGACCTTATCATCCATAATTCAATCAACGGTGGGAGATTATGACCTTATCATGATATGACATCGATCTCCAAGAAACTGTACAGCAAGCTTTGTTTAGGCCTATCAGAATGGATTCAGGGATCTTCTTGCTTATGAAGACATATCTAGAACAGTTCAGTCTTGGCTATCCAACAGCAAATTCTTAAAGTAAATTGTGGTAGTACTCTGAAGTGATGATAAGTATACCTTGCTTCGAAGGAATGGAAAGGAACAAGAATGAGATAATGGTTGTGGGAGATTTTAACAAGGTAGATTATCCAGAATGTTCAATAGAGGCTCCATAATACTCACGTTCTGCAGAAAGCCGTTCTAATTAATTCGACTTTCCTCAACGTTTTCAATAATTGTTTCTTAGCTTTGTAGCAGGAATGAGCTTCTACTCGTTCCTTTTTTATGGATAAAATATCTCCAATAAAATAAATAAATAAAAAAGACTTCAATTGATGTAATTGATTCTTGCATCAAAGGATATTTATGTAGATTTGGTCTTTGAAGAGAGATGAAAATTTTGATAGAAATGAACTGATGAATAATTTTTCTCGTTTAATTTTCGCAAACAACATGACTACATAGGAAAGCCTCACGTAGTTTGATGATGGATATTATGAGCTGTAAGAGCGTGAGAAGTCAGAATAAAATCTTTGGTTAAATTCCTACAGTAATGTTAGGATTAATTTACAAGGGAGGTATTGGATCTAACTTGAAAAAAGAAGAAGGGCAGGAAACCCATCATGGCTTAGGTAGTACTCAATAAACGTTGGTTCATTTGAGGTCAATAGCCACAAATACAAAACGCAAAATATGGGGTTGGTCTCACGATCTATCTTCACCTTTTATGTGTGGCTGGCTTCATGCCTTGTAGTTCGTTCTTCTCCTCTTCTTTCTCTGCTCTTTTTTTTTTTCCCTTCTTCTAAAGAGGAAGCAAGTTAGTTTAAGCAATACCCATGGCAGAAAATGCGACTCACGACCTGTTTTGCCACACTATCAATTCATTGAATGACTTTGCTATCTGGCGCAATTTCACCGCGAAGATTATTGATGGCTCTCCGGCTCTTTTTCTGTTTCAGATTACAATTATTTCCCTGGTATCAAACTTATTGGAAATCTTTCTCAGGCCTCTTGGACAACCGAGTTGCGTTTCCCAGATATTAGTATGGTCTCTTCTCTCTTTTGCTGCATTGTGAATATCGTATATACTAAGAAAACGTCTGATCTTTAATTGTAAAGGTTTCAAGTTTACACCAAAGGGACTCTGCACTTGTTGTCCGTCAATTTTTTTTGTTTTTTTTGTTTTAAAAGATGGCAGAAACCAGTTGTATATAAATTCTCTTTCGAATTTATGATATATATCGTATTTGTACCAAGTCTATCATGTACGTTAGAAATGTATAATGACAGGTCCTATATCTAACAAATTTTGCATGCATGTCGACAGGCTGGAATGATATTTGGTCCTTCACTCCTCGGGCAAAACAAGAAGTTGCTAGATACCATGTTCCCTGTAAGAAGTACGGCAACGCTGTGGACAGTGGCATCATTTGGAAATTTATTCTATACCTTTCTAATTGCAGTGAAGGCAGATCCTGCAATGATGCTAAAGCCAGGTCGAGCTGCTATGTATATAGGCTCTTCTATGTTCTGCATCCCTTTATTTCTTTCCCTTGCACTATCATTCTTATTGAAAACCGTTGTCACCATGGAAGCTAATCTCAATAAATCGATTGTCTTCATAGCTGCATCACAGTCATTTACAGGTTTTCCAGTCGTTGCTGCCTTCCTAACTGAGCTCAAGATCCAGAACACAGACGTTGGCCGCCTAGCCCTTGCTTCAGCTGTATTTTCTGATTTAATTGATATTGTCGTGGCCGCAATTTCGCTGACGCTTGGGGATGTCGCTTCTCACCCACTAGCGCCAGTGCGGGCAGTCCTATCAAACGTTGCATTTGTTATTGTTATCGTGTTCATCATCAAGCCAATGGCAATGTGGACGATGGGTCCTATAAAAGAAATGAAACTTGTGGGTGAGAAATGCATTTTTGTCACCACCGTTGTCACTCTACTCCTCGCATTTGTGAGCGAGATCGTCGGCCAGCATTACGTTCTTGGGCCATTGATTTTTGGCTTGGCTTTACCGATCGGACCATCTTTTGGAGCAAATTTGGTATCGAAGCTAAGCAGTTTAGTTTGCGGTCTCCTCTTTCCCGCTTACCTTGCTGTTACTGGTCTGCAGACCAATATCTTCAAAGTTGATTTTCAGTCTGCAGTTATTGTGGGGATAGTTATGGTCTCTGGTATCATAATTAAGTTGGGAGCAGTCATTTTGCCAGCCTTGCATTCTCAGGTGCCCGTCCGAGATGCTTTTCTGCTGGCAATCATCTTGAATATAAAGGGGATTGTGGAAATCAACGTTTACAACTTCTGGAAAGATAACAAGGTCTGGTTAATTTGAAGATAGTTTAAATTCTGGTACTGTTGTAAGAGAGCCCCATGGCAGCCTTCACGAGGCAAGAAAAGGAAAACTTTTGAATATATACATCCCAGTTTGGGACACCCACGCCAAAAATGGCCCCACATGATTTATAAGGTTTTTCTTTCCTTCCCCTTATTTGGGAAACAGAGGGGTCAAAAGAATATAATTAAAGTTTAAAGCACCTCTTGATTATTTCCTGAGAGCTAAAGCACCCTTTCTCTGGCTAGTGGAAGGTGTTTTCCATGAAGTTTCTCTAAGAAGATCTATCAGTTGTATCTTTTATTAATTTCCTTTCCATGCTAATCTACAATGGCCTGATATATATATTCTATCATTGCAGACTTTACATGATGGCGATTACGCTTTGTGCGTAGTTTCGGTGATTTTAACAAATGTAGTTATTGCCCCATTGGTGAAACTACTCTACAATCCTTCAAGGCAATACCATACTTTGAAGAGAAGCACCATCCAACATTGCAGGCGAGATTCAGAATTTCGGATGCTGGTCTGCATCCACAACCGTGAGAATGTCCCTACAATCATAAACCTTCTAGAAATATCACACGCCACAGAAGAGAGCCCTATAGCAGTCATTGGATTGGTGCTTGTCAAGATTGAGGGACGAGCTGCCCCAATCCTAATAGCAAACAGCCGGAAAGGAGTCCCGGAGACAGAATCATCCAGTACAACCAGCATCCTCAATGCCTTAAGGAACTATGAGCAAAATCATCGGAACTCGTCCACCGTCCAATCATTCACCTCAATCACGCATTTTGAAACAATGCATGATGATATTTGTCGTCTGGCAATGAACAAGAGAGCCACTATTGTGATCATGCCGTTTCATAAGAAATGGGCCATCGATGGCTCCATCGAATCTACAAGCCGTTCTATCCAACAAATGAACCGCAATGTCCTCAAAAACGCTCCATGTTCTGTTGGAATTCTCATTGACCGTGGAATCTTAAACGGGTCATTATCTGTACTGAATGGTAGGTTGTTGTTCAATGTTGCTGTTCTATTCTTTGGCGGCCCAGATGACGCGGAGTCACTAGCTTATGGAGCTCGCATGGTGAGACATGGATGTGTAAGGATAACAGTCGTGAACTTCCTTCTCTTTGGAAATGCAAACAGTAAAGAAAGGAAGCGAGACAGCGATTTAATCAATGAATATCGACAAGGTAACTTGGGAAATCAGCATTTTTTGTATTTCGAAGAAGTGGTAAGAGATGGGGTAGATCTCGCTGGATGTCTGGCAAAGATGGTGGGTTGTTTCGATTTAATTTTAGTGGGGAAATATCATCAGAAGTCTCCTCTTTTTAAAGGCCTTGAAGAGTGGAGTGAGTGCCCTGAGCTAGGGGTCATTGGCGACATGCTTGCTTCACCAGGTTTTGAGTGCGCTGCGTCAGTCTTAGTCGTTCAGCAGCCAAGAATGAGAGTGAACGAAACGGCGCCGC
Organism: Populus alba; assembly: GCF_005239225.2. NCBI lineage: Eukaryota > Viridiplantae > Streptophyta > Magnoliopsida > Malpighiales > Salicaceae > Populus > Populus alba. The sequence goes on from NC_133293.1 coordinate 17,380,244, forward strand.
TTATTCATGACGCTCCAGATGATAACAGAGTATGCCTTTCGATGGAGAGATGGAATTAGAGAATATTTTAGGAGGTCATATTGCTGTTATTATTATTAGTTTTTAAGCCTAATATGTTGCTTCCAGCTAGAGGAGCAAATTGGACCTTTCACACAGTTCAATAAAAATATAAAATATAAATATGCAGTGAAAAAACAAGAAGAAGAACCCATAAATGGAGAAGAGATGAAACCGAAAGAGAGGAAGAAGGAAAAAAAGAGAGAGGGAAGAGATGGATACTTTGATATACATGATTGTTTGTTGTTGAATTATGTTTTTGAATTGTGGAGGCAGATGGAGATTTGAATTTTGTGTTCTTAAGTTTGATAGGATAAATTATTATAGGTAATAGATTGATTGATTTATATTATTTTATTAGAAATAATAACATGAGATTAATTCGTTGTAATTAATATATTAGAAATCTTAAAACATTATAGAAAATTATTTCTTTCACCCCCAAAAAATCATCAAATGAGATGATCAAGGATGTGACCAACTTATAGTCGAGAGGATTTCCATCAAAAACCTTCCCTATCGAGTTATGTTCTGTTTGTTTTTGCGTTTTAAAAATATATTTTTTTAAAAATATATTTTTTATTTTTTTTCTTCAAATTAATATATTTTTTAGTGTTTTTAGATTATTTTGATGCGTTGATATCAAAATTAATTTAAAAAAATAAAAAAAAATTATTTTAATGTATTTTTAAATAAAAAACATTTTAAAAAACAATTATAACCATATTTTCAAACAGACTCTCAAACTTAAATCTATCAAAAACCACAAAAAAAAAAAGTTCACACATAAATTTCATCAATCAACATTTTAAGCCACAAACCCATTAAACACCTAAAAAAAAACTCCACTTTCAATTTTCATGCAATCAAATTATCTTAATCCAAATAACAATATTTCAATATATAAATCATAATTGAAAATCTATAATAAGATAAACAACCTTGAATCTCCAAATCATGGTCCCATCATTCATAATTGGTCAAAAAAATATATCTTAGAATAATATTATCAAACACACAATACAATGATGATTGTATTAGAAATTTTTATATTAGTGCACAACCCATCACAACCTTCCCAAGGTATATCGGTTTATATCTTTGGTTCAACGTTTTGCACATCGTAAATACACGCATAAAATACATCACTTACACGCCCTGCGTACAAACATCAAATGCATCACTCCCGAGAGGAGTTTCGGCTCCCGACTACTGAGAATTCCGAGCTTCTTGTTTAATCGATACTTTTTTTTCTTAAAAAAAAAAAAAATTGTCTTTAGATTTACCGGGCATATGGTATGGGCTTGCTTGTAATGGGCTATTGGCATGCTCAGATTTGGGCAGCCCAGTGCCGCTTCGATAGGCTTTGAGGGATATCTATAAATAGGTATTGAGCGATTTCAGCTGATTTGCCATATCTCAAAGGAAGCTGGGTCTTGTTACTATTTTCTGTTGCCGCTGCCAGCCATTGAGATTTGAAGAGAGCATCTTCGAGAAAGGAAAGAGAAGATAGATAGATATTGCCTAACTAAAGAATATAATCATGTCGTAAAGAGCTGAAAAGCACAATTTGATTCTCCGAAATGACAAAGGCCACATCCATTGTTTGGTATCTTCACTCTTTTGATTTCCTTGGTACTGAAGGAAATGATTCATTTTCTTAGCGGTTTTTTTTTTTTTAATAATTAATGCAGCCATATACAAAAGTATGTGACTAAACAACAACATTAGTTGATTTTTTTTTTTTATAACCCGGGGTGTCTGGACCAGCTTACGCGCACCACGACTAATCCCCGAGCCCACTGAACATCTTGCAAGCCCAATAAGCAGGTAAGGTACCGCGGGGGTGACAGACAGGTACTCTTGAGAATCGAACTCGGGATGGTCGCAAGGCAAGCTTTGTAGTTGACCACTGAGCTAGACCCTCAAGTGTAACATTAGTTGATCTTTATTGGTTCAAGTTCGAATCCAACCTTTTCAATTTGATATTTACCAAACTGCCGGGATTCTGCAAGTTTTTATCTGCTTCATCAGTTGCTTGCCACTCAAGTTTTTTAAAGCAAAGTTCCTGCATTTTCTTAGTGGATCCTGCAGCCAAATACTTTCGTTCACTTGTTAAAGTAAGCTACTGTAATCCACGGGTTCGCCGATAGTGGCGTGTGTGGGTGAATTTGTATCCCTGACAACCCTGAGTGTGCTTTTAAATTATTTTGATATATTAAAATTAAAAATATATACTTTTTAAAATATATATTATTTTAATATATTTTTAAATAAAAAATACTTTAAAAAAACAACAACAACTACACTTTTAAACATCGCCTTAGAGTTATAAATACCGAGCTTGCAACTTTTTTATTTTTAGTTGCTCGTTGACCTAGAATTTAATCTAAATTAAATTAATAAAAAAATTCAAATTTTTTATTAAAAATAATATTATTTTAATTTGTTTTTAGTCTGTCCTCCTCGTATTATTATTATTTAGAATAATCCCAGTTTAATAATATAAATATAAACCGATAATGTTGCTGCTTTCCAGTATGGGAGAATCTGATTCCGTAAATAAGAATCATGAAGAATAAAATTGGCCTATCCAAATTGTCTTGATTGGCAAATTAAATATGATTGTAGTCCTCTCGCTCGTTGTCTAGAGAAGATCAGCCATAGTTGGAGATTAATTTGCAACTGATTAATACTAATTATTTGTAAAATGGAAAAGGTAAGAGGGTGAAGGAAGCGTGTTAGTTGTATGATCCATATTGCAGCAAGAGAAGCTAACAATACATTCAGCTGTGACAGCTGATGGGAAGAAATAAATGACAAATTTAATCAGCACTGTAACGTACAACTATATATAATATATGCTTTTGCTTATTTTTGGAAATATATCTTTCCAGGGCGTTAAACCTATTGATTTGCATTGCATACGACTCTTTATTAAAGTTAGTTTACTGAATTCCAGCTATTAGTTGTAATTTTTTATTTTTAATTAGCATGAGTGTTCGAGTCAGTTTGTATTTATCTTAACTAATCTCATAAATCTTGAAGTTAACAATTATGTAAATCTATAATAGTTTTAAAATTTATAAAATTTAAATTAATAATTTTTTAAAAATAATTTAAAACATATTTAAATGAGCTGGTGAGCTGCAGAGCAAACCTATGAGTTGTAATCTTCTTTTGCAAACAAAGAAGAAAACCTGCAACTTGTAGCTATTAGTACTTTTCCTCACTTACAAACACACACACGTAACACAACCAGAAATGAATTACTCAATTGTTTTAGCTATAATCATCAAGACTACCAGAATTAATTTTATATTTTATTAATATAATATTCCGTCAATAGTTAGATAATACTTCCATTAGCATGATTTCTAATTAATTTTTTTTTAATAAAAAAAAATATTTTCATTTATATTTACTAATTTTCTAGGAATGCAATTAATTCTCTAATAAGAAATGCATGACTGCATTATGTAGTTACTGGCAATATAATTAGTTACGCCATACAGTAACATAATCATGTTTTGAAAGGATTGAGGCATCTGATTCTAGCTGATCAACCAAAAACTGGCCAGAACTTTCCCTTTAATTGTATCATATGCATATATAGCAAGTACAAAGGACTTGGACATTTCGCAGCATGCATCGCGGATTCAGTGATGGGGACACCGAACCGGAAACATTATTTATGCACGCGTACGATCATAGACGATGGAGGATAGTCCAAACCATTGAGAAATTGGGCTTTAACTTATGTTTTTGGGTTTAATTTATATGGACTTTCAGTTGAGTTTTATTAATTTGGCTTTATTTGTTGGGCTTGATTTAATTAATGTTGGATATTTTATTTAATGGGCCATAAGCCCAATTGCTTATTCAAGTTAGGGTTTTAGTATAAATACCCTACTTCTCTAAATGTTAAGGGACTTTTGATGATTAATGAAAAAATGCAGATTTGCATATCTCCAACCCCTCTCCTCCTCTTCTTCTTAGCTTCTTTCTTTTTCTAAAGCTTCTTTCTTTTCTTGCTTTAATTCTTTTTACGTGTTGTCCCACGTCAAATTTGGTATCAGAGCATGGCTTTTAATTGTTCTTACAATTAATCGATCTATGTGTTACAACTAATCTGGAAAAAATAAAAATTACTGTTCATCCGCGACTGTAACCGGGTTTCCAGCAGCGGCGCCCCTGCCATCTGCGACGCCTCAGCCAGTCACAGCGGCGCCCCTGCCATCAGCGGCGCCTCAACCATTCACAAAGGCGCTCCTGCCATCAGCGGCGCCTCAACCCGTCACAGCGGCAGACCCACCACCGAGAAGACCTGCACATCAGTCCACCGATCCACGCCGAGTTGCTACCTCCGACACAGACCAACGGCAACCACCAGACTGACACCGCAGGAGACATCAGTGGATCTCCGGCCTCGACAACACAAAACCACCCACAACAACCCACAGCGCCGCCCTTGTCTTCGGTTCCAAACCATCAGTCGCAACCATCGGTATACCTACACATCAATCCCACAGAGCGATTGGCCATTCAACATCAGCGCCGGTCACAGCCAACGATCAAAAGGACACGCCGATTCACTGCCTTCAACAACCAGCAGCGCCGCACCCACAACAGTTCCTTGTCTTCGGTTCCAAACCAACAGCCGCAACCACCACAGACACCACCGCCTCTTCCCTTGCACCGCCAGACCCATCAGAACCAGCAAGCTTCGTGCGCCGCCGCCGACAACAGAGACAACAGGTCACAGAAGCCAGCGGCAACAAATCGCAGCAGCCAAGGAAGAAAGAAACAAACACTGGATTTTAATTAACCTAGACACGTCACATGCCACGTTAGTGTTGACTGCCACGTCACCTGCCTCGCCAGCTTTGACTGCCACGTTAGTGTTGACTGCCATGTCACCTGCCTCGCCAGTGTTGACTGCCACGTCACCTGCCTCACCAGCGTTGACTTCCACATCAGCGTTGACTGCCACATCATACGCACATCCAGTTGGCCACGTCAGCTCCAGCAGATTTCAGCCTCCTCCCAGCACTCTAGTCAGTGAATCACTCTCCCCTATTTGTTGAAGTTTACTTTTCTTGGTTTTTCACTTGTCATTCAAGGTTATTATTAATATTACTTTTGTGCCTAGAAAAAAATCTCAAAAAAAAATCATAAAAAAAAAAAAAAATCTCACCTAGCATTTTAATTGTTAATTTTTGTTCATCAACCTCTTTCATCAGTAATAGCTAATATCTTATTCTATTTAATAATTACGAGTTCTTACTTGTGACATCGTGTTTGATTAATCATTTACACTTAAGAATTTAGTATTACATGCTTACAATTTTATTAGTGTAATTTGTTCTTGATTAATCTCCACATTAAAAAAAAAAAAAAATTAGCTTTATTTTTGTATTGTGATTTTACATGCAAGAACCATTTGTGATCTCAATTCCTTTTATAAGTTAGTATTGCATGCATTTGTGTCACGATCAACTAGTGTCTAAGCTTAAGTTTACACCTACTGTAGACTCAACCTTTAGTGATACTCTTATGATCATTTTAAGGGAACTGCAAACTTAGGTGATCAACATGTTTAGAAGAATTGAGCCCCAAGAGAGTTTTCGAATAAGACACTCAAAGATCGATAAATATCACAAGAATAATAATTATGGACAAGATCACTCTGAGCGACACCAATATGACCATCATTTAGGTTACTCTAAACACGATGACTTTGATGAGCGAGTCTTGAGTCCTAACAAAATAGAAGCCCCCACTTTTGATGGTCGTCATGACCCTTGGATATTTGATATGTGGATTCGTGATATGGATCAATTCTTTGAGTGGCATAATTTGTCTGATAATAAGAGAGTTAGATTTGCTAAGATGAAACTCATTGATAAAGCCAAAATTTATTGGAGAGATGTTGAGGATTGTTTAGAGATGAGAGGTAAACCTCCTATAACTGATTGGATCAAAATGAAACAAAAACTTCAGGAAAAGTACCTACCCCAGTCTTATAGGAGTAAACTCTTAGACCAATGAAACAATCTAAGACAAGGGAACAAGTCTATCAATGAGTATATAACGCAGTTTAACGATTACATGATTAGATGTGCCAGAAGAGAGAATGAAGCCATGATTTTGCGTAGATTTTGTAAAGGCTTAAATGATGATCTTAGAAGAGAAGTTGTATTTCAAGGTGTGTCTACCCTTAACCAAGCTTATACCTTAGTTAAAGACTACAAGTTGGTCACAAAGAATCAGTGGAATAATCATCAAGACTCTTATAGTATCCCTACTAGGTCCCAATTCAGAAGTAGTGATTCTTTGTTAGGTGCTCCACCCCACAGACCTAATCCTAGTAGCGCCTAACTTTGTAAGAAAGATAGAGGCAAACAAGTTGTCAATGAAGTGTCCAAGGTGAGTTCAAAGGTTAAGTGTATTAATTGTTTAGGTTTTGGTCATATCTCTTTAGATTGCACCTCGAAACCCTTAGTCGTCCAAAAACATAAAGATCTAGGTAAAGAAGAATATTGTAGTGTTGAAGTGTATGAGCCTAATCTTGAGGATTTTAGTGACCTAGATGACGAGGATGTGCAAGAAGAGGAACTTAACACAATGAGCCCACATAAGCTTGATCTTGAGGTTAAGAAAGAGTCTGCTATGTCTGCTTTAATGGTGGAGGGAATTTTAGAAAACTCTTTAGTGGAACCTCCTATAGAGATAAGTATGGTCTTAGAAGAGTCTCATGATATTAGTCTTCCTGAATTACCTGATTCCTCATCCCACATGCTTGGTGTCCAACATTTTATAAGTTTAGAGCAACATGTTGAGCTTTTTGACCTCTTACCACATGCACGTGATGAGAAAGATGAAGATAATCTTGGGTTACTTGATTGTGTCCATACCATATCTACACAGGTTTCAGACAATGCTTGTCTCATTCCACACTCTCAATCATTTAGTGTTCATAGTTACAAACCTGAGGAGCCGATAGAATACCTTCCCATATCTCCTCACGATAAGATGTCTAAGTTAGTTGAGTCGTTACCATGTAGAGTTCATAATTTGCATATTGAGATCATGAAACAAATTCAAGCAAGTAATGAACAATACAAATTTCGAGCTGACTTACTTAAATATCATGATGCACTTAATGTTGGAGATTATTTCATGATACAGATTAGACCTGAACGGTGTCCTTTGGAAACCGATCATAAATTGCAAGTAAGTAATGCTAGACCATTCAAAGTGTTGCAAATGATTAAATCAAATAATTATGTCATTAAATTGCCATTAAACTTTGATATTAGCTCTACTTTGAACATGAAAGACCTCAGTATTTATAAAATACAGCCTACCCCTGATGCTCCTTTTGATACCCCTACCTCATTATCCATATTTTTGGCACAAAAGGAACATATTAATGCTACTTTGAATGCACAAGTTGTTTTTACCAGGGATGGTGAACTTCAGCAAATCCCAGTATATGGACTCGACAACCAGATTCAGACTATACTTGGATTATCAGAAGAACATCACAACAGCTTGATCCTTGTCATTGAGAGCATTATCGGAGCTGTCTTGACCTATACTCGACGGGGTCGAGTTCTTCCAACCCCGGGAGAATTGATGGGGACACCGAACCGGAAACATTATTTATGCACGCGTACGATCATAGACGATGGAGGATAGTCCAAACCATTGAGAAATTGGGCTTTAACTTATGTTTTTGGGTTTAATTTATATGGACTTTCAGTTGAGTTTTATTAATTTGGCTTTATTTGTTGGGCTTGATTTAATTAATGTTGGATATTTTATTTAATGGGCCATAAGCCCAATTGCTTATTCAAGTTAGGGTTTTAGTATAAATACCCTACTTCTCTAAATGTTAAGGGACTTTTGATGATTAATGAAAAAATGCAGATTTGCATATCTCCAACCCCTCTCCTCCTCTTCTTCTTAGCTTCTTTCTTTTTCTAAAGCTTCTTTCTTTTCTTGCTTTAATTCTTTTTACGTGTTGTCCCGCGTCATTCAGCTAGAGTGATTCCATGCTCGTTTTCTTGTACAATTAGCCATCTTTCAAGTATTCCCCTAGGCTAAGTAGGGTTTTAGCACTATCATCTAGCCTTTTAATTAATATTATTCGCTTCGCTTTTGACATTTCTTCCCAATTAGAATCTCAACTTTATTTACCTTCATGAATGAAGTTGTCTTTAAATATGAAGATTATCTATCAAATTGTTAAGGAGACAAGCAGGGAGAGTTCAACTTAGGCTGCTGCTTTCATGGCTTCTTGTTGCTATTCTGATGTTCTTGCTTGGATTCAGAACCTTCCACCGATCACTCGATGGAATGAAAAAAATCCCCTGTCCATATGCATATGTTCTTCCGGCTCTTTCCAGCCATCCCTCAATCTTTCTGTGGCCAGAAACCTACAATCTCCAACTATTTCCTTCTCTATCATTGCAGATCTCAATCTCCCTATATCTCTCTGGTCCTCAAAACCAATCAAAACCAACCCCAAATCATTGAAGTTATTAGATGATGAAGCAATTTCTAGTCTCTCAATCAATCTTATTGAAGATGTCCTTGGTTATGCCTCAAACAAGTCATGGAGCTCCTCCACCAAAGTTCTCAAAACGGATTCGGTACTTTCCCACTTAAAAGATACGTTCAACCTTGCATTTCTAACACTCTCACTCCTCATTTGCATCTACGAAGCTCCTGCAGATCTACGCTCTGAATGTCTTGCTAGTCTCAAGAATCAATTGACTGATAGCCAATTGCGGGGAGCATCAAAGTCACTCATGAAAATCATGGGACCCAATCTAGAAGAGCAGTGGATGCGGTCCTTAAACCTTGCAATCACAAACTGGATTGCAGAGCTCCAAGCTTCCCACCACACTCTCAAAACTCCATCACCACTCTTTTCTTACTCGTTTTCAACCCCGGGATTATGGAAAGTTCAATTATATTGTCCTGTCATAGCCATGGATATCGAAAGTTCAAGCAATCCTCCAGCTCAGGAGAGGCTTCTTTTCTCCCTGAAATACCACCAACTTGAATGTGTCATCCAGTTTAACTACAAAGTCATCGTTCAAGAAAATTGGGTGGATGTGATTGTAAACACGGATAACATAAGGTACTGGTAATATATATTTCTTTAGGCACATGTGGACCGTATTGTCTATTGAAATGAATTAGTATTGTTCTTGGTGGCCTAATGATCTTCAACTTTAATCAGAGATATTCCTAATTTTGCTAGGTGTGATGTAGTCCGACTAGTGAATGAAACTCTCATGACTGAACAAGGAGCTGGGACTGATGAGAAGCATTTCCCTTCGAGAATATCGTTGCATCTCACTCCAATTCTGCAAACCAACATAATAAGCGTTTCAGTAGGCAAGTCCTCAGCTAATCCAACAAGAGAGATTGAAATGGAAAAAGGTATAGAAACTTCTTTTGATCCACCAAACAGTTTCCTGGGGCTGAAGGTCTCGGCAGGAGAGACAGTGTCAATGAGCTTGAAGCCTTGGAAGTTTGAGCAATCTGTTTATGGTTCCAGTGCAACGATGAATTGGTTTCTTCATGATAACACGGATGGAAGAGAGGTTTTCTCGAACAAACCTCCAAGGACGGCATTGATAAAACCCAAGGCATGGTTCAAAAACCGGTACTCGAGCTCTTACCGGCCTTTCACTAGGCAAGGAGGGGTGATCTTTGCCGGTGATGAGTATGGAAAGAGTGTGCAGTGGAAGGTGGACAAAAGTACCATGGGGAAGACAATGGGATGGGAAATTAAGGGGTGGATTTGGTTAACGTACTGGCCTAATAAGTATAGAACAACGTATAGCGAGACTAGGAGACTGCAATTTAAGGAAATTCTTCATCTTCGTATTCCACCATCCTAACTTAATTATCAGTTTCTTGACTTCTGTTACAGCTAGAATTAATTAAGAAGCGTATATCAATGTGTATTTATGAACGGACGTCGAAATGTAATAAATATCGATCATGAGCAAGTGCGGATAACATTCGAACAAGGGAATGAATGCTCGAAAAAAATCAAATATATCGACTTGAGTTGAGATCAATATTGTACAGTCTCTTAAAGCTGTTAATGATATGCTACCAAAATGCATAGTTTTTCTTAAAGCAGTTAGTTTAATATCTTCTTGGTCAAGCCAACATCAGAAGGCTTACATCTCGAATTCACTAGGCAAAAAATATTAATAATAATAAGATAAGCATTACCTAGCACATATTATATCCGTGTGACAAAGCAATGAAGCAAGTTTAAAATGTAATTAACTAAATTTAATCGTGCCACTAATGCATACAACTTGTCTTATTAAGATTTTAGCCCTGGTTAAAAATTATTTTCGAGGGATGAAACCAAATAGGTTTATTTTCGTGGGCCTCCCTCGAAACACCCCCTCCATTCCTGAGGTAATGAAGCTCTTTTTTACACGGACTCGGGTTAATTTAATCTTGTTTGACGAATTTTGTAATTGGATAATACTAATATGGGCGGATTAGTAGATCCACTTTGCTTTTCTGAATTATACCCAGCTTTGGATGTGTGGTCTTATATGAGGCCCATCAAGAAACCCATTTCTTGGATCAATTCTTGATATTAACCAGCATTTTCAACCTTCCACCTTATATTTAGGTTTGGATCAATGGACGAGGCCTAAATATCCCCCGTTCTCGGTCCTTCGAAGACCCCTCACAGTTTGATCGAGAGACTAAGTTATGTTTTTCAAAAATAAAATTACAGGTTCTATACGAACAATTTTCTTGATGAAGTGGCTATACAGATCATGTGAGTTCTGGACTTTCAGGTCTCCAAACTCAAATCAGTGATAAAGGCATAGAATTTTTAGGTAGTATTTTGAATTAGTAGCTTTTCAAAATACTTTTTAGTTGAAAAAATATTTTATTATTATTATTATTATTATTATTTTAATTTATTTTTAATATTAGATATTACTTCAGAATTTACAAATAAATAAATAGCACCAAGATAAGCCAAAAGAAGGAGAGAGGAGGAGTTGAAAAAAAAAAATCCTCTTAACAACCTAGAATGCTCAACAAATTATTCTTATATCAATTTAACTGACCTAAACGCCCAACTACACCAACAGAACTCTATCTTCTGGTTTCCAGCACAAGATGGAAAGACGGAAAGAAATAGCGAACGTAATATCGAACCCTTCAGGGCTTCCCAAGAATTGCATCAAAGTTACCAGAGACAGTATGGTCACTTGTCGATAACATGGAATGATGGCAAGACAGCTATAAGAGGGTCTCCATAACCAACTGCATCTGTTTTACACCGAACTTAAGATTATCAGTTCCTCAAAAACCAAAAAAATAAATAAATGATAAGTTTATTCACAGCCAGATAATATATCAATCCATCAACTGTAGTTGTTTATGCTGCACCAACATCAATGCCTCAGTACAGTTCCAAGATTTTCGCAGTACTGTCTTAACAATTTAATATGCCACAACTGTATATTCTAAATTCTAATGCAATGTCAAGTAATTTCACAAAACCGGTCACTGCCAAGGTAATTAGCCACCAAATAATAAGGTCATAGATCAAATGGAAGCAACTGGTCCAATCCCCACCAAAAAGTACCATGTTACTACAGAATTCAAGATAAGGAGGAGCATAGTCCTCACATAAAAGAACCACCATTAAAAGAAAAGGAAGGGTGGAGTTTAGTGAGTAAAACTTTGCTCGACCAGTGTGTTCCAGGACCAAACTGCAACATTACGTAGACAGCTAGACCTAGACACCTATCTATCCTGATAATTAAGTAGACCCCTCCCTTTCACATTTTTCCCTAATAAGTAATTAAAAAGGTATATCACATGTTTGAGCCTCAGAGGAAAATGCATAAACTCCTAAAACTCTGCATGAAAAAACCTACAACTTGCATTTAATCACATCACTCACAAAATATGCCCAAAATCATCATAAAAAGTAGATTGATACTTCTATTAGAAGTGTGTTATAGATAGAAAGATGCTGTGATATTTTATTTCCGTTTCTCCCTTGGCATCTCTCCACATGCTTGCACTCTTGCTGACCCCTTTATGTTCTTCAAATGATGTTCTTTTGCTTCTTCTTCCTTTTGAATGCATCCCTTTTGTAACTCATTTTTTATCAAAACTCATGTGCTAAACATTGCACTTCAGGCAAACATCTTTATAGGGTATAAAGTAATCTACAATTTTTCAGAGACCTAATTACTCATTGCTTTCACTAATTTTTTATTTATTTCGGGAATGCATTCCCTTGTCTAACTCATTTTTATCAAAATTCATATCCTTTACTTATGCTTCTTAGGTGGCGCTCAAGCCTGATTTATTCTAAACCCAGCTAGGCTCCATAAGTGGTGCCTATATGTTCGTTAGTGTCAAAGCAAAGTTGACTTGTAAGTTATTCAAAATATTAAGATGCTAAAAATCTACAAATGACAATAAAAAGGTTGATGTGTTACCTCCATCATTGAAGAGGAGCTTTAATACTTCTCCCGCCACATCAGACTGCTCAATCATCAACAAAAGCACAAGACAAATCAATTATCAAAGCGAACTCTGGTCTGAAGAAACTAAATAGGAGACTTACTTTCACAGGGAGTTCAGTGCCAAATTGATCCAAATATCCTATCACTTGTCCTTCTTTAATCACATCACCCTACAAATTTGAATTTAAAATGTTCAGAATTAAGAAGAGGTGATAGAAGACATGAAGTCATTGTGCAACATTATTTTCAACATTTGGATTATTTTAAATTAATGCAACATAAATGTCTGGAGCGAATGTGATGCCATGATAATGAGGTTTAAAGATATCTTTCCAAAAAAATTATTCCTGCAATGGATGGTAAAGATGATCAGCTGAGAGCAAAAAAAATAATCACCGCATGCCAGGCCACAATTTTGATGATGGAAAAATGATCTGGATCACATTTTAAATTTGAGATCTCCAAATTCAGATTTTACAGAATTCCTAGCACATGCCAGTTATCTGCGCATACTAATCTCATCAACATGGCTATTCTCCTTTTATAAATGACCAGAGCATAACTAGAGTTACTTATGTGCAGTCCATCAGTAATGGATAATTACTTCCACATGTACTGTAAATCCACCAAGCTTAAACAATGTCTCATCACCCTGGGACTATCCAATCATCTACAATCAAATTAACTGGCAAATGACACATAGCTGAAATAAATGAAAATAGTTATTAAATAACTGACAAATTTTCAAAAAAGGAGTTGGTTGGCAATAAACATGATAATTCAACAAATACAAAATATCTGATGGAGAAAAGTGGTGTGAGCACATGTACCTCTTTGCAGATAGGTGGCTGCTTCTTTCCTTTCACCGTTCTGTTCCTTCGAAATGAGCCAACCTAACAAAAAAAAAAATTATATATATATATATCGGTTGCTTATGTCTTCTTAAAGGCTTTTTCACAAGTAAAGGAGAAATTGGCCTTTTTTCTCTCTGTTAATATTACTTACAGTTGGAGAAGCAACTAGAACATATCCACTAGCTCCAGAAGCCTCTAATGCTGCCATCTTTGATGACTTCCTAAAGGAGATATTTGTAAAGGGAGTGGTTTTCTCAACAGAGGATTTAGATGGCGATGGTGCTGGAGAAACAGCTGCTGATAACTCCATTGGTGGAGTTGGAATAGGTGGTGGAGGTAGTGGTGTTGATGATGTAAAGGGAGATTTTGCAACCCCAATGTCCCGCTTCAGATGCATTTCAAAGTCCCCAACCTATCACAAACAGCAGATAAACAGTCATATCATGTATTATTAAGGCTGAAAACCTGCAACTGGCAAAGATTCAAGGAAATTGCAGGAGTGGAAGCTTGTGTCACTACTATATTTATTTCTGATGAGGTGTTAAAACCTTATTTTTAACAATTAGAGGCATTTTCTAAGGATGTGGGTAAGAAATAAGAATGGTGTTCCATGAGAGACAAAAACAAGCACAGTATGGATCAGGAGTTCACCTTAAGTTTCAGCTCAGCAACCTCTGTCTCGTCACAGACATCTAGTATCAATGCCTTTGATGATTTCAAAACAATAGAAAAGAAAGATTCATATCAGAAAGACGCAAACAGGTATAGATCAAAACGAAATATTCATTATCAAAGGCAAACAAACCAAAATGAGACTTTGAATCAAGCCTTCTCGAGAAAACAAAAGCCATGATATATAATCAAACTAGCATAAGGAAAACACTAAAAACAGAAAAGGCCATCGCCTAAGCATTCTGTCAAGCATTAAGCTAAGAAGCAATTATAGTTTTGCCAACACCTGAATCCCAAAGGTGAGTCGGTGTAAAAATCAAATCTGAAACCATCGTTTGCCCGCTAGGGAAAATACTAGCAGGACTAATATTAGTTGTTAGTTTTGTGATTCTGGGAAAGCATTGGCTAATATCAGGATAACACTTATAATGATCTTAACAAGCTTATAAGCAGCCCATAATGAAGCATCTAGTCGCTTTTTTAAGCTGGAAGTCCAAATCCATATATCCCACATCAAGTTTCAACAATTTTGCTAGAGGCAAGTAACTGACTTTCAAGATGATTGATGCTAACTACATAACTTTCTAACAAGAGAAAGAGAGAGAGAGAGAGAGAGAGACAGCACAATCAATCTCTAGTTTGGTTACTATGTCTCCTAAATCTCAACTTCTCTTGGAATGGAAGAGGATTTAAATTATTATCAAGCTTTCTCAGTGCAAGGGCAGCCAAATAAAAACCTCAATTTATCTCTGATAGCATGAAGAATAGAATCAATCCACGTTTATTTAGGATACAATAAGCAGCAGTTAAAAATTGTGATCAGAACAACATAAAGTAGTTGAAAGCAGAAAAATGGCATTAGTTATGTATAAGAAATAAATTAACAAGTTAATAGCAACAAAATAGGATAGCAATTAATAAGCCTTCAAAGAGGAAAAAAAAAAAACTCACTTCAAATCCATTTGGAAAAGTTGCATTTCGTTGAGAATTCTTCTCCAATGACCCTTGTTTATTGGAATCTAACAAACACGCCTCATCAGTAGCAGCAAATCTTAATAAATGTACTCTAATAATAATAATAATAATAATAATATACAAACATTAATTGAACAAAAAAAAAAAACATAACTCACCGTCAGTCTTGGCTATTGTAGGAGCTTCAGATGTTTTAACACAGGATACTAGTCTTCGATTTCTCTTTACTGGATAAGATATCAGCTTCCTCCCAACAGTCAAACCTTGAGTGTGCAGGTTACCTGCCATAGGAATTTCAAAGGTTAAATAGTTATAGTTTAAAAACAGCAAGATAACTAAATAAATTGGAATGCAAGTTTTTGAATTTTCAGCCAAACGCGCCTTAATTATCAAAAATCTCTCTCTCTCTCTCTCTCCCCTTCTCCTTTCTAGTTTTAGCCTCATAAACAAAAACAAATAAACAAAAGACATCACTAATTGCAACCTTATTTGGATCTAATTACATAGAAAAGATAAAAAGGAACAAACTATCGGCAAATTAACCGAAAAATACACAAATGCAAGGGGAGGGAGAGAGAGAGTTACATTGAAAGGATCGAAGAAGAAGAGAGGATTCCATTGGTGAAGAAATGAAGAATTTGAGCTATGCTTGTGTAATGTGAAGAGAAGATAGCAGCGAGTTTTTTATATTGAGGATGGAGGAGCTTTCCGAAATTGGTAGTTAGTTCAGCTAGCTTTAGCTGCACCTGTGCCCCCCACGGTTCATACAGGTATTAGGCACCTCCTTTGTAATGTCCGTCCACCCACTCTCCCCAGTTTCTCCACTCCACCCCCTATTAAAACCCAAGACAATTATACAAATTAATCCCCGACGTTGTATTTTTGTTCTTATTTAGTCCCTATGGTTTAATACTATTCAATTTCACCCTTCAGCTATTCGATTTTAGCAATGATGTACAGGAAATTGGTAATAGAATTGGTCCAAGTCACAAATTCTACCAAAAACTATAGAGATGTGAAAACGTTATCTCATCAATAAAACTAGCATCGATGGGTAATTTTAGATTTATTTGGACTAGGTGTTTCTGCAAACAAACAATTTTCTCTTCGGTAATTTTAGCTCTACAGCTAGGTGATTCATCTGAACTGATTTTGTATACTAAGAAGTTCAATTAGACACAAGCCATTCGTGCTAAAACTTGATGAAACTTTACCGCAGGTTTGAAGCCTAAGAATAAAGCTGGGGAAACATGTTCAATCAAATCAACCCTCTCAAGTTTTTCTTATGAACTTAGTTAAAGAAAAAAGAAAGTAAAATACAATACTTGCGCGTTGGGGTGGTGCTGGAGATTCTTCAAGTCTGAACAATGTCGATGCACCTTGGGAACGAACCCAGCAGTAAACCCAAGCTAACGGGTTTTTTTCCTTCTTCAAATATATCCAAAGATCAAAAGGCACTCGATACTCTTATGACGCGTGCTGTAATTGATCGAGGAGGGGGAATACGTTTTTATATTGACATCATGAAAAAGCCATAGAATTGGATCAAAAGGCTCAAAAGGCAGGGGGTTTCTCGTGGATGATGTTGTTTCAAATCGATCAGCTTTCGCTCCCAGGTCTCAACAATGTCAAGAGCTGTAGTAGTGCTCTCAGCACAAGTCAGGTTTAATGTTGCAAATTTAGCTCAAGATGATTTTTTGAACTCTCATTTATCAGGAGCACAGGTTCACTCCCGTTCTAATACTTGACAATTTCAAGGCATCCAGTAACAGCTATTTATCATAACTTAGGCAACCCTAATCCTTGCCATCACTATGATTTTCCCAAAATAAAAAAAATAATTGGTTCTTAAGTGGTAAATGATTAATCAGCAACAACACAAGAGAAATAATCTAAAATTAGAAACAATAAGCATGTACTTGAAAATATCAAATCCATCGTTACAAGATCAGAACCACATTGCGAAATCAATTACTGGAAAGATCTTATACTGCATCAAATTTTCAATTCATTCAATCTACAAAATCGTAACCACATCTTTTGCAATCGTGATACCGATGAATCTTTTCATCGCTAATTTAAAACAGAACCAATACGTACACTTGGCGTTCAATTACAATCAAACACGAGCGGCAATAGCGGGTGCAGCTGCAGCAGCGGCAGAGGTAGAGGTGACACCAAGGAAAGACAATAAACCCGCACTAGCAGGTTCTTGATCATCAAGGAACAAATCCTCAGGAACCCTAAAGGCACCATGAGCACAGACAAGAGCAAACCCAACCATCGAAGCAGAGATCAAGAGGGATCCTACACTAGTCAAGAAAATAACAACAATTGTCGAAACGACGAGAATCCCCAGCGTTTCACGGTCCGAGAATGAACGGCCGAGAATAACCAAAGGCTGATCTGACGGTCGAAACAGGTAGAGGAAGATCCAAGAGGCAAGGAGTGATAGGAGGACGATGAGTGAGAGAGGGTGAGAAAGGAGAGAAAAGGCGAGTATAAGTGCGAGTAGGGTAATGTAATTGACTTTGAAGTAAGAGAGATTTTTTCGGATGCGGGTTGCGGCTTCAGAGAGGGAGTCGGGCCGGGCCATGTAATTCCGGTCTATTAGCTCGGACCATGGGCGGCGTTGAGAGAAGCCTTGGCGGATGGAGGTGGAGATGCGGGAGAGGAACGCGCGGAAAGCGGGAGTTGCTATTGGGGATTGGGTTTGGGGATTTGAGATTGGGATTGTAGGAGAGGACATTTTGGCGGCGCGTGAGAGTAATAGACGTGGGTGTGGAGAACGCGTGGAGGTGGCTAGGAGATCTTTACTCCAAGAGAGGATGCATTAGAGGACCAGTGGTGTTGGTGAATGGAGAGAGGAAGAGAGACTTATTGGAGGTTCGAAGGGAAGTTACTGAACGCATCGCTGGATCCAGTAACGGAAGCTGACAGGGGTGATTGTCGGTGCTATTGGATTTGATCTCTTTATCAACGGTAATCATCTTTTTTTCTGATTGGCGACGACGCGCTTCGTTTATCAATTAACAGACCAATAAACAGTTCACTACGTTCATCATCGATCATTCGCGTGCAGTTGCGATGGCCTCTTCTTGGGCCTTACTCATGGAAAGGCTTCAAGCCCTTTTCATTGAGGCTTCTGACACCTTCTAAATTAGAATTTTCTTCTAGTAAAACCTTCTACTTCAAGACTTATTTGATTTTGACCCTAATCCGTTTGTTTTTCTATTTAAATTTATTTTATTTTTTATTTAATTTAAATTAATTTTTTATATATATTTTCAAAATCTAAATCACTTTAAAAATCCACTTTCAAACTCTCTTAAAAGTGTAGAGAAAATTACGAGAACCTCTGAAACAGAGTTTTAGAGGTGAAATTGAGTCGCTTTATCAAAGAGCTTTCTGGGCCGAATAATCTCTTAGCCCATCAACAAAGAAAACCCACTTTCAGTATTCCTTTAGATTTTGGCTGTGTATATTTTGTAGACAATCAAAGGCCTATGGTGATGGGCTGTGATACAGAATACAATATAGAAGGATTCTGTCATTCGGAGTCTGGACCACCGCATGTTCTGGTTAATCCCCTGTGTACACCTGTGAACATGATGCAATGGTCCATCGAAGACCACGATGGATCTCCCATCTGAACTTCTGGACCAGCCCCATGAACATGATGATGACGACTCTTTCCAGGTTATAAGAAACTAACCTTTCCAAGTTAAGTTTAATCATTAATAAATGCTAAAGGGGCCCTCTCGTGAGTGTCTCTTTCTCTTCTAGATCCATGAAAATTTAAAAAATATTAGCCTGGAAAAGATAGCCATCCAACGGTGTAGATTAAGCAAGAACTCCACCATCCTCAAAAGAAAGAAACCAACCCCGCTTTTTGTCAGGAATTTTGGATTCACATATGAGTTGTTTTACCTCGTATCACTGTCTAACTAAATGAAGCCTCTTGAAGACAAATCCCATCGTGCCAAGTCCTCAGGCTAGTATTATAGCCCAAAACCAGCTATGATATATATTGGAATATTTAAAACGAAGGTCCTAGCTTCAAAAATTGAATTAGGTATAAGAAATAAGATGTTTAGGGCGGGCGTAGGTCTTCCTCATCATACTTTAAATCATTAGTCTCCCCTAATTCTTACTACAATATTTTGAAGTTACCTAGCTTATGTAGCTACACTTACGAAGATCTACCTCCCTCGTCAGGTTATCGATCCATAAACCGGAAAACTTTTTATTGAAAAAACAAAGAAACAGAAGAACAGATAATATATGAGTCTGGGGTGTGTGTTATATGCATATTATATTGTCTTTTCTGGATAGATGATGTGTTTTTACATGTTATTTATTGGATTTTGACCCATTAAAGAAGATAGCCGTTAGGGGCGCGGCAGGGCAATTAAAGAGCATATTGTATAATCCATGAACGAATGCACGTGAATAAAAAAAACAGGTAAGAAAAAAAAAGTTCGTTGAGAAGAGGGAAAACTATGGATTAAGAAAAAACTAGCCGTTAGGATTTTGTATAGGAGGAAGAGCCACCCTCTCAGTGAAACTTATTGCCTCCCCGGCTCCCCCTGACAACATGTCTCCAAGATTTCTCTCTCCCAATACAAAGATTCCTCCTCTCCCCCTCTCTACTCCACTGTGAGTAAGATCTTCACGTGGTCCATGACAGAAACCCACCTCTTGTTCTAGTTTGACACTACAAAACCCACTCACAGGTGTTTTAGCTCCTGTTTCATTCCTCTGTACTTCTTCTACACACTAATGTCTATAAACTCAAACTCTCTCCTTTTCGTTGAAACAAGCAAAACAAAATAATCTTTGTTTTCTTCCTTCCTTTTTCCTTCTTGTTTAGTCATTTCTAATCTCATTTTTTCTACCTGTTTGATGGTTTATGGAGCATCCAAATAAATCACTCAATAGTTTTTACAACTACCCTTTCCAAAATCTTGCCGATTCATGCTGCATGTCCAATAAGAAGAAGGAGAAATGGAAGATTCAGTCACAATTACAAAATCCCTTTTCTCTATACACCCACATTTTCTTGCTTATCCAGCTTCTGCTCATTTCTGCATTTCAACCAGTTTCGAGCCAAGTTTGGGATGGTGTGATTGTCACCCAAGCTGATTTTCAAGCACTGCAAGCCTTCAAGCATGAACTGGTTGATCCGAAAGGCATCTTGAGAAGCTGGAATGACAGTGGCTATGGAGCTTGTTCTGGTGGTTGGATTGGAATCAAGTGTGCTCAAGGCCAAGTTATTGTAATCCAGCTTCCTTGGAAAGGACTAGGAGGCAGAATCACAGAGAAAATTGGCCAATTTCAAGAACTAAGAAAGCTTAGCCTCCATGACAATGTCATCGGTGGCTCAATCCCTCAAGAATTGGGATTTCTCCCCAATCTTAGAGGTGTTCAGTTATTCAATAACAGGTTGTCAGGTTCAATCCCACCTTCATTAGGTTCTTGCCCTTTGCTTCAAACTCTAGACCTTGGTAATAATTTACTCACTGGGTCTATCCCCTTTAGTCTTGCAAACTCTACCAAGCTTTTTAGGCTCAATTTGAGCCACAATTCACTTTCGGGTTTAATCCCAGTTAGTCTCACAAGCTCTTCTTCCCTGATTTTCCTTTATCTTCAATACAATAACCTCTCTGGTGCCATTCCAAACTCTTGGGGTGCAACGCAAAAGAAGAGTAACATTCTTCCACTTCAGTACTTATCCCTTAGTCACAACTTCTTTTCTGGAAGTATTCCTGTTTCTTTGGGCAAGCTGAGAGAGCTCCGAGAAATTTCTGTTAGTCACAACCAAATAAATGGAGCTATACCTGTTGAAATAGGGGGGCTTTCTATGCTTAGAACACTTGATCTTTCCAATAATGCCATTAATGGAAGCTTGTCTGATAGCCTTTCCAATATATCCTCTCTTGTTCTGTTGAATCTCGAGAACAATTACCTTGATAACCAAATTCCAGAAGCCGTTGGCAGATTGCATAATCTCTCTGTCCTCAACTTGAAGGGAAACCAGTTTATTGGTCACATTCCTGCAACAATAGGAAACATTTCTACACTCACACAGCTTGACGTGTCCGAGAATAAGCTCAGTGGAGAAATTCCGGATTCCCTTGCCGACCTAAATAACCTTATTTCATTCAATGTTTCTTACAATAACCTCTCAGGTCCTGTTCCCATTCCTCTATCTCAAAAGTTCAATTCAAGCTCTTTCGTGGGGAATATTCAACTATGTGGATATAGCGGTACTGCTCCATGTCCTTCCCAAGCGCCTTCCCCAAGTGTCCCAGTTCCACCACCACCAGAGAAACCGAAGAAACATCATCGTAAACTGAGTACAAAAGACATAATTCTCATTGCAGCAGGAGCTCTTCTCGTTGTATTGCTTATAATTTGCTGTATTTTGCTCTGCTGCTTGATAAGGAAAAGGGCTGCATCAAAATCAAATAAGGGTCAAGCCACGACAAGGGCAGCAGCGGCAACAGGCGAAAAGGGGGTCCCGCCTGCGGCAGGTGAGGTTGAATCTGGTGGAGAAGCTGGAGGGAAACTAGTCCATTTTGATGGGCCAATGGTTTTTACAGCTGATGATCTTTTGTGCGCAACTGCTGAAATTATGGGAAAGAGCACTTATGGGACTGTCTATAAGGCCACGTTAGAGGATGGGAATCAAGTTGCAGTGAAAAGATTGAGAGAAAAGATCACCAAGGGCCAAAGAGAGTTCGAAAGCGAGGTTAATGTGCTTGGTAAAATCCGGCACCCAAATCTTTTGGCATTAAGGGCATATTATTTGGGACCTAAAGGAGAGAAGCTTCTTGTTTTCGACTACATACCTAAAGGGAGTCTGGCAACATTCCTCCATGGTTAGCAAAATTGTTTTTTTTTTTAATTGGCTTTAAATCTCTATAAGTGCTCTCTTCAGCTAGTGACATGCTGTATTTTAACTTGCTGGGCAGCTAGAGGACCTGATACACAAATTGATTGGCCAACAAGAATGAAAATAGCTCAGGGCATGACGCGCGGCCTGTTCTATCTTCACAACAACGAAAATATCATACATGGAAACCTTACATCAAGCAATGTCCTTCTTGATGAACGCACAAATGCAAAAATCGCAGATTATGGCCTATCTCGGCTAATGACAGCTGCTGCCAGCACTAACGTAATTGCAACTGCAAGTGTATTAGGATATCGAGCACCAGAGCTTTCAAAGCTTAAGAAAGCAAACACAAAAACAGATGTATACAGCCTTGGAGTGATTATTTTGGAACTTCTTACTGGGAAGTCTCCTGGTGAGGCAATGAATGGAGTGGATTTGCCCCAATGGGTTGCCTCTATAGTCAAAGAAGAGTGGACTAACGAAGTTTTTGACTTAGAATTGATGAAAGATGCCTCGGTAATCGGTGATGAGTTGCTCAACACATTGAAATTGGCTTTGCATTGTGTTGATCCCTCACCTTCAGCACGACCAGAAGTTCAACTAGTCCTCCAGCAGTTGGAAGAGATTAGACCAGAGACAGCTGCAAGTCCCGGACCTTCCGGAGATGACGGTGCAGGAGTTCCTTCAACAAGTGATTAAGGAAGAAGGGACTCTAGAAATGGGGTTACTTATTTGGTGGCCAGAGAGTTTAGGAAATAGAGTAGACCACTACAATTCTTTCATTCTTGAGTCTTTGTTTTGAGCGTTATTATTAGTGTCTGTAGGTTCTTCCAATTGATCCGAAAAACAGGACAGTTTTCCGATCATGTTGCACCATTGATTTATATGAATCTACAACTCTTTCATTATTGAGTCTTGGTTTTGAGTGTTATCATTAGGTTCTTCCAATTGATCTGAAAAACAGGACAGTTTTCCCATCATGTTGCATCACTGACCCCTATATGGATAAGGTTGATTATCAATTCCTTCAAAAATAAAAAATAAAAAGTTGATTATCGAAACCTCCATTAAGAATCTCTAACTTGTGAGCTTTCGACATGACTTGACTATGTTATAATTTTCAGATGACAATTCACTATCATGACCCTTCTTTAACAAGGCTGATTTACATCACTTCTTAACGTTAATTCGCACGCACATGTACTGCGCAACTTGATGTGCTGCGCAAGTCTGCAAATCCACTTCTTTCTCTTTCGATCCATGCTTCCCCAAGTTTATGTATACAACAAGCTAAAATGCATGTTCATGTTTTATTATAAACATCTTATGTTCATGAAAAAAACATAAATAATCTAATGGTAATAAAAAAAGAAAGATGGCATGGCATATTAGTAGAAGAAAGGAGAGATAAAAACACAAACATGCATTTTAACTTTTATATATATAAACTTGGGAAAGCATGGATATGTAAGAAGAAAAATTGAATTTACAGTTGCGTATGTAGCACCTGCGCAACACATCTAGTTGCGTGTTGCGCAGGGGTATGCTAGTTTGAGAATTGCTTTGCAACTACTAGATTGAGAAATATATTTTTTTAGTATGAACTCTCCAAAAGCTAGATTATTCAACTCATCCGTCCTTTTGGCGTTGCTACACACGCTTTCTAGAAGACGGCAACAGTCAGCCTGATGTTTGGATTGAACAAAAAGAGAGGAATTCTAAAGCACGGTATCTTGAGGTCAAGACTCGATAAAGCACGGTCAATTAAAATGAAAGCCTATCTAAATTCTAGGCAAAAACTCCATCCTGAATTGTTAAAATGACAATGCTAATCCTTTAAGCTACGAGCCCACAACATTATTAATTATTATAAGGGGTAACATTGTTTTTAGAACATAAGAGAAACTTAGCTTATTATTCCAATCATGAGACCCGGCCCTGCCTGCCGGCTAATCTGAGATTTGTGCCTGGTTGGTGGAAATCTCGGTTTTTTTTATTAAAATAATATGCTTTATTTTTTTATATAAAAAAAAAAAGTCAAATATTTCAAGCCTCAATTAACTGCTGCTGTTTGTCAAGTGTGTAGTCCTTAACATATTGTAGTTGCACTGCAACTAAATCCTGCTTTTCTTGCTAGTTGATTCATCACTTCTCGGTGGTGAAGCTAGGTAACAAGGAAGGCAATTGCTCATTTAATATTTTCATACTTCCTGTTTTAATCCTCATACTATTCAAATTTCCCATTCATTTCCAAATAAAAATACATCAATTGCTCACAAAAGATTAGCCTCCTCAACAAACATGTATTGCTTCACCAATGTCATCAGTAGTTGCCTCGGGCATGTTGATGGTCCTAAGGAAACACAGATCTTCTTAATTCTCGAAGGAACAAGCTGTGAGGAAAGGTATATATGATTCCAAAGCTAGCTATCACAAGAATCATGTATGGATGACGATATGTGAAACCGCTGTTAATCATAACTATGCATTTTCAGAGCGGACTATGCGTACTGGCAGTCTTGAAATGATGGCAATAACATGCTATAAAGCCCGGGGAAATTATGTGACCGAACATATGGAAATGATTATAAAAAGAGAGAGAAAATAACGAAACTTTATTAAGACAAGGCAGCAGAAAACTTTGACGACGAGCCTTTCTGCTCTTCGATCAATTCTTAAATGTTTAGACACTTACCACTCATAACGACTTGTAATGCACCTTCTTTTCCTCGTAAGATTCTTGAAAGACACAAAATGTCAATAACAAACATACCAACTTAATAATTTATCTTTCACTCTAGTTCACCTATCCAATCTCTGTGTATCTTTCTCCCTCTACGCTTCCATTCAAAGAGACTAATTGTTTGTTCCATTGTAACATGTTCTTTTCAGGCTTTGACTATCAATTCTCATTGCATCTTCTGCATGTAGACATGGGCAATTGCAAATTCGCCCAACCTCAGCAAATCGCACATCCTTTCCTTGCTTTAAGATGGTTTCATACAAGCTCATATCGCCCCCTCCTGGCTATATTTACCAAGGTCGTGTGGTAAGGTCTCTGTTGGGCTTGATTTGACTGTCAGGCAACTCGAATCTCCTTTTGCAGATTACTGGCGATCGATAGGTAACTTGTGGGGGGGGCAATGTTCTAGTTTAGATACAGGCTATAAAAAAGAATAAACAGGGAAGGTGAAAGGACTCTTCTTTAAAATAAAGGGACAAATGGTGATGCGTTTGCAAAGAAAAGAAAAAAATTCGTTATCGGTCTTCTAGATGACTGGCTATGATCTCCACCCACCGATTTCCTACAATCACAATTTCCGGGATATTCATCATTTCGCACATTTTCCTGTTCTTGTCTTTTTGAAGGGATTTTCTAACTTTTGTTGAAAGGTTTTGGGCACCTAACAATTCTCTTTGGCGCTAAGGCATGAGAACATAAGTAGCAATCCTAGTGCATGTAGTAGTGGTGGCGAGAGTATGATTTCTTTCTTGAACCCTTGTTTTATTCTCCATGTCGTTTCACCCTCTCAACCACCGGCGTACTTAGGATCATCAGGGTAAGAAGCTAGCTAGCTTGCAATTCAACACGATAAAACTAATCTCTCATGCCTCCAGAGAAAAAAATAAAAGAGAAGAGTGATGGCCTCTCATGCCTTCAGATCAATTCGATACAGGTAGCGATTTAATTAACTACAAAACTTTTTGCCAGATATATAATAATAATAAAAAAAAACTTTTATATTTCCCATGAATAAACTTTGAAGAAGATGTTATTAGCACTACTTTTCTAAATAAGATAAAAAAAACAGTCCGACTTGAGAGGAAAATTATAACTAGTCTATTTAAAATTATATTTATTTTAATTGATATATATTAACTCAAATTAATTTATTTAATCTACCGCTCGGGATGGATTTTATAACAATGTATAAAATTACATTTATTTAGCACAATCTTATAAATAGAAAAACTTGTTATTTGTTTACTTAAATTTTGGTGTACATGCTAACACTACCCATCTCTTTTTAGTGAAAGTAATAAGAGTTGAGTTTAAATGAAGTGATTTTTTTTTTATGTGTGTTATAACATTTTTTCTATCTATCTCTAATAATATAGTTTTCTCTCGTAGATATAGGTGATTTGTCAAACCACATTAAATATTCTAATAGAAAATTATCAAAACATCATCGGTCGGAATTCCTAACAAAAATTACATTTATTTAGCACAATCTAAATAGAAAAATTTTTATTTGTTTACTTGAACTTGCAGCACGCAAGCACCCATCTTTATTTTTTAAAATAAAAAAGGAAGAAGAAGAAAAAGACATTGCTTATTTCTTATGTTTAAAGTTTTTGCAACTACAAGTCTTCTTTTCTAAAAATCTATAAACTTCATAAAACATATGTTAAGTCTTGCAAGGTGGGTCTTGTTATTACTGCAATTTATTATAAATTATAATTTAGTCACTTTATTTTTAAAACAGCCGTAAATTAGTCTCTAGCTTGTTTTTGAAAAAACAATGCCAAGTCCTCGTGTTTCCTTATCACTTCTATAATTGTCTTCCACGTGCTGTAAGCCTGTAAGTGCTGGCTCCACCATCATTTAAGTTGCTGTGTTGTGACCATTTCAGTTATTTTACTCTCGAAAATCTCCTTGTCCGCACTAAAAAACATTAATCAGCCAATTATGTTATTTGTTAATGAAGTAATCCATAATGCCAGTTATAAAACTAATTTATAATATCCAATTTAAATATACATGCAGGAGGGGCTACCTATAATTAATCACGTTAAATCATAGAAAAATAAACCCAATACATAATAATATTGTTCTTATGATGGATATGTATCGTTAATTAAGCCTATTTATTGCGAAGAAAAAGAAAAAGAAAAAGCATGGAATTGCGAAGAACCAATTCCCAGTGTCAATTTTCAACTGGTCAGTTTTTCTTGGATCGAAGGCTTTTTTTTTTTTTTTTTTTATCTTTAGAATGGAAGGTTTAGCTAGTTAACCAAAGTCAAACGAAAACAACACGCAATCGTAGAAATTAAAGACATCAAACTAGGAAAATATTGCAGGTTAATCAATCATGCATTGACAAATGAAGACGAACTGAACAAGTAGAAACAGAGATCCATGGTTCCTTTGCTTTTATGCCTCTTATAATATTAATTAATCGGAAGCTACCTGATTTCCCTTTTTATCATTAATCCAAATCTCTTTTCACGCATTTCAAACCGACTGTTGTTAAGAAATTAAGAAGTTTTAGGTTAGAACCAACCCATCTTTGATATAAAATCACATTACTACCTACTAAAGGGGACTTTTACAGTCATCCAGGGAAGGAAACTTGATTGAATCTTCAGCCTTGTTCTGGACATTTAACCTAAACTGATGACTTGACTTGCATCATCACGCCGTGTTCAACAATCTAACTTAATCAATGGTCATGCGTGTATCTTATTAGTTAGCAGGAATGTTTCTGAACGTGTCGGTGACAAAGCACTGGTTAATCTATATCCATGCGAACACCAGCTAGCTAGTCATTTGTGAAATTGATCAAAGTGATCATAATTATGCTGCATTTTCAATAAATTTGACCGTTGAACTTAACTACTCACCATTTATTTTGCCGTGTCGTGTAAATAAGGTGCACTAAAAAACCACTAATGGTTTAATTACATCTTTTTTACTTCAAATTAATATAAGAAATATCCTCAAATCTGATGATTACTCGTCGATCAAGATTAATTTTTTCTTTTTAAAAAATATAAAAAAACCCCTCATATCCATCCAATGTATGTAATTAAGAGATCAACAAATCTGTTTAGATATTAATTATGAGATTTGAATTTAAGAAGCAAAGGGAGAGAATAATTTGATGAAAGTGTGGCTTCACGTTGTAATGGCTATATATATTATATGTAGAAAAAATTGTTTACCTGACTCCTTTTTTTGGAACACACGCTTTCTAGATAAACAACTACTTTTCTTTACAGGAATTGCTGTTTCGATCTTGATAAACTATTTCTGACAGCTGAACCATTCTAATTACGGAAAAAGGTCAGCCGGCATTGGCCTTTCCTTTTTCTCGGACACTACGACATATCAAGCTGATCTCCCTGTTGCTTAAGAATGATATGTTTAATGAAAATGACTGTGTTTTGCTCGCAGATGGTGATGTTACCTGCAACAAAGTTATTTAGTCCCGATCGAGTTTGGGTGTAAATTTAGCAATTATTATATATAATTAAGTAGGTCGTTTTCTGATCCCCTCAATTATGGAATAAATATTAATTTCCCACTTCAAAGTAAACACTTTTGTTAAAAAAAAAAGAAGAAGAAACTGTCCTGGAGTTTTTTGGATTATTATATTTAAAGATTTAGAGGAACACAGTCCATCTTATTTCCACATAAATTATTATAGTACTGTTGTTTTGTTGAATTAATTTTAGCATCTAAGAAAGACTTTTGAACCAAGCACAATTAAAAGAAATTATACCATTTTCGATAGGCTAGTGGGTGCACCAAGCTAACCAACTCCTTTGAGGTTGAACCAAGTCGATCTGCCCCTGGAATCCGACCATTTGGCTCTTTACCGAAACCTAATCTGCCAGCTTCACATAATTCTGTGCGTCGAATTTTTCTTATAAATAGAGCTTCCTCTCTCCAACTCTCCACACCAACATTACCAACTTAACAAATAGCATCAACTAAGACGGAGGTTTGATTGAGAGATGGAGGTTTTCGACAACATTTTTGCCATCAATCATCGTTGCTCTTCGTTCTTCCTAGGCCTTCTGTTGCTCCTAGCTTCTGCATTGTCCTTGGCAGATGCCAAAAGTCACTACCATGATTTTGTTGTATGTCTCTCTCCCTCTTAATTTCCTTCGTCGAACTTGTCTCAAGCTCTTCCTCTACGTAATAAGATACCATAACTATAATATTTTTATGTATTGCGATGGTCCAGATTCAAGCAACTCCATTGAAGAGGCTGTGCAAGACCCAGAATTCCATCACGGTCAATGGGATGTTCCCAGGACCAACACTAGAAGTGAATAATGGAGACACTCTAGTTGTCAATGTTGTCAACAAAGCCCGATATAACGTTACCATCCATTGGTAATTAAATAGATTGTCTTCCATATTTCAGCTTTTCTACATGACATCAACCTTTTTTCTTTCAATAATAATATTTCTTGACGAGCGAGTAAGCATTACAATAAGAATCGCACCTTGTCTATCGTATCATGAGGCATGCATTTTTATATATATAATACTATCGTTTTTCTTTTTGTTCAGGCACGGTGTTAGGCAGATGAGAACGGGATGGGCAGATGGGCCAGAATTTGTGACACAGTGCCCAATTAGACCAGGTGGGAGTTACACCTACAGATTTACCATCCAAGGACAGGAGGGGACCCTGTGGTGGCATGCTCATAGCTCATGGCTTAGAGCCACCGTGTATGGTGCTCTAATTATCCACCCAAAAGAGGGATCTTCGTACCCATTCTCTAAGCAGCCCAAGCGCGAAACAGCAATTCTTCTTGGTAATCCAACTATTCGTTGTTCCATTAAATCAGTTTTTGAGTACTCATGATTCATTAATCAATTTATAAGTACATAAGCTAGCAATTATATACACGAAGATTGGTAGCTTAACTACCTAAATGAAATTAAGAGCAAATGATTTGTGAATTAATGGAAATTAATTAAGATGGGAATGATGTTAATCACGTTGATTAATTATGTTGGTAATTAATGATATATCAGGTGAATGGTGGAACGCGGATCCAATTGACGTTGTGCGGGAAGCAACTCGAACGGGAGGTGCACCCAATAGTTCCGATGCATATACCATCAATGGTCAACCTGGTGACCTCTACAACTGCTCTAGCCAAGGTATGTTTAAATACTTACTCTTCCCCAAAATCAAGGGAAAAAAAAATTGTTGCTCATGCATTCTATCAAAAAAAAAAAAAAAAAGGAAATAACAAGATTAGCATTTGAGAAAATTTCTAGCTGGCTAATTGAGCGTACAGGAGTGTGATAATTTTTGTTTTCAAATGTGTTTAACTAAAAAAAAATAATACTTTTTTAAATTTTTTATAGTTTTAATATATTAATATTAAAAATAAAAAAAAATTAAAATTTTATTTTGATGTATTTTACTATATATATGAACGAGAAGAATCCAGAAGTCGATTCACACGCAGCGGATAAAATGTCTAATCGAAGAATTTTGTTTTATCCTGGGACAGAACTTAGTGATGGTGTAATGATGTTCTTTTAACTAACATGCATGGTTATATGGACCCAAGCATGAAGCATCCACCCACGAAATATAAAAGTCTCAGACAAAATAGTTTTGATCACTAGTTTGCCAAAAAAAAAAAGTTGGTGTGGAAAGGGATAGGTGGATTCCAAAATTGTAGACGAGCAAGAAAAGTTGACTGGCCAACTAAATCATCAAGTCATATTCCACAGGGACCAAAGACCAAATCATTTGGGCCTAATGAGCCCAGGGCCAGAGTCTTTCAGCAGAGACCTGAATTCGTGTGCTAGTAGTTCTTGGTTTTGGAAGCGATCATAGAAAATAACCTGTTTTGACGTCAATTTCTTTTGCAGATACTGTAATTGTACCAATAGACTCCGGCGAGACCAATCTTCTCCGAGTCGTCAATTCAGCACTGAATCAACCCCTTTTCTTCACTGTTGCCAATCATAAGCTCACTGTTGTTGGCGCTGATGCATCCTATGTCAAACCCTTCACCACATCAGTCCTGATGCTAGGACCGGGCCAAACCACCGATGTTTTGATCTCCGGTGACCAGAATCCTTCACGGTACTACATGGCAGCACGTGCCTACCAAAGCGCACAAAATGCACCATTCGACAATACTACCACTACTGCCATTCTTGAATACAAATCATCCCCCTGTGCTGCCAAAAATTGTTCATCAAACAAACCAATCATGCCACCATTGCCGACCTTCAATGACACAGCCACCGTCACTGCTTTCACTAGTAGCTTCAAAAGTACTGGTAAAACCTTTGTCCCGACCGACATCGATGAGAGTTTGTTCTTCACAGTTGGTTTAGGTCTCAATCCATGCCCACCGAATTTTAACAAGTCTAGCCAGTGTCAAGGGCCTAATGGAACCCGCTTCACTGCAAGCATGAACAACGTATCTTTTGTGCTCCCATCCAACTTCTCTCTATTGCAAGCTCACCACCAACGCATACAAGGAGTTTTCACCACTGATTTCCCAGCAAATCCACCACGAAAGTTTGATTACACTGGTAACGTTAGCAGGTCCCTCTTCACACCTGTTCCAGGGACTAAGCTGTACAGATTGAAATATGGGTCAAGATTGCAGATTGTGCTACAAGACACGAGCATTGTCACATCAGAAAACCACCCAATTCATCTTCATGGATATGACTTCTACATTATCGCACAAGGATTTGGAAATTACAATCCCCGAACAGACCCGTCAAAATTTAACCTTGTTGATCCACCTCTCAGAAACACAGTTGCAGTGCCTGTAAATGGATGGGCAGTCATTAGATTCGTAGCAGACAATCCAGGTAAAAAATATAAACACTCTGCATTCATCATACACTGATGTCAAACCTTAGCTCCAATTGGACTCCAATCTAAATTAAATGTTTCCAACTTTCTTTTCTTTTTTTTGCATAAATAGGTGTTTGGCTAATGCACTGCCACTTGGATGTTCACATCACCTGGGGTCTTGCCACGGCTTTCTTGGTCGAGAATGGAGTCGGAGAACTGCAATCCATTGAATCCCCTCCAGAAGATCTGCCTCTGTGCTGAGATCAGCAATAGAAAGAAAATATACGTACCAGTTTGTTGAAACTCATAAGCCCGATCGATAACATAATGTTTCCATTTGTTGTAGTCTTAGTTTCATTGTTGGTTTGTTCTTTCCTTTCGGGTGATAAAGCGATTACAGGGTGCTGCAGTTAGAAAACTCGGTTCCAATTTATTTAGCAATACAATGGCCATGTTTCTTGATTCCAGATGCACATAATTCTTTTCCATTAATCATTGTTGCAACAAAATCTCACTTCTCCCTCCCTCTCTCTCTCTTATCTTTAATTATCTTTTGGACAGCTTCAATGCTCCCATCCTGATAAACATGAGGGATGTGATTCAGAATTTACTAAATTTGAGGAGTATTGAAGTCTAAATTATAGTTGCAAGAAGACCCCTGCAAACTATTTTTGTGCTTTTTATCAAATGCGAGTGTATAAACTCCACTGATTGGCATTGCCCTGCAACAATTGTGTCTTGTAGCAGACATTGGAGACCGCCCAACTGAACTCTCTCTCTCTCTCTCTCTCTCTCTCTATATATATATATATATATATATATATATATATATATATATATTGGGGTTGAGCTCTGCTCAGCTACCTCATTAACTATCATGATTCAAATATCCTCAAGTCAAATTTAAAAAATAAAATTGTCATGAATTTCCAACCGTAAAGTTAGAA
Organism: Populus alba; assembly: GCF_005239225.2. Taxonomy (NCBI): domain Eukaryota; kingdom Viridiplantae; phylum Streptophyta; class Magnoliopsida; order Malpighiales; family Salicaceae; genus Populus; species Populus alba. The sequence goes on from NC_133293.1 coordinate 17,412,785, forward strand.
AAATAAATTACCTAAAACAAAGAGTTACCTCACGTCCTCACCCCCTGTGTAATCAACAAATGGTTGAATTCTGAAAATTCTCATGTGCAGAATTAAGTACATATTATTTTGTAGTTGTTTGGAATTTCGTTTTAAATGGTATTCATTAAAAAAAATTGTTTAAAACACCCTTTAAAAAACAACATCTGTAAAGAGCCTGTGGAGACAAGATTAATCTAATAATAAATAGTTAATTATGACTTAGTCTCTATGGTTAGTCAATTTCTAACCACTATTGACTAGATATAGATACCCCAACATTCATTGTTCCAACTTAATTACAGGTGCGTCAATGACCAGAAAGGAAGTTTAAAAAGAGAACCTTCCTAGAAATCAGCGACCTTTCGCTCCCTTTTTTACCTGAAGTATGTTTTCCCTGTTGCATTGCAATTAACCACTAACCAGAGTTACTGAAGTATAACTTACACAAAATTTAATTATGACTTAGTCTCTATGGTTTCATGAAACTAATTAATTACTCCATGTTATTTCAATGTTTAACCACTAGTCACTAGATATACCCCAGCATTCACTGTTAGTACTTAATTACAGGTGCCTCGGTGACTACATTTTAAAATTTTGAAATTATATGGGTAAAAAATAATATTAAAATAATATTTTTTAAAAAAAATTATTTTTAACATTAACATATCAAAATAATCTAAAAATATATATATATTTTTAAAAAAATACTTATTTTATCAATAAATTAAGCACTTGATTATATGATAGACTAATTTGTCATGATTCATTAAAGAAAATCTAATATGTGTACTCAAAAGTTTTTTGAAAGTACTCATATCGTTAAAATCAAAGAAAATAATAAATGACCGAGTAAATACATAGAATTCGAGTGGTAAAATGCATAGAGTTCGAAATTTAAAAAGAGAGCCTTCCCAGAAATCAGAGAGCTTTAGCTCCCTTTTTCTCCTGAAGTATTTTTTCCCTATTGCATTGAATTTAATAACTATAATAAAGATAAAGAGACCGAAATCAGCAATAAGGTTGCTGTGGTGTAGTGGTTATCACGTTAGTCTTACACACTAAAGGTCCCCAGTTCGATCCTGGGCAGCAACATTTTGAATTTAATTACAACTTTTTGCTTACAAAAAAGGCAGAGAAGAGAAGGGGCTATAAATATCTAGGTTTCTGTTCTTGGATTTTTCTCTTGTCCAGGTTCAATTAATTAGATTAATCTTACCTAACAGAGAAATCAACGATCAAGAATCATTATAGAAAGTGGGTTAGGATCGCTTCTGTCTCGGTGGGCACAAGCAGAGCTGGGTTTGGAAGTTTGTAGTCGCTTTATAAAAAGTAATACACATATCTTTGGTTGTTAATGAAGAAATGTCGGTGCCCATCGATATTGTTGGACAGAAGCAATATGTGCACTTTGCCTTAGTGGGATTCCCCGATTTTGCTTCATCGCTCTTGTCTGTTGGCATGGCATCGCAGCTTTTATGTGAAAACTACCACTTAGTGCAAAGTGTTCATGCAACAACAACATGCCAACCACTCTAGCTTTCCCTGTAGTTATTGAATGCCGTTAGAACTGTCTCTTAAATTCGGCAATGGGATTCGATTGGGACTCGAGACAAGGATTTGTTGTGTACAACATGTTCGGTGCTAAAACCCCCTCTTAAATTCCCCTTTGCACTTGAACAATTAAGTGCAAAAGGGTTTATGCATTATGTGCCTACTAGTAGTTAAGGCCTCGGGGAGAGTGTGTTTGACGCCTTTGCTAGGCCTCTCTAGGGCTGTCGTTGAGTTTTGCCCTAAATGTCCATGTTCTTTGCAGCTTGCTAGACCTACAGAATGGGTTCCTCGTCGTGTTTTCTATTACGTGGGCGCCACATAGAGAACCCACCACAGTACAGGCAGCTAATTCTCGCGTGAAAACCATGTGGGATTAATTGACTTGTAGGCAACTGTCTATGTTAATAATTGCGTGCTTCAAGTTAATTAATGGTTTTGCAAGAAGTTATTATATATTTATGAACTTGGAACGTTTTATTGTTCAAGTTTAATGGTAAACCATTCACAACCACCATGGAAATTGAAAACCCAAGAAAGCAAGGTCGGCAACGTGCATGCTATTAATTAATAATCATAGCACAGAAGCACACGGGAAGAAACGAAAGGAAATAAAGGGTGGTGAGAGACGAAGCGCCAGAAAACATTGACGAATTAAGGAGGCATCTGTGTTTTTGGATCTTTTTTTTTGTTAATTTCATTTATACGATTAATCGTGTTGCTTATGACTTCGTAATTGCCACTAACTAACATCTCAAGACTCTCAACAGGTCAATAACAAACTTTACCAAACAGGGCACCTTGCTTTTTCAATCTTGTTCACCTATCAAAATCCTTGTCAATCCCTGTACGTCTCTCTCGATCGCTAGATATGCTTCCTTTCAAAGAGACTAAGCTCTTCTTATTTGTCGTTTATCATGAAATTCAAGATCTCAATATTTCATGAAATCATTGTTGGCAGAAGTTAATTCTTTTTCTCTTATAATCAAAGACAATGTGAAAAAAAAAAAAAAAAAAAAAAACTCTTCAAGGAAACTACTCATTTTACTATAATTGTGACAAAAACAAAATAAAATATTTTATTTCATCTTGACATTTAAATTGGAAACAAGATTGTTTCGGATGACAAAAAAAATTACTAGAAACTAACACTTTAAACAATTAATGTCATCTAAGTGGTAACACAACATGGAATTATGAGTTTTTTTGTTCTTATGTTTTAAAAATATTTTTAAAAAATTTTAAATTTTTAAAATTTTCCCTTTGCTTCAAATATTTAATTTTTTTAAATTTGTTTTTAATATGTTGATGTGAAAAATAAATTTTAAAAAATAAAAAAAAATATTATTTTGATATAAAACATTTTAAAAAACAACATGATTAATAATATACTGCTCAAGTTATCTAAAAAGTTAAAAACAAAATGTTACCGTTACCATTACCATCTAGTTTTATTGACAAAATCCCAATTGTAACTGATTTAGAATCATCCACACCTGAAAATCGCCTCTCCTGAACACTTACTAGCTCCTTGATAAGGAGTTAAAATGATTGATAGTATTGTCAATTAATGTACTCTCAAGGTTAGTAAGTTTGTTAATATTTAATTGAGCATTCGCCCATCAAAGAAGTAGTTTTCGAGCATCGCTCTCAACTTGTGTGCCGACCTTGTTTGCTAGCACAAAAGTTGGAGGCCTACATCAGTACTATCTTCATTTATTTGCAACGAGTTTGACCGCTTCTGCATGGGTTAATTAATTAATTTCTTTTGGTATCGGGCGATTGTGCTTGTCCAATGATATGGATGTTGAAATCCTAGGCATTACAAGAAGAAGAAGAGAAGAAAAGGCAAGGGAGGTTGCATTAATTTCTATACGTAACAGCCCATTTGATGAGAAAGAATTGAAGAAAATTATCTTATAAATAGTCTAATAATAAGAATTCGGGATATCAAAAGATTTACTCCCTATAATCTCAGGTTTAAATAATGTATTTATTAATATTAATAGCCACTGGAGATATACTTAGTTATTAACTTACGGGTTTATGAGAATTAATCGAGATGTATGCAAACTAGTCTAGATATTTATATGAATAAAAAATAAAAATTGAAGGACCAAAAGCCTTCTTTTTGCCAACAAATATTATGAATGGTGGTGATCTGTTGAGATTCAACCGGAAATTAACGAAAAGACTTGTGAAACAAGCATTTGAGAAATTATCCAATCTCGCTATGCTAGTGGGTGCAACAACTCCCATAGGATTGAACTAAGTATTGCCTTCGAAATCAAACCACTCCCTAAATCAAAACCTAATCTGCCAACCTCAAACAACTCGTTCTGCTTCACGCTCATCCTATATAAGGAGTTCTTTTTGACTCCCTTCCATCACCACTCATCTTAATTAGCCATCACTCGAAGAAATCAAGGTAGGCTAGCTTAAGAGATAAAATGGAGGTTATCAAGTCTATCTTTGCTGATCGCCATTGTTCTTTCTTCCTGGTCGTGCTGCTTCTAGCCTCGACAATGTCATTAGCGATTGCAGAGATCCACCACCATGATTTTGTTGTATGTCCTAGTAATTAACTCCTTATATTCTTTGGTTATATATATATATATAATGTATCATCTTCAAATCGATCCTGATCTCCATCTTTCTCCTGGTGAACGTTTATATTTTAATATGGAACAGGTTCAAGCAACGAAAGTGAAGAGGCTGTGCAAAACCCACAATAGCATCACAGTCAATGGGATGTTCCCAGGGCCAACCCTGCAAGTGAAAAATGGAGACACTCTAGTTGTAAAAGTTGTCAACAAAGCCCGATACAACGTTACCATTCACTGGTAATCAATTGCATGAGTCACGCATGCACGCGTGATCGCATTCCTACAAGCACACACGTTCCCGACAAATCATTACATGGAGCATGAGGCATATATACAATGCTTTTTTTGTTTTGTTTTTTACCAGTTGCATGTTCGAAATGACTGTTCATCACACACCCAGCTCTCGAACCATTCCACCTCCACTATTCTTTGGCACATTGTCTAATTAGCAATTGACTTCAAATCATCATATTTTTTCAGGCATGGTATTAGGCAAATGAGAACGGGCTGGGCAGATGGGCCAGAATTTGTGACACAATGCCCGATCAGACCAGGTGGGAGTTATACCTACAGGTTTACTATTGAAGGACAAGAAGGGACACTGTGGTGGCATGCTCATAGCTCCTGGCTTAGAGCCACCGTTTATGGTGCTCTAATTATCCATCCAAGAGAAGGATCCTCGTATCCGTTCACTAAGCCGAAGCGTGAAACACCCATACTTCTTGGTAATTATGCATCATTAATCTCCTCTCAAATTCCTTAACCATAATTAATTACTAGATTCCCTTAATTATTAACTATTAACTTAGCTTCAAAACAAATGTTTGTGTGTTCCAACTGTTGATTCTAACTAACCATGCATGATGATCAGGCGAATGGTGGGATGCGAATCCCATTGATGTGGTGAGGGAGGCAACTAGAACTGGAGCAGCTCCAAATATATCTGATGCATATACCATTAATGGTCAACCTGGTGATCTTTATAATTGTTCCAGCGAAGGTAATTAATTAACCACATGTTTACTTACAATCAGCTCTACAGTAGGAAAACCCGTATATGACCTGTTGAACTATCTTGTGATCGTGAACTGTATCGAAAGAGCCCAGTCACAATAACTTAGCTCCATGCTCAGATGGGGCTTTTTTTTTTTAGTCTGGTTGGTAGCTGTTCCAAAATTAGCTTTAACATGTATAAACAGGCTTTCAGAAAATATTGAATATTAACTGTAGCAATCAAGTAATTATTAGTACGCTGGAGCCCAGGAAGTATCCTATAGCCCAATAGACTGCTAGGGAGACCCATTCCAAGACTTGATCTAGTTTATGTATTTCATAAAAGATGATCTCGACGAACTGATATTTTTGCAGATACTACCATTGTTCCGATCGCCTCTGGCGAGACAAACCTCCTTCGGGTCATCAATGCTGCACTCAATCAACCGCTTTTCTTCACCATAGCCAATCACAAGTTCACAGTTATTGGTGCTGATGCCTCGTATCTTAAACCCTTTACTACCTCGGTCATAATGCTAGGACCAGGCCAAACCACTGATGTTTTGATCTCAGGCGACCAGCTACCTGGCCGATATTACATGGCAGCTAGAGCTTATCAGAGTGCGCAAAATGCACCATTTGACAATACTACAACCACTGCCATTCTTGAATACAAATCTGCCCTTTGCCCTGCTAAGTGTACAACAAAACCAGTTATGCCTCGACTTCCAGCTTATAACGACACGGCTACAGTTACAGCATTCAGTGGAAGCCTTAGAAACCCTCGAAAAGTCGACGTCCCAACAGATATTGACGAGAACCTCTTCTTCACAATTGGTCTAGGGCTCAACAACTGTCCTAAAAACGCCAGAGCTAGCCGGTGTCAAGGACCCAACGGCACTCGCTTCACTGCTAGCATGAACAATGTTTCTTTTGTGTTTCCTTCAAACATTGCGTTACTGCAGGCGTCTCAGCAAAAAGTTCCTGGGATTTACACCACTGACTTTCCAGCACAACCACCAGTAAAGTTTGATTACACTGGTAATGTGAGTCGTTCCCTCTTCCAGCCTGTTCGTGGAACTAAGCTGTACAAGTTGAAGTACGGATCAAGGGTGCAGGTTGTGTTGCAGGACACAAGCATTGTCACACCAGAAAACCACCCAATCCATCTTCATGGATACGACTTCTACATCATTGCAGAAGGGTTTGGAAATTTCAATCCCAAAACTCATAAATCTAAATTTAATCTTGTTGATCCACCAATGAGGAATACAGTTGCAGTGCCTACGAATGGATGGGCAGTAATTAGATTTGTTGCTGACAATCCAGGTACTTTAAAGTTAATCTAGAGTCGATCCATGATCTGCTTCAATTTTTCTTTTGAACATTAAACTCATCCAACTTGTTTTTGCCATGATCGAACAGGTGTGTGGCTAATGCACTGCCACTTGGATGTTCACATCACATGGGGTTTGGCCATGGCTTTCTTGGTAGAGGACGGGATTGGGGAATTACAGAGTGTAGAGCCTCCTCCAGCAGATCTGCCGGTATGTTAATTATGATCGAAACATAAAAGAAGGTTTTACCCATTGTTGACATTCTTCAGAAGACAACAGCTAAAGGATTTTCTTTCCTTCCTTTTCTGGTTGTTGTATTCAATTCCATGTGTTGTTCTTCCCTACATTTGGGGACATAGTTCAATCAATATTGTATTTTTCCTCTCTTTTATTGAGAGATTATAGGCGGGCATACAAGAGATGGTGCCTTTGAAACAAGAGTCGCCATCTCATGTTAGTGACTGTCCTGCTTGTTTCTTGATTTTAGAGCTATTTTTCTCTCTTTGTTAATAATACAATCATACTTTATGAATACTCTGCTTTGATATTCTGAGTTTTGAACATTGCAATGATCAAACATTGATAAACATGATAAGGATGGGAAGGCAGCACAGCACCAAAAATCAACTTCTCCTTCACTGACATCAAAGTGCTGTCCATCAATGGTATACGGTGGTCTGTAATTATCAAATAATAATAATAATAATAAATCAACGTACCATGTCAAATCTATTGTTCCAGTCAATGGATCTTCTCTATCCATCATCACATACAATCTCGGTATTGTAACTCAATTTCCCTTTTTACTTTCAAAACGCGTGTAGCGTGATTACTGTAACTTTTTAAAATATTTTTTATTTTAAAAAATTATTTTTAATATCAACATATCAAAATTATTTAAAAACACTAAAAAATATTAATTTAAAATAAAAAAAATATAATTTTCTTTTTAAAAATATTTTTAAAATATAAAAATAAATATAATCTTATTTTACAGGTGGTCTACAATATATCCACAACCGAGATAATTTTTTTATAATATATATATAAAAAAGAAGATATAATCCATATGTGGCTTCACCATGACACCGGGATAAAAAAATTTAAATATAAAAAAACCAAAAAAAAATCAAAACTAAAACAATAATAATAATAAAAAAACTTGCTGAATATAATGAAAATAATTGACATGATAAGGATAATTTAGTAATTGAAACTTTTATTGGATTAATTTCCGAAACAGGTAAAATAACCATGAGGGCGGCTGTCCTGGAAAGAGGAAACAATGTGCGTAAGCTCCATGTTATAAATAGCAATTTTCTTTTTGTAAAGAAACGTGTGGTCCTTAGCCATTTCAAGTGACTCCTCGGCTTTTAAAAGGGTTCCTCTCTTGCCAAGGTCATTGGTGATGACATCAAAGGCAACATGTCATCTACCCACGGGACATGACATCAGATGTACACGTTTTGATTTTCCATTCGCCATCAAATTTAGTACTCCACTAACTAAAGGTTTTTTTAAAAAATTAATTTCTTTTTAATATTAGCAAGATCATCAAAAACATTTTAATTAATTATTATTTCAGCAATGAATATCTAATTTTGACTGATGGAATTAATCTTGTTTGTCAATATGTAACAGTCTGTATTTTTTTATTTTTTTATGATAATATTTATATTATTTTAAGGTTGTATTTGGAAATTCAAGCTAATTCGTGTTTTTAATAAATTTAATTTTTTTTATAAAAAAATTATTTTATTTTTATATATTTTGAATTGTGTTAATAGGATAATCTTAAAAATAACTTTTAAAAAATATCATAAACAACCTACTCTCCCAAACATGCAAGATTTAGATTTTGGGACAATTAATTGAAGAGTTTATTTACCATATTTTAGTACTCACGGAACTCACGAACAAATTGAAAGCCTTCAAAAAAGAAAGATGGAGTAAATTAGTTAGAAATGGCAAAAATGAAATTTCAAAGAAACAAAGGGAGAAAGTAAATAGAAAGAGGCCTGGAGAGGGGAATTCCTTCGCTGCCAAGTAAAGACGAGGGCCAACCTAGGTTCGGGACGGTTCGGGTTTCCAGGTGTCATTAGGTTCGGAATGAAGAGCCACTAGTGAAATCCAAACCGACACGTCATTAAAAAATTGAATTCCAGAAATATCCAGGGAAAGGCTATAATTATCCCGGTACCCTCGATTTTCTAAAGATTTCTCGATTGCTAATCAATTAGAAGCTGTGCGTGACCTCTTTGTTACTTTAGAAACTCTACTCTCTCAAAACAGAAAAAATACAAACAAAAAACCAAAGCGGAACAGCAAACTCGAAGACAGAAATTCGTGTAAGATTTTGATTTCTTGAAGCGAATTTCTTTGCAGGTTAGTTAGTTAATCTCAGCTTAGAGTTTTTGAAATTTTTGTTTCTAGCTCATTTTTTGTTTCTAGGGTTTGGTCGATCAAATTGGGTATCTAGGTATTGTTTAACTGGTGAAATTTTTTTCTTTCGTGGTGTCTAATCGGTGGAATTTCTCTTTCCGGTTTAGGGTTTCAAATTGGGGGTTATTATAATTGGAGTAAATTTTGTGTCTAAAAACCCAATTGGCAAATTGAGGTGTTACAGAAGTAGTTTTCTGTTTGTGGAGTGGTAGATTCTTCCGCTAGAAAGTATATTTTCTTTGTTAATTTTTTTTTTGGGTCTGTTAAATTTTCGTACCTTTGGAATTTATGAATTTACTTAATGGCCATGATAAATATTTCCGTGGTGAGCAATAATGGTGACTCTTTTAAGGGATTTAACTGATAAGAGGTTTGTTACTTGTTAGTTAAGGAAAAACCTCCTGTCCAGAGCTGGAAAGTAAATAGGACAAAATAGAGCAAACTTGGGGAGCAAGTAATTTTGCTGTCCTGACAGGATAAGGATTAGTTGGTTCTGTCTATATATATATATATATATCAAACATTAGCTGTCACTGCTTGGAGAATTTGAGATTTGTTATTTTTCTTGTGTTTCTCCTGCTCAAGTTTTTGAGTAGTGGTACTTAATTCTTCTTGTCTATCTGCTGCAGACTCTGAAACTCTTGTAGTTTGGCTGTACTGGGATCAAAATTGTTGGGTTCTGAGATTGAGAAAATGGGTACTCTTGATCAAGATTCTAAAGCTACTTCTATGCCTACGGATTCTACCAAGAAGAGGAAAAGGGTAAGCAGTAAATCTGTAGCCGAGACCCTTAAAAAGTGGAAGGAGTATAATGAGTATCTTGATTCTCAAGGCGATGGAGGTAATAAACCAGTTCGTAAAGTTCCTGCCAAGGGCTCAAAGAAGGGGTGTATGAAAGGTAAAGGAGGACCAGAGAATTCAGTCTGCAATTACAGAGGAGTGAGACAGAGGACATGGGGGAAGTGGGTTGCTGAGATTCGGGAACCAAACAAAGGCCCTAGGCTATGGCTTGGTACTTTTCCTACTGCCTACGAAGCTGCTCTTGCCTATGATGAAGCTGCACGAGCTATGTATGGCCCGTATGCTCGTTTAAATGTTCCTGATGTGCTGAATTCAACAAGATCATCCAAGGACAACTTCTCCTCAGCGACACCATCTTGCTATTCTCCAGCAGCGAGTTCTGCGGACTCTGCCACTACATCAACCCACTCCGAGGTCTGCGTGTATGAGGATCCTAAGCAGAATGTATCCAGCCAAGCTGAGGTTCTTGCGCATCATATATCAAGCCAACAACATATTGAGGATGGTTCGCAGGGAGTTGAAAATAGCACGCTGAGGGACGAGCAGCAGAGTCAATCAGAAAATCCTTTGTGGACTCCATCAGAAAATTCCTTGTGGACCGATGACTGGCACAGCTACCCGATGGATGAAATATTTAGCTTTGATGAGTTGCTAGGGGGTGTTGATGCGGGGATGATGGGGGCAGAAGGGTACTTCAACTTGGGATTTTGATAGCTCTGGAGCGCTTTCTTGAGGAAGCTATTGCTTGTGCTTTGTGCTGGTTGAAGGGTTTATAAATTTTAATGTAAAACTGGTTTCTTGGTCCCTTGCTTTGCATTTTGCAAACTAGAAGTCCAATTTGAAAAGAAATTGTCAATTATTAACTGATGTTAGGAAACAAACTAGAGTTATTGATCTTTTACTGTTTACTTGGTGGGCATTGCGAAGTTTTCGCATGGTTTAGAAGGGATTCATTTGTGTAGGGCTAACTAAAATTTGCAATTTGCAAATTGCAAATTGCAATTTACAGTGCTTGTTGATCTTATCTACCTTGTCAGTGCCCAAAATGAGCGTTTTATTGGCTCAAAGCGCTAGAAGTCAAGAGGAGGGCGACAAGCCTTGAAAATACATGTTGATTTTATTTCAACCGAGTTTTTTATTTTTTAAATATCTTTATTTTTTTATATATATATTTAGATTGTTTTGAAAAGCAATTAGGACTGTTACAAACACGATCTTTGCTCTGGTCTCGAAAACTTGACTTCTCTAGACTGACAGTACACCTCCTCTCCTTGTTTAGGTTTCGTTATAGGCACAATCCTGTGATTTTTAGTTTTTCACCATGCCCTGTGGGTAGAGTATTTTTTATTCTAGCATTTTAAAATAAAAATGAATAAAATAACATAGTAAAATATATATATATATATATATATATATATATATATATATATTAGAGATATGCATATGATATATGTTATTAGCATTATTTGAAAACTCTTTTGAATTGTACAATTTAAAACACGTGATTTAATTAGGATAGAAAAGAAAAAGAAAAAAAAATATTAAAAATATATTGAAACTCCGATGATAACATTATTGATAACGTTATAAATATATTGATAAATTAAATTTAATAATATATAAAAAAAATCATTAACAATAATTAGATAAAAAAAATATATCATTCATTTGAACTCACTATAATCATAATTGATTATTTTTTTTTATATTGTTGGATTCGTCTTACCAATATTTCTCCGATGTTAATTGTGATATCATCATCAGAATTTTAATGTGCTACTGGAATTTCTTTCACCTAATCAAATCATGTGTTTAAAATTTTACAATTCGAAGGAGTTGCAATGATACTAGCAACTTACAAATTATAAATATCATTTATAAAAATTAAAAACATTATTTAGAATTCTCTAAACAATATTATTCTTTGAATATTTTTTACAATGTATTATTTTATTTAAAAAAAAAACGCTATAAACCCAAAAAAAACTCCCTGTGGCTAGCCACTGACATTATCTTTACGACAAAACTGTAATCGATACCTTTATCACTTTTTTCAGTTCTCTCTCGGCCTCTCTCATCATTCAAAAAACTTGGGAGAGTTAAAAGAAGAGCCAGATTAGTTTTCTTTTCCTTTTTTTATCCTTTTCCGGTCTGGAGATAGCACGATCGAAGGCAAGACGGAAGAGTATCTTGAATTAACAGACGGGAATCCAATCAAATGAATTAAAGGAAGGGGATTTTACAGCGTTAATGGAAAAAATGAAATGAAGAGTCAAAATGGTTTTTTTGTTTTAAAAAAAAATTCTTACATATTTATCAGAAGAAAAAAAATATTAAAATAAATTATTTAAAAAATTATTTTTTCATCTTTTCTTGTTTTTCAAAAAAAAAAACTGAAAGTATTAATATTAAAATACAAATAGTTTGTTAAAATGTTTTTTTTTCACTTAAATAAACATGATAAAATAATTAAATTTACATTATTAAAGAATTATATCAACAACTTAGTTTTTTTCTAAATAACTTTTGCCATCGAAGATTCTCTAGGTAATGGCCTTATCTCAATTGAATAACAACTCACCATCCAATTCATGTCGTATAGGAAAAAATAACAAATCATATATATATATATATATTGTTAAAACTTGTTATTTTCTGCAACTATTTTGTCTAAACTTTACTGTTTAATTTTTGAATTATTTGATTTTATTTTAGATGTTTAAACCTATAACAGTGCATTAAAAAATAAAAAATTTCATTTTGTATAAAATAAAAAATTAACTCAATTCAGTACAATCTATTAAGATTTTATAGATTAATTAGGATGAACTTAATTTATTTTTTAATTTGAATTTATCTAATTAACAACGTAGAAGAATTTCAAACTAATTTAATTTAAATTTCAGGTTAATTGAAGTATCAAATAAAATAATTAATTTAAATTATTATATCAAATTTAATTATAATATTAAAAAAATTAAAGATACAAATATTAGTTGTTTAGATCAATTTTTTTAATCCAAACCGTAACTATAAGTTTATACCTATAGCGCGGTCATTAAACCCGAAACAGACTAAACCTATGAATTTACTGCCAAACAGGGCAACAGCTCCGCCACGAACAGACTCCTATGATTTTACTCAGTGACTCAGAAGAACACTTGTAGAATTCCTCGCCTCTCTCTCTCTCTCTCTCTTTATTAAGGTGGATATTAAGGCCGGCTTGCGCGCATCTCTTTCAATAACTACTCTGTTGGTGAACTCTATTTTAATGGCTCAGTCTCTTTCTCGATGGAGACCTATCCGGAATCTACTCTTCTCCACCACAACTCACCTGAATTTGCTTTTTATCTGATACCCAGAACTTCTTTTCAGGTATATTTGCTTTCAATATAATAACTTATGTTTCTTTTTGCCCCCCTCCCCCCCCCCCCCGTTTTTTTTTTCTTTCTTGTTTGTTGTGGCATGTTCACCGGGTTCTAGAGACAACCGGCTGCTCTGTTTTCCTCTCCGATGGAGAACTGATGCTGACCAGGGGTTAGACTGGTTCAAGCTTGAGTTTTTCTAAGAATTTATTTTTTTGGTTGATCAATTTTTGCATTTTTTGATGGGTCCGCTCGAGGCATGCATTATTTGGTTCATTCCACCAAACCAATCACACTATCTTGTTTTACCACGCCAAACCTTTATAAACCGCGGGGTTTATTGCATCAACCAAGTAGGCATTGTTTTGGTTCACCTGGAAATGATAGCACCAGACTGAATTCTATTTATGACCATATTGATGGTATGATTTCCATGGGACTTGTCAGTGCCCACCTGTTTAGCCTAGTGGAAAAGGGCAAACCAGTGACGAGCTGTTGAGGCTCAAATCTATAGTCTGAATCTCATTTATGCAGCCTGGATTATTGCTGTGCGGCTAAGAGGCCTGTTCACTCACTTGGAATTTAACGGTAAACGCCTCTTGCATCAAATCAAAATTAGTAAATAGAGAAAAGCTACTTTGATGGAATTATTTCATGTAGTTCACGCGTTCAAAGTTGAATGCATCTCCTTGAGTATATGTTGCAGCAGTCATTTTTTTTTCCTTCTATTATTTCAGCTTTCAGGGTTTATTGAAGAAAATTGGCTTCTCCACTGATTAACAATGAAGAGAAAGCATTTACATCAGTCCAAGCACCCATGTAATGCACACCGTAAGCATTACCTCCTTAATTCCCTCCTCTTCTCTTGCTTGTTTATTCCTGATGTTTTTCTTATGTTTTTTCTGGAGTGAGCCCCAACAACTAGGTATAAGCCTTTGTTGTTTCTGAGCAATAGTCTGTGCTAAATATAGGTTCACGTATTACTTGTCATGAGTTGTTGGCATGTGGAAGTTATATAAACATTTATGTATATTTTTCACAGCTAAATTGTCCGAGCCCCTGAATGTTCAAGCAAAGATGGGATTGTCAAAAAGACAAATTGATGGTGAAACCGTTAAATCCTGATATTTTTTAATCTTCAAAATCAATTGTTGTTGCTATTTATGCAGTACGGAATTCAACTGAAGCCACTATCTGTGCATTCGATTGTAAAGAACATCCTAATTCGAAAAAGGCTTCTGAGTTTCTATGGCGGAACATTGCTAGATCCTTGGTGCCAGCACCTATGGAAAAAGCATCTAAGAAGATAGGTGGTTGTGTTATCTCTCATACTCCTGGAGCTGGAAAAACTTTTTTTAAGATTGCATTCCTTGTCAGCTACCTGAAGTTGTTTCCCGGAAAACGGCCTCTGGTCCTCGCTCCAAAGACAACTCTCTACACCTGGTACAAGGAAATTATCAAGTGGGAAATTCCTGTTCCAGTTCATCTCATCCATGGTACTGGATCTTCTAGAGTCTTCAGGCAGACTCCAGTGGCACTTCGAGGATCATGTCCAAGGCCCAGCCAGGATGTTGTGCATATTTTGGATTGCCTGGAGAAAATGCAAAAGTGGCATGCACAACCAAGTGTGCTTGTCATGGGCTATACCTCATTCTGACATTAATGAGAGAAGATTCAAAGTACAACCACAGAAAATATATGGCTAAAGTGCTGCGCGAGAGTCCTGGGATGTTGGTACTAGATGAAGGCCATAACCCCAGGAGTACTAAATCAAGGTTGAGAAAGGTTTTGATGAAAGTGGAAACAGATCTAAGAATACTGCTTTCAGGTACTTTATTTCAGAATAATTTCTGTGAATATTTCAATACCCTTTGCCTGGCAAGACCATTGTTTATCAGAGACGTATGCTGGAACATCACTGGACCAAACCTCTTTTAATTTGTGAGCTGTGAGCGTCTCGCTTGAACGGGACCTTCTTTGTCCAAAGGCACTGAACAAAGACTCGGGTGGATACTTTGGTCCCGCTTAGTATTCTTGCCATGCTTTTTTAAAAAATTAAAGTTTTTAAAAAGTTCTAAATTTTTTATTTGTTGTTGTTAGAAATAAATTTAAAAAAAATAAAAAAATATATTATTTTAATAAATTCTTAAAACAAAAAAACCCTTAGAAAAAGTAATGCTTAATACAATCCCAAACACTCCTTTTTGTTATTGTTATTGGGCTGAAAAGATATATAATGTGTCAAAAATAATTTTTTAAAAAATAAAAAATATATCAAACAAAAATATATTTAAAACACAACTGATACTTTCTCAGATATTCCAATGTTAAACAAGAAACCTAGTTGGCATCGGTATGCAGGCACCACACTACACTTGACTTTGAAGTCTTCAATAGGCTTTGCCAGGCTTAATTTTGTTCACTTTTTTTAAAGGAAAAAATCAGATTCTTAAAGCAGTATCAAGTACCAAAACC
Organism: Populus alba; assembly: GCF_005239225.2. NCBI lineage: Eukaryota > Viridiplantae > Streptophyta > Magnoliopsida > Malpighiales > Salicaceae > Populus > Populus alba. The sequence continues at coordinate 17,428,376 of NC_133293.1, forward strand.
ATGGGCTGGGTTGGGTTGCATTCAACAGATTTTAAAATAGTGTCAAGTGCCAAGATTTCCGGCCCCTTCAAGGATGACCTCGACTAGCAGCTCTTAGAAGCTTCTTCAAGCCGGACACACACAGGTAAGGGTATAATCCAAGTCGGCGAACCTAAAATAAACACGAATTGCAACTTACAGATTTAAGACTTCAACTCGGCTCTCTCACGTATAATCCACACCACATTCATGTCCTCGACAAGGAATTCCATGGATCCGTATTTAGTATATTGGGCCAACGATTCGACGTGGCTGCTATTCAGATTGTAATCTCTATCTCTCGTATTGCTTGATTGTTTTTTTTCAAGTCTGTTCGAGGAGATTGGGTGAATGTTCTTGCCACTGCATGCACTGCACGGCTTTCAATTGACATTAGTATATGAAGAGTGGTGGGCGGGTTTTTTTATTTATTTATTTTTGGGTTGAGATTTCTCGTTAACACTTAATACAAGCTCTGATTTAGTTGGATGTTTAGGGTTTTGAATGCCTGCGAAAATAAATATTCTAACCTCTCTTAATATATATACTTTGACACTGCAAAAAATTGGACTGGTCATAACCAGGTTAAGATTGATTTGGCACCTTAATTAATCTACACAAACGGTGGTTTTCTTCCATTTGAAAATACTTCAAGCCAAGGGAGTGAGAAGAAGTAGAAGGTAAGTCGTACTCGAACCCCTTCATAAAATGGAGCAGATTAATAACTAATTATTGCCACATGTTCTTTATATCATAGTTTTAAAACCCAACTTGGCGGGTTGGCTTGGGATCCGACCGACCTGGATTGAAATAGGGTCGGGTTGAAGAAAAAACAAGGAAAGAACAAATCAAGTGTAACCCGGTCTTGTATGTAGTGTATATCTGAATTTAACAATTTGATTTTTTATAATTGATTTGAAAAAGTTTTGGCCATTGACTTTTTCATGTTGACCCCATATTCCTATAACTTGAGCCATATTCGAATGAACTCTCAAGTCAGATTTTAAAACTATAATGATAACAATTTTTATTCATACTTTGATTTGGGTCAACCCGAGTTAATCCTCTCAGTCAGAAAACCAAGTTTGGCCCCATGTCGACTCTCGAGTCGGATGTTAAAATTATGATAATAAACATGTTTATTCTAATGTCGACTCAGGTTAATGGTTAACACGCCCTCATGACCTAAGTCTTGCCCAAGTTTACTCCCACGCTTGATTTTAGAACTATGATAATAGCAATTTGTATCATTGTGCTGATTGAAGCCAATGGTCAACCGACCCGTGACTCAAGTCTTGTCTTCCAAGTCGAGTTTATAAACTATAAAAATAATCACTTTTATCCTTAAATTGACTTAGATCAATGTTCAACCTGACCCATGACCCAAGCCTTCTCTCGAATTGAGTTTTAAATTTATGATAATAACCACTTTTATCTTTAAGTTAACCCGGGTCAATAGTCAACTTGACCCGTGACCCAAGCCTTGCTCTGGGTTGACCTTTTAGTCAGGTTTTAAAACTATGTTAATAATTACATTTATTCTTATATAGACTTGAGCCAATTTTCAACTCGAATAATGACCCGGGCCTTATGTCGATTCGATCCTCAAGCTGATTTTTAAAACTGTGATAACAATCATTTTTATTTTTATATTGATCTAGATCAATAGTTAACTCGACCTGTTACTCAGACCTTTCCCTAGATAGAGCCCCATGTCGAGTTTTAAAATTATGATAATAACTATTTTTATTATTACGTTAACCCGAATTAATGGTCAACCCAACTCATGACAGGAGCCTTGCCCTGGGTCGATCATCTTGCCAGGTTTTAAAATTATGATAATAACTATTTTTATTTTTATATTGACCCGAATTAATCTAATTAACCTTTGTATAGAGAACCGGACAAAATTATCTTCTTTTTTTTTAAGAGAAATAAAATTTCTCTATTAAACAACCTTGAATAAGATAAAAAATAATCTTTTACTGTACATGGATGCACCAATTGTACATGAATGCACCAAACAACTTAAAAAGGAAATACCTTATCATGTTCATCATTGTAGAGCTACCAAACACTATTAAAGGTTCAATATTCTACCTGCCTCAAGAGTGAGAGTTGTAAAGGTATGGCCAAATTGCTGGAAAGGGCGGTTAAAATTGGAAGGAATCTTAACTTTAATTAAGGTTTGATTATCGTTCTTTTTCCTGTCTTCCATGAACCGAAGAGGGGTATCAACTTAAAAACAATCAAGTTGATTAATGGAAGTGGATACGAACATAGAAAAATATGGAGGAAAGGACAAAAAAGTAGAGTTAAAAAGATGTCGAAAGAGTAAACTAAACGGTAATACCCCAACTAGCTAAGCTACTTGAGCAGAGAGATGATTAAAGTTTGGTATGGAATTATATAAAGCCCCAAGTTGGATGGTCGAAGTCACTGAATTACCCCTTCAGGAAAAATAAATGTAGTGGAAAGGACCTTGCTAGCCCTCAATCTGACCCCCGTTCTCTAGAAGTTTCACAAAAGTGTCGATATAGAACGATATTAGTGAAATTTCGGAGCTAGCTCCCAGACCTCAAGATTAAGGAGCTCTCTTCCACCTAGTCGAGGAGAATTTCAGTCACAAATTAATTCTTTCAGATAAACGTGACTGTCGGACCATATAATTGACAACACCAAGATCTTCGCAAGGCATGTTAAATGATGGATATTAAAAAGATTGACACCGAAATACATAGGATTAAAGGTCAAGCTTGCGCGGTTTAGATTATATGTTCTAATCTTGGCCATCAAAGGTTGTGAAAGACAATTTATTATTATTATTATTATTTTATAAACCTTCCAGTCTCAATATGAATAGCAGGTTATTTGGATTCCAAGTGTTCATGAGAAAAAAACATGCAAAGATCTGTTTCTACACAGCAATACAGAATCTCTCTGTTTCTATACATATTCTCCATGCTTTTGAATACAGACCAAAACCCAGATTAATTGATTGAGTTGCATCCAACTTAATTATGCTTTGAAGACGGAAATTCCTCTCGACGAAGGTGAATAGTTTTCTGTCATAGATGACGACCAGGGTGACGAAATATGATTCCAGTTGCACATATATATAATGCCAACAGGGTGTGAGGTTTTATTTCTGGGCTGAATTTTCCTCGGAGGATATTATATACAAAACACTTTTTTTTAACTTTCAAGAACCCCATTTTTGAATAGTTTTCGAGGAATTCTATTTTAATGGGCGTAGAAAGAATCGTTATCCCACATAAACTAGGACTACTTGACGGAAATTGTTAACACTGTGCACTGACAAAAAAAATTGAATCTCGGACACCAGTACTGTAAGCAACCCATTTCTTTGACGAGAAAAGGGTGCATGTGGTGGAGGGTTCCTATCGAAGGCCCATCATTGGTTAATAATAATTGCTGTTTATATTACATGACTGCTCAACCAATGATCGTTCAACGGATTATCCGAAACCAAAGTTAACGAAGAATGAGCGACTGACCATCGGGCCACGAGAAGGGTGGGGAGGGGGGGATGTGACAGATTTGACCCTTAGGAAAACAACCACCAATACCTTCGAGACTGGGCAAAAGAAAAAGACATCTACTACTACTCAAAATAAATCGGAATGCCACTCGAGTCGGTGCGTGCTTTAGTCTCGAGATTTTTCAGTCTGTCAAAAAGCCACCAAAGATTAAAAATCAGGATTCAGGCATTGGAATACATGTTGTTTTAGTTTTTTTTTTTTTTTTTTTAAATGTGTCATAATAACATAACAGCTAAACTTTCTTCGAGAAGAGTCTTAATTAAATGAAAGGTCTAATTAAAGAGATCGCCAAGCCATCAGTTCTTGTGAGCAAATTAATTATTTTTTAAAGTGATTTTTTTTATATAAATATATTAAAATATTATTTTTAAAACTTATTTTTAACATCAATATATCAAAAAAATATTTAAAATAATTTTTATTGATAATTCTTTAAAAAAAACAACATTTAAAACACAAACACACCATGCAAATGTCTGTGTCCCAAAATTTGGGGGTTGTAGGCTTGTAGATATTGCCTAGGAGTCTAGCTATTACCAAATTAAGATTCTAAGACCCCTCTACAGAGAAATTAAAACTCCCTTTAATTAATATTTGGTTAATTTGCAAGAGAAGTTGGCAAACCTGGAATCGGAAAACAATAGGTAACTGTATACATGTGTATCAATCACCCACCAAACAAAGAACATGAACAAAGTGGCAATTTTGTAGTTTTGAATTAAATGATGGGATAATGTCCCCATACTAAGTCCAAAGAAGTTGCAAGTTGAGCATCAACTTGCATAGTATAGTCTTTGCATATGCTGCTTGATAATATCACCCTCAAAATATTTCTCACACCAGACTAAATCTCTCCCATTAAACACCAAACTAATCCAAGTGGGCAGCCAAAATCACTTAAAATCCCAAGCCCCTCTTCTATAGCTATGCATATATATCCTTGAATGAATCTTAAGCCTCCCCAATCTTCAAAAAACCAAGCCAAAAATACGGTAATAACAAAAATCCCAGAGAGATAAAAATGCCTGCATCACTACAGCTCCAGAGAGCCGCCATCCCCGCCACAACAACCACCCTTGCTTGCCACAAACAATCTCAAACCACCGTCAACACATGGCGGGTCCCACTGACTTGGGACGCTCCCGTACCTGACTACGTTTCTTGCCACCACACGCGTTTAGTGGGGCCCAACCAGTGCTGCTCCGTGGTGGTCAAGACCATCAATGCACCAGTCTCCACCGTTTGGTCGGTAGTCCGTCGTTTTGATAACCCCCAGGCTTACAAACATTTTGTTAAGAGCTGTCATGTCATCGACGGAGACGGCAACGTTGGCTCCCTCAGGGAGGTACACGTGGTGTCTGGCCTCCCTGCAGCATCAAGCACGGAGAGGCTTGAAATTCTTGACGATGAACAACATGTTCTGAGCTTTAGTGTGGTCGGTGGCGTTCACAGGCTAAATAACTACCGGTCTGTTACCACGCTTCATGCTTCTCCAAATGGGAATGGGACAGTTGTCGTTGAATCATACGTCGTCGATGTACCAGCTGGTAATACTAAAGAGGACACATGTAGTTTTGTTGAGACAATTGTACGGTGCAACCTCCAATCTTTGGCTCAGATTGCTGAGAAAATGGCGAGGAATGTCCAGATTTCTACATCATCATGAGTGTTTGTTTTGATTGAGACTTGTTAATTATTATTTTTTTGTTTTCGATTTGGGTTGGATTGGTGATCATCATGGACTCTTGATCGATCGAAGCCCTTATTGGAAATTCATAGACCGGTGAACGGCGCTCGAAGGTGATGGTATATTTTGATGCTGTACATGTCAACTTCGTTTCCCTTCCAGATAATTACTACTACATTAGCACATAATCATAGTGAATTTATAAACCCTGTATTGTCTGTGTATGCCCTTTTTTAACTTCTTTCTCTCTCTCTCTCTTTTTTTTAATTTGTTTTTTGTTCAATGGGGCCTCTTAATTGAATATATAAATTTACGGTACCAGGACTATCAATAGCTGTGAATATATCGTCTGTTGTTTACTTTATTTTTCGATCGCCCCTCTTCCTTGTTGTATTTTTTGGGCCTGTTCGTTTAATGGAAACTAGTTTATTTTTTTAAAGCACTTTACTTACATAAAAAATAAATTTTTGTAAATTTAATTATTTAATGATATTTAATTGAATTATAAAAAAATGGAGATTGAATATGATGAATGAAATTGAAAAAAAATTAATTTTATAAATTATTTTAAATAAAATAAATAGCAATAAAAAATGATTATCAAATTTAATAAATAAAAAATTTTAATCAAAAAAATTAGAGAAGAATAAACAACAATGACAAATATAAGTGGAAGATAGTATAAAAAATAAATTTTAAGGGATGAGAGTGAAAAAAAATACAAAAATATATAACAATGCAAATATTAATGATCAAATTTGATATAATTAATAAATGATAAGATATTTTTTATTTTTTAATAACTTTTGTAATGTATTTTTTGCCTAAATATAATAAAAATAATTTCTTAAAAAACAAATCAAATGTTTCTTTGGCTGAAAAGTGTCATTTTTTTTTAATAATAAACAAATACAAGAAAATTTTAAAAATAACTCCTAAAATTTATTTTCCATGGAACAAACACTTTATTAATTAATTTGTTTTCTTTCTAACAAGAAATATGATGCTAAGAGAATTAGATCTATATTTTTATGAACCCTAGTTTGCACGAGCTAGTATTTCCTTGGACCAATAAAATCACCAAGCTATTTATTGGTAATACATTACATTCCCATTTATATATATATACATATATATATATATATATATATATATATATTGGAATAATGGATAATAAATTGAACGAAGATGTCTCCATTTTTACTGCAAAGGTAAATAAACAATGGTTAACGTGTCCAGGAATTCATCTGTGCTATATATGTGAGAAAAGTATGAGTGAATGATCCTGCAGGGGACAATAGCTAGTTACAAAATGCAAATAAGAGCACTGAAACGTAAGTATGCCGAAGGATGAATCTCACGATGCAGGTCATGATTGTATCGGCCGATACACAGAAAGTAGGTGTCGAACGTGGCTTCCGACTTGATGTTTACTCCACATTGATGATACGGTAAGCTTTATTTCAACGACCAGGAGATGCAAAGGCTAACCAGTGGCGATTAGGATTAAAAAAAGAAGGGTGCTGTACGACTATGTTCTCCTTTTCTTTTTCTTTTTTTCATTTCTTTATCCTCGAGCCCATTCACCGATACTCTATCGGCAATGTATCCTGTTTTTAACGCCATTATTGTACTAGCTATGCCTGCAGCTCTCATTCCAGTCGGCGGTGATATTTTATTTTTTCTTGGAAACTTCTTACCCATTTAAGCTGGAAATTACAAAGAAATCAGAACAGTTCAACCTCTTAATTTAAAAACCATATCTAGGAATTTTCCTTATTGGCAATGTCTTGGACGGAGAGCTCTGTAGGTTTAAAATACTCTTTTTTTTTTCTTTTTTTCTTTTTTATAGGAGAATCAACAGGTGCTGTGCAAGTTGGTTTTAATTATACTTATGAGGTGTTTGACATTGATTTTCTAACCTGTTTTTTCTATAAAAAAAAATTAATAATTTTTTTTGTTTTAAGTTTTTTTTGGATTGTTTTGATGTTATAATATTAAAGATAAATTTTAAAAAAATAAAAAATATTATTTTAATATATTTATAAATAAAAAAACACATAAAAAGAAACTCATAAACACCCGTTAACTTTTTACTAGAAACACAGGCAACTTGTAGATTTTGCTCCCTTTTATATTCTGTCTCTGTGAACCATGTGTTGTGGTTGAGAGTATTGTTCAGCAAGTTGGCGTGCAAGTGGGCAAGGAGGCTTTTATTGGACACCGGCCGCCCTTGTTCCCGTATCAAAACAAATCAAAGCCACCCAATTGTTTGTCCACCGTGAATTGACCTCACACAGTTAAATTTTCTTATTAAGCCGCCCTCTAAACACCGATTATCATGTTTTAAGCTATTTCTCCCCGACATGGCTGTCGGAACTATTACCTGTCTTCGTTAGTTTTCAACTGTGGAGGGGTAAAAAGACAAACTATCCAATTAGTTTTACAAGATAGTTATATTTTTTATTACTTAGACTAATAAAAACTTAACTTGTCCCATGGGTTTCACAAACTTCTAGAATATTGTGCGTATGGGTGTCGTAAAATTTTCGAAGGGGAACTCGAAAAACGTTATCTAGTTTAAACTTGTGTTTGAGGTTGTGGTTTTCTAGTCAAATTACGTGTTATACATGTCAACACTTTTTTATTCAAAATTTTTAAAATAGTTTTTGTTTAAAAATATATTAAAATATTATTTTTTTATATTTTAAAAATTATTTTTAATATTAACAAATTAAAATAATTTAAAAACAGAAAAAAAATATTAATTCAAACAAAAAAAAAAAATATTTAAATTTTTTCAAACTAGGATTTTCAAGCCAGGAATATAATCCTTGATTATCAAGAAATTTGTTGAGAAGAATTCTAATATATTTAAGAAAGTCAATAATTCATCAATTATCACGAAAAAAACAACACATTAATTATTTATATATAAGCAAAAAAACAGACCTACCAGAGCAATTCAAAACTAAAAAGGAAAGATAATTAAAATCTAAAATTAATTAAAAAAATGATTAAAACATTTTTCGACCTTGATTTGTTACAATTAGCTACCTTCCTGTATATCCGTGTCCATAAAACCTCGTGACTAGATTTGAGCCAAACTCGACAGTGAATTAAAAATTATACAAGTTGTAGTCAAATTACGTGTTGTACAGGTCAAGACTTCTTCAACAACCTTAACATGTCTATTTAATTCATAACCGTATCCTCGTGATATTTCACGTCACACCCAAAATAACTTCTCTCGCAGAAAAAGGAAACAATTAATTTAATATGAATGCAGTGGTTGTTTGTCAGAAAAATTGAATAGGTTTTAATCAACTTCAAACATAAAATATAGCCTAATTAATGTTAGCTATATTTATTTCATTCAACTGCAATGTTTATTTAGTACACTAGGAAAATTCAGCTCGGTAACCAATAATCCCCGCCCCAAAATTAATAATAATAATAATAATAAATAAATAAATATGACAAGTTTGGTATCAAATTCATCACAATAAAAGTCTATTTAAAAGTATAATTATAGTTGTTTTTTTTTAAATATTTTTCATGTCAAAATACATCAAAATAATTCTTTTTTTTTTTTAAAAAATAATTTTTAAAATTAACGCATCAAAACGATACAAAATATTAAAAAAATTAATTTTTTTAAAAAAATTAAATTTATTAAAAATATAAATTAACCCGCGTTTCCAACCAGTCTCACACCAACTAACATTCACCATCATAACACTAACTGGCACATTCCATCAATATTTAGACCAACTTTCTGTCGTTAGTTAAAATGCCAAAGTAATTATTGATAGAAAATTATTACCAAAAAATATCTCATGGGATTTTATTTCCATTAGCATTTTTGTTGGCATTATAAATTACAAACAAAAATGCTGATGAAATTGTCAACGGAATAAAACAAAATGGAATTGCCGATGGAAATTTCATGGCAATTCCATGGTTTTTTTTTTCTTTTCAAAAAGCTTTATTTCCTCCACTTGCCAGTACATTACCTTCACTAGACAACTTGTCCATGTCTTGCAAAAGAAAGCACCGAGAAAGCACCCACAGTACATCAATAAGATCAATGATAATGCCAACAATAGGAATTAGGATATACTTCTGAGCAAAGAGACTGCCTGGAAGCCAAAATAAAAAGAAGTCAGTTCATCATTCTACAACCATTTACCATTTCCCTTTGTTTATGAGTTATTAAGCTAGATGCTAAAAGATCAAAATTCAAAGGAAACAATGAAGCATGAAGAGTTTTGGTTTCACAGACCCAAATCTAGTGTATGTTTTTTCTACCTACACAACTTAGCCTTTCAAATCAAGTTTTCTATTGAACAACAGAACATAGAAGAAAATGATTGCTAATAGGACATGGAACAATAAGGTGCATTTATTTCCACACTTGCATGTTACATTGAAGGGGCCAGCAGCGCACATTTCCAAATTCACCTGTGAAGGTATGGTGAGCATTATTAGAAAGTAGCGAGGGTTAGTTCTAGGTTAGTTTTTCAAGCACTAGAGATGAGCAACTTTCATTTTTACTTTGTCAAAAAGCTTGATTGAAGGGCACCTTTAATTACTACTTTCTTGTTGGATCTAGTTATTGCAAATCTTTATTCCTGACCAAAATCTAAAAAAAAAGAAAAAAAAAAGAAGAAGAAGAGACATCTGCATCTGACAGAGTTTCCCGAGACAAGTTCAATTTTGAGCCTTCGAATGCAGCAATCAAAATGCTTTATATGTGAGGTTATTAAGTCAATCAAAATCAATCTCACAACGAACAATAGGACAATTTCACAGAGATAAGCTTATCAGCAAGAAAATGTTACCTGGCCTAACAAAATCAGATAGACCAAAATCAATAATCCTCATTGGAGCATCCTCATCAGAAAGTATGGAGTCAAAGCTAAAAAGCAACTGAAAATATCTGAAGTATCAAAGGGAGTATGAAAGGTTAACTCTGAGTAAGATATATACGTACTCCATGACAACATAGACATTGTTTTCATCCTCAAAAGCATCATGGAATTTGATCATATTCGTATGCCCCAATAATGCTTTCCATATTTCACCTCCCAATGAACATCTTCAATTGATATTGTTGTTGTCATCTGCCAATCAACACCCATTTAGTTACCAGAGCACCCCAGCATTAATTCAGTCATAAAATATCTCAACTAACCAAAAAAATCAATTTCAGTTCAGATGGCAATAGCAGCTTTCATAATGCCTGCTCAAGTCAGCAGTATTGGACACTAAACAATATCAAAACTTTTTTCCCGACAGTTAGAAGTATCACGGAACAGCTTGGACGTCAATCGACTAGAACTTGAACAATCGATATTTATCCACCTCTTAATTATGCATCTAGCAAACTTTGAATAACAATGCTCCAATTAAGAATGTTGGAATCTACACAGTAGAGCTACATCTATCATTTAAACTTTATCGAAAGAAAAGAAATGAAATGGCAATATCAAAATCTAGGGTTTCAAGCACACTTACTTCTTGTGCCTCTGCACAAATGGGGAATTCTTCGCATCCTACTCTGCAAAAACACAAATATCTAGTTGATTCTGTAGAAATTTTAACTGCATTACTCTTCAGTTATTTATACCTAAAGCACAAATAATCAGATTTTATAACATTTATATTTATTTTGCTCCACATAATTGTAATCGATCGAGTAAAATAGCTTAATTGAAACAAAGATTAATAGGTCAAGTCTAAGATCATAAGAGAGAAGGAAGGAAAGGGGTTACCGGTGAGGATGCGAGAGAATCTGGTGATAAGAATGCCAGTGATGGAAAAGCCGACAAAGAAAGGCCAGTTACGGTCCCATTTTCCCCGGATAAAAAAAAAACAATACTAATCTAAGATCTACAAAAATATAAAGAAAAAAAGAAACATTTTTGCAATAGTTACAAGAGAGGATTCAGAGAGTTGAGAAGGGTTTTAAAGGCAAAAAAAATCAAATTTTTGAAAAAAAATATTTTTCATCTGCAAAAAAAAAAAAAAAAAAACACGGGTCTAAAATTTTCAACGAGATTTTCACGCAATTTAGTCGAAGATTTTTACAGAATTACCGACAAATTTTTATTTATTTTTTATTTTATCACCATTTCCTTAAAATTCATAATAACTTTCGATCTGTAAATTGCAACGAAATATATTTCATCCATGTTTTCGTTGATTTTTACCAATTTTCAGATACAGCTATGATACTCGGGTGTTAATTTACCCGGTAAGCATGTCTGTTTTTCATGTTATTGTTTTGAATACCAATCTAAGAAAAATTGATGGAATATGAATGTTTTTCGCAAATTCTACAACCAGATCATAGGTGGTGTTTTACAGACCACCTGGAATAGAGAAATTTAAATACTTGGTCAATATTAAAATCCAAAAAAATTACAAAGCGGGTTAAAATTACTCCTCAAGCAGTACAAGTTCGGGATAAATTTTAGCTCTGGAGAGAGAGGGTAAAAAGTTTTCAGGGGAAGCCCAAATGTCACTGATGGGTCAATATATATATTGTTTTCGATATTGTTTTTTAGGTTTCTTGAGCTACAGAGTATTGAGCCATCAAGAACATCACAGCCCGGATCAAAGAGCCCTTCCTGGCCAGGAAAAGCCCAAATGTTACTGATGGGTTAAGGTGACCCCCTGCGCAACAAAGAAAGTTCTTGTTAGTATGGGCTAACGTACGCTGGTTTCACCACGCTTCAGAAATTTGTTTTAATTCCTTTTCACAGTGAAATTATGACTACTTTCACAGTGATCCATTTTCAGACAGAAAAACAATATAAACCATGGCTTCTTTAAAATTTTGATTTAACTTATAATAGAAACTAAAAAAGAGAAGATAGTATAGCTAGAAAATAAACTAAATGTAAGCTCAGAAAAACCTCAAGAGTCAGAAGATTTTTGGAGGAGGAGATTCCAAAAGGCAAGGAAAGTCATTCTTGTGGGTGATTTCTCAAAATTGAGGGGCGATTTCTCAATTTGTGGGTGTCATTCTTGTTTTTTGTATCCTTCTGATCTTATCAGATCCTTTTGAAACGGTGATGATTGATCTTCTCATTTTCCTCATGTTAGGCTATATATGTTTCTAAAATCTAAATGATTAAATTCATAATATGTAAACACAATTCTCTCTCTCTCTCTCTCTCTCTCTCTCTCTCTCTATATGTATATGTATATGTATATGTATATGTATGTATAATAACTTTACTAATCACCCCCCATGCAATCTAATTCATTGAATTCAAAATTAATTGTAAAATATAAAGCATGAATCATATCTATGATCGAATTCGAATTTTGGAATCGAAAGTGAAGATTACAGGAGGAATGCAAATGCTTTCGAAATGGAGATGGTACTCACCATCGAGTTAACGATATCCTATGTCCAGTCCAGTAGACTGGCTCTTACTGATGTGGGGTCGATTGAAATAGCACGGGGGAGGTTGAATGCTTGGTGTTGGAGAGTTGGGAGAAGCTTAGTGCGAGTTGGGTTTAGAGGCATTACAGGGATGATCAATGATGGATAATAATGTTAATCTACATTTTGGGAATTCCATTGTAATTTCAAGATGCAGAGTATAATTTTAAAATACAAGAATTTAGTTCTGCAATTAGAACAAATCAATTCAATTGTACTTGAATTTTCTTTTACAGCGATATTATACACATGCTCTTCCTTAATCTTTTTTTCATTTTTCTTATCTTTTCCACTTCTCCCATGCATCACAATTTCCAAAAATCGCTCCCCTGTACCATCATCAAGTATTCCCACTGGAAACAAAAAGGAGGATTCATGACTTGCTAGTGTATGTTTTATGGATAGAACAGCTTGGCAAATAAGAGTTCGTTCCACGTATCCTGAAGGCCAGGCAAACACCAATGCACACAATCTGCATAGCTAACAGGATTAGCAATTTGTTCAGGAGTCAATGGACTCCATTGCTTCTTGTATATCGAGGTATGCGCATCTTTGCGGTAATTTGAGAGGAGTGTGATGTTGAGAAATGTGATGGGGAATCTTGATCTGCTAAATTCATCTCCGATTACTTCCATTATGCTTCTCTTGCAATCCGATCCCCAGTATGTGGCATTGTCAACCAGAGTTGTTTGGTTGTAGCAGCTGTGACCCGGTTCGCCTCCCCAGTCTGCGCTCCTGCCCAAGTACTTCAAATGTTAGTCCCCTGTCTAGATAAGCTAAATCAGTGTACTTTTCTATGTTGTCATATTCTTTCATCTTTGTTGGTTTGTCTAACAGAATCAATTTGGTGCATAACACAACAAAATCAGACAATGGAAGAGAGACAGTCTGCTCACTTTTGATGAGTAGGTGACATGCTGGTGAAAAAGACCCTTGTTTTCTTGCGGTTCATATTCTTTCTCACCCATCTCAACATGCTTTTCATTGCCATACGATACGCATCCTCGGGTGACACCTCTATGATATCTTTTGTTTCATCTTCGAATGACCCTTGCCTGAAAAACATAAGCTGTTAGACTTCAATTCTTCAAACTAATACAAGCTGCAACCAAGAAAACTGTGACAAATCATGAGTGAAAAGCAAGTATTTACAAGATTTTTATGTCGAGGCCAGTCATCCACCATAGGTAAGTATTGAAGACTATAATATCAGTGCCTTTCCAATTTTTCCCATGTTTATTGATTGAACCTCTCCTCACAATTCTATCTGATACTCTATGAATGACAGCATCATCCGAGTTTGATTCAAGGAGAAATGGTGCCCAGTAGAACTCAATTGTTGCATTGTATTCCTGTTCAAACATAGACGAAGTTACTTTTTGTGTACAAGTTTCATATATATATATATATAAATATATCAGGTGATGTGAAGCAAATTGAAGAAGAAAATTAATTAAATTCACCTTGGCAGTGAAGACTGTTAAAGAACCGAATGTTTCCATGGATTTTTGGTCTTCAGGGATAAGTCGGTGGAGAAGACAGACCATGGAAACATATTGACCCCGGTTCAAAGAATCACCAACAAACATCATTCTTTTTCCTCGTAAGGTTTCAAGCATCAATGTGGCATTAAAACTGCATAATATGTGACAAAAGCGTTGTCATCATCTACATGCCAACAATCTTAATTCCAATGTTATCAATGCAATGATATCCATCAAAACATCAATCAATCAAGTAAATAACATGGTGTGGCAATTTGTGGCCATTGGGATGAAACTACTGCACGAAAACTTCAGAAAAGGTGTCTTTTTTTGTTTCTATTGCTCAATGCAATAGTCGATTTCAATTAAAGCTTGGAATCAAAATCTTGGGTCTGCAAAATAAAAATTAAAAAAAAACAAAAAAAACTTCTCAAAAGTGCAAATAAGAACGATGATGATTTGGAGAGTGAACGAGTTGAGATAGACCTTGTGGGTGTACACAAACTACTGGATCCGACCCACTTGACTACAACAAATGAACAATCCACACTCAGACAAGTAATATGGGCCTTCTCACAGAGGACTATGGGCAGAGCTCTCTATCCCATACTAATATCAAGCCCATTTAAAGGTAAAACTCGTGCAGAAATTAGAGACTGTGATAAGACAAGGATAAATTATATTAGTCCCCATTGACTCATTTAATTTAATATTTCAAATATCAATCTCATAATTATTTATTTTTTATTGAATATTTTGGACCTCTATATATATATATATTTTTTTTTTTTGTGAAATAATATAACATGTATGGGGTTTTTGGAAGGAAATATTGGGAGAAAATATGAAAAAATTGAGAGAGAAAATTGTGTCCTTTGATTATCATTTGCTATTCAATGGCCAATGGTTACGCTGGTACATCTGGAAATTGAAGTGTTAGCCTTGGAAATTCTAATCTATTTATTGAGATTGAACGGGATGTCGTTCGCTATGCAAGGAAAGACTAGAATATAGTTCGGCCGTAAAACGAATTGTATATTCGACTAAGGATAGTCCGAAGCAAATATATATATATATATAAAAGAGATGGTAGAATATTTCAAAAGGAAGCAAAATTAACGCCAACGATGATATGTTTATTATTCTTCTTCCAATCGAAGTGGGTCACACGATTGGGAATCTCAATTATTTATATTTTTAATCAGCAAGTTGATCAAGCATCGACGTTATTGCTGATCTGTCCTATTTGATCTGAACATGCCCCCGAATTTTAAGCAGAACATGCCCAGATGAAAGCAGAAACTGGAAATTTAGGAACAACCACCCCTCACATAGGCACACCTACTGATCATGGTTTATCTGTTGTTACACGTCACTCCAAATTAAACTTTATGCATTTAAAGAAATTTAATAAAGTTTCTTACACAGTAATTTTAATTACATGATTTTTTAGGCTTAGAAGTTAAAAAATATATCAAAATAATATTATTATTTTTTAAAATTTTATTTTACATCACAACATCAAAATAATATAAAACATTAAAAAAAATTAATTAAAATAAAAAAAATCTCAAAAGTACTGTCAGAACCAATTCCAAAAATGATATCAATACAGAATTAACATGGTATAATTATCTTTATTGAAACATGATTTTTTCAAACGGTAAAATTAATAGTTATTCACAATTGCATCGCATGCAATTTAGGAAATTTCGTAGAGAAAAGAGAGCAAATTGATACTTACCTCGGAAGATCACAGCCATGAGGTTGCCATCTCCAGTATTGATAATCCTTCTCAGGCCTGCCATGCTCTTGACATGTCAACTGTGGCTGTATGTACGGACACTCCGATTCTTCATAAAGTGGCCGGTTTGAATCGTCCCACACCCACCTCCCGCTAAACAAGTCACAACCTTCTGGGGTCCTCCCCGTGGAGAAAGGTAGCTTCTCCCACTTCTTCTCTAACCCCATAACATGATATAATCCATCTCAGTCAACCACACGGTTTTTACACAAAAACTCTTTTTTTTTTAAGGAAAAAAACAAACAGACGAATCATATATAAATAGAGTGAGAGAGTTAAAATCTGATAACCACCGATCGAGTGATCAACTCACCGGTTCTGGTTGCTGGACGGTCAGGGTTGGGGTCGAGCTGGCCGAGGAGGCACATGAAATCCTCGCCATAAAGAATGGCAACAAAGACAATGAAAACCAATAGAGTGAGGAGATAAGGAGAGAGACGGGCCTTTCTGATCAGAGATGATGATGACGAAGAAGAAGAAGCAGTGAAAGGTTGCTTCATTTTTGAAAATTTAAGACTGCGTTTAATGTTCATAACGTTATATAGAAACAATTATGTAGGCTTGAAGCATTCGAGGAAAGAAAATACGAGTGTTGATTTCGATGTCTCATGATAACGTTTTGATTTTTTTTCGACAGGTTTAATACAGAAGTGCTCTCTCTCCCTAATAATTTTTTTTTTTTTTTTAGGTTTAGGAAGAAATTATTTATTTGATACACTCATTTAATAAATTATTAAAATATGGTTGGTGACTAGTTCGCACAATGCAAATACAATTGACTTGTTCAGGTGCATGTATAATAGTAATAATTAGGTGTATCAATCGAGATCTCGAGAACACATAATACAATGGAAAAAAAAAAGAAATAAATTGTATGTGGATTGTGGAGAAAACAAAAACCATAATAACATACAAACAAGTTCTGGTATTTGATCCTTTGCCTTGCCTTGGTATTTTTTTTTATTTATAAATTGATACTTAATATATATATATATATATATATATATATATATATATATATTATTTAAAAAAAAAAAAAATTGATATGATAGACAACTATAAAGGAAAGAAGAGAAGGGCTGCCACGGTGAGTTAGAATGTACTTAATACTTTGTTTTTTTTGAACCAATGTTTTATTTTAATTAACTATAGTAAAAAAAAAATACTCATAGAAAAATAAATGAATAAAATTAAAGAAGAAAATGAAGTAGTGCTAGGAAAAAATAATACTTATAATATCACAAAAAATGATGAAATCTTATTCATAAGTCAAGTAAAGATTAAATCATGTTCTATTAAAAAATATATAAAAAAAATGTTAAAATTAAAAAAAAAAAGCCAAAAAATAAATATATAAAAACCAATATTCAATATTAAATTTGAAATGTGACGAGAAAAAAAAACCCCAAGAGCATGGACCTTTAAGCTTAACCCCACACCTAGGTTGACTTTTTTTTAGAAGGCAAAAGACTTGTCCCTTATTCCTTTTTCTTGAAAAAGGAAAAAGCAAGCAATGCATCCTTTACTAATACAATTCAAGCAAATGGAGGTTATTCCCCAACAAATCAAGTCATGAGTTTTTATTTTTTTAAAAAAAGTATTTTTCAACCTATTTTTTTAACTTAAAACATCTAGACAATACCTTATTCATCTTACCAAACCCATTCATGACTTTAAATAACTTAAAAACAACGTGATAACCTAAAATAAAAAAATATCTTAAGCTTAGATCTATAAATTTAGGAGATGAAAAACGAAAATAACATATAAATGAAACTTTTTTTGTCAAATAAAACTTGCTGACATCTAAATTGATCTTTTTCGTGGTTGAAATAGATGTTAACCAAGACTCTTTATGCTATTGGGATTCAATCACTTTCTCTTTCCTCTCTCAAAATATAAACTAAAAAATAAAAAAATAAAAATTTTATAGCACAATTGAATCATTGAAATATCAAAGAATCGAAAAATGCTATCATTTAAATAATAAAGAGGACTAAAGTGAAGTTCTTGCCCTATTCTTGAAATTGCCCTTATATTCTCTTTGTTTTACACTTTGGTCCCCCTTTGTTTCAATTTTGTCTCTCTTTGACATCTTTTTTTAAATTGTTCACAAATCTGGTTATAAAAGGATGCAATTAAAAAGAAACAAGTTTTAATGATTAATTTTTTAAAAAAACATCGTGCATTTCACAATAAGAAACCACAAGGTTTAGAGTTTTCTGTGATGATTTCTTTGCTGAATGAATGTTTGTTAGATGCATAATTTTTTTTTATTAATGTGGGTATTCAGGTTAGTTTACGCGTATTTCAACTAATCCCACAAGCCCTGAAGTTAACAATCATGTAAGCATCATATGACCTTAAGGTTTGTAGAACTTGAATTGATGAATTTATTGCATGCATTATTAAACTGGTAATTTTATTTTTTTGGTTACTAGCTCCAAAAAAAAAAAAAAAAAAAAGCTTATGAAAGACTTGGAAATGTTGACATCAAACTATTTTCAAACAATTACAGCATTTGTTGAAAATTGTTGCAAATTCTTAATATCTAATCCGTTCAATATTGTAGTGTTTCGTATTTATCTAAATATCTATCTTGGTTTTCATGCCCACGTTTTCTCAGGCATTGTATGTTGCAAAAAGACACCGGGAAGGAGAGTCAAGGCTCACGAGAACAAGTAGAAAACCACGCCCTCCCGG
The DNA here is from genome assembly GCF_005239225.2 of Populus alba. NCBI lineage: Eukaryota > Viridiplantae > Streptophyta > Magnoliopsida > Malpighiales > Salicaceae > Populus > Populus alba. Next base: position 17,447,094 of record NC_133293.1, read on the forward strand.
CAAGGGGTGGTGGCGCATTAAGACACTATTATGGAAGCTGTAATAATTTCTTAACTTGTACGTTAAGATCAGTGAAGAGATGGATAACAACATCATTTTGCCTTGGCTTTTTCATACCATACCTGGCATTTTATATACATAAACGACACATCCACCACCGCAACAACTCGATCAAGAGAGCGAGAGGAGTTACAATTCTTTATTCGAGAGGTTTAGGTGAGTATTTGGTAGTATTTCAGCTTCAAGTGGTTGGCCTTCCTTTTCCTGTACATCCGACTTTAAGAAATTACATTATGGGGATAGATTAACTAACACCAGGATTTTTTTTTTAAAAAATCTGTTATCTACCTAATGACCGTTACTTCTGATTCGGTGCCTTTCCATTGACGACGTCCAGAATTAATTGCTACAGAATAAAGTTATTGTTTAGAAATAAAGATATCTTAAAATGACATCAATAGACTAATTGAATAACTTAAAATTCACATTTTTGTGGAGGAAACCTTCCAAAATCGTAGTTTGGCAGTGGTGGCTTTGGTGCAAATGGAACAATGCCAAGAAGTCCCAACGATGTTACTTCAAATGCCAAGCATTGTGATTATAAAAACAGTCAGAAGCAGATGAAGGCTGCTTGTATATCTTTATCATCTGGGTTTTTTTCTTCATCTACCATCACTGGATTTTCTCATGCACCACTAATGGCTGTCTGTGCTTTGCAATCCAAGCAACATGGACGTGACTCTCAGTCCTCAAGATCCGAAGGGTTTTTTTTTGTGGTTATTATAGTTGATTCCTTAGTTGCACAGCTGACAAAGAAGATAAAGGGAACTAAGAAATGATGTGCTGGGACCTACAGAGGCAAGCTACGATACAGGAAAGTGCTCTAAGCGTTACGTCTCCTTCTATACATTTCCTTTTTGGCCAACTCGAGAACCTTTTTTATTATTACTTAATAGAAAATAAAATAGAGCGCCTCTGAAATAGCTGCAGCAATTTTTTTTTGCTTGGGTCCAGGAAATTGGTCTTCTTTTCCTTTAACTCGGCAATCAATTATCAATTGATGGAATGGGTCGATGCCCAAATTAGAAATAAAGGGCAGCAGAAGCCCAATTATAAAATGCAGATAAATTAATCCAGACCTCAAACAAAAGGCCATCAACACTAGCCCAGATAAATTCTGTGTTTATTGCTGTCGTCCCTTGTATTTTTTACCCCCCTTCAAAATCCTTAACGTCCCAGGTCTCAATTCTTATCGAAGTTCAAACTACTGTACAAGGAGTCAGAGACTGGGCCACTGTTTCCACCATTACTACTATTTTCTGAATTCTTTTGGATATTGAACCTTTCGTTTTTCAATCATCCTTAAAAAACGTTTCTCTTAAATCCAGACAGACACTTAGATTTTGATTTTGAAAGTGAATGGAAGAAGCGGCGGGTACAGAATGGACACCACCGAATCACCGAACCCAAACAGAGTGTTAACGAACAATCGCTTCTCTGATTTAGAACCTTCAATCTCCGAACCGGTTCTCGAAGCCTTAACTCAATCCGGGTTCGATTATTGTGAGCTATGCAGCTACTAAGACGTAGCCATCGACGCCGCCACTGGCTCCGGAAAAAAACTCTAGCTTGTGTGCTACTTCTCACCGAAATTCTTCGCTGATCCTCTTCTCCTCCCAAACCTCACCAGGTGATTGTTTTATTCTTTACTTTTCTGCTCTGTTCGGCTGCTGATAAATGCCAGAAAGTTTGTGTCTTTTGTTGTTCGAATGGAAAATTAGTGATTCTTGTGGCCAGTTTTAGTGTAGGGTTGGTGTTAAACTTGCGTAATTTAATTTATTGCATATTCAATTAGAGTAAGTTTTGTCTGTTTTAGTGGAGTCGTAATTTGGTTGAATTCAGTATTTGAAATGCTGAAAGAAAATATTCTCATTTTCTTTGATTTTCTTAGCTCTGTTTGGTTGCTGAGAAAATTTGAAAAATGAGAGGAAAGTTTTCAGTCTTTTAGCTGTTTCAGTATTGAAGATGGAAATTTTAACTCTGGTGGATTTTGGGGATTTTTTTTTGCTCAGTTGCTTCCTTGCATTTGTTTTTAATTTTGGTCATGTTGCTTATTTATTAAGCTGATAATCTGAGTGTTTTATGTGGTTTACAGGTGATGGGAATAATTGATTCTCCTACAAGGGAGTTATCCTCTAAATATACAATATTGCACAAAACCTTTTATCGCGACCTTATCAAATTTTTAAGTCCCTGCTACTTGTTGGGGCATGGATGTAAAAGCAGATGTGAAGAAAATAGAGGAGGAAGGAGCTAATTTATTGATAGGGACGCCTGGGAGGCTATAATGAAGCGTGTGGATGTCTTGGATTTTAGAAACCTTGAGGTAGTGATTTTTAATCACTTGACGTGGTTGATGCTTCTATACCCTCATGTCTGTAATGTTTCATGTGTTATCGTTCTGTAGAAATGCAAAGCATTTTCCTCGGTTACTTCTATGTAAAGAAAACGTGACCACTTAATTAGGGACATCTGATAAAATGTTGCACGTCTTTTTAAGAAGTTTATTGAGATAACCATGAACTGAAATTGCATATTATGGAGATTGTAAACAAGGATGATTTTTGTGGTGTGCAGCAAAAGACGATCATGAAGTTTAATGGTAAATTTGTTCATTGGATTTGGTGAAACAGGTTTTGATTCTAGATGAGGCTGTAGACTCTTGGATATGGGATTCCAGAAGCAGCTAACTTCCATTATATCTCGCTTACCCAAGCTGTGTAGAACTGGCCTTTTTCTTAGCTACTCAAACTTAGGTTGTTGAAGAGCTATCCAAAGCTGAGCTGAGGAATCCTGTGAGGGTTGAAGTTCGAGCTGAAACAAAATCTTTGATAACTCAGCATCAGCTAAAAATCAGCACCTTCCAAGACACCATCAGGCCTTCACCTGAGGTATATTGTACATTTAGTTATGATAATTCTACAGGGCACCGAGTTGTCTTTCAACTTGTGTTAACCCTTCATGTTAATGGAGAGCAATTGTTGGTCAATATTTGTCTTTAGTGGAGTCACTATGCTAAATCTATCTTTTCTTTCTGCTGTATCTGGAATGCGAAGCAGATAAGAAACCGTCTCAGCTTTTTGATCTCCTTATCAAGAACAAGTCTAAAAAGATTATAATGTGAGTTGTGTTTTATATTTTAAACGGATAGTAAATGCAATCTACATTATTAAGGCCTGATGAGATATCGTTCTTTTAAAAAGATGATTTCCATACATCCACAGATACTTCATGACATGTGCCTGTGCTGGTTACTTGGGGTTGTTCTTCCACATCTCACTGTTTTCTCTGATATCTCTTCATGGGAGGATGAAGCAGGTAAAAATTTGAAGATGAGCCCAGTTTGTCGATGTCAAAATCTTGAACTGATAGTTGTGCATTCTGACATTTTCTTTCTTCTTTTTTTTTTTTTCTTTTTATGCCTGACAGACTGCAAGACAGAAAGCTTTGACTTCATTTACTTCTCTCGCAAGTGGCATTCTTCTGTGTACTGATGTTGCAGCACATGGACTTGACATTCCCAGTGCAGATTGTATGATGAAGGTAGCGAGGAAACTACCTAGATTCTGTGGCCTTGTAACTTCATGATGAGAATGTTATGATTCCATGCTAACAATATTAGCAATTTTACTTTAAACTTTTAATTTCTAAAGTTAATTGACAAGTGAAAATCCTTTTTTGTTTTTAATCTTGCAGTATGATCCCCCTCAAGATCCAAATGTCTTCATTCATAGAGTTGGTTGAACTGCTCGGGTGAGTGGACAATGAAGTGCTGTTGTTTTTCTGTTGCCAAAGGTATAGCTTATCACTTCTGCATTGAAGTAACCATTATTAGTTCTTAAATATGTCATTTGGTGTTCTTTGTTCCTGCTATTTTCTATCCACTGCTTCTATTTACAACAAAAGTGATCAACGTGGCTGCTTTCTTGCAGGAGGAAAAGCTTATGTGGAATTTCTGTGCATAACAAGGGTTCCTCTTGAAGAAAGGACATGTGCAGATGATACAGATGATGTTATTCCTCAGGTGAGCACAATTGTTTCCTAGTAGTAACTTTGAAGATGTTGATAGAGAAACAAATCCTGATTAGGTTCACAATGCTATTAGTAAATGCTGAATGACCATTTTTCTCTGTTGTACATGTATCATTATCAAGCTTATTTAGATTTGATGCCAGCAGTACATGCTGAAATAGTGTGATTAATTATGGTGCTCAATTCAGCTAATTGTGTCACACATTGAAATTTGATATTTTTTGTTCATATGTTTCCAGAGTTAATACCTCCACTGCTATTATTGTTATATGCTGAACACTGGCTTTCTTTCTGTATAATGTACCTAGCATCATAGTTCATAGCTTTCTTTTCTTCTATGCTCTTCTATTTTCTGGTAATTTATTCAATATCTCTGGTCATTGCCTGTTTCAGGTACGATCTGCTGCCAAAAAGAACCATGATGTCATGGAGAAAGGACTATGGACAAAGAACTGAGAGCATTTGTTTCTTACATTCGTGCATATAAAGAACACCACTGCTCTTACATTTTCAGGTTAACAATTATGCTTCATCCTGTTCTTAACCCCCCGCCCCCCTACCTGCAAAAAAGCTAACTCTTAACTGGGCATGAAGTGAGACCATCTCAAGGCTTCTCATCCTAGGGCCTTGCTTCTGTTGGACCATATCTAGGTTCGCCTTATGTTATTATCTTACAGGTGGAAAGAACTTGAAGTTGGGAAGTTGGGCATGGGATATGGCTTATTCCCATCGATGCCAGAGGTAAAGCACCTCTCGCTTTCAACCAAGGGTTTCACTCCAGTTGATGATGTCAATTTAGAGAAGATCAAGTACAAGTAAGAGTTCTTCACCATTCCTTAATTACCTCATTAAGGGCCTGTTTAGGAGTATGGTTGTGGTTGCTTTTTAAAGTACTTTTCATGTCGAAATGCATCAAAATGATATTTTTTTTATTTTTTAAAAATTATTTTTGAGATCAACATATCAAAATGATCCAAAACATACAAAATAATAATAATAATAATTTTTAGCAAAAAACAAAAATTGAATTTTTTTAAAAAATGGGTTAGCTTGCGTTTCCAAATGCTCCCTAAGTGTGAAGAAGAGACTGTTCAGTTTGTAGTGGCAATCTAGTGATGAGTACTCATGATTAAATATCTTATGCTTTAAATGTTCTCATTTGCACTCTGATTTACTATTTGAGTCATCTATTCTTTGTCATAGTTTAGCAGCTTTAAAAATTGGTTTTCTCCTCACCTAAGCTTCACCTGTATTCATATAAATCTTTAATGCTTAAACTCATTTTCCTGCGCTTACCTTGTCCAGATTCCATGTGCTATCATAAAACTTGATCTTCTCATTTTCTTAAGCAATTGAATTCTGATAGCCAATGATTGTGATCGGGGATAAATCTAGTGAGAAGCAAAGGCGGAAAGATTTGCAAGCAAAGAAAGAAGCACAGCAATGAGAACCAAAACCTCAAAATCCAAGCAAGACCCCCAAAGCTGCACCTACCGTCATGAGAAAGCAAACTGCTAAACAGAGACGAGCTGCCCAAACAATTGAGGATGAAGAAGAGTTGGCTCGGGAATATCATTTATTGAAAAAACTGAAGGGGACAAACGAAATGCATGATTTGCGGATAGTCATCCCGTGAGTTCACACGAATGGATTCTCTGCTGCAACTTTAATGCAGGCTTTAAAATTGAGGAACCAACTTAAAACTTGTCTTAGTCACCGGCTAAGCTTGCTGTGAAGACTGGACTAAAATCTTCTACAAACGCTGCAAAATTTTGTTGCAGAGAAACTGTACAGGTGACACAGAGACATGTGATTCCCTCTCAGTTTTGGGTTTACATGAGTGATTCGAGCGGTTGCTTCTGTTGCCATTGCTTTTTCCTGTACTAGGACATCCTAGAGGTTGTGAAGGGCACCGAAGCAGAGGACTGTATGTTGATGTTAGTGGTTGTCAGAGTGCACTAATATGAATTCATGTTGACAGTAGTATGAATTTAAATGGGAATTGCATGGTGGTGAAAGGTGTCGATATGAGGAAAAATTTATAAAATACAAATGAAAGAAATTTTTCTCCGTACGAGTATATCCCAACCGTTTGAGCTTCCTAATCAATTTGGTTTTGAATTGTTTTTGAGTTAATTGTTTAGAATCGTAAAATCTTTTAAAAGTAGTTATTGACAGGACTCGGCTCTCAATTAGGAATAAAGTCCCGTTAAACCTTTCATCACTGTGCTATCTTTGTCGATATCACGGTATCTCAGGAATCTTACAAAACCCCTTCGTAAAGCAGCATCTTATTTTGGCACATCAATTCTAATCTTATGCTTGTGCAATATCATGTTAATAAAACTTCGATGAATCCAGCAGTGCCATGATCATTTCAATCGTTTTTCACGTCGCAAGGGCGGACGTGCACAAAACAGGAGCATGGTAGGCTTCTCACTGGAGCAATCTGCACGCATTTTTTTGAAAAATTAGGTTTAGAATTATTGAAAGCAAGAATTGTATTCCCCTACTTGCTGTATCAAAAACCAAATGACACGCTTCTGATAAAAAGCGAGATGCGTTTCCTCTTACTTGCTGCAAAGAAAACCAGATGACTCGCTTCTGATAAAAAAAAAGCATATCCTTGAATTGTATGCTAGTCTTTGAATGTACCATCACAAAGACCCTGCATGCACCGAAGTCAAAGTCTTCGGCCCTAGGTTTGTTTCCAAGGAAAAAGCCAGGGAAACTACACATAATGACTAACAATAGAAAACACCAATCAAGAACTTGAATACAAGTATGCACTCAATGATAATCCAATCAAATACAATCCATCAATTCTCCCTAGGCTCTGTGTCGGGGGTCAAGTGGCTTATTTTCTTGTACAGCTGTTCAACATTAGTTTATTGCATGCCCTATCACCATCACCATCTCTAATATTTCTGTGAAATGTAGCCTGTTAATTTACCGATTAAGAGAGAGAAATTAGAAAACATGGTAAGACCTCGGGAAAATCACCAAATCTTTATTTTCTGCAAGAACCCCTGTAAAAAATATTTTAAAATTTTGCATGATTTCCTCCGCTAGTTATATGCCTCTGACGTATATTATTATATCAGATGTTTATAGTAACCACTTACCTATGTCTATATGCTATTCGTTAAAGAAGTATGGACACGCTCAAGTCTTTTTCCTTATTTGCCGTATTTGTTGGGGTAATAATGAACAGAAAGCACGTCCACACGTACTATCAAGTTTTTTAAAAAGTCCCACCAAACATCCAATGCCAACGCCAAAAAACAGCAAAACAAAGTAAATAACCTAGTACTTTCTATAACAGAATCAAGTCAACCTGATTACACTTGATTCTCTGATCAAGTTAGTGGTAGAATTTCGTGCCACAATATTATATTATAACCACCATTATCAACCCTTGGATCCATACATGTAAACTACCAAATCCTGAATCTCTCTCTTTGCAATCTCCCCCTCCTAGGTCCTAATCATGTCTGTACCACAAGAGCATCAATCCTCCACCGTAGACCCTCCTCCTCCACCTCCATTTGATCCAACTCAGCCATCCATTCCCATCTCCTACCCTATCAAGACCCTTGAAGACTTAGGCTCTCGGGCTTACTTCAAGTCCTTTCACTACCCTTTTAACATATGTTCTGTTCCTCTTGAAAATTCTGTTTTAGATAACAGGCCCAGGGTTCTTGTGTGCCATGACATGCAAGGAGGTTATGTGGATGATAAGTGGATCCAGGGAGGGAGCAATCCTGATGCTTATGCAATTTGGCATTGGTATTTGATTGACGTGTTCGTTTACTTTTCACATAATTTGGTTACTTTGCCTCCTCCTTGCTGGACTAATACTGCTCACCGACATGGGGTTAAGGTACTCAAGACTTGTAATGCTTTTGACCTCACTTTTATGCTTGGTCATGAACAAATGGAACTAATTAGAAGAGTGTGTGTGTGTGTGTGTTTCATTTGATGACTTGTTGGGATACTCACTTCAGTGTATGACGTCCTTGTGCCTATGAAAACCAAGGTGTTAGGGACTTTCATCACAGAATGGGATGAAGGGAAAGCTATCTGCAATAAACTGCTTTCAACAAAAGAGTCTGCTCGTATGTATGCCGAGCTGCTGTCAGAGCTTGCTGTTGCTTTGGGTTTTGATGGATGGCTGGTAATTGGTATATGGATTTTTAGGAGTCCCATTGATTGGAATATTTTCCATAGCTGATAAATGAATCTTTACTTGCAGCTCAATATGGAGGTAGAATTGGAGTTGGGGCAGATTCCTAATTTGAAAGAATTTATCAGCCATCTAACCCAGACCATGCACTCCTCATTACCTGGATCTTTGGTGATATGGTGGGTGATAGGCAATCCCATTCACTTTATTGTTTAAGGAATATATCTTGCAGAACTAATCTCGAAAGTTCTTATGATTTAAATTATCATTATTATGCAGGTATGATAGTGTTACAATTGATGGAAATCTTAGCTGGCAGAATCAACTGAATGATCAAAATAAGCCATTCTTTGATATCTGTGATGGCATATTTGTAAACTATACATGGCAGGTATCGCCTTCTCCTTTCCTCTCATATGCCTTTTGATTTCATTTTTTCCATTCTTCTTGCATGCCAATTCTGTTGTTTCCTCTGCAGGAAGACTACCCAAGAAGCTCAGCGGCTGTTGCTGGTGATAGAAAGTTTGATGTCTACATGGGAATAGATGTGTTTGGAAGAAGCACTTATGGTGGTGGACAATGGACGGTATGTAGCTTATGGTGGAGAAGTCAGTTTTTTATTTATTTTAAATTCAGGTTCCATTAATAAGTGTTTGACATATCTCTTACCTAGAATGAATGCAGTTGAAACTTTCAAACCATCATGCAGATCAAATCACAGCTTCCATTAATAATCAGATGCTAAAACATAATCAGTAATTAGAAAACCAAATATGAGTGGCGTATTAGATTGCTATTTTTGGCATTTCTGCTAAGACATGTCGATGTGCTAGATTCATGTAACTAATACAACTGTTTGCACATCAGACAAATGTTGCATTGGATGTGCTGAAGAAGGACGATGTATCAGCTGCCATATTTGCACCCGGATGGGTCTACGAGACTAAGCAACCACCTGATTTTCAAACTGCTCAAAATCAGTAATTTACTTCTCTTTCTGCAGTTTCCACAAACCTGAGTAGATATCTTTGAAATTATCAGTACTACCTTCTGTTATGGCTCTTCTATAATGTCAACTTTGCAAAGTGACTTTCTAACCAAAAATAATTTCCCAAGTGATATTTTCTTTACGAATTAGTACCCTGTAATTCTTAACACAATTGTTATGTTGAACGTAATAGCATGCTTCTGTGGTCTGCAGTTGGTGGTCCCTTGTCGAAAAATCATGGGGCGCAGTAAAGTTTTATCCTAGAACCCTACCATTTTACTCAAATTTTGATCAGGTAGAGAACATGTTCCAACTCGATGACATCTTCTTGCATTTATCAATCATTTACGCCACTTGTATCAATTGAAATAATAACTGTACGGATTACCTAGCTCAATTTGAAAAGCCTGTGCAAAATCTCAACTGACATTGAATTCATGTTGAAAACATCATCTTAGTTCTGGTTTCCGCGAATTGTTGGGCTGAAACTCTTCTGGCAAAACATGAACTTGGTGAACTTGGACAATCAATTGCAGAATCTACTGACGTTCAGTTTTCTTAGATCTCCAATATTGCCAATAGTCATTTGGAGGATTTTATAAATGAACATGACCTCAGCTGGTATTTCACACAAACTAGTTTTCTGTAACTCTGAAGTCTTCAATGTCGTTCAGGGCCATGGTTATCATATTTCTGTTGAAGGAGGCCAGGTATCAGATGCTCCTTGGAATAACATTTCTTCTCAAGGCTTTCAGGTGTGCACCAAATATACTTGTCATTATCAGTGATTTTGCCCTGGGCTTGTAATCATGCAGCTTTTCTTACCCTCGTGTTTGTGGCAGCCGTTCCTCAAGTTCACTGGTAAACCAAGTCCTGGTACTATTGAAGTCTTTGTAGAGTAAGTATCACCCATTTCCTTGAAAATGCCTTCATCAAAACTATTATTTTTACGAGTAAACCACACATTTTCAACCCATCTTAAGAAACAAGTGTAACATTGGGATCGGTTTCGTTTTTATATCCTTCAATGTTTTCCATCTGATTGATGGGGTCTGGCCACCAGTTTCTGAAGCCCAGTTCTTGACCTGGATGTATATTGCAGTAAATTTTATAATAGTTTTGACTAGCATACAAAATCCTGAATGAAACATATGTATTCGAATGGTAGTTTCAAGGAAGCATCTTACAGAGGAGGAGGTAATATCACATTTAAAGGGACTCTTGAAGAGAACACAGATTTTACAACAAAAATCTTTCAGGGAGAGCTGCTTATGGATGCAGTGCCTCTTCACATAACACATTCTGTAAGCTCTCTTCTTTTTTGGGGTTATTGATTAAGGCTGGGGAGAGAAGACTGTCCAGAAGATCATTATTTTCTAGTAGTCTTGAGATGATATCAATTTCCTTGGATATCTCTATGAACACCTAAACTAATGCAGGTAAAATCAGAAGGGGATTCTCTACTGGGACTTTCACTTCATTTCTCTTCCACTGCAAATGAAAGGACGTCTGTACTTCTTGCATCCTGGGGAACAAACCAATTCTCAAGAAAATTCAGTAAAATCATAGCGCCCTGCCAAGTTAATAAACCAAGAACTGCTCCAGGATGGGTTGTACTGGAGAGTAGCATTGATATGAATGGATACACATTAACAGAAATTCATGCTGTTTGCTACAGGCCAAAGCATGAGCATTCCCAACTGGGGTTAGAACATAGAACAGATGGCTCTGAGGATACATTAACGTATAGTCCGAAAGAGTATCACGCAGTCCTTGGTCACATCACAATGAATACTTCTAAAGAGAATACTTATTTTCCTCCCTCTAGCTCATGGCTAGTCGAAGGTCATTATATCAAATGGAGTTCAGGTTCCCAGGGTTCCAAGAACGTTAGTGTCAAGATCGATTGGAAATCAAAAGACGGAACTGCTTCTCAGTTCCCCAAATACAATATTTATGTCGAGAAGTTACCAAAACAAGCTGTTCGAAATCATGGTGTAGGACTAGGAGGGGTTCAGGAGTACCTTGGAGTGGCAAATGTAGAAGCCTTTTATGTTTCTGAACTTCCAATTCCTGCAACCACTTCTAGCCTCAAATTCATTATTCAGGTCTGTGGTGTAGATGGCGTTTGCCAGAACCTGGATGATTCTCCATATTTTCAACTGGATGTCAAAGGTTAGAAATTTTGATTTTCTTCTTCTTTTTTCATTTTTTGTTATATATTCTTTATTCTTAAGGAGGAAGGGTGATATTGCTTGTTTCAGCATAACGTTATAGCACTTTAATAGCATGACTTGACCATCTATGTGGCAGCAACGACGGTAGGCGGCAGAAAGATGTTTCAACTCTTCAGCTGTGTTGAAAGGAATAACCTAATAAATCCGTTGGCACATTCGACAAATGGACAACAATTACTAGGCTGCAAAAGTCATGGGGTAAGTAATAAGCTGAAAATTTCTAGTCAGACTCACAAGTTTTATTGGAGGCGTCGGAGAATATCAAACTCGAGACCTCTTATAGGAAGGAGGGACTACTGCCAGTTGAATTGCAACTTATTGGCACAAACTCAGAAGTTTGAACCGTTAATTTTATCTTTCCCCCCAAGTGTCTAAACCATTTAATTGAAAACAAATTCCTTGTGAATTGCAGAAGCTTGGTATTCGGCACTTTGAGTGGTTCGACTCACTAATGTGTGAAAGATCGAAGGCTGTTAATAGAGGGCTTTTGCAGAGTACTTCAAGAATGGAGATCAGGGAGTTGCTGAGGTTGCCCTCAAGAGAGACGAAAATCTGGGCCTTTATGATTCTTTCTATGGTTTTTGTCATACTTCTGTGCACATTATCAAATGGGAAAGGGGGAAAGGAAACTCTTGTATTTCCCTAAAGATCAATAGGGTATTTTAGCTAGTTAGATTGTATGATCTAACTAGTTTTAGGAAAGATATAAAAAACTTCCCTGCATGATTATGATACACAAAGGTTTGTGAGATTCAAGACAGAATCATTTCCCAGACCATAGCAGATGATTAAATTCAATAATGCTACAACTGTTGTAATAAAGACGCATGACATTGTTGTTTTAGCTGTATCTCTGTGCATTCCATGTGATGTCTCATGTAGTCTTACCGTCCCAAGAACAGACACATACACTGATACACATAGCCTAATCATGTGAACACGAGGGGAAAAAATGATGTCAGAACTTAGAACTACCAAGAGAGTAGCATCTTCAGGTTGACCGCACCAAATCGAAACTTATCAGAAGACGAGATATGGGGATAACTCCTACTCTCTTTTTTTCCTGATAGAAAGTCAAAGTTTCTCTCTTTATCTAAGTAACAGCTTGGAAAACGAAATGCCGATGAATATTGCGCAACTAAGAAACGAAATGCCCGCGAAGTGATTTTGGCTGAGAGTGCAGAAAAATAAGATTTGGACACAGAGAGGCAGTTGACTGGAAAAATTTACAGTGTAATTAGTGATATTTTATTAATAATAATAATAAAAAAAAAAACAGTTGTCATAAAATCTTAAGAAATTAAAGAAACTAGTTGTCTCAAACACAAATCTGTAAAAAAAAATACATCAATCATTGCATCAAAATACAATTGAGATGGTGGTACTCTGGTTATGTTTTGTCTGTGAATTCTTGAATCTTTGATCCAACGACCAGAAACGGGTATGTATACGAGATCATGCTTGTGCATAACCATAGTGGAACCTTTCTCAAATCGAATCCAGAATCGTAAAGCTCATCCATCTCACATTCGACATACGAAGTTTCTCGGCAAAACAGCAGAGAATAAAGGCAAAATTAAAAGATTTTGCATGAGATCAGAATTACACTCAATTTAGATACCCTCCAAAACCAAATCAACGACAATAACACACCGTAAGAACCACATAAAATAAAGTAAAATAAAAATATTCCAAAATATATATATATATATATATATATATATAAGCGAAATTAGAACTTACTAATTCTCAAAAGAAGAGAAAAAACTCCCAATCCTACTGTCATGTGTTGTCTTTCTTTGAAAATAAACAAGCAGAGGCGTGAATGCTGATATCTCTCCTTCGTGCCTACATCAACCGCGAAACCCTAGTCACTCTCTACAATTTCCTTTCTCGAATACTCAACAAAATGAAATCCAATGCCCCCCCACAAGACCAAGAATCCCCCACCATTGATCACCCTCCTCAATTTGACCCATCACAACCCTCCATTCCAATCTCATACCCAATCAAAACCCTTGAAGAGCTTGAAACTCGTTCTTATTTTGAATCTTTTCACTGCCCATTTAACAAATCTTCTGTTCCTTTAAAACCCAAGTCTCTGCCAAATAGGCCTAGGCTTCTTGTTTGCCATGATATGCAAGGAGGTTATGTGGATGACAAGTGGGTTCAAGGAGGCACTAATCCTGATGCTTATGCTATTTGGCATTGGTACTTGATTGATGTTTTCGTTTACTTCTCTCATAGTTTGGTTACTCTGCCTCCTCCTTGCTGGATTAATACTGCTCACAGACATGGTGTCAAGGTACTTCTTTTCTTATTTATCTTTTTTGCAATTCTTTAGCTGAAATGGTTTTTTTTTTAAGTTAATTTATTAGTGGAACGAGTTTAGTTATTGAAATTATATGTGAGGAGACTCTTTATTTTTTTACTTTTTTTTTTTCTGAATTAGCAGGACACTGGTTTGGTAAATATGGTCCTTTTGGAGTTTATATGTGAAAAGATTTTATCCTTTTGGATTTGTTTTTAATCGGAAGGAGGCTGCTTTGGTGGTGAAGTTGTGAATTCTGGTTCTTTTGTAGTTTACCAAAGTTTTTATTATTATTTTCAGTCTGAAGTGATAATGTCACATAGGGTGTAATAATGAAATTGATGAAAGAATTGGTGTAATAATGTCACATAGGGTAGGCTTCTGCATTGGTTATTAATGGTTTAAATCTTGTAAATAACATCTTTAGTTGATTTTAATTTTTAAAAATGGTTGGTTGAATGGCAATGTGCATTATTGGTATAATCTTTGATGTACAAATTTCGACTTTTTGGCTTTGAGTGCCAAGTTAAGAACTTGTTGGTAGAAATTAACAACCTTTTGCATTGATCTCACAGAAATCTGAATTTGATATATCCTAGATTCAATTTTTACTTTCATGGAAAAAACATAAGCCTGTAATTGTAAAAAAAAATCACTTGTTTTCAATGGGAGCTCAGACACTATGGTATTTTTTTCCTTGGATACTTTGGTTTTGCCTATATTATTCTCGCTTGATGTACTGTTATAAGTGGATGGCTGAAGGAATTGATGCGTTTGATTTTATTCCTTGTTCCTTTTGATGGAAGGTGTTGGGCACTTTTATAACAGAATGGGATGAAGGAAGACTTATTTGCAATAAATTGCTTGCAACAAAGGAGTCTGCTCAAATGTATGCTGAGCGATTGGCAGAGCTTGCCGTTGATTTGGGCTTTGATGGATGGCTGGTATATAGTTTGTTAAAATTTCGTATGTTAAATCTGAATTTATCCTGGACCAGGTTAAATAATTCGCATCATGTCATTTCAATCACTTTTTTGATGTGTTTGAAAGTACATGCTAAATGTAGTCTTTCTCCTTTATGTAAAGCCTCCTTTGACAATTACTACCAGAAATTTGCTTTTTTCTTTCAATCTTTGATACTGTGCTCCATGATACAAAGAGACACTTTTAAGTATTTGGAGCAACAGAGAATGCTTTTCCTGAGGAAGAGTGGAAAGGAGTTCGGATGAAATTTTCATTCTATTTCCATGTGCTTTTTGTATCTTTATCTATTTCATTTACCTTTTCAGTTGAGGTGGCAATTGCTTATTGCAGATTAATATGGAGGTTAATTTGCTTGAGGAGCAAATTCCTAATCTTGAAGAATTTGTGAGCCATCTGACCCATAAAATGCATTCCTCAATGCCTGAATCTTTGGTAATATGGTGAGTATTTAAAGTACTGCATTCTACCTATCCATCCTGATTTATTTTTTTGTAGTGATTATCACCATTTATGCAGGTATGACAGTGTCATAACCACCGGACATCTTAGATGGCAAGATCAACTGAATGAAAAGAACAAACCTTTCTTTGACATATGTGATGGCATATTTGTAAACTACACATGGAAGGTACCAGATTTTCTTGTTCTCTTCCATATAGAGCTGATTTTTTATTTTTTCATTTCTTCATGTGCACAAATTTAATCATTTGCCAAGCAGAGTAACTATCCAGATCTTTCAGCTGATGTGGCTGGAGATAGAAAGTTTGATGTCTACATGGGAATAGATGTATTTGGAAGGAAAACTTTTGGTGGTGGACAATGGAATGTAGGTATCTCTCCATTCATTTAGACATTTGAATCTTAATTACAAGCTCTATAATATGATGTAGGTCTGTTTTCATCATTCTTATCAGATTCAGTGCATGTGGAAGACATTCATTGCACTTTTTTTATGTCCATTGGTTACCAGTTATGATATCCACCCATGTATTTTGTTAATATTTTGATTGAGTTCCAGGAACAGTAATCTAAAAGACCAATGTCAGCGATGATCTCACTGTTTTTTTTAAAGAAAAGAAAATGCCATGATCTGTTTTATCTACTTTAAAGGATTATGGCTATCTTCTACTCTATAAGAGGTTAGTGGGGCTGAGGCTTTGTTATTGATCCAATTAGTGGGTTTTGGGAAAGGGAATACCTTGAAAAAATATGCCGTGTCCACCTTCCACCTGAAACAATTGGATACTTTGTCCTTATGTCGAAAATGATCTTGTGGACTTGTAGCATTCTTGATGCTTTCTGTTTGAAATGGTACCAGTTTTTGTCACATATGGATCCTGTGTTGATGCTGGATTGATCCATATTTTCTGTACATTTGATAGGAGTTGGCTCTCATTTTCTATTAGGAAAACAAATCATAACTCTCATGGGTGAAGTAATATGATCTATGGCAATGCCAATACGGGTGGTGATTTGGAGGAGTTTCTCCCTGTTGTATCTTCCTTTCTTTTCATCCATAGTTTTATCATTTTTGTGCCAAAAACAAAAGGAGTGTTGAAGGAATAATGCTCAAAGCATAAAATATAAACTTCTTAAGGCATGTTATGAAATCATTTGTACACCAACAATGGCATATAGGTGTTGAGTTTGTCACCTACTGTACGTTAAGTTGTGGATATAGTTTATTATTCTTTGCTAAATTTACATCTTTAAACTTGCATGGGGAACTGTAGCTTCTTCTTAATCTAGTAACTGTGATATCAGACAAATGTCGCACTTGATGTACTAAAGAAGGCTAACGTGTCAGCTGCCATATTTGCTCCTGGATGGTTATACGAGACAAAGCAACCACCTGATTTTCAGACTGCTCAAAATCGGTAATCCTGTTGTATCTTTTTGCAAAATTTCATGAACATAATATTTTGGTTCTGATATGGCTACATGTTGTACGGCTATAACATATGATGCTTCCTTAGCCTTCTATATCTCCTGCAAAACTTGTCTATTATGAACTGTGTTTCCTAATACCTGATACAAATCAGCATCACTTTTGCGTTAGAAGTTTAGATGCTCTGAAACTTTTCTTTTGCTTTCTGGATAAAGAAAGATGATGATGCACTTTGCACAATGCTTTCTGATGTTGGCTGTGATGTTTTGTCTTAAGATTCTCTTAATGCTTTTCTCCTCGTTACTTGCATGCATGAACTCAATAAGGTCAACTAATATCTTGCATCCATACTTTTTGATATGGATACTGTCTTTTTCAGAGAAATATTACATTAAATTATATGTACTGGCAGCTAGAATAACAGTTTTCTCTTAGAATTTCATTATCTTATTCCTTTGATTTGTGTAAATTTGTTATTTGCCAATGAAACTGTTATCATCTGCTGTTTGCTCTGAACTAAAAGTTTTTTCTCCAAATTGCCTGGAGTCATTAAATGACTCCTTTGCTCCTCATTACTTTTCTTCTTACAAGTCAATTTTCTTGCAAGGGTATGAATTTTGCATATGCATAGGTTAGAAGTAAAACATTTCTTTTTTCATTTGGTACCTAAAAAATCTTAACACTATTTTCTTTATGAGTTCAATTGTGATTGTGATGTACTTTGTGTTTGCAGTTGGTGGGAACTTGTTGCTAAATCTTGGGGAAGAGCAAACAATTATCCTAAATTACTACCCTTTTACTCAAATTTTGATCAGGTTTCAACTACATCCTACTCGTTACACTGATTTCCTGAAAGCTGGAATGAATAATTGTTGAAATGATTTTGCAACTTAGCAAGCACTCTTTCAGATTGTAGCAGAAAGCATTCAATGAAATAGGTTTAAGTCAAATAAGAATTATACATTGTGTTTTATCTTTCTGTAAGTGAGAGCTGGTGATAGGATTCCATTCTTCTCAATGCAGTTTCTGCATTGTCCTTGAGTAATCATGTGATTGCAATCATTGGGACTGATCTATGAATGCTATGCATGATCGTCACAAGGGTGGAGGTCAAGCATCCTTCCAAGTACTGACAATCTTGATATTTTTCAGGGTCAAGGCTATCATATTTCTCTCGAGGGAAACCAACTAACAGATGCTCCTTGGAACAACATGTCTTGCCAAGGCTTTCAGGTGTCTTTTAGTATGTTTGGTTTGGCATGTCTTGTTTTTTGATATTTATAGGAGCTTTCAGTTTTCTTTCATTTCACCATGTAGTTTTATTTTGTTTTGGAATGAAGAAATTTTGGAGACTTCCAACTATCTCTCCAAAGTGCATTATAGAGAAACTTTTGATCTTTCAGGACAGGCAGAAGTCACACTTGCTATCTGTTATGAATTTTATCAATAATATCAAATGCTCAATATTCAATGAAGAGTGTATACATTCTCACAAAACATTGTGACCCTCACGTTATTATTAAGTCACAATTTATGATCCTTTCTGAGTTCTACCTGCATAGATGGGAATTTAATAAAGCTTTAGTGAATGCACGTGAGTAGTATTTTAATTCACGTCCGCCAAGGAAACTCCCATAAAATCCCTGTAGCAACAGACCAAAGTGAAGCTAAAATTACTACCATATCCCAAAGCAATAAGAAAGATAATTTTTGTTGCTGAGAAATTCTGGAACTGCACTCTCGCAAAATGCATTATACCATAGCAAAAATAGCACACCTCTCCAGCACTTGCCCTCTTTTTGTACTACCAAAGCCTGCAAACCCTGTGAGAAACATCTCCTCTATGGATCAGATGCACATTTTCAAAGCAAATACTAGATTCTAGCTTGTATCCAGCAATAGTGAGTTCAATCTTGTAACTCGTACAGCTGCCCCTTAAAGCTAATTATCAAAGATTTGTCCTGTTTATCTTTGTATGCTTTTGCTTCTGTGTTTATCTTTGTATGCTTTTGCTACTGTACCATGGCTTTGTTTGGCCTTGCTATGTTATAAGTTAAGCAGCTTTTCGTGCAACTTTTAAGGGTAGAAGTGTTTGATAAAAAAACTTGCTTTTATAAAAAGCTGGCATGCCAAAGCTGATTATAAGAGAAGCATGCGTTCCCCTGCATCTCTTATTATCAGATAAAAGGGGTGCTTTAGCACAAAAAAGGTGAAACAAACCCTGTGTGTATTATGGAGATGGAGAGGCATATTTGGTCAGTTCAGTTGGCAAAATTTAGTTTTTAATGTTCTATCTGAAATATTCCAATACCTGCTATTATTTGAGCAGCCATCAGTAACATCATTGACACCAGCTTGTCACCATGTCTTATTTTTCTTATCCCTTCTCTTTTGGCAGCCTCGTCTTGAGTTTATTGATGGACCAACTCCAGATGCTATTCAATTCATTGTTGAGTAAGCTTCAGTGCTTATAATATTATCTTTTATTATTCATATTACACTACATGAATAATAGCATATATACACGTTCATGATTTAACATATGTACAAGCCTACTAGGACACTTGCAATCAAGATTCCGATTGTTTTCTTCTTAATGTTGTTATTCAAAGATAACTTATTTGTGGTGTAGCTTCATATTGACAGAACAATGGTACGTTAATCGCTCTGTGGGCCTAGTAACATCATTACTTCATTATAAGTGAACCATATTTTTGGATGGTAGCACCATTTTGAGACTTCCTTATGGATGCTTCTCATTTATGCTTGCTCTTTCAGTCCTCCATGAGATTTAAGCATGATAAAGACATTAGAACATGCTAGTATCTTTCAACATTTTGAGATTGGTGGCCTGTTGCTAGCTTACATAGCCCATGACATGACATTGATACTACATTCCTTGCACCAATTTTGATTTCTGTATGCTGGTAGTCACTGCTCTGACCTGATTTGAACATATATTTGCAAATGATAGCTTCAAGGAGGAATCTTA
Organism: Populus alba; assembly: GCF_005239225.2. Taxonomy (NCBI): domain Eukaryota; kingdom Viridiplantae; phylum Streptophyta; class Magnoliopsida; order Malpighiales; family Salicaceae; genus Populus; species Populus alba. Next base: position 17,466,772 of record NC_133293.1, read on the forward strand.
TAATGGGGGAGGAAACATCACATTCAAAGGGACTCTCGAAGAGAATGTTCCTTTCACAGTAAGGCTTTTTCAAGGAGAGCTTCTTCTGGACAACCTGCATCTCGTCCTTACATATTCTGTAAGCTTTCTTATTTGGTTCAAATTTGATGACATGAGAGTATTCCATAATAAAATGGCAAAACCCTATTTCGTATCCATCCTGTAAAGAACTCAACTGCCGTTAAAAAAATATGAAATGAAATTGCTTGAGGTAAAATAGTAATTTAAATTTTGAAACAGTAATACTGTGAACATACAGTTCTTAAGAAAAAAAATGAGCATGGATAAGAAATATTTGAATGAGGTTGCATGTGTTTATGTTCCCGTATCTCTAGCTAAACAGATTTTTATTTCTTCTTTTTTTAACGGTTATCCAACTTTATGAATGAGGTGTGCCTGTCGATTGGAGACAGAATTTTGGGACACGTTATGCAGACATTAAAACTGATAAAATAATTATAGTATTTCTTCAATGTGTTTTCATCTACTTCCATCTGATTTAGCTGTGAACTCCTCAAATAATGCCAGGTGAAATCAAAGGGGGATTCGCTGCTGGGCCTCTCTCTTCAGTTTTCATCTGTATTGAGTGAGAAGATAATGGTACTTGTTGCACCATCAGAAATGAATGGGTTGTCGCACAAATTCAGTAAAATGATTATGCCAAGTCAAGTTAGCAAAATGGCTTCAAAATGGATCATAAATGAGGGTACTGTTGCAATGGATGGGTTCATGTTAACAGAAATCCATGCTGTGTGCTACAGGACGAAGTCCACACCTGGTGAATTGCGATCCGAATTCAGAGCAGATGACCAAGATAGTGCTCCAGCTCCCAGTCTCGCAGAGTATTTTGCAGTGCTTGGTCACATCACGATTAAAAATTTCTCAGAGAACTTATTTTTTCCTCCCTCAACTTCATGGGTAACCGAGAGTCAATATATTAAATATAGCTCAATTTCGCAGGGATTCAAAACTGTCAGTTTGAAAATCATTTGGAAACTGAAAGATGGAAATGATTTTCTGTTCCCAAAGTACAATATCTATGTAGAGAAACTAACAAAACAAGTTGATGGAAATGCAACTGGAACACTAGTAGACACTAGGGTGTATCTCGGGGCGGCACACATTCAAGCGTTTTATATGTCCGACCTTTCCATTCCCGCTCATATCGGTAGTCTCAGATTCATTATCCAAGCGTGTGCTGCTGATGGGACCTGCCAGGAGCTGGACGATTCTCCGTATATGCTACTGAATGTTGAAGGTCAGTAAGCTAATTGCTACGATTTCCTTTTCCATTTGCATTAGTATTATTCCTTGAGGAATCGCAAATGGCATTGCTTATACCTGGCGAGTGCTGTATCATTTCAACACACAGGTTAAGATAAGAATTATTTATAATAAATTCCTCCTCTGCAACACTTGTTTTCAACTGCATATATTTACTCATTTGCAATGAAAGATAAATTGTTTTTAAATTTCTAAACTGATCTGATGTCTGAGGTTACTAGCTTAACTGAAATTCCTATTTCACCCACTGACATATAACTACTAAAATTCCAACTTTCCTTAACTGAATCACCTACTTTCACTTTCTGGAAGTTAAAGATGGAAGTCCAGTGGGTAGGGAAAAGAATCTCATGTCTGAGGTTACTAGCTTTTTTCACTGCTGGCGTGCTAGTTGGCACCCCTTCCTATGCTGTGTAGAAACATAACAGGCAGCCAAATAATGCATCGTGGAAAACAGAAGGAAAAAAAAATAAGGAATACCTTGTCAAACTTACAGATAGTATCTTCAGTAACAAAAGAAATAATCTAGATTACTGCCAAAAAACAAATCTAGAAATAACTATTTATTCACATTAAATGGGAATGTGAGTGTTGTACAGGCGGCATGTGGACGGCTCTCATCGTTTGGTCATGATGCCATTTCTGAAAGTCCGGTGTCTGAAAATGACTGCTCGCACGCAAATCACAGCTAGAAACTTGACACAATGAGGTTTAGTACATGTAACTTCCATGGTGGAGACTAGAAAGAGCCAAATTGATGTGAAAATAAGCAATGAATTGGAAAAATAATCAAAAGTTACATAACAAGACAAAGGCAGCTCTGTTTCACCTATCAACCTCGAACTTAGCTAGTTTATGGAGACAGCAGAGGATAGTGGAAGGATCCTGTAGTTCTCCATTGAGTGCTCGAGGATAATACATCCAAAAGCAAGGTGCTTGGTTTTCAAAAACCCTTCACTCCCAAGTCTTATTTAGTTAGTTCTACATGACTCTTATTGTCTTGTACTCCTAAGTTCTCTGGATTAGATTTCTTGGAGCACTTTGCTTCGATATAAGAAAGCTAAGTGATTGATGTGAGTTACCACTCCAGTATTAATTGATTCCATGCTAGTTAGTTTAGATTTTATGCTTGGAAACAGGGTACAAACTCATCCAATTTCCTCCTCTCACTCCACCAAGCATAACTCTCACAAGAGTTCATGTCATTAAGCTGAAAAGTACAATTACAATTTTATTTTACTTTTTTGTTGTTGCAGAAGGGATTGTCCTCCCTGCCATCATTGACCAATGTAGAAGCAGTCTTTATGTTCAAAAGTTATCTGGAATTACTGTGCATTTCTTTTGCCCTTCTACGCAACTTGCTCAATCTGGACCAGGCTAGACATATCAGTAACTAATCTCCAGGTCCACTTTTTGTCAAGGCTAAAGAGGACTTCCCGGGCAGTATAGATATGCAAATATTTCTAGCCAACTTCTCCACTTCCAGGAAAAAATAAAGAAAGAACAAGCATTTACCGCATAAAACTTGAAAAATCTTTTTCACCAACTTTCATATTCATTGGACCACAGAAGCTGCGGTGGGGCCCAGTGGCGGAGGGAGGGGACCCGGCCTCTGCCAAGAAAATACCCCTCCCTTGTATATTTATAATTGTAAATATCCCTTCAATTTATATTTCTTGGCCCTTCAAACTAGATATCTGACCCCACAGGCACAATATACTCCTCGAGTTTAAGGTTTTACACATGTTTTACCATAATCTCATTTCGTAGTGGCTAATAAAAGGATTAAGTTCGTCTCGTTCATATCGTCTTTCTGTTCCTTTTCCTTGCATGCTGATCAAGTCGACACGCGGCAGTACCACTCCACTCTATTGTCACCGTGAAAGAAAAGGAAAGAAACAAAATTAGCTGGCGGGCTTCATTAATCATCTAAACTAACAAAATATAATTTAATGATGATGATATTTCTCGTTTGTCACGGATTTTTATCTTAAATTTTTATCTCTTTCTTTCCTTTTAAAAATACAGCTTCGATCTTGTGTCTAATAAACTGACAATTAGTCAAGGGACTGCGGCAGATAAATATATATTATGAAGCTTTATCAGGTAAGAAATGTTGGAGAGTGTTGTAGCCATGTTATCCCTGCTGCTCAAGATCTATCGACCCCATCAGATCTATGGAGAGTCTTTCATCAGATCCATCAACCTCATCGGGATGTATTTCATCAGATCCATTAACCCTGATATATGTGAAGAGATTTTAATTTAAGCTTGTTCGATCCAATTTATATTTATCATTGAGAGAAATTCAGAAAATGCAGTCTCGTCTTTTTTATTATTAATTATTGCAATGCTTCATTTTTTTTCAACCAAGTAAATTTCAACTCAACCCTCTATGAACATTCATTTTCTTCTTCCTTTTTTTACATATAATTGATTAATGCTGGTCCCGGTAAGGTTTTAGTTATTTCCTTTTTGTTTGATGATATCATTTAATGGGTAGATCATCGTATTGATATCACATGCATCTAATTTAATAAATTATTCATCAACATTTCTATTAGAGAGTTCAACGTCGTTTAACAGTTTGTATTTTCATTTTAAAATGATTTCTGAAAATGGCACCAAAATAATTTAATCATCACATAATCACAAATTTGAAATCCTAATATCCATATTCTTTTAATTAAATTTAAAAAATTAGATAAATTATTTCAATAATCCTGTGGCTTTTGTATAAACAATCGGTCGATTGTTTTTAACAGGAACCGGTTGATCGATTATCTAATTATTTATCCTAACAGTATGTTATTTTCACTTTTAATCTTTCTCTTAGATTTTACTTTTTTTTTTTTTTTATCAATTTAACTGGATAACTATATTTCTTAAAAGGGTATCCTTCTCGTGTTTTGATATAATTTTTTTCTTTAATTACAATTAATCTTATATATATATATATATAAAAGAAAAAGATCTCGCTGCTCTGATCAAATTTCCAGAGACTGTCAAACTGATGATCAAGCTCGCAAATATACATTGAAATTTGAAGCACAAATAATCTGCTTATAGTCTATCGTTGTTTTGCTTAACAAAACATGTTGTCTTCTTTACCAGGAAAAAGTTAAGGAAAAAACAATGAAACATACGTAATGTCATCACTGACAACTAGAAAACTTCCAAAGTACATTGTATTAAGTGAGATTTGATCCCGTGATATTAATTAATAATATTAGGAAGCCCTTGCGTTGTGACCATATCTCCATTGATACAGTTGCTTTCATTTAATCTTTTCTGTTTATCTTTCCCAAATACTGAGACATGCAATTAAAAAAAAAACAAACAAAAATTCTTGTTAAATAGTACCAACCACCGATGTTTCAAGGGACCATCCTATCATTTCATGTTGCCTTTCTCTATCTTTATGACCCTACATGATTTTAGCTTCTTTTGTAGCTTTCTTTGCCCTTTCAAAGGTACAAGCGTTTTCATGGCAGCATATTCAAGTTGAGTGAAAGCAGGGCATGTTATATTAGCTAGAAAAGACATTTATAGTTACCAGGAGTTTGATATTTTAAACAATTCTGCTGCTATGTCCACAATAATCCAAAACATGTGGGTGCGTTGTGATCTCAGTGGAAATATTTGGAACAGTCATGGAACAGAACTTCTCCATTATTAATTTACAACCGCAGGCATAAATGACCTTTAAAAATAGAAGTTGCTGCCTAAGGGCTACGCAGGGTGGAGGATTTGAGAGGGCATGTAATATAAGTGTGAAGTTTGACCTGCAAAATGCTTCTACCTTAAACAAAGCTAGCTATTCAGGAATCTTTATGAGTCAGTTGCTGCCTTTTGTCTTTTGTTCTTCACCATTTAAAATATCAGTTTGATTCGACATATAATTGTGTGGAGAGATAGACAAACTGTTAAGAGCTCAAAACAACAACGAAAATTAGTCCCTGCTGTATACGTCCCATGAACTGAGCACTAAATTCCTTGTACAGCCTTCCACTTGAACTTGGTAGAAGAATCTGTGATTCGATTAGACTTGCGGCTAGTAGAGTGGTCCAGTTTTGTTCTTTTTTGCACCTGTTGATATTTACTAAATTTGGTGCCCTGCAACTAATTAACAGTAGGAATATATATATTTAAAGCGCCATAGGAAATTCAAACGGAAGCATATTAATTGTGCTTTTCTGCTGAACAAAACATTAAAAAAAAGGCCAATAAAAACAGAGAATGAAGGGTAAAATGCATAATCCATGTTTCCCTCATATGGGATTACCGCTTAATTAATTTCACAGGTATTTAATTTTAGCTGCGAAAAAACATCACAGTTCTTGTTGTGCAGAGAGCAGCTACTGCTAAATGCAACGCCTAGTAAAAGTCTTGGGCTTGCTATAGGTTTCACTGTTCAAAGCCGAAGCAGCCACCTCATTCAAACATACAGAAGCCTAAAACAATTATTTAACTCTCTCCAAAGATTCCACTAATTCAACGGGCCATAACTTGTTAAAAGTCGTCCTTGTTTTTGACAGGTCATTGTTAATTATACAAATACTATCTTGTTAGATTGATGATGACCTATGTATACAGGTTTTCGTCACTACTTCACCGGTCACATGCAAGAGTTGACCTCGTCAAGTCACCATTGTTTTAAGACAAACTATACCACTGATCTGTTGGTTGCAGTGTTATTTATTTATAAAGCGTATTCTTTAACTAACATCAAGTAAGGACAACCCTTCCTCTCTCCAGTTATATTACTCTGTGAACATAAAGTGAGCAATAAGGGATTAAAGCTAGCATCAAGTTCTACTAATTAAGAAATCATGTCTCCGAAAATGCTCTCTTTCTTGAGAGAATCATGAATTGCATTGCTTGAGGAGCCATAATTCAGGTACTGAGAGAGGCTATTTTGGAGATGAAATGACTTGTCATCATCTGGGCCCATCTGTGAGGTTGGAATCACAGGTTCATGTTGCATCTGGATGCATAATATCTCTGCTTGAGCCACTGCAAGCTGCATTTGTAGCTGGGAAACCTGGTTTTGCAGGTAGGATATGGCTCCAACACATCCGTAAACTGGGTCTCTCACTCTCGCATTCGCTTCATACACCAAACTGCTCACTGCATCCGCTCTCTGATGAACTGGTAGCTCCTACTTAGCCAAAAAAGAAAAGGTTAATGTCTATTTAATAAAGATAATCATGTACATGCATCTCAAAATCATTATCAGAGGGAACTTTCTTTTCTGGACCAATTGGTCGGCCACAGCACAACCAAGCTATCTTTATTAGCATCTTTCATTTTCCCTACCAAAAGAAAACCACTCTCATTCCAGCACACATATGATATGTATACGTACATATATAATATCCTGGTTGGGTAAAGAAAACCACATATGTACCTATGATTAGAACTTCAAAAAAAGAGAGAGAGAATGACAGACCTGTAACATTTTGCTGACATTGCTAGCACCAAAGACTTTGTGGACAATGGCAAACTTGTGGGGGTCATCAGAAGGGAAGTAAGGAGAGAAAATGCAGTCCTTAGCGCATCGGCGTCTAAGTAACTTGCAGGAAGCACATGGTGAATTTCCACCCATTTTGTTTGTGAAAAAACTAGGTCTGTGAGCTGTGAAGTAGAGGGAAAAGAGGAGGCAAACCTAGGAGTAGATGACTAGAAATCTTGGGAGAGAATGAGGCCGGAGTGGTATATTTATAACGGCTTAGAACAGATCGGATTCACAAACTGTTTAGGGACATCAATGATTAAAAAATTGGACTTTGGTACTGGTTCTAATTAATTGCGATGAAGTCTTATATCAGACAAGACAGTACTTGCACTTTCTTTTTCTTTTTTTCTTTTTGCAAAAAGTTCTTATATGCATATTATTTTACGTTTTCTGTGATCAATTGATGAGCCATTTCAGACTGTTCCTTGGGGTATTTTAGTAATATCAAATGATTATTCTATGATTAGTTTGAGGAGGGTAAAAGCTCAGGTACTAACCTCTCGATACTTCTCCCCAGCTCTGAGGACATGAACCGTAAATCAATTTAGGCAGTCTTATTTTTTTAGAATGAGTTTTTTCTTAAAAGAAAAAAAAAATCAATTAGCTAGGTATGTATGATCATATATCTTGGTTAAGTGGTAGATGTTTACCCCTGTGCTTCTTGTGTAGATAGACCACCGGCCATTAGCTAGAAGACAGCAATGATCAATTCCGCAGTTTAAAATGGAAATCGCTCATATCACAACAAACGACAGGCAACCCTACACATGAAACAAAATCCTAAATCATGTACGTGTCGATCCAACTAAAACTCTACGTTCACAGGAATCCGTTCTGGGTAATCATTACAAGTGTGCCTATGGCTATTACACGAGGAAAATGGTATGGAACCAGCGGTTCCAGATGATCGCTGACGACGTCGAAATTGTGGAATGCAAGGTTTAAGGTTTCCACGTTGTCCAATAATCATAATCGACTATTCCTCCCACACGGATTGTGCTTTGAATGTGAACCCTTCTGGGCAATTCAATTAAGATTGTGTCTTTTGCAAGAACCATGTTCTAACATGTATAGAAGCAGATTTTGCTCATCTCCAATCTTGTACTTGTCTTGATATGTGAAACCCTAGCCAAGAACACGAGAGAGGAGAGGAAGCTCTGCAGAATGCTTGTTTGGACAGACTCATGCTTTAGCTTGACAAAAACAGCCATACAGTTAGACCCATTAAATTCACTCTCCCTATACAGTCACAGGAAAATTGATTAATGCATGTGCTGCCCAGTGTTAGCTGTAATGTTAAGGTGTGCTGCTTAGCTAGCCGAGTTCTCCCCACATGGAAAAAACTGTACGGTCACATAATTCAGCCATCCAGGTGATGATTTAGCCTGTTACCAGCTGTGGACCCTGTTAGGTCCAATTGTTTTTCATAAAAAAATCGTGCTTAGACATGTAGCAAATGCATTTTAAAGAAGGAAAACAAACTCGCGATTTAGGGTATAGATACGATAAAATCAAATGAATTGATGTTATTTTAATAAAATGATAAGAACATAAGCAATGATAATAAATAGATTAAAATAAGAAATGAAAAATGAAAAAAAAAATAGATGAAAAAAACACTAAAAAAATCAATTCGAGTTAACGTGACAAATATGTAACTTGGTAATCAGGGCCGAGCCACCTGGGTTATCCCACCAAACTCACTACTCAAAATTATAAGATTAGGATAACTCAATGAAAAAAAATATATAAAAACTCACAAAACTCAATTTAAAAAAAAAAAAAAACAAAAGTGAACTCACATTAACTTTTCAAACACATGACCCAATTTATTAGACTATATCTAGAAAAATCATGAAATCTAATTTCAATTAATCAAATGTTGAAGTATGAAATAAAAAAAAAAGAATTTTAATTATACAAAAGAATTAAAAAAAAAATAGAAATTAAAAGGATGAGTATCAAAATTTAAACACTAAATAAATTTATTTTTTATTGAAGGGTAAAAGTGAAAAGAAATATCAATTTAATAAAAGAATCCAATAAATCCAAAGAATGAGAATCAAAATTGAAATAAGAAATTCAAATAAAATTTTAAGATGTAATCTTTAAAAGAAAAGTCAATTTAACAAAAGGCCAAAAAAATAATCAAAAGAATAATATATCAAATTGCAAAAAAGCACTTGCTCATTTTGGAATTGAAGGATGAAATTAAAAATAAATCAAAGTTTTACAAAATAATCAACAACAAAAATTAGAAATCAAATGAATATGGATCAAGGTGGAAATCTTCATAAATTAGGGGAGAATTATAAAATTTTGCATAGCTAGCATGAATTTAAAAGGGAGGAGATACGAAATAAAAAAAAAAAAGTATCATCGTCAACAAACTACGCCACCAAGAAGCACATGTGTTGTCCTAGATAGAAGAAAACATAGTTGTACTTCCAATGACACAGTAAAAAGAGAATTTTAGCTATCAAGAGGTGCTAGTGCCTCCCAAGCACATCTAGCTTTTATGTTTTTTTTTATATATATTTAGTTAAAGATCAAATTGCTCTTAATCTGACATGATAAAAAAAAAAAAAAAATTTGTGAAAGATGAAAAAATCCTTTAACATCATTTTTATTATTTTTTTTTTTTTTAAGGGTATTTTGGTCATTTCACTATACTTTTTGTTTTTAATTATATTTTATATTTAGTCAAATATTAAATTGCTCATCACATAACCTAATAGTTACAGGTTTTAATAGTTTTGCTTTTAATTATATCTTGGTCATTTTACTTTACTTATAAAATGATAAAAATATATATATATATTCTTAATTAATTTGTTAATAATTATAGACCTTGTAAAAAGACTTTAATATTCTGATAACTAGTTTTAAGTTTTTTTAAAAAAAAAAAAAAATATTATTTCAATAAACACTGTTTTCAATTTATTGTTTAGCTTTTGTTAATTACGCTGGCCATGATACTATCTAGCAATTTTTATAGCATTGAGCCTGAGCTGTGGACTGCTCACAGGTTTATAAAGCATCCAAGCTGATTAGCTGGATATGATTAAACTTTCTGACCTAGGCAGAATTCATATCTATATTTTAATAAGGATGATAATTAATGAAATCAAAGAAAACACCCCCCCATACACACACCCCCCAAGAATTTAATGAGACCTGACATGATTCCACACTAGTTTTCTTAATACTGTGATGAGACCCAGTTCGAGGGAGATTAATATTGAAACTTGTATTGGTGTTGTGGAACCCTAACTCCTCCTATTACCCACCCAACTCTTGCATTTATTGTCCCTCACATGATTCCAAGCTTCTTTTCTTGTCTTCCAAAATAAAACAGCGCTTCTTTCATTGTAAGTTGGTCTCTTCTACATAATTTAATAAAGTCTGCATAAAATACAGACAAGAAATCGACTCCCAATTTAGAAGTATAATTATAACAGTGGGCACCCTAATTAATGACACAGGCAAAACAAGGTCTGCTTCACCTTTGGGTCTCAGACTGATTTCGCAAAATAGAACACGGTACACACATAATTAAAAGATGGTAGCACTCTGTCAAGGGGCAATGTAACCTGACTATTTCACCTGATAATTTGGTGCTCTATATATATATATCCTCTTGTTTAACCATGCTAGGAGTCCTATTTTAAACTAGGTCAAATTCTCAAGCCTGTAACTGGGAAGTGCCCAAGAACAGTGAAACTGAGTGCCCAGATAAAGAACCTCTATTTACATATTCTTTTCGTGCACCCTATGCACTAGGGGAGCTAGATGAGAGTAAGACCATGGTAATGTGGGAGTGATAACCTTGTTTGGATTTCTCTGATTTTTAAAAGTTTGAGACAAATAAATTACGAGGAAAAACAGACATCTTCACCATCTTGAAAGGAAAAAACATGAGACCTCCAACGCAAGCATTAAATGAGCTAGCGTCGTGCTAATGAAAGATTCATTCTCGAGATGCATGGTTTTGTATCATGAAATGTACTGTTTGTAATTAAATGTTCATTGTTTTTTTAATCAACATTGGTAATCTCCTCCTAAGAAAAACATTGATAATCTCAATGCTAGCCGGTGGATGTGTCATTGTAAGATAACTTAATTTTGTCTCTTGGCAACTATATATATATTGTGTAAGAAACCCTCCTGTGTTACCTTAGGCTTAGGTCTCGTGCCACCATATCAACGGTGTACTTTAAAATTAATTTTCTAAATTGTGCAGATGCTGCTGTGAGCATTGAAATTAATTTTTCAAGTTCTATAAAATCGTTTACATTTACAGTACCAATATTTATCTATAATTATCGGTGCATGATATAGGAGCTATACAAGACCTGCTAGAAGCTCAGATTTAGAGCTAGATGCTCCTATTTAGAACTAGGTAATCAACTAAATGACCTTAGCCGAAAGTTTAATTCAGGGATATATAAATGGTAAAAAATAAGATCATTGGCTTTTGTTTTATTATTAATATTGGTATTCAGATTATTTTATGTATATCTTGATTAATGTTATAGATTTTAAAATTAATAACCATATAAATCTTCAATAATTATTATATTAACAACCACGAAGATAAAACTATAAAAAATATATACCTCTTTGTTCTAATACATGTCATGAGAGCACACGGACAACAAATCTTTTTGAAGCTTGTATTAATTTTACGTAGGCTTACACTTTCTATATATCTTATTGTGTTGGGAAAAGTGATATGCTTAAGAACAAGCCGATGAATGATGGATTTTGTGTGTTGCAATTATTAAATAATTGATTGAGCATAAAGAAATTAATCGATCACCGGATTAGTTTGTGTGAAAAAATTATATAATTTATTTAATACATACACAATTTTGTATGATTTGTTTATATATATAAGAACGCTTTTATATTAAAAACTTATGTTTTACATGCGTTACGTGTTTTGAAGTTACATTTAAATATTTCATACAAAATCAAAAGTAGTCAAACGAAGTTAGTCTTTGTAATCAAATTAAATGCCAAAAAAAATCATAATACCTTCGTTTAAATGAAAAATTAAATCGAAGACCATGATCATACTCTTGTTTTGATTTTGTTTTGCCTTTAATTTTAACGAGTGATTTTTTGGATATTTGATCATATTTAGAGGGTTTGACGTGCAATTTTCAAAATATAAAAGGATGGTAAGATCAGCCAATTAACAATGTATGATTTGAAAAGTTCAACTTTTTTTTGTTTAGTTTTGTCAGTAACAGGTTGCGAGTGTTAATCGTCCATCGCACAAGGATGGTAAGAATTCAGTTGAGGACACGTCGGCAGCGCTGGTTCGGAGCACATGTATTCATTGCAGAAGACCCAGAAAAACGGGCCTCGTAGTGCTATGAAGAGAAGCTCATTTTTTATGGGTAAGAAAGAGGTGGCCTGCTGGCTGTGAGGCCTGAGGCCGGCAAAATTTTGTGCTGGGCTAGGGACTGGAGACTGCATCGTAGCGCCCTGTAACTCCGCGAGAGACTAGACCGACTTAACACCTATATCACAGGTTTTGATGAGGTTATTGGATTTTAATTGGGTTATTTTGAGTTGATTTTTAATTGTTTTTTTATAAAATAAAATAATATTATTTTATATAATTTAATTTTTGATCGATTCAATCAGATCACCAAATTCTTATATTTTTATATTTTTTTTTAAAAATCACTTCATGTCATTCTCAGTTAATCATATCAAGCTTAAAACTATATGCCCGATTGGTAATCTCACTTTGCAGTGATACTGTGGGGTTATTAATTTTAAGAGATTGCTTTTATTTCTTAAACATCAAAGTAACATTTTAGAGACTTTATTTTTAAAAAAAATCAAGTCTATTTAAACTAGATTAACATGGAAAGGAAGCAAATCAAATAAAAAATTAATCTCGGTTAATAAATAAATTAATTTAAAAATATTTTTATTGCTCATTTTTAATTTTATTACGTCTAGAGTAGCAATCTTACTTTTTTATTACGATCGGAGTAGTATCAGTTTTCAAAATGTTTATGAACGGTAGAAACAAATTAAACACTAGAATTTAAAGATAAACAATTCAATAGTATATAAAACTACGAGAAGTCCTGGGTTGATTTTATAGAATATTATGAAATTGAAGTTTTGGTTTTTCGTCATGTTCATAAAATTGATTGATTGAAAGATTAACTCACTCATCCACGCTTCTCCACGGGATATATATTTTCTAGTTAAAAATAAAAAAATATTTTCATCCTACGACATTAAACGGAAATACTGTGAACTTAACTTGCTTTTACCTTGTAGAGGGAGATAAATATAAGTGGAATATAATTTTTTTTTGTTTATAGAGGAATTATTATACTGATTTATTTATAAAATAAAATTTATCTATTATAGAAAAATAAAAATCAGTACGATGAGTTTCATAGTTAATTTAGCTAACTAAAACATAAAATTATTTTTTTATTAAAAGACAGCGCGTAGCCGCGTATTACTGGTGAATTGTTGGATTCACGATGTTTGAGCTGATACGCTGAAATTTTAATTATAATTAAAGATGGCCAGGCACAATAAAGGCTAATTTTATTGTTCCATGAGATTAGAGACTTCGGTGTGATATGGGAATTACACCGTCTTTAATATTTTAGACTCTTTTTTAAACGGGCTTTAAATACTCTTCCACAATACAGTGGGTGCTGCTCGTAGTACACAGGTCTAGAGTATATTTGCCGGGGTTGGAGAGTGTTTTGTTTTCGTGGTTAAATATATTTTTAAAATGTTATTTAAATTATTTTTTGTCTGAAAATTATTAAATTGATTTCTGTTAACTATTTTTTATGGTTTTAATATATTAAAAATAAAAAATCTAAAAATAATATTATTTTAATATATTTTCAATAAAAAAAAATTATTATTTTTGCTACATGTATAGTTTCTTACATACATCGAGGCCATACAAACCACAATTAATAGTTAAGCACGTGAGTAATATTACTATGACAGACTGGATTGGGCACTAACAGGACTGCTTTGGTCTCCTTTATGATAATAAGATATCTTCAAGCTCAATAATAAGTAATCCTTTACAAAATTAAAAAATTCTTCTTTTTCAAAGTATGTCGACTAGGAAAGCTCGAAAATCTCAGCTCTAGTTTCGGGCTTTTGCTCTTAGGGTAATTTAAATGGCAAGAGAATAAAGAATAAGAAAAGAAAAAAAGCTCACTTTTATCGGTATCCATGGCGGAGTTGCAAGATTGTTTAGCAATTAGCATCCTACACCAGTAACCAGTCGTGACCCATTCCAAGCCTTTCGATCTTGGGCCTGGATTCACCATTCAAGTTCACTTCCCTTCTAACAGCTGCAGGCTATTGGTCTGGATCTCCTCGAGGTTCCATTTCTCGGACCAGCTCGGTGTTGGTTCCAGCAGACAGCAGTTCGTTTGACCGAAGCACGTATCAGGTGTCAGGAACTGGGTAGTGGTCACGTCTCTTCTACTCTCTCTAGTGGTTTGTAAAACCTTGCCCAGCTTGAATTCTGAGTAAAAATCAAGTGACTATGCCCCTATGGCGTTTTCTTACAATAAGTTGAAGCAACTACTTTTATTAACAAAAAAAAAAAAAAAAGGAGGTGGTGATTTTACCATGCTTAGCTGTAGTGAAAAAAGAAGAAGATATTTTGGAAATTTTAGATATTTATGCACTTTGGTCCTTGAAAATCCAGGTCATGCATAAGAGTCCTTAAACTTTATCTTTGCTGCAACAAGATCCTAATGTAAAGGGATACAAGGCAAGAGAGAGAAGAGGGTGCTGTCTTTTGGAATTTCTACGATGTTCCAAACGTGTGTGATGTTTCAAGTGAAAATAGCGTTGAAATTGATCCCATTAATTTTCTCACGGTAAAATTATCATTGTAAGTTGCAACAAAGACATCATCAGTGTATTTTAAGAAAAAAAAAAACAAATTCCAAACCACTTGCGTCCATCCTAGGTGAGTGGGTCTGATGCCACCCACCAGGGCCACGCATGCTTGATTTATTTTTTTTAAGTTTTTTTTTTCATTGTTTATTTTTTTTATGTCAAGATATTTCTAATAATTATTGATTTTTTTTTTCACGCAACTTAAAAAAATAATGATCATTTCATATGATTTGACTTCTTTATATTTTAAATTAGTAAAGAGGATAGTTATTGTTATAAAAAGAGTTATTCTTATCGCGACCTTATTTTTTTTAAAAAAAATAATTAATTATCATTTTTTTTCTTCACAGTAATGGAGGTTTGACGATTGATCATTGATCAGCTTACGATAACCTTTTATTGCTGATTCTTGCCTTCTTCTAAATATTGATTTTTTAATTAGTTTTTTTTAGGAGATATAAATACACAGTACGTTTAAATTCAAACTTATTTATCAAGCTCGAAAAAAATTTCAAATATTATGATTTAAGATTTACTTGACCTTTATCTCATGGTGGAGCCAAAAAATAAAATTAAAAAAAATAATAAAATTTGAGTTGTTATATTATTTTAATTAAAATCATATAAATTATCAAGGGAAGAGCTGTAAAAACAATTTACTTGCAGCGTCGGCCCCTGCCTGCCCCTATTTATCTTTATGAAAAAATGATCCATCCAACCACTCGTCATGCTGTGATAAAAGGTTATGCCTACTAGTTTTTTATAATTATCTAAATCATCATCAGTCCGGATAAATAAAAATAAAAAGATTCCAGATCGATCCATTGCGGATTTTGAAGTACTTAGCATGATAGAAATATTTAATTTAAGCAAGTGGATTCTCTTCCGACACAGTTAATGGGTGCTACCTTCCAGAAGCCAGGCATATTTTATGATGACTAGGGAGATCAAAGCCTATAAAGACTTGAAGGATTTTTGTCTTGAATGAGAGTGACAGCGCCATAAAGAATCCATAAAAGTGGTCCCACTGCAATCCTCCTTTAATCAATCCCAAAGTTGACGTTATTTTCCCCTCATCCTTATCACCTGGGTAAAAGGAGGCAAGTGTGAAAAGTTGCAACAATTTTCTTCAACGGAATCATGCTCGGTCGACGTTTAAGGAACTGTGTAAAGTTTTTCGCTCTCTTCTGAAGAAGAAGAGTAGCAATATCTTTCCTTGCAGCAATAATCTTCTCTGCTTGACATGCCAATTATCCACTTGAATGTATGAATTATCTGCTTGACGATCTTCTACCTGCAAAGATATGAATTTGGGTAAGTTTTAATTTTCACAGTCAATAACATAAACGGTATCAATTATCAAGGCAAAATCATTCAACATTTTAAATGAGATCTCTCCCATTTGCTGATATCAGCTTGTTCTTTTCACGGAACAAAACAGTTATATATATATATATATATATATATATATAAAGAGAGACGAGTCTAGCAGTTGGGAGAATGATTTTCTCCCTTGACTACAGCTCAGATCTTCTTTAAAAAAAAAAAAAAAAACCTTATTATCAAGACAAGGAGAAAAGGATCTTGCCCTAATCCCATAAGTAAAACTCGTTATCAAAGTTCTAATTGCTATAAGCAGACAAGAGTCCATCCTTAAAAAAAAAAAAAAGTGGAGAAGGTGGTTAATTTTTAAAGTAATTTTTTTTAAAAAAAAAAAATATATATATATATATATATATATTAAAATAAATATTTTTTATATAAGCATATGAAAATAGTAAAAAATTATAAAAACTTAATTTAAAATATTTTTTTTTAAAAAAAAGCATTATTTCAAACACGTTTAAAAACAAATTTTAAGTACGAGAGGTGTCAATTGTGAGGAGGGACTTGAGATTATAATAGCTAGGTCTATTGCATGGAGAGAGAAAAAAATTGGTGTACTGATTAAATATTGGCTGGACACTTATTACAGGGGTTATAATGGCATTTAATCAATAGAAGATTTTATTATTAGAATATTAGCATTTAATCAATTGAAGATTTTATTTCTAGAATTTGGGCCCTCGACGGGAGGGTTTTTTTTTTCTTGATAATAAATTTGTTCGTTTTTTTGTCCCTTCTCACATTTGGCTTCTAGCAATCCCCGGTTTATTATTCAAAAAAAAAAAAACTTGCCGCAATTCTAGAAATGAAATCTCCAATTTCAGCAAGTGATTAAAAGCATGTTTAGGTATACGGTTTAGAAAATATTTTTTAATTTTAAAAAATATAAAAATAATAAAAAAAATAATTTAAAATAAAAAAATAAAATTTTTAAAAACTACTTCATTTTCACACTATTTAAATAGTTTGGGAACAAGATTCAATCTGTGTTCTAAAAAAATTTAAAATTATATTTTTGTTTGAAATTAATATTTTTTTAGTGTTTTTGAATTGTTTTGATGTGTTAATATAAAAAAAATTAAAAAATAAAAAATCTTATTTTGATATATTTTTTTAGCGAATAATCACTTTAAAAAAATAATCACAACCATATTTTCAAACACACCCTAAATACTAATGCATGTAGACCTCCCCCAATTGATATTCAACCAAATCTAACCATTATCCCTGCTTTCCCTTTCTAGTGTATTTAGAAATATAATTGTGGTTGATTTTTATTTGAAAATATATCAAAATAATATTTATTTTATTTTCTTAAAAATTATTTTTAATATTAGTGCATTAAAATGATTTAAAAATATTAATTTAAAGTAAATAAAAAAAATTAATTTTTTTAAAAAGCACTTATAAAATACAATAATAGACAGAAAATATACACAGAAGGCCTAACAATTACAAACTGAAATTCACTCTAGTATTTCAAGTCTTCATCTACCAAGCTCCATGTGAGGCAACTCGTAAATGGTAGCTATACGGAGCACAGTAACGCTCTTGACAAAACCCAACATTGGGAACGATAATATTCCTTGAGTGAATTCATCAACTCTTCACTTTTATGACAACTACAAGCTTACACCTTACTTTTTGGGACGATATATTCCAGATTCTCCTTTTAAATGAACTCACGTGTGACTACCATACTCCTTTCCAGTTCGTGCCACAAGCCTGACACGCGCTCCACTCCGCCTTCCTCTCTTCACCGTCCACCTGTCCCTCAATCCAAAGGTCAATACCTCTCCTCCTCTACATTATATGCCCTCTCCCTCACCACACACAACACACGCCACACCAATCTCTTTTTAATTCTTCTTCCTCTTCATTAGAAATTTCAATACCCGTCATTTCATCTTTGCTCAGTAAAAAAAAAAATCATGTTACTTAAGGCAGCACCAGCCTTTTCTCTATTGAACGCAACAGGGGATAATCTGGGTTCCCTGTTTCCATCTGTTTCTTCTCTGTCTAACAAAAATCTTTCTGTTTCTTCTTCATTTCTTCGCTCAAAAACTGGGTCTGGATTCGTTGTTTGTGCCTCAAAGGGGGCTAATAATAGACCTTTAACTGGTGTCGTCTTTGAGCCTTTTGAGGAGGTTAAGAAAGAACTGAATCTCGTGCCTAATGTGCCACAAGTTTCTCTTGCCAGGCAGAAATTTACCGACGATAGTGAAGCCGCCATCAATGAACAGATCAAGTGAGATTTCTTTTTTTTTTTTCAGCTTCTTGTTGAGTGACCATTCTTTTATCGTCAAGAAATGATTGACTTGCTTTAATTGATATAGAAAATGATTTCTTTATACTGGAACTGGATTAAAGATTCTATATTTACTTTTCTTTTGACATGTTCTTTTTATATGATGTTTAATTCTGATCTTGCGTTGGTTAGATCTATGTTTCGTGGTTCTTTGTGTTCATCTATGTTTCGTTTGAGTTTTCTTGGTGAAGTATATCGCTTTAGTAATCTGTTTTCTAATCATAAATTATGTCGTTTTTGGAATGGCAGTGTGGAGTACAATGTCTCGTATGTGTACCATGCGATGTTTGCCTACTTCGATAGAGATAATGTGGCACTCAAGGGCCTTGCCAAGTAAATTCCCGTGGAAATTCTCTGTTTTTTATAAGCTCTCTCTTTTGTTTTATGTTGTTAGCTCTCTCTTTTGTTATATGTTGTTAAAGCTGATTCATGACTTTTTTTTTCTAATAGGTTTTTCAAGGAATCTAGTATCGAAGAAAGAGAGCATGCTGAGAAATTGATGGAATACCAGGTGATTAAATTCATAAATTGATATAGTTATTTATTGTTTTTTTCCTTTTCAATTTAGCGTTAGGAGTTCTTTATTATGTTCATAATGTAATTGAATCCTCGGTCATTGTTGTTTAATCTCATAGAATAAACGGGGTGGAAAAGTGAAGCTGCAGTCTATTTTGATGCCCCTCTCTGAGTTTGATCATGCGGAGAAGGGAGATGCACTGTATGGTGAGTTTTGATGGGCGTTTGTATCTTGACAATGAGGAGTTAAGCAAAATGAAGTTTTTTGTATTTATTTATTGAAGCTGTTGTGTGATGTGAAAAATGTCCTCGGCCGGTGCTTTTTAATGTTTTTCTCTGCTTTAGCCCTGACATAAATTCAGGGGAGAAATTAGTTGATTGACCGTGTCCTTATATACTAAACTGATCATGCAAATTCATGCTGTTGAGGTATTGGACTGTGATTGATTTAACCAGGTGTATTCTGAGTTTCTCAATCAGGGCATGGTTATCCTTCTCCTTTTTCTTTTCTTTTTTTTTAATACGTAGCTGTCGTGGCACAGGGTATACTTTGTGAATTCGAGGTGAATGGAAATCTTCAGTGTTGAAACTACATGGGCTTCTGTTAAGAATCAGAAGTTAAACTTCACAAGCGGCTTCTCAAATACAAATCTTCATTGTGTTCTTATGCTTGTGATTTGTGTTGAACTTGAAAGAATTTGTATGCATCCATAGTTTACAAGAACTTACCAGCAAATGACAATACTTCGTGCTGCATTGCATTGGTGTCTGCTTTGTTAAGTTATGATTGTGGTTGTTTTTCTTGGTTCAGCAATGGAGCTTGCCTTGTCTTTGGAAAAACTAACGAATGAAAAGCTCCTGAACTTGCATAGTGTAAGACATTTCTATCCCTCAATTTCGGATTTAATGTACTTCATTGCATGTTAAATTTCTGTTTGCACTCAGCAGTGACTGACGAAATGGGGCCATGCTGCAAGTTGCATAGCCTTTTGGATAACAAAATCTTTCAGGTCTTTCTAGTTTTGTTTGCCAAGTACGTAGAAATTGAATTAAGTTTTGTTCAACAGGTGGCCGAGAAGAACAAAGACGTGCAGTTGACAGATTTCGTTGAAAGTGAGTTTTTAGCTGAGCAGGTACGTACAGTTTTTCATGTTGGTACTTCCACCAGCATTTATTTTTCCCAGTTATGGCAGGTCTGCTGAATTTTGATTTTGACCTTTCAAATTGCTAACTTTGTAGGTGGATGCTATCAAAAAGATCTCAGAATATGTTGCTCAGCTGCGAAGAGTGGGTAAAGGACATGGTAAAGATCTCTACCTTGTGCAAAGTTCTCACTTCCCTTTATTTATTTATGAGTTTGCTCTGCGCATTTGCTCATCCTCTTAACTGTTGTTCTTTCTTTGAAATTATCAGGAGTGTGGCACTTCGACCAGATGCTCCTCCATGAGGAAGAAGTAGTTGCGTAATCATGAAGCCATCTTGATTTCTACCTTGCTTGAAGTACCATTTAGGAGGGCGTTCTGTGCCTTTCTTTTTGTGTTAATCATTCTAGTTTTTGCCAAGGGATTTTTGGGGTGTGGTTGGTTAGCAAGTATGCTTTGTTGTCCAGGATTGAACATGAGTTTAGCCATCGTTTAAAAAGCTTGAAGGTAGTTAAAAATATATGGTTGTCCCCTTTCATTCCTTTTTTTTTTTTTTTTTATATACGTGAGTGTTTAGGCCAGCTTGTACGTACAACGATTAATTCTATGGTTCACTGAACATCTTGCAAACTTAATAAGAATATAAGATATCGCGGGGGTGATAAACATACACGCTAAGAACTCAGGATATTGAGGCAAGGAAGCCGGTGTGTAGTCCCCTTCACTCTTAATTTTATTGTTACTTGTTCTGCAATGGCAACCACAGCGAAAAATGAAAAACAGGTGACGAGGGAAAGGGTACTGGACCACCAGCCGCTGTACTCATGGTCTGATGATTCAAATTCCTGGCGGTCCCGTATACCTGGACCATGATATGATTCTCCAGTATTCTCGATTTGTCTCTTCAGCCGCTGAAAAGGATGGAAAGCCCAGCCGCTGTTGTTTGGGCGGTGGTCTTTTTCGCTGCATGACAACTGGCCCTTCAATTTGCCGATAAGTTCTCATGAATACGGACAGGATCTTCTATCACTGTCAATTAGGGGGCAAGGTTGTTTTCTAAAATCAACCGTTGATCTTCTTTAGCGCTGTCAATTAGTGGGTAAGGTTGTTTTCTATTAAGCAACCGTCCCCACGGGATAAAGAAGAGGTTAACCGTGTCCGATTGAGCCCCCAAACTTTAATTGTTTTCTATTAAACCGCGTTTATCTTCAGATATCCAATGATGAAACGAGAATCCATGAAAGCCCAGTGAACTAAACTTTGCATCGATGATGTTTGCGTGGAAACAAGTCTAGACCAGTCATAGCTGCGAACTGACTTTGATTGATTAGGGTTCGGGGATTCTAAAAGTTAATTTCTTAATTTTGACTATGTTCACCTTATAGATAAATGTTTTTTTTTGCCGAAGTAACAGAAAACGTCAAGTTTTCCCATTTTTCAACTGTGGATTGCGTGCAGAGAATTATCATATATTAAATTAAATGGTTCGAGAAATAAATAAACAGGGATTAAATTTTTAAATACAAATAACACTTCCAAACATTTTTTTGGCACAACTGGAGAGGAAGGAACGGTTACCGAAACTGCTTCAAGGTGCGAAGGGCTTACCTAAATTGAGCAGAGATCTCTGAGGAGATTTTATCCAACTAACACACTTTTACCCTCCAACGAAGTGTTCAAGAACCACTTTAGTTTTCCTTACTGTTTCTTACGTGCTGTTCTAAGTGATGGGGATTACAAGAATGAATCATTAAACTAATCTGATGAAGTCGTTCCTGTTAGAACAGCACGTAAAAAACAATTGAGAATAATACCAAAGGGAGCACTTCTTGTTTCTTTAATCCAATTTGTGGCCCTAAAAATAATATTTTAATCCAACAATATTTTACAAGAAGAACTCAATATTTTAATTCAATTTTTCGTTATATTAATTATAAACAAACATGTCTGGATAACTTGTTGAATCAATTTTGTTGACCACCTGTTAACTCAGGACCACGTTCATGACACCATAGCATAGAAGGATCTAATCGATATTGAAAAGAGTAGAACGGTCAAAGAAAAACCACGTGTTACCTTCCACTGGGTCAGTTATATGACAGCAAAAAGTCAAGCGACTTATTCCAGTATGCGCCTGAGCTCTTTCTTTCTCGCCCTGGAAACCGTGGAGACATCTGCTTCATATTTCCGTACATAGAATATCCAATCGTACATTCTCCCTTTGCCACTCTAGAGACAGAAAGAGGAGAGAAAAACAATAGAAGCAAGCAATGTTTGCTATTTTGAAGCTTCTGTTGTTATCGATATCGTCGCAATTAAATGCTGATCAAGGTTTCGATGTCCGGCGCCACCTCTGCACTGTAACGAGGTCTCTCTCTTTTTTCTACCATTTTTTATCCCATCCTTTACTTTCTAGGCAATCCAATTGATTTTGTCTGTCGAATAACGAGATTAATGCTCGAAAACAAGCAAACTTGTAGTTAGCTATGTGTAATTATTTAATTGATTGATAAATTGTGTGCAGGTACGATGTAGCGAAGGATATCGCTAACGCTTCGGCTGTAGCTGCCAATAATATTCCTAATGGATGCACTCCTATCCATGTAAACCTTGTGGTAATCTTCTCTGTTGCAAATTTTTACATTGGTGTTTTCTTCCTGTTCATGTTTAATGTTTTGACTATTGAAAGCCCGGGTCATCGCTATGGAAGCGCGATTTAAAAGCAAATACAGCAGCTCGAGTCTTTTCTGCGTATAATACTAAAATGTTGTGCTTAAATTTGATTTACCTGTTAATGTAGCAAGTTTTCTATAAAACTAGATTAAGATCCAAGATTTTGGCAAGTAGCTGAGTTGACTGATCACGAAAGATGTTTGGGTTTAATTTTTTAGTATGAATCAATTTCTAGTTTTAGGGCATGGTTTTGCACTTGTTGTCATGGAGGAATTTGAATTTCTCATCTGTCCCTGTAGTTGATTCTTGCCGGACTCAGACTCAGGGTTTTTAAAAAAAGCATCGACGCTCGTGGAATTACTTGAAGCATCGTTTTCTTTACGAATAGAAACTTTCTGCTGTCAACAGAATGTTATTGTGCCCCTGGAATCAGGGACTTTCTACGACATCAAATATATCGTTTTGACCAAAGTCAGGGAAAAGAACTGCTTGTAGTTTCTGAGTTATAGAAATTCGTAGAACTTAAGCATGCAAGTTATCATTTAGAGTAATTTGGTTATTAAATGAAACTGTTGGAATGAGCCATGCATTCCCAGGGTGGGCATCACTTGCAGAATTTGCTTAAACCAACATGACTTTTTCCTTATTTTTTAAGGGATCATATCAGGAGTTACTTTATTTATTTTTTAGTACTATTTTTATGATGGAATGATCCTTTGCTTGGATATTTTATGTTTTAAATTTACTTTGGAGGCTTCTTGTCTGATTCAGCATTTTAATTTGCTGGGTTTGTATGCTGATTTCTTCTACTGCCTGAAGTGATTTGTTGCTCTGATAAAAGTTATTACCATGTTTTTTACCATATAAAGCCAAATTGAATTTCACTTTTTTCCCTTGTTACTTCCTAGGCAAGACATGGAACTCGTTCTCCTAACAAAAAACGGATGAGAGAGTTAGACAAGTTGGCTTCTCACTTGGGGCCCTGGGGGAACTTATAAGAGAAGCTGAAGAACAGAACTTGTCTTTGGAGAAAGTTCCGTCGTGGTTGCAGGGATGGAAATATTCTTGGAGAGGGAAATTGAAAGGTGGAGAATTGATCAGGAAAGGAGAAGAAGAATTGTACAATCTTGGAATCAGGATTAGAGAGAGATTTTCAGAATTATTTGATGAGGAATACCACCCAGATGTTTATCCTATAAAGGCTACGCAGGTGAGCTCTGTTCTAAATGCTCTACAATGAAAATGTCTCACCGAATCAATTCGCACTTTATACCTGTGCTGTTCTCGTAGTCTTTAACTATTTTCTTTCGGTAGATTTCACTTTCTTCTTTTTTTCTCTCCAATGTGCTAGGTTCCTCGCGCATCAGCTAGTGCCGTGGCATTTGGCATGGGGCTTTTAAGTGAGAAGGGAGGTCTGGGACCTGCACAACATCGAGCTTTTGCTGTTACAAGTGAAATCCCTGCAAGCGACATTATACTGAGGTTTCATGATTGTTGTGGAAACTATAAGGTACTATCCAGTTTTACTTTTTTATGTTGAAGTCTTACATCTGGATTCAAACCTTACAGCTTGTACATTGTAAATCAATATACAATTTGTGTGGTTATTTACTCTGTCTTCCCTTTTTACCTGCCCAATACCATGATAGCTTAATTAATTTAAAAGAATGACTTTCTTTGTAAACGGTTTTTAGATGGGGCTTGTAGATTTGAATACTAGGTGCAAGACTTGAAATTTATTGAAGTTAGTGGAAGCATAAAAGTTGTGGATTTGCATGTTAGCTCATGTTCTCTGCCCAGATTTGTTATGAGGCAGTCAATTTCCTCTCATATCACATATATGCATCCAGGATTTTAAGAAGACGCAGGAGCCTGCTGTTGATAAGCTAAAAGAACCTGTACTAGATGAAATCACGTCTGCACTAGTGAGCCGCTATGGGCTCAAATTCACTAGACAGGATACTGCTACGTTGTGGTCTCTGTGTAAACAGGTGACAACCCTGTCTCCATGACTGTTCATTATGCTACAAATTTCTTTCCGTTATGATTCCTGATTTTATCTATTTTTGTATATTTAATTTACATACTTACAATGCAATGTGCCCTTGGATTTTCAATTTGTCAGGAAGCATCTGTCCTGGATATAACTGATCAAGCTTGTGGTCTTTTCAGCCCTTCCGAGGTAATTTGAATGCTGATGCTGTGTGATTTTAGGTTTTATTTCTGTTTCTCCATAGGCTAATGCTGATGATAAATCAGTCTGCTGATCACAATTTTCCAACTTGATCTTTATAGGAAATTTCAGTCCTCCTTAATAATTATTCCCTGTTCACTTTTGTGGAAGTCTGTCTATTTTGATCACTTGAATACTTTCATCTTTGTTTTTTTTTTTTTTTTCCGGGTTCATGGGCTAAAAGCAATGACAAAATAAAATGCTTATGTTTGGATTAACAAGAAAGTTAAATACATGGTTGATTAACTTAAGAAAATGTGCATTTGCAATGATATGATACGAGTGTTTTTATACAGAAAGTCTGCAATGATAATTCATTAATGCAAATTAAAAAAGTATTCTCTCTTTTGTGATTTATTGATATTGATCAGCTTACCTAAGCACATACTTAGGTTGCTTTGCTGGAGTGGGCAGATGATTTGGAGCTGTTTATATTGAAGGGTTATGGTAATTCAATAAATTATCGAATGGGAGTGCCATTGCTTGAAGATGTTGTCCATTCCATGGAGCAAGCCATTAAAGCAAATGAAGGTAAGTCAAGTTGTCAAATGTTAGAGACTGTATGCTTGTTTTATGCCTTCGATGAACTGCATCCCTTTCATTAAGGGACATTATTGTCTCATTGATGAACAAAGAATATTTGAACTTTCATATGCGTTAGTAAGTTGTGGAGAAGGAGGAACCTGGTGATTTTTTTTTTTTTAATCTTTATTTCTAGATTGGCTATAATGAGGTTAGCATTTGGCACAAATCTAAAACTAGCTGGCTAAGGCTCAGCATTGAGTTTAGCAACCATCAACACCGAGTTAAGATGGCTTGGACCACCGATGCAAATTAGGATCAGCCACGCTAATCCTGGGTGGTGGAGGATTTGTTGTGTTGGCCCAATGTCCTGCAGATACCCCAGTTCCTCGTAAATCACCAAAAGAAGAAGAAGATATACATGCATAATCGTTAAATGATATTGAAGAACCTTTTCCTGATCTAGTAAGACTCATACACTTCGTCTTCTTATTGGGCTTTCATTCTATTAGAAAAGCATCCTCCTGGAAGTTATGAGAAGGCAAGGCTACGGTTTGCACATGCAGAGACCGTGGTCCCATTTACATGCCTCCTTGGACTTTTTCTTGAAGGATCTGGTGAGTTGGTTTCATTCTTAGACTCCTTCTTCAGCATTTGTTCCTCTGCATGAATGCAGCTGTTTTATGACTCTTTTATATGGCTATCGACTTGGCTAAAGATGCAATACCTCCATGAAAGATAGTTTATATGTTCGTCTCTGTGTGCTATATCCTGAATCCCTAGTTATTTTTACCAACTTCAGAGTTCCAGAAAATACAAAGGGAAGAACCTTTGGAGCTCCCTCCAAAACCTCCTCAGAGTAGAAATTGGCGGGGCAGCACTGTGGCACCTTTTGCTGGTAACAACATGCTGGTCCTGCACAGCTGCCCGGCAAACTCTGCAAGCAAGTACTTTGTCCAAGTGCTCCACAATGAACAACCCATTCCAATGACGGTATATCTTGCTAGTTCACTTGTTTTTGTGCTTTCTTGGTATGAACCTTTATAAAATTTTCAAAAATTGACTTCTTTTTGTTTTGTTGATAGGGTTGTAATGGTTCCGATTTTTGCCCTTTTGAAGAGTTTAAGGTACTGGTATTATCAACTCTTTGGCGTTAATTTACATGATCGATTCTCCTATACTGATTCTAGTTTCCTTTTTCTTTCTCCAGGAAAAAATAGTGGCTCCTCATCTGAAGCATGACTATGATAGTGTGTGCACTGCAAAGCTGGAAGAACCAGAGCAGAAACCTGCAAGCAGTAAGTTATCACAACTGTTTCGTTGTCTACTATCTCTACAGAATGATGATACACGGTCCACCAAGGATGGATTATAGTTTGTTATTGAAAAGAAAGAGAATATTTCTTGCATGCTACTTTTTCCTTCTTGTCGCTCCTCTCTGTATGTTGATTTTCAGCCAAGGCCAGCTCTTCCTTTTAGCAGAGTTCAATTTGGTTTAATGTCACTGTCTCACGGCATTGAACTTACTGGCTCGATTCTGAATTCTAACCCAGTAGTTTTTCTGACAGATCTGACACTGCTTTTTTACAGCTCGGCTTTTTCGTATACCTTACTGGTTAATGATCTTGTAATTTTCACATAAATCACCTGATGGATTTTGCCTTTAGTTTAAATACCATCCCCTTTCTGCCGTAATGGCACTTCCACTGGTCTTCTAGATAGATAGATAGATGTTCTTGCAGAGCCTTGGCATTTGCTGCATGTACCGTATTGTGCTCATTTAGAAATAGGTTTCACTTGGCGTGTATCTCATTTTCAAGTCAACTTAAAGGTACAGTATGGCTCCAACACATTTGTCTCTGCAGAATGTTCCAGCGCCATGCCTTTGTTAAAGTGTTTATTTACATGTATCTAGTAAATAGAACTTGTAGAGAGCAGCATGCTGTTCAGGATTTAAGGTATCATATACTGGTAAGGCGGAGGAATCATCTTTCTCTCCGGGCAACCTGCAAGGAATTGAATTCATCATCAAACTTCCTGTTCCGGTTTAAGTTTTTTTCTTGCACAAACTTTTTAGAAAAATGTTTGTTTCAAATCTGAAACACAGAATTTCAATTCTGCCAAGAAGTATTGAAATCGGGCTTTTAAAATCTGGCAGTTCCGGTAGCCGATGGCCCAAATCATGTTTAGAGGATAAATTGCAGTGGATCTACCTTCAAAGCCTCTGACTTCAAGCTCACGCCATTCTTGAACCATTGCACAACAGCAACACATGAAATGAGTTAAGAAGTCATCACATGAGCCTCCCTGCAAGTAGTATATTTGTCAGCTGCTTCTACCTTCGTAGCTCAAGCCAAAAGGATGTACATCTTTGAAGAGCTTCAAAGCCCTCCTCCATAAAGAAGAAAACCAACCTCAATGTCGAAAAGATGCCGAATTTTTTTCCTGATGCAGCAGGTGTAGCAGCAACATCCACAAAAAATAGAGGACGCCATTAGATCATTAATCGCACGCTCGCGAGCTTTTGCAGAAAATTAAAGAAGAGAAATATTAAGAGAGATAATTTACGCTCAAACCTGTTATTAAGTACTAAACTAGATCGCCTAGATCACGGCTCTATAGTTTTTTTTTTTTTTTTTTGCTAAGCTTACATGTCTTTCCTTTCGACACCACATTGGCTATCCTTGAAAATACACCACAGGGATAAATGCAGGTCTTCAAGCCTGCAGTAACAAAGTCAAATAAACAAGTAAATATATATAGAAATCAAACTAATCAATGGAACTAAAATAGCTGCAGGATGCAAGATTTGAATCGAAGTAACAAAACTAAGCACATTAGTAGTTTCTAGAGCAATAAGCAAACATGGACAAGAGTCACCCCTGCATTTATATAGTTGGCTATGCATAAGAAAAGGGATTGGGAGGACTCACTCAAACATGGCTCCTTGCAACAATCAAAAAGATCAACCTGCCATTCAGACTGGCACTTATCTCCAGGCTTTAGGACCCCATCGCTGGATCTTGCATTGGTTATGTACCTAGAATCATAAATTCCCAATTATTACATACCTTAAGGTACTTCACAAAACTATTACACATACACAAAAGCTTCACCAGAACTGTCTGGACACATACCCTGATACAACATAAGTTGGCTCATTAACAAGAAGTTTCGTAACCTTCTTTGCAGGAACATCATTCACGACATTTTCTGTTACCTCAATTAGATGTTCAATTACTCGGCATTGATTTGGGTCCTTGCTTGTTCTTGATCTCTGCAGCTCAATCTGCAATTTCTCCTTTTCTTCTTGGAGAGCCTCCCGGAATCCCAAGTCAGGATATCTGCGAGATAGAGACTTCTCCAACATGTTTGCATCTTTCTTCGAACGGTCAGGTTTTAAAATCACACTTTGAGCCTCTACATCGTCTTCATCGAGGGTATAGTCTCTGTGATCCTCTTCAATTGCCTGCCAGCCTTCCTTTATATCCTGCACATATCTATAATTTCAAGACCAACTTGTTTGAACTTGAACTACTACAAGGCAGGTTCATGAGAAGGAAAACATTATCGAACTCAAGCGAGAGTGTCGCTTGTGAACATTGCTATAGCAACATAAACATCATCCATTCCTATTTATATGATATGGTGAATCAATGCCTTTTCGCATTGCTTTGGTTCTGAACTATACAAGGAGGCAGTCCAAGCTAATATATTTTGCAGCAACTAGTACTCTTTCTTGGCTAGTTCTGAGAAAGCAGTGAGCTCAAAAGTCAATTAATTATTTTTCAAATTACTACTTTCTTTGTCATGAATAAGAAATTCCTGCACCATTACTCTCGATCACACCGACATTATTTTCACTCCTGTTGCCAATCTATTCACTGGAGACAGGAGTATTCATGGAATCAGAGGCGTTCGTATCTCAGGGGTCCACCAACATCGTAGGGCCAACCTGTTATTAACGGCCCGGATTATGGTTAACCGTCCAGAGAAAGCGCAGGATTTTTTTTTCTTGCCCCCCCTAAATTCAACAAAATTAAGCATGCTTTAGGATCAGTTTTTAATAAACAAACAGTTCTTGCTTCGTCAACATGTCTTTTCAGAAACTGGAGAGAAAAACAGTCAAACATCCTGCTTTCACTTATCTCCTAGTGTCTAGTGCCCAGAGAAAATAAATGAAGAAGAAAAAATAACGAATTTTCGGGCAAAATTTTCAAGGGAAAAGAATTTTTGGATTTTTGCACCCTTTTCGAATCCAAGAAGAGATATTCATTAAAAAAAAAATCAACAAAAAGATTCATGTTTGTATAAAGCAACTTGATTGGATTTCTACCTGAGGAAAAAAACTTGATTGAATGTTTCATTTAAATAGGTGCCATTAACTCTTGAAAAAAGAAGAAGGAAATAATCTTTTTTACTTTACCTGCATCCTGAACTCATGGACCAGAGAAATCAAGGGCACGAGCCTAAGATACCTATCAATTTCATCCTGAACTTGTCTAAACTGATAAACGACACTCCACCCCATAGCAAGCATGTATAGATAGCTCTTTTCCTTGCAGCTCTCCACCAAATCAAGTGCCTTTCTCAAAGCTTCCTCTAGACAATCCAATGGCTCTTTTGCAGCAGGCAAGTTCACCAGGTCCGTAGATTTTATCTTCTCTAGCAGGTTGCTTATAATCTTCACGTGCTCTGCTAGTTGCTCGCAGTTTTTCTTGTGCGTGGTGGCGTTTCTTGCTGATGATATGATCATGTTTGCAAGGCCTGATGTGTCTACTCCTGCTACCTGTGCAAGATTTGCCATGTTTATAATTTTTGTAGCTTTAGAGAGAAAATGGAGAGAGTAGTGATCACTACAGAGTGTAAAGGGGAGTTCAGCATTAAACGAGGTGTTGAAGGAAGTGTTTCTACTTTTTGGGTTTTATTTGCTTTGCTAAAGTTCAAATTTAACACAGAGGCCATAGTTTACAACCTTCGTAAAATGAAGGGATGGAAAATGAACTAACATGTTGGATAGTAATTTGTTTTAACAGACCAGATTATTTTCAGAATATATTGGTATTTACAGCTTACACCAATTTCTTAATGACAAGAAGGACCGGCCTAACCTGCGAAGGTTGAATGCAATTATGCTAGTGATAATATTTATTTGGATAATCCCCGAGATAATGTAATATTTATTTATATATAATGAAGAGTAATGTGTGTAATGATGGCCCAAATAGTACCCCAACCACACTTTAATTTCTCTCCGAATATGGCGGCCGGTGAAAGATCAACTATTCCATCCTTTTCTTCAGTTCCTTTTCATCTCTAACAATTTCCTTCTTATCTAAGCAAGCAAGCTTTTTTCTTGTAGCTTTAACTTTTATATTTGCGGTGTAAAAAATATAGTTAATTATTTGTTAATATACTAAAATTGTATTTTATATTGAGGGACTTACTTCAAAATTGAACTTAACATGTAGTTTTTGTGAAGAATTTTTACATATTTTTTTAATTGAATTTCACAAAATTCTATTTGTTTTTGCATTTTAAAAATACTTTTTTAAAAAAATTTTTAAAAAAAAATTACTTCAAATTAATTATTATTTTTGTATTTTCAGATCATTTTAATGCGCTGATATCAAAATTAATTTTTTAAAAAAATTATTTAGATGCATTTTTAAATTAAAAAGTATTTTTAAAAAGCAATCATAACCAAATATTTTATACATATTTTTTATTGTACATAAACGTCAATTACAATTTTTAGCAAACACATATCTAAATCCTACTAATTAAACTTAATTATACTTTTATTAAACTATTTTTTAAAAAATTATAACTACAAAAATTACCTTAAAAATAAATACACTCTTGACTAGTCAGTCGTATCAACACGGTTCCTCTATCATACAGTCTACATGTTTTCGTGAACTTCCACGATCAAATTCAATTTGGAGAATTCCAACACGCATGATTGAGGAAAACCCTCAAGACTCGAACCGTATTCTAATATAAAAGATGAAGAAAAATGATTAAATTGTCTGTTATCCATTTAGTGATCAGGGAGCCCGTCTAGCTCAGTTGGTAGAGCGCAAGGCTCTTAACCTTGTGGTCGTGGGTTCGAGCCCCACGGTGGGCGTATGGTTTTTTCCTAGTTAAAACATAGCCTGCGGTTAATAGGCTTTTTCAAGTTTCTCTTACGAAGAAAAACTTTTCTCGTTTTATCCTCCGCCCGACAGCCTAGTCTTGCAAGTTGCAACTGCTTCCTGTTTAAAAAAACTTACAAATTCTTTCCTTCTTTTTTATTTAATAATATTTTTCAGAACAGCTTATGAAATGAAGTTTCATTCATAGATGATTTTAAAAATATATACCTCATTCATTTTATGCAATTGTGAGGATAGATTCTCTTAAATATGAATTCTACGTGTTGATACTGTGCTCAATTTTATATTTTAGCAAAAATAAATAATTAAATAAAACATTCCTTCTATTTTTTTTTTTTTTTGTACACGGTGTGACCCTTGAAATTTTGTTTCCCTCTGTTTTTTTATTTAAAAAGTATTTTAAATAAAAAATTAAGTATTTTTTAAATTATTTTTATGTTTTAATATCAAAAATTAATTTTTAAAAAATATATATATTATTTTAATATATTTACAAATAAAAAATATTTAAAAAATATAATTTTTATCCCAATACAATGCCAAAACACACACTCCTCGTTTGGCGTGAAAAAATGTGTCCAAGAGCGGGCCTACATTTAAGAGAAAGGGAACAACTGTCCCCTTGGTTTCTTAATAAAAATTCATGACGGACGTCCTTCATGTTAGGCCATTGGATTTGCCTCGTTTTTTTCTACATGTCTATTTACCCTCCACGTTTTTTATGCTTTCCCGTTACTCCGTGGCACATCTGCTCTTTTTTTTATCTTGCAATAATTGTATACAAAATTATCATGTATTCTGTGCCTTTTTATTTTTTATTTTGATACGATAATTTCATATTGTATTTCAACATAACATCACATCACATCACATATTAGAATAGAATACGATTATTTGTGTATTGGTATTTATTGAAGTCATATCTATTCCACTCTCCTAGCTACAAATTATGTTCCATGAAGGAGAATACATTTAAAATTGTTTTTTTAAAATATATTTTTACTTTAAAATATATTAATTTTTTTTATATCAGCGCGTTAAAATAATTTTAAAAAATTCAAAATATTAAAATTTAAAATTAAAAATAAAATCAATTTTTTAAAAAAAAATATTTTTAAAATATAAAAACAAATATGATAAAATATCTTTCACAGTTGTTTGCATTTAAATTCTAAAGTGGCCTTCATTTATATTAGTACCAAAACTTATAATGCATTTCTAAGTAGAACTAGTCAAGCCAGGTATGTTATTTCTATGAGTGGCCACCGGCAAAACTCAGAATTAAGATTTTAAGTTGAGTAAGTCATTTCCTTGTCATTTCAACTAACCTTTTGAGAGGATGATCCCGCTTTTGCTCGATACATGTTTTTTATATTTTTTTTTTTTAAAAAAAACTAAATTAGATGCTTGAATTTCTCTCAACAAAGAATTCACACAATATTATTGATGATACGGGTTAAAAAAAGAACGAAAAATATAGCATGGTTTTGAGCTAAGCTTCCGGGCTCGGTTTAGCTCTTTTTTGACACGGTTTGACCACAATTAAATATAGCCTAACATGGAACTCAAATTGAAACGGTCAAACCAGACTCAATCAGCCCATTTTTGGCTCAATTGGATTCTTTTTTGGCTTGATTTAACCAAAGTCAATCTCGCCCCATTTATCCTAACATGTAATCTTTTATGTAATGTATAAAAATCTCATCCACAACACTAAGAAATATAGATGAGAAATGATATCAACATTTTTTTTTATAACACCATCCTAATTTTAAAAATATATTTTAGTTCAAGTAATTCGATTTATTATTTTTAGCCAATGTATTTGATAGCTTGATAGAAAAAGCTCAGGTGATTATTTATTAGTAGTAAATAGAGGTGGTGACCAGTATCTATAATAATAGAAGGTGGTGCCTGTAAAAAATTATCTTTAATAGATGTAAGAACTTCTCAATAGTAAAGTTAGTAGCTCTGTAAAGATAAAAAAATATAATAATATTTTAGAGAGATAAACTCTAAAAATACATGTATAATGAAAATGTTAAGAATGAAGAGACCGCGAACTTTGCTCTTAGAGAAAATTTATAGGACATTTATAGCTCACGAGTCTTGTTATTCTATGGAGAGAATATGGTGAAATGTAATTTTATTTTTTATGATATTTTAAGCTATATTATACTTAAAATAATATACATTAGATTAATATAAAATATTAAAATACCCGCGTGAGATCTTGAATTTTTTTTTAAATGAGAGTTGGTTCATACAAGTTCTCTAAACCTATTAGAAATAAAATAATTAAATAATCAAACACGCCACCAAGAAAAAACCTCCAAAGATGAGCTCCTCCTCTAGAAAGAGCCCAAATACAAGGGCCGCTCCCCCATGAAAAGCTCACAGAGAGATGTAGGCTGTGCCCAAGTAAATTGAAGCGAGTTTTTCAGGGAATATTCTGCGGTTAATTTTGAGTTTATCAATATTGAATAAACAAAACAACATAAACAAATTGAAGGCTCGTGTCATATTTCCAGGTCATGCTATCGATAGAGAAAACGTGTCGTCTATGCTTTATTAGCCAGGGAGTTCCGGGATGTTGAGAAAAATAACAAATATAAAAACCATTTTAAAGAGATGATAAATTGAAAGTTTAGTAAACGAAAATTAAAAAGTTGAGGGATGAAACTATCATTAATAAACAATCCAGTACTCCTCAAATATTATTTTAGACTCACTACTCGCCACCTACTGCCTTGACCACCACATGCCAGACTACCCAATCTACTCCTGCAATCTCGAGGTCATGATTTCTCCACACCATTTCCTTATAAGGGCACACCCTTTTAAGCTCTGCAACTGTGCAACAGCACATTACAGCAGCAATGAAGTGTGCCGTTAGATTTCTCTAGTAGAATCACCAGCCGTCGCGGTGATGAACTAACACTCTTCATTTTTTTTCTTGCTTTTGGTTAAAATTTAATTTTTAATACTAATATTAAAAATAAATTTTAAAAATAAAAAAATATTATTTTAATTTTATTCAAAATTAAAAACACTTAAAAAAACAATTGTTATGTCTTTTAGTAAAACCATCCTCTTAATTTGATGCTCAGTAGACAATCCTTATTTCTTGCTGTCAATTGCCAACTGGCTAGAGCTGTTGTAATCCAGCTTAGTGGCCCACAGGATCACACTCAGGAAAATCCCTCACAAAAACTCTGTCCACACTGGCTTCTGCAGCTACCCCCTCTTCCTTTAACATTTTCACCCTCAATATCTCAATAAACTACAATAATACCACCAATCAGCCACGAGTGTAATATTGTTTCTCTACTCACGATGACAGAAAGGTAGCACCCTCCAAACATAGACAAGCAGGCGAAAAATAAATTCGAATAGAAAAGGACGCTCACAGTTGTTGAAAACGAAAGACGTCCCTGTTCCTTAATCTGTGTTTTCTTGGTCAAAAGGACATTAAAGAGAGAGACTTACTTCATCAGAAAAAATAAAAAACAAATAACTTCTCCCTCTCAAATTTCAGTCTATAGGACGTAGTCGTTTCATTCACGTCCCTGTATTCCATTTTGTTGTTGATTAAAAGTCGCGGGGTTTCCTTATGAAGCAAATAGATTAGGGTTTTGGAATTACAGGTGAAATTATTATTATCATTATCTAAAAGCATTTTTTTCAGTACTTGTTTATAAATGCTTTGTTTTTATTCACAAAATGTTACTCGTTTCTTTGCCTCTTGTTGGTTGTGTAGAAAATAAAGGGAAAAAACAACAAAAAACGAAATTGTGAAACCAGGGTTTCTTTTGTGTTAAATGGATTTAGAATTTCTTCTTTGTTTGATTTCCGAGAAAACGCAGAGAATGTCGTGGTTAGCTGAAATGAGGTTATTAGCAGCGTAGAGTATGTGTTAGTTTTTGAAACTAGAGAAAGTTAAGAAGAAAAATGTTTTAGTTAATTTATTTCTTAGATTTCATATTTAAAGTTTTGTTAGCTGTGAAACCTAACTGAAGTAAGATTTCAAAATTTAGATTACTTATTTCATGGATTTGTCTTCTTGTGATAGTTGAAACCTCGATTTTTAATTTATTTATTTCACAGATCTTTTGACATTTAAAGTTGCTAGGATTCCATTCGTGTACTTGCTTAGGCCAAAAAAGGAACAAGACGAGACATTGAATCAGATCGTAATTTATACTGTAATTTTAGTTTTCATTCTGTGTTTTTTTGGTCATTAATTAACTACTTGGATAACTAAGTTAAGTACATCCATAATTGCTTCTTGTTGTTTCATGAATGTTGTCTTTAATTTTTGACTGAGTAGATGTTTAAAAATGAAATGCACTGTCAATTGCTAAGGAGAATAGGGAATTGGATGATTTTCTTGCAACTTTAGTGTCCTGATGTCCTGAAATTTTGTGGTATTTCAGGTTAGTGATGTCTCTTAGATCACATGAAAGGGACATAAGAGAGTCCGAGTTTTACGAGTATGAAGAAAGGCATTATAAAGATTTGAAGAAGGAAATAATTAGAGTCAGAGTTTCAGGTTCAGTTTACAAATGCCCCTATTGTCATGGGAGAGATTACCATCTCAGGGAGCTTCTCCAGCATGCTTCTGATCTTGGTAGAGGATCAAGAAGAGGGACTCTAAAAGAGGAAGCTCAACACCTAGCTCTTGCAAGGTATATTCGGAGGCATCTTGATGTGAAGGATAGATCAGAGTCCTCCTCGAAAAGGTTCAAAACTGAACCACCTGCCGTAAATGACCATAATAAGGAGCAGCTATTTGTGCACTCTGCCAAAAGGCCCAAAACTGAATCTCTTGCTGAACATGATCATGATAAAGAGCAGTTGTTCATCCCCTCTGCCGAAAGGCCCAAAACTGAATCTCTTGCTGCATGTGATCATGATAAAGAGCAGCCTTTTGTCCCCTCTGCCAAAAGGCCGAAAACTGAAAGTCATGCTGTACATGATCATGAGAAAGAGAAGCTGCTTGTTTGGCCCTGGATGGGGGTTCTTGCCAATATACAAACCGAGATGAAGGATGGACGTCGTGTTGGGGAAAGTGGCTCAAAACTCAGGGATGAATTAGCTAGAAAAGGTTTTAATCCTGTTAGGGTGCATCCTTTATGGGGCCGACATGGTCATTCAGGATTTGCCATTGTAGAGTTCAAGAAAGACTGGGATGGCTTCAATAATGCCATTATGTTTGAGAAGGATTTTGACTCGAATCATTGTGGAAAGAAGGAATATACTGAAACTCCAATGAGGGATCGAGGACAGAGGTTATATGGATGGATTGCCCAAGAGGATGACTATAAAGTCAGTGGTCTTGTAGGAGATCATCTCAGAAAGAATGGGGATTTGAAAAGTGTTGATGGGAAACAAGCCGAGGACCAAAGGAAGGATGCCAAACTTGTTTCCAACTTGAAAAGCACCTTAGAGAGGAAACATGACCGCCTTAGAGAAATGGAGAGCAGATATAAAGAGACTAGTGCATCTTTGAACAAGGTGATGGATCAAAAGGAAGCCATGGAGAAGTCGTATAATGAAGGTACATCTCAGTTATGGAAGTTTACCAGAAGGGTTTAAAGAAACCTTAAATGGGATTTTACTTCAAATTATTCAGATTTCCAGTGATATATTCTGAGAAAGTTTATCTCTGTTTCTTTGTGAAATTTTTGTGATTAGAAATAAGAAAAATGCAGCAGAATGAACATGATCATTTTGAGGAGATTTCTGTTGAGCATGAGAAGGCCACGCGGCTACTACTAGCTCAGAGAGAAGAATTGAAGCAGCGTGAGAAGCAACTGCAGCGACGTGAGGTGCAGAATGAAAATGATCGACTGAAACTTCATCACGAGAAGAAAATGGTAACATACCTTGCCTTTCTTAAAGCTGCCAATTTCTTAGTATGCTGGGGCTTTCTGCAAAATGACTAAAATTGATAGGATCTAGCCTCAGCTATTAAATTTTGTTTTATTGAATTTTGTTTCTCAGCCTGTTAATCCATATTTAAATTATCTAACATTGATCAAGGTAAGGAAGTTTGTGATGTTTTAGCAGATATTACAATTTTGGAAGGCAAAAGCCAAAGCTACCAATTTGAACATCTCTCCAAGTCTACCTCTGGTTGTGGGGTTTTTCCTTACCAATGGGGCTCCTACTCTCACCACCACCTTGGGAATTGTCTACAGGGCGTTTATCTAGGCAACAATTAGATCCAGTTGTACCCAAACTTTTCTGGTTCACCCCAGCATTCACTACTTGCCCTACTGGATTACTTCTTGAATATTTGATTTGAATTCAACTTCAACCAGATGCTCCAAAGCCCTTGTTGCATTCGGTAATGTTTGGATATGTTGAAGGGTACCAGAAACTGGTGCATATGTAACTCAATGCATTAGTTTATGAATTCAATCTCTAACTTTTTTCTGTTGTTATATGTTGATGGACTACTGTCCTGCATCAGCTGTTGTAATGGTGGTGGTTTTGGTTTGTTTGGATACTTTAGGCAGCAGTCCTAGATATTGTTCAAAAATAATATGTTAACCTTGTCTTATCCTTCATACAGAATGAGAGAGCAACCTTGGAGCAGAAAAGGGCAGATGAAAGTGTGTTGAGGTTGGCAGAAGAACAAAAGGTACATGAATTCATCTCCTTGAACTAAAATATTTGAATAGAACAGTAAAATATTTTCAGCTGGAGAAATAATAGAATTTTTTGGCAAATGGCTAACGCAGAGGGAAAAGGAGAAACTGCACAAGAAAATTTTTGATCTGGAAAAGAAGCTTGATGCTAAACAAGCACTGGAGTTGGAGATAGAGTGCATGAAGAATTCTTTACAAATTATGAAACACATGGGAGAGGATGAAGACCTTGATGTCAAGAAAAAAATGGATACAGTTCGAGAAGAATTGAAAGAGAAGAAGGAAGAACTGGATGGATTGGAGCAACTTAATCAAGCCCTTATCATCAAGGAGCGCAAAACTAATGATGAATTGCAGGACGCTCGCAAGGAGTTAATCAGTGCAAGTACCATAAACCATTCTACTCTTCATTATAAAACTTTGAATGTGTTTTGTTTAAGATATTAACTAAGTGTATTTGAAGTGAGCTAATTTAGAGGTTAAATTTCTGTGATTTTATTTCTGTTCATCTTACTCATGTTGTAATGTCTGTGGTATTTGATGAAAGCCTAATTTCCTCACTCCACAGTACTTGGGGCAATGGACAACCCATGCTTTTATTGGTGTTAAGAGAATGGGAGATCTTGATGGCAAACCATTTCATTAGGCAAGCAAGATAAAATTTTTAGATGAAGAAGCTGATGAGAAAGCACTTGAGTTGTGTTCACTATGGGAAGATCATCTTCGAGATCTGAGCTGGCATCCATTCAAGGTCATCCTTGACAAGGAAGGGAATAGTAAGGTATGCAATGCCCAATTCAAACAGAATGGTAAAAATGTTTAATAATATAAATTAAAGTAGATGTTGTGTTAGATTTAGACCTGCCTACATAGAATTTTATATAGGCTCACTAGTCACTAGTACAAAATGCCAATAGATTACTCTAATTGCCTTCTCAGTCTTGTCTTTTCCTGCTTATAAACATATATATTTTGTTACTCCTGCCTGACTAGGTAGAACTTTACACAGTCGCACAGACCTTGAAATGTGAATAAATTGTGGTGGCTGCCCTTGTGAACTTGAAACTACCCTGCTTTTGTTCCTGGTTATACTTTTCTTAACTGAAGCTTGTCATTTGTGAACCACGATGTTACTACAAACAAGTAACTTAATAATTGTCAATATGATGAGGATGTAACTCCTTGAAGATTACAAGAACTGCTAGCTGATTTTTTCCTTCTTTTTCTTTGCCAACAGACCATTTAATTGGTATCTGTGTATTTGGTTCGGGCAATAGTTAACTTTATTCTAGCCAAGGGTGGCTTGTCTTTCTACAAACTTTGTTACCAATTTTCTCTTACAACTTGTTTTTCTTTTCCATTTCTTTTATTATAATTCTCAATAAACATTTTTTTATCCCCTCTCACCCCCACCCTGTTCTCACTTGCTAGAGAGTCTTTCATCTATTTATCACTGATTTGTCCTCCTTATTTGGAACAAATTTTGTGCCGATTAAATTCAACCACAGTGTATTGGCACAGTTTAATTGAGCTGAATTCTATACTGAATTCATGACTGGAATAAACATAATCTGGAACAGTTAAACTAAATATCGAAAGTGTTATGTCTTTTGTTTTACTTGTTTCATTATAAAAGACAAAATGTTAACTTATTGGTAGGATGGTAGGATAGAACATTGAGGCAGCAAGTCTCCACAAACCAGACTTCAATGGGTGAATTTGTGGAGTTGCTGAAACCAGTCACTTCAAATTTTGAATTCAATTTCATGGCTATTCTCTCCTTCCAAGCATAAGAACTGGCCAATAATGAATTTTATGATTTCGCAATTCCTAAACAAGCTGTTATCTTATCAAATTGTTTGTGAATTTGGCTTGGTAGGAAATAATCAACGAAGATGATGAAAATTTGAGAAGTTTGAAGAGTGAATTTGGTGATGAAGTTTATAATGCTGTGGTAACAGCATTAAAGGAAATGAACGAGTATAACCCAAGTGGTAGGTACATAATAAAAGAGCTATGGAATTTCAAAGAGGAAAGGAAGGCAACACTGAGTGAGGGAGTGATGCACATATTAAAGCAGTGGAGACAACTTAAGAGAAGGAAAACCTGAGGTATGTATTATCACCTTTTACCAGAAAACATAAAAATGAAATTTGCAGTTTGAGTGAATGCATTATATTTTCTGTTGTTTTTTTTATCACTATCATCAAGAACAATGATAAACCTAGCAATTTTCCTTAATGGTTGGAGGAATTCAGAGATATAATTTGCCCTTCGTGATTGGCTGCTTGCTAAAATGTCATTCTTGTTGGATATGCATAACTATCATTTCTATATATATAGATGTCTTGATTTTGCATGCTTTCATTTTGTATAGGAATTAACATACATTGGGTGTATAAATGTAAAGAAGAGACCATGCCAATAAGCTAATGCATGTACCAGTGCCTAGGAGGGTTCAATTTTTAGCATGCATGGTTTGAATAGGAATTGTTGAACCTTCCTAGTTCCTAGGCACAAAAAGGCTTAGCCGTACATGAAAGGATTGGATAACATTAGTGTAGCTCTTCTTGCTCTTGACATCACCTGGTCCCCCTCCCCCACTCTCTCTCTCGTGCAGACTTGCATTGTATATCAAATAAGCTACTCCATTGCAGTTCTGAAAAAGAAAACCGTGGCTTTTTTGTCAGAATTACAGCCAGAAAGTGCTCTTTTGTCAGTCGTTTGGCCCTGTCAGAATTCGCCAGTCTCCGCTTTTTGGTTATTTTGGAATGCAGATGTGTATGCAGAATTCGCCGGTCTCCGCTTTTTGGTGTATTTTGGAAAGCAGATGTGCATGCAATCACCCTTGAACTTGTACGTGATACACTTAGTTGATGTTCAATATGTCTGTTACTTCGTTGGGAATCTGGGATGTCGGCATTGTTAAGTTAGTGAAGTATACAGGTTTTTGAAAACTACTTTGGGTGATCAAATATCTTGGTTTTCTTTCTTGTAAGCCATCTGGATGTGCTAGAAATGTGTGAGCTGATGTGTTTAAAAAATGACAATTCTGGTGGTTAATTTATGGTTTCCAACAGTACGACAGCTCCGATTGCTGTAATTATGAACGGCATCATTTTCGGCTCTAACTCGTTGCAGAGAAAATATCATCGGAGGGAAGGTGAGGCTGCAGGAACAAGGGAATGATTGGAGCTGTGACATGCTATAAATATGGTTGAATTTGGGTTAAAACATTGACACGTGGCTTAATAACTAAAATAAAATAAAAATATTCAATAAATAAATAAAAAAAATTAAATATATTCAATTAAAAATTAAATATTCAATTTATAAATTACTAATATATATATATATATATTAGAGTTATGACGAGCTGATCAAATTTAAAAAACATCAACCTGTCATGAGATCAATAATTTTTTAAAAAAAATTTATTATCATATATAATATTCATATTATATTATTTTGATAATTATGTTGGTAAGTAATGCAAATATTTTTTATTAGCCGGTTTTTTTAACAGCCCGGTGAAGGCTATGAGCTCCATTGTTTGGGGAAAGGGCAGGGTGTTGAGATCTTATGAGCACATTTTCCCAAGACGACAGCCCCGATGAATTCGCAGGCCTCTTTCAATTACCGATGTACCAGAATTTGGTCCCTCTGGAGGAGGTAATGAAACAGCTGAGGGATCTTTTCGATACATAGAGAGGCGCCTCGTTCCGTGCATCGTGATGAATTTTAACACTTGAAAAAATAAGGTAATGTGGTCAAGTACAAGCTACCTTTGCACCACCGACGTAGACACGTAGTTAAGTACTATTAGCAAATCAGCAATCAATGCGGGGGGGAAAACGCAAGCAAAATATCCGAGTAGTAAATTACATAAAAACCGCTGTTTTTCCCTGAAAATACCGTCTTCAGCTGCTGCTACCCCTGCTCAAAACCCTACCGCCATCTTCTCTTTCGCCAATCACACACACAGGGACAGAGACTGCAAGAAAAATCTCCACACACACAAAATCCCCAATTCGATCAATCAAGCAATCATGGCGACGCACTCACCAAATCTGGAATGTCGCATGTACGAATCGCGATACCCAGAGGTGGACATGGCAGTTATGATTCAAGTGAAAAACATCGCCGATATGGGTGCCTATGTGTCTTTACTCGAGTACAACAACATCGAGGGTATGATCTTGTTCTCGGAGCTTTCTCGCCGTCGGATTCGGAGTGTTAGTAGCTTGATTAAGGTTGGCCGCATCGAGCCTGTCATGGTCTTGCGTGTTGATAAAGAGAAGGGGTATATTGATTTGAGCAAGAGAAGGGTCAGTGAGGAGGATATTCAGGCTTGTGAAGAGAGGTATAATAAGAGCAAGCTTGTTCACTCTATCATGAGACATGTTGCTGAAACTCTGGGTATTGATTTGGAGGTATTTTTTTTTAGTTTTAGGGTTTTGATGGTTAATTGTGTGGCCTTTTGTGTTATTTTGAGTTCAGTTGAGTGAAATTCTAGGCAGTCAGTTAGTGTAATGCGCTCTTACGAGGTTGTGTTTTGCTGTCTTAAGACCACGAAGTGTTTTGATGTGTTACTTTTTAAGAAACCAGCAAACGTGTTTGCACATTGGCTGTAGTGCAAGGTTGCTTCTGGTTGATTTTACATGAGGGAAATTTATTGGTGGTTGAACATAATTGAACCATTAGGATCATGGCTGTGGACATGTAAAAGTATTTGAAGCTCTCAGTTTGATTTGAGCATATCCTATTCAGATACTCCTGTAATGTTTTGTTATTGTTCATTAACATGCCTCTTTTCCAGAGCTCGTCATGGCCTGAGATAACAGTGTTGTCATGTTCAAGAATATGAATGCTTTCAAATAGCGTTTGCCAAACTAAAACCAGTACATATTGCAGGAACTGTATGTCAATATTGGCTGGCCTCTGTACAGGAAATATGGACATGCTTTTGAGGTGAGAATTTGGAGCTCTTCATTTTGGAGATTTTTCCTTTTTGACCTGTTATGCACTACTCAAGGAATTGACATGCAGGCATTCAAAATCATGGTGAATGACCCTGATTCAGTTTTGGATCCCCTCACTCGTGAAGTCAAAGAAACTGGCCCTGATGGACAGGAGGTAACCATTGTTTGGTGAAGTCTTTGACACATTCTTTCTGTTGATTACAGAGATTTCATTCACGGTGCAGGTAACCAAGGTAGTACCTGCCGTGTCAGAGGAAATCAAAGAAGCTTTGATTAGGAATATCAGGAGAAGAATGACCCCACAGCCACTGAAGATAAGGGCTGATATTGAGATGAAATGTTTCCAGTTTGATGGTGTTCTCCACATTAAGGTCCATTTCGCATTCTTAGCTTTGCCTTCTTTTCCTGTGGGCGGTGTTCTTGCACTTGACCAAGTTTACTGTGGGTAGAATTTCTAGTTTCGTGATGCTATTCTATATTACAAAAGCTACCCTTTGACTTTGCAGGATGCAATGCGGAAAGCTGAGGCCGCTGGAAATGCAGACTGCCCTGTGAAAATTAAACTGGTTGCTCCTCCACTTTATGTTCTCACCACACAAACCCTAGACAAGGTTAGCCTTATTCTGAGAACTATCTTAGGATGAAATAGAGAGCCTTACATGATTATAGATTTTTTTATTTTTTTATTATGTAGGCAGTTGTGAAATTCCATGTGCAAGTCCTAACTCCCACTAGTGTCATGCATAGAGAGAATGCTAATTGTAGTAATGATCATGTCCAAATGCCGAATCTCATTGCTTTTATTTTCTTTGATGCTTTATACAACATAGAATTGTAGGCAGAGATCAAATCAATTATACAATGATGTGCTAACACATGTTGGAGGATGTAAATATGTACTCAAACTCCCTGCTCTTAGGGTGACAAGAATACTTGCACCCCTCGCCCTTTTCCCCTTTCTTTTTAATTGCCTGGTAGGGGGTGATTAGCCAGCCTCATAAAGTTCAAGGCAGTTCATTTTCAGATTTTGAAATTGCCTAGGTTGTGATTTGTGCAAGATAGCAAGATGTCATTGGCATGGTAAATTAGCCTGCTGGAAAAAAAAGATAAAAGAACTCTGATCATTTA
Source organism: Populus alba (assembly GCF_005239225.2). Lineage (NCBI taxonomy): Eukaryota > Viridiplantae > Streptophyta > Magnoliopsida > Malpighiales > Salicaceae > Populus > Populus alba. The sequence continues at coordinate 17,511,243 of NC_133293.1, forward strand.
GTATTTTTATTATGTACTGTCACTTGATTTAAATTGAACTGTTTACTGAACTTTTTGTTGGAGGCCAGAATGTGAAATGGGCTGGTGACTGTTGATGATTAGCTGTTTTACAGACCAGCATTCTGATTCCTATGATTTGTTATCAAGCTAGAATTGAAGGCCCTGTCGATTGTTTTTTATTTTTTTAAGACTTGGAGACAATTATGGGATAGTCACTACTGTGTATTTGTATGGTGCTGATGAAATGCTCTGATATCTACTGGCCCATGCAGGATCAAGGAATATCAATTCTCACCCAGGCAATTGCCGCATGCACTGAAGCAATAGAGGCGCAGAAAGGGAAACTTGTCGTGAAGGAGCCACCGAGAGCAGTGAGTGTCAATTTTTTCATCTGCTCAAGGGTTTTTATTTGTTTTGAACACTTCATGAAACTGGAATTCATCTCAGAATTTTTGGTGTCAGCCATAAGGGCTTCTTTTTGGACAATTTATTTACTTCAGTTATAACTTGCTTTCCATTCTGGGCTTCTCTGACTTGGTATATTGTGGTGTAGGTGAGCGAACGAGATGATAAATTGCTTACCGAGCACATGCTTAAGTTGCGGAATGCCAATGAAGAGATCAGTGGCGATGAAGATAGTGAAGAAGAAGAAGATACGGGGTTGGGAGATGCTGATGTGGAGAACGCAGTAGGTATAATGGAGTGAAAAAGGCAGCGGAAACTGCTACTTTTTGTTTGGAAAATCATTTCCCCAATTTTTTGGACAAGGTTTTGGGGGAATTGTATTGATGAGCTCGTTTTACCAATTTACTGAATCATTGAGTAGATTTTAGGTGAGGATATAGAACTGCCTATTTATTTAACTGCTGAACAATTTGCTATTCTCTGTCGTCTTTCTCTAGTGTTATATCTTGCTGTTGCACACGAATGGCACTTGGATCGGGGCATGTATATATATATATATATATATATATATATATATGCTTTATTCTATCGTTAATAATCTTTTTCGTGGAAACTAATAATGAGGGTCTCACAGGCTCCACCACTCTTTTACTCGTAATCTTCCATTTAAGTGAAAAACTAGGCAAACAGAATTAGCGGGGATGATCTTAGAAAAAATAATAATCATGAAGGTACAGAAGGGTGTAAAATACGACTGTCATTTATAGATTGGAAGGGTGGTTGTGTGCGTGTTAAATGGGTGTTCCTGTTTTTTTTTTTAAAAAAAAAAAAAAATTATTTAAAACCCAAGCCTTTGCCCGTGTGTTTTTGAAATCCATCTTTGAAGATGGATGGTGTTTCTTAAAATATTGTTTTTGAAAATAGTTTCCTAGAAAATAAATTGGAATGAATTTTATTTAGATTTTTTTATTTATTTTTAATACTAGCTTATTAAAATCATTAAAAAATATTAATTTAATATTTTTTAAGTAAAAATATTTCAATTTTTTTTTAAATAAAAACAAATGCAGCGCCAACACTCTTTAAAGCAAATGTGTTTGCTATATATAGATTTTCAAAAAAAACAAGTGCTTGTTTCCTAAGTGGGATATTTGACCACGTTTGTTTACTGTAAAATATATTTTTTTTTGTAGTAAATTTTAAGAAAGTGAATTATTTTTTTATGTTTGGTAGTGTAATGAAAAATAAATTAAAAAACACTTTCTAATGTTTGATTATGTTATGGAAAATGAGCTGCAAAATAATTTATTAATGTTTTATTTTTTCAAGTTTATTAAAATAATTAGGAATAAATTTTACAAATTAGAAAGTTGAATGAGAATGAAATTGAAAAAAAAATATAATTTCATAAATTATTTTAAATAAAATAAATAATAATCAAAATAATAGAAAGATGAATAAATTAAAATTGAAGGATTAAAAATAATACAAAGATCAAATATAAAATTTTAAAAAAATAAGAGATGAAGAAATTAAAATAATAATCATTGATATTTCATAAATTATTTTAAATAAAATAAGTAACAATCAAAAGAATGAGGATCAGATATGATAGATAAAAAATTTCAATTAAAAAATAATAAGAAAAAAGCAAATAACAATTATAAAAATAAGGATTAAAGTTAATATAAAAATTAAATTCTAAGGGATAAAATTAAAAAATAAATATTAAAAATAATATATATATATATATATATATATAGCAATCAAAAGTTTGAGGACCAAATTTGATATAATAAGCAAATAATATGACATTTCTAAATTTTTTATAATTTCTGAAAAAGTATTTTCCGTCTAAAATAAAAGGAAAATATTTTCTGAAAACTAAGTAAAATTTTTCTTTGATTGAAAAATATTTTTTATTAACTAGAAAATATTTTTCACTGACTAACTTTTCTAATAACAAACAAATAAATTAAAAATTTTAAAATGATTTTCCAGAAATCATTACACTAAACACACATGTTAAAACAACATTTTAACTTCTCCAGTTATCTAGAAATGGGAAAATGGAAAACATGCTTTCCCAGGAAAATAGTTTTCATTTTTAATTTTAATTAGTACTAGCTTGTAACCCGCATTATGGATAAGATTTTAATTTAATTTCTAAGAAGGTATCAGCATTATATGTGTTTTTAGGAATTATGATTTTTTTAAAAATCAACAAATGAAAATGTATTATTTATTATTAAAATAAATTAAAAATATATATATATAAACTGATAAATAGAAAAGGAATTGTTAATATTAATTGATTCATTGTTGTTATTGCTTAAAAAACCTACAATAAAAAGGTGAGAATTGTTTTTAAAAAGCACGTACGAATGTTTCTAATTTCAAAAATATTTTCAGTCAATAATGTCTCTAAACTGTTTTTAAACGAAACTAAAAATTAATTAATATTTTAAAAGGTATGGGAAAGTACTATCATTTTCCCACGTCATATATTTATTTATTTTTCTATCCTCCACTCCAGTACTAAATTCAATAAAAAAGGGGAGCTTCTTCTACCAGTCGTGGATCCGAAGCCAGCCCATCTGATGTTCCTATCCATGGATCCAAGCCATCAGAACATGCATTCTCGTGATCTACAGAGTCCTTATGACTTGCTCTTGAAAAAGAATAATCAAATCAAGGCGTGGGGAAAGTACGCCACATGCTCTTTTTTTCCTGTTTGTTGTCTTTTTTTCTTGATGTTTTTTTTGGCTTTACATGTTTTTTTTTTCCCCAAAATTATCTTCTTCTTCTTCTTCTTCTTCTTCTTCTTCTTCTATTTATTTTTGTTTTTATATTTTTTTAAAAAATTATTTTTGTCAATTTTTTTTAATATTAAACAGATTAAAAATTTAGTTCTGCAGTTTTTTTTTTCTTTTAAAACATTATGAATTATTACAATGTTTCCCTACATGGCTTTTCTTCTTCTTCTTTTTTTTATGATTTTTTTTTTCAAAATGATCTTTGTTGATTTTGCTTCGTGATTTTTTTTTTTAAAACACTGTGGATTGTTACAATAGTCTCCACGTGGTTTTTGTTTTGCAACAGTGTTTCCCCACATTTTTTTTTTCAAAATTATATTTGTTGAACTTTTTTTTTTTAAATATTGAGCTGGTTGAGAATTCAGCTTTAACTTTCCCTGCATGCTTTTTTTTTGTGTGTTTTTTTCAGAGTTGTTTTTGTTGATTTTATTTTTTTTAATATGGAGCTGATTGAAAATTTAACTTTGTAGTTTTTTTTTTAAAAACATTGTGGATTGATACAGTGTTTCCCCACATGATTTTTTTTTTTATAGTTTTTTTTTTTCTTTAAAACACCGTGGATTGCAACAATGTTCCTCCCATATGATTTTTTCTTTTGTTATGATTTTTTTTAAAATTATCTTCATCGATTTTATTATTTTTAATATTGAGTTGGTTAAGAATTACAACTGTAGATTTCATCATAAAACACTATAAATTACTACAGTGTTTCCTTGCATGATTTTTTTTTTCCTTTTGTTTTTTTTTGTTATGATTTTTTTCAAAGTTTTCTCTGTTCATTTTATTTTTTAAATATTAATGTTAAGAATTTAATTTTGTAGTTTTTTTTAAAAAATATTATAGATTGTAATAGTTTTTTTCTATATAATTTTTTTTTAATTTTTTTCATAAATTCATGACAATACACAAATATCCCACAAACCTGCAGCATCTCGCGCATGGCTTATAGTGTTAATTTCATATAGAAACTAGAATGGGTATTAATGTTTGTGTATGGGAGGACAGACCCCACTCCTGGTTCAAAAGAGAACCCCATGCATGCATGGGCTTGAAAGGCTCTCTCTTTCTTTTTTTGGCCCGTACTCCTAGCCCGAAAAAAATTCTCAGCATGCATGGGCATGAAAGGCAAGGCATGTGTGTTTAGCTTTCTTTATCTTTTTTTTTTTTTTTTTAATGGGTAGACTACACCTCTTTTATTAATAAATTAGACGAAAATCTTGGCACGAGAGAGAAGAAATCGCGTATCAATCAATTTTGAGTGATGAATTTGTCATTTGTGTATTTTGTATTATATTATATACGATAACAAATTCATCTTTTTATTTTATTCGATTAACCATATACACAAATTGTAATCCATGAAACTACGAATATAAAATATTATAAAGGGCAGACCTTGGAAATTTTCTCTTACAAAATTTATTTACTAAAAATAACTCTAGAATTATTATTCATAACTAAAAACTATTTTTTTTTATAAATCATATCAAACTGCCTTTTAGTACATAATTGAAAATGACCAGGTAACTGACCAATAGAAACAAATTACATGTAACTATTGTCTTTGTATTGCTGCAGTTCTTGCTGGAGGGGTGGATCTAATGGTTATACGAGGATGATTTTTTTGGCCAATGGTGGTTTATAATTCCACCATAGATCACTTGCCTTTAAAACCAGGTTCGAGCAAGTGTCTACCGTCATTTCTTACCTGGGGCGGGTTTTCTTTTCTCCTTATGTAAAAATACAAAAGCTCAGCGATTGCCCCAGAATAGTTAGAAGAACTTTTAGCCCCTTTAACCCTTCTGTAACCTTGCTCCTCGTAAGGTCATCTGTGATTGAATGCCATCGCATCTCTGTCTCCGACCCAAAATCTCTGGATCTCGATCCTTGCTAGTTGCTTAAACTCTTTCTCTCCCAAAAGCTCACAAAAAGAAAGCATATGGCAATGATATCTGTTCAAAGTCTGGTCAAAGAAAGAAAATACCCTTTCATCTTCGCTCTTGCTATCTTACTCGTTTCTGCCACTATCTTCTTCTTATACTCAAACAATTTTCAATCTCTCACATTCTCTCTCGGAGATCTCCAAAAATCTAACCCCACTACCTCAAAACCTTCTCAAAACGCCACCATCTCACCTGACACCACCCAAAATGTCGATGACGCCAACGATAATACCAAGAGCGATGATAGTAATGATTCCAATTCATCAAATGATCATGAAAATAATAATACTACTATTACTAATATTGATAATAATGATCAAAATAATTTACTAATAGTTGATTTGAAGATAAAATGGGGGGCGTGTAAAGGACCGGTGGCAGTGGATTATATACCGTGTTTGGATAATTTCCAGGCTATAAAAGAGCTGAAATCAAGAAGGCATATGGAGCATAGAGAGAGGCATTGCCCGCAACCAAGTCCAAGGTGTTTGGTGCCTCTACCTAATGGTTATAAAGTGCCAGTTCCGTGGCCGAAAAGCAGGGACATGGTGAGATTATTTTGATTAATTCTTTTTGGTAAGATTTTGGTTTTAGTTAGTTTTCTTCCCTTTTATTTCAGGTTTTAGTTGTTGGGCAAAATCTGGAAGCTTAATTTTAAGTGAGCTACCTAAATTTTTTGTATTGTTTTAGGAGTGAGGGATGAGATTTGATATCCCCCCCCCCCCCCCCAAGGATGTATTATGGTGGAATGGGATTGAAGTTAATTATCCAAAAAAAGAAGAAAATAATAATAATAGTAATAATGAATGAATGAATGAAGAGAAGGGTGTAAAATGCTACTACCATTTATAGATTGGATGCCCATATATGGGTTTTGTGCGTGTGTTAAATGGGTGTTGTTTTTTTCATTTTTGATTCAAGGGTTTCATTGACAAGTAAGCCAAAATAAATTCTACGTTATATTTTGTTTGGATAATCCAATTTAGTTATTTTCCCCTTTTTTTCTGTTTTCTAGATTTGGTATGATAACGTTCCACACCCTAAGCTTGTCGAATACAAGAAGGATCAACATTGGGTGATTAAGAAGGGGGATTTCCTTGTTTTCCCTGGTGGTGGTACCCAATTCAAGGATGGGGTTGCTAACTACATCAATTTCATTGAAAAGGTGGGATGAATTGACTTAATTTTATTCTCATTTCTTAAATATGGTTGGTTTGTGACTGGCTGCTCATTAGTTATGCCTGGGAAAGGCAATGGTCAATGTGTCATTGGATATTGGTATGGATTGTAATTTGTGTGTTTGGGTGGGTAATTGGTGGATGATTCTTATGATTCTTGTAATGTGCAGACTTTGCCAAGTATTGAGTGGGGGAGGCACATTAGGGTAATTTTAGATGTTGGTTGTGGCGTTGCCAGCTTTGGTGGCTATTTGCTGGACAAAGATGTTATTACCATGTCATTTGCCCCAAAGGATGAACATGAAGCTCAGATTCAGTTTGCTCTGGAGCGGGGAATTCCTGCTACGCTTTCTGTCATTGGCACACAAAAGTTGACATTTCCAGATAATGCTTTTGATCTGATTCATTGTGCTCGATGCAGGGTTCATTGGGATGCAGATGGTATTAGTGTTATATATATTAAGTTTGAACTTCTTGTCTCTTATGAATAATCTTTTGAATTGTTCTCTCCTCTTTATCAGCCTAGCTGGGAGTTGACGTATTTGCGATGCTTTTCATTAAATTTCAGGAGGGAAACCACTAATGGAACTCAACAGAATTCTCAGACCTGGGGGTTTCTTTGTGTGGTCTGCTACTCCAGTATATCGTGATGATGAGAGAGATCGCAATGTTTGGAATTGTAAGCTGATAGTTGTCTCTGTGCTTGTATTTCTTACTCTTCTCCCCCCCAACCACATCCTTATTTTTTCTCTATACACTAATTATCTCCCTCCTCGTGACTCGATAGAGGGCAACAATCTCCTTCATGTTGCTTATTTATATCCATTTTATTGCAAAATCATCAGAATTAGCCGTGGAATTAATAATGACTATTCTAAGTTGATCTAAATTGGAAATTTATCTTGCATGTCTGGTTCAGCTATGGTAGCTTTGACAAAATCTATATGCTGGAAGGTTGTTGCCAAGACTGTTGATTCATCAGGAATCGGACTTGTAATATATCAGAAGCCTCTCTCATCTTCCTGCTATGAAAAACGCCAAGAAAGCAATCCTCCTCTTTGTGAGCAGCAGGATGATAAGAATGTTCCATGGTATTCTTTGTGAAAATATCATCTCCTACAGGAAATTGTGATGTTTATGTTTTGTTTAGCCGACTGGCTTTTGGCCTGTCTAGTTGTTGTGTGTAAGAAAAAGTAATTTTTGCCCCTTATGACTTTTCTTCTTTCATTTTTTTCAAAACTTTTTTTCGGTCTGATAGGTATGTACCTCTCAGTGGATGTCTTCCTAGACTTCCAGTTGATAGCATGGGTAACCTGGTTGGCTGGCCAACACAATGGCCTGATAGAATTAGCAGTAAGCCACCAAGCCTGACAACCCTGTCAGATGCTGAAGAGATGTTTATCGAGGACACCAAACATTGGGCATCTCTTGTATCTGATGTTTATCTGGATGGCCCTGCTATAAACTGGTCGAGTGTGCGGAATATAATGGATATGAATGCTGGCTATGGAGGGTAAGATTTTTAATCTTCGCAAAGCACTTGGGACTGGTTTGTATTATTTGTTAGGTTTTATTGTTTGGCTGTTATCTTAGGTCTCTCCTTTTCTTTAGTTTCCCTATTTAGTTGTCCTCATAGAGCAATGTTTAGGCTATGAATGTTCAATTTGCTAGTAGATTTTAATGTCGTTATCTAATTTGGATCCATCTCTCTTTCTTAACTTTTTTTTTCCCATTTCCATAAATCTAGAGTTTCTACCTTTAAAAAAGCAAATCAAGACAGCTAACACTTGAATGTTATTTAATCAAATTTACACGTGCACTCCCACACTTAATTTGGAAAGAAAAAAAATGCACTATTGCCCAATGTGTAGCGGTAACATTTTTCTTGGACTACTTAATTGCATGACTGCTTGTTCACACCCTGCAATTGTAGCTTGCTGTGCTATTGAGATTTTTGTTCTTACAGATTTGCAGCAGCCCTCATTGACCTTCCTTACTGGGTGATGAATGTTGTCCCCGTACACATGGAAGATACTCTGCCCATTATTTTTGACAGAGGGCTGATTGGAATCTATCATGACTGGTGTGAGTCTTTGAATACCTATCCGAGAACATATGATCTATTGCACGCCAGCTTTCTCTTCAGAAATCTAACTCAAAGGTGCTGTGTCATTTCTTGTTTTTAAAGCTTGCTCATTATACTCTGATTTATGGTTGTTTTGTGGTTTGGATGTTGCATAAAAAAATCAGCAAAATATGAGACAAATCGGTGCTTTGGCAACCATGTTGTCAATGAACTTCTAGGATTACTCTCTGTGTGGCTGCTGTGTTGAATTTACTCTGCAATTTTTCAGATGTGATATCATAGATGTAGCTGTGGAGATGGATCGCATCTTGCGACCTGGTGGATATATTTTGGTTCAAGACACTATGGAGATGGTTAACAAGCTAAATTCAGTATTGCGTTCGATGCAGTGGTCAACGAGCCTATATCAAGGACAGTTTCTCGTTGGCAACAAAGGGTTTTGGCGTCCCAAATAATGGTGAAATAGTGGGCAGAGGTCGTGATTCCTCGTGTGATGTCAATTTGGATTCAAAATTACATGCTCTTATTATCAAGCTATTAAAGAATTTTGATGAAAATATTCTTGAGAGCTGTTTGATTACTGCGACAAGAAGATCGCCCCTCTTTTGGTGGTGTAAATCTTTATAGTGCATCTTATATGAACAAAAAGAGATCAGAGCGGTTGATTCAATTACTGAAAATTCTGTGGTTATGTTGCCAATGTATAAAAGTTTAATTGTATAAAAACATACACGATCTCTTAGTCGTTTGAAGTTGCTACAATGCTGATATCAACCGACAGACGCCTGTATCCAGTTTGTTTGAATATAGCAGCTGCTTTTTATTATTTTCTTCGAACTCAATAGGTAGCATGTACTGGCAGTCATTTTGCTATTTACGCCTAATTTTTGTTATGCCCCCGAACCACATAACGATGCATGGCGCCATGCAATGAAGCGTCTCCAAGCCACAATAAAATCTGTTAGCAGAGATATGAATATGCGCATAGCGCCGCCATCCCAGCATCCCCGTCGTTATGCTTCACAGGGAACGTAGCTGTTCTGTTTCAGATGCGTACACATAATCAAAGCTGAATCCTGGCGGATAGCCATCATAGAAGATGACAAGCTTCAAAAAAGATTAACAAACTGAATTTTTTTCTTTTCCCTAATTCCTCTACAATCCATGTCTAATATTTACTTAGCATTCGTCGGCAGCTAAACTACCCACGTTTAACACAACAAAGTGAGAACTAGAAAACCACACTTTAAAGCTTCTTGGAGAGCGAACTCAATCAGATCGTACTGAAAACCAGAAGCAAACCAAAGCAAGCTATCAATCTGCATCAATTTGGCAGTAGCTTCTTGTTGACACAGCTTAATGTACGCCACATGCAAGCCTGTATCACATTCTTTATCGTTGAGTTGAATTCCTGTAGCTCTGGAATCCTGACAACAGGCGCAAGTTCAATGAAACTTCACATATGGATGCTCGTATCTTGGCATTATCAAAGTAGTCAGTAGATGGTTTTCCCCTATCTTTCTTAGTATTTTTTTCTGTCCAGTTTTTTTTCCAATTCTCAGGCAAGTAGGACATCCCTTTTCATCGCTGTGTGGGAGTCTTCAAAAAGCAGAGTAACTAAATTAAATTATGAAGCAAATTAGTTAATTTATTGCTTTCATTGCTAATTGATTTCCAAGCAGATTAGTTCATTGGATCACATCTCCCATCTACACAATCATCTCACTTCTAATCTCTACTCTCTAAAGACGACAACTTCAGTTGTACTCGTACATAAACAGTTTTGACATTATTTCACAACCAGCACCTTCTTTCCTAGTTTATTTGTTTAATCTTACTGGTGAATATAACAATTCTAACAGGAAACCACCTAAGGTATCCCTGTACAACAATCAGAGCGTAAAAACCTGAACATCGTCCTTAAGTTGTACAGTACGACCAAGACACTTGGAAATCCACAAAATCATCTCGGAAATGAATTCACAGAAATCACAGAGAGTGACAAAGCATAATAGCAAATCTAGTATTTGCAGCAATATAATAGCTCTAAAATTGGAGACGGCTTTATAGGCAGCAGAGGTTTCAAAAGCTACCAGTCAGCACTGTATGTTATGTTCAGAATCACACATCCAGGAACACTAAAAAGAGAAACAAGATTGTTTTGAACTAGAAACTTTGCAATGAAATAGAGATCAGAAATTTCTATTAACGAACAGACGGACATGTACAGCTGCAGAAATGAAACATTATTTTGAATTTCAAAACAAGTGAAACAAACATTAGAATCAACAGAGTCAAATTAAATTACTTAACAGATGGACAGACATTGGCAGAATCGTCTTTGATGAGTGTTCCGTTCAATGCTGCAACAGTCCTGACATAGCAACCGAACTCATCCCTGCAAACGTAAGTTTGATTAGTCATAGCTTCACCTGAAAGAACAGAATGATCCTTAACCTCCATCCAACCATTAGAAACCTGTTTGTTATTAACATGGCTCGACAGCTTCCCAATTCTAATCCTCTCATTCACTTCATGGGTAACATTAGTAACAAGAATATAAGTATCGTTCTTCAGTCCAGGAAGAGTCACAGAAATCACTTTGAGAGGATAATTTGTCCTAACAGTAACACGACTAACCAATCCACCCACATCATTCAACACTTTCGCTTCTCTTCTCACCTTGATACTCTGTTTAACAGCCTTATAAGATCCATTCTTTCTGAACCTTATCGAGCTCCTAAGCCTAACCTCCTGAGTAATACTAGTAGTCAAATTCCCTGAACTCGACTTAACCCACCCCTCCAATCGTGTAAACTTCTCCGCCTTAATCTCAAACGATCCATCAAGTGATCGAAACTCTTCCCTACGACTTATTTCCGACGCAGGATTAATATTCACAATGTTCTTAGCTTCAACAACCGTGGAAGCTGTGTCCAACCAAACGTGCAAATTAGCATCAACAAGCCAATACTCAATCCCATCCGTAACTCCAATGCCAAAAACATGATCTTTCCCGTCTAAAAGCATCCCTAAAAAGGGCGTCAAATCAAAATCATACGTAGGTAAATTAAAAGCACCGATCGCTACAACCGGTTCCCAAAACAAAGGATTAATCCCTCCGGTAAAGATAACCGGAAATGGCATTTCTGATCCCACTAATTTCCCATCAATTGTAACAAAGACCTCCCTAAACGCGCCATTACCCCGCGGAGTGCTCAGATTATTCATTCTAATGTAAGAATTCGACGGATTCGAATACCAAAACTCGTCATTCCCATGAAACGACACATATAATTCCAAAACGACTTTCCGTGTATTCAACGGAAATCTAACCTTCTCAAATTTGACATCCAATTCACTCTCTATTATAAACCAATAACCCTTTGTACTATCGGATGCTGAAATCGGAATTATCAAATCAGCTGGTGGATCATACATACTCTTGTCTCCAAACAAGGGTGATTGTAAAACTGGGGCAATCAGATTTTGATTTATACCGGTTAAAGGAACCTTGACTGCGTTATCTTTGTAGAAGTAGAGAGTGACGTTAACATGGTAAACGCCGGTGTAGATATCGTTAACGATGTTTTCGAGCATGAGAGTGAAGTTAAGGTAGTTTTGTACGAGGAGAGAGGAGTACTTGGTGATGTCTTTTCGAACATTCCAGAAGATACCGTGTTCTTCGGGTTCAGCGGTGCTGGTGCGGAGGAGCTCGGAGCCACCGAGCCATAAAGCGGAGACGCGATCGTATTGGTCACCTTTGGATTCGACGTGGAATTCGAGGGTTACGTGGGACCAGGGAGGGGGGCAGTCGAATGGGGGGTAGTATGGGGTGGAGAAAGGAGGTTTGTTGATTGTATTGGCAAATGAATGGTTGATGGTTTGGTGCACGCATGATGCGGTCAAACGATCGCCCGGTAGAGGATGGGTGAGTTCGAAGTATTCTTTAGGTTCGGGTGGGCGAGGGTGAGGGTGAGGGTGAGGGTGAGGGTGAGGGTGAGGGTGAGCGAGGTGGTGAGGATGGTTTGAAAAAGTGATCTGGTGAAGTAGAACGAGCGAGGGGAAGGGACGCGGTCACGAGGAGGAGGAGAAACAAAGTGGGAGATGGGTGCATTTTTTAGGTTTCCTTCTATTTTGGGTGGCGACGAGGACAGAGGAGAGAGATGGTTAGTTATGTGATGTGAAGCCAGTCTCTGTTGACTTAAAAAAGATCTTGAAATTACTGCCCTCGATTTTATTTTTTATTTTTTTGTTCAGTAAACTTGTCGCTTGCTGAAACCAAAGGACACTGGGTAGGGACCCTCCTTGCCCCGTGCCTCGTTATTCTAACTAACTTCAAAATACATAGAAAATCTCCATGTTTCCCTTTCGTCAATTTCATCAAAAGTTATCATGTTTCTTCTGTCACGGATATAAGAACTCGTCAATGGAAAAAGCCGCCTCCGAGACAGGATATAGAAAAACATGGCAGCGACTGGGATTTTAAGCAAATATCGTCATTGAAAACCAATTATACTCTAAATTAATAAACACCAACCAATCTGATGCTTCAAACGTTCACCCTAGGTCGTCGGCAAAAAAGATCCACTTGGTAGATTGATTAGAGGTTAGAAATATATATATATATATATATATATATATCTGGAGAAATCTTTAATGCAGTGGAAATGAGTTGAAGGAAAGGAGAGTAGATGCGAGGCCAGTGATGTAAACTGTAAAGATCCAATTGCAGGTTGAGAGTGTGTTTCTATATGCGAGGTACATGAGAATCATGACATGAAAACTCTAAATGGACTCCATGTAAGGAAAGCTAGGAAATTTCCTTCTCCTACAACAGTAGGAAAGCATTGTCTTTTCCCTTTTTAGTGATTTTTTATGCATTCAAACTAGATTCACCATCTTGCTTGCTCAATCTATAATAGGAAGGTGGACTTTCACTATAGGATTCATTCATCATTTATATTATTTTGTTGGGTTTTTATTAATCAGTATATTTCAAATCTAAATTTGATTCTTATTAGGATTTTACTATTTATTTATAATTTTTGACATTATAGTTAGTTTTTAATGATTTGATTCTTTTTTTTTAATCCCTTTCTCGGAGCCAGGTTTTTAGTTGTTCGTACAACTAATCTACCCATTGCCAAAATTAACTTCGGCTCCCGCATCAAACCCTCAACAGTCAAGGCCATCCACTGCCCAGATCAGACGCTAGAGACCCGCAACGGCAGGATCAACCATAACAACAATCTTGCCCGATTGTCCACAAACGACAAATCCGACCCTGCTTTTAAAGAAAATATCGATGATCTAATGCTGGAACTGTGGAAGTTATGTGACAGAAGGGTTTTGAGAAATGTTTGTAGAGGAAATATCCCTAATAGAAACCTGGTGGACTTTAGTACCAAAGCTTGGTGTTTCTGAGAAACAACCAAGAGTTCCGCCACAGGCTGGTGGGTGTTGTGCGGGACAATATATAATTTGCTTGCAATGCATTCGTGACCCCCGCTTTCTCATGGGAGTGATCAAATTATCGAGTTGAGGATGAGACTGTAACATGTTGCTCTTGACACTTGTCAATGTTCAGTCAAAATAACAAAAAAGAAAAAAGAAAAAAAAAAAAGAAGTGATTCAAGACTGGTTTATTGGTTGTAACATGAGAAATGACGAGGATGGCAGAGAGAGGGGGGGAGAAGAGGAGGCTCCTCTGTTTACCAGAAACTGTGAAATATCATCATAACCAATGGCTTTAGCCATATAGAGAGGGGTGGCGCCTCGATTGCTCCTCGCATTAACGTTGGCTCCCCTGTTGATCAACACCTCCACCGTTTCTATGTGGCCGCCCTCCACTGCCAAATGCAACGGGGCATGACCTTCATTGTCCTGGCATTCTAAATCTACTCCAAATTCAACAAGCATCGACACTATGTCCTTGTGTCCCTTCACAGCTGCTGCGTGCAACGCTGTGAAACCATATTGATCGCGATATTTCAAGCTTGCACCCCTTCTCAGTAATGATTCAAGGCTCTCTGATTCACCACGTCTTGCGGCCATTAGTGCTAGCTCTCCGCATTGTAAAACCTCCACAACCTCCTCCTGCATTGTTATACATTGTACCAGTTGAAGAGTAAGAAAAATTCAACTAGATGGACACCAAGATGTCAGGGTTGAATGTTTTCACAGTAAAATCACAGTTTGCTTTCTCAAAACAATGCCATGTAAGATAGGTAATTGTTTTTTCAATCCGTAACGTCACTTGCTAAAAAAAATCCGAGTTTCTGTCTTTGTTATTTTTCATGATCTTACTTCCAATATATCCAGCAGCATGCAACAAATAATAATGTTATCTCAGAATATCTGCTTTTTAATTTAAGCTTCGTAGCTAATAATCAGTAATAAACAAAAGGCTAAAATTGGACGCGCAAGTTCTTTATCAACTTACATGGCCCTTGTCACGAGCAGCGTCCATAGCTGAACGGCCACGATCATCTAGAATGGTGGGGTCCGCGCCAACATCAATTAACATCTCAACCATCCTACGGTCACCACTAGCCGCTGCTCTATACAACGCTGTCCTACCATCCTTACTCTTAGCATCCTTATCAGCACCCGATTCCACCAACAATTTAGCACACTTGATGTTTCCCCTACTAGAAGCCAAATGCAACGGTGTCCTTCCCTCCTTATCTCTCAAATCCAACGGCCCCGATCCTTTCAACAAATCCAAAACATCATCCGCCCGATCAAGAGCCGCTGCCACGTGTAAATCACTCCACCCCTTGGATTCCCACCTGGGATCCACCTGATAAGACCCCACCCCACCAGCTGTCACACATGCGTCAATCTTCAACCCGCCTTCAAGCAGTAAATTCACCACAACCTCCGAGTTGTCCAACTCGGTCGCAACTCGGAGCAACGACTCAGCATCTCTCTGGGTTAATTCAGACAGAATTGTCTTTTGCCTCTTCAATATATTCTTGACTGAGTCGGCATCTCCACAGCTGACAGCGTGGCGTAGAAGAAAGGGACCAACAAAGGCAACCTTGAGTTTGAAGTCCTGAGTTGAGCCGAGAGGGAGAGAGGAGAACCAGGAGGCTAGCGAGTCGGGGTGAGTTGAACAAGGCGAGTTGGAAGCAAACGGAGCCGTTTTGATTAGAAAACGGTCAGACGGAGAGCGTGGGAAAGCAGGTGGGAGTTGATTTTGGGGTCTGAGGATGATTTGGAATGTAGCGAAAGACAAAGGAGAAATGAGTCCAGATGGTGGATTAACAAGAAACTTGTGCGGAGATGAAGTTTGGATTTTGAAAGCTACCGGGGCTGTGGCACAAAGTGACCTCAAACGTACTGTCGCTCGGCATTTGGAATTCAGCAAGAAGTCTATGCGCACCTCTGTGTCTGATAATTCTACTAATCTCTCCATTGTAGGTGTACGTGATGCGAAAGAGGAGTGATGTCTTCTTGGTAATAGGCAGTGAGGTTTGTGGTTTCTTATGATCAACCCGTGAAGAAGTGGGGTTCTTGTCTTATGACTTGTTTGGCGCTTTGTTAAAAATACGAATTTCATAAAGAAGAAGAAGGCTTATCCAATATGATTTGTACTCATCACTAATCCAGTGTCTGTAATAGCATTACAAGAATTGCTAAAAACATAAGATAGAAAAAAAACAAGATCGCATTGAATAACTCTATGTTTGGTATAATTTTTATAAATTGATTTAAGTTTTTTTTTTTTAACTTTGATTCAGAGAAAAACCTTATGTATGTTTGGTTAAAATTAATATTGAATTATCTATGGGAAATCTTAAATCCAAAACAAAATACACTAAATCTAAAAAAAAAAATTGAATAATGCATGAACTGTATTTTTTGGATTTAGGGGCTTCGATTTGTTGTATAATAAGTATTTAATTTTACTAAATTGTTAATGCATGATTAATTTACGTGCCAAGACAAAACACTCATGTGCAGAGAAAATAATCCAAAACGTTACAAGTGCACCCTGCTCCTGGAGAAATGTCCCACTTTAGCCCCCACCTGGATTGATTAAAACCAATCTGATGATAATATTTAGCGATTTATTTTGTTAATTATGTTGCTTACGCAAATTAGAAGGCTTTCTTGATTGGTTGCAGGGTTTGGCTCGCATTCCTGAGGGTGCTATTGTACTGTTTTGTTTAAATTCAGTTAGTGAAGCATTTTTTCCATCAAAATTAATATAAAAACTTTGCATCGAAACGGCTGTTTATTCGTTGTTCATTGATGAAGTTTAAAAAATGGGCCTTGCTAGATCAAGTTCCTTAACAACCAGGCTAAGGCCCAAAACGTAAAAATCAGAATCTGTCTCGTCTTTCTCATAAAGGCTTAAACCCAAAACCATGATCCTCGAGATTCTCCGCAAAATCCCCAATTAATCCTCTGTCCCTATCCCCAGGCCCATCTCCTCCACTTTCCGTTCCCTTTTCACAGCCCCAAAGAACATTCAATAATGAGATTTTTAAAGTTTTTCTCAATTATGTCTGTTAGCTTATTTTGTTCATGCGAGTTCGTACATAAAATTACTCCGAATAACTAATCATCGCTGTCCTTTTATCTATTCGGCGAGACAATTCGGTAAAGTTTTTCTCAAATAGTGTTTTTACGGCTAATTAATACAACACATACCGAAACATTAATTATATATCTTGCTAGTTCGAGGGCCCTAAGAAACTTTATCTGCACATGTCAATATCTGACAAAATTATTTTTGATTTACTTTAATTTAAAATTTAAAATTACAGTAAATCAAAATAATTTTGTCAGATATTGACATGTGCAGATAAAGTATGTGAATCGTACATTAAAAACAATTTATTTTAAATTACCACATGTGATTTTCAATAAGAACAAAATAATTAAATTTCAAACTGTGCATATTGAATTGACAAATAATAATAAAAAGTTATTATTAAGAAATCGAAGTAAATTTATAATATTTGAAGCTAATAAAATGTTTTTAAGAATTAAATTTAGTGTATATTTAAATATTTCAATGCTCTGTTAAGTAAAAAAAGGCTAAAATTGTGAATTGAGTGTATATATTGAGTTGTGTACAAAAATAGCATGTTAAAATTGTGAATTGCCAACACATAAAAAACAATATTATAATCTTGTACGAGGAAAAAAAAAGAAGGCAAAATTAATTGCAAAATCCCACAAAAATTGTAACAATGATCAAGAATATAAAAGAATAACTAAAAACCAAATATCAGAAGAAAAAAGAAATCAGCTCAATGCCTCCTGGCTTAAACGCGACATGTCCCAGCAAAGTCTAAAAAACCTAAAAATTTATGTATTTTTTTAAAAAAGAACGATGCGTCATTCAATGAGAATGACTCATCGTTTTTTGTCTTTTTTAATTATCGGATCAAGAATTTCTATCCACAACTTTTTAAAAACATTGTTTTCACAGCTGTCATCTAAAAAAATTTTTTAATTCCATCCGGCAATGTCTACAAATCAGTTTCAACTTTAAAACCTATTTTAATCCATTTTAAATAGTTTAAAAACAAAATGAAGGAATTGAAATGAAAAATGGATCTTGATTTCTATCTTCATTTTTTTTCTTATCATGAAAGAGTTTTTTTTTTTTTACACGTGGATCAACTTTACTGTAAAAGTGATCTCATCCTTTTCATCTTAAAATATAGCCGAATTTTATTAATTTTATTTATTTTTGTATTTTAAAAATATATTTAAAATCTTTTGAAATTTTTTTAATTTTTTTTCATTTTAAATTAATATATTTTTAATGTTTTAGATTATTTTAATGCATGATATTAAAAATTATTTTTTAAAAAAATTAAAAAAATATATTATTTTAATATATTTATAAATAAAAAATATTTCAAAAAATAATTATATCCAAATAAAAAAACAAAAGAAGAAGAAGAAAGTTACGAAAAAAGAGATGGATAAATCATTGTCGCCCTTCAATGAAAATGTTAGGAGCGGCTGTATGTTTTTTTGACTTGTCCGTGGTGCACCTGATTCTCAAATTTTAAAAACCGACCCGAATCCGAAAACCCAAATTAATTTCAGGTTTGTTTGAAATCTTAATTTATTTAAATCCTTAACGAGACTGTTATTTCAGGTCAAAGACTATCGCTGTCTATCTCGTTCGTAATTTGGATAAAGCTGGTTGAAATAAATAGACTCTGACGTGGGCTTTGGTTAAAGAAACGGACCACATTGGATCCTTTCTCCTTACACAAACATCATATCAGTTTCAATGTCCGAGCTAGCACTTCCCTTTCGTTTCAAAACCTGTCGATTTATTTAATAAAGCTGTCCGAACACGAGCATGAAAGATTGGAAGTGGAGTGCAGTAGTGGTGTCCGCCTGGATATTAACATCAAAACAATGAAGTGGGACATGGATCACATGCATGCATGATGCTTCAATCAAGAAGAAGATGGTAACATCATGAATCGATCCTACCATGTGCATGAAAGGGCAAGCTGCCAGGAATTAGAAAACAAAATCTAGAACAGAAGCAAAAAAAATCATGTCAGCGTCTATTCAAGCAGAAACGGTAAGACCCACATTGGTTCATTATTTTTATAATCTTAGTAAATTCCGAATCTTGATTTCGCATTTTAAATGAAATATAATTTTAAATTTTTAAAAATTACAATTTCAATTATATTCCTAAACACTGTACGTATAAATAGAGAGCCAAAACTCATTCTTCTACTTAAATTTTGTTCGGCCACCTAAGCTGAAGAGCTTGTATTAGTGTAAATGGAATCATTATTATTTCGGGCTTCATGGTGCAAAGGTTTGGTAGTCGTAATCACTAGATAAAACCTGAAATTTATTGAACGTTCGCAGCTGACATTTGGTATAAAAACGACGAGGTCCCCCATGTTTTGTTTGGTAGTTAATTTGCTGGCAGCTAACTTCCCGGGTTTCAACTTTGCTTACACAAGCAACGAAGTTTTCAAACCGGCTGGCATTTTCCTCTCCG
This sequence comes from Populus alba, assembly GCF_005239225.2. Taxonomy (NCBI): domain Eukaryota; kingdom Viridiplantae; phylum Streptophyta; class Magnoliopsida; order Malpighiales; family Salicaceae; genus Populus; species Populus alba. The sequence goes on from NC_133293.1 coordinate 17,530,679, forward strand.
ATATTGATGAATTGTATTAAAAATGTCCAAAGTCTAACTAGGCTTCTGCAAGGGATCAGAATAATCAACGATGCAATCAGGATTACGTACTGCAAATCGGAAAACTCCAGAGGGAGCCTGGATGGAGTCAATTCCACTCAATTAAAGCCCTAACAGAAGGCAACGATAATGCCATGTGAGAACCATGTGGTGCCATGGAATATAGGGTTCAGCCCATTTCTTTTGAAATCATGGAGCCAATCATTCATGCATGTATTTCTATCAAGATTGCATGGGGATTGGGGATGTTACATTTATTTAATGGTATCTAAGATTCTCTATTCCCCTCCTCCCCATTATTATTATTATTATTATTATTATTATTATTGCCGACATTGTAGAACGGCCCATGTAGCCATGTAGGAAAGAAACCGCCTGTTCGGAAGATTAAATTAAAACAGACACCACCCTTTCATGTTCGAAAGAATAAATTAACTGTACGCAGAAGGTGGGCCGGGATGTTCTATATATTTTCATGAGCAAAGTCTGAAGGGAAGAGTTACGTCAAAGCAATCTAAGGAAGTCCTTGGAGGGGCCGAACTCTGGAAAATTACACTGCAACTGATTGAGTTGCTCATAAAAGCATTTTCATTTAAATTTCTTTAATCTAAGAGTGCTTGCAGAGCAATTTGAAGAAAATGGTCCCATTCAAGGTGCTAGTTTCGTACGTAGTAAGTGACTTCTTCTAGATGAGGCATTTTTTAGAGGTTAACAGAAATTGTTTTTTATTTAAAAATAATATATTTTATTTTATTTTTAAAAACATGAATTAATAGCAATGTCAAACATAACTCACGTAAATCAATTGAAATCGGAGGGGGAGAGAGAGAGAGACTATGACTATAAAACAAGAGAATGCTATGGTAGCATTTTGCCTTGAGATAATCTCAAGCTCAGTCTTGAATAGAAACATCAAGGAAGCAACCAAAGCTCCCACCAAACCCATTCATAAAACATCATCTCCAACTACACCCATTTACTATTATTCCTTCCATCAAATTGAAGCTTATCATTATATTTGTAATATAAAATAAATAAATAAATAAATCATTGTATAATATTTCAATAAACACTGCTAAATGTCAAGGGGTCCCATGATGACATATTGAACAATTAATTAGGAAAATGACTGTGTCTCTCAGCTCATATATTTTTTAATTTTTTTATTTAGAAGTATTGTTGAAGTTGTTTTTTTAAAATGTTTTTAATTTAAAAATATATTAAATTTTTTTTAACACCATAACATTAAAACAATCTACAATTATAAAAAAATAATTTAAAATAAAAACAAATCAAAATTTATGAGAATTCGGAGCAAGCACAACACCAAACAAGGTTACAGTAATTAGTAAGAAGCAAGTCTTTGCGGGACCTGAAGGGCTCCAAAATTAACAGCAAGTCCTTTTCACATTTGACAGCAGTAAAAAACAAGTCCAATACCATGAATTTAAAAGAGGGAGAGAGAGAAGCAGCACGCGTTTTCAAAATCAAAAGCGGCTTCAATGGGTCTAAGAACGCACGCGCGAGAGAGGACAGTTTTTGAATGTTTTATTTCTTATTTCTTCATTAGTCTTTACAATTAATCAATACAGTTCGTGTGGATGCTGTTCTCATGGAGATCAAGAACTGGAAATTCAATCGGCTTGGAGTTGTAATCCTGTTTTTGCTATATCAAAACTTGATTCTCTGCTCTTCACTCAATGAAGAAGGTAAGTAAGTGGTTTTATGCCTGTGTTGTCTTAATTTCTCGAGGAAGTATTGGAACAAGTGAGATAAAGAGCGGTTGTGTTTGTTTGTTTGGATGATGGTGATGCAGGTATGGCGTTGTTGAGGTTGAGAGAGAGGATTGTGAGTGATCCATACGGTGCGTTGAACAGCTGGAAAATGGATTTTGGAGAGATTGATCATTGTTCCTGGTTTGGTGTTGAGTGCTCTCATGATGGCAAAGTTGTCGTTTTGTAAGTTTTTATAGTGCTTCTGACTTTTCATTTATGTTCTGGTTGGTTTCTGAGAAAATTTAGGAAAATGAAGGAATTCGGAAGCATTTGGAACTCAAGACTTGCTAATTTAGTTTAGTTTTTTTTTTTTTTTTTTTCAGACTTCAAGGTTACTTAAAATTTTGGATGTTAAAATTTGTAAATTGTCAACTTTGCTATGATTAGCTATGTAATTAATCGAGTAAATCAGTGATGAGGAACATGCATCGATATTTCTAAAGTCAATCTCAATCTGTTGTGGTGGCTGTTTAGCAGTTTCAACGGGTGGTGTAATGATTTATATCTGTTCAAGTTGAGAAGTTGTGTATTGATTTATTTTGTTTGAAGTGGATTATTGCAATCTTTTTGAAAACTTTGTTAGAAAATCAAGGGATTCTCTTTATTTTCTTTGGGCTGCTGCTAAACATCATGTTTGATGTGTTTTAAGGACCAATGACTGGTTAACATAAATAGCTTTCTTTACTTGAAATTTAGCATTTCTGATCCATTTCAAAATATGATCAGTTTTCTGTTTTATTCTTGTTCGACAGTCAAGAAGAAAATATGACTGTTTGCTGTTGCATTTACATGCAAATGTTCTCTTGGAGCAGTTCTTATTAGTTCTCTATTAAGGGAGAGGAGCTTTGATTGCATGTGGTCATTCGCCCAGTAAGATTATTTTTAAGTCTTTGTTCTAAAGACGAGTTTGTCATATAACATGCAGGAACTTGAAGGATCTTTGTCTTGAAGGAATGCTGGCACCTGAAATCACAAACCTTGTCCACATAAAGTCTATGTGAGTATTCATTAGGTGACTGATATTTAGAGCCCTGCTGATTTATGTTGTAAATGTTCACCGTTCTCATTGTCTTAATGTTTTACTGCAGTATTTTACGCAACAACTCGTTTACGGGGATCATTCCTGAAGGGATTGGAATGCTGAAAGAGTTGGAAGTGCTAGATTTTGGGTACAATAACTTCAGTGGACCACTTCCACTTGATCTTGGCAGTAATCTTTCCCTGGCAATCCTGTGAGTGTCAAACAATTTTTGTTATCGCCAAGGTTAACTTCTGCTTCTAACAGCATATTAACTTATTTTCTATCTATTTTTAGTTTGCTGGACAACAACGAACAACTCAACAGCTTATCGCCTGAAATTCAACATTTGGATATGCTTTCTGAATTTCAAGTGGATAAGAACCAGTTATCTAATGCAGTTAAAGGTTCATCCTGCAACAAAAGATCTATCACATGGTATGTCACTGTCATCAACTTGATGATATTCTCTAGTGGGATATTGCTCTGGTTGTCTGGGGTAAATCACAGGATATCGGTCCTAACGAGGTTCATGAATGGGCTTCCTCTTTAGACCATGAGATGAAATTTCTTCAGTGTCAATGACATTGAAGGGACCTTCGTTTGTCGTACCTTTGACTTTTTCTTGAATTTATTTTGTGTTTCTTAATGTTCTTTGTACATAATATTATGTCTGCTCCATGATCTTATTGTATAATACCTTTTTTTCCCCCCAATGTTTGGCAGGAATGCTGCCCATACAGAAAATGCAGTTCACAGACGACTGATGAAAAACAACCATGAACTCTTCTTGCCTTGGACACCACCATCTCCAAAACCTGCAACACCAACTGTAACTTTTCCTCCTCCTACAATGACTTCCCCTGCACCAACTCCAAGTGAGCCATTTGGAACTTCCTCTGCTCCAGATGGTTCTGCTTCACCTTCCATTTCAGCACCAGCTCCTTCTAACTCTCCCAGAGTAGCATTTGAATCTTCCCCATCAAAAAAACATCAGGGTCCAATCATAGCTGGAGCTGTAGGGGGCACCTTAGTTATTCTCGTTTCAATCATCGGTATATATATTTGTAAAATCAATAAGGTTTCTGTCAATCCTTGGGCCACAGGATTGAGTGGACAGCTTCAGAAAGCATTTGTAACTGGTATGTCTTTCTTCTTGGTAAAATAATTAAGAGGTATTTATTAGGACTTCATTTCCAAATTGAAAACAATTAATTTCTTGTCAGTACATCTATTCAGTTAATATGTTATATGAAAACCTGAACCGGATAATCTGGATAATGATGTCGGATTGGACATAGTTTACTTAATTTGGTGAATTCTTTGATGCTTTGTGATAATTACTGTCGATATTTTTGTAATTGTTATCATAGATGTTGCACCCTGGACCACCTGCATGTGCTAGAGAAAGCGGGTCCACATCCTTTTGTGTCCATGTTTCCTTTCCCCATCCCCTTTAGCGTTGCATGCTTCCATGTTCATGTTTTGACCTTGTCTTTGTACTAACATAATTCAGATTTTCATTTCAGGTGTGCCAAAGCTTAAGAGATCTGAGCTTGAAGCAGGCTGTGAAGATTTTAGTAATGTAATTGGTTCTTCGCCAATTGGCACACTATACAAAGGGACTTTGTCCAGTGGAGTTGAAATAGCCGTGCTAGCTGTGGCCTCTGTCGCAGTAGCTTCTGCCAAGGATTGGTCAAGGACCCTACAAGTTCAGTTTAGGCAGAAGGTAATTTACGAGTAACTACCGTTGAACTATGTGCCTGTACGGAAATTATCAATGTGACTGTGATTCGTTAGAAATGCTAGAACGTGGTATATAATACTTGTTTTTTAAAATATTTTTAGTTAAAAAAATATATTAAATAAATATTTTTTTTTATTTTTAAAAATTAATTTTTAATATTAACATTAAAATATATGAAAATATTAAAAAATATTAATTTATAATAAAAAATAAAATAAATTTAATTTGAAAAAAAACATTTTAAAAAACACAAATACAACAGTACTTATACGTAGAAGCTATAATTTATAGCTTTTTCAAAATTCACGGCCACAACTTTCCCAAATGAACCCTATGCTTATGCCGTGGTCTGGCATTTCCTAATTCTTTTCACATTTTATGCTTCAGATCGAGAAATTATCAAAAGTGAACCACAAGAATTTTGTTAACCTTCTCGGGTACTGCGAGGAGGAGGAGCCTTTCACAAGAATGATGGTATTCGAGTATGCTCCAAATGGGACACTCTTCGAGCATTTACACGGTGAGTGAGAAAACATTTGTGTTCGGCATCTTTATGGCAGACCGCAAACCAAAAATAAAGATCAGTTGGCTGCTTTCCATTTGTTGTTGAGATTCGTTAATTTAAAAAACACAGTTAATCGTTCTAAATCAATGTGCAGAGTTAATGCAAAAAAATCATGAATAATATCTTAAAACAAAAGATGATTGCAACTTTTGCCTGGTTAATCTTCCTGTTAAAACTATCGTACTTTCAGTTTGACCTATTCTGATTAGTATGAATAATGCATTGGTTTCCTTTTGTTTTGTTGTATCTTCCATGATCCTGGATCGAATCTTTATATGCAAATTATACACTAACCTCCTATCTTGAGAAGATAAAGAGCAAGGAAAATGATTGTTGATTGAACAGAGTGCAACTTTAGGGATTTCCTTTTCTCTTTCATGGTTTTCGAACACTTGGTGAATAAGAGCTTGAGTTTGATGCATTGTTAGGTTTTGGAAGATTTAGGCACTTAGGATCGAGTTGGCCACCGGGTCAGGCATTTGAAAATTATAATCTACATTGAGTTCTTCCCCTAGAAAAAGAAAAGCTCTCTCCCTGTCTCTCTATTTCCTTTGTGTTTAGTTTTGTTGTATATTGTACATCTCATTATTAAGTTTCATCCTGCAGTTAAAGAATCGGAGCACTTAGATTGGGGAATGCGGCTGAGAATCGCAATGGGCATGGCTTACTGCCTTGAGCATATGCACCAGCTGAATCCACCAATTGCTCACAACAACCTGAGCTCTTCAGTCATCTCTCTAACTGAGGACTACGCATCCAAAATCGCAGATTTCACTCTCTCAAACAACATAATTGCAACTGAGATGGAACTATCTAGCAAGAAGCTCCCAGATCTGCCGGTGGCTTGCCTGGAAAATAATGTTTATAATTTCGGTGTCTTGTTATTTGAAATGGTTACTGGTAGGCTTCCATATTCAGTAGACAGTGTCTCACTCGAAGACTGGGCATCAGACTATTTGAGAGGGTACCAGCCCCTTAAGGAAATGATAGATCCAACTCTGGACTCCTTCGACGAGGAGAATCTGGAGAGAATCGGTGAAGTAATAAAATCTTGTGTGCACCGGGATCCAAAACGAAGACCGACAATGAGAGACGTCACTGCAAGATTAAGAGAGATAACTACACTGACACCAGATGCAGCTATCCCAAAACTTTCTCCTCTTTGGTGGGCAGAGCTTGAAATTTTGTCCACGGATGCTAGCTAAAATACGAGCAGGCTGTAAGTATGAGCTCAAATTTTTTCGTTGTTTTTAGTAATTGAGGCACAAAACCAGTTGCCTGTAGGCTTGTCGCCCTTGTACCTACCATAGGCAAGGGGGACTGGTTGCTTGTATATAACGGAGTGGCCATCTCTCGTTGTCTCTGTTTTTTTTTTTTCTTTTTTTTTTTCCTGTCTCGGTTCCATTTCTTTCTTTTTTTGGTTGGAAATTGGCTGGGTAAAGCTCAGCATGGTGGCTTTCGGTCTTCCTAGTGGATTCTGGTTACTTTTCCAAAAAGGAGTCGAAAGATTTCTTGTTTTTCTGGGTTGGATACAAGATGGAAGCACTGAAATTTCATCCATGTAGAAGAAAAGGAGGTTGATGAAAGTCTCTCAGACCTATTATAAACAGCGACCACAACCAGGATATATTTTCATGTTCAGCTTTCCCAAAATGCATTAAAAAGATAAAAAGTAATGGAAAAAAAAAAAAAAAAACAGAAACAAGATAGAGGAGAATGTATTTGTCATTCTAGAATTACAAATATATTATTAATCTTTATGGATCGCACGTTCTACAGCACAGCCATAAACAATAAGCCTAAGTCCACAGTCCTTTGAACATATTTTATAGAATGGTAAAATTAAAAATTTCATCGATAGGTGGTCTTAGTCTTACATACTAATAATTTTTTTGCATCGATTTCAATCTTAAACTTTCAAAAGAAAATTAATCAACACGTTTTATCTATTTTTAAGGCTTTATAACCATATTTTCATCCAAATTATACACCTTTTCTATAAGCGATCACATTATTTTATGAACAAACAACATTTTTAAGCGATTCTAATAAGAATCTTCAACTGAGAAATTAAGATAATCTGAAAGTAAATTGATACAAAAAATAGTTCAACGATACTTGATGATATATTTGAGGTTTACTCTTTATAGAAGGAACATCGAACTTGTTAAAAATGGACAGGCCGGTGAATCCTCAAGAATCATCGTGTTCGAACAAGAAGTCTAGGATTCGAACCATAGTTGCATTCTGTTTTTTAAGCAAATAGAGGTAAAAAAAAACATAGATCCCCATGCTCTTCAGACACAAGGACGACATTGCATAAATCTCTCTCACGGAACAGGAAAAAAAATAAGGTGTATTTTTTATTTGTTTTTTGTAAATGAAAGAGGAGGAAAGTGGCCTTCACGTTAACATAAGCTTCAAGGGAAGTTGGCAGCTAACATGCTGCAACTTGCGAGTCCTCACGTCAATCAAAACCTTCAAACACCAAATATTATCTTGGACCGTCCAATTCCCAAAGCTTATAAATACGGACCTCTTCAAATCTACCTTAACACAACTACAAAACACTTTTGTTGTCTGCTTAGTCTCAAATAATTAAGCTGCAATAACCACCACAAGAATATGGCAAGCAACCAGCTCACTATTGTCATCTGCTCTCTCTTGCTCCTTCCATTAGTCTTCCCTTCAACAGCTGCCTATAATGAAACTGCTCCAACCAAGCCGATAGAGAAGAAGGTCGATGTGGTGGTTGAAGGCATGGTCTATTGCCAAAGTTGTAAGTATTCTGGATCATGGTCTTTGACGGGGGCTAAGCCAATCCCTTCAGCTAAAGTCAGTGTTATTTGCAAAAACTCCAATAAACAAGTCACTTTCTACAAGGCATTTGAAACTGATGCGTATGGTTACTTCTATGCAAATCTTGATGGCTTCAAGATGAGCAATAATGTTTTGGACCATCCCCTCCATGGTTGCCATGCGAAGCTTGTTTCATCTCCTCTTACAAACTGTAGCCTCCTCTCCAATGTTAACTATGGACTTTATGGCGCTCCACTTAGATTCAAGAACAAGGTGCTGCGAGGAACTCACTATGAAGCTGTGATCTATGCTGCAGGCCCCATGGCTTTCCGTCCAGCTCAGTGCACTTCAGAATCTCATGTCTGATATAACTGTCCTGCCACTTTTCTCTTAGTTCGTGATCACTCTTCGTTTTGGTTTTGATTCTGTTTTGTTCCCTCTTCTGTTGGTTTTAGCAGTCATCCAGGAATGGTGGCAATTTGTTCTATTTCTTCAACGAATTGAATTTCCTTTGCATGAAGTGTTACATTTTAGCTATTACATTGTTGATGTTTAGTTATTTCTTTCTCTAGGCTGCATTTGCAAACATTTTAAGAACCCAGATCACCGCACGATTCAGATGAATACGATCAATCTTCATTTTAGTCCTTATGCTTGATTTGTTCCCTCTTCTGTTGATTATAGCTGTCATCCAGTAATGGTGGCAATATTTGTTCTATTTCTTCAATAAATTGAATTCCCTTGCATAAAGTGTTACATGTTAACTTTCACAGAGTCTAGGGCCTTTGCTATACTTGCAGACATTACAAGGACACGTATAACTGATCACTGCACGGTACAGATGAATATGAGCTGCAACAGAGATTGGAATAAAGATAGTGCAGGCACACACTACATCACATTTAGAGATCTTAACATGAAGCAAGATCGTCAGAATTTTACAAATTCAAGCACAAGGGCATTGTTGTGGTATATCACAACACAATAAATAAGCTACAAAGTGAAACCTTACGTGCCACTAATAATAGTTGTTCCTAGAAGTCCAATGGATTTCCAAACATTTTATTTATGTCATCCATTGCCTCTTTTGTAAACGCTGTCGGCTCAAACAAATCTCTGTTGCTTGCTCTGGATGGCCTGGGTGGTGGCTGTCCTTGTAGATGCTCTGAATCATCATCAGGAAGTATTGTAAACCCACAAAGATCTTGTTTCCTAACAGGGGCTTTATCTTGCTTCTTTGGTCTCTTGGTTCTTATAAAATCTATTGGCTTCCCAAACATGTTATTAATGTCATCCATAGCCTCCTTCAAGTTAATTGTAGGGTCTACTAATCCATGGTGGCAAACATTTTCCACCGCCGGCTCATCTAAGATGGTAGACCCAACGAACCTGTGAACAACTGTATCCTCTCTAAGTTTTATTCGAGGTGAGCTCTCTGAATTCATATAATCAGAGCTTTCAGATGGAAGATCCTTCGGACTTGGGAAGACAAAAGCATTTGAAGGTAAAATGGATGAGCAAGAACCTTCTGCCAGATTCTGGGTCTTACTCTCCTCTAATTTATTACCATAAGTTCTGTCGCCATTTTCATTGCTTTCTTCATCATCAATGAATATTTGGAATGGTTCTTGGTGAGTCTGGGGGATTTGAGCTCTACCATGCACCATCAGGGAAATACCCGCTTCTTCTTTTTGAAGTGATGAATCAGTTCCACTGTCCAAGTTTTCATCAATAAATACATCAAATCCATTGTTCAAACTACACTCTTCTTTTGGTCGACTTATGCGTGATCTATTTACTGGAGAGGTCTCTAAAGGTTCTCGAAACATGCCATTGATGGCATTCATGGCTTCCTTCATATTTATTGTAGGGTCCACCAGTCCATGATGGCAGGCATCTTCTGCATCTTGCTTTCCAACTATTGCAGTGTCTACAAACTTTACCACAACTGTATCATCACTGTGACACGTCTTGGCTTCATCCGACTCTCCTGTATTCTTTTGCTGCTTGGATACATATCTCTGTCCAATCTTTTTCACATTTTCCTTCTTCCTGGACAGATCACTGCCCAAGCCAACTTCAGATGAATTTCCTGAAACCCCAACATGGTTAGATTCCTTCACTGGCTTCACATTCTGAGAACTCCTGTCCGGTATCTGTTTAGGCCTATCCTCAATGCTGTATACATTCTCATTGTTCTCTTCAGACTTCCTGGAAGATAGAGGTCTTCTGCCACTTCTTCCTATCTGGCGCTGCAAGATCTCTGTAAAAAGTTAGATAACAGAAGACTTTTACCAATAATGAAGGCAAGCTCAACATCCAAAATAAAAATGTGCATACCTGGATGTTCTTTTTCTTGTGTCTCTCCATACGATGAAGGAATTGCTCGTATGATTTCTGCAATTCATCAACAGGCTCGGCAAGGCTGTTCAAAATTATTTTAGATAGTGAATATCGCTTAGGTTCATTTTTCGAAAAAATAAATCACATACCATCCAAAACTATCAAAGGGTTATGTAACATAACGAAATACAGAAGCTACTATGTTAGTAAATGATTTGTTTGGCAAGTTGATGTTCTTTTTGTGATGCAATAAAGCTAGTAAATTAGCAGTCATAATATATTATCTTTGCATGGTAGAGGTAGATGGTCAAATAATGAATGAGGTTTTCGTTATCACCCAAGTTCACAGTGACGTGTAGCTTGAATCGACCAGGGAGGTAAAAAAAAAAACAACATATAGCTTCTAGCATTCCCTTTGAATCCAAGAAGCGAAGCCAACCACGTGAACCGAATGCGAATAGTAAGTAAACCAATTACATTCTGTTATCATTTAGATAAGAACAATGCAAGTGCTTAATCAAGCCAGCAGCATCAAATGAAAGGTGAATGTCGCTAAGAATCCAATTTAAAAGTATACGAGGCTTTTACGAAAGCTCATAGTAGCAGGTTTATCATTTATTTAAACGATCCACTCCTTTCTCATAATTTTCAAAATTCTCGGCCTTAAGCCAGCCAGTAAGAGTAAAATGAACCTAAAAAACATATTGCTAATAAAAAAGCATGCCCACTATCTATATGCAGAACTAGGAAGTAGGAAGTCACTGAACTGCTATTGGCCTTATTTTTCCAAAAGGTTGCATTGCAAAAGCCATGTAACGCTCGTTCAAATGTATTGTAAGCAAGCATTTACTGATAATATTCAGTTATCATAAACATCAAAGGTCATCTTCCATTCAAATATTGAGATGTTTTTTGAAATTCAGTACACTTACTTCTGCACCCCTAAACGGTACATGTTCTCAGCCTCCTCAAAGTTCTTCATCTTCTCGTGATAAAGAGCGTAAGCCTGGTAGAATAATGACCGTTTCGTTCCAATGCTATTCGTTTCCATGGTACTCAACAGCGCTCTTGGATCACTCACATAATCCATCTACTCAATTCAATTCAAGATAAACAAATAACCATAAAATACAACTAATCTTTTTAGCATTCAATACCCTTTTATTTTCCTTTTTTAAGAGACATTTTAAATTTCACTTTCTTTTCTGTTTGTCCATTTTACTCAGAAACCAAACAACAACTGAAAAAACAAAATTGGAAAAGAAACTACACAGCCCGTGGTCAAAATCAGATTTATCAACATGATAATCCAATCTAAAACCCAACAACCCCCAGTTCCCAAAAAAAAATAAAAAGAGAGACGGGTTTTGAAATTACCAGCTGTAACCAGACACGAAGGTAGCGCGGGTCATTCCTGTAACGCCTATCAGATTCAAAACTCTGCGTGCATTTTTGCAGAAAACGAGGCAGCTTTTGTTTCAGTGCATTCGGAGGCAGGCAATCCTTCATTTTATTAATCCCCCTGTTTAAGAACAGATAAAAAATTTGATCAACAGCAGCAATATTATTTAAAAAGGCAAAGAAAAGAAAGAGAGATTAGGAGTACCGGAGCCAAGGGAGAAGAGGATCATTGCCTGAGTAAGATTTGATGTCTGATATTAAAGAAGAGAAGAGATCATTGTGGGTTGTTGAGTTTTTTGTTTCCATTTTTTCCCGTTTGATTTGGAATTAAAGTTGATTAATGGTGGTGATTTGTTTTGTTGACAGAAGAAGTTGTAAAGGAAGCAAAGATAGGGAAGAAGAGGAGGATGCTCGTGGTTTTTGAATTTGGGTGAAATGAGCGCTTCCATGGAAGAATCTGGGTTGACTTGTGTGTGATGCTTGGATTGACAAGATTGGTCTTCCGGGTGTTTTGTGAATACACGTGTAATATATTCTCCAATAATCCAGCTTTTATCTTTCATTTAGAGGTATAATGATAAAATCGAAGTATGTACTTTGTAAGTTTATACTAGCTATCAGACGGTGTTTTGCCGCTGGATAATTAATTTTGGTAAAAAAAATATGAAAGTTTTTTAAATATATTTTTTTACAATAAAAATTTTAATTATAAATTTGTGAATACACGTGTAATATATTCTCCAATACACGTGTAATATATTCTCCAATAATCAGCTTTTATCTTTCATTTGGAGGTATAATGATAAAATCGAAGTATGTACTTTGTAAGTTTATACTAGCTATCAGACGGTGTTTTGCCGCTGGATAATTAATTTTGGTAAAAAAAATATGAAAGTTTTTTAAATATATTTTTTTACAATAAATTTTTAATTATAAATTCAAAAATTTATTTATATATTTAATTAAATAAATTTAAAATCTTTTGAATCAATAAATATATATAAAAAATATTAATGTGTTTATTCGATTCACCTACGTATAGATCAAATAATTTTTTTAAAACTGAAGAATTAATATATAAATGTTATTAATTTATATTTTTGATAACTAGAAACAAATACTATTACAAATAAAAAATCAATGCTTACTTATAATAAAATATAATAAAAATTAAATATATTAATAAAAACATGTTTTAACATAATAGAAAAATAAAATATTATTAAAATTTTATATTAAAACATCATTTTATTAGTCTTTATATAATATATTTAAAAAAAAATATAGAGACAAAAATATAAAAAATAAGTTACAAAAGAATAACTATAAAAACAAAAAAAAATGATATAAATAGGGTATATGAAGTGAAAAATATTCAAAGTGTAAAAAATAAAAAAATAATATTTAAAAAATATAAAGAAAAAAACTAAAAAAATTAATAATAATAATAATAATAATAAATTAATTAATTAAGTGTAAAATGATCATCAAGTGTAAAGGTAAAAAATATATATTTACCACCGGTAAAGAAATAAAAAAATATTCATTTGTGCCATTTCTACAGTAAAAGATCTTTTCCTTTTAGTACATGTACTGTTCCTCTTGTTAGGTATGTTGCCATTTCATGTGCAACAAATGGTGGCTACAACCATTGACTTTGGTAGCCACCATTGTTGAAGAAGAGAAGAAGTTGGCAGCAACCTTTGTTGAATAAAAGAGAGTTTGGCAGCCACCATTGATGACAAAGGAGCAAGAGGAGCTGCCATTGATGCCTATAAAAGAGGCATGACCTTAGAGAGCAAGATGTGAGAGTTGTGAATAACGTGAGTGTGAAGAGAAAGAGAAGAGGAAGGGCTGCTGCCATACAGCTGCAAGGTAGCAAGAGAGATGGGAGTTGAGTGATTAGATCCTCCTCCATGTATTTATTGTAATCCTTTCTCTATCTCTAAATACAATGGACCTCTCCCGTGGATGTAGGCGATTTGCCGAACCACATTAAATATTGTGTCTCAGTGTGCTTATCCTCCGTTGAGCAAAGATCAGTTCGTCACCGGTCGCCTGATTTCCGCCCAACAATTGGTATCAGAGCATATGGTTTAAGTGGTGTTTGATTTTTGCTCAAAAATAAAAGTTGTCAAAATGGTGTTTTGACCATCCCACTGTATAGAGGAGAACGATACGAAGCCACTGGTGAAAACGGCGTCAAAATCGGACGTCGGACATGGCCGCACTCTCCATCACTCTCCGGCAAGGCGTCTGCCCACGCGCGCAGACGCGCCCCACGCATGCCACGCGTCTTCTTCACCCGGATGAGTTGACCCGACCCGAAGACCAGCTGACCCGACCAATATGAACAGTAGAAATGAACAGTGTCATTATGAACAATATGCATGAACAGTGACGGTATCATGACATCAGCATGATGCAAGGATGACATCATCATACACAGTCAGCAAAAGCAATTGACTAATCAACATCCATGTCAGCATAGGGGGACCCACATGCCATGTCATCAGCCGCGAGCCGAGCCGAGTTGAGCCGAGCCGAATTGGAACTGAACTGAGCCGAGCCGCAAGCCGAGGATAGGATCCAGTATAGCTTATCCTACGTGCAACCGGATCTGAGATTGAATCTGAGCCGTTGATCATGCCAGAATTGTTTTGATTAAATCTTAGCCGTCTGATGTGCGATTTGGACGATTCAAGACATGTTTCCAGCTAATTTGATCATTCCGGATGCAATGGTACGGTCCGATCGTTGAGATTCGAGATCGAAAATGGCAGTGATGAATTATTGAAGAGAGATTGCCCGATCAGGAGGCATCTGAAGGTCATCATGGTGGTCGATGGAGATGAAGAAGAAGAAGGTACACACATTTGCCCAATTATGTGTGCTGAACTATTAAGTGGGAAAATTTAATGCCTTGATGGAAGGCAAAATTTGGACACTCAGGACACCCGAGATGTGGACGATTTGAGGTGTAGAGTGGAAATTAATGAAGACCAATCTTGACGAATCTAAGCACTAGTAGTCTCGCTAGATATTGAGAAATCATGTATTAAACCTGTATATTCCAGATCACTTGTAAAGGAAAGCTGCAACAAAGCTAGCAAATGGTTGTATATACGGAGAGACAGTACGATGGATAGATATAGCCTAAGAAGTTCTGTCTAGGAGATTGGGTTTTAAGCGGGACCGTTGTGACCCCTCCAATCTTTCCTGGGAACTTGCTTAGTGGAAGGATTATCCATACGGTACTATTTTCGTATATGTGACAGTTTGTTATGAAACTGTTGAAGACTAGCAAGATGACGGCACAAGGGGAACAGTTGGGTTCCGCATGATCAAGGATCTAATGGAGTGGTGATTTCTTCAAAGAAGCTAGATTCGGTGACTGTGATTTCTCGAGGGGAGAATTGATGAAGACCCTGATAATGGAAGAGAAATACAACAAGGGAATAAAGATTGGCACCCTATTTTGACTTGGACAGGTGTTGTGACAGGATGAGCTGCTGTCAAACATAAGCAAGGAATAGGGAGAAATCTGGAGAGCAGAAATTGCACGAGGGCACACGGAGATTGTGCAAGAGTACCCGAGGGATCCAACGAGGTACTGTAATGAGACAACAGGTGCAAGGAGAAGAAGTGTTTCCAGATGAAGCTCAGAGCAGAGACTGTTAAAGTTTGTACAACAAGAAGTCTATTATGCTCTTGATGAAGACAACAGGCGAAGACCTTTCAATGCATGCAAGGATGGAAAGAGAGCTGTTGCAGAGGCACCTAATTGAGGGGGTGCAAACACCTGTGATAAAAGGCAACCGCCTATGATGAAAGGCGAAGACACCAAAGAGAGGTGGTGTAGGTGGAGCTGTCAAGCAGAAAGACGTAGAAGCTCCAAACATAGAAATCGAGGTAAAGGATTGCGAGGAGTATTCCGCAACTTTCTCTTTCTATGTAGTCAGTGTCAGTAATCTCTCCCAAGTCCACATGGTGGTAGAGAATCTTGGAGCCACTGGAGTCATCCCGATGAAGGAGGATGAGACCGCTCCACGACGAGCGGAGACACCTTGGATGAAAGGTGTGAGGGCCACGATATGAGCCCAGTTCAGACCGCCGCATGACGATGAGCGGAGACACCCGAGAAGAAGGTGTGTGGGCCATGATATGAGCCCAGTTCAGAAAACCCCAGAGCCGATGTGATGACTAGATATAAGTGGACAGATGGATAGCCAATGAAGTGGCTATGATGAGTATGAAGACAAATGCAGGATTGACTTTCATGGATATTGCCCCCATGCTAAAGATCAATGAGCTAGAAGACATTTGCCTTGGACAATAAGTGGATGACTTGTGGAGCATTAAGACGCGACTGCTATGAAGGAGCAGAGGGCATGCGCAGGTTTCGGGAACGAGTTGACTCTTGTCAAGGTGGTGAGCTCGGTAATGGCATTGTAATACTCAGAGTATGGAGATAGATATGGATCAACCTTTAATGGGCTGCCCCCATGGTTAAAGGTGGAGAGCTACCTGGACTCTTACGACTAAGAGCGAGAGACTCATGGAGAAGTAAGGCGTGGTTCCTACAGTGGAACAGAGGGCAGGCGCAACTCCTGGATGAGTAGACTCTTGGAAGAGTGGTGGGCTTGTGATCATATTGAAATACTCAATGACTGTCGCACTTGGGAATATCAGTTTGAGGGGGTGTTGTAAGCCTTGGTGTGAGGCTTGGTGAATCATTCCGGACCGAGCATGATTGATACGCTCGAAGGGGAATGTTGTGTTCCCAGAGACAAGCGTTAACACTCTTCAGATGTGATGTGTGAAACCATCTGGTTGAAGTGATCCTTTGGTGTGAGCAAGGGTGTACTTTGGTGACTCTGGTGATTGAAAGGTTTGGCGAGTACCTGTGAACTTGGCCACGGACGCTCTCAGAATGGTAAGCTTGGAAGAGCTGCAAGATGCAAGCTTGTGCTGAAGAAGTAAGCGGACAATTGCCCCACATGAATGGCAAAGGGGGTGATTGTTAGGTATGTTGCCATTTCATGTGCAACAAATGGTGGCTACAACCATTGACTTTGGTAGCCACCATTGTTGAAGAAGAGAAGAAGTTGGCAGCAACCTTTGTTGAATAAAAGAGAGTTTGGCAGCCACCATTGATGACAAAGGAGCAAGAGGAGCTGCCATTGATGCCTATAAAAGAGGCATGACCTTAGAGAGCAAGATGTGAGAGTTGTGAATAACGTGAGTGTGAAGAGAAAGAGAAGAGGAAGGGCTGCTGCCATAGCTGCAAGGTAGCAAGAGAGATGGGAGTTGAGTGATTAGATCCTCCTCCATGTATTTATTGTAATCCTTTCTCTATCTCTAAATACAATGGACCTCTCCCGTGGATGTAGGCGATTTGCCGAACCACATTAAATATTGTGTCTCAGTGTGCTTATCCTCTGTTGAGCAAAGATCAGTTCATCACCGGTCGCCGGATTTCCGCCCAACACCTCTCTCTCAGCTTCAACAGTCCAGATCCTAAAACCACTGCTTTTGCCTCCCTCTCGACTTCAACATCAAAGCCCATGATTTCTCCCACGATATCAACAATGCGAGTGCTGTTGTGGGATGAGCTTTTTATTGCAAGGTTCATTGATTTATGCATTGAATTTTTTGTTGTTAAATGTGAGGGTGAATTGGGTTATTATAGAAAATATTGATCCAACATCCAAAATACTACCGAAGCAGGAGCCTTTTTCAACCTCACAAGTTTTGTTTTTTTTTTTTTTTTTTTGTCTTTGGAGTCTGATAATGATGTTGAGAAAACCAATTATTCCTTTTGTGAGAATTTGAGTCCTAAAAGCACAGGCTGTGGTTTCAAAGAACACAGGAATTGGAAGAGAGTTGTTAGGGTTTTTGAGTTTTTCAAGTCCTAGAAAGATTATGTTTCAAATGTGATTCATTATAATATCGTGCTTCGAGCATTGAGCATTGAGCAAAGCTAAGAGATGGGGTGAATTGAGGCTTTGATGGATGGATATGCCGAAAATGTGGTTTGCCGACGAATAACATGTTAGATCGATTTGTACAGGTAGGCGGGGTGTCCTAAGGATGCAGCTAAAAGTCTTTTTAGGAATTTTGAAATCTGGGGTGGCAATAGACATTATCACTTTCAATACTATGATCTTTACTTTCAATACCATGTTGCAATGTATGCTTATGGGTCATCGAGGGAGATTGATAAAGCTTCGAAAACATTCATGAAAATGCAGGACAAAGGCGTTGAACCAGACCTTGTTGCTTTTATATTTTCAAGCGTTGTCTTATGTCACCAGGCATTCAATTCAAACATTGCAAATTTTGGGGGTCGTAAATTCTGGTCATCAATGATAAAGGTCTCTCCCAAGGGCTGCTTTTATTTGCTAGGTCTTGCTTGAACTTTGCAGCAGAGATTTTCGAAGGACAAACAGAAGAAAGGATGAAAATAAAGTAATTTTGTTTATGGCCATGGTCTGACTCGGCCATATATAATTTGAGCCTCCAAAACTGAAATGTACAAACTCCAAAACATTCAGAAAGTTGAACAAGCGACATGAGAATTTGTTATTATTAGAAATTATGTGCAACAGAAGGTAAAGAAAATCTCCAAAATACTAATGGGATCACAAGCTTTATCAGTTCCTAAAGATGCATTCCTATTTATCGAAATTAAATGAAGTTTGAAAGATCTATTCATAAGTGCAAAGATCTCACACCTTTTTTTTTATTTGATTGTATCTCTCGAAGACAAAAAGAAGGGAATTTATCCGAATTAGTTGTCATAATGACTCCCAGGAATTAAACATGGAAGATAACTTGGTGTCATTGTTTGATTCCTAAAGTTGATTGTATTACAAAGGAGGTTTGACAGCAGAGGAAGTTTTCGTTTAGGTTGAGAAGTTCCCATGAACAAAATCTTGGTGTCTTCCCATGTCATTGCAGGAGATTCTGTGTAGACAACATTCCGAGTTCTCATTTTAACCAAGACATTGACAGGAGAGAAAATCTTCTCATATGCCGAATAACTGGAAGCCTTCCAAATTTGATGGTCAAGGATAGCTGTTGCCAGGGGTGGAGGAGCATAGAAGACTGAGGTGGGCTGTCGTCCAGGTAGAAAAATAAATCCTAAAAAAACGTAATATCCCATCTTACAAGTATAGTCTTTTTATTAATTTTTTTTTTAAATTCGTATATGTAAATAGTCTCGTTTGCATTATTTCTTATTAGCCTCGTACCTTTTCATTGGGCTTCTTAACCTTTGGCATCTCATTTCTCTTCTTACTCATTGAATAAATCTCTAGGATTTTCTATTTCGGAAAAAAAGAACCCATTTTATATATCCCAATTTATATGTATTTGATTCATAGGAAAACACTAAAAAATTTAATTTTAAAAAATAAAATTAAAAAAAATAAGTTTGGAAGTGTTGTTGCGGTTGCTTTTTAAAGTATTTTTCGTGCCGAAGTGTATCAAAATGATATATTTTTTTAATTTTTTAAAAATTATTTTTTAAATCAATGCATCAAAATGATCCAAAACATACAAAAAAAAATTAATTTTTAGCAAAAAAAAAATTAAATTTTGGGGGAACGCAGTTTGCACCGTGTTCCCAAACGCTCTCTACTCTTTAGCCCCATCTTATAGCAGCAAATAAATACTCAATCAACCATGAGGAGTGTAGCCTAATTGGTCAGGCTCTAGGTTTGTTCTTTAAAGATCACTAGTTCGAGTCCCACAAACTTCAAAACCACTGAAGGTTTATATGGTCGTTAATTTTAGGACCCGTCAGATTAGTCAAGGTACATGTGAGCTGGCCCGAAAATACATATTAATAAAATTAAATAAATAAATACTCAATCAAACTTCATAGTATTCACGCACATAATACATCTTTTTGCCACATGCTTAACTCCTATCGGTATGGAGTATGGTTTCTTTGCTCATCTTTCGATTCATAATGCGAAAATTTTCATGCATTATTAGTGAAGTGATAAATAACAAAAGGTCTGAAACCATAGTGTTTATTCAATAATGGATATTGAAAAACAATTTATGTTTATTTATTCGTAGCCCAGGATAAAAAAAATTTCTGGCTCCGCCCTTGGCTGTTGCTGAGAAACCGGTGTCCGTAGTCTGCTTCTGTTTTCGTCACTCTTGATTTTTGAACTTGTATGTCTTCTGTGATTCTAGATATCTTGAGAACTTCAAGCTTTTCTTCAGCCTTGAAAATTGTTTAGATGATTTCACAGAAGATTCTTTTCACTTGAGACTGCCATCAAGATATTAACAAATATTACTGTAAAGTCTCGACTGCCAACACCTCTTTTCGTCATTAAATTCTGAATTTTAAGTGCATTATCTCATCGGCCAACTACTCCATAGGGCATAGACATTAGCTAAATAGACATAGCTTTAATTGCAAAGCTTTCTTTGCAATGCGCTCTGCAATAGCAGATTGTGGACTTGCTGTACAAGCACTAAGAAGAACCGTCCCGAGAGATGGGTCATCTCTGCAATCTGCATTCTCTATCAATATTTCTGCTTCTTCTAGCAAACCAGGATGACCTAAAAGATACATCATGCAATTGCAGAGCTCCATTCCTGGTTTAATGTCATACACGTCATTCATTGGGGCAAAATATTTCAGCCCTTTATCAACCAAAGCAGCATGACTACAAGCAAAAAGAACCCCAACAAAACTATCAGGCTTAACCCTTCTTCAATCATCTCATCAAATAATTGAAGAACTTCTCCACCTCTTTCATTTAGGGCAAACCTATAAATCATCGAGTTCCATGTTATCAAATTTCAAATCGACATCCACAAAAATTTTATTTGTGCAAAAAAAAAAAAAAAAAATAGCTTTTTGCATAAAATCACCTAAAGCTGATTATGTGATCACATCTCGCCAATGTTACCTCCTCACAAAAATTCTCACAAAAGGAATAAAGGGTTTTTCTCAACATCATTACTGGACTCCAAAGACGAAAACTTGCGATGCTAAAAAAAGGCTCCTCCTACAACAGCACTCGCAATATTGAATCAATATTTTGTCTGATTAACCAACTCACCCCCACATTCAACAACAAAAAACTCAATGTATAAACCAATTCACCTTATAATAAAAAGGCTCCTCCTACATCAGCATTAGCTAACGATGTTGAAATCATGGGTTTGATGTTGAATTCAAGAGGGAGGCAAAAACAGTGGTTTTTAGATCTGGAGTGGTGAAGCTTAGAGAGGAAGCAACAATTGAGAAGAGTGGTTTTTAAATCTGTAAGAGAGCATAAGAGAAGAAGTTGAAGAGAACGGTGCATATAAACGTTGTAGAACACTACAATCTCGGGCCAAGAAAAATTACAATGTTCAACACAATAAACGGCAAAAGTAAAAAGTAAATAAACGCAGTAAAGTAAAATTTGAGTGACGCGCTAACCAGGTACACACACACTACTAGTCGTCCAAGGCACCGTCACTCCTTTACACCTAAAACATCGCCCCGTCTCCCTCCTCGCCTCACTCGACTCTCTCACTATGGCAAAACCCGAAGACGACTTGTCCGACCCTGTCGTACGAAACCATAACAATGACGAAGAAGAAGAAGAAGGCGAACAAAACGACGACATCGAAGACGAGGGCGAGGAAGAGGAAGAGGACAAAGACCTCGAATCCCAAAAGGCAAAGCTCCGAAACCGTTTTCAGAATTTCTTTAGCCGGATACAACACGAATCAGTCCCAATTCGCGTCCACGATGTGGTAATCAAAGGGAACACGAAAACTAAAGACTATTTGATTGAAGCAGTAACGGCGTCGCTTAAAGATGCGTCTACTATTCAAGAGCTGTTTGCGGCTTCGAGTGAAGTGAATTTTAGGTTACAAGCGCTTGAGATTTTTGATTCGGTAAAGATCACGCTTGATTCGGGCCCACCGGAGTTGCCTGGCACTGCTAATGTGATTGTCGATGTTGTAGAAACCCGGAGCCCTCTCTTGGGTGAAATTGGTGTTTTCAACAAAGGCGAGGTATAAATTTTGATTATTATTTTTTTTCTAGTTGGAATTGGCGGTGTTTTGGTTAATTGAATAGTGCCGTAATCTGCTTCTTTCAATTTCTTGTGCCTTTGCTTTAGTGACTGCGAGTGAATTTGATAGAAATTTGGGATATTTAGAGCTTGTTGATTCAGTGAGCATTTGATGACTGAATAATGAGGTGCTTGTGTTTAACGGGAAAATGGGAACAGTGGAAGAGTGGAATTGCATTTATAGAGTTTGCTTGTTTAATTTGGTGCTTTGATGCGCATTATCTACCATCTAGGTACTAACAAAACAGCACTTGTGAATTTTGTTTGTATTTTTTTGGAATTGTGATTCAGTGCCAAGTTTGGTTGCTGAAAAATAGTGGAAATGGAGAGAGAATTTTAACGGCCTAACTAGTTTGTGTCATTCTACAACCATATTAGTGATTATGAGCATGGAATCAGGTATGTTTAGAGTAAGGTGGTTGATGGTACACATGTTTAAAGTTCTAATTCATTGGGGCATTTAGACAGCTCAAATACTCCACGTTTGCATAATTATAAAATCTGTTCTTACACGCTGAGTTTGATTCACATTTTTACACTATAATTCAATTTCTCAAGATTCAACAGAAACTAAGGGGTTTCTGAAATTTTAAGTTGGTTTTGTAGGCTTCATCATCATCGTTGGAGGGTACACTCAAGTACAAAAACATGTTTGGTTATGGGGATCTTTGGGATGGTGCTCTGGCATATGATTGTGACCGCAAGGCAGAGGTAAGTGCTGGCGTGTTTTTGCCAAGATTCAAAGGACTTGTGACCCCGGTAACAGCACGATTATTCCTGCAATCTCAAGACTGCCTTAAGTTTTCCTCTTTCAAAGAACGATCACTGGGGCTATCTCTTGGATTATTCTCAACCCGGAACCATGACTTTGTGTACAATCTTGCATGGCGTACCTTGACAGATCCATCACGAATGGCTTCAAGTTCAGTAAGGAGGCAGCTTGGTCATGGTTTACTTTCATCTTTGAAGTACACATTTAAGATTGACAGGAGAAATTCACCTCTGAGGCCAACACATGGATTTGCTTTTGTTTCTACTACCCAAATTGGTGGTCTTGCCCCTGATAGTCGTAGCTTACGATTTTTGCGCCAGGTTAGATACTCATTTCATGTTTGATCTTCTGGTTTTCCTTGTAGCTCTTCTATTCAGTTCTTTCAAGCATTATTGTTTCCTCTCTTTGCTGCAACTTTTTGGCCGTATACAGGATTGCTCTGACTGCCTTAATTGCTTATGCCTCGCCATCTATCCATGTGTCATCTGTTTTTACAGACAGTTTTCTTTTACCAAATAGAAAATAAATGTCTATATGGTGTTTTGAATCTCAATTCTGTGAGATGAGATCATACTGAAATGTACACTTGTTTTTCTCTCATGCCAGCCTTTTATTTACTGGAAAAGCTCTGTTGGCCGCTTGTTATTCCTCACAGTTATGGACAGCTTGTAATTTTCTTATTTGTTAACAATAACTCACAACTTTATAAACTTTTCTCCCTGAATTTCTGAAACTTTCTCATTCATGATTTTGGCATTGAAAATGATGGCCATCTGTTGTATTTTAATGCAAGCTATGTTTATGAGGCGTTCTTTGAGCTTTTTGTTGGGGTTGGCTTTGCATTTTCCAGGAGAAGCAAACAAATCTGTGATTTCAATTTTTTCATGCTAACAGATCCAAGTACAAGGCCTTAGCTTTCTCTGGGTCAAGTCAAACTCCTTTAATGATAATCAATAGTTGTCTTGCTGGTAACTGTGGCAGATGCAGTCCGTGGATAGTGGAGTCAACTATCCCCCACTGAAATAGTCGAGTCTTTAGATAAGTAGGCAACAATTCTAGAGCAGTTAATATTGACCCGTTCACTGGTTAACATTGCCCCCACTTGGACAACTCCATGCCTAATTGGACAGTCATGGAACTTAGGTACCAAAACTTGAAATGCATTACTTTCAAATGACAAGCTACATGCCCACCTTATTCTTCTTCTTCTTTTTTTCTAGTTAAGAAAACAATGACAAGAAGTTGCATGCCACTTTTTATGAGAGTTGTAATGAAAACTTATGCTACTACTAGCTTCTTTGTTGAAGAAAAAAGAACCTATCATATCGCTGTTCTCATTCTTATACTATATTTGCTTGAGGGGCAAGTTTGCTAATGATTTATAGATATTTTTTAAGTAAATTTCCTTTTCTTTTCAATAATTAGATAGTGTATAAACCATGCAATTTTTTTTTTTAATATAGGTATCTTTTTTCCTCCTGGTTATAGGTATATTTATATTGCTCCCACTAAATCAAGTTACTAGATCCACCAGTGGCTGCCAATGCAGGTTCTATGCAGAGAGTAAATACAGTATATACACTAACTGTTCAGTTGTGGTTCACCATCATGTAAAGTAAAAGATTACTTCCAAATTCTCCTAAATCATATAAATTGGGAATTGGGATCCAATTCAGTAAATAGGAAAATATATTTATACAAAAAAAAAGTCTAAGAATTGAACTGTTGTCGTTTTGGAGAATGAAGATCCGATTTCTCTCAATTTTCTTTTCCATGAAAGAAGTAGAAAAAGATACAGATCAAAGAGTTAAAGATTATCCAGGGTTGAAAAATTTTAAGCTGCAATCATCCTTTCATGTCTACCTTTCTTAGAATGCCAATCTTGAATAATTTAGATTGGGGAATAAAATAGATTTGCATACAAAAACTGACCTTTTAATTTGTTTGTCCTGAACTTGAAAGCTAACTTGTAGTTTTCATCATTTCAAATTCATGCACAAGGCTTGGCTCCTCAACCTATGTTGGTTGACTAGTTGATGGAGCAAAGATTATTTGTTATTGTATGTTACTTGAAAATATTTTGTGTCTCGTGTTTATTGAGGTGTATTTTTGGACAACAAGCTATTTCTCATTAATATATCATACTGGAATCGTGGTTACACATGCACGCGGCTGTATTTTCTACAGGCTCTTTTTTAAAACAAATTGGTCTATTTTATGCCTACTATGTTGACCATGTTGAGCTATTGGATACCTGATTAAAATATGAGATGCCTTTTTTTTGTTCCAACTCCATTGCTTACATTTTTATTTCTCTCGTGGATTTTCCATTCTGTTCTTACTTAAAACAGGAGCTCGATCTTCGCTGTGCTATACCTCTTGGATTTTACCGTTCTGCACTGAACTTGGGGATATCTGCTGGTGTTGTTTTTCCATGGGGATCTGGATTTTCAAGCATGCCTTCACCACTGCCAGAAAGATTCTTCCTTGGTGGCAACCTATCTCCAGTTTGCACTTTGGGTGGCCCGACATCATTATGGGGGTTTAGGACAAGAGGTCTGGGCCCTACTGAGCCTCGAAGGCAATTTCAGAGTAACCCAGCCAATGAGAACACTGATTCTGGAAGGGATCATCTTGGAGGAGATCTTGCTGTTGCTGTGTTTGCAGATTTTTCTTTTGATTTTCCATCAAAGTGGTTAAGTGCAAAAGGAATCCATGGACACTTTTTTGCATCTGCTGGGAATGTTGAAAAACTAACTGAAAATGCGTACCGGAATTTTTATTTACGGAAGTTCACAGAATCATTTCGTAGCTCTGTAGGAGTTGGAGTTGTTATTCCTACAAATCTCTTCCGAATGGAGGTCAGTAATCTGTTTTTTGGCCCCCGTTTTGTAACTAAGAAATAGAAGTTTTATGGGCTGTATAATTGTAGTTGTAGAGCGCAATCCTATTGAAACAGCGGGTGGTTCAACATCAAAAAATTTAATTGTCAGGAAAACGTGAAAGCTATCACATCAAATAACATGGTGTACTGTTGCACGAGTTTCATACAGCATAGCATGAAAATTGTGTTGTTATCGCCTGTTTTAATTTTTCTTTTTCTACAAGACCCTGGCTAGGAATTTCGTTTCTAATGAGCTTGATTTTGTTGCCAGTTGAATTATTGCTACATCTTGAAGAAATTTGGTGAGGACTGTGGCAAGTCAGGGTTCCGTGTCAGCTTTGCTTCTCCCTCATAGCGTACTCAGAGTCTTCCATGCCAGGTGGTTGAGTTTCTTTTTTTCTCTTTTATATGCTTTTGACACTGCAAAGAAAATCTCACATTAGACAGCCTTCATTCTTTGTTTCAAATGTAACTTT
The DNA here is from genome assembly GCF_005239225.2 of Populus alba. NCBI lineage: Eukaryota > Viridiplantae > Streptophyta > Magnoliopsida > Malpighiales > Salicaceae > Populus > Populus alba. The sequence goes on from NC_133293.1 coordinate 17,556,598, forward strand.
GATCGTGCAAAGTCAGTGCGGAATTTTACGGTGCACAAAAAGAGAGGAATAATATGATGAAAACGAAACAGTGACCTAGGCCAAATGTTTCAAGGTGTTCCTTGAAACCTTTGAGCGTTCCAATTTCAGACATGATTTTGCAGAGGATCTGATTATCCTGTTTGTCATTATAATGTGAGTGTTTAGATTTTTATCCGGGCCTTCTGTTGATGTAAAATTATAAACATGCGGGTAGCCGGGCTAGCCCGGATGGTATTCGGAAAGCGGACTCTCGAGAGTGCAGAAGGCAGAAAGCTTCCAGTGAAAGAGCAGCCCACGAGGTACCCTGATCAGAACGCCGCCCGCCATTGTGAGAGGAAGGACTGTGTCCATTTTAAGCTGGGCTTTCTTTTTGTTGGCCCGAATGGTGAATAGTCTCCTACCTCTTCACAACCTCTTGAAAGCCGTGTTTTAATGGTATTATTCTATCCAAGAACCTCGATGCTCTAGTATTTGATATTAAGCTGAAGAAAAAAGAGGAAATTATCACTTCCGATGGAGTGCAATAGCAGCTTTCAGAATAAAAATATATCTATATAGCTAGCCGAATGCTTTTAACCTCTTATCTCCTCCTATTTTATTTTCTCTGTTAAGGTGGATTCATTCAAGGTCATCTGAGGTTATCGTTAATTGCATATGATAATTGGTCAACGGAAGGTAAAAAATATGAGTTATAGGTTATCTTAGGGCTCAGATGGGAAGGTTCTCCAATGTTTACTTGTCAAGATTAGTGTATCTGATTTTGGCAGTCAAAAAGGAGAAATGGTAGTCAATTAGCGTCAGACCGTGGTGGGTCTATAGCTGGCTAATCAATTCCGCACGGTCCCCACAAAGGAGACTGAATCTAATTAATCTGTCAAGATTGGACTATGAAGCTACCGGGTCTTTGAACTGGAGCCAGCATTTTCGCCGTCAATCAAATACACCTAGAGGAAGCCAGCTCTAAATAGGTTCTGCCAAGTCAAGAAGCAAGACCTAATTTCATGAGACCATTGGCAAAATTAATGATCCTCGCTGGATTCCAAATATACTCTCGCTTGTTTCCTGGAAAAGAAAAGACTGCCAATCCCCCTCCGAATATCCATCCAAAAAAAAAAAAAAAAAAGGTTTTTCTCGAGCGGGGCCTATCTATAACAATTAGTAAAAATATCGTTTTACCTGTCTCAAGTTAATTACAGCTTAATCGACTAATAAAGGTCTGTTTTTTCTCCCGTTCTCCAGGGAAAACCAAGTGGAGGCTGCTTTTGCGTGCGTTTCCTTAATGTACCTGACAATGTGGCACGGTACTTGCAGAAGAAAAGCAAGCTAGTTCATGAGTATTGCAAATTGCAGCCATGAGTCTCATGCAACTAGCCTGTATTTGCTAGGGAAATACAAATGACGGGTAATTTGTCACGCTCATTGCCGTGGTGGACAAAATGCTTGAAAAGGAGACAAAACACACCTTTGATATCAATTAGCAGAAGCTGCAAATATTGCAAATCAATGTTCAGAGGTATAAATTTCCTTTCATTCCATGCATACGTTTCCGATGTGAAGGCAACGCAATCAATTAATTACTCGGCGGCAGCATTTTCTCTTGAATAATCAAACACGCAATGTTAATTAATAATTCAAAGCGTTTCCCATTTCACAACGCCAAGAACAGCTTCTAGCTAAAATTGACCCTTTTTTTTTTTTTTTTTTTTTTTTGTCTCGACCGCCATGATCAATCAGATGGTGTTAATGGGCTGATCATAGACCAATTATAGGGCTAGTGACGTGATACTCGTGAAGTCAATCTTTTTCCACACATACCAAAAACTTAATTAATGATTAAGTGAACACCAGTTGTTATTTCATAAATGAGAAACTAGAATGGATCAGCTGAAGTTGAATGTGGTCGACATGCAGCATGCATGGCATGCATGGATTCTACATGGTGATAATGATCATGGCAGTGTTAAATGTAAGTGGGTGCAGCATAAAAAACTAAATTTATGGAGCCAGGAAAAGGACAGACATGCTCATTCTCAAAGGATGGTAGATCCGCATTAATAGGTTCACGTATTCTCATGCACAAGATAAAAGTAGATTAAAGAAAGAGTGGTTAAAAAGAAGGAAAACAAAGGTCTTGTTGGGAGTTGACTTCCTAGATTAGGTGTTTGATGCCGCATCTCTCAGACCTCTCCCATTTCTAGTCTTATTTTAATAGTTTTCACAGGAAAACCAGCTTGTAGTAGTACCATTGCTGAGAGAAGTGATCTTCACGTATAAAACAAGAGGGTGAAGAGTAAATTAAAAGATTGAATCATAATCTGACAATTGATCCTAAAAAAACGGATTGTTCTTAACTAGCAATTTGATGTCTTCTGTTTTCCAGGAACTGCTTGGAAGGAAGAGACAAAAACATAGTAGCGCATAATTGCTTTTAAACTAATAACGAGGCATTTAATTGACTGAAGGTGATAAAATGCATCAAGTAAATTAAATGAGACTAAACCAATTATACAAAATTAATTAACTAAGTTGATTGACTAAACTCAAATTAACCCTTTTCCCACTTAAATCACGAGTTGAATTGACTCACTCGTGCAGCAAATTTTGTCAAATGTGCACCAGCTCAGTTAGTGTCCTCCAAGTCCAACCATTGTAAGACCATGGATGGATTAATTTGAAGTTCTTTTTTCCATTCAAAGACGTTCTCAATTAGCATTTGCAGTCACACCCCACGCCCAATAATATTTAATTTAATACCAGCTACCTATGTCAAAGGGTGATTTTGCCAGGAGAAACCATTAATTTCTTGGACGGCTTTGATTTCTCTCAAGATCCTCGTGATGATGAGTAGTTTTTAGCTAAAGAAAGTAGAAAAAAGCTTTAGTTAGTGGTTACATGTCATGCTGAGATTTGATTACGTTTATATGTATAGCCCATAAATGTAGTGAGAGCACACGAGGATGGAATATTAGGTTTCATGCAGAAATATTACTATATGCTACCTTACTTTCCATGTCGAAAGCTGAAATTAAATTGTGCGTGTGGCAATTTTATTGAACATCGAGTTAATTATAAAACCACAATGATCTTTAGGCATGAATTAGGAAAAAAAATAATCATAAATCTATATAATTCGGACTTTAACTGACCCAAAAACAGATTAAAGTATTTGATTAATGATTTGTTTCCTTCTTTGTCTGTTTGGTAATGGATTAATGATTGTTTTCTATAAGGGTGTTAGTGTTTTTTTTTTTTAACTTCTTGACTTCAAATGTAATATGGACGTTATACATGTACATTGACATTTTAATTTTAGGACAGCAAATACATATACGGGCCAACAATTTTTTTATACATTGTTTTTTACTTGAGATTTGTTAACATCGAAAAGTTATTGCTGCTTGATTTGTAGCTCGATCATTAAATTGAAAATTGGAGGAAGGCTCGGGATCTTGGCATGCACACTGCTTGGCACGAAGGCTTAATTATAAATCTTAGTTTGAGATTTTACTGTAATTTTTCTGTTTGAATATTGGACTATCAACTGGAATCCTTAAATGAAACATTGAAGGAGTTAAACTGCTGCGTAATAAGTATTTAGAGCGAGCAGCGGTGTAATATTATTTTGAATTTTTGAATTTTTTTTTTTAAATTATTTTTTATATTTTTAAATTGTTTTAATATGTTAATATTATTTTTTAAAATTAATAAAGTTCGTGTTACTAATCTTTTTGAAAATATGGACCACACAAATATTTAAATCCTATCTTAAATTAATTTTTTTACTTCAAATTATTTTTTTTATATGTTTTTGCTAATCATTTTGCTAATTATATCTATTTATTTATTTGCTTCTGAGATTATTTTCTCTTCTCCTCTTTTAATATTCGCGTGGTCCATGGCATTTAATCTTGGATGAAGGCAAGGAAGTCAAGGCTTTCGTTAAAAGTTACCATGCTTCTAGACTTGATAGCTCTAGTCTAGTTGGGTCTTATTTGTTCTTTTCCCCTACTGATCTAGTCTATATATATATATATATATATATATATATATCTTCAGTTTTCAAATGCTGGCCCATGCCAGAACCATAAGGTCGTGATGGAGCACGTCCGATGGAATTTTTCTTTGTCAGCTACCCAGCATTGCTCGAGTTTCTTGATACAAAGGTTCCTAGCTTTGTCTAACTAGTTATTTATTAATCCAAATATTTTTTATTGGGAATTTAACTTAATTTGATACTCATTTCCGAATCATGATTTTATTATTTCCCTAAACTAACTCCCACGCCAAATCCATATCTGACATCGGGTCTAAGTTTTTTCATATATATCGCTAATAATTAATTATTAATACTAATATCAAGGCTCTTATATATACATGATGATTCCCCGATAACCCACAATCACCGGACCCAGTACGATGATTCAATTTTTTTAATGTACATATATCCTCTCAACATCATGTTTTTAAATTAAATGGATATGATTTAGAATACCATAAAAATAAGAAGTTAGCTTTTTTATTGTTTTATTTTTCTTGTCTGATCAAGATCATTGGGTTTATAATTGAAAGTTACGATAAAAGAATATGAGGGGATCCATATCCAAAATATCATGCTTTCACATCCATGTATCTAGAGGGACTTTTATCATATTTATGTAAAGAATGAAATTTAAATTATTTTTGCAAATGAATTAAATAGATATGGATATGCTATATTTTTCCACAAAAAAAAAAGCTAGTAGTTAAACTTGAACTTCAAACCTTCGGAGTAAGTAAGTTTTGTCTTTATCTCCTGAATCAAGTCGGCCAAAGCAATTGGTTCGGTTGAAATGAATATGCTGATATCACATGGGAGCAGGGTTCCGATAAGTATTTTTTTAGCGCATTAAATATGCTACTATTGTTCGTGATACTAAGCTAACTCAGTAAAAAATCAATTAAATTTAATTATTAAAAAAATTAATATTAAAGAGTGAAAAACAAAAAAAAAAAAAAAAAAAAACAACTCAAACTAAGTTAACTTTTTAATCTCACGATCATGAATATAAGATTGAGATAACCTCACAAAAATAAAAGCAGAAAAAAACACGAATAACACTTCTAATCAATCAATCAAATATCGTAAAATTGAAAAAAAAAATCAATGCTCATCTAATAAAGATTAAATGAAAACATAATAATCTCATAAAAAATAAAATGAAAAAAAAAAACCATTAATTGAAGAATAAAATTAAAAAAAATATACAATTCGACAAAACTAAATTTATATTAGAATAAAATCTGCAACCTAATGTTTGAAAACAAATTGAATAAAATTACGTTTAATTATTAAATAACTCAAAGTTGAAAGACAAGAAAATCATTTTTAAAATCAGTAAAAAATCTAAAAAATTAAAAAAAAATTTTTAATAAAATTTATATTTATTAAAATACTAAATGACAAAACATCATTAGTTAATAATTTTTTATTTCAAAGATATATATTTAATCATTTTATTATGTAAAAAAAATTGAAAGGAAAAAAAAGTAAATTTAAAAAAGGTTTAATATTTTTTTTCTTTTAAAAATAATTAAATCGATTTATCCAGATACATTTAAAAATAACTAACGAGTGAGATATATAACACAACACTAACTATTTTAAGCCTCATAACAAAACAAGGATGTTGGTTAAATGTCAAATAACCAAACAAATACATGTCAGAAAGACCCAAGAGAAATCGAAGAGTTGTTGACATGGGTGCCACGGTAAGTGGTCTTCGATAGAGACAAAGACAAAATCCGTGATTCTCGACGCAAAGATAGTGGGGCATGCATTTTTCCAAGTTAATTTGTGTGTGAACTGGCGGGTGACAGGCTGGCAAAGCTTGATAGGGCTATCCTCCATTGATGAGCTATAATATTCTTTTTTGCACACATGCACATAATCTTCATTATATTTTCTTGCCTTAATTTTTCTCTTATATACCATTAATTTATTCCTCGGTTTACTGGCCTCGAGCTGATCATGAGCATAAAGTTCTTTTCTTTGAGAATGCCACAGAGAAACCCATTTAAATAAGTGCATGGAAATTCTCATACATTGTGCATTAGAGATCCAAATTAATATAGAAACATGAGCGTGTGAAGATTTTAAAGAACAGGAAAAGGCTACTTCTGTGTACGTATGTATAATTAGTTCGGTCCAAATTTATTGAGTCTCTGCAACGAACTAATTATGATAATAAATAAATCTTTACTTAATTATATAAATATAGTAATTATTTTTTTAAAAAGTAATAAATTTTACTTATATCCCGAAATAGATATATAAGAACTTATAACATGGACTAGAGGTACGTGTTCGGGTGAGAGAGATAGATATATAGTCGTGGAAGTTTCATTTAAAACTATACTTTTTTATCATAATTTTTGAGGAGTAGAAGAAGTTTTGAATTTAAATTAAAGTCTAAGTTCAGGATCGGTGAAAGAAAATTCAAGGAAAACATTACTTTTATTATACAGCTCAACTCTAATGGACATCTTCGAGAGAGAGAGAAAAGAAATTCTAAATACATAAAGAACTTATCATATATATACACGGAATTACATGTGCACCAAGTGTATGTATGTATATGCATAGTGTACTATACATGCTTTTGTATATATATGGTAAATGTCATTGTCCAGCACCTAGGTATAAATTTAATTATTCATCATCCACCCATCCATGCATAGTAATAGAATAATAAATGCATGCCAAACTTCATTATGCATGCATGTCGACATAAATAAGTATAAAAAAGTAGACTAGCTATATATCAAGAAGACAGATGAAAGAGCCAGCTATAGCTGTATATTCTCCATAGTCAAGGGCTAGGGTTTTTGAATTCCTAATTCTTGTAAATATTATTGCTTATGCTTATCTGATTTTATTCCAAAAGAATATTAACCCCATTTTCTCTAGTCTGAGGTAAGAAATTAAGATGAAACTGAAACATCAAAAGTCATTTTATAAGACACCTAGACGACACTAAAAACTACTGTTTCTTGATCATTCACGTAGAATTGATAAGGGAAGACAGGTAAGCTAAGCTAAGCTAAGAAAGATGGAGGGAAGTGATAGTTTTGAAGGCTCCAAGTCAAGCTATTCTAACAAGGAAGTCGAACAAGACGAGGGTGATGAGGAGGAGGTGGATAAAATTAGTTTCAAATCCAGAAATGAAGGGGTGAGCACAAGCCACAGCTCAGTTGAAGAAAATGAAAAGAAGGCAGCCAGTACCGGATCTGTACGGCAATATATTCGTTCTAAGATGCCAAGGCTCCGGTGGACGCCGGATCTTCATCTTTGCTTTGTTCATGCAGTTGAAAGACTAGGAGGACAAGACAGTTAGTACTCAATTAACACTCCTGGTCTCCTGTTTTGTTCCTTTTTTTTCTTTTTTTGGTGAATGATCTGTTCTTGTTCATTAATTTACAGATGGGAATTCCATGAGGAATTTGCTTCTGATAATGGGAATTGTATTGATCTGTGCAGGAGCAACCCCAAAGCTTGTTCTTCAGATGATGAACATCAAAGGCCTTAGCATTGCTCATGTCAAAAGCCATCTTCAAGTATTTTGATCTATACTAGCTGTTACATAAGTTTACTTATGCACTGATTAGCTAACAATTTTATTTTTTATTTATTTGGCCCGATTTTCCTAATTTTATGTATTCTTTTGTTAGATGTACAGAAGCAAGAGGAGTGATGAACATCAAGGTAATTAATTATTAATCCTTTTTTCTTTTTATCAAAGAAGTAATCTTTCCTGCATAAATAGATAGAGCATTAGGGCTAGGGGATTGTAATTCTCTCTGACTTAGGAAGATACTATTGACAGGCCATGGGCTTTTTTTTGAAGGCGGGGATCATCAAATCTACAACCTTAGCCAGCTTCCCGTGCTAAAAAATTTCAATCAAAGATCTTCTTGCAATTTAAGGTATGAAAGTCTTAACTCCTTGTTCTCCTATTCCAAAACCAAATTCAGATTCTAAATTGGTATATCCTAACAATCTCTCTCTCTCTCTCTCTCTCTCCCTCCCCCCTTTAAGATATGGAGATGCTTCTTGGAGAGGTCACGACCACCAGATGTACAGCCCTTATAAGGGAGGAACTGCTCTCAACAGGTTCAAACATGGACTTTATGGCTCGGTATCTGAAAGACTAGTAATTGGACGCAACAATCACAATTCACTTAATTATGATTCGAGTATCAACATTCCTTCTTTGAATGTACAAGCTACAAGTAGAACTCATGATCAATCTCTTGAAGGGGTCAAGTTGTTTCAAGTATCCCGACAGGAAGAAAGTAGACCTAGCTCAATGGAATCAAACTTCATAGCCAAGTTGCAAGAGAGATCAGGAATAGATCAAAAGGAATGTTTGAACACCACTAGTTCCGCCGACAAAAATTGGAGAACAATTCAAGAAATGCAAAAGGGTTCAAAGAGAAAGACTTTGGATTCAGATTGCAGCTTGGATTTGAATTTGTCGCTGAAACTATCAACTAAAGATGACGATGGACTTCAAAAATGTGTAGCTGATGGTAGTTTGTCTCTTTCGTTGTCTTCATCTTCATCTTCATCCTCAAAGCTTGGCAGATCGATGGAAGGAGATGGAAGTAGGAGGCATGCAAGGATGGCAAGTACTCAAGATCTGACTTTATGAATGGGACAATTTTGAGTGAGATCTTGAAGTACTTACTTTTCCTGGACCAATATGCTTAATGATAATATCATGTACCTGCATACAAGGTAATTTTAGTCATTATTTGATCTTCTTTTATTGGTTATGTTGTTTTGTATGCAAAATCTCAAGTAGCTGTAGGCTTCAGTTTGGTGTTCCCAATGAACAGATGAATATTTTTAGCATTACAAAATATGCATTTTGGGTTCTGGGCATTGTTTTCTGATTAGTGAATATATATATAAAATAGGTCTCCAATATTTTAGCAACTCTTATCTACCTTTGAAAAGACAAAAAGAAAAAAGAAAATGACATTGATACTCAACTCATTAGCATGAAAATCCTTCAATTATGCTACCTATATATCATGTAGGCTCGTAGCTAGATTTAGAGAAGAATAATTCTCCATAGGGAGGGGAGGGGATATATGGTTTTCCATTGGAATATGTATATTGATTGAACAGTGTACTTTTGCACTTTGCTGATGAAATGTTTGATCAGTTCCTCTATATACTGAAAAAACTATTAATGATGTATAAATGCATGAAATGATTCATGGAGATTGGAGTGACAGAAGAATTAAAAGAGACACCTCTCATATGCAAGTAAACCTAAACCATGGAGAGCAGTGCAGCATATATATATATATATATATATACTGGCATTGTAAAGGCTGGGGTGGACTTTAGCCTAGGTCAAGATTTTATCAATATTTTTTAACTAGTTTTATGTAAAAAAAATTTATAATTCTCAATTAAGTTATCAAAAAATTCTGAAAATTTGCTTAGAGCCTTCTAATATGATGCTTTAGTTTAGGTTAAAATTTCAGAATTATTGGAGAAATTTAGAAATTTGATGAAAAATCACAATTTAATCAATTTTACGTTATTGGACGAAATTTTTAATTCAACCATCAGATCGAGTTAAAATTTTATGAGGGATCTTAAAATATATTGAATAAAATCTAGTTAAGAGTTTAGAATGAATGGAGCTTGGTAGTGCTAACAAAAAAAAAAAGAACCGTGAAATAAAAGTAAAATGACTCATTAAGAGTAAAATGGTTATTTGTCATTAAAAAATAAAACAAATCAGCTCCTTCTTTCTTTTATATGTTGCCGACTGAGCAGAAGCAGAATAGAAGAAGAAAGAAAAGAAAAGGCGAGAGAGAAATAGAAAAAAAGTAAGAGAAAAACATAAAAAAAATTTCAAGAAAAAAAAATAAAAAGTGAGAGAATAACCTTGTAAACTTACAAAGTCCAACTTATAAAACACTAATCTAAGGAAGAATCAAGTGAAGGAATAATGAATTAAAAAAGGAAAAAAATTTAATTACTTTGTTTTTCAGTTGACATAAGATTGTTATTTTATCCTGGTTGAGGGGTTGTTACAATATTAATTCAAATTCGATTATAGATGAATTATATTCCACAAAACATTAAAGGAATGTAACTTTAATAGTGAGTTTATTTTTATTTTCGTTTTAATTTTATTTATTTTTAAATTTATTTTTTAATATTTTAGATAGTGTATTTAAATTAAAAATTTATTATTAATTTTAAAAATTTATATACATGAGTTAATAATCGATCTTAAAAAATATTTATATATTTATTTAATAGCCTTTTATAAAAAAATATTCTGGCTCCATCCTTGTGTGTGTGTGTGTGTGTGTTTGTGTTTATATATATATATATATATATATATACAAGTCTGCTACCAGTCAGCAAGTAACTTTGGTTTCCACTTTTTTCCGCGCGCGTGGAAGTGATTGGTTTTTCAGATATTCATAAATGCTGGAACTGTTGAGTTTAATGACATTTTTAACATCTCACAAGATCAAACTTGGAACAGAATGGTCTTCTAATTAAGACATAATACAGGAATTAATTTTTGATATTGAGGAGAAATTAATGCTATGCCATTCAATTTTATAATAATTGAACGTATATTGCATGTGGCTTTCTTTCCCTTGTATTTAATGGCTGAATGTGTTTTCACTACAAAAAAGAATTGGAATTTTTTTCCTAATATCTTGGGATTTTCATTCTTTGTATCGATTTGATTGGTTGGATTTTTCTAAATTTAGAAGTGGTTTACCCTTTGAAAATTCCGATTTTACATTCTGGATTAGTTTCATTCCAGGTTGTGTAACAAATTATACACACATACACAGTAGTATTTTACTAGATTTGGACCTGCGCTATGCCGCGGGTCCGTAGATTTTTATATAAATAAATAATGTCTAGGCAACGTAAGCGGGTATCAAAAAAATAAGAAAAATAAGATATAATTCTGACCATGTCAAAAGAATTGATTTTATTTTAATTAGACAATAAAAAATAAAGGATGATAGTAAAGTGATAAAAAATTAAAAAAAAAAACCACGATTATTTGGGGAAAAAAAACCCTTTAGAAGTATAAAATTGAATAAAAAATAGATAAAAAAAGAAGCTCGAGTCAACCTGAGATAACGTGACAGACATGTAACCTAGATAATTAATAAGAGCAAGTCAACCCGAATTAACTCGTAAAACCCATGATCCATGCCATCATATCAGAATAACCCAATAGAAGACAAATTAAAGAAAATCATAAAGCAATTTTTAAAAAAATATATGAATGATGAAATTAAAAAAAAAAAAGCCAAAAAAATTTGATTCGTATTAACTTTTTAAACTGGAAGTACCTTACATAGAAAAATCATGAAACACAACCTCTAACAAATCAAACATTGAAATATGAAATTAGAAACAAAAATTAATTATACAAAATGTTCCAAAAAAATAGCAACTAGAAGAATGATGATAAAAAATCAAAATAAAAAATATATTAGAGGACAACAAATTTTTTTTGATTGGATGGTGAAATCAAAAAGGAAAAAACTTTAACAAAAAGACAAAAAAAAAATTGAAGATTAAATTGAAAAAAAAAATACACCATAAATTTAGATTGAGGGATGAAATTAAAAACCAATAAAAATTGCATAAAAGGGTTAAGAAAAAAACTAAAATCAAAAGAATAAGGATCAAAATATAAAAAACAACATACGGCAAATTGATATTGAAGAATATAATTTTTTTAAAAAAATCAAAACTTTACAAAAAAAATCAAGTATAGAAATTAGAAAGCAAAAAAAACATAGACCAAATATATATATAACAAATTAAGAGGCAAGTTCAAAATTTGAAGGGTTGGACATGAAAATTAAAAAAGAGAGAGAGAATGGGGGTCCCGATATCAAGTATAAGATCCATTCAAGACACAAGCCAACCAGACATGAATGAGCCACCAAGAGGATTTGAACTCCATGCAAGAAGCCATGTTTGGTTGTTAAGAGAAGCAACATGCATCTTTTAAAGACCACAACAATACCCCATGCGCTGACACGTGTAATGTATTTTTCAATCCTGTTTTATTATTTTTAAATATTAAAGTATAAATTTATCTCTGATTCATTTAACAATAACAAAAAAAAAGGTTAAAAAGACAAAGTTTACCATAACCTAAACCATTTTTTTATTTTACGAGAGTATCCCAGTAATTTAATTGTGTATTTTAGTATTTTCACTATTTAAAAAAGAATAAAGAGATTTAACTACTCTCATTAGCCATACCAATTTTTTATCTCAATAAAATTATAATTTGACTGTTTTAATTTACAATAAATTTGAGACTTACAGTAAAAAAAAAATATAATTAAATCTCTCTTTCCTTTTAGTTTATTTTTTTATGTTTTTTTACTATTATAAATAATGGACTTTAAGGTAAATTTTCTTTTTTTAAGAAAGAAAAACACGGTACTAATTGAGCTTCAAACTTACTAGTTTTATGTAGAACTCTGTACTAGGAGAATATAAATTTGTAAAAATAACCAAGGAGTTGTTTGAGGGTCAATTATAAATAAAAAATAATAATTGTACAATATATAACACTAAATTAAGGTTTTTGACATGATGCATAACGATACACAGTCTGTTAATTACGGAAAACCCTATAAACATTAACAACTCAAAGTTGCAGAGAAATTCTTGGTTTGTAAAAGTATTATTAATTTAAAGATAACTAGTAGCAAAAAACCAAGAATTAGCATAAATAGCTTGCCCTGAACAACCAATAGGAAAGCAATAAATTACCAAAAATAAAATAAAACGTAAATAGGGGGGATAAATAGGAAATGTATAATTTCTAAAGAGTAGCAATAATCTTCAGAGTGAATTTTGATTTTGAAAACGAGTTCTACCTTTAAATTATCTTTCTGAATTACTATTATTAGTGTCAATCAAAAACTCAAATTGAAAGTTATGGCAATCTGTGTTCGTTCTTTAAGATTGTTTTCTTGAAATTCTGCCTATAATCTAATCTATGAATTCATCAGCTAACTGTCTTGTATCAAACACATTAAAAGGAAAAAATCAATTATATATTGTACAAAAAATTAGCAAATAATAATTAGAACAGTGAGCATACATGTTTAGTTTATATTCATCTAATTTATAAGATCATGGTAAATTTATTATCATAACAAAAAGACTAGCATATGTGTGTGTGTGTGAGTGAGTGTAATCTTGCATAACTAATAAAATCACAATCCTAGAATGTATATTAATGTATAAATTAAATACAAACCAAAATTCTATTTATTTGTTAAAACACCTTATAAAATAATCAAGCTTTACTGATTGGTTATTTATTCTTAAAGTTTTATTGCTCTCTACTCAATGCAATAACACTTTTTTTAATAAACTGTTTAAAATTCTAACAACATCACCTCCTATAAGTATATTTCTAAATAAGATCCAGTAAACCAAAGAAATATTATTTGGTTATCTTTCTACAATAATTGAATCTAAGCTATAGATTAAGAGAAGTTTTAACATGAAAAACAAACATTTAGACACTTTGATTACCAACAATTAACTAGAATTAAACATGATTTTTTTTAATTTAAATGAATTTCAATCATGTGACTTTTGAGTTGAAAAATTTATTCATGTAATTTTGAAAAAAATTTATTTTACAATGAATCCAAATTCAAATTTAAACCCGAGCTCGAGCCAACACTCTTGCATGTGGGTTTAAGTACAAACCTCACTTTGTTTATGATATCTCCCTTCTAAAAGCTTGGGTATTCTTTAATTCTAATTTTAATTTTTAACTTCATAAATATCAAGAAAATTTTATTGCTTTCATGCATGGGATAGAAACTTAGATTTCATCAAAACATATTAATCAATGATCCTTAAAGATCAATTTTTCATTCATCCGTAATTTATTTAAATCATGTTAAAATTTTATTTTATAAAGTTTATATTGAAAATTAAACTCCAATAAAATTTTAATTTAAAAATAAGTAGTCTCCATTTTTAATTTTAACTTAAATACACTACTTAACCATCTTCATAAACAAATTTTCCAACATTATATTGAAGCTTTGTTTGCAACCTTAATCACATAGTACAATTTTATATCGGGCTTGGCTTTGCTTAACAACTTCAATTATGATTTTTCATATGACCAAGACACGCACTTGAGACTTTTCTTTGCAAATTTGCAAACATTCTTTCTCCTTCGGTTTATACTGAATTCTAATTCTTGAAAGCTTTTCGAAGTTCGGGCGCGCACGGAATGATGTTTTCTTATTCATGACCATATGTGATATATTTCTCGAATCTACCAAGGGGCCTCAGCATTGACATGCAACATCACAACATCAATTTAAATTCCCGATTAGGTTTTCGTATTTGAATTCTCGAATATATTATCTCGGTATAAATTGAAAAGTAAAAGAGTTACATGTTTCAAGAGATTGGTTTAGGTGATGAGAAAAAGATTCATTAACCCAATTTATGTATGCGGGTGGAATTAACCTAACTCGTATCTATATTCAAGTTAAAAGTTTGAGGTTGGAAGGCAAAGGGGGGAAAAACATGTCTAGATGCAAAAATCTCCTGCACAAAAAAATGAAGACAATAGTTGTAAATTCTAAACTAAACTGCAATTTCTTTACTGGAAAGGACCACTTTATGTAAAAAAGTAAGACTTTATATTAAATAATTATTACAATTCAAGGATTATTTTTAATTTTGAAAGGCCGCCTAATCCTGTCCTGCAAATAAATACTAGAATTAAATTGAAAAAAATAATAATCGATCATTGGTTTATGTAAAAGAGAAACATGTATATTACTCATCGCATTTCATTTTCACATGAGGTCAGTTGGTCATTATCGGTCTCGTTATTTGAGTATAAAAATGATTATTATAAAATTTAGATTGTTTTTTTTTTGTGTGTTTGTTTTAAAAGTATTTTTTAAAAAAAATAATTTTTTTATATATTTTTTACTTCCAATTAATTTTTTATTTTACATTTTCATATTGTTTTAATGTATTAATATCAAAATTAATTTTTTAAATAAAAAATTATTATTTTAATACAGTTCAAAATAAAAAATATTTTAAAAAACAATCAATATTATATTTCCAACCTTCCTAAGCTAGGTATACGATTCAGCAATCAATTTTATATACAAGGCTTAAATGCATTGACGATCGCAGATACACACAAGTAGAAAATACAGATGAGCTTTGACAAATGAACTCTAGAATTTCCTCATGGAAATATACCAATAGAGTGCTTAAAATATCTTTAGATTCTCATATCCAAGAGAGTTAGACAAGGGCTTGTATCCCTCCCTTCTCCAGTCAACGTGGAATGTGTTTAGAAATAGCGATTATCTGGAATATAAAATTTTATGTGAGAGGACGGTCTTCATTTTAATGTTACTGGAGGAGACGGTCGAATATTCATTGTCAAGACCGGCATGATATATATATATATATATATATATATATATATATATAATATATATATATATATATATATAATCTTGATTTTCTATTTATATATGTTTGGTTGAGGCGCTAAAAACCCTACCGGTGGTTCAGGGATTTGAAAAGCTAAGAGCACACTGGGAATTTCAGAGCTGTGATGGCATTTTTAAATCCTCGAGGAGAAGAAGGCAGGCTAGAACTGGAACAGAGGAAAATGCTTCCTTTTAAAACCTCTCATTTTCTTTGCGAACTCTGACGTGCTCTGAAATAGAACTACGTTCTCGAGGAAAGCCCGTCGTAAGATTCTCATATTTGAGAGAAGTGGGCTTGGCCCATTAATATATAATAAATTTGCTGTTAGGATCAAGTCGAGTTCGGGCCTTTAATGTGGTGAGCAATACTTTACCCAGATCCATTTTTGATCCATTCAGGCCCGCCTTAGCGTAAAACGAGGCAACAACCCCTTGCAAATAAGGTGAGAAAAGGAGCAAAATAAACCAAATCTATGCCTGAGATTGAAAAAAAATTCATAATCCAACCAATAAAATACCCGCACTAATTAACTTTAAAAAAAATTTTAAGTGTTGTAATCTAGTGGCTATATTATATCAATAGTTTTGTGTTCGGTAATTATGTAGTAATAGGTAATTTTTTTTAAAAAAAAAATATTAAAAATATTTTTAAGTTTTATGATCTAGTGGCAATATTATAATAATAATTTTGAGTCTGGTGATCATGTCTTTTGACAACCACGTCATTAATTTTTAAAATAATAATAATAAAAAAACATCTCCATAATCCTTTAAACATATATAATACAAACACTATATATACACAATGCTCATGTTTTAAGGTATAGCATAATAAGTGCTGGATATGATAATCAAGTCACTGTGAGTACTGTGAATAAAAAAATCATTTTCAATTTGCCTGCACACAGTTTAATGTGCATTTTCCCACCATATCTAGAGGTGTTTAACATTGCATTTTGAATATTTGTTTCTTAAAATTTTAATTTTTAAAATATTTTTAATTTATTTTGAATGTGTTGATATTAAAAAAAAATTAAAAATATTATTTTAATATATTTTCAATTTTTTTTTTAAAACAACAACCATTATCACGCATTTTAAATGTTATTCAACAAAAATTTGATTTTTTTTTGTTTAGAATTATTTTTTTAATCATTTTAATATATTTGATATTAAAAAAAATTAAAAAAAATTATTTTAATATATTTTCACACAATGTTTTTTTTAAAGTAATCATCACCTTACTAACAAATATATTTTTAGCCTGATTATAAATCATGTCCATGGGATTTTAAGATTCAAAATAAGCAACCTTGACAACGCCTTTGAACATTAGGATCAAGTGCAACAACAATTGAGCAATAACTGTGGGCATGCCATTGCATATTTAAAATCGACCCATGAGAAATAGTGTAAACAAGCATCGACCGCCATTCCACTTTCAAACCATGAAAATAAAATAAAAACTACAGAAATCAAGGCGATTATTATTTTTATGAATAAAGTTTGTGGAGCAGAAAGTCCGGACCATCTTACAAAATACAAATCAAGCCCGACTCATTTGAGCCCAGACCAATAAAAATGGATCAATTTGGGCTCCTCTGAGTCATCTCCCATGAAAGTATGGAGCCCAAATCAAAATTGTTCCTTCGTCCATCCACGCACGTTAGACAAGAGAGCCGAACACCCCCACGAGAGAAAGGAGAGGCCATGGATGGATCATGGACGGGTTCCCATCCAACAAAATACAGCCAGCCAATCCAAAACTCCAAAATCATACGCACAAAGATGTGAAGAAAATTCTCCCTCCTTCCCTCTCTCCCCTCGGTATATCCTCCCAGCATCTCGTCTTATCCTTCCCTCCGTCCCTTTTAAACACAAACATGATGATAATATAAATAAAATATCCTCCTCCAATGTTATAGAGTAACTTCCCCTTTTCCCTTCATCCCCTCTTCTTCCTCCCCCCCCCCTCTCTCTCTCACACACACACACACACACACTCCGTCTTTTCTCTTGCTGTTAGCTATGGCTAAAACAAATGCCGCAACTTCATCATCCACTGACATACTTCTTCGTTATAACAACAAAAACAGAAATGATTTTCTCTTCTCTTTCAACTCTATTAGTCTTTTCAACAAATCTCTCCCCTTCAAGAGACCTTCTCTTCCTCCTCCTCTACTCTCACTCTCTTCCTCTCCGTCCAAGCCCCTGACCACGCGAGTTTCCATTGCGCCTGTTGAGTACGCGCCACCTGCACCTGACTCTTTCAATTTCCACCAAGAAATCTCTCGACTCCAATCTCTCCGTTCAAAGCTCGCTCACTCCAAAACATTAAACGGCAAACACTCGGTACTAAACGACGATTCACACGTCAAACGGTTTTTCAAAATTGGAGGAGTTTCTAGGTTTCTGGATTCAATTAATTTAACCTCTCGTGAGTTGTTTTTGCTCAAGTGTTTGGTCGCTGCTGGTCAAGAGCACGTGGTTAGTTTGGAGGGATTCGAGTTAGTTGAGAGTGAAGCGGTGGGGTCTGTTAGAACTTCCGTTAAGAGCGCGCTTTATAATTTAGTGGAGATTATTGAGGGATTTGATTTGAGTGATAATGGTAACAAAGGATTAGAGAGGATTAATTATGGGGTGAATTTGAATGATGAGGAGATCAAGGACTTGAAGAAGTTGCTGAAGAGTTTAGGCGAGGTCGAGGAGTTTTATGATTGTATTGGAGGTGTCATTGGGTAAGTCTCTCTCCTTAAAATTTTTTTTTTCCCTGTCTTGTCTGTTAAATTTGCTTTGCTTTTGTCAGTGTTGGAATGGAGATATTTTAATTTTATATACAGTATTTGAACGAGAAAGAACGACCTTTGCATGGTATTCGCTGTTTTGTTTCGTGATTTAAAATTATTACCGGATTAGAGTATTTAACTCTTCTTTTAGGGTTTAGATACTATTGGAGAATTAGAAGAGGAGTAATTGAATTTGATCAATTTGGCAATTGGGGGATTTAGCGTATGGGGGTTTAGGGTTTTGATGAATATGGAGTTTAGGGGCTACTTGCTTGCAATGGATTCATTTAGCTACCAAGGTAAATGTGAACGATTACTTGATCAGCTACATAAATTTCCAGAGTGAGTTTTTTGCCTGCTGGATGATTGTATTGCGTGTTATTGGGTGGAGGATAGGCTTATTAAAGTTTCATGTCAGGGCTTCTGATTTGGGTAGACAATGAGGAATGAGAATCTGCACTAGAGATATTTCAAATATAGGAAGTTTAGCTAGAATCTTATTCACATTTTCCTTTTTCATTTGATCGTCTCAAATGACTTGAAATTGTTTATTGAAATGCTCGCTTAGATATCAGATAATGGTGCTGGAACTTCTTTTCCAGTCAACATTCAAAAAGCAGACTACAAATTGGTCCCAGCACATAAAAGAATCAATGGAATGCCAGTTTTTGGAAATTCATGCTCCTAGTGGACTTGACCTTTCAAAAAATACAGAGTATGCATCTCAAGCAGCTCTGTGGGGAATTGAGGTTAGTACCTAAAGTTTATTGTTCTGTTAAAACAATGGATTTGCCACAGTTTTTTCTAGAATAACAAGATCCTTTTCTTTTAGGGTTTGCCAGATCTAGGAGAAATTTATCCTCTTGGTGGTTCTGCTGACCGGCTTGGTTTGGTTGACCCTGACACTGGCGAATGCCTTCCTGCTGCCATGCTTCCTTATTGTGGACGGACCTTATTGGAAGGTCTTATCAGAGATCTCCAGGTAGAAGATCTCTACTTTATTCCTTCGATGCTCGGAAAGAAGAAAGCTTATGTCTGAGCTCATAACTGTGGTTTGTAATGTTAACTGCTTCTTCTTTGAAACAATATCTATATTTTTTCATCATTGTCAGGCTAGAGAGTTCTTGTACTTCAAGATATATGGAAAGCAGTGCATTACCCCTGTAGCAATCATGACAAGTTCTGCTAAGAATAACCATGAGCATATCACTTCTCTTTGTGAAAGACTGAGCTGGTTTGGAAGAGGTCAATCCAGTTTCCAACTTTTTGAACAGGTTTTATATGGTTATGAAGATATGTTAAATATTTGCTTCTTCTTATTCTTCGGGTTTTTCACTAGTTAGCGGTGTTCACTTACTAGCATAATTTATGAATTGACAGCCTCTTGTTCCAGCTGTTAGTGCTGAAGATGGGCAGTGGTTGGTTACAAAACCATTTGCACCTGTATGCAAGCCCGGTGGACATGGTGTGATTTGGAAACTTGCTTATGACAAAGGCATCTTTGAGTGGTTTTATGATCATGATAGAAAAGGTGCTACTGTGCGACAAGTCAGTAATGTTGTTGCTGCCACAGATTTGACCCTTTTGGCACTGGCAGGGATTGGCTTACGTCACAGAAAGGTGGAATCATATTTGATAATTTGATTTTGTTACTCTCTCGTGTTCTCATAAGAGAGCACTGCAAATATTCATACTTTGTATTTGTGTTTATCCATGCCCATATATTTCATCTAAATAAGGAGCTTGAATGATAAAGAAAAGAACATCTGCACATAGTTACTATATTCAGATTAAAGAATGCTTATGTACAGTACTTGGATGAATTCTCTTGACATTGTTTTGGGGTTCATGGTCTTGTTATACAATGTGTACATGTAACAGAAACTGGGGTTCGCCTCTTGTAAGCGTAACTCGGGGGCTACTGAAGGAATTAATGTCCTTATTGAAAAGAAGAATCTTGATGGGCAGTGGGCTTATGGCTTGTCATGCATTGAATACACCGAGTTTGATAAGTTTGAAATCACAGGCAGTCCTTGTTCAACTAACGGGTATGAAATCATTTCCTTGGGAGTACTAGCTTTCTTTATAATAACTTTGTGTGCTATTTGTGCTTTGAATTTGCTACATGGATGTCTTTATGCACGGATTTTGATGATTAATTGAATCTCTCTAACGCAGGCTCAGAATCTTTATAGCAAACTTGAAAACATGTCTTTTTAGTTTCCCTTTAAGATTAGGTAGCAATTTGAGTGCTGGAATTCTTGAAGGAAATAAATGTTAATATTGGTCTGTGGTTATGTAGTTAATACTTTGACATGCATCTGTTTATGTTTGAGGTTTGGTTTAAAATTAGTATTGTGATGCGTGTTTCAGTCTGGATAATTTGTTATTTTTTTCTTTCATTTCTTAACATGCTCATCCCTGTTACCAAAACTTAGTTTTAACTTTGTTTTTCTCGTTAAGTTTGCAGGCAGAGTTCCCTGCCAATACAAACATTCTGTATGTGGATTTACCTTCTCTGGAGTTAGTTGCATCAAGTAACAATGAAAAAAGTTTGCCAGGCATGGTTCTGAATACAAAAAAGCCAATTGTATACATGGACCATTATGGGAACTGTCACAGGTACATACTTCACTCGTTGATGTTTTCTAGCTGGTACTCCATTTATACCAAATATGTACTGTGCTCTGTATACCAGTCTGATTGCTAGTATTTTGTTTTAGGGTGATTGCTACATAAGTCATAATGCTTTGTATAAATTACATCATAGTGAGACTTTGGATTTTGGATTACAAACATATTTTTGGACAAGTGGGGACAAGGGGGATTGTCTAAATGTGATTAGATATCACATGAGGGATTTGATTTTTAAATTCTTATATGCAGAACTTGAGTGTTTAAATCAATTGTCGATCCCAGGAATGAGTCTTGATAAATTTTCTTTTTCAGCTTGAAAGGTATTCTTATAATACTTTAGAAATCTGATACGTTGCTACTGTAGTTATCTTTGTTCCAGGTTTTCTCTGTTTCTCCAGATAGTATATTGAGGAGAGAGTACTGTCTGTTTAATGATATCCATCTTTCCTTCTGAAATTTTTTAATCCCCACCTGCAGTTGAGCAACTTTTTCCCTGGATGCTGTTTCGCTTATTGCTGTTTTACTTGCAGTGTCTCTGGTGGTCGGCTGGAATGCACAATGCAAAATATTGCAGATAATTTCACTAACACCTATTTATCCAGATGTTACAAGGGTGTGGAAGGTACAATATTGTCTTGCTTTCTTTCTGAACCTTGTAGCATATAATGTGCCTATGAGGATTACACACATAGACATGTGAAATGCATGTTCTTCTAATATAAATTTTAGTTATATGTTTTTTGGTAATTAAAATCTTCCTGTCAACACACGTGTGCAGATAAGCTGGATACCTTTATTGTGTATAATGAGCGAAGAAGGGTGACTTCATCTGCTAAGAGGAAAAGAAGACATTCTGACAATACCTTGCACCAGGTTGTAAATTCTGCTAGTTACTATACTTGTTCTCAGCAGTTCGAAAAAAAATTTGATGATGGAATTTTTTTTTTTCCAAATCCATGGAAGGGATTTACTTTCTCTCTCTATTTATTGAGATCATTTTTTGTTCCTTCTCTTCTTAAGTTCCACTAATTGCATTTAGTTTTCTAACTTGGCACAATCATTTCTCTTTGAGAAGCCACTTTCTGGTGGATACCAGTCTCTGCTTTATGATCTCACAGCCATAAGCATCTAGATTTTCTCAGCTCACGTTTTGTTTTGTATAGCTGGTTATCTTGGACCCCACTCTGTCATTTGAGGACTGATCAGTGGCTTAAATCTGTAAGTGTCTATGTAGTTGAGAGTATATTAGGATGTAATAAATCAACAATTGAATCATTGATTTACAAGCCCTGCCTGTTTGTGTACCGGTATGTATCGGAAATATCAGTGAGTCTCCAAACTTCCAAGAGTGTTTTTTTTACCTCCTTGAGTTTGGATACCAAATTTTGAAGCTTGATTTGTGGCATCTTGCTAATCTCTTGACTTGATCAATATTCCTCGTGTTAATCTGTTACTTTGGGCTTGTATGCAGACTCCAGATGGTGCACTCTTGGATATCTTACGGAATGCCTACGATCTTCTTTCACATTGTGATATAGAGCTTCCTCAGGTATCCACTTAATTATAGTATAGAGCCCTAGTTTGTCTCTAAGAATTGAGGTCAACTGCCCTTCATATTGTGTTTCATTTACTTAAGGTATTGAGTATATGCTCGTCTGCCAGCGCTGTGGTAATAATTTTTAGAGTTTCTTTCCATTTATTTAACTTCTTTACTGTTTGTAGATTGAAGGTAATGATAAATATGTTGATTCTGGACCGCCATTTCTCATCTTTCTGCATCCTGCTCTTGGCCCACTTTGGGAGGTCACAAGACAAAAGGTAAGCGTATTGTGGCTGTTGTCATGTTTTGCCTGGGTATATTTCTTTCTTTATTCCATAGTGAATGGTGCGTGATGCTTGTTATATGATGATGGCTATTTGGTGTTATATCCATATATTAATATTTGGTTTGCTTATTTCTGTATCTGGTTAAATGTCCCTAGCCAAGTGGCTGCTGGACTTTTCAACGTGCAAAAGCTTTGCTACCACACATTTCTTGTAACTGCTTGCATATGTCTTGTTTGCCAATAAATCTTTCTGTCTCATCAGTCATCACTCTGGCATAATGAATGTGTGGCTGATTGGCTTTTGTTAGTTCCCCGTTACAAAGTTGATCAACCAATCATGATTGTGTTTCATTTCTTTTGCTTTACCAGTTTAATGGAGGATCCATATCTAAGGGTTCTGAGCTACAAATTGAGGTCGCAGAGTTCTCATGGAGAAATGTTCAGGTGACATAGATTAATAGTGTGAAAAAAGGATTAATAGTTTGAAAAAAGGCATGCAAGCTAGTACATTTTATGCTCATCTGATTTTCCTCCTCCAGCTTGATGGAAGCTTGATCATTATTGCTGAAAATGTTATGGGCTCAACCAGGATGGATCCAAATGGTGAACCAATATTACAGTATGGGAACAGGTAAAAATTTGTATGCGCTCTTCCAGATTTTTGAATATGCTGAAATGAAATTCAATGATCTTAATTCCATTTCTCTAGGTGTGGAAGATGTAGACTGCAAAATGTCAAAGTTGTGAACAAAGGGATTAACTGGAGTTTTGGAGACAATATATACTGGAAGCATGATGTGCAACGGTTTGAGGCATTGAAGGTTATTCTGCATGGGAATGCTGAATTTGAGGCTGACAACGTTACTGTACAGGTCAGAACTGTTTCTGTTGGTTAATTGGATTGTTTTGATTATGATGTGAAGTACTTTATAGAGAATCCCTGATTAGGACCTGCAGCAGAAGCTCCTTTCTGATTTTTATTTTTATTTTTATTTTTTCTATGAATTGATACGAGGAAAATTCCAAAAATTAGGCTTCAAGGAGGTATGGCCTGCTTGCCGGGTCTACACTCAAATAAACAAATTCTAGGACAGCTTTTCAAAAGTACTAGATATCAACGAAGCCTAGGACAGCATCCTTGTCTAAAAAACTCTATTCAATGGCATAATGAACGATGATGGAAATTTCATGGCATGACGAGGATCAATTAGTTAAATCTTTTTGTGAAGTACACTCACCTGGAAACTGATTGGTGCATTACTGCAAATTCTCATCCATTTACCTAATATTGTGGCCATAGAGAATTAGGTTGTTGGAGAATCAGTGGTTATTATGAATCTCCTTAATGGTCCTCTGGCTTTTCTATTTTAAACTCATTAGACCTGTGTGGTGCTAGGATTCTATATTAAAAGCTTCCTATAGCTTTGCCTCACTTCTCTTCTTTTCTTCCCTTTGATTCAGGGAAATCAGATATTTGAAATACCAGATGGCTACAAAATGAAGATAACATCAGGAGATTCAGGTTCCTTGAATTCAATATCCTAAAAACTCTTGCATAATTGCTCTGTATTCCTTCTAAAAAACCGAGTCACTGAATATTCAAACCCACACTGAGAGTCACACATGCTTGCATCCATGCACACACACATGTGATGCTTTTGTATATTAAAAGAGTTTATTTATACAGTTTGATGTTTTACATGACTGTTATTCTCTTTGACAATTGATAAAGTGCATTATTGCCCCCTTGAACTGGGAAATGGACATCGCATATTACTTCTTGAGGATTTCATTGTGTTACAAGATGCCAGCTTCTGTCCTTGTAGGATTGCTTGGTTTTAAGAATCTGGCTGAAAGATTTCAGTCTACTAGGACAGCAGGACCAAAATTTGCTTCCATACTGTAGAAAAACTTGGAACTTCAGAGATGCAGATATTTTGGTCACTCTGCTCTAGTACACGGGTCTCAGACATGCACATTATTTATGGTTTGTCAAGTGTTAGGTCACGTAGGTGTAATGAAACTTATCGTCCTTAATTTTAAGTTAAAAACGCAGCTTGTACTTGCTTTATTGATGCGTTTAATGAAGCTGTATCATGTGCAGTTTCTTCCGGGTGCTTTTGTAGCGCGGATGCTATTATCTCATTACAGAATCAATTTACTTTTCGTTTGACACAGGTTTGCAAGTCCAGCTCAACCCTTTAGAACAAAAAATAATGGATAGTGGAAGCTGGCACTGGAATTACAAGATACATGGCCCACATATTCGGTTGGGATTGGTAGAGACGTAAATATTGACAGTCATTCGATCTGGTTCAATGTGAATCGTGGTTTACAAATGAACTGGAAAGCTCGCCGTTGTAGTTTTGACTGGTTAAACACAAGTTAAACCATTTACTCGTAGGATCGTTTTTGCTGTAATACATTGAATTAGAGCCTGCATGGTCTCGTCTAGAGCTCTTGTAAGTTGTAACTTTTGTGCATTATATATCTATATATATTTTTATTTTTATTTACCTTTGTGTGAAATTAATGTACATCCAGTGTAGAAACAATGTAAGAGCTCAAGCAATAAACTACATATTTGATATTTTCCCTTTTCTTACTTTTTTTGTTCTTTCATTCTATAAGCCTAGCTCTCCGTGAGTACAAGTATTGGTTCCAGTAATTTCTGGAGTTCGAATCAGCTGCAGCTGAATCTTTGATTTATCTTAAATCGTGTAATGTGGTTGTGCCCTTTTTCTATTCCAGATTGAAACATATTTGATTCCACCATCAGCTACTGTTGGTGAGTCGCAGGCTTTATTGGTAGATGACAGAGAAAACAATTTTTTTTTTTTTTTTTTTTTTTTAAAGGCGGAGAGCATGCTGCTGAGGTGGTACTTTTCAATTGAAAATGCGAAATTCATGTGTGATTGATACCGTGATATAGTAAATGATATTTTTTAATGTCAAATAGGCTCGAATCCTAGGGCATGGATCAAGGTTATTGCAGCAGCGAAGATTTGATGTGAAAGGATAGGAACGTTTTTACTTGCAAGAACTATTGGTTACTGTGAAACTGCCCCGTACCGATCTTCGGAGTTTACCTTCGTTTGTTCAAGCAGCCTGAACTAATTTTCACCAATTTTTATTTCAACTTTCTTTAATTAAATATGCTGCAGCTCTGATTTATGAGTTCCTGTTCATCAATTTGAAAATCGAGCAACTTAACATGCTATTTCTTTGAATATTCTTGTACAAAAAGCACCAACTCTAAAAATGGTAACAGCTGTGTATTCCTGCTTTTGATTTGGTGACAGGTTGCTACTGAGCCAGTGCCAAGAGGATGAATGCTATGGAGGTTGAAGTCAGGCATGATCCGCATCGAAATGTTACTTATTTGTTGTTTTTAGAGCAAGGTAGCCCGTGTGAGAGACGATTTACAAACATGTATTACAAGTTCCTTCAAACTAAACTTTGATAGTAAATTACAGCAACAAAAGAACATCAGTATAATTTATATGATTTCCAGAAATTTACACTCTTTTTTTGTATATTCTTGTTCTCTTTTTATCCAACAGGATAATGGGATTGCGAGCAGCATCTATTCAGTAATCTAAACAGCGCATCAGCTTTTCTTCGGGCTTTTAGAGAACCATCCGCGGACAAGCTTTGAAGGGAAGGTATACTTCTCGGATTTATCAACAGATGCCTTGCAACCTCCTCTCCTCCATCTTTGCACAACCCCAACAACAGAGTTATCGAGTTCTCCTTCCCTTTGGTGGATCCAAACCTTAACAGATCTATGAGAAGAGGCACAAGAACTTTGCTCTTTCTTATCTCCTCCAGCCCTTCAGAGCAACCCAAAAGCAGAGCCAGCAATGCTAAGGCATCATCTGTTATGCCTGCCTTGTCATCCATCAACATTTCAACGAGCAAAGGAACTGCCCCAGCAACCACAACACTTGCCTTGTTAGCTTCATAGACTGATAGATTGAATAGAGCACTTGCAGCATCCTTTTTTCCAGCTGATGTGCCTTCTCTCAGCAGCCCAACCAAGGCTGAGAATGCTCTAGGACGGGTGCCAATAGTCACCTTACAATTGTTTATGATCGACAGGCTAAAGATTGTTGCTGCTGCATTTTCTCTTGCCTCCATAGTTTTCCCTGATTCAAGAACATCTATTATGCTGTCAATTGAACCGGCGGACATTATTAATGTCTTGTTGTTTTCCAATATGGAAAGGTTAAGCATGGCAGTGACAGCATTTTCTTGAGTTTTTGGATCAGTGGAACTCAGTAATGTCACCAGAAAAGGTATGGCTCCTGCCTCAGCAATTATCCTGCGGTTACCCATTCCAGTTTTTGCCAATAATCTCAGCTCATAAGTTGCCTGCCTCTGAATTTCTGGGGACCCCATTGCTATCTTACCGACCAAAAATTCAGCTGTCATTTTGACAGCGTTCATGGCAGCTTTTGTAGCAGGTATATGATCGATCGCTTTCTCACTTAACTTGCTCTTGCCGCTGCTACTCTCAGATTTTGAGAAAGATGAAGATGAATCGTCAATTAACGGGACATTGTTATCTTGGCACCACTGATGCACCAGACTCTTCAGTGCATAATTAGGTATCAGGGCCATGTGAATTAGTCTTTGCCCACTCTTAGGACAAGTTTGATGCCCCGAGTTGATCCATTGAGCAATTGAATTGCGATCGTAAGTGTGTCCAGATGCAACTATCACAGGATCTTTCATCAAGTCGAGGGAAATAGGGCACCGGAATTCATCAGGTATATCTGAAAGTATTGACTGAGAAGATGAAGAAACATCTTGATTTCTATTCATGAATGCAGACCGCTGCTTGAAGTTTTCTTTGATCTCCTCTTTATCTCTGTCAACGAAAATCACGGACTTGGAATATGTTACAAGAGAGATAATATTGTTTATATTGGAAACCACAATAAGTCCTCCCGTGCCTGCCTGCTTCTCTGCTTCTGCCTCAAGCTTCTTAATTTCTTCTTCATATTCCAATGGACTTCTCAAACCAAAGCAGCTCAAAACTTCTTTCAATTTGACAAAATCATCGAATCCCTTGTTCCCGCTGCTCTTCTGATTGTTTCTCGTCATTGTTTGTAAAAGCTCCTCTCTTCTTTGAAGTTCTCGAGGGTCAACAAGCAAGTCAACCCTCTTTGCTTGCCTGTGAAGAAGTTCAACTTGCTCTCTTGTATCCGCGCTTAAATTAAGCAAGCTTAAAGGTAGGATATCAAGTGCCCCGCCCATTTCCTTCACTAGCAGGTGGAATTGATTCGACAAAAACTGTGTCTGCATGAGACCCCAAAGACAGCTGCCATCCTTGCACCCTTGAATCAAAAGCTTGACTCTTTGGATCACAGAAAAGAGCTCGGTGAGGCACAGGATGGAAGATGGAGGAAGTGGACTATTTGTTTCTCGTATATCTTCAAACAAAGAAGAAAGAAGCTTGATCCTCCTTATCATGGTTGAAATGTTCCTAAATTGTACGAAAGGAAGCTTTTCCACTGAAGCAACTTCGTTGGATATATGAATCAATGATTCCACCAGAGACCCAGTTGGCGAAAAACCTGAGGAGATCATGATAGGAGGGAGGACTACGTTCATGACCTCTTACCCTATATGAGTTCGCTTCTGGTCATTGTTATTATCCGGTCCAAGTTCTTAGTTACACTAGGAAAAATTGTCTTCTTTCTGATTTCTAATTATTAAATCTGTCTTTCACAAAGAAAATATTTGATTATTGGATACATTTTTTACCGTTTCTTCTTGGACAAGCAACATAAGAGACAAGAGGAAGGGTAGTGGAAGAGAAATGAGGACTCGCTGGGCTGCTGCCACTTGGAGGAAGCACCGGCTTCAGCGGGTTAGTTGATACTCCCCGCCTTTTTTACATACATATATTCAAAATAAGTGTTGAATTGAACAAGCCTTGCTGTTTGCTTGCAAACATGTGCGTCCAAAGTCTTACAAGGTAGCTCTGAGTAGGGGTGAGCATTTCCGGTTCGGTCCGGTTTTTCTCTAAAAAACTAACCAAAATTAAATTTTAAAAAGCTTAAAAATTCAAACCGGAGCCGAACCGGATCTGGTTCAAACCGGATGGTTTCGGTTCGGTTCGGTTCGGTTTTTTTAACAGAAAAACCGAAAAACCTGTATTATTGTTTTTTTGGGCTTTTAAGGCCTTTTTGGGCTTTCTAATGGGTTTATAATTAATGTCAATATTTTCTATTTTTGTTACAAAATTCTATAATAATATATTTAATATTTTTGTCACTAAATTTTCATTTATATTAAATTATTAGTGCTAATATTGTGTTTAATATGTTGCAAGTCTTTCTAATATTTATGTTTTAGAGTTTGGACTCCTCATGCATCAAAGTTTAAATAATACACACACCAAATTAAAATTAAAATTACAAAGCATTGCCTTCAAAAGGGCTTAGAAAAAACAACAAATAACATTATCATAAAAAATAAAATACTTCATGCAAAAAATATAAATCTTCAGTGTGCACATCATCTCAATCAAAAAGCACATCAAGATGACAAGAACATTGCACTTTGATTCCGTAATACCATTGACATCAAAACCTGAAAATCAAGATCTAAAATTATAACATGATAAAATAAATTAGAATATGTAAAAATAAAAAAGTAGTATTTTACCATCAAAGTAACTTTTGAATTAATTATCATCCGTTACTAAATGTAACTTTCCACTAAATTCTACAAAATAAAAAATTAGACATGTTAGATGATTGCAAACAATTTAATTAATAAATAACAAAATAAAAGGTGCAAGTTTCTAAAATAAATTACCTGACTCAAGGTTTTCATAGGTTTCAAGATCATTTATCAAGCTTCTAATATCAGTTGGAATTGATCCATGATGCAACCAATTTTGACAACAAATGAGTGCTTGAACAGTTGCTGGAGATAAGGAACTTCGAAAGTGATCAAGTACACGACCACCTGTACTAAATGCTGATTCAGAAGCCACTGTGGATATAGGAATAGCCAGAACATGTTGTGCAACCTTTGAAAGTGTCTTATATTTCAAAGCATTACTTTTCCACCAACCTAAAATATCTAACTTATCATCATTAGGATCCTCACAACCTTCAATCAAATACCTCTCAACCTCATTTTTATTTTCCATACTATCCACCTCCAACAAATGTCTTTTGAATCGAGCCAAAGTGTTAACATCTACCTCCACATCATCAATAGCATTAACATCCTGTTTATGCCTATTATTATCCACCACTTCATTAATTTTCAAATAAAACTCATACAAGCTCACCAAAGTATCTTTCACCTTATTTGTTAGCAATTGTGCTTTGTCATAATCATACAAATCACCAAAGCAAAATTTCACATATTTCAACTTCAAACGTGGATCTAAGACATTAGCCACATATAACAAAAAATTCTGATTTACTTCACAACCCCAATACTTCTCAAATTTAAACATCATATTCATCGCCATTCCACTTAAAATACTATCTTTACTTTTACACAATTGCAACAAGTTCGTATGCATGTAAATCAATTCATTAAAGAAAGAATTTGATGTGACATGCAATGAGCCAGAAAATCTCAATGTAACCATATAAAAGATCTTTAAGAACTTAACCAAAGTTCTTGCATTTTCCCAATCCTCCAAACGAGGTGGCCCTATGTTTTTTTTATTCCCCTTTGAATCAACCTCCAAAAAGTAACTCATATACCTAGGTTCTTTTTCACCTAACCTCATAAATACCTTTTCAAACTTTTCAGCAGCTTCTAGCATAAGATAAGTTGAATTCCATCGAGTTGCAACATCTAAACACAATGATTTCTTACACTCTATATGCAACTTTTCAGCCCACTTCTTAAATGTAAGATGCCTTGAAGGTGAAGATCTCAAAAACCTAATGGCATTTCGAATCTTAACAACTGAAACATTAATCTCTTTCAAGCCATCACACACAATGAGGTTTACAATGTGTGCACAACATCTAACATGCAAGTGCTCATTTGACAATATATTAGTTGGCCAATCTTTCATCACATTCTTTAAATATGAAATGGTCACATTATTAGAGCTTGCATTGTCTAATGTAATGGTCAACAGTTTATCAATCCCCCACTCCAACAAACAATTCTCAATAACTTGGCCAATTGTCTCACCCATATGATTGGAAACTTGACAAAAATTAAGAATTCTTTTATGTAAATTCCAGTCATTATCAATCCAATGAGCTGTTAAACACATATAGTTAATATTTTGGATTGATGTCCATGTATCTGTTGTCAAGCACAATCGTTGACCCTTAAGAGCTATCCTCAATCTATCCTTCTCTTCAACATAAAGTTTCAAACAATCTCTCATAATTGTAAAACGAGAAGGAATGTCAAATCTAGGTTGCATGGTCCTAGCAAACAATTTAAATCCCCGACCCTCCACAAAATTAAAAGGCAACTCATCAATTATAACCATCTTTGTTAGTACTTGTCTACATTCATCATAATTATAACCTATTGCCTTAAGACTTCCCACATTTTGTTCTCCCAATTCATCCTTCTCTATCTTAGGTTCTAATACCAAAACCTTTTGTTTCTTATCAACCACAAAAGGGAACTTCTTGCACACTTTTAAATGACTCCACATATTACTTGTGCCATTAACAATAGTATGAGATGCATAATGTTTTCCACAATAATTGCATTCAGCTCTAGGGGCTTTAGGATCAACATCAAGTTTTGTAAAGTGATCCCAAATTTGTGACTTTTTTTTATCATCAGCATTTCTTTTTCTAGATGCAAGAACTTGAGGTTGTTTACCTTTTGTATCTACGGTGGATCCTGCATTGGTTGATTCTGTGTTAGGTTTTGAAGTTGGAGACATGGTAGATGTTGGTGTAGTGCCCGTGAATGAAGCATTTTGAATTTGAGTAGTTTCCATCTGTTATTACATAATGAAAACATGTTACACGCATTACAGCATAATACAATTTTAGCATATATATATATATATATATATATATAATTATATAATAGCAGCATATATATATATATATATATATATATATATATATATATATATATATATGCTGTGAGTTTATATATATATAATAGCAGCGCACACCCACAGCATATATATATATATATATATATATAATTATATAATTACAAACTCAGTATATATATATATATATATATATATATAAATTATATAATAGTAGCATGTATATATAATTACAATTATACAAACTTACAGCATATATATATCAAGCATTACAACATAATATAATCTCAGGATATATATATATAATAGCAGGATATATAATAGCAGGATATATATATATATATATATATATATATATATATATATATATATATATATATATCAACCGAAAGCAAACTAGCCATTTGGTATTTGATTACAGAGATATCTACATTTGGTACGAGACTACGAGTGATTCAAATCAAAGGGGGGGTCCAATTTCGTTTTCAAGTATTTTTTTCTTATGGAAGGACTCGTATCAATCGGAGAACATATTAAAATAAGAACAAAAGTAAAAAAAAAAAAAAATTCTACTCAACCTTTTACTGTGTAGCTGGAGATGGATGGAGATGGAGAATTGAAGATGGTGGGGGCTGATCTGATTGTGGTCCAGTAGATGGAGATGGATTAATTTCAATTTGAAATTGTGGTGAATTTGTGAGACTGTGAGTTGAGGGAGCTGGGAGCGGCTCAGGAGAAGGAGAAGAACAAGGACGGCTGAAGTATCAAGTAGAGATGCTAGGGTTAAAAAAACTGACGCGATTTTTTTTGTATTTATAGTACCCCTCAAACCGAACCGGTTCGGTTCGGTTCGGGTTTTTCCGGTTCTGGTTTCTGAAACCGATACCGAACCGAACCGAACATTTTTGGAAAAAAATTTAATCGGTTTAATCGGGTTTTTTTTTCGGTTCGGTTTTTTCGGGTGTTTTTTTCTCGGTTTTTTCGGTTTATTCGGTTTTTCGGTTTTTTTGCTCACCCCTAGCTCTGAGGCTTCGGGTAATACACGCGACTTAAATTCGGAATTTTTTGGGACTGCAAGTTGATCTTTTGTGACTTGTACCGTAGTGCACTGCCACAACATGGATTTTATTATAATCATTTTATTTCGCTCTTTATTACCTTGATATGTTCTTCAGAAATTCAAAAAAAAAAAAAATAGTAGAAAACATGAATATTTATGTGCTCCTTAATTCGAACTCGAGCTTGTGAATTGGATTGTGGGAGTGAGGTCTAAAGTTTTTAATTTAGTTCAGTATTTCTTTCTCATATCTAATCTTTTTTTTAATCCATTAATTAGTCTACTAGAAGTCTAAAATTTGATATAAGTCAAAATGCACGGCGATAGCATGTGAGACAATAGATGCATCCCCACTGTCCAAGTAATTAAAATTCCATTTAGTGATCAGTAAGGATTATTTTTTAAAAGTGTTTTTATTATAAAATATATTAAAAATAATATTTTTTAATTTTTAAATTTTTTTTTTAATACCACCACATCAAAACTATCTAAAAATATATTAAAAAAAAAATCTAAAATAGATAAAAAAAAAAAATTATTTAAAAAAAAAGAGCACTTCTGAAATGTCTATGGCAAATACTTCTTGATATTTAACAAATGTATAATCATAAAGAATGCTTAAAAAATTAAGGGAGGATGCTTGCATTGACCATATCAATGTGCTTCAGAGATTATTGAGAGCTCTAAGCCCTCTCAGCCCGCGTTGACTGTATGGGGTCGGCCCTTCGTCTTGTTCATGTGTAGCTCAATAACATTTTAGTTTAGATAGAAGATACCATTAAAGTAAGGCGGCAGCTAATAAGGATGTTTGAGAATAAAATAGTAGTTATTTTTTATAATATTATTTTATTTAAAAATATATAAAAATATATTTTTTATTTTTTATTTTTTATCTTAACATATTAAAATAATCTGAAAAAAAAAATTTAAAGCAAAAAATAAAATATTTTTAATTTTTTAAAAATACTTTTAAAATATAAAAATAACATAAATATTAAGAGGAGCCGGCAAGAAATACATAATTCTAGACTTGAATTATTTACTTTGAGGTTTTATTGAGAGTCTCGTTAAATGTTTGAGAATATATATATATATATATATATTATATATATAAAAAAAAAAAAAACAAAAGAGAATCCAGATAAAATGTTTGAATAGCAAAACTTAATTGTCTGAAGTATTTGCGCCATACTCCGACTACCTTGAGTTTAGTTTATGTCAAAAGGGTCGGCGAAAGAGAACGGGGCCCTAACTTGACCGACCAACATGGCATTTCAGGGCCAATGCAGGACTCTTTTGTCTAAAGATGCTCCCACTTGGTGGCAATTAATGAGGGCTAGGTTGTGCTACTTACTTACCGTCAATGTTAAATGCTCTTCCATGCTTTTCAATGGATTCTACTTTCCGGTCGCTTGAATTGTCATCGTCATAAATTTGAGACAACCACTCTATCAGTTCGCCGGGGTCCATCACTTGCAATTTTGTAGAGTCATGTTAAAGATGCCACGTCAACAGGATTCAAGCCCGTGTTATTTAACTTCGAGTGTATTTGGTAATATAATAGTTGATTGTTTTCAAATAATTTTTTCATACCGAAAATATATGCTAATAATATTTTTTTATTTTTAAAAATTATTTTTAATATCAACACATCAAAACGATATAAAAAACACAAACCGCACTTAATTTAAAAAAAAAATTCAAAATTAATAAGAACACGGTTCCAAACTTGCTCTTCATCACCTTCGTTTCAAGCCTCTTTTTTATCACCTTTCCCCCTCTTCCCAAGTGTCCCTAGAAGTCAATCGTATAATTAACCATGATTTAAAGAGCTAGAGCTTGTTTATCTTGTCCAGACTATTAAAGGGAATTAAAAAAAAAATTAAAAAATTCTTTGATGAAAAAAAAGACTCAGATCTTAATTGTCTTTTAAAAGTTGGAGCACCTATCACCACCCCACCCACCCCCTGGTTTGGGTGGTGAGCACTACCACTCAGCTACTAGTTTCGGTGGTCCTACAAGTCCTAATTTTAACAACGAGCAAGTGCTTTATTAGAGTGCAATTTTTGGGGTTTGGGGAAGAGGGGGACGAGAGTTTTGCAATATCATCCACACGACACAGGGAAAAAAAAAAAAAAAAAAAAAAAGGACCTCAACTATGATCAATACTTCTATTTGGGCCGACCCAATATCTCTCTCCATCAAACTTTCTCTCTAGCACGTGCAAGCCACTATCCGTTGATTTCGAGGGCCATCGATTATCCTGGCAGTGATGAGAATCAAATGGGTGGCGCGTGAAACACGATGCTAGACACGCCTTTCTTTTTGGGGGGGTTTGTTTTTTGGAAAACGACGGGCATTAAACAGGTGGACCTCTCGAAGGAGCATGGAGGCAATTATCATGTCCTTTTTTTAACTCCCTACCACAAAATGGTTGAAGAGACACTTTTGTATCTCATCCCATGAACTGATAGATAAAGATGGATGTATTAAAATAATATTATTTATTTTTAAAATTTTATTTTTAATATTAAAATAATATAAAAAATAAATAATTATAAATAAAATAAAATAAATTCTAACAAGTCTCTAATTTAAAGCATGTTTTTAATGTCGTTAAAGATTATAAGTCCATGATTCAATTACTTTTCAATATTTAATGCATGTTAATGTGCACCTCTAGATATGAGATGTAAGATTGTACAAAAAACGCCAGGTTTGTAAAGGAAATTAGAGTGCTTCTTATCTATTGTTGTCATGAATTAGATGTTACTAGTTTGATTCCCCGCTTTACTTCGTGGGTAGAGTGTTTTTAATCAATTATTCTAGTAAGTAGAAAACATATAGTTTCTGATCTAAATTCAATTCTTTTATTAATATATCTATTGATTATTTTAATAAAAGTATTTTTAGCTAGAATCACCGTTTAACGAACAAAATGCCCCGTAATTGTCGAAGCAAGTTTTATATATATGTGTGTGTGTGTTTTGTAGCTGATTGACGGTTAAAAAAATAATTAATGTGATAAAATTATATCTATAATCTATTTAAACTTTTAAAAAATAAAAATTTGATTTTAAATTAATATTCATGAGAATTGCTATTATTTTTTTGTGTATCAAGCACATGATAATTAAAAAAAAAATTATTGACATTCTAATGAAAACCTGTAGTATTACCCAGGAACCATATTAAAATTGATCTTTTAGTATTTTATATAAAATAATAATAAAAAATCATAGCTTTATTGTTCACCATTTGACCAACTCTTTTAGTTTGTATAATAATTGGTTTAATTAGTAAAGACTGGTATAGAGGGTCGCATTATATTGTGGATCGAATCAAAACTTTTTAAACTCAAAAAAATATAATAATATTGACTTGATTTTTTTAAAAAAAATTAAACAATATAAAAATTGTTAAGATAGTGTATTTTTACTTAATTAATATAAAGATATTGACATATTTGATTGACATGAGTTTCACAACTTAACTAGTTAAATCCATAATCCAATTAATGAACTTTACTGGGTTTAAGAAAAAATATTTTAAAAATATTTTTATCTAATTATATAATAATAAAAATAAATACTTGTAAAATCGAACACAAACTAGATGTTAATGTGTATATTTGAGACTATGATATCCACTTGAAAAATAAACTAAAACAATTTAAGAAAATAAATTTAAAACTAAACAAATATTATATGATAGAATTTTAAAAAAATCAAATAAAAAGGTGAAAAATGCAAAAAAATAAAATAAAATTTATTTCCTCCGCTGTGCATCTCGATAGTTGTTTTTGGTAATTTCTTAAATTTAAATTCTATTTCCAGTTATTTAGATAGAGAGATTTTTATTTATTATTCATGGCAACGCTTATTGAATTTTGGTCACCAAAAATAGATAAAAGATATATATAAAAAAATCAACACTTCCCTGTACGAGAAGATTTGTCTTATCTCACTCTTTTGTAAACAGGAGTAAATTTATCCACTAAATTGGCTAGGATCTAAAATACAGTGTTTGCCGTATAAAGTAAAAACTATGATTAAAAATAAATTTCGTATGTTTTAACAATAAAATAGAAAACATATAACAATGTAATCAATTGACCGGCGTAAACAAGCAAATAATCCTTAATTTGCTCCTGAATTTAGTGTGTTCGGAAGTGGTGCAAATACCTTTTCATGATATTTTAAATTATTTTTTGTTTTAGATTATATTTTTTATGTACTGGAATTAAAAATAAAATCTAAAAAATAAAAAATAATTAAAAATAACATTTCGCCATTAAGCCAGCCTAACTTAAGAATGTGGCTGGAAAGTGACAACATCCGGGCAGGGTTTGAACACCGCAGCCAGTTCTCTACGATGGTATAAGCTATCTATTTTAAAATAAAGGTAGGTTTTTTCTTGGAAGAAGATATATAATTTAAGCATTTTTATTAATGTCTAATCAATTACCAGATAAAAGAAAAAAAGAATCTTATTTTATAAATCACTAGAAAGTAAATTCTCGCAATGCCCAGATTAGGAAAAGGCTTGGAGATTCATATATTAAAAAATATTTGAAAACACAATGTAAAACTTATGTTTTTAAAATTTTTAATTTTTTTTTTAAAAAATAATTTTTTTTATGTTTTTAGATTATTTTGATGTGCTATATTAAAAATAAATTTTTAAATATAAAATAAATTTATTTTGAATATATTTTCAATAAAAAAACTTTAAACTATCAACATTATCACAATCCCATATCTTAAAATAAATTCTGAATTTAAAATTTTATCGTAATCATTTTCCCTTTTCGTGAGAGCGTGGATAGCCATCTTAATTTTTATTGAACATGTTAAAGGGAAAAAGCCCTGTATCGAGGAACAACCCAGTACGGTCTATGGCTCTGTCTCTCTGTAGTGATATCTACCCCCACTCCACTAATTGATTAGTTTATTTGTTTTTGTGAAAATAAATTTTTTATTAATTTTGAATTATTTTGATTTAATGATATTAAAAATATTATTTTTAAAAAATATTATTTAATATATTAAAAAAAAACTTAAAAAAAATAATTCTTATCGGAATCTTAAACAACAGGACTTCTCATCCTCGGGTTTCCATCTTGTGGACAGGGCCAATTTTCCTGAGGGTGTTTACTTTTTCTAGTGAAGTTTCTTTTCTTCAATCATATTCAATGAAACATCCCATCCTTGTTGATGAACCATCATGTCCCGTCATAAATTACCACTAGATATAATGCTGTCCCCACGTTCTATTATTTAGACCATTCTTGCAGGAATTTTTTTGTTAGCTTTCCACACTTCTCATCTTGCATAACCGTACAATTTGACATTATTTAAAGTTGTATAGTTTAATTAGATAGTTTTTGAATTTATTTTTTAGAAATTATTAGTTTTAGTGTTATAAATTTTAGGATTAGTAAAATTTATCTCATTTTAAAAAATCTTGAAAAATTAATCGAAATGATATATATTAGTCTGAATATTTATGGTTAAAAAAAAAAACATAAGACATTGTCATTTATTACTGGTGGTTATTTGGGGCATGCAAGTCCTGTACTCGAACATGTGACCTAGCACGACAATTGTACTGATAGGCTAAAAACAGCCTACATCTACAAAATACCCAAAACACTGTTACTTTAACCTATTTACAAGCCTATTTATACAAGGTAGTAAAGGACATGATAGAAGACGATGTTATATCAAGTATGAGGAACCACGAGCCTCGTGCAAGCTCTTCATGTGCAGCTTGTAAGTTTCTGAAAAGAAGATGCACTCCTAATTGCATATTTGCTCCATATTTTCGCTCAGATGAGCCTAAGAAGTTTGCCAAAGTACACAAGGTTTTTGGTGCAAGCAATGTGAGCAAGATCTTGATTGAAGTGCCTGAAGAGCAGCGTGAAGACACGGTGAATTCTCTTGCTTATGAAGCTGAGGCAAGGCTTAGAGATCCTGTCTATGGTTGCATTGGTGCTATAGCTTTGTTGCAGAGAAAGATGGTTGAGCTGCAGGTTGATCTTGCCATTGCTAGAGCTCGTCTAGCTCGGTACGCTGCCAATTCTCCTCCTCTCTTGAATGATCATGGCAGCATGATACCATCTTTCGCTGAATTTCCTGCTTGTGGTGGATTGGTTGACAGTTTTAGCCAGAATTCATCCGATACCATGAATGATTTCAGCCAATTCCCATATATATTTTAATGGATTTTCTGTTTTTCTCTCTCCTATCACTCATGTAATGTAAATTTGAAGAATCTTCCTTTCAAGTTATGTTCCCAGTTCAAGAATTCAGATTTCTCTGAATTCTTGAAACCGTGGATGGTAATTGAACTCAATCCTGGTAGTACTATTAAAGTCCAATCTATAGTTCAGTATGAACCAAGTGTCCGTACATTTATGTACTGCATAGTTAGTTTCTGCAGATTAAAGATTAATTTCAGAGACACCCAACCAAATTGAATCATCAATAACATTCCCATACGCCTTGGTTGTCCTGCTGCTATCGCGTCGCCATAAGATCAGATAGAAGGGATTGTTGAGCAGTCCTTGGCATATGAACTGGCTGGGTTGCAAGGATTATTGAGAAGTTCTTGTATATTGAGTTCATCAGTGGTTCGGTACAGTGACCATAATTTCCATCTAGCGCCAACAGTGTTGCGCATTAAAACATTAAAACTGCCATCATGGAAACGTCCTGTATTCAGCAAGACATAGCATTGGCTAATGATGCAACCAGCCCCACAAAATGCCCATTCACTTTAGTCGGTGCAGTGCGAATCCAAAGATTAACGTGGAGGCTTTGAAGGCAAGTGAGTTCATACAAGGCAAGTGAGTTCATATAAACTAACAGCACACCAACAGCACTTCCCACAAGTCAGAACAGCTTCCGGAAGCCAAAAGTGAATAGCTCCCCATAGAACAATTTGATCATGCAAGCGAGCATATAGATTAACAACTTGTTTGCATACAACCTATTCACATAGGCCACAGCCAAAACCTCCACAGAAATTTATTTCCCACATCATTCCGAAAAATCTAACCAAGTTTGATAGTAGTGAGTGATGAACAGGAAAGGTTATCTTTCATTGCCACTTTTATCCTCGGTTGTCCCATGAACATCATTTGAAGGAGAAACATGTTAAATCAACACCGAGTAGCGTGTATCGAGATACAAGCTGATCACATATTTATCACTTGAATGAAAATAACACGCCTAAGAATGTCAGGAGCTGACACAGGTTACAGCTTGGAAGATTAGAAGTACAGAAAATCTTTAGCATAACAACCAATGATGCACGCAGAATAAAGCTACAGCCAAGAATATGACTGGTAGGTCATAATAATCCTTAAAAGCTTCATCTGTTGAAGATGTGACAGCCTCAGGATATCTCGGCAGAGGACTTCCACTCTTAAGCTGGAGATGAAAAGAGGGTTTCATGGAGATATACACACTGGAGCTCCCCTTTGAAAAAATAGGTCTTTGAGCAATTTCAATTACAACTTCCCTGTTCAAAGGGTCCAGAAACCACCAAAAGTTTATCAGATCACAACTGGAATACGATTTCAAGTTTAGCAGCAACGTAAGCACAGTTTGGTGATATCAGGTCACGATTGCAAATCCAGACATGAAAATATACAGAAGAAGTAATGTTTGTGATGCATGTGTGCATGCCCAAGCACATGCACACTGTGAGTGCATACGTCTGAGTGTCATGTGAGTGCATACGCATAGACGAGCATCTCGGATAGAGAGACAGAGAGACAGATCAAATGCCAAACATAACCCATCTAACTACTGTGCTGTGCCAAATCAAATATGATAAAAAAAAACTAATGTCTTTGCTATTTAATCATCTGATTTGTAGATCAATAAATACTCGTGCATGCATGAACAGAGTACTTCAAATTCGAAGTTGGAGATCAAATGCTTGATGTACCCAGAGTTGGACTTCCTTCAGTTACACAACATGAATCCACAGATAGCCAAGAGTTGAACAACAATTTCTGATTCTAATTAAGAAAAGAGAACATTGTAATTGCGGAAAGAGGTGAGGGGGAATTCAAGATTTGCATAGAAGGTTACAAATATGAAACATTGCCCTTTACCATCACTAGCATGGAAGCCAAACACGACAGTCAAATTTGAGTATGTCAAACTCTTCAACAACTCTAAACGATATTAGCAGCTCATCACACTACCCTGTAGAGGTTTTGGTTTCACCAAAACAAGGAACCATCAGGAAGTTTCTTGGGGTCCTGTCACTCAATGATCGTGCCATGATATTGTTAATCAAGTTCATAAGAGACTAAGTAGGTGGAAGACCAGCAATTGTCGATGGCTTGAAAATAATTCCTATGTTACATTACACAATAAGCAGTAGGTGTGAGTAAAAAACCTGAAAAACCAATTACAAAAAAAAAAAAAAAAAAACTGAAAAAACCGAATGAGAAAAAAAAATCAAATTAACTGATTAAAAAACTAAAAAATAATTCTGGTTTGGTTTCGGTTTCAAATGTCTGAAACCGATTGAACCGGACTAAACCGGTTCAACCGACACTTGAAAATATGAGTATAAATACTCACTTTCTTCCCAACCTTACCTAAGCCAAAGCAGCCCTGCCCCCACCCCCCAACTTTCTATCTGCCTCTCATCTCTCCCAAGAGCCAGCTCTAAATCAAGCCCAAAAGTAGTTCTCAACATCTGAATATAATCACATATTTCAGGTTTGTGAAGAGATGAAATGGAATGGTGGATGAAGTTATTGGGTTGTTGGCAGACATGCTAGGTGGAAGGTTCCATCCAAATATAGTCGGCTATAAAATTGTTCTTAGATTAGACAAAGCACATAGAATTGATGATGCTATCGAAGTGCTAGCAGCAATGATTGAAAATGGTTGCTAGCCAAATGAAAATACTTACACTCTGTTGATCGAAGGTATTAGTTTTTCTGGATCAAAAGCTTAAGCAATGGAGTTGGCTAATTCTCTTTAAAATATGAATGTTGTTTCTGAAGATTCATTCAAACGTTTGAACAGGACCTTTTCTTTGCTTGATGTTTACAACAGCTTTATTTATTCAGATGCTAAGAACTAGTTTATGTTGTTCTTGGATATCTAATGAGTCAATTTTTCGGTTTTGTTGGTTTTTTAACAACATAAACCGAACCAAACCAAACTGAACAAAAATCAGTCAATTTGAATCGGTTTTGATTTTAAATTAAAAAAATCTTGGTTTGATTATTTTTTTCTGGTTATTTTTTTCTAGTGCAAACCGAATCAAACTTAAAATGCTCATCCCTAACAATCAGGGCTTGAAAATAAAAAGTCCTTCCATCTTTGCTTTCTTTTTTATTCTCTTAATATATTAGTATTCTAAATAGTATTATATTAATTTACAATTTAATTACTATTATATTGATAATATACTATTCTATTAATTATTGGTACTCAAATTTTAATATTCTAATTATATTTTTTAATCTATTTTTTTTTTTTCATTTCATCCAAAAATTCTTCTTTTATTTCCATGTGCTAGAACTTTACGTATTGTGTTTTAACTATATTTTTGAAAAAAAAATTTCTTTACTTTAATTTATTATTTTTTAATGTTTTTTTATAGTTTTAATGTGATGAAGTAAGAAAATAAATTTTAAAAATAAAAAATATATTATTTTATGTAATTTCAAGCAATTTTTTTTTTTTTAAATAATATTTACTATATTTTTAAACAGGCTCTAGATTTCGAAGCAAGTGTCCATTTTGAGTAACATGTGAACATTTCTGGCAACAAAGATCCCACCCAGGCAGATTCCGCAACGGG
The DNA here is from genome assembly GCF_005239225.2 of Populus alba. Taxonomy (NCBI): domain Eukaryota; kingdom Viridiplantae; phylum Streptophyta; class Magnoliopsida; order Malpighiales; family Salicaceae; genus Populus; species Populus alba. Next base: position 17,599,360 of record NC_133293.1, read on the forward strand.
ACAGCTTAAGGACTAGTGGAAGTCCAATTTTACAGATTGCTCATTCAACCCAACGGGACTTCATGCAATATTAAAGCCCTACTGGGATGTACAGCCAGGTCACTTCCGAGCAGTTGCCTGCAGAAATCAGGCAAAGCGTAAGCCCTAAGCTGGGCCCTAACCTAATTCATGTCAAAATGGCTACGGCTGACCACCCTCGAACAAGCATTAGCTGAGCCTGAACCGCATTCGTCTCAGATGACTAAAGTTTGACCACCCTAAACACACATTAGCAGACCTAATTGTAGGGGAAAATCCACGAATCATTAATATCAGTGTGAACCACAAATTTGTCAAAATAGTTAACTGGAGAGAATCAGTCCTGAATATCCACATCTCCTGCTTTCCTCGCCATACAACGGGCAGAGCTAGAAAATTAGACATGGAAGTTATTTCTAACACCCAAATTACTCTTAGTTTCCTAATTCACTTCACCTAAAGTGTACAACCATCAACCTAGAGTTGGCCATAAATGCAGAGGTGCGGGACTCTCCTAAATAATACAAAATCTTATAAACAAGAACTGGTAAAGTACTTTGGACACAACCCCACAAGCGGAACTGATACACGAGACCTCTAACATAGCTCCAAAACGTTCAAATGAAACAATTTAAACCATGGAAAAAAAAATCAAAGAAATAACATAAACTATCAATCAAGAAACCAACCAGTATTAAACTGACAATTGCAGCAACCCAAGAAGAGAAAACTCAATATCACAAGAAAAGAAAAGCAAATTCGAAGATTTCATTGAACAAACCTGAACTCGATGTGGATTTATCGCGTTTGAAAGACTTCTTTGTGAGCTCTAGCTGAGCATCACAAACATATTCATTCTTTCAAACTCAACTTCATTGTAAACTTCATCCTCTGTTTCTCCAACTCAATCATTTGCCGTTGTTTCAAACTCTCAATTCTCCCGTGTATCTCTCCAAACTTCAATACCGCTCTCGCTAATTCCCTACACGCAGCCCCATCAGATAACCTGCATCCTCCATTCTGTGCCGTTTCTTCTTCAGTCTCTCTTCAAACCACGCCATATCATCCTCGTCGTCATCGGAGGAGGTCTCACTATAACTTGCCATACCTAAAAACATCTTTTTTAGGGCTTTTTCTTTGACTTCACTGTGAAATAACGGAGGTGGGTTTCTTGTCTGTGTTAGTAGTATTGCTGTTAGTGCCGATGAGAGAATCGAGACGGTAACAGGGCGGCCAACTTAACGGAGTGGGTTTGGATTTTTCTATCTTGTATTTTTTCTTCAACGTAACGATACGGTTTTTACACAGGACGTCGGTCTTTTTAGGTTTGACGCCGTTTTGACGGTTGTTGACGGTGTCGGCGACTTCTTTCCAGTCTTTTTGACCGACGTTACCCCTGTTAAGATTTATGTAACGGCCACCCCAGGCTCCGATTAGCGTGTCAGGGGCGCCATCGCTCCAACAATCTTCGCGACAACCATGATGGGGCCATGTGGTGGTGGCTGAAGGGCTATGGTGGCGAGTGGTTGTTCTGGGAGCTAAACTCCGGGGCCGGAGGGAGGAGGGAGTGTAGTATTAGAGGAGAAAAGAAGGAATTGTAGGATTGAAAGAAGAAGAGAGAGGGTACAAGGGGGAGGGCGATGGCCGAGCATTGTGACCGGAGATGACGTCAGCTATCGTCATGGGGTTTTGGACGGGAATGTAAATTTTGTTTTTGAACAACAATAATTGGATTATTACTATTAAATTATTATTACATAAAGGCCTCTTAGGTTTTGCATTGTCGAAACATTTTGGAAGTTTTTTTTTTTTTTTTTTTTTTCCGGCCCTCATCCGGCTTCGGTTCGAGCCTTTTCACTTTTGGGCTTCGATGATATAAGATGTTAAGAGTCCCGGCCTCTTGGGTAAGGTAGCAATTGGTTTTAGGTCTATGGATGGGCCTTGAGAGCCGTTCTATCTTTTCAGGACTGTGATGACTGTTTCTACAGAGATACCAAAAAAATCTTGCTAGCAAAATACTTTTGTTGATACTACTGTTTTTGTTGACTTACTAAATAATATTTTTGTTATAATTTATAATATATTATTTTGAATTATTTGTATAATATATTATAATTACTGGTTTTTAAAATCTAGATGGTTTAATAAGTTGTAGTTAAATTAATTTATTGATTGTTAAAACAAGTGCGCGTAATTTGTGTTGAAATAAAAACTATAGACACAAAACAGTTGATAGGGAGTACAAATATGTGTTTTTTTTACATGAATGTATATAACCGCTTATAATTAAATCACTTGAAAATAACAATGACTGAAAAATTCGCATCGATTTATTTACCTGCATAGTTAGAAATTATAAATATATTTTTTGTATCATGCGTTTACTGAAAAAATTTCATATTTTTCCTGAAAAAAAAATAAAAGAAAAAAATAGAGTTTCATTGTTTATTGTAAAGTTCTATTCATATTGTAAGAATATGTAAAGTGACGTTAGGTGAATGGATTTTTTTTATATGGAATTACAATGAATCTTTTACATAAAAAATCATTTTTAATTACATGTAATATGAGTAGAACTTATAAAGAGTATATATGTGCATGAATAAGACTCTTATAAACCTTTTTTATTTTAATAAACCTGTTTTACATATAAATTAACAGAACTTATCAAAAATCTTGGTGCATTTTTAATAAATTAATAGTATTCGCTTTTTTAAGCATTTCTAGTGTTTTCACAGATAAAATAAAGCACTAATAATATACTAATATAGGTCATGAGTGATTTAAAAAACTTTATTCTATGCTATTTTTTAGGTTCAAATATTTTTTAAAAAAATATATTTAACGTTTTTTTTAATTAGAAGTGAGATTAAATTTATAAATTATTATTGTAGATATGCTATTATGATAATATTATATCAATCATGTAACACTCGATCAAAAAAAAAAAAAAAATCGTTTGGATTTGCTAGCTGTGACGGTCAAATTTTATCTATGAATTGAAATCATGCTCGGGCAAATATTACACACATGATTGAGACGGGATGATCGCAGCAATGCTCAGCTCCTACAACTACTTCCATTATTTCTCATAAACTATACCAAGCACGAGAACTGTTGAAAATATCATGCCAAGCTGCTCGGCAGGTCAGCTGTTTGTTCTTGAACAATCGAGCCTGTGAAAGTTGAAACCTCCGGGGAAAAAGAACTCGGGCTGCCTGTCAAACCTGTAATCTAATTTTAGGTCAATATCCTTTTATAGTGGCAGAATATTGTATTGTAAACCAAGGACAGATCCGAGTTGTGCAATAAAAACTAACAGCAGCAGTAGGTAGCAGCCCGTGGATTTTAGGAAACAAGCTCGGGAAGACGTTTTCCGAGAAGAACGATTAAGCCATCCTATCCTATATTATTTTCTTGTTTTTTCGAACAGCTGATCATTACATGTGCTGTGTTTGTTTGGAGATGGTTAAGATGTTCTGTCCGGTAGAGAAACGAATCCGATGATCATTTAAATCGGCCCGGAGAAAAAAACTTAACAAGATTCTTGGATTCATCCATCGTGCACACTGTCCTGAACTTCGAGCTTCAACGGGCCGGAAATTAAATCTTCATTAAATACTAAACTGATAATCTTCCCAGAATTTATGGTAATCATTAGCTAATTAAGTAACAGGTCTTTTTATATTCATTGGCAAAAGAAAGAAACTCAACTTCCCATCCTATAAAAAACATCATCACTTTACCGAGATATTTTTGACCAGCCAAGCAGCAAGCTTGAAGAATCACGTGTCTTATTATTCAACAAAGTCTATCAACCGCACCTTTTGTGAAGGAGATATAATCACTATATATTTGACTAGCATATGTATCATGTGATTTTAAATAGTTTTTTTAAATAGGCAGAGTCATGCATGTCCATAGAAAAGAGAACTACAGTTAATTAAGCTCCTCAAAATTATATTAATTATTATATCTATCTCTCCAACCTGTATATAATCCTGATCGTCTGATCAATTGGGTTAAAAATGTACGCAAAATCGGTTTTCCTTTCTTCCACTCTGACATCCTGTTGTGTGTCCTGTTCCTGCTTTTATAGCAAAAAATTATAAATGGTAGGTTTTCTAGTGTAACTTATGGTACATGCATGTGTTGATATATTGAGAAGTCTTTAAGGGACGTAGCGTGGTGGTAAAAAACTTGAAATCTACACAGCAGGTCTTGAGTTTGAGTCAGGACATGCACCTCTTGTAAGAGCCTAGAACAGAGTTTTACTCACTCACCTGGGCCTACAAAGTGCGCTTTTGGAAAAGTGGTTTCTTCGAATCAAAAAAAAGAAAAAAGAAAAGAGAAGTCTACTATTGTTTGCAGGTCTATTGTCTCGCACGTTACAGAATTGGGGTTGAACAGGGCGTATCATCCACCCATGGTTGCTTGATCCAAGCATAAAACTGTGAAATTCAAGCAATTGCCAGGCAATTTGAAATGCTGATATACCTCAGATCATATCTACAATTTCAGATCCCAAAGAAGGCCCACGTACCCTTCTTCTAGTTAATTCAAACTCTATTGAAGATAGCCATCAATTAGACTAATATTCTATCTCAGCATCATACCCAACATTATCATTTAAATTATAGAATCTTTTTTAAGTACATCTTGTCTTATATCCTTTTGTGAAAAGACGCGATGGGTTTAATCACAAACCAGGCTGGAAAAAAGGAGACAGATCATATCAGCAAGAAAAAAAGCATACGATCATGCATATCCATAGAGAGAGAGAGAGAGAGAGAGAGAGAGATTAAGCCGTATATTTATTGCTCTTATCTAATCCGATGTGTTTCTTAAAACCTTTACATAACTTTGGATATATGCAACATCTTTGGTCCCATAGGCTCTTGGTTTTGACCTTAAATAAAACTACCCCTAGCTACCCGTGGGGTATTTTTTTTTTTTTTCCCTTGACGTTGCTCTTATCACCCTCGCTCGATTCCTTGTATTCCAAATATTCTCCTGTTGCCTCTCTATTGAAAATAAACTAGATTTTATTTTTAAAAAACAGACGAATCGATTTATTAATTGAGAATCGGTTGAGCAGCTGGAATAAATTGAACTGGTCCATTATTTTTTAAAATTGGTCCAATTATTTACTGATTCAGTCAGTAAAATACAATTTATTCTTAAAAAAAAATATAATTCAAATTTTCAAAGTTACCATATAGTTTTTGTAGATATATATTTTCTATATTATCAGCTTCTTGGTTTGATTATTGCAAAACTTCTCATGCTTTCTTGATTTAGGTTACATTGGATACTATCTCAAAAGTGACATCATCTAAATATTAGTTGGTGATTTTTTAAGAAGATGGAAGAGACATGTGTGATAGAGAAGATTCTAAAATGCAACATGTATCAAATATTGAGGTTCTAAATCGTTATATCATTGAAATATTTTGTTTTTGGACTGCGCGATATCCTCAAATTATGCTATTTTCGCCAAAACTTTTTCATCATTTAATTTAATATATTTGAGTGCTAATTGCCCAATTTATCCGAAGATTAACAAGCATCTAGATATATCGTTAAAGTGCAAGCTAGCTGGTATCTTAGATATTGCTTTTGTCTCACTATTTCCTATTGATGTTCTAGGTTTGGACAATTAAGTATTACTCTAAAAGGCATGGGTTTTTCACCGCGTAAGGCTCCATTGTTAATCCTCTTGTACATTATTTTTATGGGTGGGTGTGCAAAGTTTTATATTTTTTCAATTTGATCCTTCAATTTTTTTATTTTTTTAGCGCTTTAGTTGTCATTAAAGACCAATTGATTTTGATTTTTAATGAAAAGATAAGATTGAAATAAGAGAAACCAAAATGAAAAAGGTGACAAACATGGGTGACATGCCATAAGTTTCGCAAAAGATACACTTTGATCCTTAAACTTTAAAAATCACGTAAATTATATAATTTCAATATCTCAATATTTTTCCAATTCAATTTCACGTGTAAAATTATTTTTGTTATAATATCTCAATATTTTTCTTTATTTTTTTATTTATATAAAAATTAATACCTTATTTTTCTCATTAGGTTTGTCATTTTGTTTTTAATAGGAGAGCCTCTTTTTAAAATCAATGGCATTAGTTTTTTAGTTGTACATTTAAATTTGAATAGTTTTTTTTATTGATAATTTTTTTTTATATTTTATATGGATGAACTTTATTTTTAAAAAGTAAAAAAATTATTTTCATATAATAATTTATAATATGTGCAACTTTGCATGGTGTTTTGTTTCTTTTTATTTTATTCTATCAATTTAATTTGCGTCTCTATTTACTATTGTTTGCTTAAATAAAAAAAATAATATTAATAAATAAATTTAGCAAACATAACTGAGTAAATATCTCGTTTTTCAAGATTAAATATTTTGATCTACAACGTATATTTCGTGATTTTTCAAGTTTTATTTTAGGTATCGTTAATTAATAACTTTTATTTATTTATTCGCACATATAGTACATGATTTATTTGTTTATATATATGCATAAACAAATTATTTGAACTTGGAATTTTTAAATTATAGAAATATGTTAAAAAAAACTTGCATTTATAATTTTTTTATAAAAAAATAAAAATATTTAATCTACAGTGAAGCGTGGTTCATATAACTAATAGAAATTAAACAATGGTACGCATTTAGATATTATTCTTTAATTCGGAGAAGATAAAATCAATGAAAGAAAATTTTCTATGGTTATAACATTGCTTACGAAATGCTTTAATCACCGTTAGAGAAATCGGGGTCCGCAGCCCCGACAAAGACCATTGTGCCTCGCATGCATTGCTTCTTGATGCCCTCTCTCAGCTAGAGCCATTATTTATTTATTTCCAGGAACAGGTGCCATTGTATTTCTGGCTAGCTAGATATGAGGTCCATTAATTGAATTATCTTGCAGCTGATCCCTATTGATTAATTAACAATAGGCTATGGTGTATGTACCGCGGGAGGAGTTAATTATTTGACTTTTGTGAGTAATTCAGGCAAAAAGACCTGGCTTCTAATTAGCTTGTATATATACACGATCGATACTATTAATGACGAACGTGTTTATTCCAAAACCTTTCAATTAATCATTCAAACATTTCAATTATTACTCAAATGAAACAGTTGATGCAATCTTCTAATTCAAATTGTGTGATTCTCACAACTTGGAAAGATTTAATCATGATTATCATTCCAAATCCTATAATGATCACGGGAAACACGGATTAATTAATACTTGCACGCATGCTTTCACACATGTTTGTTATGTATGGAAAAGAAAGGAGAAGACTCTCGAATTTCTTCAATGATTTTTTGTTGATGGGATCGATTAATGTGGTACATATTCACAGAAATATCTCAAATATTAATGAAAAATACAATATTCCCTGTCAGATATTCGTTCAATTTATCAAGAAACCAATTCTTTCTACCAAACAAAAAAACGTAACCATTTATCTCACTCATATAACACCCGTAATACTTGGGAGAATACCCTTTCTTTCAAATCTATCTTTGTGCATGCTATCACATAGGTTCCTTTGATTTATACCATCATCGTGATCACAATTTTTTTTCTGCAATAATCCATCATGATTTACTATTTGAATCATATTAGGGTGTGTTTGGAATAATACACGGTAGTGATTTAAAGTATTTTTTTATTTATAAATATATTAAAATAAAATTATTTTTATTTTTTAAAAAATATTTTTTAATATTAAAATATAATCTAAAAATATAAAATAAAATTTTTTAAAAAATATAACCTGCATCGCGTTCCAACATAAAGCGAAAAGCCAGGTAATCGACGTGGAGGGGCAAATACCTATCCAAGCAAGGTCCAAGATCAAAGCTGGGCGTCTTTATAAAATACCGTTCCAAATCTATGGTTAATGGGTCCAACGATGTCCCAACAAATAACCCAAAGATATTCTTGAATTCACTAGAGCCCACCCTCAAAAGCTTGTCATCATCTAGATGCGCACAACTACAAGCAAGCAAACACAAGTAACATGGTACATTAATCTTTCGTTATAAACATTATCAACTAGATAAATAAATATATATATATATAAAAGATTGTTTACGTAACAGTTAGAATATCCTAAGTAGAAGAAATTTAAAAATTTAAATAAATATTTTCTATTCTAATTCGATTTGATTTGATTTCATATGATTAGAAGAAATATATATATAAAAGATTGTGTATGTAACAGTTAGAATATCAACAAGGTAAAAATGAGATATTAGAAAGAGAGGTAGCTATCAATTCCGCCGAACAGACAGAAAGGAAAGACAAGCTATTAATTTGTTTTGATATATTTTTTTCCATAAAGTTATGCCCGGGGAATCTTGGCACAAATCTTTCACAGTTAGACATGGAAAAGATAGATAGACATGGTGGCAATAATATTATTATCAATGATAACAACAACAGCAGCAGCAAGCAATAATTAAGAGGTAGGCACTAGGCACCAAATTTGTTTCCCTTATATAGGACCCAGAACACCCCTTCTCAGTTCTCATATTGCAAGTTGTAAGAACCAGAAAAACCAGAAAAAAATACCTCAAAATATGGCAAACTCTGTGCATGTCAAAGAAGCTGTAGTGATCAAACCATCAGAGCCAACCCCGAGTCGTGTTCTATCTCTTTCAGCCCTTGATTCTCAGCTTTTTTTACGTTTCACTGTGGAGTACCTCTTAGTTTTCAAGGCTCGTCCTGGTTTAGACCAAAGTGTGATCACAGCCCGTGTCAAGGCTGCATTAGCTAAAATTTTGGTGCCTTATTATCCACTCGCAGGACGTGTCAGGGCCAAGCCCGATGGTTCAAGCCTGGAGGTTGTGTGTCGATCCCAGGGCGCGGTGTTTATGGAGGCTGTCTCCGATCTCGCGATCAACGACTTCGATAGGGCCCCACGTTACGTGACACAATGGAGGAAGCTCCTGTCTCTCAACGTGTCAGACGTTCTTAAAGGGGCCCCAACTCTTGTTATCCAGCTGACGTGGCTCAAAGGTGGAGCTGCCACGTTAGGTGTTGGTTTTAACCATTGTGTCTGCGATGGAATTGGCAGTGCTGAGTTTCTTAACTCTTTCGCTGAGTTAGCTGTGAGTCAAAACCGAGTTTCTGATTTGAAGCCCCAGCCCATTTGGGATCGCTACCTTTTTGATCCCATAAAGGCTTCTCATTGTTACTCAGCGAGTCTTATCGAGTTCAACCGAGTTCCCGACCTCTGTGGTTTTACAAGTCGCTTCTCTAATGAAAAGCTCGTCCCCACTTCAATAATATTCGATAAGAGGTGGCTAAACGAGTTACAGAAACTCGCTTTGTCAACGAGTGGACCTGTCGAGTTAGCATACACGTCTTACGAGGTACTATCAGCTCATGTATGGAGGAGCTGGGCCAGATCTCTAAACTTTCCGTCAAACCAAATCTTGAAGCTTCTTTTTAGTATAAATGTCAGAAACCGAGTGAAACCTAGCGTGCCCACTGGATACTACGGCAACGCATTTGTTCTGGGCTGTGCGCAGACAAGTGTTAAAGATTTGTCAGAGAAGGGCTTAGGTTACGCAGCCATGTTGATAAAAAGAGCTAAAGAGAGAGTGGATAACGAGTACGTAAGATCAGTGATTGAATTAGTGAGTCAGGCAAGAGCGTGTCCTGACTCAGTAGGTGTGTTGATCATGTCGCAATGGTCAAAGCTAGGGTTAGAGAGGGTTGACTTTGGAATGGGGAAGCCAGTTCACGTGGGTCCAATATGTAGTGACAGGTACTGTTTGATTTTACCTGTTCATAATCAACAGGATGCTGTTAAAGTGATGGTAGCTGTCCCTGCAAGCGGTGTTGACAAGTATGAGTTTTTGGTCAAGAGTCCATACTCTTGAGGACCATTAGGGTTTTGGCTCTTTCGTTGACTTGTACTATCAGTTTTGACATTTAGCTTTTCTCTGAGCTGGTGATCGAGTCCAATCGTGATCTAATGAGATTAGTACATGTAGTATTAATTGTTAGCTTTTTATCTTTTTGAGGAATGTGGTTGTCACGCCCGAGTTTTGTACTCTTTTTAGCTTTTCAAAAGCACGAGGAATCCAATGAAACGACTCCTTTTAATCGTTACTACATTCGACCTCCCTTGTGTCAGTTTGGACGGGATTTTGCTCATCGTTTGCTACAAATATATTTATATATATAGTTTGGGGCTTGTCTCTCTTCTAATTTGATGTTTTTATACATGAAAAAACACTTTAAGATGCAAGTTGAATTGCATTATTAAATACACCCTAAATAAATTGAGTGTGAACATGTAATTAATCGTTTGTTTGACGCAATTATTGTTTGAAATCATAATTTAAATATCCTGGCATACAAGGTAAGGACGGGGAAAAAAAACTATGCTCATTCAACCAATTTAATGTCCGGGATTACTGCGGTCAAGCATGAATGAAATGCATATTTTCACCCACCGAATCATAATATAGAAAGCGTGTTTAACATTATGATTGGACTGCGATCGCGAATTAGTGATATTAATGTTTCCTAAATTGGAGTTTTTTCCGTCCTAAAATAAGCTATAATTTGTCCTAGTATTTTTTATGTTGAGGAATATATTCCTTTCATCGATGTTAAAATAGCAAATCCCATATGAAAATTACTGTTAATTATGTCATTAATGTGTGTAATTGTGAATTAATCTCTCTGGTTTAATTAAAAAATTAATTAATTAGTGCCTTTTATTTTAAAAAATAATTATTTACTATCTTTATTGGTGTTAACTACTTTGATTTAATATTATATTATTTCCCAAGAATGTCTACTTTCCTCAACAAACTTTTCATAATATCTATTTTTTTATTTTTTTACTTCTTGAAACAAGAAATGAAAAAAAGAAGCATAAAATAGAAAGAAAAAAGACTGAATAATTGATTTTTTAGGCAAGAAGGATTAATTAATTCGTTTTTAGAAAATAAAGAGAATACTTTATAATTTAGTCCTCCAATTTCTGGACTTCGCTTTCTCTGCTGTATGTTTCTTATTTAAAAGCACGTTGCTTAATGATTTGATTTTTTTAACTGTCTTATTTAGAAGTTGTGTTTATTGAATGAGCAGTCATAGGTTTTGAGTCCTGTCTAGTGTTGGCCTTCGACTGGTCGTGGAGGAGGCTCTCGTGTCAGATCTATTCATATTATTCAAATTGAACGCGTAACATGTTCTTGCACAAAATGCTCCCAAGATAATTAAGAAACTAATTACGCAAATATAGCCAATTTGACTTACTAATTTAAATCTCTCAGCGTATCGATTAAAAAAGTTAAACAAGAATATCTTTTGCCCCACCCACCTAAATATTCCTTTGGGCGCATCTTCGTGTAGGATTTCCAGACCAGACTCACCAGAGTACTATATATATATATATATATATATATATATATATATATATATATATATATATATATATGCAAAGTCCTTGACAGAGTATAAAAATCTGACTCGCCGCTGACAGCTACTGAATCTATATAAATTAGCATCAAGGCACATGTGTACACCAAAGCTGAACCTTGAAGTACCCCTCTATTTTTAAATAATTCATTTCTATTATGAAAAGAGGGGGGGAAATGGAGGAGAGACACTATAATTAAGTTATTGTTTATATTGTGACAGTGATTTAATTTAAAAATATATTAAAATATATTTTTATTTATTTATTTATTTTTCAATATCAATACATTAAAATAATTTAAAAATATATAAAATTAAATTATTTTTAAAAGCATGGTCCCATGTGCGCTTCGGACTTTTGATGGTCGTGCCTGGGCCAACGAGACTCCAAACAAACTCTTCGGTAGTAGCAAGGCCCAGTATGACAATGCAATGCATATTGAGGAATTAACAGTTAAAATATGGAATACTTTTTGGCCCATGTCAAAAATGGACCTCGAATTTTACCATCAGCGCCACACGGCACAAGTGAGATTATTTGACCTTCGCTTTTTTTAGCTTTCAAAACAAGGCAATTAAAAATTTTTAGTAAGTATTTAAAAATAAATTGTTTGTGTTTTTTATTTTTAAAAGTAAAATTTTATTTTTATCAAAATAGGTTAGAGGTCTCTGGTTTAAAAACATGGGATGTGGTGCTTTTTAAGATGAAGGGCTACTTATTTTATTCTAAAAACCAAAATAATCTTCAGTATTATAAAATTGTAAAGGTATCTATAGTGCATTTACCCTGATATGTACATACATTGTCATTACGTTTCTTAATTAATTTAGTTGGTAGTTCTTTTTACTTCAAAAAATACCATATGATGTTGTGATTCTTATTTTTTTCTTTTTTTACCTGTACTGTTCGTGATATTTTTAATGTTTTATGAAAAAAAAAATTCATTTTCTTAAGAAATTTAATTTAATTTTTTAAATAAATTATTTAATTCAAGTATGTTATTTATGGTCATTTCCATATTTGTTTATTTTATTTTATTTTATTTTTTGATTTACGTGGGTGTCCGGGCCAACTTGCACGCACCATGACTAATCCCATGGTTCACTGAACATCCTGCAAACCCAGTGAACATGTAAGGCACCGCGGGGGTGACAGACGTGCACGGTGATGTTTGAACTCAGGATGCAGAGGAAGGGAACAAGTCCCTTCAACCGCTGGGCCAAGACCTCAAGTGCCACATCTGTTTATTTTTTGTAAGCATGAGTGGTAAATGTTTAGTATACAGCTATTTTTTTTTTTTTAAGAAACCCTGTGCTACACCGCGGTTTGCATTTTTTTCCATGTAAAAAGCAATATTCAGGTACCTTAAGCGCATTTTAAATAAATAAAATAAATTAACTCTATTTAATTTTCATTAGATTATAAAAGATCATGCAACAATAGCAAACATACAGTTTTTTTTTTCTTTTTTTTATGAAAAGACAACAACGGGGAAATATTCATGGAAGTGTAAAATTAGAAAAAAAAATAAATCCAGGTCAACTCAGAATAATATGATGGACATTTAATATGGGTGATACGGAATGAGATAACATGTGATTACTCATAAAATTTATAGTCCAAATCATGAAATCATGATAGCTTGATAGAAAAAAAATCAAAGAAAACCATATAATTAATTATTTTATAAAAAAAGATATCAATCTATACTAATTTTTCAAACTTATGATCCAAGTTATTAAACTGAAAGTATCATATAAAAAAAATAATAAAGAATAATCCCTAACAAGTTAAACATTGAATAATGAAATGGGAGAGGAATTGGCAAGACAAAATGATCTAAAATATAAATAGTAATTAAAACAACAAGAGTGAAAATCAAAATGAAAAAAAAATTAGAAGGTAATCAAAAGTTTTTTATTGGAGGGTTAGATTTAAAAGAAAAATAACTCTAAGAAAAAAAAAAATGGGAACTAAATTAAAATAATAATAATAACACTATAAATTTGGATTGAAGGATGAATTTGAAAAATATTAAAAACTCATATAAAAAGGATAAGGAAAAGAATTGGAAATCAAAAAAAAAATATGGCTCAAATTAAAAAAAATAAGAAATTAAAATTGAATGAATAGATCAAAAAAAAAAAAAAAACTTCTACAGAAAAGCGGGGAAAAATTAAGAAATTAAAAAAAAAGACAAATTTTTTATTGGAGGGTTAAATTTAAAAGAAAAATATAAAAACAACAAGGATTAAACAAAAAATAATAACACAATAAAAACTTTGATTGAATAGTAAAATTAAAAATTAGTAAAATTTTAATAATAAAAAAACAAATTCAAAATAACCATAATCAAATTAATATATATCTGTACACAGTAATAACACGACTCGAGATGTAGGAATAACCCTTGACTATAGAATTTTTATTTTTGACTTTAAAAGCATTTGTTCACCTAAATTTGAAAAAAAATGAAACTATCTTACGCTCAGGCATATTTTTTTATTGTCTCTAAAATATGCTAGTATTTTTATTGTGCATTTAAAAATAAAAAAAACCATATCACCCCATCAACCAAGACAAATTTTATATGATTTGGAGCTGTTATAATCCACGGTCTAATGCTATAACAAATACACTATTTAAACTTCCTCGTTACTTCTAGCATATTTGTTATTTAAATAATTCACATACGCCGTTGATAAAAAAAATATCAAAATCTAAAAGATTAGGTAGGTTTGGATAAGAATATCCATTCGATGTGGTGAAAATACAATTCTAGCCTTGGAAGAAATGGTGTTTCATTCTAAAAAAAAAAGAACGATGTTTCCCTAATGGCACTCTAGTCCCTGAAGCTTTTGAAAAAGCTGTTCTAGTTCATATATCTTTTGTTACAAATAGACCCTCAATTGGAACTTCTTGTTTGATAAATACATTTTAGTCCCTGCATTGAAAATTAAACCACACTAATGTTAATACTTCAAATTAATTCCATTCTAAAAGACCACACTAATGTTAATGTTGACGGTGGTTTTTTTATTTTTTAAGTTTTTTGAGAAATAATTTGCTTACGATGTCTCATCTATATTCTTACAAGGTTATGACTTCATATTATCCAATCCTAGTATGTTTTTTTCCCCCCACAAAAATACAGTAAATAATCAGAAGTAGAGCAGGACATCAAAGTGGGCTCTGAATGGAACAGCTCCCCTCCAACTTTTGCAGTAAGTAGTCACCCAGTGCGTCATTCATCAGAGCATAAAGACAGATTCTCCCTCTCCAACTCATCTATTTACACTTTAATACCCTTTGCCTTTGTGAGTTACGAGGCATTTGCTGGCTACCACGTGCTTGTATATCTCCTTCCTACAGTGTTCCAGTGTGGTGGCTAACTTTCCCTTGCCTGCTGACACCTCATCTTTACATGCAAAAAATTAACCAAATACTCTTAACACCTTGCTTTGCTTCTTGACATGGAGTTCACTGTTTTATTTTCAATGATAACGATATATTTGAGCCACTTAATATATTAATTGGAACTAAGTTTTTCCTTTACATGTGATATGATTGTTATCGAATAAGGTCAGTTGAATCAATTAATAAGATTTTGAACGTTTTTATCGACGAGCAGTGGTTTATTTTCATGTTATTTTATATTTAAATACGAAAAGGTTAAAACAAACGAAGATAATATAATACAGATACAACGTATTTGTAAATGAGTATGATAATTTGTCTTCTTTAGACTTTTTTTCCAAGTCGAATATGAAGTAGATAGTCTTCTGTTTAAATGCTCTAAATTAGCTCTCAATTTTCAAGATCTTTCTGTGTCATTTATAAACTTCCTGCAGCTGCCGATCCGGGAACCCGACTCCAGATTTTAGAAAGTTTACTTGGCTTGGCTATCCTCTCAGAGATTATCCGATGGATTGTTCATCAACTAAACCTACTAAAAGATGTAATCCACTGGGTCTCTGATAAAAGCTTGACAAAAAGTGACAACCTTTTTAATTAATGTATCAAAAGATATGAATGTTTCCTTATTTCAAACGGGGAAAAAAACTAATTCTGTCCAGGAGCAGTGATTCCAGCCCCATGCTACCTTCTCATCTTTCTGCGAGTTGGCATCGTGCAAAAAGCCACATGCTTTGGAAATAGAGCATGTTATTGTGAACTCTGCAAATCAAGGCTGCTTCAGTAAATCTCAAGCATGCATGTCCAACTTCATAGTTACTAGCTAGCTGGAGAGGAAATTCTAGATGCCTTAATTACAGCATCAAAAGTACAATTTGAAGTTGGATCTTGACAAGCTTGTTACAATTATGCAAGACATTAGTTTTAACATGCTTCTCGTCATTCATTAAGCTTAATTATGTTATAATCAGTGAAACATATATGACAAAATGATTTTTTTTTCCTGTAATAGGCAGCAGGCCAAGAAATGAATCAGAAGCAAGTTCAATTTTTGATGATCAGCATGCTAAAATATGAATCAGAAAGCCCTGAGTTAATTTTCTTGAATACAATGAGGATGATGACAGCAACTGATAAGTACCGTGCATATGCAAGTCTGATGAGATCAAAACAAGCCGCCTAAAGTTCTGCTACAGTTAGGCCACAGCTATGCAGAGATAAAGATGCCCTAGAAATTTATGGATAACTTCAAAAAAAAAAAAAAAAAAATATATATATATATATATATATATATATATATATATATAAAATAGAATTGCTTGTGCTGTTTTTTTTTTGGAGCATATAACATATGCATGAAAAGTTGCACCATGAAATCGATTTCGAGATCCACGATCATTGGAGTTGTGTAAATCTTTTTTTCCCCGCAAGAATAGGAGGCACTTGTATTTTTGTTCGATTAAAATTATACCAAAGTGCTTAGAGCAATATCAGTCTAAAAAATCTTGAAACAAATAGGAAAAGAGTGCTTAACAAATTCTTAAAATAAATGAACGTTGTCAAATACTCTTCCACTGATTTTAATTTTTTTTGAATTACATGAACATGTTCTAATTAAGTAATGAGTGATTGATTTGCAATCACCACAAAAAATGGGCATTTACTGTTCATTTCCTATTATTGTGAGACAAATTATTATCTATTTACTTAGAATTTATTCTGTCTTTTTCTCTCACACATGTGTCTTTGGTTTTCGCTTCGGTTTGTTTAGCTCTAGCATCTGTTGGTTTTTGTTTTTTTGTTTTTTTTGGCAATTTTAATGTTTTTTAGAGGTCAATTTGAGTTTTTTTTTTCTTTCTTGTGTTGTCTTTTAGAAGAGTACAATGGCGATTTCATTTGCTCTAACCTGTGATTTGCTTCTTCTGAGTGCCTCTCTGACATGTAATTTGCTTCTTTTTTAGCCTCTTTCATTATATATATATATATATATATATATATATATATATATATATATATATATATATTTTAATCTGGAATGTTTGGATTAGTTTACGTGCACCACAACTAATTCTTGGGATCCACTGAATATTTTGCAAGCCTAATAAACATGTAAGATATTATAGAGGTGATAGGCGTGCACAATAAAATTCAAATTCATGTGTAGAGAAAGGCAACAAGGCTTTTCTTACTGTTCAGCCACAAACTCATGTGCGCCTCTTTCATTATATTGATCAATGTTTTAGCTAGCAGTAGGTTTGTGGTTGATGTTACTGCAAAAACTAGAACATGATGGACATTCACTGTTTATTGTGATACAAATTTCTGTTTATTTACTATTAATTCATTCTTTGTCCCTTTTGCCCACCTGTGTCTTTGATTTTTGCTTCTGTTTGCTTAGGGTAATCTGGATTTTTGCAAAGGTAATTTGAATTTTTTTTATTTTCTGGGTTGTCTTTTGGATTTATTTTAGGGGCCATTTGTGTTTTTTTTTTTTCCTTCATGAGTTTGCCTTTTGGAAGAGCACAATGGCGATTTGATATGCTCCTACACGTAATTAATTTGCTTCTTTTTGGGTGTCTCATTTTGTGTTTTTTCCCCCCCTGTGTTATCTCGTGGAAGAGCACAAAGGCGATTTGGTGTGCTCTGACATGTGCTTTGCTGCTTTTGGATGTCTCTCTGCTTTTTGAGTGTTTCTTTGACTTTTAATTTGCTTTTTTTAGGTGTCTTTAAATGAGTTGATCCATGTTTTAGTTGAAGGTTCCTAATTGATGACATTTTTTCAATCTAATTTCTACGAGTTTCTTCATGGCATCTATCTAGATATAAATACCCCAGTAACTAATCTTTTAATTACTGTTAACATAAGTTAATTAAGGAGACGAATTCACTCACTTGAACAGTATTTTTTAAAAGATTTTTTTAATTTTATTTTTTGATTTTAGATTCATTTATCTCAATTTTATAATTTAAATCATAAATTTATAAAATTAACTCAAGTTTTTTATATTTTATTTGCTTGTTTTTCTTTTTGATTTTATCCTTCAATATCTAGTTAATTTAAAATTAAACTTTATAATTTTTTTCAGATTGTTTTATATAAAGTTATTTCAGTCTCATAATCACAAGTTTGATTAGTTGATCCAAGTTGATTCGAGTTATTTTTTTATTTTTAAAAAAATTTAATCATTCAACATTAAATTTACTTATCTCAATCTCATGATCTGGATCGTAAGTTTGGCATGTTAACTCGAGTGTTTTTGTCATTTCTAGTTTTTTTTCAATTCCATTTTTCAACATCTAGTTAATTTGGAATTAAGTTTTATAATTGATTTATTTTTAGCTTTCTTCAAGGTTATCTCAATTTCATTACCTGCGTTACATGTCTTGCTAGCTGAAGTGACTCGAGTTGACCCAGGTTGGTGTTTTTGTCTTTTTTTAGATGATTTTTTTCTCGATTTCATCATTCAACATTGGATTGATTAGGAATTGAGCTTCGTAATTTGTTTAAGATTGCTTTCAATAATGTTATCCCAATCACATGACTCGGGTTGCGGCTTTGACAAGCTAATTCGAGTTGATTTAAGTTGTATTTTTTTGGTTTTTTTTAGTTGATTTTTTTTTATTTTATCATTCAATATCGGATTAATTGAGAATTGAGTTTATTTTTTTTAATTTGCTTTACATGGAGTTATCTTGATCTAATGATGAGGATTATAAATTTTTCAGGTTAACCTGAATCAATCCAATGTGCTTTCGTCTTAATACTTTTTTTTTTTTTTTTAAATCATCTTGAATTTTCATAGTCAAACTAGATTTTTTTTTTTGATTTACGTGGGTGTCCGGACCAGCTTGCGCGCACCACGACTAATCCTACGGCTCACTGAACATCCTACAAACCCAGTGAACATGTAAGACACCGCGGGGGTGACAGGCGTGCACGATGAGGTTTGAACCCAGAATGCAGAGGAAGGGAGCAAGTTCCTTCAACCGCTGGGCTAAGACCAAGTCCCTTCAAACTAGATTTTTAATAACTATCCGAGTTGTCTTCATACCTATCAAATTAACCAGATGATATCATATTAACCCCGGCACAATTTAAATTTTTCTACTAAAAAACTTGCTAGTAACACATTAATATTTTCTCACATAAAAAAAAGTTAATATAATCCCTAACATATCGCTAACAATCATCTAGTATCAATCAACAAGTAAGTGATAGAATATCTATCCAGAGGGTTTTGGATTTGATTCTAAAAGAGAGCGGAACGGGAAGCTTGCCTAGCTCAGAGCCCGTCCAGTAATAACAGTTATCAACATTTTTAGTATCACTTTACACGACACACATAAATCGACAACTCTTAAGTTTATGTAACTATGTGGTACCTAGCTAGCTTCGTTAATTTCATATGTTGATCTAATTAAATTTGAATTTAGAAAGAGTTATATTATAAATAAATTTCCAATACTCATCAATTTAGGTGTGAATGATTAGATCTCACGTTATACTAAATTAAACTCAAGGATACCTTCAAAATTAAAATAAAAAAAATAAAAACCTAATGAGATTTTTTTAAAGAAAAAAAATAGATTGATTGTTCAATTTTTGTTGTTATTGCAGGTCATATCCACTGTGTAGACGCCAATTTTCAACTTTTTTATTTTTCAATTGAGATTTGAAGCTTAAAGGAAAGAAAATCGATGGAAGCTAAGCTAGTGCCGTTCTTCAAGCTCACATAATTCCTCCCCGTCTGCGAGCATTCAATATTGGACAGAATAAGTAAAGCTTAGCTCAGTAATTCCTCTAAGAAAAACCAAAACTTCATAAAATAAAATTCATAAAAAAAGAATTAAATTCACAATATATAAAATACAAACAAATGATTCCAAATTCCCAAATTAACCAATGCGCACCAGTGCTGCCTGTTTACTCCAGTATGAAGCAGCAGCTTTCTCTCTCTCCGAATACAAAAATATAAATACATGCAGTCATTGTAGATCACCGCCCTCATCCGCCATTTACACACATGACATTCAAACCAGCACACAGGCAAAGGCTACTAGATCTATACTTCGACAGATCAATAACCAAAGAACGAGGCCCCCTCAGTCTTAATAAAGCCTTAAAAGCGATTCACTTTATAATGGACAATTCATCTCTCTCTCACCCTCCCCAAGAACCCACCACCGCCACCACCAAATTATCATCCAATGACAAAAGCACCGATAACAATACCAACGCAACCACCCCCACTACCGCCACAACAAGTGACACAAACAGTAACAACAACAGCAGTGGCAATAGCAGGAAGTGCAAAGGCAAAGGAGGACCAGACAACGGTAAATTTAGATACAGAGGAGTTAGGCAAAGAAGCTGGGGCAAATGGGTAGCAGAGATCCGTGAGCCAAGAAAACGAACCCGGAAGTGGCTTGGAACTTTCGCCACCGCAGAGGACGCAGCACGAGCCTATGATCGAGCAGCCTTCATCCTTTATGGCTCCAGGGCTCATCTCAATTTGCAACCCTCAGGTTCCTCTTCCTCTGCTCAGTCCGGATCAACTTCTCGCAACTCTACCTCTTCCTCGAGCCAGACTCTTCGTCCTTTGCTCCCTCGTCCCCCTGGGTTTGGTTGTGGCTTTGGTCTCACTTTCTCTCTCTCAAATCCAATGGCTTCTCCGTCTGTTACGGCAGCTTCATCGGGATTTACTCCATACGGGGTTAATTGTTATTCGAATAATATTGTTGCTGGGTCGGCCTTACAATGCTCTAGTACTAATGAAATGCCAGGGCAAAATCACCAGCAAGTTATGTTACAACGCTATCTCATTCAACATGGGGCTAATACAACCAACCCCAATAATATAGTTGTTAGTTCTAGTGTAGATCCAGCAACAACAACCTCGTATCAAAATCATTGTCATCGTCTGCCGCAGCATCATGCGTACGATGATGTTAATGCGTTGGTGGGTTCCGTCGGGTCGAGTTTCTCTCTGTCTGGCAGCAATACTCCTCCTGTTGTTGCACCAGCGGGTCATCTTCTGCAGGATCCGGTAATGCATATTGGACCTGGATCTCCATCCGTGTGGAATGACGACGAGTACCCACCGCCTAGTATTTGGGACGATGAGGACCCTTTCTTGTTTGATTTTTGATAGTTGTTGGGGGATTTGCATGGGGGTATCTTTTGGCATACCACAAATTTCAAGGGGAGGCCTAATAATTGAAGGATGGTATACATGCAAGTTTTTGGTGCTGGATATAAGTTAATCTAGTCCTCTTTCCCATAGTTTCCAATGGCTAAATTTACTGGATTCAGGTGCAATTACGGGGGGCTTGGAGTGATTTATAGGTTGGAATTTCTAAGATGAAAGAAATTTGAAATAGCGGTTTTCTTTGCAAGTATGGTTATAATCAATAAATTAGGGTTTCTTGGCAAGCGATGTTGTCAGGCATATTTTTCCATGTTGGCTTCATGATCAAGTCTGGGAAAGATCTCAAGTAGGGGTTGCTTATCCAGGTAATTCAGAATTTTTTTTCTTAATGGAAAAAAACAATTAAAAATAAAGAGCAAAATATATATTGTTTAGCAGAATTTCTATTTCTTCAGTTAGTTACGAGGAAATTGATTATTTCTCATTTAATGCCCCTTTTTTCAAACATTGGCAGTTGTGAGTTATTATGATATATAGCTAAGTTTCCATAGTTTTGTTTATATCACAAAAACTTGAATTCAAGTTTCGGACTATCAGTTGGTGCGTGCATTCGATTTCCTTTGCAGTCATCGTTTCCAATTCTCAAAGTCTTTTACAAGTACTGATGAATTGGCATATATAGATCATAACTAGTAAGATGTTCGAACAACTCTTTTTCTCGAGATAACTCCAAATATACGGATGAATCCCTCGATAGGCTTAAAAGAGTGAAATGGAGTCAATTGCATTGATTGCAGATCGAGAATTACTTTATCAAATTAATAGACGCTGTAAGAATACATATTTGTTTTGAAAAATACTTCTTGAGCTATATACACAATATATTGACGTGGTTAAATTAAGTAGGATGTTGCATGCGTGCTCGTATTAATTTTACTAACTGTATAAATATTTATGTTGTTTTCATTATAAGCGAACATTTATTCATTGTTTTGATGATAATCAAAAAGTTCAAAGCATATCATTAACGAAAAGAGAGGTTACAAATTAAAACACATTGTCTAACAAAATCAGAACAGTCAAGACAAGTGTGGAGGAGCAAATTACATGTAAAATGGGTAAAAATAGAAAGTAAAAGTACAAAAACGAAGATGTCTAATGTATTTACATTCAAAGAATTTATCTAAATCTTATGTGTCTTTGAGCTTGGTACAAAGATTTAATCCTTATTTTTAATTTTTTAAAAAATAATTGTCGGACTCGTATGAATAGTGAATAAATAATAAGCCTATTCGGTATAGGTCTGAACAAGAGCGGAGCCAGGAATTTTTCTTCCCTGGGCTATTAAATAAATATATAAATATTTTTTAAGATCAATTATTAACTTATATAAATGAATTTTTAAATAACAATAAAGTTTTAATTCAAATACACTATCCAAAATATTAAAAAATAAATTTAAAAGTCAATAAAATTAAAGTGAAAGTAAAAATAAACTCACTCTTAAAGTTAAATCCTTCGATGTTTTGTGGAATATAATTTATTTATAATCGAATCTAAATTGACATTGTAACAACCCTTCAACCGGAATAAAATAACAATCTCATGTCAACTGGAAAATAAAATGATTAAATTTTTTTCCCTCTTTTAATTCTTCATTCCTTGACTTGATTTTTTTTAGATTAGTGTTTTATAAGTTGAATTTTGTAAGTTTGCAAAGTCATTTTCTTACTTTTCTTATTTTTTTTTCATGGATTGTTTTTAATGTTTTCCCCCTACTTTTCTCTTTAACCTTTTCTTTTCTTTCCTTTCCTATCATGCTTTTGCCTAGTTGGCAACATATAAAAGGAAGGAAGAGTTGATTTGTTTTATTTTTAATGGAAAATAATCATTTTATTTTTAATAAATTGTTTTACTTTTATTTGATGGTTTTTTTTTTGTTAGCATTATAGAATTCCGTTCATCCTAAAATTTTAACAAGATTTTATCTAATATATTTTAAGATTTCTCATAAAATTTCAGCTCAATCTAATAGTTGGATTGAAAATTACGCCCAATAACATAAAACTAATTAAATTGTGATTTTTCATCAAATTTATGAATTTTTCAAAAAAATTTAAAATTTTAACCCAAAATAAAACACCATATTAATAGGCTTCACATAAATTTTTTAATAACTCAATCAATTCTATATAAAACTAATCAAAAAATATTAATAAAATCTTTACCTGACTAAGCCCACTCTAGCTCTTAACACAATTCCGCCCTTCGGTCTGAAGATCACCATTCACGTTCAATAGACCTATACCAGCTAAGCAAGATCCAACTCAAGTTGGCGCGTTGTTGCACGTTTCGGTGAGGCTACGAGGTGCATGGATCACCGTGCCAAGTGCTCAGCTCCTTCCTCTTCCTTCCTAAGTGAGTGATGTCGCCCACTACAGCCCTCAGAGAGCTCGAAGTTTTGGTTGTGTCTCTCTGTTTCTCTCTCCATTGCCCGGCTCAGTTGTTGTTGTTGTTCAATTGTGGGGGCTGTCTCGTTGCGTGGTGGATGGCAACATTCTGGTTGGAGTATGGCTAGATTCATGACAGGGAGGAGAAGAGAGTTGTGATCGCAGCTAAGATCAACTTTCAGGTGGATAGAGAGACAACGGTGTATGGAACAGTGGCCGTGGCGCTGTCTCGGTGGCTGTGATGATTATCGTCGACGGTGGAGGGAGGCATTGCGGTCGGAGAGAGATGAGAGTAGGGTCGTTGCTGTTTTCTCTTTTATGTTTTTTTTTTTTTTCAAATTCCTCTCCACACTTTTTCTTGCTTCCTATTTTTCTCTCTTTCCCTATCTCTGCATGTTTTTCTTCTTCTTTATTTTTTTTCACATTTTTTCTTTCTTTCTAAAACTTCTTTCTCCTAAAATTTTCCCTCCCACTCAAATCTTTACCACCCCTCATTTTTTATGGTACCTCTCTATTTACACTCTTCCTATTTTTTTCTTCTTTCTTATTTTCTCACATTCTTTAACCTTCCACACTTTTCTCATTTTATTCTTTTATTTCATTCTTTGTATCTTATTTTCTCGGAGAAAACGTTTGAAATGTTCATATGAGTTCTTCATTTTAAAGATCGTCAACATGTATGAAATAATAAAAAATTAACCATATTAAAAATTTTAAATATAATGTTTTTTTGGTCGAAATGAGTTACAACAACAACAATTTTTTTTAATTTAAAGGATAATGTGAAGATGCTTCAATTTTTACTAATATTTTTTATGGGATGAGATTCACATTTTATGATTTGAAAACTTTTTTTATAACAAATGTCACATTACTTAAATACAAAAAATTCGTAAAAAATTCAAGTACCTTAGCATTGACCTTTCATAAAAGAAAAAAAATTAAAACTCCAGCGATTTTCCTCTTTAGGCAAGAGCATCCTGCTTGTCTATTTCTGTTCTGATGATCTTTCATACAAAAAAATCAATCTGCTCGTAACCCAGCTGCGAATTGAGTCCGAGGATTACAGGGGATGGTGCAATGTGTATTGATTGGCATCGGTTGGATGAATTTTCTAAAGACTTAAATCTATCGTTATGAGATTTTTGTGCCAGGAATTCTATAACACTTTCTTAACATTTTTTAACAAACCAGAGTCGAAAATGAAATGCCAAATCAATTTCTACATCATTTTCAGTTAGAAAAAGCAAGGAAAAGAAAAGATGTATACATCGTTCTCTGCATTTCTAGCCAACATTAATGCTTTGCGAAAGTTCTGCAAGTAATTAACTGGTATGTTACTGAGCATACTGCTTGCTATAAATGAAATGCCTCCCTAGCAGGATCGGCTCCGGTACTCGAGTCACGTGGTTCGTTTGCAAGCCGAATTTCCCCTTTCCTTCTTTCTTTTCTTGCTTTTATGTTGAAACCTAAACATTCCCAAACAAAAATTTGAAAAGGAAACAGCTATGTTATTGACTCCTGGTCTTGGGGCTCAGTATTCCAAGATGAGATTTCTACCCTCTTGCTCGTACAATTGGGTCAGGGTACAATATGGGCTTATTGGGCCTTCCATTGTTGAATTTAGTTTCCACTAGCAAATGGGCATGAATGGATTTTTGGTGTTCGTCAGGTAGTTGAGCCCAACTTGGCAATACAGCCCACTAGAACTAGGGTTTCGCTAGTATATAGTTACCTGCGAAGCATGAAACGTAGCACTCTCTAATCTCTTTCCGCAGCCAGGTTTTCGAATCATAGAAAGAAGGGAACACAAAGCTTGGTTGCCTTGCCGCCATGAGAGCCAAGGTAATCTTTTCTTCATCTGTCATGACATTAATTAAAGTATTACCATTTTTTCTTTTCTTTTAAACTTGTTAAGTCAGAATAAGATTGTTTCTCTGTTGTCTTTAACCAAACAGTGGAAGAAGAAGCGTATGAGGAGGTTGAAGAGGAAGCGCCGAAAGATGAGGCAGAGATCCAAGTAGTTTTCTATTTTATCAACAATAGAGAGCTGCCGTTCGCTTTAGTTTTTGTCCCTGTTTATGTTTGTTTTATGATCACTACTGATTTCAGATAAGTAGAGCATCGCTGTTTTAAATTTCATGGTTTTGTTAGACCTTTTAAACTGAATGGAAATGGGATTTTGTTTTGCTTGTTGGCCTCCACTGCTGTGCTATCATCTCTTTCTCTTATTGTATAATTTTGTGAATTGTGGATCATTTGATTGTTTGAATTTGTGCCATTGGATTCTAATTTAATGGCATGAATTCTGTTTTCCTGATTGCTAAACTCGGGGGGTGTTCAGGAGTGTTGTTTTGGTTGGGTAATTTGGTTGATGGATTTGGTGACTTTCTTGTGCAAGAACTGGAATAAACTGTAGTTTGTGGGTGGCGGTAATGCTTTGAGGTATAGTTGGGTGAAACATGTCTAGGAATTTAGACTGCGTTGTTAATTTTATGGGATATTTTGCCTAGTTGTTTTGGAGGTGCACGCCATATCTAGGTATGGATTAACGGTGCGGTAGTTTGCAAAAAATAATTTTTCGTTAAGCGTTTGTTGCCGTTGTTGGGGATTATTGTATGACATTTTCTGGATTATTTATGTGATTTACTGAGGGTAGTAATGATTCAGTACGGGGAGGGTGAGAAACTAGCCTGCTTTTAATGGATATTCTGATTTACCTAGACGTGTCTGTGTCCTAGATTTCTTGAACCTTTTCATCCTGTTCTGCTCACTATTAATCTTTTGGTTTCTGGCATTTTTATGATAACATTATGCAGAGCCTTGATTTTGTTCTTGTAAAATAAGGATGCCATTTTTGCAGCTTAAACTGTTCCATGTTGTTCGATAGTTGCATTGCCGTATTTATGGCTCTCGGGTTTTGATCTTTAATATTGGGAATTTGTCTGAGAAATTGGTGTTCTTTTCGCATCAACTATACAAAAGTTGGGTCGAGTGGGTGGTAAGGGTTTTGAGTGTATTGATGACCGTAGCCCAACTGGTTGTGACGATACCTCTTCTGCTAGAGAGGTCCGATTTAAAATTTTTGAGCAATTTTCTGTAGATTAGTCTTGTTAATGGTAAAAATATCCTGCAATTAGATTGAATTTTGAGCAAATCTTAAAAATATCACAAAAAATAGTAGATAATTTTAATATTTTAGCGAAATAGTTTTTAATCTTCATTTGTTTTTATATCAATTTTATCATTGAAGTTTTCAAGGATTTTTATCCATTTTCAAGGTTTCGTGCTTGTGTTTTGATATAAAAATAACCTATGCATAAAATTGATAACATCTCAATAATTTTTTTGTAATCTTAAGTAACATACTTTCAATCATTTTTTCATGATAGCATTTCTATATATATATATATACATGTATATTTTTTTTTCTGTAGTTGGATTGCATAAGCAGATAAATACCCTTGAATCTATCAAAGTAAATCCTAGCATCCTCTTGTATCATTTTCTGCACGACGGCCCTCGAGCAAGTCTCATCCATTTCCCCAGTACATCTCTCGTCACCATCGCCATGATCCTTTTCTCTGCCCTCTGCTGTCACTTCCTCCTCCACTTTCTCCACCACAGCCATTGAAATGAAACCATCCCCTGGTGGGGATACTGTCAGGACATCTCAGGCCCATCAACTCTAGCATCTCCCTTAACACTGTTTTTCCCTGGCGATGCATACAATCTCTACCGCTTGGGCTCCGAATCAGATTTGGACCATCGAAATCTCCAGTCGGGCATTCCAAAACTAAAATCGACCCTGATGAGGCGGATGGCATGTCAATCACACGTTTTCTACGTAGAGTTCCGATGATCCTTTATAGCATCATCAGTTCGGCCAGGCAAGAGTCTTGCAATAGTAGCCCACTTGTTTCTACGCGGGTTGACCCGAAGGCGTGTGCCTGGACAATATTAGCATCCTCAGTCGGCGTTGATGGACGATGTTGCAGCTTGGGTAAAAGCTGGTTGCAGCACCTTAGCCTGCAAGATTTCCCTGACCGGCCCGGTATACAAGTGCTCATGACAGCCCAATCTCTTGGGCCATGCTGTTCCTCAAGTTTGATCAGAGTGGCATCTTCTTGTGGGCTCCAAGAACCTTCGACTTTACCACCATCATTGACAGTGCTCACGAGGAAGACAGAAATAAGTTAGTACTTTAGATTGTAGAGATGAGTAATATAATATTTATGCGTGTTATTGTTTTGAATACGTTTATTTAAAGAAGAGGAAGGTCAGGATGCAGAGATAGAGAAACGGTTATAAGAATAGGAGAGGGATTGTTGTGTCTGAGCCGTAAAACCGCACGTTGGCATTGGCAAAACGATTTTGCTTTGTTCTGTTTTGGTGTTTGAATGGGTTGTTGATGGAAGAGTTTGTGTGTGTTGTAGTGTGCATGGGTTTAGGTAAGAGTGACATGGGGATGTTATAACCATAGTTATTAAACTCGGATTGGACTGGCAGGTCGAATTGAAACCCGGTAGTTAGACCAGTTCAGGCAAAGTAAAAAACCAAGATGAGTAAAAATCCAACAAAACTTGTGATCTGGAAGACCTGTCAAAACCCGGTTAAAACCTTTTTTTTTTAATTTATTTTTTCTCCTAACTAAAGACCTATATTTTTTATATTTTTTAATTGGTTATTAACACTTTTTAAAATTTATTATATATAAATATAAAAGAAGGTTTTGTTTATTTAATATGAGATTTGAAATATTTTAATATATACTTTATATTTACAAGAAAAAATTAAAATGAGGATGTTATAATGGATTGGGATTGATTTTTTTAAGAATAAAAAAATTATTATTTGTCTTAGAAAAAAGAAAAAAAATGTTAATGTAATAATCTATTAGTCTCGGTTTAAATTTCCCAATAATGTTCAGTCATCTCTGCTAGAAAAAAAAAATCATAAATCTTGATAATTAATTTTCAAATTGTTTTTATTAATTAAGATCCTGTTTGTTTTTGTGCTTTAAAAATATTTAAAAAAAAATTGAAAAAATTTATTTTATTTTACTTCAAATTAATATTTTTTAGTGTTTTTAAATTATTTTGATGCACTAATTTTTAAAATAATTAAAAAATAATAAAAAAAATAATATTTTAATATATTTTCAATTAAAAAATATCCAAATTTAAAAACTAAAAGTAACACGGCTCTGTGTTCAATATTCATTCCTTTCATCATTGCAGCGAAGGACCCGGCTTTTCCAACCATACAACTTTATGGCACCATTGGCTGCTACGATACCAACACTATCAGATTTGATAAGAAGCCACATGTGCCATCTGGCCCACATACTAACTACATTTTCGATCTCTATAATGTTCGCTTGATTAATGATGTGAATCATCATGCTCTGTGATGGTGAAATAATAATAATAATAATAATAATAATGTCAACACCGTGGCCATCAACCACCACGCACTCCATGCTGTGATGGTCACCACCGGTCACTTTAAGCCTACTAACTAGTAAATTTAGATACAAATTTTATATCAAACCTACATGTCTTGGTTCAACCTGTAAAAATCTTATTTTCTGATTAAATAATAAAAAATGCGTAATATATAGTTGGTTATAGCTAGTTTAATTTGGGTTAATTGTAAAATTTTTAATTTGAAAGGGGATAGTTTGTAGAACTTATTTTTAAAAAATTACAAAATTAAGGATAATTATATATATATATATATATATTATATATTTTTAGGTGGGGGGGGGGATTCAATAATAGCACCGCATTCAGTTCTGAGAAAAGAAAATCTTTCAAACTTCTAATATAAAATAATGGCGTAGAAAGAAGATTAATGTTTGCACTGTGGTTTGAAAAATATTTTTGAAATTTTTTTTTGAAATTTTTTTTTTTATTTTAAATTAATATATTTTTAATATTTTCAAATTATTTTAATATACTAAAAAATATTATTTTAATATATTTTACACACCACATCTCCACTTATAAATAATCTGTAGATGAGGATAGATTCAATGAATACGCAGTCCTAGCCCCACCTGGAAGGCTGGAATATCCAGGTTTGAGCCTACTGAAAAAATAAAAAAATTCAAAATTATTCGTTGATTGATACGATACGAGTGGTGTTGGTGTAGCCTTTTCCACGTCTAGCGAGAGCGAAATTCATTGAAAACAATATCCAATAATTTTGACTAACGGGCTTGTGCCACCGCAGTTTCGTTTCTTGAAATGATGGCAGAGGAGAGAAGGCATAATCTCGAAACGAGAGAATCATATCATTATAATCCAAATAAATCTTCATAAATCTGATTATTTCTATTGTTCCGACAAATGAGAAGGCAAAAAGAACCTCTGCCTCTTGCTTCTAATACGATAATTTGATGGCACTGATGATGAAGCGATTCTACTCAAAACTAGGTTAAGCGACTGTTTAATAGTGCTAATCGAAGCACTCCCCTCTTCACTGCACTCACTGCAAAGTACTAATATGCTCTTAACTCTTCCACCTACGCTAGCAATATCAGCTCTAACTATGGTTAGTCTAAGGCCTTTGAGCACCGTAATGAGCTCCGAGAACAGTTCTGGCCGATCATCGCAGCAAACAGACGCCCTGATAAATGTGCTGTCCTTGTCTTTGATGGTGCTGGGAGGGCTTGTAACTTGAGAAACATCACAATCAACCGTCACTTCATCAACTTCAGTTGGGACTGTGAAAGTTCTGCTGATTTCCGTTGCTTTTTGTTTGAGATCCTTCACATGATCAATCGCACTTCCTAGGAGAGCTGCCTTGTCCATCTACGCAAGGAAAGATTGATTCATCTCAAGTTTTGTTGTTAGTGAACTCTAATACAGGATCAGCAGAATCTATCCTCATCCGACCATATTTTGTCAAAGGAGCTAAATGATGTAGATACACGATCTCTTATACTTTAAATAAAGATTGATGGGATTGTAGCAGAAAATGGTTATTGGACAAAATTAAATAATATCGGCACCCTTATTTGACGCTAGAAGAGGACGCTCTTGAGTAATTGGCAGGAATAACTAAACATGCCGGTAAAGTTATGTTGATTAGCGCACGTGTAACCAAGGGTTAAGACAGAGATTTGTGTACCTTTTCTGATTTAGGAATGAGTTTCCTAAGAATTCCCAGTTGTGCATTAATCCTGTCCCGTCGCCGCTTCTCAGCTTGGCTATGACTCTTGGAACTCGAAGCAGCTTTATCTTCTGAAGCCTCCTGAAGCGGTACTGACCACGGAGGGAATCCGTATACTTGAAAGTTGGCAGAAGCAGAAGCTTGAGATGGGCATGGGACTAAAAGGGACTCATCATATACTGCAGCACTTGTTTGAACCCAGTTTGCCTCTGCAGCAGCAGCAGCAGGCCAGCAAGGAGAATAGTGATCTTCCATGTCCAAGCAACTTTCTTTTTAGTTTTTAAAATCAAGGCCATGACTCTTCCTGCTTTTTTATCCTGCATTCATTGCACAGTTTTTCTGCACTGATAAGACGTGATCTGCATATCTTGATGGTGATTGGTGTGATATCTTGTTAACTTCAATGGTCAGTTGAAAATCGTGTTTGGCCATATTAGGCTGTCACCCAAACATGAATTTACTTGGATGACTTCATAAAAAAACAAGGTAACCCCATGGTGGCTAAAACATCGTACAGAATAGGAACAGCTGTGTGAAATATTACTGTTTCGGTGTATCATGGGCGCCACTCTGTTCCTGTTTTGTGATAATCCGAGAATCATCCTGTCACTACAGAATCCAGTCCTAAACTTCTCAAATTGTGCACAGCTTGACTAGTAATTATCTGTTTTATTTGCTCCAACTTCTGCATAACATGTTTTCTTTTGCCTCGCCCTTGTGTAAGTTTCTTCAGAGATGAAGTACCATTGAGCCCACAACCATTTGCTCTACCGATTGAAACTGACTTCATGCATATGTGTCCCATCATGCATCTAATTCTTGATCGCATGTCTTTACATTTACAATTATGTTCAAGGGCAACAAATTACAATTATCTTTGTTTTCAACTCACTGTTATCGCTCATTCACTTATGCTTTGCTTTCATCTTTATCGCTTAACAGAGGATCATCTAAGAGATTATTCATTTGGGTGCCTTTTTCTTTTTTGTGTCCATCTTCATCTGTTCAGTGTTAATGACAGTGATGGTGTCCTGCACAAGCAGACAAGAGCCCTACAGTTACCATCAACAGTTGATCACTATGCAGGGCCCCAATAGTACAGAAACACTGCAACTCACCATAAAGAGGGATTAAAGATTGACACGACTTTTGATTGACGCAGTGTAGAAAAATAAGAAATCATTAAGCCTCTTCAAATCCTAAAAAATAAGATTTTTTATTCTCTAAAATTATAGTTAAATGATAGAGGAAATTTTAATTTGATAAATTCTGAAATTCAAAAATAAGAAATTAATAAAAAAAAATGATAAATGAGTTAAAACTGACCTAGTTAATGAAATCTAAATAAAAAAAAATTACGAGATCTAGTCAAGAAATTAACTCAAAAAAGTACAAAACAACATGTACATGATTACTTTGACTAGCCTTGACTAGCCAACCTTGTAAGGAATTGTGCTTGTAGAACATGCTAGCAAAGTTTTACCCTAATTCAATGATGGAATATATATATATATATATATCGTTTGTTCAACATGTCGGATATCTTGGACTTGAAATTTAGGTAATTTCCACGTCATTAACCAATCCCTCACGTTCCAGTTTTGATATCTCAGGATTGTGTTGTGTCGGTAATCCTGCGTTATTCCATCTGTGTTGCATTCTTTTCTTTGACCTTTTCTCCCTGACAAAGGATTCTTTCAACAAACTCGCCAAGCTTAGGGAGAGACGGCAAAAAAACAAAAGGAAATTGTGCCCAAATCTAGGTGCCCATCAGGAAATGAATCAAACCAGGAACTGTTTTATCAAACACAATAATGTATCAAGTTGGCAGCCTATCTACTTGGATTCCGGTCAGATATGTCGGCAATGTATTCATAAAAAACCGCGAGCGATCATGGTTAAGGACACAAATAACACAATTGCGGGCGGCATTACAATATAGCACCCAGAAGGATCAAACCTGTGCGCTACTGGCAAAGGGATGCTCCTTACACTATAAAGCCCGCACATGTAGGATCAGACTGCTTATGTACATACAACATAAAGAATGATGTTATAATATGGGTTAAGCTTGAGCATCATTATCATCAAGATAAATAAAAGAAATAAAATAGAACTTAAACTATAGTGTCAGCCAAGTATTGCTTTGTACATTCACGTATGTATCTTGTCTGAAAGACATTAAAATCCTAACAATGTAATATAACTTGAGCAAGCACCTGAATCCAAATAGTTGATGAATTTTTTACGGATAAAATTTGAAAAGGTAGCTCATGTAAATAGCAGAACTCCACCTTAATTAATACTCATCAAAATGGATTGCACCAACTTTCCAGACAACGTAAGTCGTTGCAAACATTATTGAGCTGATTAAAACAAATGAAACGACAATAAAAAAGAGTTCTGAACCCCCTGGAAATTGAAAAGTCCACCCATCCTTTGGCATCCCTCGCTTGCTGTCATCAAACATGTTCTCAGGGGCTTCTGGAAGGCCAGATCTTTTCTTGCCCTTATCACTTTCTCTCATGGCGTCCAATACTTTGCTGCCCATCTCTGATTTCGATGCCTTTGATTCTGTGTAACGGCTGAGAACCCTCGCAGCCTTCAGTCTCTCTCTTGCTGTTAGAGGCGACCTTTTTGGCCTAGACTTCATATCTGCAGAAACTGTTGAGCCATTAGAAGCTCCAGAGGTTTGAGGTCCTGACTCCTCACCAACACTGTTTCCTCCTGGAGAATCCTCAGAGGAGGAATTCACTGTTGACAGCTGATTGTCAGAAATTGAGCTCTCAGCACCTCCATAACCCTTAACACTGGTGTCCTTGACAAGGCGATCATTATCCGCAGCTGAAACGAATGACCTTCTTCTTCCTCCATTGATATGCATCCTTGAAGTGAGCATACCCAAGGAGGTGGTCTTTGGTCTAGACACATGTTGGTATCTGGATTGCAGCTTTTAATGGAAAAAAAACTTTTGTAAATAATCTCGAGAAATAACAGTCACCAGATATGTGTAAACCCCATCAATTGAAATAATCCAGAGCATAGATATTACGGCTGCTGAATAGCAAATATGTAAAAAAAGATTAAGAAGAAGAAGAAGAAAAAAGTTCGTTTTATCAAAGAGGGATGGAGTCAACACAAAGCATTTGAAGCGTGTCTTTTTTCCCTATAAAGATTAAAAAGAGGTCCTAGAACTATTAAAGATCAAGGTGAAACAGAATATTAAAAAAAAAATAAAGCATTACTAATGCAGGAAAAAGTAACTGTAAAATCAAATTTCCCATGATTAGAACAATTATATCCCAGGTTCATTTAACGCGAACATAAAAGCAAAAAACAATGACATAAGAAAAGTACACAACAGAGGAATGACCAGTAATTTGTGGGGCTCGTTTGATACAAGAAAGGAGAAACTGCCTTTTACTTTTTACTAATTGCCTTGATGAACTTTCACTAGCAAAATCACCTTATTTCCAAACATTACAGAATATTAATCGAATGAAAAAGCTTCCAGCGACATTATTTTCAAACAGATAACCTTTCCAACATATTACATAGCTTCGCTGTGGATTTCAGTCCACATGAAAGCAGAAAGAAAAGGAACAATAACAATAATAAATAAAAAAAACAGCTCTTCACCTATCGAGAAATCTAGTAGGTAGACCAGGAAGGAATGAAGAATTCAGCTTTGCTATATATATATATATATATATATATATATATATATATATATTATTTTTTTAAATTAACAAAAATCGTGATCTTCACGGTAATAATCAACTCTTGTAGAATCTATAGCCAGAAAATTGGAAAACCGGGCTTCATTTTGCAATAATTACATAAATTCTAACTTGAGGCAGCAAAAATGGAGGGCATGAGGTACAGAATATCTGTTCAATTTGCAGTTCAGGACGGCCCAGTTGAAGAAGAAAAAACGCTATCATTTTGCAACTATTAATAGAGTACCATATCACATCTACTTTTAAAGCTCCAATCAAGTTATGTGTTAATTTTTGCTGGTGGCTGATTAAACTAAGCACAAATAGAATGCCTTGCCAACTATCAGTATTATCAACTAAACATTGCAACTAATAAAGAAAACCAAAAAGAATAAAAAGAAAAGGAGGAAAATTTGAGGAGCAGAAAGGAAATTACCGTATAATTGATGCCAACAACAGAATTAAGAGAAATCGCCATCCTCTCCTTTATTTTTATTTTTTTTTAAGACCCAACCATGTGAGAGAGAGATTTTGCGAGTTCAGTTGAATCTGGCAGCTGTGCTTGTTTGTGCGAAAGAGAGCGAGCGGGTGGCCTTGTAACCAAGCGAAGGAGATGAGCTAATTCGCTAGCGCCACTTTCTTTTACACAGCGTGTATGACACGCTCCAGTTCCCACTTATAAACTTTACTTTTGTGGTAGACAGTGAATGTGGAAAACTGATTTTTCATATATATATATATATATATATATATATATATATATATATATCTTAAGAGAGAATATCTTCTTTCTCGCATTAATTTATTAACTAAATACACTCTATTGGACTTTCTGTTACACTGAAGACAAGTTAAATAATCAGACCTTCATGTTTTTCAGAAAAACATTCGTAATCTCTCGATAAAATAAATAAATCATCTCTTTTTACTTGCATCACGAGTTAAATTATCAGATCAAGTCAGATTTTAAATAAATTATCTTTTAAATTATTTCAATTTCATTATTAAAATAATAAATTTTAAGGATTAATTTTGAGTTTACTTGCCTCTTGTTATTTAGCTTACATGTTTATCACATAGCTATGGATTTGCTCAAGTCTTGCTTTATTGTCTCTTTTTTAGTCAATTACATGCTTCCTGAGATTTTTTTTCTCAAGGTTATTGTTTCATTAAAAAAAAATTTTCGTTGCTCTTTTTTTTTTTTATTGTCCTATTAAAACAAAATTAGCTCATTCAAACCATTTAATTGCCCTTTATTGTCTCTACATGAATGGTACAACAGAACTTAAAATTGCCACCACCTGATTTTGGTGGAACTTAAACAAGCACTGAGCGAAAACAAACTAACATTACTGATTGACAACGGATCGTTCTCAACGAAAAGCAGGAAAGCATGATACATGAATCACCATCCAGCAAATAGAACTCAGATAGGTTTGTTGCGACACGACAAGCACGCACCCATGTTTTAGAGTTGACTCGGGAATTCGCGGTCGCAGCGAAACAAATAGCGCTAATTATTGTAGGGTGATAGCCATAGCGCATAGGAGAAGCAGACCTTACTAAACCCTATACTAGAGGTCACATAAAAATTAACATGCGAACACAAGCTCGGATCGTTATTCTGGAAAAGAAGATGCAGACAGACAAACTACCACAAGCATGTACTGTAAAGAACGTAAGGTAAAAGGAAACCTTATATCTAAAGTTCAATGGAAATCGTGGAGGTAAAAGGGAAAAGATGAAATTAAAATAGAGCCATTACAGATCAAGTTGACAGTTTTATGATTTGTATGAAACAATTCGTATTATACTCGGCTAGCTCCCAGACCGCAAGGGAATAAATATTGCAAATACAGGAAATCCCCCGCTTGCTCTCTACTAGCAGCCAAAAAATGATTCCTACCAAAAAAATATTACATCACATATCCACACACCTAGGACAGAAAAATGCCATGTTCATTGTTTCAATTACATCTTCGGCCCGCCAAAAAAACAAACACAAAAAAGAAGAAGAAGAATGAAGGCGCCCAAGCCCATAAAAACACCACCGCCATATCAAAAGCCCAAACAGCTAGGATACTTTTTTTCTTGAAGCAACTGGGAATTCGCAACTAATTCTACAAAAAAAGGGTGGTTGTTTGCATATCAGTAGCTGCCCATCGGTGGCATGCCAAAAGGTGGCATTGGAGGCATCCCCATTCCACCCATGGGTGGTGGTGGAGCAAAACCTCCTCCCATTGTTGGTCCACCCATACCAGGCATGGGCGGTGCAGGCAAAGCAAGAGGAAGTAACTGAGCATACATGTTCTGCAAAAAATCACATGAATCGATCAACATAAGATTTAACTAAAAAAAAAAGGCAAAAAAATAAAACATCAGGTGGGACATGTAAAACTCAATGTTTATGTGGAAACCAACTCTTCCAGACAAACGTAATTCAAAGAGATGCTATTTATAAAAGTAAATGTGCCAGCTGTCACACCATGTACTTTGACACCACCTGGATGCAAAATGATTACCTGCTGAGCAATTACATCCTTCTCTTCCTGCTCTTTGGCCTTGACTTCTTTCTGCGCCTCAATTTTGTACTTCACGAGTTCATCAACTTTGCCTGTGTATTCACGGATAAACTGCAAATAAAGAAAGAGGAAGAAAGATGAGAGAATCATCGTGCATAAGCTTCAATATTCCAGGTAGGATGGCCAAGTAGCTTAAAAAGGTTAGTTTGCTCATAAAATGCAAATAACAAACATCTGCAATCTCAAAACATAAGATTGGAGAATCAACAGCTAAGAAATCACCTGCAACAGGTACGGGAAAGCAAAGTCAATCATATTATTCATCCAGGCAAGCTCAAGGGCAACATCTTGTCGAATCAAATCATAACAGACAAAGAGGCACGATGCAAAGCATTCCTTCTTGCCCTACACAATCACCGAATAAAAGCAGAGTCAATGAGCCAGCCAAAAACATTAAAAATTGACTAGATGACATGGTAAAAGGAAGGCCTAAGCATAAAAACAGAAGAAAGCATTCGAAATCACAAGACTTAAGTATTATCCTTCCCATAAATCAATGCACAAGTGGTAAAATTATTTGGAGTGAAGTATTACACCAAGACTAATAAACAAGGAAAATGTACTAGAAACAGTTCACATGTCTACCTCTCCAGCAACGAAAAAGAAGTATAACACACCTCAGCACAATCAAGCAAACTCACCCTAATTTTAGTGAAAGGAGAAAATGAAGAACTTGCTAAAATGGTCAATCATCCATGCCAATGAAAGATGTCATATCATTTATGCACTCCAGTACACACCTGTTCAATGAAATAAACCAGCAACTCCTCTGCAAGTTCACGATCACCAGACTGTGATGCTGTCTCCATGGCATCTTTATAAAGGTTATCTTTCTTTGACAATGCAATGGATTGCTTCCATCTTCCTGCCTTCTTGT
Source organism: Populus alba (assembly GCF_005239225.2). Classification (NCBI taxonomy): domain Eukaryota; kingdom Viridiplantae; phylum Streptophyta; class Magnoliopsida; order Malpighiales; family Salicaceae; genus Populus; species Populus alba. The sequence continues at coordinate 17,637,228 of NC_133293.1, forward strand.
AAATGTATGCAGCCACACGCCTCATTTCAAGAAGCTCATGTTTCTCAATCTGGGAAAATTTGTACCAAAATGGATTACAAAATCAGAGTTTCATCAATGATCAGAAACAACAATATTATAGACCTTACCTTCTGTGCAAGGCCAATCTGATCAAAGTTATCATGCAAATCAATTGATTCACGCAATCTTTCATAGTCTTCCTCTTCTACATAAATTTGATTCAAAGCCTCATTCACAGCAGACACGTTGTTGCTCTGAACTGCGATCATGTATGGCTTCACAAGAAGCAAATGACCAGCCTGAAAACCACAAAGAAACACTGCACAATCAAGAGAGATAGAGCCATTGGAAGAGAGTAAAAAATCTGCTTCTTCTTAAAATAACATGCAATGGCACAAGCAAAAACCTTCCGCATAATGTCAACAACACGAGTATGGTCCACACGAAGTGCCAGCACATTGAGAAGATCATTGATAAGATCAGGGTGTTCTTGCAAGTAGAAATGCACGGCCTTATAATATAGCTCTACATTAGCAACTTTGACAGCAACATCTTTGAATTGCATGTGATCCCATGCCTCCGGGGAATGGTTCATAATGGTAGTTGCAGCATTATCAAATTCATCATATTGAATGTACAAATAGGTAAGTTCCTTCCAGTGTTGCTGTTCATCACAGGCTCGGATAAGCTTGGGGATGTTGAGACGGGTTGAGAACAATTTAATGTGCTCCATGAGTTTCTCAGGACGATATCTAGCATACAGCACTCCCAACTCCGTGAAAATCCCCATGTGTGCACGTTCTAAACCTAAACCACTCTCCATGAGAGAGATCAATTCATTGAAGTATCCTCTGTTCTGGTAATATTCGCTGACCTCCTCCAAATCATCCACCTACAAATTCCAAACCCACAAAAAATTGAGAAATAAATAGCACAAAATAGTTTTAAATAAACAAAATGAGCACATATCAGTACAAAATCCAAATGCAAAAGGAAGCACATGTTAAAACCATTATGCGAGAAGAAATTAGACATCCTACATTTTTATGTCAAAATAACAAATTAATATAATGTCTAAAGGTAAAGCACAACTAGATCTTGATTTTGATTTAAAATCTAATTGACCTACAATTTAATGTGAGAAGTTTACTGGACACGAAGAAAATAATTCAAAGTTTTACTTTGAAAGATCCACACAACTAAAATAGACTCGGACATCAGTTCCTTTGCAATAGAACTTTGAAAAAACAAAAAAACAAAAAACAAAAAACAAAAAATATATCACCTGTATAATGATGTTAAGACCACATATCTGAGCCAGACGGAACTCCTCTGCATCAACACAAGCAAAGCAAACTTCCTTCCATGTCTTGGCACTGTTGGCTTTCCGAGCTGCATCAACAGCACTTTGGAACTGTTTCAACTTCACTAGTGTGCTTGCCAACTTGGCCCAGTTTGCTATAAATTGGAATATAATTCTTGCAGCCTCGTAAAGAGCTTCATCATATAAGCGATCGCCAACATTTTGGAGATTTGCCACATTTGGCATGAGAATGAACTCCTCAATGTCACTCAACCTATCAATCTTTGCATAAGCAAAAATAATCTCACTATCCACCTTCGGCTCTTTTGTCTTCTGCCTAACCATGAGAAGGTACTTCAACAAATCATGATAGACATTTGCATCCTCAGCAGCACGAATGACTTCCAGGAATTGAGTAGCGTCATCTGCACGAATAAATGACTCAATTGCTTCACTCACAAGCCCCTCTCTGAGTTGGGCCTTGGCCACCTGGCTCCAAACAGCATCTTCTTCAACACGGAATGCAAACTCCACAGCACGGTCAATGCTTTGGATGTTATCCAATAAAACATTAACAGCTTGAACATTCAAGTTGAACTTCTTGAAAATTGCAAATGCTTCCTCGTATAGCTGAGCTTCAACTGCCACTTCCCCAACAGCAGGTCCATCAAAGTTATCTAATCTATTAATATAATCCATAACCCTAGAAGGATCGGCCTTAATCGCTGTCAAGATAAGTAGGTTTTGGAGATTGAAATTTCCACTGAATGCAGAGTTTTGGAGCACAATCTTCTCAAGAAGCTCAATCAATTCATGGGGCAGATCAGCAGTCATGAAAGCTTTAACAGCAGCAGAAACTTGCTCTGGGCTCTTACTTTCAGGCAAAGCAGTAGATACAACTTGATCAATAAGCTGTCTTCGGTATTCATTTTCAGGATTCAGAACCTTCTCCCAAAGATCACCATCCATCCTTTCAACCACATATCTGAAACCATAGTATAAGTACATAAGTCTTCTGAGAATGAAATGTAAAACTTCAAAAAAAAACTAAACAAATCAACAAACCTAGCTTGCAACTTGAACAAAGAGTTCTTATTAGTGACATTGATGAGTTCTTCATCACATTGTCCTCTCCGGTAAGCCACAACAGCAAGGGTGGGATCACGTTTCTCACAATACTTGCCCACAACCCGGGAATCATAGTAAGGATTGGTGGTGAGGAAGTGTTCTGGGTTGTTATTGCTATCAATGATGATTTTACCAAGAGCATTGTGAACATGTACATCTTGGCTTCCCTCACTCACAAGATGTTCCAAGAACTGAGTGAGCAAACGAAGTCGATTTCTGAAAACCACAAACAAAGAATTAGAACAACGAAATAAAAAGGAACAAGGGCCAAGAATCAGGGGTAGACCGAGAGCTACCTCTTCTCACATTCCTCCACAAGGGGCTCAACTGGAAGCAAAGAACGGACAGAAAGAATAAGGCCCTTGATAAAGTCTTCAGGGCATTCATCATCTAACAGCTGCCCAACAACTAAAGGAGCATTCCCTGGGTTCACCTGTCAAGAGAATCATGCCAATTTCCGAATACTAAAAATTGAGCAAATTCATAAGACGATCAATACAATATTTGACAGTCAACAGGATAGGCAAAAACTAGCATACCTTTTGAACATAACCCTCTATATAACGAAGCATGTTGCTTGAATAGAGGTAGTGTGTGAGATCAGCAACAAAACCAAAACGGTCACAGACATTTATTAGAGGCCTTGCATCCGGAAGCTTGGCTTCCATCAGAAAGTTCTTTGTCTTTTCAGGATCATAAAAATTTGACTCCCTAGTAACACGCTCAACCTCCTTTATTTGTCCGGTTCTAGCAGCTGCCTCAATGTACTTAAAATGTATATCAGGATCCTCGCTGCCACATGATTCACAGGAAAAAGGACCACATAATAAATAAAAAAATTTAAACAACCAAATCGAGACCAAAGAGAACATTTCTGATTCACTAAACATAATACCTGGAACTCAAATATGACCCCAAGAAAAAGTACAGCCCTTCATATGATTTGAATTGTTCGAAAAGTTTTACACATGCATCAACACCCAACTGCTCACAATATTCCTTGGCAGTCTGCACAGATGCACATGAGTTAGCATCATGATGCAGCATTGATCTTGACAAACAATTCAAGACAAACTTTATGTACCTGAACAATTATCTGAAGGTTGCCTCTTAGATTAACCAGTAAAAGATCCTTCATGCACTCCAGAGCCCATTCTCGTGAAAGAGTGCCAAAAAACTCAACAAGTGCCTGCAAAGAACAGTTATTACATTAGCAACTTGATATTTCCAATACAAGAATATAATACAATAATTTGACAAAACATACCTGTGGCTCTATTGCATGTGTATTCACGATCACACGTTTAATATCTGGCAAATCCGTATAATGCTGCAGAAAAGGTAATATTCACTCAAAGGAATGGCAATAGGTCTGCATAGAATATGGAAAAAAGAAAAGGTAATCACCTGCAGGGCTCGGATGTAAAGACCAGCTTTTTCACAGAGTTGAGCAATACGAGGACGATCATAGTGGCTAAACATCCCATTGGCTAGAATAGCATCAGCTACGTTAGGAAATGTTACCAGATTTATCTCCAGAACCTACATAAAAAAAAAGTCTCAAAGCCGGACATGGGTGAAGATATATAGATATAAATATAAAAGCTTCTTGGAGAACTATGCCAACCAACAAACCTTTGTTTGGAGGTAACCATGTTCTGCTAAATTTGGCTTCAAAACATCCAACAGAAAGGCAGTCGCCTCACGGATCAAGTTCCTCTAAAGGAAGACAGGGACACATCCATTAGAGTTACAGGGAATCGCACAGAATGACAGTATGATAAAGTTTGCGACCAACAAAAATTGACTTCCAATGCACTTCATATTATATAAATCTCCAAATCAAAAGAAGTGACGATCTTGAGCAAACCTGAAGAAAGAGATCAGTAATGGTATTGTAGTCAACTGGACAGCCACCTTCCATTTGGGACATCATCAAAGCAAAGTTAACAGCACCCTACAGTCCAAATTCAAGAAGAAACTTTAGTTTATTAAAAACATCTAATAAACAAATTTAGTTTGAGATAAATAAGTCAAAAGGCGGTACATACAGTATAATTTTTTGTCTGAAACCAGACAAGTACAAATTACACTAACTGAAAAGGGTACCTGTGGATCTGTACGGAGAATTGTTTGCAGAAGGAATAAATAGTCAGGAGCATAGCCAACCTAAAGAAACAAAAGAGAACACAAATGGGATCAGAACCCATAATTGATCAAAATTAACATAATAAGAACAAGAATAATAGGAGGCATTCAGAAGAAAAAAAAGAACAGATAATTAAGAAATGTTGTAACAATAAAGAGGTATAATTAAGAAATGCATAAAAAAAGCTCTCCTTTACCTGCTTCGAGTATATCAAAATTTTGTCAAACTCCCTTCTCTCAGCAAAAGCTGCAACAACTTTAGGGGTTGCCCTAGCTTTAATATATATTTTCAGAGCAAGATCATTATCCACTGTCTACAATGACAACAAGATCAACATCATTTAAGTAATCAATAAATACAAGTTAGAAATTGCTGAAACAGAAACTTGAGGCATCTCAAATAAGCTTCAACTATCTAATTTTTCTATAAATCAAACCTTCACGAGGTCTCCCAGTTCCTCAGTACACTCCAACTTGTCCTCTGCCAGCCAGTTCTCCAAAAGATTCTTTTTGTTCTGATTAACCACAAGGCGGGACAATTCCAACGACTCAAATGCATTAAGCTTTCCTCTAGTTAAAAGGGTCCCAAAGTATTGCAATAAGGGAGGGGTTTGCCCAGGTTGCACTGGAACACTCTGCATGTTTCAAATAGATAGATACAGCTTGCTATGGTTAATTTCATCAAAATTGAATGGAGAATGAAACTTAAACAGATACAACATTAGCACTGGATTAAAACAAAGAGAGAACCTGAAACTTGGCAACTGTGTCAGGAGTTCGAAGAATGCCTTGTGGTGACTCAGCAGCAAGCTCAGCAGCTTCTTTATACTTTGTTTGAGCAAATAATTCTTGGAAACGCTGGACAACCTGAGATTCCCAAGATAGCAGGCAACTGAGTTCTCATCACATGTGAAACACAAAGTAATTTAAAAAAAAAAAGAATAAGAAACAGATGACTTACCAGATTCTCAGCACCAGGAAGGTTTCCTCTTTTGGCAAGATTGACAGCAAGCTCCAGATTATTCAACTATAACAAGGATAGTCAGATTAATCCAAACCCAGAGAGCATTTCATCAAATGTTACAAAGAAAGAAAGGAAGCATATGAGCACACCTGGCCACTAACAAATGGCACAATCATTGCTTCATTTACAGTAGCCAGCAACACCTGGCCTCGCCTATTAATGGCATAAAACCCTCCCACCGTTGAAGCCTCGGCTGTCAAAAATATTGGATCTGGACTAATTCTGTTTCGGTATACTGCAGTAGCTGTCTCCAAATCATAAACAAATAGCAGCCCAAGCTTCGTGATTGCATAAATCAAACTGTATTTGTGGGATATCTGCCATTTATAAGATTTATGACTTATCAGGGATTGCTGATCAATAAAAGTAAGTTCAGAAGAAAAAAAAGGTGTAGCAGATACCTGCATTGCCACAGGAAAGTCATCAGCAAAATCAGGAGGAAAGAACAGATCCGCCTGTTTCTTCGTAAATGATGGCTTCCCTGTAACAAGGTTGCAAATGTTAAGACTGGGAATGAATGATTCAGAACTCCAAATCCAAGGTAAGGTAATAGAGGGAGTTGTTTCAAGGTAACTGATCATAAGCACAAAAGACAATGTTAAACAGATTCTAAACATGTTGCTTGACCCTAGACAGAAAAGAAGAAAAGGAGAACATATAGAGAAAGCAAAATGGAAAAATGAGAGACATAGAGACAGAGAGACAGAGAATGAAGCAGACTGACCTGGCTGGGCACCAAGCTCAATAACATGCAGCTTCGATGTAATCTGCCCAGCATTAAAAGATTTTGTGGCAAAAGAAATCAGAGTGGAAGGGTTCTCGTTTCCTGGAACCTGCTCAACACCATAAATGTAAGGACCCTTGTTGCGAAAAAGGAAAAAAAAATGCGATACAAGGAGGATTATGGTTCAGAGAAACCCATACCTTATATTGTGCAAATGATGCGGCATGTGCTTCAAGAGCTTGGCTACGTTGTTGATCCACAGAGAAAAGTTGCATGTTCCCTTTAACCAATTGTTGCCGCTGAAAACAAATACATCAGTAATTAAAACCATTAACACCATCAGGTTATGGAAAAACATTCACAAAGAAATAAACCTCGTAAACTCAAGCTGTAATAAGGGCTATCCTTAACAAACTACGGGTCAAAACTGTTGAAAAAAGATAAACAAGTAACATAACCACCTTAAGGCAAAATGGCAAAGGGAATTAATAAATTGCAATGAAGAAACAAGACAGCTGAAAAACAGTCAGAAAGAGTTCTTCCCTAATTCATATCATGACCATACACACCCCAACCAGTGGTAAGAGTTCTTCTGTAATTTATATCATGACCATAAACACCCCAACCAAAGGTCACGTCACTATGTTGGCTAGTCCAGCCCCGCCTGCTAGTTTGATTTTAAGCAACCACAGCTTCAGAAGCCCCAGGAACATCCAATACTATGGCCAACTATATTTAGCATGCCTAAGTAACTTCCTAATTATGGAAATTCTAAATTTCTACTAAGAAAGCGGCAAGTGTTGTTTTATGAAAAAAAAAAAAACAGCGTAATTTAACAGCTTTCAAACAAAAATTAACAAAGGCAACAACATACCTCAGGTGAGCCAGGAGCAATTCCAATCAAAACTAACCATTTCTCAGAAGGGTCACATTTGTAGTTTATAATCTGATTGCTTTGCAAATTAGCAGTTCTCTCAAACATCTTCACTGGTTCAGAATCACCTAAATGAATGGAACAATTGCATTCATATAAGAGAAACAATTCGAAAATGATAAAGAACAAAGTGACAACATGGATTGGAAAGCATGCAGAGGAGGAAGACTAAAAAAGCCAGTGAAGAAGATATGCAAGTTATGCCACAAATTCAGGACTGCAAAAGGATTCTGACCTTCAATAGACCAATGATAAACTGATGTCTGTGTAACCAGGCCCAGCATCTTTGGGGTTATCCACTTCCAAAAGACAATCTAGGTATAAAGCAAAAGGACATGGTTCAGATAACCTAAATCACTACAGCTTTAGTGAAAACAATACCAATCATCAAATAGCATATCACAAAATTTTATGAGGTAGGTTAAAAAATTCAATACCTGCTCAGGCATCTGGTATGATTTCATTTTTGCTTTCATCTCGATGTTAAATATTTGTAAGTGATCCTGAGTAGTTCCCGGAAGTTGGGCTTCAAAAGAATGCCCCAATTCATCAGCAGAAGGAAAAAATCTAGATAAAATCACAAGTGCGTGCACACCCGTGCTCAAATAAATAATATGCTTCAAAGACAATCAAGACATTTTCATGTGGCTTGATAAAAAATTCCTAGACAGACAGGAAATCACAGAAATCCACATATGCAGGTCTGATTAATCAAATCAGCTTAAAAATTCAATATCACCACGTTATCATTACATCTAGTACAGCAATCCAAAAACAAAGGAAAAACTCCACATCATAGGGCTTGTTTGGATTAAGATAACATATCCAGTTCAATTTTAATCTTCAATAGAACGCTACTAGATATCCAGCATTAATTTCATGTTTGCCTAAGGAATAACTGTACCCGCACATCTTAGGAGAGCAAAATTTAAGAGAAAGTATCACCCACTTGGTTGAGTTCTTTAGCATAAAAAACATACATTTACAAGGAATCAAAAGTCATACAAACTTTAAGGAGAAAAACTTAGACCATCTGCCCTCATGTGCTGAGGGGAATAGAGATTGTCCACAAACTTCCAAATAAGGAAAACAATGCCTTCAAAATAAAATCTAAAAAAGCTATCAATACCCATAAACGATCACAAGAATAACAACGTGCACGATGCATTATCAGCAATTAGAACCAGAGGATTCAAACAATCAAATCCTACCTTTCAAAGCAAGGATTCTAGAATTTGGATTCATGAGAGCAGAATCTGCAGTGATAGGGCGTCTCAATGGCTGCATTGGCATGTTCATATCGATAATTACAACACTATTTTGTGGCGCTGTTTCCCGTACACATATATACTTGTCTGATTCCATCGTTACATTTGTAAACGTAATAAACTGAGGACTAATCCCGATAGCCGGTAACTGCAAAAAAACAATAGATCACACAAAATTCACCAACTCAGCTCCTCCTAACTTATAAATCACCACTCGTTTACTAGCATTTTCAAAGAAACTGTAAAATTGAAGTGTTCTAAATCAAATAATTACAGCGACTAAGCCTTAGAAACCCTGTAACAATATAATCAGTAGATCTGGGCATAGAAACAAAGTATCAGATCTATAGAAACTCTAGCACAAGCTAACTTTTCACGTGTCACGTCAAGCTAAATTACAAATCAATACGTTCTGGATTCAAAATTGAGCAAAAAATGATTGATCACTCTGTTATTTTACTCATAAGCGAGCATATTTCAGTTCGGTGCACAATTTTCTATCTAAACTGAACTTCAATTTAGAAAGAAACGAAAAACAAGCGAAGAGACAGGAGTGGGTGAGGGTAATTACAGTTAAGACTTCCTTCATGGTGATCGGGGCGTTAGCCGCCGCCATGGTTGCTGATTAGATCGACGGCTCAGAGTGTGCTAATCAGATCTGTGATTGAAATTGAACCGTCGACTTGAGAGTCCACAACGTTGAGGATTCAAATCCCTGCAAGATCTAAAGCAGCGATAAAACCCTACAATATTCCCTCGGAATCAAAAGAAAAGAAAGAGAGATCTAAAGAGAGGAGTTGGGAGGGAGAAGGGTGTGTCGCTGTGTGGTATAATAGACCGGTATAAACGAAAAGGAAATGGAATGTGAATTACTTAACCAGTTTAAGAGATGAGAAAAGTACAGATTAAAAAAAATATTCTTGCTTAACGAAAGGCAGACGTGTTAAGCTGTGCGTTTTGGTGACTCGGACTGCAGTCTGGGTTTTTTTTTTTTTTTTTTTTGACGTCAGATTCGGACTTGACCCATGAGTCCATGGCCCGACCCCTCTTGTTTCGCTTTCGGCTTGTGTTGCGCGTGTAGTGCTTGAAAATATGCAGGTGTTAATGATGGAAACTTTTTTTTAAATGCGGGATGGCGGTTAAAATTTAATTTTTTTATTTAAATTTGTATATTATTTTAATATGCTGATATTAAAAATAAATTTTTAAAAATATAATAAATTATTTTAATATACTTTTAAATAAAAAAAATTAAAAAACAATCAATACTATATTTCTAGACACCCATAAAAATAAATCATGTTCCTAAGATTTTGGTATTGAGCATCTTGTCTACCATGGAATTGATGGAATTGTTGATGATATGGTCCTGCCATCAAAATCTAAACTAAGGTTACGTTGGTATTGTAATAATGAGTATTTTAAAAATATTTAAAATAGTTTTTTAATTAATATCTTAAATATTAATATATTAAAATTATCAAAAATAAAAAAATTAAAATTAAAATTAAAAAAATAAAAATAAACTTTAAAAACGTACAAAAACACAACAAAAGCATAAAAAAACAAACTGCGTTTTAGAATTTATTTGGCAATGCGGTTACGGTTGATTTTTAAATAATTTTTTATATTATTAATAATTTTTTATTTTTTAAAATTATTTTTAATAATAGCATATTAAAATAAATTGAAAATATTAAAAATATATTAATTTAAAATAAATAAAAATATTAAAATATTTTTAAAAACGTGAAAACAAATAGTGTCTGGATGCATCTCCGTTTTGCTTTCCACGCTGGAATGATTGATCTGTGACTACAGCCTTCGGCGCATTAGATGCACAAAATGTCGTCCGGGCTACGCGCATGTATCCTCGATAGGTTCCTGTGCGATAATTCGTCGAAAAAACAAAAATGTTCCTATAAAATCAAAGCTCGAACTGCTCGTGAGCTGATTTGAATGTTAGATTGCCTAGGGAGCATGCTACATGACTTGTAGGGAGACGTCCCCTTCCGATCGATACTCACATACAACAATGCCATTAAAAAAGGAATGCTAAACTTTTTCTAGATATGCTGCTCTGTGACCTGGACACTTGTACTATATTGAAATTGAGCCGGCAAAGACTTGTGATTGGTTTAGACCACGAGGGAGGAGCTGCTGCGAGCACTGTCGGGTTGTTTTACAATATAACTGTGATTGTTATTTTAAATGTTTTTTTATTTTAAAATATATTAAAATTAATATTTTTTATTTTAAAAAATATTTTTAATATTAACACATAAAAAAAATTTAAAAACATTAAAAAATATTAATTTAAAATAAAAAAATTTAAAATTTTTAAGAATATAAATTAGACCACGTTTACATACAGTATCTTAGATGTAGTAGTATCCTGCTCTTGAGAAACACAAGGTTTATCTAAGATTTTTTAACTGTACAGTGATGATACTACGATAGTAGTTGAATTTTCAAGAAAAGATAGTTGAAGATTCTAATAGCCAAAAAAAAATTGAAAGGCCAACAAACCCGAAAGAAAACTACTTGGGTGACAATTTTGCCTTTTACATTTCAAAATCCAAGAGATTATAAACCAGCTCGGGTTAGAATTAATATAACTAAATTAATCAAAATTAAAAAATTATAAGTTCTAATATAAAATTCAAAAATTTACATGTGTCATGAAAAATACTTCACAATTTTTTTTTTTTTTTTTATAATTCACAATTGCTCTATACAAGTTTTATATATTAAAAATATTATAAGATCTTCTCAAATATCATCAATTTAATTGCGTAACCGATCGACTTTATTTTTTCTTTATTTAATCTGTATAATAATCCTAGGTACACATATAATGAACCATATCAAAACATCCCAAAATCATTATCCCACAATCTTAACATTATCAACATTTATTTTATATTTCACAACCTAGAAATAACCATAAATTATTTATTTTGTCAATTTCTTACAATCTTTTTTCTAAGTTATATTTAAAATTCAACTACAACTAACAACATAATTAAATCCATTTCAATCTACATACATTAACACAACAACACATACTAAATACATATAATTAATAGACATTTATTTGGTTAACTCATTTTTTCTTCTTTAATCATGTTTTATTTAGAGTAATTTATATTTTATCAAAGAATAAAATAAATAAATAAAAATATAGTTAATTGAATTAACTAGTTAAACTCATGATTTATATGATGAAAGTTAAATAACCTCATAAAAACCAAATCTCATATTAAAAGGTTAAATTAAAACAAAAATTGAATTTTTTTTTTTTTACATGGGCAAACTAACACACATGCGGGGAAAGTGTTATTTAATATCACAGTACTTTCTTGTGTGTTGTTAATAATTAAATAATTTCCTACAACTTAGATCCTTTCTTTTTTATTTTAGCCGCAGCTTAAGGCGACACTCTAATCTCGTGTTCTTTATTTTGATCGAGTCAAACCACACTGGATGCTCCAACGCCACCAAAAGGAGGAAAGCCGAAACAGGATCTGAAGAGCACCGACCAACCCTTGTCGAACAAAAATGTCTAGAAACTATGGCACCAATCAAATGGCCCCATGCTCAAAAGAAACACTTGGAAGTGGACGGCTGCCGAACAAGACTGACCTGGTCCTATAACAAAACAAACGCAAATGCTCCACTGGTTAACTTGCACCACTGATGTAAAGGGAACTTTTCAAAACCTCAGAAACGGCAAACTTGAAGGGTCAACCGTGAGAACCCCACATGCTGAAAGATCTCACACTGTTATTTCAATATTCCAGTATGGCAATATCAAAGCAGCTGTTATTTGGATATCTGCGTTATAATTAAAACGTTTTTATTAATCTAAGATTAATTAATTTCTGCGTATTTGAGAACTCGAGTACAAGGCTAAAGGCTATTACTTCAGTTTTTCTTCATAGAAAACTGATTTAGTAGAACTAGCTAGCTAGCTTTGCATATACAACAATTTACAAGAATCTGGCCCCCTCCTATCCCTGTACCACAGCACCTCTTGAATGTGATCATCTACCAAACTAACTGATGCCTTCTCAGCGAAGATAAAATTTTGAAGAGCTGGCCTCCCAACTTCTGAGACTGCAGGTTTCTTTTAAGGAGCACTAGCAGAATTCACCGATATTCTCCAGAGTTCAGCTCATAAAGGGAAAGTTATGGAACAAAGCGATCTAATTGAATTATCATCACACTTGTATCATCAATTGAGCCCCTCTTTAATGACAACTCAGCTAGCTTTTTACAAGCAGAGAAGAGATCCGGCTTATCAACGCCTATGCATGTAGGGCGAGCTACATCTACTGCCTCCTGATTAGTAACCTGGAAAAGAGGGAATTTTAATATTTAATCATATATACGTAAATGGACAGGATCATCCTAAGTGGATTTGGTTGCAAGAATTTACCTTGTCCCAGAGACCATCCGAGGCTAAGATCAAAAACTCACATTCTGGTTTAATCTTTAAGACTTTGGTTTCTGGTTCTGCTATCACCCATCGTTTAAGACGTCTATCTCCAATTCCTCTCGTTACAGCAAGAGACCCTTGAATTCTCCACACACCATGGCAACAATCTACATAGCCACCCTATAAAGAAAAAAGGACAACAACGAAAAGATTCAGCTGCAGTGTGTCTGTATATATATATAGGTGAGCGCGCGCGCGTTTTCTCTTTCACTTTCTTACATGGCATGATCGCCATTGATTGAACTGGTTACTTACCAAGGCTTCAATTCTGTCTTTTTCATCTTTGCGGGAAGGTTGGTGATCAGACGTGAGAGCCTCAGCGACCCCTTTTCGACTCATAACTGCACGACAATCACCAGTATTTGACACCACGAGGTTGCCTTGATGTATCAATGCAGTCACACAACAAGAACCACCGTTAACATTTTGTTTTAAAAACTCTTCGTCTGTGGTCAAGTAGCCATTTTTAATTGCCGTTTCAATTCCTTCTAAACATCTACTAGAAACTTGATCCATGATGTTCTTATTCAAATTCTTTGCTGCAAATTCAGCGGCTTTTGGCCCTCCATGCCCATCAAAAACACCAAACGAAGCCTGTAACATCAAAAAAAGAATGTTCTATTTAATACAAATTTTCATTTCAATAAAAACCTACCCTTACAGAAATGAAATAAAAGGGCAGGGTTACAAGTACCTGTTTAGAATCTCCATTAACATCGACGAAAGCAGAGTACCGATCCTCCATGATCCCACCTCTCCTTCCTCTTTTACAGTAAACAGAATAACCATCTCCTTCGACTTCTACAGCCTCCACTCTCTCCTCCTCTCTTTTTGAGGAATCTAAACCAAACCCCGGAACTCCCGCCACCGGTATATTTAACCTTCCCGGCCTCTTTCTCTTCAACAAAGTATCTGTATTTGTTTCTAATATTGTCTCGTTATTAACTCGAAGAGATAAAGGTGACTTCGATGAGGACAACGAAGACGAAAACGATGATAAAAAAGAAGGTGGCAACGATAAGGACGGTGGCAACGGCGAGGACGGTGGCAACGGTGAGGACGATGATGATGCCGGGGATTGTGGACCATGGATGGTGCTAGGAGATGGAGATGGACATGGCTTGCAAAATATCGACGGAAGTCTCGGTGATTGAAATATTGGTGAGTTTGGTATCGTTGACGCTATGCTGCAGGACATGTCGTTTTCGTTGTAAGCTTCAAAAAATTCCGATTGCTCTTTTGCCTTTCTTTGGTTTATGCCTTACGCCCCTCTCTTTCTGGTTTCCCTTTTGTAGGCGAGGACGAGGGGGTGAATTTGCTAATTGTAGCATGTGGCGATTCAATATCTGTGAATGTGGAAATGGTGTATAACGGCGTCGTGTTGAGAGATGACTTTGGATTGACTGGCTTGAACGATGGTTAATTTTTCTCTGCTTGTTTTAAATGTAGATATTACTCACGCCCTTTTGAGAGAGCGTGGAGGTATTTTAGTGTTTGACCGGGTCAGTAGTTCAATTTGTGAATGAAGAGAATGTCGTGTATTACACTCTCCGTTGACTGAGACTGTTTATTCCAAACAGTTGTTTAGAAATTAGAGTTACTTTGTCTTCGTGGGCCTCTTTTATCATTATTTAATGAATTTAATTTTGATGACTAAATCGTTAAATGGTCAAACATGATAATTTACCTGGGCCTTAGTGAGAGACTGGTTCTTTTTGTTTTATTTTTCGTTAAAAGAAAAATCGTGAAGAGCATTATTACTTGGTTTTTTTTGGGACACGTTGCTGGTTTACTTGGACGAGGTTTGGTCGACGGTGGTCAAATGTTAAGAACTTCGAATATTGAATTGAGCTACCAGGGTACATTTATAAAAGTTATGGTTTTTAAAAATAATTATGATTTTTAAACAACTATAAATTATAGTTTTTTAAAATAATAAAAAATTATAATATTAACTTTTAAAATATTACTAATACTTCAAAACAACAATTATTATCATAACTAAAAGCTTTTTTAGAAACGTGGTTAAGAGTAAGTTCTTAAAATTTTAAAAATTTTATTATTATTTTAATGTATTTATATCAAAAATTAATTTTAAAAAATAAAAAATATATTATTTAAATATATTTTCAAATAATAAAGATTACGAAATAATTCTTTTCTTTGAGAAGTATTTGAACTAGACACCATCGATTGATGATGTTAGTAAATATTAAAACTCGTGAAAATGCCATGCTAGTATAATGAGTGTGAAATTTGAGTTTGCACAAACTAATCATGTTTTATGTAATTAGCTATGTGACATTTGTAAACCGGTGATATCTTGTAAATTTCTCTTCTAAGGGACGAGATTATCGGGAGGAGTAGGATTTTATCGGTGGACGTGATCTGATCCTTGATCAAGGCCATGATAAGTTCATAATACGCTACAGTGTGTCATGTTGATGCTGCATGCATGCATGTATTTGCAATTTTCTAGAGGAGGAAAAACAATGATAAAAATGCCAGCACAAATTGCTATGGCTTATATATATATATATATATATATAGATGCATGCTTGCATGTATTTACAATTTTCTAGAGGTGGAAAAACAAGAATAAAAATGCCAACACAAATTGCTATGGCTTTTTTTTTTTTTTTTTATCGACTGTGATGACGAATCAACTAGAAGTTCTTGAAAGACTGCCCCCACCTTTCAAGAATTACAATATTCAATTATTACGACCAAGCAAGTACATGAATATTCGAGTTCCCTCCCTGCTCTCTCGTATTGTAGTTTGCTTCTGCTTCTGTTCCAGTTCTAGATCGTACATTGAATTGCTCCGTGATGATTATAACAAGTTTGCTGAGAGTTATTCTTCCATGTCGAGGATCTTTCTATTTTTGTGAGCGCCAATCTATTCATCTCACAAACTACATGGACGGAGGGCTGTGACCAAGTCCATTATATAGTACGTAGGCGCAGACCCCCTCGCATACAAGACAAGGAACATGCAGATGTGGTCTGTCTGGTCAGAGAAAGAGAGCGACAGTGATTAATAATAATAATAAAAAAACCCTTATTAATACTATAAAAGATTCCACTAAATATTTATAAAATATTTCAACAATCTCAATTAATAACAAATAAAAAATAAAAACTCAATTAATAATAAATCAAACACTAAAAGACAAATTAAAAAAAATAAATTCAAGTAAGTAAAGAAAAAATATAAAAGAGAATAATTGTGAGAAAACTTCTCGTGCAAAGCGTGAGTGAGAGTTCTTGATTACTGATGTATATATAGACTTTACAATGTAGAAGAAATATTCAGAAGGAAAGTTACAAATAAAGTAGTAAAATTATACAGATTGTAATTTCTATCTTAGTGCTGTTACATAGCTATTTTACAGGAGTAAATTGCTGGAGTAGATTGCTGAAGTGATTTCCTATTATGCAGTGATTGGACTCCTTGAATTCCTCTTCATGATTCTTCTATTTCTGGAAAGACAATCACATCTTGGTCAACTGCCTTATCACTCCATTCTGTAGACTCAATATGGTTGTTAATGGGTGGATTATGTTTAATAGTAAGTATATTAATTTTATAGTCTAGGATCAGAATAATCTTATATAAAGGATATTAAATAAAATAATATTGGTCAGCTCTTAAATAAACTAAATAATGAAATGTAAAATTTAAAAATTATTTGAAAAAAATTATTTTTCATATAAAATAATATAATAGATAAATTATACAGGAACAAATTAAATCATATGTTCTTCTGCCCTTGTATACCTTCAGTGTTTTTTCAGATTATTTTAAAAAGATTTTGCATGTAGGCTATTTTTCTTTCTTGGTCATTTGCCATTTAGCCTTTTTTTTTTTTGAACTGAATAAGATTTTTATTTATTGGTTAAGAAATTGATGGTTAATAATTTTTTAAACATTTTTAAAAATTGTCATTTTTCTATTATTTTTTTTAAGTTTCTTAAACGTTATCAAATTTTAATGGATAAGAAAATTCAATAAAATTCTCGTCAAGTATTCTAATTTTTTTATTTCTTAAATAATTTTAAAATTGAATTTTTTTCTCAAATAAAATAATTAAAAACAATAAGTCGAAGAGGTAGATGCCCGTAAAGTTTTTTTTCTCATGGGGGATATCGATATTGCCTTCTTGTTTGGATCATGAAGTTATTTTTTAAAAAAGTAAAAATAATAAATTTATTTTAATTAGATACTTGATATACTAGTATTTTTTTTATACACGCAGTGCATGTGTATCAATACAAGTTTTACAAAGATATTAAAATTATTTAAAATAAAATGAAAATAACCAATAAAAAAAAATTATACAGGGATAGAATCTGCTCTACATGACATAATATATAAGGTAAAAATGTGGAAAAATATATTCCAATGCTCCACCAAAATTTAACATGGTTATATTGGCATCATGGTTCCTAGAAATTCTTTTATTCTGAAGAGTTCTTTCTTGATATATGTGAAACAAATGTCAAGATATAAACACAAATATAATTTTATATATTATACCTCTTTGGTTAGGGATTTTTTAAAAAATTATTGTAATCTGTCAGAATACATATAAATTATTTCCTCTAGATAAGTTAAATATCACATACAAAATAACCAATGGTCCCCTGAACAAATAACAAAGGTCCTTTTTAATAATTTTTTGAATTTTGATGTGTTTTATTATTTTTAGATTTTAATTATATATGGTACGAGTAGAAATTAAAAATATAGTCATGAGCATAAAATTAAGAATTATTTTATAAAGAGTATTCTTTTAACACTAATAATGGCCATAAAAAAACCATAACGAAAGTTTTAAGAATATTTTCATACAAGTGAGTAAAAATAACATAAAAAATAACCAGTGATTTCATATTAAAAATAAGGATTTAATTCAATAATTTGGTCAATTTTGATGTATTTATTATTTTTCACATTTTAATTTTTAGCTTTTGTCAATATATTTTTCAGCATTTTTATAATTTAATATTCACATATAGGCATACAATGAGAAAAAAGATATTAGTCTGCCTTTTAGGAATATTTATACTAGTGTTCTAGCTTGCTTCTTTTTTTCTTTTTCGTTTTTTATAATTAGATGGCAAAGGTTTTCTCGGACCAGTTTACATTTCAGTCCAAACTAAATTACTTTCAAGATGATTTTAACACCCCTATACTGACTTTAAAAGTGAGTAAAAAAATTTAAAAACCAAGAAAACTGGAAAAAAAATAAAAAAAACCGAATCATGAAAAAAAACTAATTAAACCGATTAAAATTTTGAAAAAAAACCGACCGGTTTCAATTTCAATTTTATAAGCATGAAATTGAAAAAAACGAGCTAAACCAGAAAAAAAAAAACAGAGTCCAATCCGAGAAAATCAAGCAAACCGGTTTGAATCGGGTTTTGTCCTAAAAAACCAAACCAAAAAGAAATCGCTCGGTTTGAACTGATTTCGGTTTTTTTTAAAAAAAAATTCAGTTTAATTTTTTTTTTTTAAAAAATCAAACTAAATAAAAAATAATCACCATTAACTGACTTGGTGCATTATTAATTAGATATAAAGATGAGTTTACATGCTAATACTGGCATGTATTTTGTATTTTTTTTTCATGCACAGTGGATATTTTTTTTATTATTATTATTTTGAAATGTAGATTTTTTTAGGTAATAAGATATATTTTGTACCAGCTAATGAACTATTTCCAATCTCTAAAAATTCAAACGTATTTATATTGAATTGAATGTTTTGATATGATAAAGTTTTAATAATTTTTATACATGGTTATGGATTGATAACTACCATCAATATTCGAACAAGAAAAAAAAAAACTCCACTGTTTTTTTTCCGATGTTAAAGGCATTCTTGATCCATCTTATACATTAATCGAGCCTAGGTTTCAAACTTAAATAAATATTCATTTTTTTTTCAAGAAATAAAATATCTATCTTAGCTCACAATTTAATATTTAGCTAAAATCAACATATTTATTATTATTTACTAGTAAATATAATTATTGAAAACATATATAAAATTTTCAGTATATAATTAAATTTTTATTAATTATTAACAATACTGCTTTGTTTTTGCGTTGTAAAAAAAAAAAAAAAAAAAAGCTACATCTCGCAGCAAAATCATACTAGTGGATATATAACATCTAATAGTAAACAAAATAAAACAAAATCGAATGATAGTGTAACTTCTCAAGGAATCCTAGTATTTTAAGTTTAAAAATACAAACCTTATATACCTTCAAGTTTTTTCACGATTTTCGTACTCAATAGCTGCCGATCCTCCCTTGTAAGAACCAAAATTTGTAATCAAAATTCTTAATTGAATTGTTCTACTCCTGCCAACAATCGAAGTGAATCGAAAACATAAGCAAAAGCAAACCTAATATGTATAACAACGTAAGCAACTAAAAGTTGATCATGTGACCATTTTCAAGACGATGGAATGCTTGAAATTTTGCATCCACAGCCGGTTCTCTCGACCGAATCTCTTATAGTTATATGACTGTTCGTTCTAAAAAAAATGTTTCAGTCCACACGTGCAATAATGATAAAAGGTGTGAATTAAACTGGGCACCAATGGGAGCTAATGTGAATCCTGCCAGGTATTAATTGGTGTCACTTGCCACTCCAACTTATTTTTTATCTTTTACATGGATGTTTATTTATAAATAAATAATGCATCCAATCTTATTTTGTGCACCATAAAAAAGAAAAAAGAGAGAAGAAGAGAAGAGTGAGAAAGGAAAAAAGTAATTCTACAAAATTATAAGGTAATAAGAAAAATAAATGAGGTGTTTTTTCCTGGTAATAGAAAAATTTCAGTTGTTTTCCTTATTAATAAAAAGATATTATAATTTTTATATTACTTAGTAAAATTCTTTTATATTTTCCCGTGAACGTACAACCAAATTAAGTGAATTAACCATGTAAATTCTTGTTATTTTATTTTTTATTTTATCATATTTTTTACTTTTTATCTTGTTAGATTTGCATGCTAATGTATAGAATTAATGGAAGGAGGATATTTGTTGCATTTGTTTCAATAAAAGCATTCACATGTCCACAAGAAGAAAAGACAACAATTTTAGTAGCAACAAATAACAAACGCAAAAACAGTGATCAATTTGGCACGTACGTGATCACGATAACAATGGTTACTTCAGCACGTGATAACAAGTCATGCGATGATATTTAGTTGCTAAACAGAGTTCGAGCTAGTTGATAAATTGTTAGTCATTACTTTATAAATACTATAAACGTGAAAACGGTGAAGGTTAAGCAATGAATGAAGTAATTTTGTAGAGACTGCATAACTCTCTCCTTATCTTTTTATTCTCTCTTTTTTCCTTTTTCTTTCTTTCTTAAAGTCTATTTTCTTCTTCTCTCTCAAAATCTATTTCTTTTTAAATCTATTTTTTTCGAACTAAAAAAAAATCATATAGCATTGTTATTAAAAAAAAATACCTGTATATATGTACATGACCAAGCTTGCGAACTAGATTTTTTGCTTAAACTTGATTGTTAAAGTAGTCAGTTTATGCGGTAAGAAATAAAGAAATAATATTTTTTAAAATATTATTTATTTATAAATATATTAAAATAATATCTATTTATTTATTTTTAACATCATCCAATAATCCAAAAACATATAAAAAAATTAATTTATATTTTAAAAAAAATGTAGTGCGAAACAGTGGAGGCACCGCTGAACGGACACTTGACCCTTTCGTGGAAAAAAAAAGTACTCGGTTTGAAAGCGGCTAAAGATCGAGAACGTGTCAAAAAGTGGGACCCTTGACCCAAGAATAAGACTCGTGTCATTCTCCTGCCTCCTCATTGCCTAGGTGTCTCATTGAATCCCCTCCTCTTTTGCCGCATCATCCACCACCTGTCACTCAATCCAGAAGCTGGTTCCTCTCGCCTATGTTTATATATTGCGGGATCTGTATTCTAGCATCACCATTGTATCGCTCGACTCGTAAAGCAACTACTCTTTTGGTGAATTTGGTGTGCTTTCTTTGACTTAACCCGCAGGAAAACATGTCTTCCAATCAACAATGGAGGGAGGAGCTCGATGCCAGGGCAAGGAGAGGAGAGACAGTAATCCCTGGAGGCACTGGGGGTAGAAGCCTTGAAGCCCAAGAACACCTGGCTGAAGGTACATACACTGATACCGTCTCTTTGATAATGTGTATAAGTGCATAATGTGTGGATATGCATGTATATGTATAACAGTTTTTTCCCACTGGAATATCTATGCAATACAGGGCGGTATTATTTGCTGATTTATTATTGCTATTACTATTAGTATTATCTTTATTATTTGCAGGGAGGAGCCGTGGAGGGCAGACAAGGAAGGAACAGCTAGGGACAGAGGGGTATCAAGAAATGGGACGCAAGGGTGGGCTTAGCACCACGGATGAGTCCGGTGGAGAACGCGCGGAGAGGGAGGGTATCCCCATCGACGAGTCAAAGTTCAAGACCAATTAAGAGCTAAATTCATATGTGGTGGCGTCCCTGTCAATAAAGATGTTGTGACTGTCATGTACTGTGCACAGCATTTAAGGGATGTGTGCGTTTCGTCTAGGACTAGTAGGGCATTGTAGTGTGGTGGCTGTTGCAGCAGCAGGTTTGGTTGTCTGTGGTACCTTTGTGGAGTCTCTGTGGCAGACACCTCTGGTCTGGTAATCTATCAAGAGGTCTGTAAATTCCTTTTTGGACAAAATAACGAAGAAACTTTTCCTGTACGTTCGTGAGATGATACGCCTTTGAATTTCAGAGATCATAGAACGTAGTGATTAACCAGATGATGAGGTGATCAGCGACGATACGCCTCTGAATTACAGAGCGCTATGACAGAAGGTCGTATGCAACTTAATGTCGAGGTGATATTCGGTAACAGAAAAAATCCATGTCAGCCAGAATTAACATTTTAATTCTATGCCTAATTTGATGAATTTGGTCGTGGTAGAACGAGGTATTTTCGGGAAAGAGGTGTCAACACTGTTGACTGCCGTGTTAACGTTGAGATAGATACATGTCTTTAGCCTCGCCTAAAAACAGGCAAGATGTCTCAAATTATGACAATTATCGATTTGGTTCCTTATTATGTTCAGATCTTTCGTGTTATCATTGGGACTGGTACATGTCTTAACTGTCACTTAAAAATAGGCAAGATATCTCTTTATACGTCGATCAAATCGAATCCTTTACTGATGATAAATTGAGTCAATTAAATTTAGTTAATTAAAGGTGCTAATGTCATAACCTATTTTAGACATCTTCATACTAAAAATAATAATTATTAAAAAAAAAAATAAAATTATTTTAAAAAAAAAACACTCTTGAAATACAAAAACAAACGAGTTTTTATTCATGTATGTGTTTGAAAGGTGTCAGCTGACTGATGGATTTGAAGTCTGTTTTGGACGGAACATTTTCTTGAAACAGTCATGCTTCATGTATAATTGTCACTCTAATATGGTTATTTCCCTCTAATTCTTGCAGGTGTATTTATCATTATACAATACTGATAATCATGATACTATTGGAGACTGATCACTCGCAATTTCTAGTTTAAAGGTATTTTTTTTTTATTAGACCTAGCATTTCATTTACTACTGGAACTAGGTCTTTTCTCCATGAGAATTGACAGCATACTCATTCAGTAGCTTCGTAAAATAATGCTTTGGTTAAACAACACATTTTTGGCTGTGACCTAGAATATAACCACGGAATGACGAGGCACGCATCATTTAAGGCACTGTATATATATTTGTAATTTGAGAGTGAATCGATAAGTGAAACTAACTTAAATTCCTCCAACATTGTATAGCATACTGGCTGTGGATGCCATCTTGGTCATGGGGCCAAAGCTGACCTAGCATTTCAAAAAACATGCTTTCAATCACATCTGCAAAACGCTTTGGAAGTCTACGTGCATAACAATACTGAAATGATGTTCTGTTTGCTGCTAGTATTGACCTATAATGAGGCCCTTGTGAGTGGAAGATGGACTACTACATGAGGTAGAAGTGTTCAATCCATCTTTCGAGGATCACTAAGGAAGTGTGTGGAAGAGCTGCTACATTGTACAGAAGGATTGGAAAATGATTTTGATTATATGAACTCAGGCAGATGGCCCAATGATCAAACAGGGGATAGAAAAATTCCTTGGTTCTATCTTGGTATCTTCAATGATTTGCAGTCCTGGCATCATCTGTAATGATCGATGTAAATGTCGATGCTTTCCAAGCGATTGGCGTCAGTGTGGCCTTTTACTCATCCAATATAAAATATTTGAAGCCCAGTCCTTTGTAGTGATCGACTCTGATTTTTTTTAAATACCTAGTCCTTTTTAGAATTCTCCGCTAAATTAACATTGATCTTCTCCGTGTTTATCTCTTCTACAACATTATTAGCACCCAATTGATGATATCATTCAAACAGCTAGATGAATCCGCTGTCTCTTTGGATGTTTCATTTATCTCTTCTTTTTTTGTGCTACCAAAATGGATTTGAATCCTCTCCTATTACTATCGAAACTCTCCGAGTCTTGAAATAAAAATAAAAAACTCTCCGAAACAACAGCGAGGAATAAAACTGTCTTAAAAATTAATTTGCCAACTACTTACTGTGTTGAACCCATAACTCTGCTGCACCAATCTAACTCGTGTTAGAATTGGGTTTGAACACGAGTTTCTTGCATGTTATATATATATATATATATATATGATGATGATGATGAGGAGGAGGAGGAGGAGGAGGAGGAGGAAGTCATGGATCTTCAAATTGTTGCAAGAGCTTCGTATCATTGTCATTCATGAAATTCAATTACAAACTCAGATTCTTGCCTAAAAAAAATGAAGAATTTGAAGTCAAGAGAGTGCTATGATTCGTGCATAAAGCAATTCATTCCACGTATCAGGCACTCCAGGAAGACACCAATGGAGACAATCTGCATATGTGCCTGGATTGGACCTTTGCTCCGGCGAAAGTAATTTACCATCGCGAGCCGTGTAAACAGAAGTGTGTGCATCTTTCCTGTACTCAGAGAGGGTGGTTACATTGAGGAAGTGAACTGGCACTTTCATTGATCGAGTAACATTCGCTGCTATTGCAAAAACTTGCCTGTCTGTGCTCACATCCACTGGTGTCGTCCTGTTTAGTATTGGCATGGTCTCTTTGGCACAGTTAATTCCATCTGGATTGTTCCAGTCTGAGCTCCTGTTCATGCATTTGCATCCAAATTCTCACTTTCATCATGTAATTTCAAAGATTTATACTACACAGAGTATGATTAAGAAATCGCTTCCTCCTATACTTTTAACAAATAAGTGCTCAATAAGTGACTACTTGTACATAATTTTAGTACTGTAGTGTCATGAGAGAAGTGAATCGGTAAATGCATAAATTATTATTTGTTAATCTCAAGAAAAATTCTTAAAAGAAATTGCTATTAATGCTTTGTTTGATTAATTGTGTGTTAGTTGGAGCAGTTGTTTCAAGTTTTTCATAGAGTAGTTGTTGAGAAGTGCTCTTCTTACTTTACTTGTCGTGGTGTTACAAGTACTAACAACTAGAAGGATGATACTTCAAAGATCAACTGCACAAGAAAGTAAATTAGGTTGGATTTTGTACCTGAAGTGTTGAGGAAACAAGCTGCTATAGAAAATCGAGGTGCGAGTGGGATCAACGTTTTCTTCCACCCACTTGGCCCATGTCCTCAAAACTCTCTCATATGCTATATGCCGTTCGATCTCATCATACTCCGTGGTCCCTTCATCGAAGGATCCTCGTCTTTACCATAAACCAGAAAGGAAAAGTTAACCTTATGATCATGACCATGCCATAAAATTTGTACCAAATATACAAGTTTCAAAAACGAAAAAAAGAAGTAAAGTTCACCAAGTACTTACAAAACTTTCATTGTGGGGTACTTGAGCCACCAGTTATACGTGTTGAAGATTAGGTAGTCCACATCTTTCCAGTTACGTCCATGTTTGGATATTGATTCAGGCATTATAATGGCGTCTGATTTGCCATCTCTCATTGTTGGAGGGTCTGAATTGGACTCAACTAGAAATGGTGCCCAGTAAAATTCTAGCGTGGCATTATAGTCCTGGAAAGTGGAAATTCAAGTAAAACAATAAAGTGATCACATGGGCTAATCATAAGCAAGTCCTTCACTACTTGTTCAATGCATCTTTTGATTTTTGGTTAGCAAGTGAGGTTTATCTTTGAATCTGATGATGTGATGAAAATGATGAATGTCATAATTCAGAAATTGGGTCAACTACCGTTTATCTTACATATTGTTGTAGTGGAAACTCAATTTTTCCAGCCAAAAAC
This sequence comes from Populus alba, assembly GCF_005239225.2. NCBI lineage: Eukaryota > Viridiplantae > Streptophyta > Magnoliopsida > Malpighiales > Salicaceae > Populus > Populus alba. Next base: position 17,662,645 of record NC_133293.1, read on the forward strand.
AGATGGGCTCCGAAGGGACATGCCAATTGTTCATTGTAGCTTTGCGGATATGGATGCTTGTAGAAAATAGACATAACTTGAATATACGAGGTACCGAGGGTTTTCCATGATCTTCAAGGCTACTAAGATTATCGCTAACAGCTGAAAGCTGTATCCTACATAAATCTAAGAGGTAGTTGACCTGTCAAGCTTGAAATTCATGTGAGATATAGAATCTTGGTTGCCAGTAGAAAAAACCTGGGCTTGCGAAAAGTTGAAAAGTGTGTGCAACATGTTCATAATGTTACCCCTTCAGATTTTTCACTCCTCTACTTTCTTTCCGAATTTGCCTAGTATGAAGCAGAGAGATACCTCAATTTTGAAAACAGTGATGTAGCCTGCATAGTCCAAGCTCTTCTTCCCTGGTGGAATGGCAGATTGAACCAAACAAATCAAGGATTGCCACTGGTTAAAGTGGATGGAATCTCCAACAAACATAAGCCTTTTCCCCTTCAATTTCTCCAGCAACAGTTTCGGTTCAAACCTTGAAATCAAAATTACAAATACTTAGTTCACTCTTGCTGGAGTGAAAAAAACATCAGAAAGAATAACTAGTGTTGATGATAGGTAATGAATATTAAAAATTGAGCAATATTAGTCCAACCGAGAATGAATCTAGCTGCAACAATGAATATAATTGAACCATTTACTGTACACTTACTTTGACAAAGGACAATCTCTGGGCTGCCACCTCCAATTCTGATATAGAGAATCCTGCCTTCCATTCCTTAAGCATCTCACCCATTCTGACAGAAACTCACATTCATCCTCTTTATACAAAGGATGTGTCTTGTTATCCAAAACCCAATTTCCTGTGAAGATATCACACTCTTCTGGTTGCAATGCTATCTTTTCATCAGCATCTTCTTTTTCAACAGCTGGCAGCTCCATTTTTGGACCACCTAGTGCCATCGACAGATCAATTATTTGGTTATCACCGTCTTCACCCCCTTCTGCATTCCTATCTCGGTCATGTTTATTCCCGCTGGGAGTTTCTTGAACTGTAGGGACTTTGGAATTGACAGGTTCTCGCAGCGTTTCTTGGTGACTCGGAGGTCTTGAAACTTGTAATGCACTGAACTTCATGCTGTCATTATACAGAAAAAATCCCAGGAAAAATAAGAAGAGCAGCGTAACGATCAAAATTGGGAAGGGTTGGCATCTCCTGTTGGTGCCACTAACATGCTTCATTGTTGACTGTTTCTGAGGGCAGAAGTACCAGTGTATATCAGCTCAATAACATCAAAAACCTCCATATAAAATATTAGGTTGTCTGTGGTTAGTAAACTGTAAATGAATTCAATAAGCAAAAAGCCAAGTCAAACTGCCACTGTTCCTTTGTTAATCCCATTATTGGTATAGGGATATGGATATGTATGTGTGGAGTTGTGGGGTCACCATATGAAGAATTCGGTAACTTCTAACTGCTCTCGAGCCTTTAGCGAAAGACCGACTAGAATTATTGAGCTTATAAAAGGAAAAGGACCGCCCTCTCAATATCTACTCCATAAATGACCACAGTACCACAGGGACATGAAACCTGCTTCCAATTTCACACACACAAACAGCGCGCCATGTGTGCATGATCAAGAAATAAAATTCAATGAAAAAAATAAAAATTTAACAAGTTGTTTATCCATAGCCCTTGTAAGCATTCTCATGAAAACATCCGAATAGGAGACAATCCAACGAAATGGAAAAATCACCTACTCCCATTTGCACCTAATATGGCGACAGTGCCTGGATTCTTACACCCAATACATACATTTCAACCGATATACAGCATCAAAACTTCTTACACTCACCTTTTCCTCCATATTTCTCTTCTACTCTCTTCACGTTGTCTTTCCATCTGACCCAACAAACACTTTCTTGATCCCGGTTGATTTTCTCAGCGATTACATCGTCCAAACCCACAGATATCGCTTTTCCCTCCTTATCCAGACCTGGAAACCATTTTACTCCATTTTCTACCTCTATTTGGCGCAATGAGTTTCTGTCCCAATGACATCAACCGCCTCTGTTTCAACATTTACGTCCACATAAACAAAATCTCCTGGTACATCGTTGCTATTGCAAGAGAAAATCCTGACCCATTGTTGTTTGAGTGTCATTTCATAGAAAATGGATATATGTATATCCCTTTGGTTTTTCAACGACAAGCAAGTATTTTCCTTCACAAACATAAAGGGACAATACCATTTGCGAACAAAAACAGAATCAGAACACTCGCATGGGCGAAGCTACGTTTTTGGCTTCGTCACTGCTCAGAATAAATTTGATCTCAGAGAATACAATATATAACTCACGTAATCAATCCTGGACTTTATAGTTTTGGTATTGAGAGCACTCTGCAACGTTTTCAATTAACACTCGCATAATATCCTAGGTGGCAGACAATCGTCTACGAGATTAATTATACTTTTGTGTTCCTGGGCTCTTTGATTTTTAGACTCGCTGTGTTTGAGGCTATGGAGGCCTCGAGATGGAAATAGAAAATAAGAAGAGTCGAAGACCATTAGAAAAATGATAACAAGAAGAAGAAGAGTCAAAGATTGTTCTTCCAAATCCCGAAATGTCAAACGCAACAACTATATATATCACAGTCAATCTGATGACAAACACATTCCAATCAAGTCACAGATTTCCTTTCTATTTTTCTTATTGTTGAGAGAATTCCTGGAGCATGTAGATTATCATGCATTAACATAATTAGTGACCAATTTTAGAAATGAATTAAGTACTTGAGGAACTGATTTTGGAAGATCAAGAGCCCAGAATTCATTCATACTTCATAAGATGCCTTATCCACCAGTTATTGAGCTTTTCAACCAGTTACGAGGGTGGATGGCATGACATTTATATACTTTAATTAGTCGAGGTGTCATTCATTTTTATTATTCCCCTCTTCTATTTCAATTTTCAACTAATTCTAGTTAGGAATGAGATTTTTTTTTCTTTTATCGAAGTGTAACAGAGGAAAAAATGGTTTTTAATCAAAGGGCTATAACTCGCACCTATATATACAATGCCACGCCAATGGACGTTATGCTGTTTCATTTTCTTTCCCATCTTTCCAATTACAATAATTCAACATCAACACTAAGCTGCTGAGGTTTATATAGTTGTTATATGCCTTCATCAAGAAAGAAATTACATAAACAAAAAAAACTTTTGAGCTCAAGTGCGAGAGATGATATATGTGTAGAGCAGCTCATTCCATGTATCAGGCAGTCCAGGCAGACACCAGTGCAAACAATCAGCATACTTGAGTGGGTCAGACTTTTGCTCTGGCCAGATAACTTAACACGACCCAGTCAAATTCAGATTTTGATATAAAATATGCAACTATCCAGTTTTACGGCAAGAGTCATAATTCACAATCCTACCATTAGATCGGGCTGAAATTTTACATGGAGTCTCCTGACATGTTTTCCTACCTTGGATTAAAATATCATGTCAATCGGAGTTCGGCAAGGCATCCAAACACGGGTCAACAGAGGTTGTACGGGATTGTCCCAGTCCAGACTCCTAATGCATTTTCAATGCACATTGTAAGCTTGAAATTGAAATCCCACTAAATAAATTAATATTGCCTAATTTATTCAAAAAGGTAGTCGAAAGTGAAGAAGAAGCAGGGCAAGATGAATTTTGGATGAAAAAGGTACAAAAATGAACATAAATGGTAAGAAATAAACAGCAATCTGGTGCTAAAAGGACTACGACTCTACGAGTTAGATTGGTATACCTGACATGGGTAGGAGACATGCTGCTGAAGTAAACAGAAGAATGCTTGGGATCAACATTTTCCTCCACCCATTTGGCCCACGTCCTCAAAACTCTCTCATATGCTATTGGCAACTCTACTTCATCATACTGTATGGGGCCTTCACCAAATGATCCTCCTCGTCTTTTCCATAGCTCCACCATAAAATAAAAAACCTCTTGGTTATGCTAAAATTATTGATTGTATATGCACTAGAGTTGGATGCAAGATGGAAAATAGACTTTTACTTACAATGCTTTTGTATAAATAGACGTCATCCACCAAATATATGTGTTGAATATAAGGTAGTCGGCAATCTTCCGGTTATTATGGTAGCATTGGAGTCCTTCAAATTCAAAGATGAATCAAATCAAATGATAATAAACTCTCCACTTAATTAATAAATGGCATAAAAAAAACACCTTAGCTGCCATTTCACACATTAATTTATGAAGCTTCCCACAAGGCAAGCGCTTAATCTTGAAAAGTTTAATGGTTACTGTTATCAACGTGAGTGGATGCTTAGAATTCTTCAATCTCTGTCGGTGTGATCTATTCTAGGTATGAAAAGCGATTTTAATTTGTGGGGGGATGAGATACCTCAATTTTGAAGACAGTGAGAGAGCTTTAAGTGCTTGACAGACTCTTCATGTCTGGAGGAATCACAGATAGGACCAGACAAATCACGGATTACCACTGCTGATGATTCAATGAATCACCAACAAACATGAGCCTCTTTCCTCTGAGTTTGTCCAGCAACAACTTTGCTTTGAACCTGGATTAGACCAAAGTAGAAAGCCATATTACTCCTTTTCAGTGACCTGTATACATCTAAGTAGAAACCAGAAACTGAGTTTATCAGGTAATTAAAAAGAGCACTTACTTGGGCAAAGAACAATCTCTGGGCTGCCATCTCCAGTTTTGATACGTTGAATCCTTCCTTCCATTTTTCATGCAAGTCATTGAATCTGTCAGAAACTCAGTCTTCTTCTTTGTATAAAGGACGAGTCAAGTTATCAAGAACCCACTCTCCTAAGAAGATATCACACTCTTTCGGTGGTAACACCACTGTTCCATCTTCATGATCTCGTTCAACTGAAACCAACTCCTTATTTACATTCCCATTTTTTCCTTCGCTGAGAGCCTAACATCATCAATCTTGCTATTTTCTTGTACTACTGGATTGGTGGAATTGGATGGTTCTTGTAAGATCTCTAAAAATCATGGAAATGGGAGAGGGACAAAACTTTCATTGAAAAGAAAACAAGCAAGGATAGAAAGAGTAAAAATTACTAAGATTGAGGGCTAGTTACAGCTCCTGCTTCTAAGGCCGCCACCTCCGTTCATTGTGTTTTCTCTGAAAATTCTCCAGTTCTATAACAAGGCAATCAATGGTGGTGCCCTTAAAAATGACAGTTCTGTTTTGCTTTCAGTTTCTGTAAGGAGTGGAACAGAGTAGAGCAACACGGCTCACTGGTTCATAACTTAAAAATCACAGATTAGTCCAATTATAATAAGTTGATCTGAATTTTTTCACTATGCTCATCAACTGGTTTTGTGAGCCTTGGAAGATCTGGATGATGGGAGAAGCATCCTTGACAGCATGCAGCAAGCAGAATGTAAGGCTATCTTTTCTCAGATCATAGCTAGATGCTACAGATACTACAATAGATACTGATTGGACAACAGAGCTGACTGCAATGTACATGCTACAATATAGTCGAGCTTACTGTTAGATTGAGAAACCATGGTAATTGACTTCAGTGTACGTTAATTAAAAAACAACTGACGAGACCAGACTGCATTTTACAACTCTGAAAAATAAATAATAATAACTGCAGACCTATCAAATTTCCATTTTTCAATTTGATTGTCCAGTTTTTACACCTTTGGAGAAAGCAATATTCCAAAGGGTCAAGTGTGAGAGATTATATGCGTGTATAGGAACTCATTCCAAGTGTCTGGTAAACCGGGGAGACACCAATGGATACAATCTGCATAGATCTTTGGGTCGGCTTGCTGCTCTTCTGTGAGCAGCTGGCCTTGACGAGTGGTGTAGATCGAGGTATGTGCATCTTTTCTGTATTCTGAGAGGGTGGTGATGTTAAGCAAGTAAACAGGCACTTTCATCGATTGAGTCACGTTTGCTTCAACCACAAGTAGCCGGCTATCAGTGCCTACATTCAACGGTGTGGTCATGTTGAGGACTGGGGTGGTCTCCTTTGAACACTTGATCCCATCAGGGTTGTTCCAATCCAAGCTCCTAATATTGCATTTGCATATGCACATCCATATTCAACGTCATTTCAAATCTTTCACTGTATCATAGTGGTTTAAGAGACTAGAAGACATCATTTCACTGATAACTACTACCAGGAAAAGAAAATGAGCATAAATATGCCTTGAGAATTTAGCTTACCTGAAATGCATAGGGGACATGCTGATGAAGTAGACAGAAGTTAAGTTAGGATCTACATTTTCTTCAATCCACTTGGCCCATGTCCTCAGAACTCTTCCAAAAGCTGCTGTCCGTTCGATCTCATCATATTCTGTGACACCTTCGTCAAATGTTCCTTGCTTTCTTCCAGCGTTCCATCAAATCCCAAATAGGAAACGTCAGGCTTCAATACTTTCTGCAATTAAGAAGACTAAAAGCCTGATTTACTTACAAGACTTTCATGTTAGCGGAGTTCATCCACCATATGTATGTGTTGAAAATCAGGTAGTCTGCACCTTTCCAGTTGTCTCCGTGCTTGTTGATTGATTCTGGCATGATAATGCGGTCTAATACACTGTGCTTCGATGGATGGTCTGAATTCGATTCAACTAAAAACGGTGCCCAATAAAACTCAACTGTAGTATTGTAGTCCTAAATCAACACAAGGAGAAATACGTATATTAGACCAGTGTACATTGCATTGAATATATCTACCATTTGATTTCAATAGACATGGAAGACGAATGGAATATATATCCCTTAATTGATAGGCCTTCATGCAAATGCAACGCTGAATATGGATGTCCATACTAATTAGTTGCTAGTAATCATGTAAAGATGAAATTAATGATCACAGGAATAGGCTTTGAGGTGACTGAATTGAATAAGTTAAGTGACGGGAAAGACAGAATGGATTTTCAATTAAGATTGCCATGATTATGTATCACCATTCAAAACTAATGAAATTTAAAGCGAGCTGATTAAAAGGATGAGATAAATAGATACCTCAATCCTGAAAATAGACACAGAGCCAGAATCGCTCAGGCTCTTCTTGGCCAAAGGAGCACCAGATTGAAGAAGGCAAACCATGGATTCCCACTGGTTTCTATTCAATGAATCTCCAACAAACATCAGCCTCTTTCCACGAAGTTTCTCGAGCAACAATTTTGCTTTGAACCTTGATCCAGATAAAACATACTAAATTCAATAGATATTTGTTTTTAGCAAATGCGTATATATAATAAGTAAGCTCGCCAGGACATAAATACAAAAGTACAAAGACTTGTACTTACCTGGGCAAAGAACAATCTCTGGGTTGCCATCTCCAGTTCTGGTACAAGGAATCTTGTCTTCCATTCCTCAAACAAGTTACTTGCCTAGAGAGAAACTCACACTCTTCCTCTTTATACAAAGGATGAGTCGCGTTATCAAAAACCCATTTCCCTGTGAAAAGATCACAGTCCTTTGGTGGCAATATAACCTCCTCTTCTTTCTCTCTGATTCCATGAACTTCATTTCTCGATAACAAAAATGACCCTGAAAATACTGACTTGAAATTCTCACTGTACATAAAGATTTTGAAGAGAAGTAACAAGAAAACCATCATAAGAAAGTAATGGTAGTAAGTACTCCATTTGTAGTTGCATCTGCAGGGAATTAATGACATTGAATAGCTGAACGCAGCAACCTAGAACTGGTAAGATGGAAGTACAAAGAGATGACAACAGGAAAGAGCTTTTTATTTTGGATCCTTTTATAGTTCTAAAACAGTTATGCGAAAGTAACATATTTTAAAATAATATTTAAAAAATAACATAAAAAAAACCTGTTTCAAAAATTATTTTTGAATGAAATTAGTTAATAATTATAAAAGTTAATTTAAATTTTTATAAATATACAATTATCAAAAAAGAATGGGTCATTATAGACACACTATAGCTTCGTTTTCAACCTATTAAATATTATTAGAAAAATTTTGACAAAACAATTTTATTTATATCTTAAAAAAATATCAAACATGATTTTAATTTATTAAAAAAATTATTTAAAGTTAATTAGAGTTAATTACAATATTATTTAGTAATTTTTTAGGATGTAGTTAACATCATTTTACCAGGATCTTTCTAATGCTATCAAATATATTAAAAATGAATCTCTAATATGTTCCTGTTAATTATTTTTTTCTTACGACATGTCATCTTATTTTCTTTATTATTAGATATTAAATTTTATCTGCTTAATTTTTATGGAAATTTGAGTTAACTTATCAAGTTAATTATTTTTTTAAAAAATAAAATATACAAATGCTATTCTCAATAAAAATTGTTTAAGGAGTTGATATTATAAAACATGTTTGTCTGTTTTATACAAAATTAATATTAAGAAATATGATTATGTTTAAATGGTACTATTTTTCAATCTTCTAAAAATTATACCAAACTATCATTTAAAAAAAAAATCATATTTTTATTTTACTTCGATAAGGAATATTAGCCACCAGGGAAAGAGGAACATGAGATGATCAGAAATATTGACACCCTGTATTTAATAGCTAAGAAAAAAAAAAGATTCATCGATTAGCTGTCAGGCCTCTAGATAATAAACATTACGGAGTTCAGATGTATCATCAGTATCGAAAGATATGATTGAACATCCATATGTCACACTCCCACCTCTGCCCCAACAGTGCTGTCATCAACCAGCTGTTCCATTAACACAACTCTAAAGTCAGCTCATGATGGATTTGTCAATTATTGTGTAGATTCGGTCCATGTAAACCAAACTAATGCATGATCCATTGCAATAATCAAATGCAAAAATAGCTGTGATCAGCACAGACAGGGAGTCTATATTATAATCAATATCAATCAATCTAGTTGTGTTGTGTGTTTCAGAAATATGTATGGTTTATAAGTTAATATATTTAAACTTTAATTAATAATATTTTATCATTTATTAAAAGATTATGACACATGAATTGAATCTATCTTGCCGTATGGTTTAATATAATGTTTTATTCCACATGGTTGGTGATGAATACACTAAATTTTACCCCAAAGGAATGCATCCCGTGCTAAACAATTAGTGTTGGGTGCTTTGTGTAAACGACAATGACGCAGCAGGTCAAAAAAAAAAAAACACTCTTGCTAAGCCAAGCAATTCCCACCTTATCTATTGTTTTTTTGTTTTTTTTTTTATCCTTACCCTCCCACGGCGTCCCCTCTCCACTCACGGGTGATTCCAAAGGCGAGCCAACTGGCCAAGGGTAGCCCTGGCGCATAAAGGCTTACCAAAACACTCTTTTTTTCTTTGAAACTCTTCAAACAAGTTCCAGCGTATTTATGTAATGGTCCTCCCAGACAGCGGATTCGCGGATTCTGAATTTATTACTAGACATTTTAATTTTTTTTAATTAATAATCTGACATTTTAAAATTATAGTAGTTGAGATATATGTAAATTAATTTGGATATTTTTTAACAAATAATAAGACCCTCAACACATCATCTTCGCAATGTCTTAACGTGAAAAAAAAAAAATTATAATTAAGAATAGACTATAATAACTCTTCGAAGGCATAACACTATCTACAAGGTCGAAATTTGATATCAATCTTTCAAACCTCAAGAAAACACAAAATACTTCATTTATACACAACATAAACCTCATTTATACCCAAGACACTCCCCTTAGTGGATAAAAAAATGTCCCCAGCGAATTTAAAGTGTGTTGTAATTGTACAGAGTGTGTTTTTATTTTGTTTGAAATTATTAATTAGTGTTACTTCTATTTATTTATTTTTTAATTAGTGTTACTTCTATTTCATTTGCCACGGTATAGGATCGAAATTTTGGGGTTTCAGAGTTCCATGTCTATACTGGAGAACCAAAGCCCATTTCTTAGTGTTGTTCTACTTCTTCGATTGATAAAAGAGTGCTCGCTCACTTTCCTTGTAATGGTTCTTAACAAGTCATGTTCTCGGACATGAGTGGTGTCGGGTTTGCAGCATGTTTAGCAGTTCTAATCTGATCAACAAGGTCTCATTCCAAGTGCATCCAGAGTATAATTAACAAGATGTTTTTAATTTTTTATGAAGTACCATAAAATTACTTACAAGCACCAGGTTATTGCCTCCTAAATTTTTTTAATCCAAGAACATAAATTTAAAAATTAATTTGACATAGTTATTCAATTGATTTAAGTTAATTTTGATTAATTTACTAAATCCGTATTTGAATATTAAAATCATAATAATTATATAAAAAAAATAAGTTGAAACCAATTACTTATGTAGAAAATGAAGCGAAACATATAACGAAAACTAATTAATTTTTTTGTTAAAAAAATAATAAAAATAATAATATATTAAATCGACTTATATTTCTTGGCTTAACACATTAAACTCACTATCTAGGCTCTGGACTTTATTTGATTAAATAATCTTGTTTTAACTCATTTTTTACTTGGATATATAAATAACATATATAGAGATTTTTTTTAAAAAAATAGTAGATAAAATTGAAAGAAAAAAATAAATGATTTAAAAAGATATGACAACATATTAAAGTGATCCAAGTTTTTTATAACTTAATTCATTAAACTCATGACTCATATAATAAATTTATTAGGTTTAATAAATTTATTTTTTTCCCATATACAAGAAACCAAAAGAATAAAGATTTTTTTAAGGTTGAATAATGTAATTGGAATTAAAAACAATTGAAGGACAAAAAAATTGTTTTTTTTTTAAAAAAAAAAAAAGGCCAGGTATGAACGCTTACCATGGGTGGCCCCTATGCACCTGGGTTTTCAAAAAAAAGCCTATACACGCGGGCCTTCATCCCAAGCTCTCATCCCCGGTCTTTTTTTTATGCAAAGTATGAATAACTTGTTGTTCATCTCTTTTTTTTAAAAAGAAAAATTTGTCCTTCAATTGTTTTATCCAATTTCACTCTTGTTGGAAAACTATAGGGTTTTTTTTGGTTAAAATCAAATTTTTGACCAATTATTTTCCTGCAAACACCTAATAAACTCTTATAACATTAAAAAAAACTAAAACTAAAAACTTAAAAATAGTTTAAGAATACAAAATCAAACAGGATAAAAAAATTATTTCTTAACTTGGATTTGTTAATTTATACAATATTGAAAACAACTATTAAATTTCTATTCTCAAGTGAACCCAAGTGATATTTTTAAACGACGAAATATAACAAGTGCTGAGTGGAGGGGGTTGTAGATTAAATAATTTATACTTGCCAGTTTCGACAAACAAATCTTCGCAGTTTTGTTCCCATTCTCTGGATTTTGACCTTCATTTTTTCAAGCAAAATTGTCACGCACCGAGCCCGGGAGGATAAAACCGGTTTTTCTTGTTCATTGTTTTACTGTTCTAATATGTTTGTCATTTTTTAAATCTAATTTAAAATTCTCATATTTGTCGATGTAAGAGATATATAGAATATTACAATCTTTTCTTCTTAAATATGGAATGTCTCGTCATTCTGCAATCGAAGTCTCCAAGAATGCGGGTAAATCACATATGAGACAAGATTGACTTTAATATTATTTTATCACGCCCCGAGCCAGGAAAATCGTTGCATACATTATCATTAATCATTCATTTTATTCGATTCATTTTTTTCACAACCCACTAATATTATTATCAAAGCATCACAATAACATATAATAAAATAGTGTTTGATATTATAATAATATCATTTTAAAATATATTAAAATATTATTTTTTAAAAATAATAAATTTTAATATCAACATATTAAATGATGTTAAAATATTAAAAAAAATTAATTTTAAATAAAACAATAATTTTTTTTAGAAAACATAACTACGGAAACAACAACAATAATAAATACTTTTAAGCATGAAGCGCGCTACAAAACAAGACCTAAAGAGTTTGGAGCCTTTGAGTTCTCCGCCGAAAAGAGTAAAGCGAGAGATAGGATAGATGAATAGGTTTAAGCTTTTATTCGCTTGGAGGGATGAATTTCAAATTTTTAAGGCTTGTTTTTCTCCGGCAAGCAGCTAGGGAAGCATTTATTCCCGGAGTCAAAGGAATCTCTTTCATCATTCAACTTCTAGATGCTAAAGAAAAGGATACGCTTTTAAAAGGCTTTTTTTTTTTAAAAAATATAATTATGATTATTTTTAAAGTGTTTTTTATTTAAAAATATATTAAAATAATAATTTTTTTAAAAAAATTATTTTTAAAATCAGCGCATCAAAATAATTTAAAAAACATAAAAAAATTAATTTGAAGTAAAAAAAATAAAAAAAAATCATTTTTTTAAAAAAAATTACTTTTTACGTGCAAAAACGAACATAGCCTAATTAGTTCTATTCTACCGCCGGTCCTATAACTATTACTAGTAGCTTATCTAAGCTTTCCTGGTTGTGATCTTTCTATCTTTCAAAAAAACAAGATTAATTATTAGTGAAAGAAATTATTAGGTGGTGGTTTTAAAACACTCAGACGAAATAAAATATAATATTTTATTTCAATAATAAAAAAAAACTTATCAAAATAAACTAAAGCTTTTAAATACATTTTTTTTTCTTTCTAGTATTTTTCTTTTATATTTTCCATATATAATAATATAAATTTAGCTGCTTATTTATTCGTGGCTTTATAAAAGTGATTGCGTGGACAGACTTTATACTAATTAATTCGCACGAGGCTGACACATGGTGCTTCGTTTTCGTGGCTCCTACATTCCCTTCCAAAGTACACGGGCAACATAACCATCTGCTCAAAGGAATAAATAGGTTGCATTTAGTGCTGAAAAAAAAAAAAAAGGAAATGGGAGAAACCATTGAGAAATCACAAACCACCTATAGAAATGGAAAAGTAAAGATACTGCCATGAATGCACTTGCACTTTACATAGAAATTTGTACTTGTGCTTTATTTATTTTCACATGTGCATTGTACAATTCAAACGTGTATCATGTGTTGCTCATTTTTAAACTTAATTGGGCATATGCTCGCCTGGAACCCAACCTCCCTTTCCTCCGAGGGTAGGGCACGATATAGCTCTTAGGACGAGCCTCTTGTAATGACTTGTACAAGTTCGAGGAAAAACCGGACGGGCATTATAATGTAAAAAGAGGAGTATAATGTTACCAATGAAGAATCCGATCACCGGGATTTTCTCATGCCTAACCCCCCCTGTCAAATAAAGCGGAACAGATTCCAGAACAATGTTGACGGCGGCTCAGATCAATAATTGAAGATCTGAGAAGCTAAAAAGATGAGACGAGGAGAAATTACAGAGGAAAAACAAAACAATGTGGAGGAGGGTGGGAAAAAAAAAAAAAAAAAACTGGCCTCGCACGTGTTAATTCCTATCCCCAGGGGTCACGTGCGAGAAATTATACGTGTGTAAAGGAATTCATTCCACGTGTCGGGCAACCCTGGCAGACACCAATGAATACAATCGGCAAACGTTGCCGGGTCAGCCTGCTGCTCCGGCGTTAGCATTTTGCCTTGACGGATAGTGTAGACTGAAGTATGTGCATCTTTTCTGTACTCTGAAAGTTTAGTAATGTTGATAAAATGGACAGGTACTTTCATGGACCCAGTAGTGTTGGTTGCGACCGCAAAAAGCCTGCGGTCCGTGCCCACATTGAATTGCATGCCTACATCCAGAATCGGGGCTGTCTCCTTGGCACATTTTATGCCATCCGGATTCTCCCAGTCCAAGCTCCTGTTCCATTGTCATTCTCTCACATTAGTGTCATTATTGTCTGAGAAAATAAAATGATCAATTGGAAAAATCGAAAAGCAACCGTCACACACACATGTATAGTATTTTGTTAGAAAATATATTATATACAGTGCGTTACCAAGCAGATATTAATTAATTAATTATCAATCTGTCAATTAGTGATCACAGGGCCTAATTTCAAGTTCCAACCACCGGAAATCACCTAATCAAATAATTTGGTACAACAAAACACAACAACTGAACTACTGGGCAATTGGAGAAAACGTGTAGAGGTTGAAGTAAAGTGCTTGGGCCTCCCACGGTCCAAATTGATTAACGAAGAGACATAGTTAAGCAATTTTTCACTTGAGATAAAGTGCTTGGTTGGGCCTCCCACGGTCCACATACACACACACACACATGGTGAAGACCTGTGTGTTTCTATTTTTTTGTCCTCAAAATCACAAGACACAGAGAAAACGGTAATGCAGTTGTGAACAAACAAACATTAAAAAACAAAAGCAGCAACATACAGAATTAGAAAAGGAGGTCAAAGATATAGTAATTAGCTCTGAAACTAAATTTCAGATGTGAGCATTACTTGATATGAAGAGGAGACATGCTAGTGAAGAAGACAGTGGTACGATTGGTATCCACGTTTTTCTCCACCCACTTGGACCATGTAGTCAAAACTCTCCTATACGCTACTGGCCGTTCGATCTCATCATACTCGGTGGATCCTTCATCAAACGAGCCACGTCTGTCCCATCATCAAATAACAAATAAATCAACCTATTGCATGATTTTGAGTTAAAACACCTAGTTAGTGCGTCGAGTAACTTACAGAACTTTCATGTTGAAAGTGTTCATCCACCAAATGTATGTGTTAAAAACCAGGTAGTCGACATTCTTCCAATTAACACCATGTTTATCAATTGATTCAGGCATGATTATCCTATTCAAGATGCTGTGCATGTTTGGATCGTCTGAATTTGACTCAACCAGAAATGGGGCCCAATAGAACTCCACTGTCGCATTATAGTCCTACGGGAAAACCAAAAAAAAAAAAACATCAGAACAATGATTCCATACTATAATATAGTACTATCTCGAGGAAGGTCTACATTTTTTTTTCCTGTTCTTTGTAGGATCGAGTCACATATGTTCATATGATAAAATAATGCAATGCTTCTCTAGCAAGTTAATAAATAAAGGAATCACGAGTTCGACGGGAAAATAGAAAACCAGATAAAAATGGCACAGAGTACTGTTACACGATCAATTATACATGGAGCAATTGTTGTTAAATATGGTAGCTCCGAGACACTATCATTTTCAGCTCGCCTAGAAATACAGGTACGAGAGTATTAAAAGCTGTGCAAATGAAAAGAAATTTGCTTTTCTTGATATGAAAGTAAACTGAAAATTCTACTGGCAACGGGAGCATCTCACTTTTATAAGCACCTTAGAAGATAAAATCTAAATGCATTATAGACATCTTTAATAACACCAGGCACGATGAGTTCATCTGATTCACACTGAAAAGCATACAAAGCAGGGGAGAGTACCTCGATTCTGAACACAGCTAAAGATCCAGTCTTGTTTAGACTCTTCCTTCCAGGAGGGACTAGAGATTGAACAAAACAAACCATTGATTCCCATTGATTCCTATTCAATGAATCCCCAACAAACATAAGCCTCTTATTCCTTAACTTGTTTAGCAGTAGCCTTGGCTTGAACCTTGATTAAACGTAGACATAAAAACTAACATCAAACAGATGAACCAAAATCAATAAAAACCCATAAAGAAAGATTCGAGAATTGTCAATTATGTGCTTACTTCGGCAAAGAACAATCTCTAGGTTGCCATTTCCAATTCTGATACAAAGAATCCTTTCTTCCATTCCTCATGCAAGTGACTTGTGCTGTAAGGAACTCACATTCATCTTCTTTATACAGAGGACGTGTCTCATTGTCAAAAACCCATTGTCCCGTGAAAAGATCACACTCTTCTGGTGGCAATTCAACGTCTTCATCATCCTCTTCAATGACCTGCAATTCAATCTTTTCCTCGTCCTCTTTTGATTCACTAGACTTCAAGTTGTCAGATTCTTGAACTTCTCCAGGGCCCTGATCAACTTGAGGTTCTTCCAATGAAGTTCTTGAACCAACAGAAGCCGGGAGTTCTTGGTCCTTCTCGAGGGTTTCTTGAACTGGGGTGACTCCTTTTGATGGCTCTTCTTGAGATTTAGGCCATGAAAAGGGGAACTCAGCAATGGATTTCACGTCCTCATTGTACATGAAAACACCGAAGAGAAATACAGAGAACACGACAACAAATACCGAGAGATTGCTGTTCTTCCTGTGCTTCATGGTTACGGTTACCGAGGAGAGGAGAGGTGACTTCTTTCTTGATGGCTGCATGAGAAGAATGGTGAGATGAGAGAAGGGAGAGACATGGAAATATAGAGAGGCATTGAGCTAAATAAGATAGAGACAAATAGAAAGAGAAAGACTTACTTTGTATTAGTTTCTTTGTTAATTTAATATTGAATTTGGTGAGACGAGTTTTTCTTCAAGTAACTGGTTAAGAAGGCTTTTGGTGGATGGAGAGTTGTCTCTCTCAGTTTTTTTTTCCTCTTTGTGATCCTTTTTGCCAACTACTTTCCTCATCTTGTTCCAAAGAACATAAGAGAGAAAGAAACAGAGAGAGAAGTGACTTCAAAGTTTGCCTAGTTGGTCTTTGTCTACCAAAAAAATAGGCGAATATGGGAACATAAATGGATTTTAATTATGACAGATCAGATGTAATAGTCTACTAGATCTTGGCATAGATGCTTGAACGTAAATTAAGCTGTTTGAGGCCAATACAATTCTAGAGAGCATAGGATCGAAGGACCAACTCAGTAGATCAAGAATTAAAAGGGAAATTTATGATGTTGATAAAGAATTACGAGGTTCTGTATTGCTGCCACTGCTAATAATTTACATAAATGGAAATTCTTAAAAAAAACTAATTTCTCAACCTTCTTTCCTTGTACAAATGAAAAATGAGATGACGTGAAATGGAGATTTAAAATCCGCAGCTATGCTGGGGTTATATCTTGGCTTATTTTCTGATTATCTAGCGACACAACGGTGGTCCTATGGTAGCATGCAATAGGATTAAACTCAACTCTAATGTTTTCTATTATGTGGGGTTACTCTAAAAGAGCTTCTAGACAGCAATGTGGAAGCACAGATATCCTTGGACCACCTGAAGATCAGAATAGCAGGCCGAAAAGATGATTGTAATGGATTCAGAATACAGAGACAGAGACAGAGACATTATTAATAATTGAGGATACAACGGTTTAGTCTTGTTTAGTTTCCTTTTCTCTTTCTGGAACACCAGCATATTTAGAACAAGAGGACGTTCTTATAATACGCAACTTCAATACTAATAATCAAGAAGATGACTAATCAATTAATTATCCACAGCATATGATAAAAATAAATAAATTATATCCATGGTTCTAGTTAGATTTCTCCTCTTCTACCGCCCCAAGTTAGAATAGTAAGATCCACACCAGATACGATCATAACTAAGTTTGTTCAATCCAAACACCTTCATTTTCTCAGTTTAGAGTCTGTAGATACAACAGTGTGGGAAGATTATCGTGGGACTTTCAGTAGAGTTTTGTTGCGAACTTCTGTATTTCAAGATCATAACGGTGGTCATCTGGTCAGACTTCATCAAATCATGATTCCAAATGTCAACGTTTAAAGTTGGTGCTAGTTAATTATCTTCTATATTTATAAACGCTGAGCTTCTACCCTTCACTTTACCCCCTTGGTGAGCAGCATGTGATCTTTCTTTGTCACCAACAACCACCCTGAGTCAGTTGATGAATTATTAAGGCTCCACTAATGATGATTTTGATCCTGGGGCAAACCAAATTTGAATTATTAATTATTAATTAGTAACTTTATGTTTGAGAGAAGTAAATGCTAAGGAAACTAGCTAGTAGTAGTAAGTACACCAACATCATAAGATCGTGTACTTGCTCACTTTGCTTCTTTTGGGTTGCAAATCCCTTTCTTTCCGGGGTAAGGCAACGGCGATCAAGGTTTGGCACTGAGCTTCAGCAAAGGAATTCCTGTGTCAGTTTCTTAGCGACGCACACGCACTTCAAACGAGCTGCATGAACTAGCGAGTGGCGTCCATAATTAAGGAGGAGCTAACGATAACAGAGGATTTACGATTTTTTATATGGGGTTTGCCAGAACATATCGGATTGGCCTACAAGTGTTTCGGTAGTGATTGATCAAATACGGTGACGTATGTATGTGTGTATGTATCACATTACATTAGAAATGTCAACTGTGAAGGCAATCAAATAAGTAATAACAGTGGAGGCCGGATTAAAAGATTTATACAGTTTTTCTTGAGGCAATTCATGGAACTATATTTGTGCCAATCAACAATTAAAATAAAAGCCTAGATATTCAGCTAAAGCTCGTGCAAAGCTACGATATAAATGGATTATTTAAGAAGTTGGTATAAATTGTTTTTTTTTAAAGTGTTTTTATTTAGAAAAGTACTAAAATAATATTTTTTTATATCAACAATATATTGTAATGATAAAAAAAAAAAAAAAATTTAAATTTAAATCTTTTTTTACATAACTACCGTAAAACCGAACACCCTTAAAATATGACTTCATCGTGGTCTTATAAGTGAGCCTACTATGAGTTGGGCTCCGGAAACAAGCTGCAGTAAAGGCCCAAATCTAGCCTAACTACCAGGCCTTTCTTTTTAAGAGGCTAGAAGGCCCAAGGCACTCCCTAAGACATCTGACCTGGCGAAGATAAAATATCACATGCGATGATGCGAGTTGCATAAAAGAAAGTCTCTAAAGATTGTACAAATCACATATTTATCTCCACTTTCCTAAAGCCCAAGCTAATCTG
Organism: Populus alba; assembly: GCF_005239225.2. Classification (NCBI taxonomy): domain Eukaryota; kingdom Viridiplantae; phylum Streptophyta; class Magnoliopsida; order Malpighiales; family Salicaceae; genus Populus; species Populus alba. The sequence continues at coordinate 17,681,344 of NC_133293.1, forward strand.
AGACCAGAGGATGCAGCCTTCTCCATTGTTTTCCTTTTGGACGGAACACATATTTACGTGAAAGTGATTTTTCTATAACCAAAAATAACAGAAAAATGATATGATATGATCTCAACCCAAACAAAACATAAAAACTTTTCAAATGCATGCATGTATCTCTGTGTGCGATGCTCAATGCTATGTTCCTCTCTCCATCCTTCCTGTTTCTTGCATGGTTCTGGGAGTTTCGAGGATACTAAATTAGATTGGATTGGCTAGTGTTGAATCTAATATAACTCGGAATCGGTCGCCAAGACTCGAGATGGTGTTATTGTTGTTATTATTATTATTATTATTATTGTAATTAATATGGATATTTAAGCCCGTTCGTGTGCATTTCAATTAATTTTATGGGTTTTAAAGTTAATAACTATGTAAGTTTTTAGTGACTTCAAGATTTTATAAAACTTAAACTAATAATATCTAAAAAATAAACAATCTGATCAGAGAAGATACACTTTTTAAAATTAAAATAACATTATTCTTGCTTTTTGCAGTGAATCCTTTTATAGCTATGCCATATGTCAATATACAATTAGTTGGAGTTGAAGTGATTTCGAGAATCTCAAAATCAACATGTTTTTATCATATAAAATGTTGTTAAAAAATAAAAATTATAAGGAAATTTTATATTTTAAAAGTATTTTTTTAAAAAATATTTTTTTTTTATTTTTTTTTATTTTAAATTAATTTTTTTATGTTCTTAAATTATTCTAATGTGCTATATAAAAATAAATTTTAAAAAATAAAAAAATATTATTCATATATATATTCAAACAAAAAAACATTTTAAAAAAAACCATTATTATTAAAATACTGAATAGACTGTAGAACCACTTCAGTCAAACTAACCAATTTTAATTACACATACTAAATCCTTTGTTCCACAATAATTTCATTCTACACTTTTTTTGTCCAGATGAATTCCATTCCAGTTTACATTTCGTCTTCGATCAATTACTCTCATCAATCTTAATAAATAAGAAAAACCTACTTTCATCAGTTTTACCCTTCACGTAGTAAGATTATGCTGCGATGTCCACTTTTTTTTCGCAAAATTCCGAAATAATGTATGCCATGTAGGACAAAATGGGAATCACGGAGAAATTAACCACTGGATCAGGCCATTTAGCTGTGGGCCTCCATTTTCCTACGAGGCAAAAATTCGCCTAAGAAAGAAGCAAACAGACCAACCAGTCAACGGCTCCGTGTGACCGTTCATCGTAGCAGGGGAAAAAAAACCGATGAAAATCTTCTGATCGTCATATTAGTACATGATAATTTGAATTCGAAACGAAGAGAGAACAGCTCCCTCGTCGATGCACCATGTTTTCCAAATTCTTTCAAAGAAACACCTCACAACAACAACCACCTCCACCTCAGCAACAACCGCAATCGCAACCACAGCCACAACCACCACCAACACCACCACCCGCGGAGGTACTGATTTCTTTTTTACTTCTACAATAAATCCGGTTGCGAAACAAAATTTTTCTCTGATATAGCAAACTAATCCTTCGATGCATATATTAACTTCGTTAATCAAAGGAAATGTCATCCATATAATCATAGAAATTCGCGCGCAAATTCAATTTTTAAGCTACTTAGTTTATTGGATAAGTGCTAATTATTGGAATTAACGACTCGGTTTATGCGTCCTAATTTAATCAGGTGCAGGATAATGTGTCAAAGGGAGTTTTGACACCTAAAGATATAAATCCACGGATTGCTCTTCACTATGGGATCCCTTCTACTGCTTCTATTTTAGCTTTTGATCACATTCAAAGCCTTTTAGCAATTGGAACACTGTGAGTCTCCATTTTTTTTTTCTCGAAGTCATAACAATCGGGTATTGCGCGATTACCTTAACTGTTCTAGTTTCTATTAAATAAGTATGTTTGATGCTGTTTTGTGAACTGACAGTTTTGTTTTACTGAATGAAATTTCTTGCATTCTCCGTATTTTGAATATCGAGTGATTGGCAGAGAAGCTGGAAAAGTTAAAATGTAGGCATTAGAAGGAATCAATACGAGGTTTCTTACTGATTTTTTACCCCCGGTTCTTTAATTGGTGCAGGGATGGCAGAGTAAAAGTGATTGGTGGTAATAACATTGAAGGGCTTCTTGTCTCTCCAAAGCAATCACCCTTTAAATACTTGGAGGTTCGTAAGTTCAAATGTGGAGAGTAAATTGCACCTTTTTGTCCCTTCTTCTCTCCCTGTCGTTTCATTTTGATTGATGCATTCCTAATTCTTTTCTTTGGTAATTTATGATATCAGTTCATATGCATACTTGATTGTTTAAAGCTTAACAGAATACCACATGAATATACATTTGTGTAGACATTTTTTTTCCTTTTCTTCATCAGAATCTCCCCCCATTTCTTTCTCGTACATGCTGATTACTTGTTTCTACATATTTTGTAATTTGGTTATTCAAATATGATAAAAGGGGCACGATTAATAAATTTGTACAATGTGTTGCCTGCAATAAGCTTTTTGAATATTTTGATCTTTGGAAACTGGTGATTTTTATATGCTTCAACAAAGCTATTTGCCATCCCTTTTATTTTATTTATCGAATGTCAGAGAATGTCCGATCAATTTTTGCATCTCTTGCAGTTTCTACAAAATCAAGGTTTCCTGGTCAGCGTGTCAAATGAAAATGAGATTCAGGTATGGTTCCTGTAGCTATGCAAGCTCATGTTGAAATCTTCTCTCGTACTAGGAATCATATAGCTTGTGTATTAATAGGTTATCAATACTGGCAGGTTTGGGATTTAGAGCAAAGACGGATTGCTTCCTCTTTACAATGGGAGTCCAACATAACTGCATTCTCTGTTATTTTTTGCTCAAGTTACATGTATGTTGGAGATGAGTACGGGATGGTGTATGTGTTAAAGTATGATGCTGAAGAAGTTAAACTTGTACCAATGCCATACCATGTTCCTGCAGATGTAGCAGCTGGTAATGATTTCATTTTAAGTTGGGTTTGATAAGGTTTAAGTGAACATTTTCTCTTCAAACCTCTTTTGCATTAGTTTTTTTTATTTACTGCTACTCCATCCCTTGTTGAAGGATCACCTTTTGTTTTAGTTTCTTTTTGGGTACATGATTATGGTTTAGCACAGTTGCAAAGTGACTGGTGTCGTGTTAATTTTTTTTTTGCCTTGACCCCCCCCCCCCAAACCCCCATCCCTTATGTCTCCATCTCTCTTTACTTTATGTGCTTTCACCTATTTATTTCTGTGCTACCATGTGGTGTGGTGCCAAACGTGTGCTTCATTTTGCAGATGCATCTGGGATGTCATCACCTAAAAATCGCTCTGTTGTAGGAGTTCTACCCCAACCTTCTTCTCAAGGAAACAAGTAAGACTAGATTTGCTTAAGTTTCCTCCCTCATGTTTTTCTTTTCTTTTCTTTCTTAAAAAAATATTGGTTTTCTTCTCATGCATCTCAATATGTTGAGTTGATGGTTATGATTTATCTACTGTGCACCAGCAGCTGACTTTTTTCTATTCATAAATTATAATTCTCTGCTTCTAGAGGCATGTGGACTGGATACTGGCCTCTGGACCATCTGTAAGGGTTGGTAACTTAGTAATTATGCTTGTGCGTTTATCAACACTAGCACCGGAAAATGTTTCTGAAAATGTAGAATCAGACACTTGCAAATATGGAAAGAGATGGGTATGCTTCGTTAGATTAAATTAATCTTTCTTTCTCTTGAAGTTATGTGCATGTATCTAACCATACTAGTTTTAGATCCATATAAAATAAGGGAATAGGTGTATTATATTGCACCTAATTCTTTTATGCTGTTCTCATGCATTTCAAATAATCTGTCTCTTTCCAGAGTGTTGATTGCATATGAGGATGGATTGATTATTATTTGGGATGTCTATGAAGATAAAGTTGTTCTAGTTAAAGGGAATAAAGATCTTGAATTGAAATGTAAAATAACAGCTGATTCTCACAAAGACACTGGACCTGAGCTTTCTGATGATATATCAGACTATCAGCCATTGGAGAAAGAGATAGCTGCCGTCTGTTGGGCATCTACTGATGGGTCAGTTCTTGCCGTGGGTTATATTGATGGAGATATATTGTTGTGGAACCTATCAAGTACTACTTCTGCTAAAGATACGTATGCTGCAAAATCATCAAATGATGTTGTTAAGCTGCTGTTATCCACAGGCGACAGAAGACTACCTGTCATTGTTTTGCATTGGTCTGCACACAGATCGCATAATGACTGTCGTGGCCGTCTATTTGTCTATGGTGGTGATGCAATTGGATCTGAAGAAGCTCTAACGGTGAGCTTTCTAACTAGGATTAATTTCTTACAGTTTAGTTTTTTTCTTTCATATTTGTTTTCTCATACCAATGGGTGAAAACCTATCATGATACCCTATCTCACCCAACTGGGGATTTAAGAAACATTTCATCAATGAAGTGAGATAAGAGCTTATTTATTTTCTCCATAGAAAGGAAAAAAATAATTGCATAGTATATCATTAATACCTAAAGACATCTGAGATGAGGAAGGGTATTTTTTGACTGAAAGATATCTCTTTTAAAAAAGAAGCTAAAATTGGCTTAGCACTTGATAGTCTCCTATTTCGCTAGGATGTTAGATTTTTATGTATTATTATACCATATTAGAGTTCACGAGAATTTAGTGACTTAAAATCCATTAATCAGATCAAAAACTGATCTGTCAGTCCTTCTTTTCAATATTTAAGTCTAGATAGTGCCCACTTTGTATTAACACATCTCTATGTTATACAGATTTTGAGCCTTGATTGGTCTTCTGGAATAGAAAGTTTAAAATGCACCGGGCGTGTTGATCTTACTCTTAATGGTTCTTTTGCTGATATGGTTCTTTTACCAAGTGGTGGTGTTATGGGAACTTCTAGCACTTTGATATTAACGAATCCAGGACAGCTGAATCTTTATAACGATGCTGGCTTGTCTTCCTCAATATCCCTGCTGGAGAAAAGGAATTATGTTTCTTCTATACAGTACCCTATGGTCATACCTTCTATTGAACCACAATTAACTCTGGCAAAACTTGGTCTGGTCTTTAGAGATGGGAAGTTCTCAAAGGCTCTTTCTGAGGTATTTTGTTGGTTTTTCTTTCATTCTTTCTTTTTAATCACAGCCCAGAGGCTATAGATAGATTCCATTTGCTTGACAGGAAAAGGAATTCAAAATCTTCTATGGTTTTCCTTCACTTGTGTGCTTGGCTATTGAGAATATAAATGGTTCCAACCAAAAAATACTTTTCCACAAGAAATGTTTCATTGGAATCCCATTGAACTACCATGGACTATAGGTTCTCTTGGCTCAAATTCTTGCCAGAACATCATTGCCTATCAAAAAAAAAGAAAAAAAAAATGTTTCTAGTTTCCTTCAGATCTCACCTTGCTTTTAATAGGGAAAAACATAAAGTTGCTTTATGCTAACTTTTCTAGAAACCAAACATGCCAGTTGTGCTCTTTTTTCAACATCGTTTTCACAAGAATCATTTTCCTATAAATCTTTCCAATAACCAAGGAGACAAATGAGTTGTTTCAGCTGCAAAACTTTGACCAACTTGTTTTTCAGCCACCAAAAATAAAATAAAATGTTTTCTTTCTCATTTTTTTTCTTCTTATTAGGAAATTTCTTCTAGAAAACTTCAAGCAACACATTGTCCCAGAAGTACAAATTGGCCTTTGACTGGTGGAGTTCCCAGCCAACTTCATGATGCAGAAAAGTATCAGGTTGAGAGATTATATATGGCAGGTTACCAAGATGGAACTGTAAAAATATGGGATGCCACATATCCAACATTTGCGCTCATTTATGTTTTAGGACCTGAGGTTAGTACTTTCACAAATTTGTAAGTTTCATTTTCAAATTCCATAAACATGGCATCCCTTGTTGAATTAAAATTAATGATCAATAGCCCAAAACTTGAATGATGCGCAGGTCAAAGGTATCAATGTCACTGATGCTGATGCTAATGCTTCAATATCTGCTTTGGAGTTTTGCTCAGATACCTTAAGTTTAGCTATTGGCAATGAGTGTGGTATGGTAAGAGTTGATTTGTTTTTAGTGCTTCGTAATGACTACTGAGATTTACTGCTTTACTGATTCTATCTTTCTTGGAGAGTATGTAGGTTCGTCTATATAAGCTTGTACGGAGTGCTGATGAGATGACTTTGAAGTTCGTGACGGGAACTGAAAAAGAGGGTATCGCCCCATGTATACTTTTTATCTGTATAAAGATATCTCTAATTATTTGTTTCCAAATTTAGTTTAGAAAAATTGCAGAAAGTTCTCAGATGTTTGGGTTTGAGAATTTGGTTGAGGAACTACTAACAATCAGATAATAATTGATAAGCTAGTTTTATGACTCTAGATGGATCTAAAAAGATACAAGTAGCTGGCATTTGTTTTGTATAGCAGATTGCCTGTGGTTCCATTTTGTCACTCTAAAACTCGTAGTTTGACCTTTAAGTTTTAGAGTTCCATTCTGAAATAAGCTCTTCACAGTGTAAGCAAGTAGTATTTCCTTGATAGTCCTCTTCCACTTGATAGTCATGCCAACATGTTTCTATTTTGTCCGTGACAATCTTTTGTAACAGAACTTGTATTGGAAAAACAGTGCTATCTTTCAATAACATGAAAGAGGCATTCTACACTCTCCTAGTTGCCTGGGAATGGACTTGAGGTATTGACCTTTGGCCAACTATTTTCACCATAATGTAGTTTACAATACTTATAGGACAGCTTATTAAGAATGTCTTGCATTTCTCCGCAAGGATTGAAATTTGGGGGGGGGGGGGGTTTCATAATTGGAAGATAGACTGATTCTTCTTGCTAATCTAATCAGAACCATCAGCAGTCAGCACAGCTTGGTTGATTAGAAATTGAGCCACCCCTGCTACATATTTCTATTTTAAGTTCAGTTTTATTATTTGAAGAATTCATGGATAATTATGGTTTTTTTCTTTCTAAAGATTAAAACAGAGAGTTTTTATTTTATACAGATTCTTTTTATTGTTCATTACTTTTTAACTTGGTAACTGGTCTTACAACAAACATGTGCTATGCAGTCAGTCATTAAAAAATACGGTGTGGTTTGAGCTTTTATTTCTTTTTATCAGATGGTGGTTTTGGTTTGAATGGGTAGTCTAAAGAGTAAAAGTGATAATTGTTCAACTGATGCAGGAGAAATTGGAGAGCCTATTAGTTTTTGTTTTTGTTTTTTTGCAATGATAGCAAAGCTACTTACTTTCATTATGTATCAGCCTACTATGATTGAAGCTCCTTTTCTTTTTTAGTCTATAGTTTAACATTTAATATCTATGCAGTCTACACTCTGGACCAAGGGGATGGACCTCAATGTACAGCTGTATTTTCCTTCCTAAGTTCTCCTATATATGCTCTGCAATTTGCAAATTTTGGAACCAGACTTGCTGTGGGATTTCATTGTTCCCAGGTGGGAATCATTTGCTTAGTTTTTTTTTCTCTTCGTTAATTGGTAATGCTGAATTATCAACCAAATTAGTTTCAAGAGTTGATATTTCAATTTGATGCTTCAGGTAGCACTGCTCGACGCTAGTACATCATCAGTGTTGTTTCTTACTGACAGTCTATCTGGCTCCAATTCACCTATCACTTCTCTGGCTGTGAGATTGTTTTCAGATTCTAGTGACTTAATAAATAATCGAGAGGACACTGAATCCAAAACTATGGAAGATCATGTACGGTTGGAAGTGTTTGTTATGACCAAAGATGCCCATACTGTTGTCATAGATGGCAACACTGGTGGTATTCTCTGCTCCCAATCAATAAAATCTGAAAAGGAACTGACTTCACCATCACTGTATATCATAGGTAAGTGTTTTTGACAACTGGGCGGAGGATATATTTAATTGCTGCCCTCGAATTGTATGGATTTCTGAAAACTTTCTCTGTGCAGAAGGTGATGACTTGATCTCTGAAATGTCTAGTGGAAAACATGTATCTAATTCATCTCAGAAAAGCGAAGCTAAAAGTGAACCTGTCCCAGATGTTGCTTGCAGTGAAAGTGCTCCACTTAAAGTTGACCACGAGGCCTCTGCCAAAGCTTCCCATTTTAAGCAGAGAGTCGGAAATTTTCTTCTTTTGTTTTGTTGTGAGGATGCATTGGATTTGTACTCTTGGAATGAGGTGCCCTTTTTTGCATCAGTCTTTGGTTTCACCATCTGTACCTCCACTTTCCATTTAGTAAAACTCTCTTATTTTAGGTGGACATTAATCCTATTCGAAAGGTAAATCTCATGAAACCATGCTGTTGGAGTACACAGTTCAAGATGGATGATAAAGACTGTGGGGTCATTTTACTCTATCAGACTGGAGAGATTGAAATAAGGTAAAGCACTCATTATAGTTCTCTTGTTTAATTGATGTTGCAAATTTTCATTTTCTCAGGTAACTGTAACTCTTAGTGGAAAATGATCATCAATGAATCGTAGTAGATCATTTATTTCAAGCAATCAGTTTTCATATAGAAGCTAATTTATGTTTGCAGATCTTTACCAGATCTTGAAGTGGTTGGAGAAAGCTCTTTAATGTCAATCCTAAGGTGGAACTTCAAGACTAATATGGAGAAGACAATATGTTCATCTGAAAATGCACAGATTATTCTGGTTAGATTTATTTATTTATTTACTTTTTATTGGAACCAGAATTTATTTTCATCATGCTATATTTCCAGCACATGGATTCTGATTTACAATCTTCTGAATCGCTTACTTTGTTTTTACCATCTTCTGAAAATTGAAGAAAGAAAATCTTGCAATTAACTTAAAGTCATAATTCAAAAGTTATCTTTCGTAAATAACTCATGACAAATAATTTGATTTGGAAGTATGATGGGTGAAAAATGACTTGAAGCCAATTTTTTTGGAGGTATGAGATGAAATCAGTAAGTTAGAAGTTTAAAATTCTTAATTTTCAACTAAAGAAAATTTTTGAATCAATTATGTAACATTGTTTTTAATTAAGGTAAAAATTATTTCTAACCAAACATATTTATGATTTTTCTTCTGAGTCAAAAGAGAAAAAATAACCTAAATTAATTTGCAAAAGTCATACCAAATGGGACCTTAGATTTGGTAAATCTTACAGGCAAATTTCATTGACTAGTTACATGAAACTTACTGATATGCTTCACTTTTTTCCTATCTGATACATTATGCGGGAATGAAGGGCATCCTCTTCTCCCTTTTCCTCCTTTTATTTTGGCAACAGTTGGTCTAGAGAGAGAGAGAGGGGGGGGTCTATAAGGCACCATGGAAAATCTACTGTAAAATTGCTTAAAATATAATTTAGAAGAATATTAGGTGTTCTAAAATGAGATGTATATGAGTTAAGTGCACAGATAGATCTTGAAATGACTGGTGAAAAAAGCTACAACCAGATTGAATAGGCAGGGAAGACTTGTTAAGAAGCAGGCACTAAATGATTAGCCGTGGACATATTTCATGTTTTGATTATATTAATATATCGGCCATTTTACTTAATAGGTCTTTATCCAACTTAGACATGATCGTGTGTTTCATACTGGCCCAACAAGAGACGTGACAGTTGAAATGAAGCAAGATATCTTGTTTTTTAAAATGAAATATCATAAACCCCACAAATTACAGATTCTTCCAGCCTATAATAAAGACAGAATAGTGTAAGGACTTGGGATAAGTTGAGATTTAGTTAACGGATCATTGAGATTGACTAGATCATTGCTAGTGCTTGTATAGGTTGCAGGCTCCTGGTATAAAGAGTAAGGAAATGTGGGCTTGAGCAATCAAGTGATAAATGATGCATAACATTCAAACTGATCGGAACAGCTCCTGATAACTAAGACGATGGGGTTGATATGAAAATATTTAAGTTGATGGAAGTGTTATATACTGCTGCTCCATTTCATGTTTCCAGATTTTGGGGCAGTACAAGAAACTCGTTAGCTGTTTTTACTTATTGATTCTATATGACTTGCATCTATTCTTACTTTTGACTTCCTTGCCATGATTATTGTACTGCTTTAAAATTCACTTATTTAGAACTTATTAATGATGCATGGTTAGCTATGGAACATAAACTTTAGCTCGCTTTCTGTTAAATGTTGATATATATTTAAGCCCCATAAACCAACTAAAGTTTTGGCATGTATATATCTAACTTGGATGGATAATTTTTTATTTATAGGTAAATGGGTGTGAATTTGCTGCTATATCTCTTTTGGCCTATGAAAATGACTTCAGGTCTCTCTCTCTTCTCCACACTCTTATTTGTGGGTGTGTTGTTTATCTTTTTACCTATGACCTGGAACTTTGATGGGAAAGACAGTTTACAATTTTACAAAAAATTGGTAATTCTAGGATTCCAGAGTCGTTGCCTAGCCTTCATGATAAACTACTTACAGCTGCTGCTGATGCCACTATCAGTTTATCTCCCAATCAGAAGATAACACAGGTTGAAGTTCAATTTCAGGCTTTCTGTTTTTCACCCAAAACTTTATGGTATCGTGTAAATAGTTTCTGTGGTCACAGGGTGCATCCTCTGGAATTTTAGGTGGTTCGATTAAGGGGTTCCAAGGGAGCATGGCAGAGCATGATGTAGATCTTTTTGAAGTTTGTAAGAATAATTTTGCACATTTAGAGGGCATATTTTCCAGCCCTCCTTTCTTAAAGCCTTCCATCGACCTTCTGGATGACCAAAGAGTTGTGGAGCTTCGTATAGGTTCAGTATCCCTCTGCTCCAAGAATCTTCCTCTATTTCCTTGTCTGGTCCTTTTCTTGACTGTGCTTCTGTTTGCTGCAGATGACATTGATATTGATGAACCTCTATTTGTCTCATCTTCATCTGAAATGATGAGCAAGAATGATACTAAAGGTACCCCAAATCTTCTACTTTGGTAGACTTGCTAATTCATGCTAACCACTCTTTTTTGTTGCTCTGCAGATAGGGGAACAGAAAGGGAAAGATTATTTGAAGGTGCAAGTACTGATTCACAGCCAAAGCTCAGAACAGCTGATGACATTAAGGCTAAATATAGGAAGGAGGTAATTCAACATGAAAGGTTAAAATGCTGGTGTTTTGTGGATTATATATTTTCTGACATGGTGGTTTGTGTTTCCAGGATGTCTCTGCTGTAGCTGCACGTGCAAAGGATAAGCTCATACAACGCCAGGAGAAGCTTGAGGTAGTGATGGATTTAATTTTGGTTCCCTTTTATGAACTCGTTGGATGAACTGTCTTCTGGAAGAAATTTTCGTGGCCTTGAAGGCTCTAGATTTTGAAATTATGCCCTCGATATAAAGTTATCTGGAAAGCAAGTCATTATGTACCAAACTCCAAACTTGGATAAACAATTTAGGCCCCACTTGACTTGACAATTTGACCTCCCCTTTAAGAACCATCCATGAATTGTTCTAGCCCATGTTGCACCTAACCTAATAAAATGATACCTGCAGTACAGTTAATTAGTGCCCCACCTTTTGGGAACCATCTGATAATGGCTGCGATCGGAGCCCAATCTAATGGTATCTCATATTTGAACTAAATGCTTGAAAAATTCATATGATTGAGGCTAGCATTTGCTTATTTTTGGATATTCTCTCATTTAATGTTAAGAGAATTGTTAATAAATTGATTTGAGGTACCGTAGCCAACTTTTAAATACACTGAACTTTTTTTTCCCACATCAAATTGTGTACCTCTGAGGAGTGGATAATACAGTTAAAATTATTGATTAAATAACTGTACTCAAGGTATATTTGGTCTTAATGTCGAGGTTTAATTTCTTGCTTTGACGACATTTAAAGAATTACATCAGAAATGGCTTTAACAAAACAATTAGAAACTTGCATTCTGAAACCTAAAAGCAGGCATGAACCTTGCGGATAGAAGCCCAAGGAGACTTATTAAATCACCCCCATCAACACTCATTCTAATTGTAAATATACACCTTGGATAAATTCTTGTAGTGATTTGCTTTGACCTAATCTTTTTTTTCCTTCACGTTTATATTATTCATAACAGAGGCTCAGTGAGCGTACAGCCGAGTTGCAGAGTGGGGCTGAAAACTTTGGATCAATGGCTAATGAACTTGCCAAGCAAATGGAGAAACGCAAATGGTGGAACATTTGATCATCTGTTGCCACCAAGTGGTGGTTTGATACATTATTCGTCTGGCTTCCCAGAAAGCCCACCGTTGACAATATCCATTAAAGTTTTCGGATGGTACCATCAGCACACCAGTTTTCTTCTTTTTTTTTTTTTTTTTTTTTTTTTTTTTTTTTTTTTTTTTTTTTGATGTCCGGGCCAGCTCGACCATGTCCATCATATGAGCAACCTGGGGTTTGAACCTGAGTCTTGGTCCCAAGCTTTCGCCACTAGGCCACCACCTAGATGGTTACCAGTTTTCTGCATGTCTTGATGACTGGTACTTTGTCGTGTATATTCTGAGTAGTCAAAGCAACTCATCTGCATCTTGTTATTTCTTTTTGCCTTTTTCACACCGAATGTTATTTTCATCTGCATGAACGAGCAGTTTATAAAAAAGTATATTATTATATTATTAACCGTTGACGTTTGGGCAAGGTCGGGGCCCTCGTTGACCATTATGTGTCCACGTTTTCTCCGAGTATCAATAAGCTTCTTTTTCTTAAAAAAAAAAGTTGAGAATGATCGGATTTACCTATTTTATTCGATTAATTTCCTGAGTGGTGCTGGTGCACTTTAGAGCACCTTTGTATGGCTTGCTGAAAATTGAATTGTGGGGGCAAACTCATTGGTCGGAAAGATATAGTAGTATGTTATTTTAAAGGGTGGTCGGTACCCTTGTTAAAATGAATCCATATCTAAGCGAGTTTTTTCTTTGATGAAAAAAAAAAAAAAAAAAATACAATACATTGGCTGATCATACATCTAGTATAATATCTTATGCCTTCCATATCCATGCATCCTGCGTGCTTTATTTTTCTTAAAATCAAGATTTAGGATATCCTTATAAATTGAATTAAGTCTATGGCATACCGTCTCTCTAGGAAGTTTAAATGATTTCCCCCCCTTATGTCAACCTAAATCAATCCTACGGAAGTGTAAAACTAAGAAACTACTGTATGCGCGGTGATGAAATTACTGAAAATAATTTCTATTGCAGCCGGATAGGATGTTTATGCATTTTCTAGGTTTATTATGTGGTAATATATGGATTTAAAAAAAAAATAGTAAGGGAGGAAATTTTTGGTTGCACAAATTAAACATACAAATATCCAATAGCAAAACCCTTTAATTTCTTTTATATATTTTTAAGGCGCAAGTATTTTTAAGAGTTGGGCAACTCCTAGTAATGCTGAAGCTTTTTAAATTATGCTATTTTTCTCAAAAAAATTCCAATTTTATTAGTTTATAAAAAAGTTTTCTCACCTCACCTGCTAATTTTTTTAAAAAAAAAATAACACTAATTTATGGACAAAAATCAAAACAGAGAGTTTAATGTTTGCACTCATGACGTAGATGAGGAATTGGTAAAAGATTGGAATATGAATAATTCCTTGCTTGAGTTGATTGAAATTTTGAAATCTTCTCTTTGCTCTTACCAGCTTTCATTACCTAATACCTAAGACGCACGAACAATTTATTTGACCTAAGTTGGTCGGAAAAACTGGAACAAACTGAAAAATCTAATGAACACACAAAAGTCATCAAGAAAAACTTTCTAATCGAATAGTGGCCGGTTGCTTATTGCCGTCCATGTGCCAGAAAATAGCCGTTGCGTGAAGCACATGAGAAAACGAAACATCAAAGAGAGCTCGTTTATGTTGAAAGGCCAGTGAAAATGAGAATATAGAATTGACTCTATAACATGACGACCTTGACAAAAGGTAACTATATACTATCAACGTTCCAGATTTGACCACGTCAGTCTACTTTCTCCTTTCGCACATGTGATTCTCCATTGTCCACAAAAACTAAAAGAAAACCACAGCGGGTCAATATTGAAGTTTTGTTCTCACACGCCACCCCACTGTTTCAGAAGCCCCTCAGTGGTAGCCACAATTACACTACAGGATCTATGATTGGAGGAATTATCGTATTTTCATTTTTCATATAAAAATTAGATTTGTAAATAATTTTTATAATAGTAGTTATATTTATGCAAGAATTTTTTTTAAAAAAAAGACTGTTCATCGTTTAATAAAAATCCATTTAACCTAGTTTTTTAACTTTTTGTTTTTTTACTGCAGAACTGTATTTTATGAAAATTTTATATTTTTTTGGCTTAACATTATTTATTTATTATATTTTTAGATTATTGTATACCTATGATAATGTTTAAAATAAATTTTAAAAAAAATAAAAAATATTATTTTTATATATTTATGAGAAAAAATACTTTAAAATAACTATTATTTAATTTAAAATAATACCTTAAACAGTAAACCCCCGCACAGGTGCGTGTGTGTATATATATACATGGACGCATTGAAACGAGAGGACACGCTACAAGCAGCACAAGTTGGGATTTTTATAGCTGGCAGTGGAGGAGAAAAGCCCTTTTTGTTATCTCTTCATCAACTTTGCAAAATTTGTACCTTTTCTTTTCACTAGGCTTCCATTCATTTTATTTTCTTGTATGAACTGAGATAGCAAGAATTGGATATACTTGCCTTCTCTGCTTCTGGGTCTTCAATGGCTAGCTGGGTTTTATCAGAATGTGGCCTAAGACCCCTTCCTAGAGTTTACCATCAAAGTCGAACTGGCTTAACATCAAAAACTACCAATCTTTTAAAGATTAGACAACCGCCAGTCTCCAAAAGTTACAATCTTGGTTCTTCTTTCAAGGTCTCTAGTTGGTCTAGACAGAGAAACTGGGCATTGAATGTTGCTATTCCGGTTAGTGTTCCAGTAATTGAGGAGGAAGATAAAGAAAGAGAGAGCGTTAAGGGTGTTAATGAACATGAAGGTGATTTTTTCGACCCTAGTGCTCCACCACCTTTCAAATTAGCTGATATAAGAGCCGCTATACCAAAGCATTGTTGGGTTAAAAATCCATGGAGATCTATGAGCTATGTCGTGAGAGATGTTGCTGTGGTTTGTGGATTGGCTGTTGCTGCTGCTTACTTCAACAATTGGGTTGTTTGGCCTCTTTACTGGTTTGCTCAGGGGACCATGTTCTGGGCTCTCTTTGTTCTTGGCCATGATTGGTAAATTCATGTTTTTTCTGTTTCTTGAATTTGAATTTTTATTTTCCGTTTTAATTTGCTTTCAGTATAGAACTTTATGGCCAATTCTTTCCTGAACATTAAAGATCTGCAGGTTTGCTTGTGTTTTAGTTCTGCATTTGCTTTATGTTTCTAATGTGGATGGTGTTTCGTTATAAATATGCAGTGGTCATGGGAGCTTCTCAAATAATCCAAAGCTGAATAGTGTAGTGGGTCATCTCCTTCATTCTTCAATCCTTGTTCCTTATCATGGATGGTTAGTTCCTGCAATCCTGCTAAATTCCAAGTATTTCAGTGTCCTGTTTAGTTTTTAATGGAATTTATCTATTTCATACCATCTGATATGCTTGCAACTTTGATGATCACTACAGGAGAATTAGCCACAGAACCCATCATCAGAACCATGGACATGTTGAGAATGATGAATCGTGGCAACCAGTGAGTTTTTGTGAACAATGACCTCTTTGTTTCAAGCAATCTGGTTTCTCTGCTTTCAAACTTGGAACTCATTGATGTATACTCTTTGTTATTGCAGTTGTCTGAGAAAATATACAAGAGTTTGGATAATGTCACAAGAACATTGAGATTCACTTTGCCTTTCCCTATGCTTGCTTACCCTGTTTATCTGGTAAGCCTTTAGCATCTCAGTTAACCAAATCTAAAGATTAACCTTAGGAGAGTTTTTGATAGACTGATAACTGTTACATAATACGGGTTTCAATGACCTTACAGTGGAGTAGAAGTCCAGGAAAGAAGGGCTCTCATTTCCATCCAGACAGTGATTTGTTTGCCCCAAATGAGAGGAAGGATGTTATTACCTCAACTGCCTGCTGGACTGCAATGGCAGCATTGGTTGCTTGTTTATCCTTTGTAATGGGTCCTGTCCAAATGCTTAAACTCTATGGCATTCCCTATTGGGTAGGTTTAGTTCTTGGTTTACCTATCTCTTTATCATTTTTTATAATTTCTACAACTCAGTTATTCTTTAGTGCCTATATTCATACGATCGAATTTGCTTATAAATGCAGATTTTTGTCATGTGGTTGGACTTGGTCACTTACTTGCATCACCATGGACATGATGAGAAACTTCCTTGGTATCGTGGAAAGGTTGGAAGATGAATCTCCTTAGCCTTGGTCTTACATTTCTTGTCAATATTCACCAGTCATTTTTCTTCTCCTACCAAGTTGTCTATTTTTCCCACTAGATATGAAAGTTAATTGTGTTAAATTTCCTAAACTAATATCTATAGTCTATACTTTCTGGCTGCCAATAGGAATGGAGCTATCTGAGAGGAGGCCTTACAACCCTTGACCGTGACTATGGATGGATTAACAACATCCACCATGATATCGGGACCCATGTGATTCATCATCTCTTCCCTCAAATCCCCCACTACCACTTAATCGAAGCAGTAAGTGAAATTATACCTTGCACCCTAATTGTTATTGTGTTTATTTAAGCGGTCCACTTTCTTCTGGATCTATTGTAATGATTGTTCATTTTGATCTTACAGACAGAAGCAGCTAAGCCTGTACTCGGGAAGTACTACCGAGAGCCAAAGAAATCTGGACCTCTTCCGTTTTACTTGCTGGGAACGCTTATAAGAAGCATGAAACAAGATCACTATGTTAGTGACGCTGGGGATGTTTTATATTATCAAACAGATCCCAAGCTCTATGGACCAGAGAAAACAGAGTGAAGAAGCCAAATGTTTCTAGGCATCAAGGTGAAGCCAACCAAGCCAAGATTCTTTGTGACCATTCATTTTAACTTCCGACAATTGGTCGACAATGTCTTCAGTCACTGGGGACAGCCATTCTCCCCCGCATTTTTTTCCTTCTTATTTGATAATAGGTGTTAGGTGTCGCGGATGGTTAATCTCAGCCAGTTCTGCTGCAACATGGACACGGAAAGTTTACTACTATATGATGTATTGTGATAGAAAATCTACATCTTTGGCTCGTTGCCTCCCTCTCTCTCGCCATAATTCATCAAATACACACACACACACACACAAGAAGTTTCATGGCATATAAATAAATTCACTCCCAGACATGCTCCTTGTTCCATTATGCACTCACCACCAAATCAGGATTCAGTTAACAGAATCATCAAGTATCCTCCTAATCCTTTACACCTCATTGGAACGAAATATAGGTGTGTGTGTGTGTGGGGGGGGGGGGCTCCAGTTTCCATCTCTTGAAATCTATTTCGTATGTGTTTCTATTTTTCTTTTATTGATTTTAATGAATTTTATTTTTTTTATTGATTTTAATAAATAAATTCAGGAAACATAACTGAAAAAAATTTATATTTTATAAAATTAAACATCTTGATCTATATACATCTCTTAAATTTTTTTAATTTATCTTTAAGTTATTATTGACAAGTTTTTTTTTTTTTGTTTATTTAAATAGATGATTATTGATTTATTTAATACTTTAATAACAATTTTTATTTTTATTTTTTATATAAAAAACACATAAAAATAACATGTACATATATTTTTTAAAAAATAAAAATTTATAATCTGCAAATAAACCGTGAGTTAAATAGCTACTAGATGCCGAGCTAAGAAAATCTGTTCACTTCGTAATAAAACACAGTATCTCTGACAAAAGTCAGCGAATTTGGGTTAGGTGGGCTTGAAAGAGGCCCCTAATGGAATGTTTGGAAGCATTTTGGCCCAAATGATTTTTTGTTGTCCATTTGAGATTTATTTCGAGAGACTTTCTTCTGCAGTCAAAAACAATTTTTTTACTTCATTTATGATTGCTATGAAACCAAGTTGTCTTGATACTCTTTAGATGTTTTCTCGGGTGGAGAATAATTTTTTAAAAAAAATTAAGATATTTTTAGACTAATTTTTGCTTTTTAAGAACAAAACCTTTTATAACTAGACATGAGAAATCATCAGCATCCGAATGTATCTACAAAAAAAAAAAAAAAATTATTGTTTTACTGTCTCTTGATGAGTTTGAATCAAGATAGTAATATGAAAGAAAACTCACAATAAAACGATTAAATTGTATATACCTGATCATATATTTCTTCAATTTCAATCTTACATGAAATGTTGATTATCCAGAATTAAATACTTGAAAAACAAAATGAAAAGTCTTGGACTAGAAAGGGATTCGGACCCTGATGGCAGTCACCGTGACTTGCACAAAAAGGAAATTGTTTCATTTATTAAAATCTTGCTAGGCTCGGTTTCTAACTACTTATTTGTCCCGTGATCGATCGTTCTCTTGAGAGAAGCGGCTCGGTGATTTTTCCTCGGAAGGAAATTCCTTTCGGCGATGGATCTCTTTAAAAAGGTGAGGAGCCATGCAGATTTTCTTCACATGATCTGGCAGGCCGGAAATAGACTCAGGCCCAACAAATCAGCCCAAATAAAGATAATGATGCAAGGGGCAAGAAGGATCTCTTGTGTAGATTTTTCTAGTGTTACGTCTTTTCAATAAACAATATCCAAAAAGTGGAAGCATCAGCAACGTCCGTGGTCGGCCAAATTATTATTGTATAATAACAAAGGAAGGAGAGAAGAAACTTCAATTTCAGGATAATGGAAAATAATGTATGGTTGAGAATAAAGCTCATGGGCGGTTCTGGCTACACAACTCAGCACCTTGCGTATGTTTTTTCCATTGCTGAGAGACCAAGACTGGCAGAGGTGAAAGATGTGGGACCCACACGTCTTATCATGGTTTGAATCGAAGCCAGCATTCATGTCCTTTTCAACTTCAAAGGAGCAATTTCCTGGATACATTCTCAAGAAAAACAAAAGAAAAGTCAATCACTCTTCCATCTGGTAAATATCGTACATGTAAAAAATATTCATGAAATAGGAAAATTATACGCTTGTCAATATGACATGGAAAAAAAATCACGGTTAGAAACCATGATGTTTGATAGATATTGTGTTTGGAAACTATAATATTTATCAAATCACAAATAACTCTTAAATTAAAATTCTAAACAATACCTACAATATATGTCAAACTCGATCTAGCAAATGATCAAATTATAATTAATTAAAATTTTATATAATTCATGTTGTTTTCATACTTAATTCCATGAAATCTATCCTAATTACAACATCCAAATGCTAATTTACTATAATTCAAATAAGATTATAAATTCTGGTAATTTATCTCAAAGCTAAATGCAAAACATCATTGATCAAAATTTAGGTGAAGCATATATTCTTGCATTTTGACATGCGATTTTCTTTTGTTGCGAAAGATAATTAATTTATCACAAGCTGATTTAAGGTGTTTCAAGGCAGTAACAGAAGGATTTACACAAGAAAAAAAGAATAATTGAAGCTCCTTGCTCTGCCATGAGAAACTAGATGCACACCAAGCCCAGTATGGTGTATGAGCTAAAAATTCATGAAATGGATAAACCACCAATTCCTTTCAGCAATCTAAGCCTTTGTTTTCCATTGAGATCTAATGTTTCATGGCTTGAATCGAAATTCGACCGTCTCAACCTTCTTGCCACGCACACGCACGAGTCCTGGCAATCTTGGCATTCAGAACACACATAATACAAGACACTGCAGTTATGATAGTAACTACATTCTTTAGAGCACTTCAGGAGTTACGACAGGAACACAAAACCCAGTCACCCAATAATAGCTTGAAATGTATGGAAGAACAAAACCCAGTCATTGGAAGATTAAAAGGATGACGTAGCTAGTGTACATTGCAATGAAAACCATTCACTCAAGTTGCTCGCAAGACTGTGCCATGACCAAGCATCTCTGTGGCTGAGTTCTAAACACAGATGCCAATCCTGTTGAAGAACGAAAAAAGAAAACAAAGAAAGAAACGAAGTAACGTTTACAATGAAGCATATCAATAAACCACAACAATACATGAGAACAATAAAGATCTTTATTATTATTAAGGTTTACAATGAAGTCATTAAGGAAAATGGCACCCAATTTTCCTTCTGGGATTGCAGTATTTGAGAAAATAATAAGTACTCTATTCTTCCACCACTGAAATATAAAGTACATTCTCCCAGAGGGGAGGGAAAATAAATAAGGATATCAAATAATTAAAAAATTCTCCTTGTTCCACCTAATTTTTATCCTAATTCTCACTTGGTCTATCAATGACGAGCATGCTTGCTGCTCCACTTTTGCTTTTGATCTGCAGTTTGATTTAGCATCAACTTTGCTTCTTCTAAATTTAAATAAACACTTATTTGTCAGGATAATAAGCTAAATAGCATAGACGTTTATGCCACCATCTGCTCCTGTTCTCTGTACATCTGCTCCATCCATGGTGGCAGCGATTCGGGAACTCCTTCCCGGAGACTATATTGCTTCTCAGCACCAAAAAACGTGCTTCCCGCAGGGGGGACATCTTTAACCAATGAATTAACCCAAGAAACATCAGGCTCGTCAACATGTGAAGCTGTCAAGTTGGCAGCTGTTGTCGCGGGCTTATTGTTGCTTCGAAATCCGAAGGAAGCGGACTTTTTGAGCTTGTTCAGCTCATCTCCTTGAATGCCCCAGTCCAATTTCCCATTAGGGGAGTTCCAATCGGAAAGATTAGAGGACATCATTGATGCAGAGTTTGCAGCTGCAGTGAGGCCAAAACGGTTGGGTACTGCTCCACGGTCAATGAAACTCTGGCTCCGTTTTGCAAAGGCGGAGGACCTTGAATTCATTACAGCAGCCGCTACTGCAGCCGAGGTATCGAACCCATATGAAGTGGAGTTCCTAGCTGGAGAAGATGAGAGATTGGCAGCTGGGTAGCTTGAACGTAGTTGGTTCATGTTCTGGCGGATCTGAAGCCCATTTGGAGATTGTAACTGGGTTTGTGTGCTTGCTTTTAATGAGACTCCCTGCATTGGAGACATTAAAGAAGGATCAAGAGATCCAAAAACATCGTCAAGGGTGGTAGGTTTCAGATCTGCCATCCTACTGCTCCAGTGAGATGGCGAGGAGAGACCAGATATCTCATCCCTTAGTTGCTGTTGCTGTTGCTGTTGTTGGAGTTGGCTAGAGTAACTTTCCAGCCCAAGCAATTCCATCTCCAAATCCAAATCTCTAGCACAGAATGCTGTCTTTAGCCTACTTCCATGGAGCTGCAGAGCAGGTGGGGTAAGGCTAACTTTGTTCTGCCACAAGCCTCCACTCTTGGGAGATGAGGAGGCTGCTGCCAGGGGGGACATTGGTGGTGTTGATGTACCAGGCAACGACAGAGATGATGATCCGAGGGCCAACGGACTCAAAGTTGCCATGTCCACTGCACTAGAAGTTGACCTCGGTGAAGGCATTGCTGAACCTGTAGCAGCATACACAGGACGTAATTCCTCGGGCTTGTGTGCAAAGAAACAAACTTTTCGTGCGCAACCAGTTTCGTCCTTGCAAAGCCGGGTGCGATATTGGGCAGGATGCAGCCAGGACTCAAAAACACCGTGCGCATAATCACAATAATCACCTTTCTGGCATGTTCCCTTGCGAAATTCAGGGCAAGGGACACAACTGTAAGGGTACTTCTTTGGGTCTCTCCTCCTCGCATTCTCTCCTGGATGAACAAATGGGCACTCGGTCCAATCATGAGAGTATGCCCTGGAGCAAGGCTTGACCTTGAAAGAGTACATTCTAAACTCGTCAGTACCATATATTCCATTGTTTATATCTGGCAGTGTCACATCAAGAGGATATTCTTTCTTTTCAATTCCCTCTCTTGCCAACTGAGGCGTTATGATCAGTTTCTCTTCTCCATCTTCACTTAAACTTTCGCCTTTTAGCAACAACTCAATCAACTTCTTCCTTGAATTGCACAGCCACTTGGATGAAGGGGCAAAGAGATCACCTGGTTTATTTCCGTTACCATCAACGCTGTTAGGATCAGCAGATGCATCAAGCAAGAGCTTGACAACCCCAACTGAGGAATCATGCCCACCGGCAACAGCGCAGTGAAGGGCAGTGACCCTATCAGAGCCACACACCCTATTGACATTGACTTGGCCGGTTTCAATGATGTACTTCAAAACATGGGTGCTTCCAAACAAGGCAGCAATCATGAGAGGTGTCCTCTCTTCGAAGCCCATCCTTTTCAACCCAATTCTTCTGCCATACCAATAGCTTGCCTCATCAATATCCAAACCCTTCTGTTCAACCTCAATTTTGAAGCCAGCAAGATCATCAGAGGCAGACAATTCGAGCAAAACTGAGCATTTATACAAGAGACTGCCCTTTTGACTGTAAGATTTGTCTTCCATGATCGGATTTAAGGGGGGGAAATCACTCTTTGAGCCTGTGCACATACCCAAGTCCTGCATCGTTATAACAAGCATACTTAATATACCATAATCAAGAAATATATACAGTTCATTAATGAAATCAAGAAATAACAAGGTCAAAAAACCTATATCAAGTCTTGGGAAACTATATGCTAGTGGCAAAACTATTTAATGATGACAAAGTAAGACAAGAATTAAATCATTTCAAACTTTTCTCCTCAACTTCTAATGCTTTTTTCCACAAATTTCCTCTCCAAACAAGCCAAGAGAAAATCACAAACAGAATTAAACCCATAAAAGAACAAAAAAAGACTTATTATTCTAAGATCGCTACTATTTCCAACAAAACAAGAACACTTAAAAGAAGAAGAAATCAGATTAAGCAACCCCAGTAAAAAAGTTTCAGACTTTAACCAACACCTTCAATTCATAGAAAATTAAATAAGCAAGTATGTTAGTTTTCATTGTCTGTGAGATAAACAAGGACATACCTATGAGCAGTAGTACTTGTGATGGAAAGAGCAAGAAACAGCTAATGAATTGAGGTCTTTAGTTAAGTTTCAAGTGTTTGTAGAAGAGTGTAGGGAAAGAGAGTAGCTTTGTTTAGCTCGGATGGATGAGGAGGAAGGGAGTGGTGAGCTGTTAAAACGAGACCCGGTCGTGGGTTCTATATAGCATATATGTGAGAATTTTCTTCAGGAGGAAGGAGAGAGGAAAGTCAGACTTTTCCTCTCTCTCTCTCTCTCTCTCTGGTTTTTTGGTCAAAGTCAAATCTTCAAAGGCAGAGCTACTTTTCTTTCTGTACCAGGGTGGGTTAAGGCTAAGTGGCTAACAGTTGCTTAACTCTGCTGTTCTTCTTTTGAAATTAATAAATGAAATGGAAATGAATGGCAAATTAATTTTTCGACTTCACATGGACCCCACATTTCTCTTGCCGACTCGACGGTACCCCGTCACTTGTGCCGTTGTGCGTTTGTATTCCAATTCTTATCTCACGCACGGGACAGTGAGTGTGTTTCTGTCTGGTCAATGCAGCGTCAAAGAAAACAAAACCTCATTATTTGCATTTTCTAATTAAAAATACATGAAAATCAATTGTACTTTATAATTAAAAATATATTAAAATAATATTTTTTTTTAGTTTTTAATATTGAAGTATTAACATCATTAAAAATAACATCTAAGAAATCATGAATTTAATATTTTTTAAAATAAAAAACACTTTATAAAAAAATTGTAATGAAAAGACAAATACTCCCTGAAATGATACTCTATCCTGTAGTGGTTATATTCCTTGTATTTCTTTCAAAATCAATTGATTTTTTTTTGTTTGTTTGTTTTCAAGTTAAAATTTCAACAAGGAGAAGTGATTTGATGGGGAAATTGGCATGCATTAATGGATATATATAGGGGAATTACAGGGGCCAGAATTTTATTAAGAAAAAAAAGAGAGATGAAAGGGCCAGACATAAAAGCTCCAGCAAGCATATTGTTTTTTCCTTCGAAAAAAAACAATTCTCATCTTTTTTTTCTTTTTTTTTTTGGAACAATTGCGATGCCATGAATATAGGAAATCATCTATAAACAAGAAGATGACCTCCTCAATGAAGCAAACAAACTAGCAATTGGAATCTTCATCTATCCAAACTACTATTGCACTAGCTTCTTCTTCTTTTAACAAAAGATGCTAGTGACAATACAATAATTGTATATTAAACACTCGTTTGTTTTTATATTTTAAAAATATTTTAAAAAAAATTATTTTTTTTTATATTAATATTTTTTTGTGTTTATATCATTTTGATATGCTGACGTCAAAAATAATTTTAAAAAATAAAAAAAATATATATTATTTTAATATATTTCTAAACAAAATATATTTTTATCATACTCTTGAACATACTGGAAAATAACCTATAACCTATTTCCCTTAACAAATAAATGATTTTGCAAACATAAAACATAATAGTAGAGTATTCCATGCATTAACCAAGAAATAAATTCTACTGTAATTGACTTTTTTATTTGTGAAACTAGCTAATTCCACAGCTTCAAATGTAGCTGTTGCCTTGCCTCCATCTTGAATAGTAAAAATGCATTAACACACGGCCTATTATGATAACTTGTAAAACCAACAAAACATACCAGTCTTAGGCTCGCATGCAAATAAATAAATCTTCGTAAGGACGGCAAGAAATCTCAAATGATCAAAGTCAAATTCCAAGGCTACATAAGAACCTGTGAGAAAAAAATTCATAGTCTAAAAAATACTAAAAAGTAAGATTTATAGCACAATCCCTTTTCACATGCCCGTTCAAAAGATATCTTAGCATATTTAACTCTATTTTCCTTAAGATGACAAATTCTTACATCCTTGAGAATATAATCACTCACCTGTTCTTATCGGTTAGTTTATCTATGATTAACTGGAGTTGTTGTATTACCGTTGTTCTTTTTTATTTTAAAACCTCGTAGTCCATGTATCATGATGTTTGAGACCATGCATATACTACAATTATTTATATTAAAACTATAGAGAAACAATCAATGAGATTTAACTAAAGTAAACAAAGACTCGATAGAATTTATGAAATTATTTATATTATCTAAGAAACAATTCTAGATTTTTCTTATCACGAGTCAAGCAAAAGTTCCCCAGACATTTTATAAGACTTGTAGGTCTTTTCATTAACCATTGTAATATTATTAAATTCAACAATAAATTGTAATGAACCTAATCAACATAATTACAAAATTTATGGGCAAACTAAATTCAACCCCTTGTAGTTAATTTTTCACAAACAACAAAACTTTATAAATTATAATAAAATTAAGAACCAAACTATATGAGATATTTTTTTAAAGACTATAATAATCATAGAGATAGCAATACAAAACAAGTCATTAAGCTGAATTATTAATTAACTCATATTAAAGAATAAAATTAAAAAATAAATTAATGACTGGACTAAAAAACAAACAAATTACCAAAAAAAATTTTTTTTCTCTTAAACAAAAGGATGATATTAATTCTACCCTCCTTTGGTATTTGTTCTCTCATATATTTTTTTTAAAAAAAAACAATCAAATGAATAGTTTTATGTAGAATTGAGAATTAATTTAAAATTGAAATGTTTTTTAAAGAATATGAAGACCTAAAAAAAACCGTACAAAACAAACCCTCAAGCTAGCATGGAATGATGAAATTACAGAAAAGAAGCCGATGACCAAATATAAAAAGAACTTCAAGCATAAAAGTCATTACGTGAATTTATATAGTGATTTTTTTTTATAGTACAATGAAACACCAAATCCTCTTTAGTTTTTTTTTGTTTTTCTTTAAATCAAAGTTTACTCGTGTAAATGTAAAACGATAAAGTGATTTACTTTGCATTCCACCTTGGTAGGCAGGCAGGGAGAGGAAAGGAGGGCGGGGAAAAAGTAGAGATGAGGTGAGTGCGTTGAAGCAAACATTGGATGTGAAAGATAGTGAATGATGGCGTTTGGGAAAAGAAGAAGAAGAAGAGAAGTGGACCAAAGGATGACCGCTTGAAGAAAGATTCCAACTTCGGCGAAGGGCAGTCCAGCCCACCACTCCTTACGCGTTTCTCTTCAACTTCGGTGGGTGACAGGATATGCCTGACTCAGCCTTCCACCACGTCCATACCTCTGTCCCTCTCTCTTTTATCCAATTAAACACTACCAGCACTCATCATCTCTCTCTCTCTCTCTCTCATAATTTCATAATCTTGATTTTCTTGTCTTGGCTCACAAGCAATGCTGTCAATGTTGGTTGCCCAATCCAAACCTAGCTGCCTTCCAAGGTGTTGTTTTTGTACATTCATCGATAACTAATGCTAACAATAACATTATGATACAGCTGAGCTCAGCCTTGAAGGTGGAATTTATGAACTATCGTTCACACCGGCATGGATTCGGCTGTATAGAAAAGTTCTTATAGCTCAACCAACAGACAATGTACGATACAGCAAAAGAATCAATTTCATCTTAATCATCAAAATAATCTGCTCTCAGTTTAGATGGATTTCAATTTTCACGAAGTAATAACACGATGTAGAAAGGGTAATTCACGTTTCGCCATTTTGTCTGCCTTCGAAACAACACGGCTATAACAACAAGCCTGATAATTAGTCATCGAAAACATAAATGATCACTCGAGGGATTGATGACTTGCTTCGGGGAGCTTGAAGAACTTGGATAAAATGACAGATAGTCGGATATGCCAACTAGGGCCGTTGTGTGATGCAATTCTAACAGTGTTGGGCTTGTTAGCGCAAGAAATGACTACTTGTCCTGGTTTCTGTCTCTGTTTTTGCAATCTCCAGTTAAAAGCAATTAAACAGTTCCTTGATCCACTTTGCCAGTCCACTCCATTAATCCACATCTTAACGTGGTTAGCGCGATTTCTTCAAATAAGAACAATATTAGCAAATATAGCCAGTGAGCATATAGCTTAAGCAGCATTTATGTCTCTCTTATGATAAAAATGACATGCTCTAGCCTTTTTTTGTAATAAAAAAAAAAAGTAAAATAGGAACTTAGAACGTGTTTGGGAGTGTAGTTGTGGTTGCTTTTCAAAGTGTTTTTTATTCAGAAAAGTATACCAATAATGTTATTTTATTTTTTAAAACTTATTTTTAAAATCAGCATATCAAAATATTTAAAAACATCAAAAATATATTAATTCCAAACAAAAAAAAATTAAATTTTATAAAAAACGCTTTTCAAACGCAATCCCAAATAGGGTCCATTTATCCTCCTGTCAAGAGTGCCAAGGACTAACGAGGCATGAAAGATTAGTTGCGTCTGTCCACGAGGATCCATAGATATACCCAATTTCTTGTGAGCATACATAACCTTGAACAAGTGAAAGTTCACTTTGAAGAGAAAAGGCAATACATAGATATGTAGTTCGCAGTTATTATTTTCCCTGTTTTCCATTCTTGCAAATAATTTTGCACAATTTTGTATCGAACACGATCTGTTGCCTTGGAGTGATCGTCGAGTTTTCGTTAACTAGATTCTTCCAAGCAGAAATTAAGTTTAATTGAAAATAAGTTTTTTACGTGACCAGGTAGATGCTAAGCTCTATATTGCTTATGCTATATTTTATTTATTTTGAATTTTGTTTCCCGTATGGATACTATATCTTAATTCTTATTGTTGGCGGTGAGATGGGATGAATATTGCTAAACTGGGCCAAGAGTTAGTCCATAAGGCCAGGATGAGGTCTGTCTACGCAATAAGATGGTCCATTTCAGCTTTGATCAAGTTCCATCTTAATGGGTTTGCTTTCATAAAGTTTGGAATCAAAAAGTTTTTTTTTCCTATAATTCAAGTTTAAATTATTAATATATAATAATTATTGAAAAATTTATATATTCATTTAAATTTAATATATGTAGGATTAGTCAATCATGTAATTATTAATATAATAATTATTAAAATTTGTATGTTTGTTAAATTCAAAATTTATAGGATTAGTCTTGTATATAAATTTAAATTAATTAAAAAGAAAATTCGATATTAATGTACATGGAAAATATAAAAACAACATTTCTAGTAAAAAGTAAACATTGAAAATATATGCTACCTAATAGTACGGTTGATGGATCTTGATTTCTGCGCTGATTTGTCCTGCGAAAGCAACTTGGCTAATCCTCCTTCCTAAAAAATTTGTGTCTGTATTCACAAGAAAAATGTGATTTCGCCTTTTATTTCAATAATGTTTGGATGATGACAGTGATGGTTTTTTAAAATATTTTTATATATAAATATTTTAAAATAATATTTTTTTTATTTTTTAAAAGTCATTTTTAACATTAAAATAATTTAAAAACAGAAAAAAATTCTTTTAAAAAAAATTAAAATTTCATAAACCATGACTTGGAACACATGCCCAAACCTTCCTGACCGGTCATTTTAGCCCGGTCACCGGATATAACAGAACTGAAAACAAGTGGGTAAATGAGAACACGAGGTGGAGACCTGACCTTTGTTAATTAGGCACGGCCGCACAACTACCTGTCCCTGTCGCTGTCGCTGTCCCTGTCCCGGAACCCTACATGAGGTGCAAAACATTATGATTTATGACAGCCACTATATGTGCTGAGCTCAACTAGAACCAGAGCAGACAGCGTGAAATGGGGGAAGTAATGGCACATGGCTTTTCTGGATACATGATATGTAACTGTCGAATTCGACGAGTGTTAGAAACTTGTTCCTCGAAATCTTATCTGGATTCTTGATTGACAGATTATT
This sequence comes from Populus alba, assembly GCF_005239225.2. Classification (NCBI taxonomy): domain Eukaryota; kingdom Viridiplantae; phylum Streptophyta; class Magnoliopsida; order Malpighiales; family Salicaceae; genus Populus; species Populus alba. Next base: position 17,710,204 of record NC_133293.1, read on the forward strand.
ACCCACAGGCGCTGCAAGGCTCTTAAGTTATAATAAAAATGGAACATTTGTAGAATTGCAGTTTAGATTTAACGAAAACGACACTCGATGTGAGATTTCACTTCTTCCACAAGAGCACCATTGGATTACAAATCTATTGATTTTTCATATAAATATATCCTTTTTGAATCTCCAGGAATTAAACATGCCAATCCCTCGTCTGCGTTCATAAATTCAACCATGTTTGTCTTTTTTCCGATCTCTCAACGCAGCGCCGAGATATTTGATCAAATACAGTTCTTTGAAATAAATTATGTAAAGTTTTTATTAAAAGAAGCTGTAGACTACATATCAAAACCAGCAAACTAGCAAGAGCAGCAGAGAGCGCCCGAATGTATGCGAGTATGAACGACTCCGATGGACGTTAATGGTGATTTTCGGTAGGATTGGAGGTCATGCGTGATGTTAGTCCTTTGTTAAAGATAAAATGACTACACTGCAAAATTTAATTTCTTGCTAACACGCGCATTAATGTTCGTAACCGCCATTGAAGCCGAAGACAGTCCCACTGAAGGTTACAGCTTGGAAAGTTGAGAGTTTAAACAACCACCCTCCTGTTTCGAGATAACAAGCCAATTACTTGCGCAAAAGCTTGCTTATTTATCCAATTTAAATTATAGGTATCTATGTAAATAAATATATTTATTCTATACCTGGTAAAACAATCTTGATGGACTCAAATCATGATGGTATGGATCCTATTATATATATAATAATTCACAAAGCAATTATTGATATTATTATATAAAAAATATAACTTTAGTTAAAAAAGATATACCAAAATTGGATAGCATTTAAAAAATTATTTTATTTATAGTAAATTTTATTTAGAGTTAAAAAAATAAAGAATAATAGAAAAAGAGACTGGGTGCTCGGAGAATTAACCTATGCGCCTAGCACAAACAAAAAAAATCCTAGGGGTGCCTCAACACTTTTTTTTAAAAAAAAAAATGGATGGTCAATGCATTATTTGTCCAATTTTTTTTAATAAAATAAATAACAAGCTATCACATGTTCAAATTCTAGCAACTTCTAGTAGTAAAAAATTAGCTTTGGGTTCTTTTATTCAAAAAATTCAATGAAAATAGATTAAATTAGAAAAAAAAAATTTTCAAGTCTTGATTTACTTTTTTTTTTTTTACGATATGAAAGTTTCAAACTATTTTAATGAAAAACTCATACTTTAAAACGAATCCATTAATACTAAAATTATATATTATTGTGGTTGAAATGTAGCTCACTAAATATTTTTTTCTTTTATTTATTATTTTTTCAATACTTTCACTCTCCTCCTCCTCCCCTCAACATTAAAGAACCAGAATAGAGATAAAGTTGTTAAAGTTATTTTAACTTTATTTTTATTGCATGGAATATCAAAAAAGTGTAATAGAAGTTGTTTGTTTTTATAGTTGAAACCATGTTTTATGAATTTTTTAATTTTTTTTTGTTAGAAATTATTTTAATATGTTAATGTTAAAAATAATTTTTAAAAATAATAAAAATATTATTTTTATATATTTTCAAATAAATTTTTTTTAAAAAAAAATCACAACCGAAACTTCTAAATACTATTAATATATCAAATATACAGTCAAACATCCATAATTTTTAATTCATGAAACTACGACGTGGGACCTATAAGATGCTAATGAAAAGCTTATTTAACACTTTAAAGCTACGGACCACTACTGGCTTCGGTCATTTTTTACATCACAATACCCTGTTTTATCATATTCTTTAGGCTATTTTGAGAATTAAAAAGAAACTTTAATTTATTTTTTTCCCTGTTTATTTTAGCTATTTTATTTATTAAAAAAATAACAATGAAAGGGTTGAGCTATTTTTTAGTTGACTTGGTATGTATAGATAAAAACTTTGTATAAACGTAGGTTGGTGTAGCGTGTTCCCTTATTTATAAGAAATATATAAGCTTTGTTTTTTTTTTTTAAATATATATGGAAGAAAATTGATGATTTTATATTGAAGAGGGCGTTTTGGGAAAATAGATAAATATTTTTTTATTGTTGAATAAAGTAGGATATTCTTTTCGGGGACAAAAAGATGGTTTGTGAGGTGTGAACTGTGTGACTGTGCAGGCTGGTGGTTTGATATCTAGACGTTTTATTTTTGCACGTGCTATATAACCATAGCATAGCTAAACGGAACTTCCAGATATGTAGATGGGATTAAATGGCTAATTACACTCTTTGGACTTAAAAAGGATAAGCATGGGTCACCTCACCGATCCCCGCTGTCTAATTACGTCTAACACATCAATTATTATTATTTGAAGAGAATAGGCGCTATTATCAATAATAATAGATGAACTAACACATCAATTATAGAATTCTTTCATCAATTATCAATATTCATGAATCATAATTATTTATAAATTCTTTCTTGAATTATGGATATCCATGATTTATAACCTATAAACAATTTATGAATTTTAAACATTCATCATAAATAATAAATATTTCATAATTATAAAGATTCATGAATTATTTTCTAATAATTGCATTCATATATTATCCGAAACCTGATGAACTTGCTAATAGATAAAAAAGAAAAAAAAAAAGCATCATTCCATTCAATAGTACTGGTGCTGAAAAAAATTTGGAAATTTGTTTTTTGCTTCCTTCCTAAAACCCTTGAGAGAAATTAAGATTTAAAACAAGATAAATGAGATAATGAATATTAAATATATCTAACTCGAGAATTAAAAAGAAAATCAAGGGAATAAAAATGAGTAAAGAGAGGAAGCTTGTGACATCAAAAGACAAAAATAAAAGGAGTAGAAAACTTCGACTGATTAACATTTGAAGTTTATATTATTATCGACTAAAATGTTATAAACTCAATTCTATAAATTTAAGTAAATATTCATAAAGTTAATGGAAATTTATTAAATTTTGAATTAGAATTCTTAAATGTTAAATTAAGAAGAAGTGGGATCATGAAAAGTTGATGTACCTGGAATGAAATACAATGTAAATGCTTATTAAATATGGGCGATGTTTGAAATTGTGTTTCAAAACGCGTTCAAGGAAATTTTAATTTTTTTTATTTAAAATTAATTTTTTATATTTTTGTAATTGTTACATTGTGCTGATATTAAAACTAATTTTTTAAAAATTAAAAAAATATTATTTTTATATATTTTTAAATAAAAAATATTTTAAAAAATATCTAATATCACAGTCACCCTATAATACATAAACTTTCATACCCAAAAAAAACTTTGGTCAATCAATGGAGTTTGTTATACATATCATAGAGGATTCGACTCCTGCAAAGAAAGGCACAAGGAAATATTTCTCTTTTATGAATGCATTAAATTGCCTGCCAAGAACTGTGCGCTGTAATTTGTCATTGAGATGACGCACGTCCCACCGGTGACTGAAAAAAGAAGACGGGAGGGGTCAGTTTCCCACGTGGCAGGTGGCTTCCAAGTCCAAAAATTACTCAAATTCTTTTTTGGCCTGCTAGATTAAAATATTGGTTCCTTTCATGTTCCGGAACATGATGCATTAATAGCATTATGAGCCGATTTAAATTTTGTTTGGGAGAGAGAAAACTGGTGGTCCTAGGACACCATTATCGAAGTACACCATTCCAAGTCGGATGCACGTCACCTGCAGACAGTTTTTCCTTCCTTTCACCTTCTCTAATTTGCCGTGGTTAAGTACGTATGGTGGGTACATTATACATATTCTAAAAGGGAAATAATATTTTATTGTATATAATTATAAATTATATAATCATCATCTTCTTTATTTATTTAAAATTATATTTTTTACTTAATATTAAAAAATAACATCTACATATTAATTCTTTTATTTTTTTTAAAAAACTAATCGACTTGCAGCAAGACAGATTGAATAGACATACTTAACACTTTGTTTTTTTATATTTACTAACACATATTGCTCTTAATGTATTTAATTGAATATATACACAGATTTTTTTTATTTATAATTAGATGTTTTAAAAATAAATTTAAAAAGCTTGCATAATTAATTTTCTGCCGTGTTCGTATATTTTGTATACTGGAAATATTTTACATGCGGTATTACAGCCTCTTTCTTATTATATTGATTAAATTTAATTTGAATTTATATCCGTGATTATGGTACTGAAAAGTCTATTGCTGATTTGCGTGACGTACATTAACAAATCAAAATCCTGGATTATTATAGACAATAGGATTTATTTAATCCAACAGTGCTCTCCCACGTGAATCTCCTGTGATTATTAATTATAGAAAGGAGGGTGGACTGGGGGCCAGAAATACAGTATTTACTTATTTGTAGAAAATTACTAAAGAACAATCATGATACGATTTAAATGATTATTAAAATTAAAGTATACCAACTTAAAGTTTTTAGTTGATAATAAAGCATGCTATTATTTGATTGTGATGTTAATTGACTTAGAAGTAGCCGTAACATCTCAAGTTATTTTTGATGATCATGTTAAGGATTTTTTATTTATTTTGCTCATAATATTCATAGCTTAATTGCTATTATTTTGTAAACGTAATGGCTTAGCCCTACAAGGAGATTATTATTTTTATATGATTTAATTGCAATAGGATAATAAATGAACATTAAGGATGGATTTTATTCAAGACCCTTAGATATGAATAAATTTTATTCTTGATATTTTATTTATTAATCTTATTATTAAAGAATTCGTAAGTTCTATACATGATGCAACTTCTGCCTACATGAATGTTAGAATTACCATAAGGATCTAAAGTCGTTAACTATAAATGAATTTATAAAACCAAAAGAGATGTTTCTGGTAATATCAAGCGATATAAACTAAACTTGTTATTAAGAGTTATACTCAAAAGAAATGCATAGATTATCATCAACCTTCTCTCTAGTTTCTAAGAATGATAATAATGATATTGGTAGCTTTTTTTGATTTAGAGCTTCATGAGATGAATATGAAAACAACATTCCCAAATAAAAACTTGGATGAAAAGGTATATATAAACCAGCATGAAGGTTTTTGCGATAATATAAATAGCCACTTGTTTTGTAAGCTAAAAAAAATCTATATATAAGCTAAAGCAAGACTCCCGACAATGGTTTATTAAATTTCACAATGTTATAATCTTAAAATTAGTGAAAGCAAATATATCTTTATTGTCCAGTATGTAAATGATATTCTATTTGCAAGTAGTGATTTGTGTTTATTATACGAGACAAAACAGTTTCTTTCTCAAAACTTTAATATAAAGGATTTGAGTTAAGCCTCTTATGCAACTGGTAAAAAGATTTATAGGGACAAGTCTCAAAGGACATCAGAATTGTCTCAAAATGACTCTATTAAAAAAGTCTTGGAAAGATTCAGGATGACAAATTATGCGCTTTTAGTAGCACCTCTTATCAAAGAGGAAAACTTCAATCCGAATCAATACCCATAAAATGCATTGGAAAATGAGCAAATAAGTAACATTCCTTATGCATCTGCAGTTGGTAGTTTGATGCATGCATAAGATTTGACTTGATATTTGTAGTAGTAATTTGGGAAGGTTCCAAAGTAATTTAAAAATGGATAATTGAAAAGCTGTTAAGAAAGTCAATAGATACCTATAAGTAACCAAAGATTACCAGTTGACTTAAGAACCTACTAATCACATTAAGGTAATTGATTATTCAAACTCGAATCTTGCTGGTTATATAGATATAAGAAAATCTGCTTCAAGATATATTTTTCTTCTTGCTAGAGGAGTTGTGTCTTGAAAATATACTAAGCAAACTATGTTGCTTCATCTACTATGACAACATAATTCATTGCAAGCTATAAAGCAACGACATAGATGATTTGGTTAAGAAATTTTATTTCTAGTCTTGAAGTTGTTGATTCTATATCAAGACCAATAAAGATATACTGTGATAATTCAGTTGCAATTTTCTTTTCTAATAATAATAAGAGTGAAAGCCAAAACAAGCATATTGATATAAAGTATATCATTGTAAGAAAGAAAGTGAAGGAATATGAAGTTCTCATTGAGCATATTAGCACTAAACTAATGATCACGGATATAGAGATCATGTGGATAACACATGTCTAGTTAACTTATTTCACGCTTGACTTTATTTTTTTTAGTTGATTGTCTGAAAGTTTTTCATGTTATTTTTAGAGATCAAAGTGATGTTTTGTGCACATAAAGTATTATTTCTATATTTATTAGGATATATAAAGTTGGACTCGAATAACTTACTGAAAGTCAATTTATAAAGTTAATTTGCTCATTAAATGTTTATTTTCTTGGATGCAATATATTGTAATACATGGAAAGAAATACTTGATTATTAGTGTAATTATTACGATTCATATATTGTATTCTTGACTTAAATGTAAGTATTTTTACTTAATAGATATTTTGAACCCTGTAAAGATATTATCACTTTTCGAGTGATGTCATGTGAGCTAAATAAAAGAATGTTAGGAAAATATCTTTAAAGTGGTCTATATATCATCTAGATTTTAAATTACATGCTAATTAAGGCTTAAAGACCATTGGACTATTTAGTAATGGCTATCCATGATGGACGGTTTTTATATAAAAAAGTCTTTAACCTAATCAAAAAGATGTTAATGAAAAATCCTTGTTTTTCATCTACAAAAAAAAAAAAAAAAAACTCTGAAGTTTGATATATACTAGAAGACTTTTTATAGGTGATAGCACAAAAATTGATGAACAATTACAATTTAATATTTAATCAATCATGACAGAAAATATATAACTTATTAATTCTCAGCTGCATTTATATGATTGGTAGATTGAAATTATTTTACATATAATTCATGCGTCTGATGAAACGCCTTAACTAACGTTAGCTTGTTTTCTTTTTTTCTTCTATATACTATAATAAGACTCTGAACCAATCAGATCAATATACACATCGTGTCGACTGTCGATGGGTCCCGACAATGTTAACTGGGGCCAGTGTCTGTTAAAAAGAAAATGGGTATAGACAACGTTAACTACCAGGTAATGAACTGGTAATAAAACCCATTAATTAATTTTAATAGATTTATTAAAGTAATGGTATTGGAATTGGTGTCGACGTATATACTATCGTTAAAAGCCATTTCGTTCTCTAATATAAAAGGCCCTTTCATTCTCAATGAATAAATAATTATAAATAAATAAATATATAGTCGGGTGATAGAAATTAGCGTCAACTTGTGAATGGAGTGTTGTCTAATCGACCAATTCAATAGCCATTGCTATCCACCCGATTAATATTTAATTGTTTTTATTCACTTTTAAATAACTCGTGATTCAATGTATCTATAGTCCTCGGAATAGTTTTTGTCTGACATTTATATAGATCTGATCTAGAAGAGAATAGTTGTTGTTATTAATTACATATAAACCAAAATATATTTGAACAAGACATTTAATTTATATTGACAAATATTCTTCTCCACGTATATTATACAAAAAATATATAACGTTAATTATATATTGTTCATATAATATAAATTCAGTTTACGTACGTATAAAATAACGTCTTTAATTTATAGGTTCACAGGTTTTTTTTTTTTTTTTTTTTAACATTATCCTTGCTTTTCTAGCCACAAAACGATATCTCATTCATTGGCGAACACTTTCTCTAGAAGTGGCCATACAGTACTGTACTGGGTATGTGGTTCACATCGAATGAAAGGGAGAGAAGAGTAAGCCAAAGTGAGCACGGAGGCGAAAAGAGGAGACGGTCCTCTTCATGCATGGGCCATCACAGCAAGATTTGCGAATGGTTTCATAAAAAAAGAAGTTAAAAATGTCTAATTAAATTGACTTTTCTTTGTGTTTTTTTCAGGGCTACTGAAATGTTGTGGCTAGGTCTTTTGGATTTTATAAAAGAGATCGGGAATTGGATTTTAGTAGGAGATCGATACATGGCTTCCTGCTTACCCGTCTATTTTGGCTCGGCCACAATCACCCAAATAGAATTATATAGCTATTATAGACGCATGTGTGCACACAAATTCGACAGTGCTTCTGCTAAAAACACCACTCATAAGATTGAAGAAGCCTGTTCTCTCACTCAATCTCAACCCAAAATCCACAAGCGCGCGCACACACACAAGTATATAATATCTGGATATATATATGATCATGCCCCCATTTAGATATTTTAAACACCATTTTTTCCACGTTCTCTTTCACGTCAATTTCACTTTCCTTACACCTGCCACTTCCCCTCCTCTTATATTTACTGCTCTTTACATTCTTCTCTTGTGCCTTTATCCCCCTCTCTCCCTGAACTCAGACCGCTTTGCCTGTATTTCATTCTTTTACTCTCTCTCAAAACTAATTACTAAAGACTCTGTTTATTGGTACCTCTGATCATATAGATAGAATCAACCTTGGAGACCAAACCTACAAAACGTACGTCATGAACAAGCTCCAAGATTGGCCCGAACCTATTGTCCGAGTACAATCCTTGTCCGATAGCGGCATACCCCTAATTCCAGAGCGATATGTCAAGCCCATACTTCAGAGGCCATCCGTAAATTCCACCGCTTCAAATGATGTGAACATCCCTGTCATTGATCTTGCCAGACTATATGGTGATGATCATGCTCTTCGAGCCACAATACTTGACCAAATTTCAATAGCATGCCGGGAGTGGGGATTTTTTCAAGTTATTAACCATGGTGTTAGCCCGCAATTGATGGACCGTGCTCGAGAAGTATGGAGACAATTCTTTCATTCGCCCATGGAGGTTAAGCAAGCTTATGCAAACACACCCAAGACTTATGAAGGTTATGGTAGCCGGTTAGGGGTTGAAAAAGGTGCGATTCTTGATTGGAGTGATTACTACTTCCTGCACTATCTTCCTTTACCATTGAAGGACTATAACAAATGGCCTGCCATTACAGCCGATTGCAGGTGTGTGTGTGTGTGTATTTCAATCCCTTTTTAGAACACATGCTTACTTTTTTGGTTCTTCTTTGTTTTTAGCACACCAATTAATTAAGATTAGTCGAGCGCTTGTCAAGTTGCAAATTCAAGTTTTATATTGATTTCCTATTATACATCGTACCTAGTAAATTCTTATAATAAAATTTACTACACCTTTTCTAGCCTCGTATATATATGTATGTGTGTAACTGTTTTATATCAACCATGTATTTGGATTTTACCTAACTAAGATTGGATTTTTTTTTAACACCAACAATTTCAATTTCGTTTTAAGTAAGCCTTGCTAATGAATTTGTAGGGCAGTTCTTGATGAATATGGTAAGCAGTTGGTGGAGCTGTGTGGGAAGTTAATGAAGGTTTTATCCATAAACCTTGGATTAGGAGAGGAAAAACTTCAAAATGCCTTTGGTGGCGAAAATATTGGGGCATGCCTAAGAGTTAATTTTTACCCTAAGTGTCCACAGCCTGACCTGACCCTTGGTTTGTCGTCACATTCGGATCCCGGTGGCATGACCCTTCTCTTGCCGGACAGTCATGTCCCTGGTCTTCAAGTCCGTAAAGATGGGAATTGGATCACTGTAAAGCCAGTTCCACATGCTTTTATTGTTAATATTGGTGATCAAATTCAGGTAACATATACTTTCTCTGTTTCTCTCACTAGATTATCTATATATATATATATATATATATATATATATATATATATATGTTGGATGAGATTTATGAAACGTAGAGGGAACATGGAGGGGTCATATTTTTGATGGGGTATTAACAAGTTATTATCCAACAATTGGTCAAAAGTGTTTTTTTCTTTCAAAGAACCTGTCATTTGGTCCCGTTCTAGAGCGAGTGGTCGCAATGAAAAGCATGAATATATAGCCTCTCGATCGTTTAGACATCACATGACAAACATTACTGTTCCCACGTAAAAAAACATAACCAGAACATCATAAGGATCTGTAATGACTTGAGTCTTGCCTATCATACGTTCTTTCTTCTGCTTTAAGTAATTACATTACCTGTCACTTCCAGTACTATTGCACATTGAGAATTCCTCAAGTAAAGAGTAAATACCGCCAAAAAGTAATTGAGTGCAGTTAATAATTTTCTAGCCTCTTTTCTCACTGCCTATGCCCATGCCTCAAGAAGGCATTTCGTCGTCTTTTTTTTTTTTTGTCGTAATTTGATAGCGATGACTTTTACAAACATGGATTAGTTATTCGATGCCCCGTTCAGAACATATGAAATGGGGTTAGAATATTGACCCAGAAAACAATTAACTGCCTCTAGAAAACTACAAGTCATCATACCATAGTAGCTAATTACTCCCGCAACTCTTATTTTAAATAACATTACACTTTATAATCTGTATTTCTTATAAATTCTTACACTTTTCATCTTTTATATATATATATACACACCTTTTGTAATTAAAAATCTTTTAGTTGATCGTTGAAAATTGAGTTGGATTTTAACTCGAATATTGCTGAAAAGATAACGAATATTTAAAATAAAAAATCAAAACGTTTATTTAGCATTAAAATGATTTATTCTGAAAAATTAATCATTTCATTATTAGTAGGAAAGATCAAGTAAAATGTGTTGCTTCTACTTATAAATAAGCAAGTACTCTTTTATTTATTTTATGATTTATTAGAAAAATATATTGATGCGTAAATGGCATAAAATTTCAAAAAGCATAAGACTTTTTCTAAAATAAAGAGTGGTGGAGATAATTAACACAACCAGATAGAATCTTATGTTATGTCTTTGACTTCTCAGCAATCCCTTTAGTATAAATAAGTAACAAACTTGTAACAAAAAAAAGAGTGGTAACTTTTTACAAGGATGCATGTATTTACAATGTAGCTTATTGAAGAAGAGTTTTTCTATATTGATTATTTTTTAAAGTATTTTTTATTTGAAAATTTATTTAAATAGTATTTTTTTTATTTTTAACACCCTTATGTCAAAATAATTTTTTAAAAATAAAAAATTAAAATTTTTAAAAACATTAATTATTTAAAACATAATTTCAAACCGCATCTATCTATTATCGCAACAACCATTCCATCAAATTTAGTGCAATGAATGTGTATTATTTGCCTGCCTAGAGCAGAGAATGCAACCTGCCTATAATATATTCCAAAGTAGATGCTTCGACGATAAAATCTTGTCAATTGTCGGTATTTGACTGACAATGAACTGGGTGATATGGTGAATGGTAAGCGCGGATCACAAAATTATTAACTTGAGGGACCTAAATTGAGTTTCTAAAAGTATGGAATCAAAATCTAACGACCCGTGGTTGGATTCATTGGGGTTGCAAAAATCACCAGCAATATTCCAGCATCTTATTCCTTCCCGCCTGATCAGCAAGTAATTCCATGTTTTTTCTGTTATTAATTCCTTGAACAACGCCAAGGGATTTAATTAACTATAATTGATTGACGGTGGCAGATTCGGTGTCGTTTTTAATGTGAGCGATGTAGTAAACAGTTTTGTGTTGTGGATTCGTTTGATTAGGTGCTAAGCAATGCAACTTGTAAGAGCGTGGAGCACAGAGTGATGGTAAATTCATCAGAAGAGCGTCTCTCTCTTGCTTTCTTCTACAATCCAAGGAGTGATATACCCATAGAGCCCTTGAAGGAGCTCGTGGCACCAGACAGGCCTCCACTCTATCCAGCTATGACATTCGACGAGTACAGACTCTTCATAAGAATGAGGGGTCCCTGCGGAAAATCCCAAGTGGAATCCCTAAAATCTCCAAGATGATGGTGACGCACGTGACAATAATTCTCTTCCTGGCTAGTTTAGTGTTGTATTAATTAATGTAAACCAAAAGTAACCGTCCCCTTCATTGGTTAGAATTTGAGTAAGTGTACATCTTGTGATCATAGAGGGGACTACATATGAAAAATGCAATAGAATGAAGTGGGAAAAGTAGATCAAAATTATTCTATATATGTTCTCTCTTTTGATAAAAAAAAAAAAGGGGCCCAAATATATCCTAATAATGTCTTGTGAGTAAATATTGTCCCGCTAATTAAGGCAACAACTTGTTGAAAGAAAAAAAGTAACATTAATATAAGATGTAGTTGAACTGGTTGATATTGGATTTTCTTTCTACATGTTATTAGTTCAAGTCCTATAAATTTTGGGGTCATTGTAAATTTATATAGTCATTAACTTTAAAGCCTATTGGATTAATTAAGATACGCACGTACTAACCCAAATATCTATATTAATCTATATAAAAAAACGTGACATTTAGAATTATGTAGTTTTTGTTTATTAATGCTTTTTAAAAATATATTTACCTTAAAAAATATCAAGTTGATATTTATTTTTATGCTTATTTGATGATATATATATATATATTAAACAAAATTAAAATTAAAATATTTTTTAAAAGTAACTAATTTATTATCGATAAATTGTAGGTATGATATTTAACTAAATTTTTTCTCCTTAATGATTTTCTAAAAGGATGAGATGAGAATAATTAGGTGTTCATTCACTCTCCACGATGGTGGTTGTACAGTTTATTTTATTTATGACCTCTATGTTGAAGTAATCATACATCATCTAATTTATTTGTGAATAGATAAAATCCAAAGATAAAAGAATACCACCATTTATGATCACTTAAATTGACGCATTATGCAATTTTGAATCATCGTTTTTGCCTTTCGAACTTGCAAAAGCCATATCATTATTTGCTTATATATGGGGATTTTTTTAATAATTATTTGTTCTAGTCTTTTGAGCTTTATCTCAGTCTAAATGGACATCAAATATGGATTAGTAAAATAATGTAATTGATCTTATTAGACATCAATTGTTTTATGCATCAATCATGCTTCAAAGTCAATTCTGTCAACTATATATAGATATTCTAAGGTTCTTGTTGAGTATATTATTATAAAATAACCAAAATTAAAGATCACATGTTTCTTGTCATTTAGCTTTTTTAACTACTAAATTCAAATATCAAAATTATTGCCTTGTAATGGAGAGGACTTCACTGATTTTTATTTTTATATATTTTACTACTATGTGATTAAGTGAGTGCATAGCAATCAAATCCCTCTATAATGCAGTTAACATCACACGTAGTTTGGTTGGTTCTTGATAAGAACCTTTGAATGGCTGTTGAAAATCAGTTTTCATGTGATATGATTTGTTTGTTTTTTTTTTTTTTTTTTGTCAAATTAACACAATAAACTTCAAAATTTAGAGAAATTATACAATTTTAAAAAATTAATAAAATAATATAGTTTTGAACTTGTCATGCTTTAGAAGCACATCATGCACTAAATGTCGCATTTTTAAAGCGTAAAAACTACATGTCGTACTTCTGAAGTGCGACATTAACTAGATGTTAACCATTGAGTTTTATATATTTATCTTTTAATTTAATTTTAATATTAATATTTTATTAATATTTATGATGATTTCTTTCTACAGAAGAGTCGAGAGGTCATATCTTATCTTCGTAGTACTGACTGAGAAAGCAAAGTTCACACCATAGCGTCTCAGTAATTAAATATTTGCCGCACCGAACTTGAAATCTTTGGAGAGAGGTTAATTTTTGATTGCATTCATGGAGCTACTTGTTATTATAAAATATAAAAATATATTGTTTAGTTAGAATTTGTTGATTAAGGTTATTGTATTTTTTTGCAAGTTTTTTTTAAGTGGAAAAGCTTTTTGGATATAGTTTCTATATAGAGAAAACTCTGTTCAAATTTTGATAAAATTATAAAAATTTTAATTCTTTAAAATTATAAAGTAAATATAATTTCGTATTAATAAAAACTATGATTTTATAAAATTTTCCAGGCTTAAAACATGAAAATGACTCAAAACTAAACAATAATCAAAACGATTTGATCATTTTGAATATTATACAATCATTTTATCAAATGTCTAGCTATTTCTCAATACGATCTCTTTAAGAATATCACAGGTTCACATATTATATATATTAAATACTATAATTAACAACCACAATATCCTCAAACTATATCATTTTACCAAAAAAAAAAAGTTGAGCATGCACTATTTCACTATTTATTTATAATTTGGGTGCTAATTGTATAATTTATCCATGTGATATCATCATGAAGGCAATTTTGGGTAGTCTTTGGCACTTGCTGATTGTGTGGTGCCATTTATGTGTCACTAATCCAAGTCCAGAAGGATTTACTAGTTGTGGTTTAGTCTTCCATTGATGTTGATGTTGATGTTGATATTTCATTAGTTTAATGCCCCCACCTCAGTGCAAACTGTATTGCAAAAGAGTGAACGAGAGAATTCATGTTGTGATAAAAAAAAAAAAATATATATATATATACAGCCAAGTATATTATTTTCTTCTATTATTATTATTTTATTCGTCACCATACCGTCTTTAACTAAAGTCATTCATACTCTATATTACTTCACAAGGGCACATCCCCCCTGTACACAGGGCTTCCTCGATCAATTATGAGTTCGTTGGCTCCATAGAAAAGGTAGCCATGCCTGTCTGGGATTTTTCATTGTTTAAAGAAAAAAAAAATAAGAGAAGTGGAATATTTTTTGAGAATAAAAAACTAGAAAAGTTCAAGTCAATTGCATTAGAAAAAACAAGGTTATTTACATGAGCTACACTTTAGGTTCGAATTAATTTTTTTTTACATGTTTAAGAAAATATATAAGTATTATTAACATATTTTTTTAAAAAAAATTATATAAGAATTGATTTAATTTGATCTAATCGACTTATCAAGTCTAAAGATAACATGAACAACAAAAAAAAAAAACATAGATTAACTAAAAATAATTTAAGATGATATATTTTTTTTAAAAAAATATTAAGATGACAACATATTAGATTGACCAGGGTCAACATAGGTTAACAGTTAAAATTCACAACTTGAATTATTAGACCGTGATAACTTCATAAAAAACAAATTAAAAAATATATTAAAGATAAATTTTTAATCAAACCAATGTCGAGGAATGAAAATGAAAAAAACAATTAAATAAAAGGCCAAAAAAGACTCGAGACAACCCATATTAATTTGTCAAACTTAAATTATGAGATCAAGGATAACCCAATAAAAATCAAAAGAAAATAATTTATGAAGTCTAATTCATAATCAATCCAATGTAAAAGGATAAAATTGAAAAAAATAACAAAAAAAAAAAAAACCGAGTCAACTTGAGTTAACTTGCCAAACCTTTAACTTAAATCATGAGACTAGTATAACCCTATAAAAAAATAAACTGAGATAAATTATGAAACTTATTTTCCAATTAACTCAAATATTGAATTGATAAAATTAAAAAAAAAATATAATTATAAAAAATACCCATAAAAAATATATAGGGTTAACTAGTAAAACTCGCGGTCATGAGATTTTAATAATCTATTAAGAAAAAAAAAAAAAAATCTTAAAGCATTGAAAAAAAAAAAGTATTGTTACAATGAAGTAATGACATTGTAAGAGGGGGATTCCCTTCTACTCTCTCTCTCTCTCTCTCTCTCTCTCTCTCTCTCTCTCTCTATATATATATATATATATATATATATATATATATATATATCAACTTATTAGTAAAATAATTGATTCCCAATTATTCAATCTTATTGTGGACAAGTGTACCGTTGCCACTTATTTGTCAATTTGTGGTAAATAACGAGCCAGTCAAGAAAGAGACAGAGTGCTCCTATATATTATTTTCTCAGCAATTTTAAATCTTGCGAGCAACATCCACTTGCAACACGGCATGTCTACATCAGTTGGAAATGGATAAAAATAGATATTAGGGAGTCTAAATGTGGCCTTAGCATTTATACGTATTTTCCATTATTATAACACACAAGAAGGCATCCTTGACTTTTACAACAACACCACTTGAAATCAAATTAATATCATTACTTGACTCTTTCAAATGATTATCCGCACGACAAATTTTATCAACTAGCTACTTGCTCTCTAGATTACTTACAATTAGCATCGCTTAATTGGCAGACGATAAGCTCAGGTCATGTATAGCAATCGAAACAGACGTGACTTCTAACTCCCATTCATTTCTACATTTAGGGTTCATTTCCCCTCTCAAAAAGCTGGAACCACCCATAAACCAAGTGTTTTGGTCAATTACGTTTCCTTCTTGCAGTTTCGTTGCTTCTTGCTTTTATTTTTTATTTCGTATTGTCTGAAGTCGGGCGATGCCACTTATTATTATTCTTTTATCTAACCCTAAGGGAAATCTATAGAAAATAAGCGTTTAAGTGCTGGTTATCAACGGGACTCTTCGTTGATCGTACACTAATCACGCACAGCTGCTGTAACATTAACGCTCCTTTGATTCCTAGGCTCGAGCACTGGCTAGATTGTTGTGGTGATTTAAGGATCATGTACGGGCTTGTTTCCACTGAAAGGACGGTTTGCGTTCACGTCTGTCCCCTTTTTACAGAAGAATCTGTCGAGGCCAGCAAGCAATTCACCGCTGAAGCAGTGATCGGCAGCATGTCGGAAAAGTGCCGCATTTCAGCCTGTACCCATTAATTGTAATTTATTGTCTCAATCTTTCCCAATTGCTGTTTACTGTAAAAATTGCTTTCTTTGCTGGTTTCCAGACTATTTTGTCTTGCTCGTACGTGCTGACTAGGATATTCATTTGCACACATACCTCTCTATGTGCACATCTTCTTGAGAAGCATTTTCTTGTGTAAATCAGTGATGAATCCAGGACTGAAGACGTGAAGTGCCAAAGAAAACTTAATTCTTTTATTTGTAGTGGTGAGGACAATACCTAACATGCATGCCAACTAATATCGTAATAGGGATGAAAGTAAATAGATTTTTCTTTTTTGGGGATTGATATAAAAAGCATTTTAATTAAAGAAGCCACGTCCATCACATTTTCAAAGCAGAGGAAAGTTGTATCCAAGTGAAGTAAGTTGATGGAAAATAAATCTTCAAAGCAGAAACGGAAAAGAAACGCTTTAATTGTGAGGATTGAATTGAGAAAGTTTAGAAGAAAGGGACCGAGGGAAGTGTTTTAATACTTTGAGGGATATGGGCCCTCCTCCGCCCACTGGATCCATCTCTTGCGAGCAGTCTCCTACCAGACAAATATGAGTTCAGTAGTTCAAACCCATTTCTCTTCCATATCCCAAGTGCAGCCGCTATGACAGTAGTATTGACAATCCATGTGCGCCTCTCTTTCAAGCACGTGCCTCAAGTATTTTGTTTTTTTTATAAAAAAAGAAGAAGAAAAAACGATGCCTTCAATAATGCAAATCCTGTATCAATCAACAATCACTTTCACTTACAGATGATGGCATGGCACGTATACTCCAATGATTTAAATTTCTAAGAATTCCAATTGATTAATCAGATAAAGTTGAAGATGGTAGCTGTGTGTTCTTAATATTTCACTTTAATTTGGTTAAGAGCATCGGCTAATGAGTATGTTTTATGTTTGGTTTTGTTCTCGGATTAACAGAGAGATCTGGAGATAAGAATCATGAGATCGTGTATGTTGAAAAGAGAAAAGAAGGAGATCCAAGCAGCACACCACTGCACCACATCAATGACAAGGAAACGAAAGGGGTTTTAGTAGATCATACCTTATCGATTGATTCGAAACAAGCTAGCTATCGATTAAAGTCTCCTGAAAAATGATAAATGGTTTGATAAGTTTAACAGGTGGATACCATCATCATTCCATCAAATGTAATCCCAAGATTTCTAGCACGAACCTAATTACAATTGAATTTTCTATTCTCAAAATAAATCCCGAAGATCAAATTAAAATCTTTTCAGTCAAGTATTAGAATGATTATCTACACGTAAATAACCACATTCACTAGAGATTATCTTTTTTTCTATCTTCGTTTAAGATATATAGATATACTCCAACAAAAAGAAGAAAAAAAATACTCAATTGAATCTAAAACTAAAATAATACCATAAAAAATAAACACCCGAACTGTACCGAAGATGACTTGTGATCTGAAACCAGGACTTTAGTGCCACACAGTATTCGACTGATTCAGTGAACCACGAATCACGGTTTTTGATTGGAAAATCTTGATATTTCATGCTCAAATTGAGGGGAAAAGTGCTGGTAATTCCATCACATAGTTGTTATAATAATTACCATCAAAGACGGCAAATGTTATTTTGTTTCCGTCATCATGCACGAGAGAGAGAGAGAGAGAGAGAGAGATCACGTGCTAAAAAAAGACCCGGCACGTTTATTTGCTGTGGGCGTCGGTGAGAAGGGCACCATCGAAGAAAAGAAGATGATGAAGTAACTACTAGATTTGGCCTTGATCGTAGCAAGCAAATGCTACTGCCTATTATCTGTTTTCCTGTGTCGTTTTTGGCTTCTTCTTTTTTCATCGACAAAACGTCACCTGAAATATATTTCTTTAATCTCCTTCCACCTTTATTGTCTTTTTAGGACTTTTTTTAAAAAATATTTTTACTATCTTTACTTCTCTTGGGAACCCTCAATTAGTCCCCAACGCATCCACCACTTCTCAATTGGATCACTGAACTAAATGTTTTCCCAATTGAACTCCTTCCATCCATGTCTTAATATTTCTCATTATTTTATACAGTAAAACGACACCTTTTCAAGACAATTTGACATTTTCCTTTACAATATCTTGATGGCTTCAGAATAAAGGACCCAATTGAGAGATGTCTAATACATTGGAGATGAACTTGAGAAAATTAATTACTTTGGTATGAAATTGAGATTCGGGTGAAATGTTAGGGAGTGATATAAGGTCCTTTTGGACCGGCACCAGCACTGCCCTCGACCTCCTAACCCAGCATAGAACATGATGAAGAAGGAATAAGAAGAAAATCTGTGTATTTATTTATAGTTTAGACTGGCATATTGGTTTATCTGTTGAATAGTTAGCAACAACTCTAGCAGGCAGCAGATATTTGTGTGGCGAAATTCCAAGTCATGGAGGAGGGTGCCGCATCATAAATGCTCATTTAATGTGCTTTGACTTGTAACAAATACAGGAGGTCTTCTGTGTGAGCAAGCAAACAAAAGTAGACATCACATGTTCTTTGTCGAAGACATATGAACTGAGGTGTTGGAAGCGTAGCTTCTTCAAGCATAAATTGCAGAACCCCTTGATTTTGGAACCCTGGGAATTGCCTGGTGTGCCTGGATCTATTTTTCATGGATAATAATCAGTGTTCTTATTCAAGAAATATGAATCCATCTATAGTGTTTCTGTTAGGAATAGATTTGATTTTTCTCCTCTCATGTAAAGTTGATATCAGACAAGCCTAATGCATCTGAGATTTTTGCTTGTTATTAATTGTCTCGGGTAGTTTCAGCTATGTAACAAGGATTAGCTCCCCTTCTCTTTTTTCCTTCATAATGAAATGAACTCATTCATCGGGGAAAGCAGTCGGACTCCGCACATGATATACAAGACTCACGAGGATCATGTTAACATACGCAGTTTTGCCTACGCAAAAATAAAACTTCCACCCTCCTTCGAGTCGTGATGGAAACAGCTAAATCTGCAGGAAAACATTCTACCAACCAGAAAGAATGAAAACATATCTCTAGATTTTAGCATTTGTACTCCAAAATTCACCAGCCAAGTTGCAAAAATGGGCTGTGAGAGGCATAGCCACGCCTACATGCAGTCCAAAATCCTAGATGTAAATGCAAATCACACATTCACATATATATCTAGGATCTACAACTGCACCCAACTGTGGCTGTCCTAGGAATATTTCTTCCGAAAGAGCCACCTGCAATTCAATAGTGGCACCGTTAGTATTAATCATTCCATAAACTATCATTAAACAAAATCTAAGACCGATTTCTCAGTGTAAAGACTCCAAAGTTAAAACAACATTCACTTAGGTAAACACCGATCCCATAGATAGCCCCAACTCCATTTTTCCAGGAAAAAAAAAAAACTATCAGTGCATTGGAACAACATCAGTGAGAGAGAACGAGGTCAATCTCCTCACAAGTTTGACTGTTTGTTAGTGCCTAGACTTCTTTGTGCTGCAAGAAGGGCATTTGTACTGCTTGATGCTTTCAGCTTTTGCTGGTGTTATCTTCACACACTTTCCATGGTACCATCGTTCACAAATGTCACAACCAATCCAAAACTCATCAGCATTGTAGTTCCCTCCACAGCTCCCGCAAAGGGTGTCTCCATGCTCATCTTCATCCTCCACGTAACTTAACTTGGAATTGCTTCTTGCCTGTCCATCAGTTGATCTCTGAAATATAATAGGCAGGTTATAGATCCAAAATTAGTTGATAAAAAAAGGCATATGTGTTTATGGAGCTCAAATTTGATAGATTGCAATGCTTTTGTTGATCAGAGAAAAAAACAATTTCACCTTTGTGTTATTCCTGGATTTGCTACCACCGTCAGCACTAGGCTTATCTTCTACTGGTTTCCTCCCAGTTACAATTTCAAAGAGGGTGGGCAGATCATTTACCATGCTAAACAGTCGCTTCCTGCAGAAAAAAAGCATAAAACCACTAAATTATGCTCCCGTGAATTGTCAGCATTGAAATCAAAGACTAAATACGCAAATGCACACCCACCAAGTGAGAGAAAATCATCAGAAGCATAAAGTGTGAACCATGATGAGACCTCAATATGAATCATTTGTGCAAAAAGAATTGAGATAGGTGCATGAAAAGAACAGAAAAGACAAGATAATAAAAAGAAAATCATAATGCAAGCCAATATTAAAAATAGCTACCAGCTCTATCACAGGGTCCTCAGTATACAGTATAAAGTACACAGCTAATAAGCTTATTCAACACTACCAATCATGTACCATTCTAGTAAGGAATAAAAATTCCTGGAAGCAGAAATGATCGACAAGGTCTGGGATCATAAAACAATTGCATTAGAGATATGTATGCACCCCCAAGAAGATCCATGTTTGTCCAGTTTTAAGTTCATTTTATTCAGGATACATGCCTAGGATGTACATCATACACTGGATGAATCCAATGAATCAACATTCTCACAAAGAGGTGAGCTTGGGCATGGTAGAGATATGTCAAAGCAACCCGACTTAAACTTGAGTTCACTCTGTGCCATATATGCCTATGATCATATTCGTATCTGCATCTCAGGCTGGTTACCCAAGAACATTGTAACATTCTGAAAAAGGGGTGCATGTGGGCCATAGAGCAATCAGGCACAACCCAACAAAGTTCTGCTCATTCCCAAGACACATACTAAACAGAAGATACCCTTAATTAACACAAGTGCAAATGATACTATAAAAATTGACATAAGAAGCCCGCTCATCAACTCACATGTTTCATTAAGAAAAAAAGATGACGAAGAAGAAGAAGGAAAGATTACTCTTCAGTGCTTAACAGGCACTACTGGAGCGCGTCTGCAGAATTGCAAAACTGCTAACTTCAATCCCAAAAGTCAAAACAAGAAGCTGCAAACTCCAAAGGTCAAAATTCCCTCTCAAGTAACTAAAATTAATTCCACACTGAATATATTGAGGCAGATGATGAACAATACTTAACCAGACCCCATTGAGGGAAGGCACCACATCACTTTTATAACTTGTGCATAAAGCAAAACTTATTTCTTTGAAGAAACTTGTAGTTTTGCTACAAGTTAGTGACATGGCATGTCACATCACATTCAAATCTACAGTTCTTGACTGACCAAGGCAGCTTAACCAACTAACAGAGTGGCAAGGGAAAGCAACACGTACTGAAGACATGATGCAAGACCTGCATCCTCACTCAAACCCACTTCACATCAAAAATTTCATGAAAAAACTATTCTGCCACAACAAATACAACTACAGGAGGTTTAACAATGGGGCGAACCTTCAGTCAAGACAAGACAACAAATTAAACAGTTAAACGAGGGGACTATCTTCAGCCATAAGTATTGATTCTTTAGATTCAAATACTTCAAACAGCATTTTGCTTCATTAAGTTCAGTTTTTTGCGTTTCTGTACGGGTCAGTTTTTATTTTAACGTTCATGATGTAATTTTACCCCAATAAACCAAATGTATTCTTTTTTCTACATCAACATAGAAAAGTTACCAACCATATTCCTATTAAAAAAGAAAATTATACACAAGTTGAGAAGAAATCTCCGAGTGATTTTGCTGCAAATATGCTAATAAACAGTTATTCTTGGTGAGGTAACAAACAAGCTCACTGAAAAACACATCCCACACCAATTCAATAGCAATCTTATTTACAGCTGTTCAGTTGAAAATAAATAAGAGAAGACAAGTAAAATAGACATATATGTTAACTTTGTTAGGCAAGGATATTGTTTTATCCCACTAAGTACCCTTTTCACTTCCCTTTCATCTATTTCTTTCATCTCAATGAAGCAAACACAAGGAACATGTCTTTAAGATCAGGAGAAGCTAGTTAAGCACATGAAATATCACTTTTTTTTCCTGCAATATGCGTGTTTTTCGATTGAAAATATATTAAAATAATTTTCATGTTTTTATTTTATTTTTGACAACACATCAAAATCATCGAAAATCACCTCTAAAGGCATCAATTTGATGCCTTCTTGCCTGAAAATCACTTTGAAAAGCGGGTTGGAACTCAGAAACAAACACACACACGTCTCTAACTGCATTTCCAATTTTAAAATATCATTTTGTACAAGTGGTGTGGTCAAATATGTACTAATGTTCGTGAACTTGAGAAAGCTATCACTCAATACCGCTAATTGTTTATGTGGTAAAATATGCTTTTACAGTTTCAAAACATTGTCTTTACATGTAATTGTGGAACACCATTGAATCCTGTTAAAAAGGAGTATTATAAAATAATCCTATCAAGTGAGCTAAGATGTTAGTGAAGTCCAGAATGATTGCTTTGCTAAACAATTACATATAAGAATGCATTTATAAATTAGAAATATCAATTCTAGTACATTAAATTTCTGGCAATTCATGTGCTAGAATTACCTTTGACAGAATTTTCGTAAAATTCTCTCGATATCACCATTTAAGTGTTCATGAAGTGTAAGAAAATAATTCCTTCCACCATTCCATGTCTTAAAATGTTTTATCACCCTCTTGTGCAAAATTTCTTGGCCACTAACCAAATGAAGTTTTGAACTTTAGTAATTTTATATGCCTATCACTTTATCTTAATAAGAAAAAAGACTACGTTGTAGATATCGAGTGCTATGCTTCAAATATTGTTTATAGGCATTGTGAATCCCTCCCTAATTTCAAGAACTTCAGGCTACAATAAGTAATTGAATTTTTCACATAAATTACACAACACATTGTTCATAAATCAGAATACCAAGTCACCACATAAAGCGATTAACATCACGCAAAATTAGTGTAAGTCTCTGAAATGTGGAGAATTAAAAGCTAAGCTTCCTTCAATATTTTCAAACCAATGTGAAGGGAAATCAACAATCAAAATTAGAATAAAAAATGCACCTTTCATTGCGATTAAGTCGGGCACCAAAGTAGAATCCCACTGAAAGCAACCAACTGTCACTGTGCACAGCAACAAGAGAAAGCCAGTCTTTACGCGTCATTCCATCTCTGGCAAAATTAATGCCCAACGCAGGCTCAGGGAGCTCTGGCGGAACTTCCTCTGCTGGCAGAGTCACTTCCCAGGACTCGTTTGGATGTCCATACAGACACAAATTCTCTTTTTCTAAATACATTGTCAAGGTCAATTTCGGAATTTAAGACAAAAAATAGTGAAAAATTCAAGTAAAATCACAAAGAATTAAGAAATTAATAATAACAAAAACAGCATAACACTAATAGCAAAAAAAACTTAGAAAGAAAAAATAGTTTGTTTGTTTGTTCAGCTTTTAGCTTAAAAGAGAGCGCGAGAGACAAACCTGGATCGCATTGAAGGTAGACTTCATCAGCCTCTGAAAGAAAAGACAACAAGAAGACAAATAATATATACATATGCGAAGATTAATTAATAAATTAAATAAATAATTAAGAGATTTAGGGATTTGACATGGGGATACCAACAGTGAGAGCGCGAACGAGGGCGGAGCGACGGGCGTTGTAATCTTTGAAGATCTCTTCTACAGTGCGAGGGGACGCCATACATAAGTTAACAAATTATGTTATAGCAGGTAGGTAGTTTGATTAATTATTGGTAACGGATCGGGCTAATGTTAGGAGAGGAGAGAGATGAAGAGTATCGATGTGTTTTTGTTGAGGTTGTGAAGAGACTGACTGAGACAGGGAGAAGAGGAAAGGGGAGGTCGTATGTTTCTTGGGTTTTGTGACACTTTTGGGGGTCTGACACGGCAGCGCAAGAGAAGAGACGATTTGTTGAGTGGCTTGGTAAGAGAGAGGTTGTTACAGGATTGGTTTTTGTGGTAGAATGGACTTCTGTTTGGGGAGGTTTTGTTTAATTGGGCCGTGTTCTTAGGGTTTTGGACTTTCAAACCCATTAGTTTAGCATGTTGGCCAGCATTGCCCACCCTCACCAAAAGAACAAAAATATATATAATATCATCTTTCTTATTAGTCAACTTAAGACTTAATTTATTTTATTTATATTTATATAGAGAGCATAACTACAGTTTATGATTATGGTGAGCCCAAGTAATGAAACTTTCAAGTTCAAGTTCAATAGATCGGAATGCATAAAATATTAACAAATTGATAAGGGGGAAATGCACACCAATGTTTTTTTTTTTTCTCCTCCAAATTAGGGCAAAGTATTTTTCTTATTAAGTAATACTCTTAAAAGTGAAAAAACTATTGTAGTTTTCCCACACTTTTTACTTTCCTACTTATTAATATATTATAATTATAATTATAATTATATAATTGTTTTTCTTCTTTTTTTTGTTTTTTTTAATGATTTTTTTATTTGATTTAGTTTGTTAATGTTAATTTTTTTTATTTAGTTATCAGATTTTCATAATATGGATCTCGGGTTTAGTGGGTTAACCTGATTTGACGAGTTAACCCGAATTTTTTTAAATTATTTTTTTCATTTAGTTTAGTTTGTTAAAGTTAATTTTCTTTATATTTAATTATCAGACTTTCATGACACGAATCCTGAGCTTGACGAATTATCTTGGTTTGATGGATTAACCAAGTTAATTATGGGTAAACATGTCATTTTTTTTCTATTTAGTTATCAAACTTTCACGATGTAAATCCCAGGTTTTATGTGATAACCTGATTTAAAGGGTCAACCCAATTAATTCAAATTTTTTTCCTTTTCTTCATTAGTTTTTTTTCTTTATTTGTTTAATTAATCTATTTAATTATCACACTTTTATGACACGATCTCATAGCCAGATCCACATCCAATATTCATGGGTCTGGTATTACAGCCAAGTTCACTTATACAAGTTCAATTTTTTTTATTAATATTATAAATATTACTCTTAAGTGAGGTGTTACAACAAAATCCATAATTCTTAGGTATAGCTTTACATAAAAAATCTAAAAATTTTAAATTTTAATTTTTTTTTTATATTTTTTATATAAAAAAAATTAACTCGCAACATCACGCGGGTCATATAGCTAGCATCGTGTCAAAAAACGTAGCCACCCCCAAAACAACAACGATAACAAGAGGGCCTTTTGGTTTTCTTATATTGCTCACTTCAAGACATCCTGTAAATGAAGCTAATACCCAAAAAAAAAAAAAAAAGTCTACTTCATGGCATTTCTGCTGAGAGGAACATGACTTTTCTCGTATTGGTGTCTGCTAAGATAACACAAACCCCAGCAGCATTACCAAAAAAAAAAAGGTACTTCAACAGTAGGGATAAAAGCAATGAAGAAATCTAATTATGTATTTAACAAGTAGATGACATACCACACAGGCACTAACCGCAGATTATACATAATACACAGTTGCACATACCTATCCTGCAAAACCCCCTAAAATTAATGGGATTGAGAGGCTAAACAGAAGCTACTAGATCCTAAATGCTAAATTATACACGAATAGCCCTTTATGAAGGCATCAGTTGATAATGATTTTTGCCGGAAGGTAAACCCCTGGCATGCGTCCTTCCAAAAATAAGCTCTTGCAGGCAACAAGTTTTACGATAGAATTTGCATTCAGGCTGTGCCTTCTCAAAACTTCCACAAATCCCCAACCAAGAACTTGCTCTACCCAGTCCTCAACCACTCTATTTTGATCGGATAAATAGGTAGCTGCAAGTAATTGCTCCATGACTTTTGGATCAATATCTAGCAAACATTCCCAGCCTACAATCTTGTGGAAGCACCCGTTAACCTCATTCAATATTCTCTCGGCAAGAGCATCAAAATCAAAAGGCTTGAAAAACACTCTTGCGTCCACTTGTTCAAGAAAACCTTGCAACCAAGCCTTGGAGTTATCAGATTCAGGATCATTATCAGAGTTTCCATCATCGGTGTCTAGCAAGTCATTCTCTCCGGCGGGAAGGTTCAAATCTAGATTCCTAGCTGACATCTTATGAGCTCGTTTAACCATCTCCGTGATTTCTTGGCGGTCAAGATTTTGGTTTGCCCCAACCAGCTTTCTTTTATTCAAAAAGATAGAACTTGGGATGTCCTTTTTCACAGTGATTGGAGTAATAATTTGGCCCATTTTTTCATCAAGAACTCGTTCAATTAATATCTTCATTGGCCAGTCTTCGGCTTTCAATATTCTCTCCTCAGAATAGGTGGAGAAATCATTGCTAGAAGAGCTAACTTTATCCTCTGTCAATGTTGAGGTTGTCACGAATATTGCATTGCTGATTCCAACTTCTCTCCCATGGGAATCTGCAAATTTACCAGTCTGAATAGCATGCGACAAGCTCTTCTGAGCCTGCACATCTGCCTTGTCTATATTTTCAAGAAACACAATGGACAAGGGCTTCTTGCACAGCTCCCCAGCAACAAAATCAACCACGGTCTTCCCTCTAAACTTTACAGTGTAGCCACTCATCTCTGGGCGGTCAAAGACCATGTGGGCATGAACCATCCCATCTTGGCTACTTAAATCAGCAGAAATAAAGTTTTCCCTACTTCCATATATGATCTCAGCAAGGGCGGAAGCAATTTTCTTTTTCCCACATCTATCAGGTCCACAGAAACTGAACCAAATATCCCCTCTGAGACTTGCTCCCTGGCGTTTCTCATTTCTTGCCCTGCAGTGAGCAATTGTTTGGCTAATAATGCGTATTGCTTCATCTTGCCAGCCAACTCTTTCAAAAACAGCTCTAAAGAGCATCTTTGCATTACTGGGATCAAACTGCCCACCAAAGACAGGAGAAGAAGATGATGATGATCGAGCCCGATGGTCAGAGATACTCCCATGCACAAGATCAACGTTTGCTGAAAAAGAACCTGACAAGTCCTGTGGAAGCTCCATGTGGTTTTGGTTTACAGTTTTCTTCAGTTCATTACCAATAGAACTTATCCTCAACCCCAAATCTGTGGCCACAGAAGTCACGGATGTAGGAGATGCTTGACTACCATCAACCGTGCATGAATTGGAAAAACTATATGGAGATCTGAGGCCACTCGACCCGGGATCTTCTTCTTTGGAAGGTTTTTCCCATTGCTTGGATAGAATGCTATCACTCCTAGCCTCAGAAACAACAGGAAGAGAGAAACCTAACTGCTTTCTCGATGTCTTCTGTAAGTCAGAGGGAATGTATGAATTTACCTTCACACATCTGTTTCCATTTGGCAGTGCACTTGTAACTTTGCTGCTGAGATTTTCAGCATCTTCCTTTTCATCCTCGACCAGCTGAAAGCCCGCGACAGCTGGAAACTGAGGGGGATGAGTATTTGACCCAGGTGGTTGGGTGTGATGAAGACGCTGACATATACCGTCCCATTTCCTTTGCAGACCTGCAACTCTGGTACTCAATACCATTCCATCATCTCTGGTCTGCACTGAAAAGGTATGAAATGGTTTTTATATGGTTACAGCAAAAATTCTTTATAAGTTAATGCAGTATGTTAAATCAAATGTTCTAGGATAATTTTCCCTCCATTCATCCCGCAAGAAAGAAATGTTAACCAGGTCTTGTCCAAAACTTTACACCAAAAGCATAGAGCCTAGTTAAGTTCACTGTTCCT
The DNA here is from genome assembly GCF_005239225.2 of Populus alba. Taxonomy (NCBI): domain Eukaryota; kingdom Viridiplantae; phylum Streptophyta; class Magnoliopsida; order Malpighiales; family Salicaceae; genus Populus; species Populus alba. Next base: position 17,738,310 of record NC_133293.1, read on the forward strand.
AACAGGGAAGTTGGGTTTAGAATAAGAATCCTGCAATCAGATTGTAAATGTTGTAATCCTAGACATGTTGGTGCATAAATTCTATTTCCAATGAGACCAGATGGGTGCCAGGTTAACTACATATGATGTCCTATGTAGTGATTCAGACATTTACGAACCACAATATATTGCATTTCAACACTTGGACAACAGCATAGTCATCTCTAGTTAAAATAAAAGAGCATATTCTATTTGGAAGTTAAAAACGATACACACCTTTGCATCCAGTCCCTTGTTTGTGCCAATTTCAGCCATCTCCATCCAAGAAGGCAAGCTAGATTGGTGCTGGTCTGCTACTGAACCAATGAATCCTCCCTTTGAAACAGAAAGTATTTCTTGTTCGCACTTCTCATTGCATAGATGACAACGGGGTAAATACTGGCATGATCTATTTAAAGGGACATTCAAGTCAGAAGGTGTAGAGAAGAACCCACCGAATGGAACAAATGACTCCATCAAGCTGCAATTATAGCATGAAGACGAAACTGTGAGAATATAGGCTATAAACGATTGAAGGTTAAAATGAAATCATACACATGCATACAGCCTATGTAAGGAAGGTCCACATGCTCAGACAAAAAGGACCTTAAAATGGTAGGGAATTTTTAGCTCCTGAAAAACATGAATACCTCAAGGATGAATTATTATTATTGTCACCAAAACAAGAGACTGTATAAAAGAAATAGCTATTTGCGTAATTCAACTTATGGAATGAAAATGCTCTTTCATGCTAATTTACACAGTTGATTTTGAAAGATCAAAAGACAAACTAAAATGAGAAGTTGTTGGCTAATTACTGTGGGGGCAGAGACAAGTGTCCATGGCAGTATGTGAGCATCTGGTAGACTACAGAAAGTACTCACCTATGGATGACAACTTTACCTGAGACTTTCCAGAAGAAGCGTGCATGTACACAATATAAAGATGGCTATGGGATGAATGATACCATGGCTTAAGACACCACTGGTCTGGCACCAAACTAATAAAGCAGGGAGAGAGAGCAAGGGAGTACTTGACCATCAAGCGGAGAGCAAGAAATAGTTGAAGAAAATTTAACAGCGAATTTTTTTTTCCAAGACTAAAAGGTATCTGGTAGTGCATGTTTTAAGAGATCCAAAACATTGTTCTGAAATTAAAAGATGAATAAGTTATTAATGCGAAGAAAAACATTTACGGTTTGAATCGATTAAGATTTCATATTATAGAGATTTTGTGGCTCGTGCAGTAATAATATATTTCAATTGATACTTTTGCTTCAAATACGGTTTAGAATATGAAAATTGTAAATTATACATCTCCCATAATTCCCTTTAGCTGAAAAAATCTTAATCTACTATATGGAAAATGATCCTCTTAGTGCCCTTTAATAGACAACATCGTTAACAGTCTGATACCTTGCTACCAAATCCATGCATGATTGTGCACCAGTAATATTCTGGACTAATTTTAAGTCATAAAAATTTTTTAAACATCGTATGCAAAGCAAGAAATTTTAGATAAACTCACCTCAATTGACAATCCTAACCAGTGGAACTCTGGTAAAGGATGCGGCCAAGGTAAAGAAAAGCACCATTATCGTATTCATAATGTAACAGCGGGCAAGAAATGGCAATGCACCTCAGCTAACAATTTGATTCAAATTAAAAAGGGGACCATTTCTAAGAGAAAGAGGCTAGCGTATTCGACTGAATTGTGGAAATTATTGAGTTATGATAAACTTATACGTGAAACATTCACTCAACTAGGAAATGAAATCACATACCTCGTTTAGTACTCTGAAGGACTACAGGCATATTTGACAGAATGAGAAACTCAACATAAAATCACCTAAATGCATGATGCAATAGAAAGTTGCATTGATCTCCAACTAGCGCATCTCATAAAAAGGATATGGCCAAGACAACCCAATTAAGATCATATCACCCTAACTGGTAAGTAACCACTGAGTTCGCATACATAATTTTGTACTCGGTAATGGAAAGTAAAATAACTGAAACATAACCAAAGAAATAAGATTGTTTTGTCTTGCATCACATACCACTACAATAACATCACTAATTTAACTAGGCATGGCTTGGAGATGCTTTCACAATTGGCTGGAGACTCTATCAGAAAAAACAGAGACTATTTTAAATTACAAGTCAAGTAAAAAAAACAATCATGTCCCCCTAAAAAGATCATGATAGAAACAACCCAGAGCGAACTGCTAGCACTTTAACAACCAATTCTAAATTCAAAAACCATTAAAAAATGACTTGCATGCATTCATACATATCTATAAAATCTAAACAAATACTAGTACGGAATGCAAGAAAGGCCACTTTACCTTGACCTGGGATAAGATTCAGCCACGGAAGGAGTCCTGAGAGAAGTGATAGGCAAGAGCTGCAAATCCCAATCTTTTTCAGTGGAAGGAAATCTTCCAACAAACTTGGAATAGTTCTCGTAGCTCGCCGCACCGATAAGCCACACTCTTCCTCCATATAACTGCAACAACTTTGTCAATTTCTCGATAACATAACTAACGGCATCATCCATACCATTATTATGATCGTCGTTACTAACAAATGCCTTCAAGTCACCAAAATTCGCCAACAACCCAGGTCCTAAACTTTTCTCCACAAATTGACCCAACTCCTCAAACCTCAAATCCACACACTTTTTATCAAAATTCTCACTTGTTATAAACTTATTAACATCACTTTCCACGCAGATGACACTTAATCCACATAACTCAACAGGCAAGACATTCTCTTTTCTTTTCTCTACCATCTCACTGAAACTTGCAAGTGTATGATAAGCAGATAAACCTACAAGCAGAGGATTCCTCCCTTTGTTTCTTGCTAAAACCTCACCAATTCTCCTACAATTAGCATCCCCATTATCATTGTTGCTGTTGTTGTTAAGAAACAACCCGCCCGAAAATGGAAAACTGAAAACACCCCTCCGACCCGGACCCGAATATAACGAATCCGGATCCTCGCTTGATAATAAATTACATAAAAACAAAGGCGGGCCTTTGAAACGTGACGAGGAAAATTTAAAAACCTGCGGTAACGGCCTAACAATAGCCAACTTGATTTCGGAGCTCCGAAATCCCGCTTCACCAAAAACCCGGCTCACAACCGGATCATCCAAAATCGATAGAATCAAATTCTGAAGTTCCACTTTAATACAGGAAATTGAGGAAGACGATTGTTGTTGCTGCTGTTGAATTTGATGATACAGATTGAAATTCTCAGGCTGTCTCCTCTGGTTCGCTTGGGACCGTTTAATAGCAGCCATAAGCGAGTTCGAAACGGGAGGTGAGTCATCGCTGAGTTGACTCGTCGGCACTCGGTCTAGTGACACACCGAGGCAGAGCTCGAGCGCTTTGAACTGAAGTCGCGATGAGTACGCAGAATTCCTCGCACGCGCGCACGCGTCACGTAAAGGTGACGAAGGGAGTGATAAGAGAGCCGAGACGGCATGAAGCGACGTAGTTTGGCCATGTCCTCTTCGGCGGGCGACGTTCACTGCCTCGTCGAGCGCGTGACCTGCTTCTTCAGTTAAGCATTGCCTCGCTGTAGTTACCGGCGTAGGCATAGCCCGTAAAATCGGTGAGAGTTAGTTACAAGATAAATAAAAGTTCGTTACGTTTGTTTTATGTGTGTGTGTATGTATGTGTAATATTTTGCTTTGATTAATAGAGAAAGATAAACAAAGTAGGGTTATAAAAAAGAAATAAAAGAGAATGAGGTAGGTGTTTTGGCAAGGGGAGTTCAAAACTTAAATATAATGGGATGGTGTTGGTGGTGGAGGAGGTGGTGGTGTGGTGGTGGAGGTGGAGGGGAGACGTGGGGTCCGATATGAGAGATAGAGACAGGTGGTGAGTATAGATTCTATATATCTGAAGATCTTTCTGTTTCTGTGCTTACCAGAGAGAGAGAGAGAGGGTGTGGGTGTGGGTGTGGGTGTGGGTGTTTGATAACATAAAGCTAAGCTTGAGAGTTGAGAGGGGAGAGGGAGAAAGAGATGCCATGTCCACTTTGTTTAAGTGGACCAACAGTGACAGTCAACGTCACTGTCTGCTTACGTGTAATTTTTTTTGTTGGGGTGGGGGTGAGAGTCAATGAGTTTTTAAAAAGTACTGTTAGTGAGTTGACCCAGCGATGAGTTAGATCACCAAGTCGACTCGAGTGTTTGGGTTATAATTTGGCTCGGTGGTAAAACAGACCCAGCTGGTTGGCTGTTGAGTTGTTGATTAAAGTTAAAAGTTGGGTGTTTCGCTTTTATAGAATTATATTATTAGGTGGTAAAAATCTAAAGGAGTAATGGATCCAATGGAAAACGATACTTTTGGCTTATACTTGAGTTTTATTTTTATAGTTTACAGCAAACATGTTTTAATTATGTAGAATTTTTTGGATTTTCTTAGAAAAATAATACAATTTAGTAAAAAAATTGGAAAAATAATATAGATTAAAAAAATATTTTTAAAAATAGCACATTTTGAATACAAACACTTTTTTAAATAACTTTTAAAAAGTGTTTTTCTCCTAAATTTTTTAGAAAAATATTTTTTTGGAATCCAAGCTAAATTCTTTTTAACTAAAAAGTATTTTTTATTAATTAATTTTTTTAATAGTAAAAAAATACAAAAAGTTTAAAAAGTAATTTTTTAAAAAGTGAATTACCGTAAAAAAAAAGAAACATAGCCTTAGCTTGTTTTGCTTACCCTTTCTCAAACCGTACCGTGCTGTGCTGTGCACTGCACACAGAACACCCGTCCTTTGAGAGAAAAAAGGGTTCAGCTTTCTAATTCTATCGACACCAACCTTCACTTTTCACAAAGCAGAGATTATTGTGTCCCGGAGTGATTAAACAAAGATGAGTTGACCTAATAATTAAACATGATCAATGAGATCTTAAGAACAACACATGTATATATCTTTACTTGATCAGTTTCAAAGCCATGAAGAGAATCCATTTTTCACAGCTTGAGATCAAGTAGAAGAACCATTAGCGCTTAAATCTGCGAATTCTCTCTCTCTCTCTCTCTCTCTCTCTCTCTCGGCCTCTGTTTGATTATATTTGAGCATGATAATTAGAAAAAAAAAAACAAAACCTCTAGAGCACTTGAGTCGCGCTCGGAGTGAAGTGGCCGAGTTACGAATCCATTGTTTACATGTGATCGTGGGAAGAGAGAGAGTGGGGGGTCGCTTCAAATCGTAAAGGTTGAAAATGACAGGGAGAGAATAAGCCTTGCACCCACTACCGCACACTTACCATTCATCATCAGAGTGGAATATCAAAGCAAACTATTGAACACACTCAAAGTGTGGGGGAGAGGTGAAAAAAGGTGTTTGATTTGACGCGGTGTTTTGTTGCTTCCTCTCTGTTCACTTTAGCCAGACCCTTTTCAGCTGTTTTTTTTTCCTTCTTTTTTTCCAAGTACTTGTTTCAAGTGGGGTTTTAAATCGTGTTTGGATATGTATTCGAGGAAGTTTTAAAAATATTAAATTAATATATTTTTATTATTTTTTAATAACCTTGATATTTTAATATAAAAAATTAAAAAAAAAATTATTAATATATTTTTATTTAAAAAATATTTTTACTACAGTACCCAACACAGGACAACTAATGCTTCCTGAATTTAAGATGTGTATGGGAGTGTCATTCAACTGTTTTTCTGAATTATTTATTTATTTAAATTATTTTTATTTTTAAATTGTTTTAATATTTAAAAAAATAAAAAATATTTTCATACAAAAAACATTTTAAAAAAACAATTTTAACACGAAATCAAAACAGACACATGTCTCTTTCTTTTAGATATCTATCAATAACCCCTCCTCCGATCTTCTACAGATAATTCAACGCGTCAAAATTTTTATATATATTTTTTTTCATATAAAACTAGTTATTAGTAGTTTTATTAACTTTTCATTTTTCATGAAAGTTAATTACTAGTAGTTTTATTCAACCTTGTTGTAATTAAAAAAATAATATAAACAATTTTTGTAAAAATAGTTGATCTTATTTTTATATTTTCTATCTATCTATGCATAACATAAAATCTCAAATAATATATAAAAAAGTTTCTCAAATCATCCCTAACCTATACAGCAGTACTTTATTAGAACTTAATTCTGTCTATTAAAACTACAAAAGTGCTTAGAAACAAGTCAATTCAAACAAATAATTAGAATCTAAAAAATAATAAAATTATATCAAATTTATCAAGTAATTAAATCGGATCCTTAGTTTTATTTTTTATTTTTATGGAATTCTTAGTTATTGTCTTTGACCAATTTACACAAGAAAAAATATTTGTAAATGTCTTGCTATTCTTTTTAACTATCGCTATCAGTAATTTTTTTTTATATAAAAAAAGACTAATAATCTGTTTTTGTTATTTTTTGAAGTTTTTTCCAAGAGCTTTCAACTATTAAGGAGAGGAAGAGATACTCGTCAGACAAGGTTTTTACTAGCTGCTACGGTTATATATATCCTAGGTTACTTATAATTCAAAAACACAGGTAGCAGGATATGGAAAATCGAGTACTGCAACTACGCTTCCCGTGACTATAATATAACTCCAAATTCAATATATAAGAAAATATTTCAACTCTCTTTCCGAGAATTCCCATGCCTTCGCAAGAGAAGATTGTCTAAACCCTTTAACTTAATAAAGACAAAAGAGATGGAAAACACAGAGAACACGGACACAAAAAAAATAAAAGGGAGGGGGAGGAAAAAAAGCAAAAATACGGTAAAAAAAATATTTATGTAAAAGCTTTCTTTTTGCCCTCACCCTCGTACCCTATTTTCTATTTTAACTGTTGGATCACGTTATAAAAAATAATTAATGCAGTTTCTAGAACTCGTTTAAAGTTATGTTTTTTAAAAATTTAATGTTTTTTATATTTAAAATAAAATTTTTAATATAAAATTTTTAAAAATATTTTAATATATTTTTAAATAAAAAACATTTTAAATTATAACTGTTATTAGATTCTCGGGGATCCTTATTAAATATCAGCGCGAGGTGAGTTGGATAATCATTGATGGTTTTTTTTTTTTTTGTTTTGAACGGTAGTTATATGCAGTTAAGGAATCTAACAGTCGAGCATCGCTCAAACAAAGACGCAAAACCATGAGATATGGTTGGCGAGCAGGATCAGGGCGGGAGAAGGTCAGCTATCTAGATATACGTGTAAGAGTCTCCGTCCGCATATTGTTTGTTGCGAGGGGTTACTTAATTATAAAGCTAGAGATTAGAAGTGCGTGATCACATGCGGGTGAGTGTACATATACCTTACTGGCTGCAATGTCATTTTCAAACAAAGACAAATTGCTGTCCTCTCAAAAGCCAAAGAGACATACATTCTTGTCCCACCACAAATAATAATCAAATATTTCTGGAAAAAGGCATAGAAAGGAAATTTGTGACAGGGAAAGGAAGGGAATTAGAATCTGGGCGTGGAAGATCTCTCGTATTTCTTTCACTTGGTCAGAAATTGTTTATTGCATTGCTCTCAATGGACGTGCGCAAAAGCAACCGGGGGGCGTCTTCAACAGTTTTATTAATGATAAAACTGTATTCTACGAGGTACTTTTAGGGTTTATAAGACATTTTTTTGCAGAAATATCAGTCCACGACCGTCCATGGTCAACAGATAAATAAATAAATAAATAAAAAGTGCGATGCTTTTCAAACTCTTCTCCAAGTGTCTTGTTGGTGCCTAAACATTAATTTATTTCTAGGTTATCCGTCATGTAGCTTAAAATTCGTTGTATCTTTTGTTGAAAAACAAACTGAAAAAATAAATAAATTCAATTTTAGAGTTGTATCTATTTATCCAATATTATATATATATATATATATATATTATTTTTTTAAGGAGAGGGGGCAAATAAACTGGCTCCAATTTAAAACAAAGGAATTGATTGGAGTTTTGACAAAAAAAATATTAAAGATTTTAAAAAAGATTGTTAAATTCCTTTTCCAACTTTTTATATATTTGTTGCTTTAAATTGTTTTTTTCTTTTTCATTAACCAGCTATATTTTTTTTCAAATTATTTCTTAAAACATAAAAATAAAAGAAAAATTGATAATTTTCTTGTTAATTTATACTGGATTGTTTTATTTTTTTATTTTTCTACGTGAGTTTTTATTTTTATTTTCAAAAGCCAAAGAAAAAATGTTTGGACAGAAATTAATCTTATATAAAAATTATAAAATATCAGATACAAAAGATCATAAATTTTATGAAAAAAAAAAAATTGCAGACCCATGCTTATGAAAAAAAAAGGGATAAAATATGTTTCATCAATTAATCGATAATCTTATTCTTCATCAATAAAGTAAAAAAAAATAAATTAACAATATTTTTAGAATAAAGCAAAAAGATTATAAAAAAACACTTTTTCCATGGTAAATAAAAAGAAAGCTAGCTAAAATATTTAAAATCGCAAACAAATAAGAAAGATCCAGCATAAGCTAATGGACAAAAATTAAAAAAAAAAAAAAAAAAAAAGAACTTGCAGTGTCATTAAACCGTATGAGCAGAGGGAAGGGAAGCAGAAACAGGTTATTATGAGGACGTTATTGGTGGCCCTCTCCTATCTTGTTAGCTAGCTCTCTCTCTCTCTCTCTCTCTCTATGCTACTGCTGGCACAGCAAATCTTTCATATAGGGATCTGTAGAGCAGAAGCTAAACTACAAGCGAATAATTTAAAGGGAAGGAGATCAACTTTTTCTGGTTGATTTGTCGGGGACCAGCAACGGAATACCAATTTCCTATGTTTGGGGGGCCCATCACCTTTCAGGAAAATAAAAATAAAAAATGGAGCTACTAGATATTTTGCAAGAGATATATATCCAACTTTCCTCTCACTTCTTATTTATTATTTATTAATTGAAAACTGCTGAGCACCATTGCTCATGAATAAGCTTTAGCTTTTTATTTAAAGAGTGATGGTTATTTATCTTTACCTCGTTATGGACCCATCCATCTCCAAATGCGCATGAATTGAATCTTATTCCTGTGATTTATTTTTGCTTTATAATCTATTTTTTAAATGATTTTTTACTTGAAAAAATATCAAATTATGATTTTTATAATATTAATATAAAATATTATAAATAAATAAAAATGTTATTTTAATATATTTTAACAAGCACTGCAATATAAAGCACTCACTTATTCATATATCTCGTGCTTAATGTCCCCTTTTCCCCTTTATTTCCTGTTGGGTATTCCCCTCTGAGGGATGATTAGACGGGGCCGTTTCTCCACCATCTTTCTGGCATTAGTCAAGTCAAAATGCGGAGAATTATGCATCATGGACGACACAATATGGGTGGCATAAATAATCAGAAGGACGAACAATTTTTTTTCATATTACTTCATCATCTTAACCCTTTTCTTTTCCTTTTTTTTTTTATTAAAATTTACCGGGCCAGCCGTTGCGCTGTCCTTGATGAAGTTTGTGTTTGGCCGGATGGAGGCTTTGTGGCAGTCATTTATTGTCATGTTTTTTCTATGTAGTATATGCTAACCACTTTCTTATTGACTTGTGACTTCTCCTTTTCTGCAGTTGTTCTATATGATTATTTTTAGTTTAATTTGATTTTTATTAAAAAAAATAATTAAAATAAAATTTTTTTTCAAAAATAAATTAAAATTGAACCGAAACTGATTCGAACTGGTTGATTTTAGTTCGGTTCGGTTTTTTCCAGTTTGGCTTAGTTTTTTCGGTTTTGGCTTGGTTTTTTTTTGATTTTTTTCCGGTTTCGGTTTGGTTTTTTTAGTTTTAGGCTTATAAAACCGAACCAGTCGGTTTTTTTTAAAATTTTAATCAGTTTAATCAATTTTTTTTCACGGTTCGGTTTTTTTTTTTTTCTGGTTTTCCTTGTTTAATCAGTTTTTCAGTTTTTTTACTTACCCCTAGTTGTTTCCATACAATCACTTAATCTTTTTTTTTTTTTTGCCTCAAATAATAAAATTACAGTCCCGTCAGTGAAGAAAAAATCAATTGCAGAAATACTTAACTTAACTGGTTTAATTTGCAAAACCTAAGATGATTTTATAAAAAATAATTTATATAGCTTATAATTTTTAATTATTTCAAATATTAAAAGATAAAATTTAAAAAAATATATAATTTAAGTTAAAAAAACTAAAAAAACTTGAATAAACTAGATTAACTCGTAAAATCTATAATTCAGGTCACAAGACTAAGATAATTTTTTTTAAAAAATTCATGAAATTTAATTTTTAACAAATTAATTAAATATTAAATGCTGGAATTAAAAAATAAAATAAAATCTGAAATTACAAAAAAAAAAAACGAGTATTCTTTTAAGATTAATAATGATTTCCCTTTCTTAATTGGTTTTTGTGAATGATTAATAATTGTTTCACCAGGGCATCCAACATTTCAAGCAATTATCGAGTGCCATAGCGGCAATTAATTATATCATCGAAGATATATCGCAAAAGTTTTACCAGCATTCAACTCAAGGCACTTAATTATACCAAAATTTTGCTTGCAACCTCATGGCACTTGCATCAGAGGAAGGGTCATTGATGATATTTAACGTAAGAAATTAAAATATCCAAACCAATACTCTTTATTTTATTGATCAAGATATTGCACTAGCAATTACATAATTTTCTTAAAACTGTAATAATATTTTTTTTAGCTAGCCGCTAGACAATAAAAATCAAACTAATCACCTATGTAAAATCTCCGAATCCTAAAACATAAAGGACTAATTATGACACAAGCTTATCAAATGCCCGAGTCCTTCGTGGATTCAACCTGAGTTAGTTACCACCATCCTGTCATAAACCAGGTTGTTGAAAAAATCACGAACATGAGTGTTAGCCATTTCCATAAATTTAAAGTGTTTTCAAAGCCATCACGATCGGTGATTCGAGCATGAGTTTGATTTAAGAATTTTCTATAATCGAACCATTCTCCATATTCAATCTATAGCGATGGTTAAATTAACAACATAATTTGCTCAACAACTTGGTTGATTAAGACTTTGTTTGGAATTGTTTCAAAATTTGTTTTTTAAGAATTTATTTAAATTATTTTTTTATATTTTAATAATATTTTTATGTGTTAATATAAAAAATAGTATTTAAAAAATATAAAAATATATATATTATTTTAATATATTGCTCAATAAAAAATACTTTGAAAAATAACCGCTACCACACTCTAAACCATTTCTTCTATATTCACTTATTTATTACTACATTAATCATCATCTAAACTCTCTGCATCATTTGCATTTTAATTTAAACTTAGACAATCAAATAACACCCAAAAAAATGTATATTTTTCTCCCTTCATTTTTTTTTAAAAAAAAAATTATCTATTTAATTCGTAGTTTTATATTCAAAATCTACGAAATCAGTTTCTTTCTAATTTTACAATCACAGACTCTCTCAGCATCAGATCTTCAACATCAGCTACAAATTTATCATCTGCGCTGCAAGTATGACTCCATAGCCATAATTCTTCAGCTTGCATTCTTGAGAGATGATGAAATACTTATTTGTTTTAATTTCAGTATCTTAGGAAAAGGACTAGCCGACGAGGTGCGCATAAATACATGGTATAATTGGACGCCACCATAAACAATGACCCATCCAAAAGTACACGCGCTATTCCAAACCAAGAGCCATAGCAATCGTGCCTTCCCTTTGACATTAAACTGCACTAACCAGGAGTTTCTGTACACCAAACAAACATTTGATTCGCTTGTTCAGACTTTTCGTGGCAAACTATTCACCAAAACTTTACGTCCCAGCAAATTCTTTTCTTGTGTGGAGAGCATAGCTGCCAATGCGCAAGAGCTCAGGTGCAAAGCAACTAGTTAAAAGTTTAAAAGGATACCTAGCTTGTGATCATGTTAACAGTATTACCAGTTGCATAAAGAGGAACTGACAAGCTTATATATAGTAGTTAAACACTTAAACAAGATATTTTTAAAGGCATATGAGATCTATACTGCAATGAAATGAAACTTCTAGAGATTGCGGCTTGTAAATATGTTTGATTAGTTGAGATGAAGGACGCCATGGATCTATTCAATGTTGCTATCACTCCGAGACTGAAATTCTGGCTATGAGTCCATGACGATGACTCGACGTGCTTGTCGGATAAAGGGTTGATAGACTTGACTTCACTCTTGATTTCTTTTCTTTGTTTCACAAATTAAAGCACCGATACCTTGCTTTCTTTCCCATCATTCTCTTAATTCGATCCCTTTTCTTTACTAAATATACTTAAGGAGTTGTTAGATAATTAGCTGCGATATTATTCAAAGCAGTACTGGTAGTTGGTTAGTCCCTTTTTTCCTTAAAAAACATGGCAATCCTCTTTATTGCTTGAGCTTCGTGTGCACTGATAATCCTTTTGAATATTCGTTTATAATGGCCCTTTTTTTATCCTTTTATGAGATGGGATTTGCATGAAAACTTAAAATTGGAGACCTGATTCTCTTGAATTATTGAACATGTTATTTGTGATTAAAGAGGTCCAGCAATATTATAGTGTGGGGAGATATGCCTTGGCACATGGACGGCAAAGTGCAAACGACATGAAACACGAGTGCTTCTTTATTTTTAAATCCCTCCGAGAGATTCCGAGTATATATGCATGTGATAGCGTGTCCATTGTCAAGCACAAAACTAGTTAACAACAAAAGAATTATACATGGATTTTTGGCTGAGTTAAATTGCCATCAATTGCGAGTGGAAATTAACAGTATAATAACCATGACAGAGATCGTTGGTACGAGTCCTGGCCGACAATAGAATCAGTCTAAGTTTTGGCGCGATCTTATGTGGAGATACAATTCCAATTACATGGACATAGCTGCCAAATATTAGTGTTAGTGCAGAAACATGTAGGAGGCCCTCGCATGTCATACCATTATGAAGACTCTTCAGGCCATTCTTTTCAAATCCTTCGAGATATTGCCTGCTATCGTCGTATTCAACAGGATTTTGCCTCAATTATTTTTTTTATTATTAAAAAATAATATAAATTATATTTTAAAATTTCATCTAACAATTTAAATTATTAAATTGAACTAGTTTTTTCATATGATATTAGAACTTTAATGACCAAGTAGTTATGAGCTCGAATCTTACTATCTTCGTTTATTTGATAAAAATTAAACATGATGTAGTATAAGTTTATGCAAATTTCAAGTTCAAAAGATTTTTATTTGAAAGGGTATGTTAGATAATTATAAAAATTATATTTTAAAATATCATCTAATAATTTAAATTATTAAATTATTGCTTGGTAGAAATTAATAACCCTCCTTAATTGCAGATCTCTATCTTGTCCAAGCCAAATTTAAACGCAAAACTCCTAATAAAGTGTTTAAATCCTACCTAGGCCCAGTATCAAACTCATTTTTGTATAAACAACTAATCACATGGCAGTGGTGGCTCGGTTTGATCTTCAAGAAACACAAACGCCGCTCCCTCGTGCATTTATGTGAGCAGTAAAAGAAATCTCGAGGATTAGTAATCAGGAATCCACCTCCATAAACGGTTGTTATGCCCGTTGGCAGGACACTAATTTCTTTACCAGAAGGAAGTGTAAGAAAATACAGATGGCCGGAGACAAGACACCGATATCATTGATTTTAAAGGCCTCTGACAGGGAAACCCCACTTGCCAGAATTAAGAGGCCACTCACGTCTAACCGGCTTAAATAATTTAGTCTATAGTTGAAACAAACTCACCACTCCCGCCCTATACATAATTGTGGAAGCTCCTCCCCACTTGTATTTCTTTGCCATATTTGGTACACATATGCTATAGTGTTTTTTGCCTCCACTGAGACCATGTTTTAATGGCTACAATCACTAAAGTCAAGCAACGATATCTAATCAATGGTCGCTGTTTTTTGTATTGTGCGGATCCCTGTTTATTAGTAGGAGATGCGTAGGGCCATGGAAGGGATCCTTGAACTGTGGAAAAAGTTTTTCTTTTCCACGTAAAGAGGCAATTATGGAGATGTTGAAGGGGAAAACTATGTGAAGATGAACAAGCACAAGGTGGGTGCGGTGGCTTAGTGGACTACTTGCTATTGCTTTGAATTTTACCCTAAATAGGAATATATGTTTTCAGCTAGTGGGGAACCTAGTACTCCTCCTCCATTAGTTTCCCAACTTTTGACAAATTCTCACTTTCTCCGGGAATGGATAGTATATATGTGTATGTTTTAAAACACATTATTTACAGACGATGTAGTGGTTTTAGGAAATAGATATGTCACTTTCTACTGCACCGAGATCATGTGAAAATCAGACTGAGAAAGTGGGAAAGAGAGAAGTCATGGTTGGGTCCATTGAATAACTCAAGATCATAAAACACCCAGCCTCAGCGACAATATTGGTGTCTGATCTTGTATTCTTACATCCATGGATCATTTTACAAAACTGTTTTACATTGCTTTTCTAATGCTCTTTTTTTTTAAAAAAAAATATTAATAAAAAAAAAACTCTTTCAATATATAGTTTTACCAAATGCACACTTAAAATACACCAAATTTATATATTTGAGTTTGGAAATGTGATAGAGGTTATTTTTTAAAATGCTTTTGACTTGAAAATATATTAAAATTAATTTTTTTATTTTTAAAAAATTATTTTTTACCAAAATAATATAAAAACATAAAAAAAACATTAATTTTTTTTGAAATATAAAAAAAAACAAGTTTCAGATCAATGTATAATCATTCCTAAATAAATTCTAAAAAATATGGTTCTGAGTTTTGGAAAAATGGAGAAGTTAATAATAATGATATGTAAGCTTATATTGATCATATAAAATAAATTAAAATTACATTGATGAAACAAAGTCAAAGACAATCAAGAGAAACATTTAGAGTGTTGAGGAGTCATGGTGCTCTAGAGCTTTAAGAACTTTATATTTTAGTCCTCAAGAGTGTCAGAATGCTTCTTTGACTGTGTTTACTGAATAGGAAATGGATAGCTCGCACTCTGAAAAAGTTTTCTTTAGGGCTTTTCCTTTATTGTTTTAATTCAAGCTTATCATTTTTTTTTAAAAAAAAAAAAAAAAAACTGGCCTTGTGCCCGAAATTCCCATCCTGCTTGTGGAAACCTTCGGTAACTAGTGGGAAAAAAATCATTTCACTCGATCGAGAAGCATAAGTTTATTTTTATAAGAAATAAAGTAGAAAAAATCATCAAAGAGCCAAACGTTTTTTAATTCTTTTTTTCCAGCACAGAAACTCATTAATAACCTGTGAACAATATTTAACTAGAAAAATGCAATTCCGATTCTCGTGGGGGATACTATTATACAGAAAAGAGGGCGTTTAACCAGACCAAATGGTCTCGTCCACGTCCAACAGTGTCCTGTCATTCAATCAAGTTAGTCTTGCTTTCTACTTAAACAAAAGCCGGATTTTGGGGTTTGCACTGTCTTAAAGTGATAGTTACTGCCCTGTTTTTTTTCTTCTTTTAATTTTATTTGGGACCATTTCTGATTTGATTGCATGGAGCATATCTCATAGTTCACGTCAGGGTAAAAGTGCCTTTTGATTCTCATAATTCTAGCAATGCTCCCCTCTTGCCCGCATTTTAGATGGGCCATCAATATTGATCCATTATTAGATGGGCCATAAATCGAGGGCGGGGAATATTATGCACATGGAACCATCTCAGCTACTTAACTAATTAATTACGCATATCGGATATATTTTTTAAAATATATTAAAATATTATTTTTATTTTTTAAATTTAAATTTAATATAAATACATTAAAATGATATAAAAATACTGAAAAAAACACAATTTAAAGCTTAAAAGAAAACTCTCAAAACTCTTAAAAAACACGATTTAATTAAATCGCAATAACAAACATGACAAATATAAGATCCAAAAATTAGCTAAGGACCGAGTACGAGAGGGATGTCTAGAATTGAAATTTACAGCCTGTCTAGCAAGTCGCTGTCACTCACCGTATATTTTGGTTTCAAAAAATCTCGTTGAGAAGAGCCAAGCCAAAATAAGGGGTGTTCACTGGTATTCTAGATAAGAACTATATCCAAACATGTTTTTAATATAAAGAATATTTAGATATTCCAAACATGGTTTTTAATAAAAAATAAATTTAAATTATGTGTAATTAATTTGATATAACCTAGTTAACTTGATAGATCAAAAAATAATATAAACAATAATTTAAAATATAATTTAATTAAAAAAATTTCAAGTTAACATCTTTAAAAAAATATTAAGATGAAAACATATTGAATCGAAGTAGGTTATCCCAAGTTAACATATGAAATATAAGACTTGGATTGTGGAATTGAGATAATCCCATAAAAAACAAATCGAAATAAATTGTGAAACTCAGTTTCTAATTAATTCAATGTTGAATGATAAATTTAAAAAAGAAAATTAAATGAAAAAAAAAAACAAAAAACAAACAACTTGAGTTAACCCTAGTTAATCTATCAATCCTGCAATTTAAAAAATCAAAACAAATTGTGAAGCTTAACTTTCAATTACTCCAGTTAAAGGATGAAATTGAAAAATAAATCAATTAAATAAAAAATAAAAAAAGCGACATGAGTTAACTCGGGTTAACTTGTTAAACTAATGACTTAAATAATGAAACTGTGATAATGTTATAGAAAGCAAATTAACTAAATGTTAAAGGGTTAAAATTAAAGGAAAAACTTGGTTAATTCTTCAAATTCATGACCCAATTAACGAGGCAGGAATAATTTTATAAAAAGCAAAAAAAAAAAAACTAAAAATCTAATTCCAAACCCTAAAGGATAAAATTGAAGGGTGTGATTCAACTAAAAAAAAAAAAAAAATTAAATTAACCTGTTAAATCTATGACTCATCAGTATAAATAAACCCATTGAAAAAAAGAAAAAGATTCAAGTGAACAGCATTTCCAATTAGTTTTCGGTAATACACGTTAATTTTTTAATTATCTAAATTCAAATTTCGAGTTAAGCTATAAGAGGTAAAATCCCAAGGTTAATTGAAAACATTTGGACACTGATCTAATAATTATCTGATCGATTAGTTGCTTGTTAGTCTAGCAACGACATCGATTATATTACAAGATGAATCCAGATTCATCTCATCGATTGTTTTATCCGATGAGTATATATAGCCGTTCAAGAAGCAGATTCAAATACGAGAACTGATAAAAAGTAGTAGCTATAGTGTAAAAGAATTGAAGGAGAGGGTGTCATTCTTCGTACACGCGCAATTTCAACTTTAGCACATTCAATCGAGTGGCTCCAAAAAATGCAAATGAGTATTATTTGTGGCAAACAGTCACAACTTTAGAAAATCACATGCAACAATATTCACCCTTGACAAGACTTTTGGGTGATCGTAGGTATCTTACTAGGAAGGTGGTGGGTTACCGTGACTTGGGTCCGGTGGCCGGTAGTTTTCGGATCTCGCTTTAATTATACCCCTTCTTCATTCTTGGATCTCATGAGGTCAATGTACGAAGAGGAGGAGAAAAATAAGGGGGACGTCAAGCTTATATATATCAGAGGAATTTCAGCTTGGAAATCCGTCTTTTCCTTGCCATAATTCTCACGTTCTCCAGTGAGGAAGGAAGGTTAGAGATGAAAGAATATAAGACGAGTCCCGTAAACAAGTTTAATATTATCTACCATAAATACTGGGTACATTCTCGACATACAGAAGAAAACACCTGCTGATCTTCACGGTGTATTTTGTTCATATATAGCACTATCTTCACGGTGTATTGTATGAGTTATGCCTGATAAATAACCATTATAGTTCTGCTAACCCTTTGCTTTTCTTTTCTTTTCCTACCGGAGATGAGTTGCTATACCACAACCCTTTAAGTGCCTGATCCCACGGGATTTGTCAAGTCTTGGCCGATTCATTTTCATGTTTGAGTTGATTCCGGAAACACAGAATGCTCCTTTTTGCATGCCTAACTTTGAAAATTGGTGTAAAATCTCCCACATTACTGGCATACATACACGTATTCCCAGGGACGAATGTAGGGATGATCCCCAGATTCTAAGAAACATCCAAAATTACCCACGTACTTACAAAAAAATAAAAACATTTTTACAAAATAGTCCCTCCAAGATCAAAATCATATAGCCGGCCCCCACTTCACCAAGTCCGGATTGGTATCTGAATGTTCCAGTTAGCTGAGTAAATATAAATGGTAACAGTGAATTGCTACTACTATTGCCTAACGGGCAGTTGGTTCAAATTTCGAATCCAATAGAAAAGGAGAGGAAAGAACAGTAAGAAGACAACAATGGTAGTAAAGGGGGAAGAAGAGGAGGGAGGAAAACATCAGCTGAATCAATCTTAACGATGGTCACATGGGAAAGAAGCTAGAAAGTGAAAGAAAAGCCATTTGCGTCACACAGTTCATAAAGAAACAGCATTATGACGTGAAGTGTGGGTTGTAGTGTTTTACTTATCATGATGATCCCCGCGAAAAGAAGACCATACCAGTAAAATAATCACCAGCCCCAGCATCTGACTTGAACCAATGATTAATTAGTCAGACCTCATCAGATAGCAAGACTTCTTACCTATCAAAATGTAGGGTGTTTTTCCTGTTAGAAAGTTGAGAGATTAAATAATATCCGTAGAAAAAGGTTCTGAGAAATAAAACAGATAGAAATAGTGTTTAAAGTAAGATATATTTACACTAGGAATTGGTTATGCTTTTTAAAAAAAAAAGAAAAAAAAGAATAGCAGCTCTTACTTGGAATTTATTTAAATACAGCAGCTCCCACCTGCGAGCACCTCCGGTTTTTTAAGAGCTCGCAGGTGGAAATTACGGTTTTTTCAGCTAATTTTTTAAAAAACTAAGCTAATTTTCAGAAAAAACAAAAAAGCACTGCCTTGAACCTTACCACTAGTATAATTCTACTTTAAATTCGAGGAGAAAGAGAGTTTAAATAACAAAGAGTCTCTGATGTTGATTTTGAAAAGCAGGCAACCACCGAAATTAAAAACTAGGGCATTATCATGATGTTTTTGTGACAATAGGTGATCAATTATTCGTTTGGTATAACCTTCGCATCTTTTTTCCTGACAAAAGCCAAAGGGAAGCAGGTGCCTTAATTTTCTCATAAGTAAAGGACAAATTAAGGATAGTAAAATCGGGGAATCTTCCTGGGCTCAAGGTAAAAGAGCTTTCTTAAGATTTTTTTTTATTTCTTACTTCTTCAGAATTTCTATTTTCTACTAGTCGGAGTAGAAATACAATAATGGCAGATAAGGATCATTCGTGGGCTGGTGTAGATGCCATTGAGAGGGGAAAAGGAGAGAAATATTACCTTGCCTGTTTACTAGTGCGAGGAACAAATGAAATTATCCAATTAGATGATTATGGGATTTCGGTTCAAATTAAATAAACTTCTATAAGCAAAATAATACTACCAAGTATATTATGAAATGAAAGTCAACTTGATTTAAGTTTTTGGATGAAGAAATTAGTTTGAAATTATAAATTATAAATATAGTGTTTGGTATTGTGAAGTAAAATATATATATTTGCTTGAAAATAATTTTTATTATTTTTTTTTACATAAAAAACAAATATTAAATAAAAATAAAAATTAAATATTTTTTAAAACTAAATATATTTTTTAAAACGGTACTGAGCAAGATCTCGAACACAAAAATAAGTATCAAGGTAAAACTTTTGAAGCACTGGCTGACTTAATTAACCCTTAAGACGTCTCATCAAACCAAGAAATCCTATCGACGTCCAAATCAGACCCTGCAGTGGAAAAGATATTTACTGCCCCACACTACCAAAAAGTGAAAAAAAGAAGATCAACACACGCTTTCTCGAAGATAAAAAGGAGGAAACGGTCCCCTTAAACGAGCAAAATGACAGTCTACCAAAAACTACCGAGACCAAAAAACCATCAGAACCATCCACTTAAGTCTTGTATGCTCCTGATTTATCCACGTGTCAAGTGACCCCACAAAACCCCCTCTTCCCAGAGTTGGTAATACAAAGACATGACAACCTCCCTCTGGCTTCAGTCTTACAGCAAAACAGTCAGAGGCATGCAAAGCTTAAAACATGTTATGTGTTTTTCCACTTTTGACCCTCCAAGTTTACTTAATTCACATGCAAGCACCACTCTGTCGTTGCTCTCGAGTTTCTTCTCTGCTTCAAATATTTTGACTTTCTTTAATGGCGGGACCAGAAACAGAAACAGGACTAGCAGCCCCGGACGTGGAAGCAGTTTTGGATTTTCTACGCAAAAATGGGTTAAAGGACGCAGAGTTGGCTCTTAAAGAGGACATGAATGAGAGAAACACGGAATTGGGTTCCTTTGACTTTGAGAAGTTCTTGTTTGTCTTGCCACCCGTGAGGATTCCGGCGAATGGGCGGCAATTGCTGGTCGAAGGATTTGGCGGCGGTGGCGAGAGGTTGCAACCGAGTTCCGGGTCTCCGTCGGCCGATGAGTTTGTTAGCTTGGGGTCCTCTACTACTGCCAGCGGTGTGTACTCTTCAGGTAGTCGTTGATATTATATCAGGTTTTTTTGGTTGATTGTGATTAAAGTATAATTCTTGATTGGTTGTTTTTTCTTTAATTATAAATCTCTTGATTGATCAAGGGATTGTAGAAGATGAAGAAATGCGCAAGAGATAAGAATCTTGAGTCGTGTTTATGTTAAGTTGGTAATACGATTTTTAAAAGCTCTGCTTGAGTTTGTTGATCAATCATATTGCTTATGACGAAGCAGATAATCTTTATTTTATCTTGTCATACATCGTGAAGAATTTAGAATCAAGAATTTATTCTTTTGTGCGTGTCGTCTTTGCTAAATGGTCACGCTGATCCTTTCTGAATCGGTCCGATTTCATCAGTTGTTCCAGAGGGGACACTCGATGTTGTTTGATTGAAATCTTATTTTTGGTAGATTGATGGATGGCATATGGTTTACTGCAATGTGGGAGTTTTTCAAATTGATATGTTTTTTCTTTTCTTTTCTTGGAGTATCATTGCAATTGAAGCTCCAAAATAGCCTGCAAGATTCCTCCTAGTAAATGGTTCGTTATTGAAAATTTCTATTTGATGATGACTTGAAGTAAGGGACTTGACCTTATATTAGCCATTACAAAACCGCTTTTTTCTTATTATTTCACCCTCCGTAATTTCTTTTTCCTTGTCAAATTCGGAAGAATTATTTGTCCAGGAAGGCACTCGTTTTCAGAAAAAATATCGAATCCATTGTTCTGATTAACTCACCTCTCATCTTCATCATTTCTACAAGTTCGTTCTCTGTTTCACCTCATTAATAGTCCATCATCACTTCATTTTCAGAATATGGAAATCAGTATATTAGTCAAAGCACTGATCCTGACGCCAAATAATCTCTGGGAATCAAGTTCGAGAATATACCGCATAAAGTAGCAATCTGTTGGTGTGAGCATTTTATCGAAGCCTGCATGCTGAATGAAAGCTATCTGCAAAACTCTTTATAACAATATTGTTTCGTTTCTGGTATCCTGCCATGGTTATTCTTTCGTGCTTTGTGCTTGTAGCTTGGGTTGCTGTTCTATATCAATTTTAGTTGGCAGGGCAATTAAGCATTTTGACCCCTTTTTGTTTCTGCAGAGTTCTCAAATCCATATGGACTTCATTCTGCATCTCAGGCTAATTCAAAAACTTCATCTGATAGGCTGTCTCAGTTTGGCACAGCACGTGATTACCGTGATTTTGATTTGCAAAATGACTTTTGTTGGTATGATGAGAAAGAGGAAGGCCACTTCATGACTCCCTGCTTCAATGGGCCAGACTACTTTAGCTGTCCGAGTGAGGATAAGTTTGTCATGACATCAGAGGCAGAGAAGCAGTTTGAAAACTACCTGGGTTTGTATGATAAATCTGAAGGTGAAACTGAAGGAACAGCTGGTTACTTGGATAAGCAGTGTCTTATGAATGTCACGTCTGTGAATAATAAAAACAAGGCTCACTCTATGAGTTATTATCATTTTGATAGAGGAAACCAGCTTGAAGGAGACATTGAGGGGGATGGTAGTTCAGCCTCCAATTGCAAATGCTGTGAAAAAACAGGAGGGACTTACAGCAAGAATCCTGTTGACTGTATCCACTTGAGCTCTAAAGAAACTGATTTAGGTGACTTTCAGTTAAAAGGTGGGGAAGGCCTTGCTGATTATGATATAGCCCATGTGCATATGGGAAACAAGAATGCTAATTACTATTGTAAAAAAGGTCTCAACAGTGACTGGATTGAAGGGTTTAAGAGTACCTCGGACATCAGAGAAAATGTAATTGATGACTTTGAAGTCGGAGATGGTGGGGAAGTAAATGGAGAAGCCCACGAGCTTGAGGCTGCTATAGGTGGAGAAGATGTTAATGCTGCCGAACTTTCGATGTACTATAACCAGGAGGATGAATATGAAGTATTCAATCTGCGAGTTATACACAGGAAAAACAGGTTCTTGAAGACAGTAGATTAATTAAACTTTGTCTTGCTTTGTGCTTCAAATTTTGGCATGCATGGCAAGTGAGAGAGTCTTAAAATTGGGTTGGTGTTCCCATGAAATAGGCAAGTTAGCTCAACTTTTTGTGTCTGCCTTGGCAGCTGGTTTTAAATCACTAGGAATCGATGTAACTTAAGATAATACTGACCTTTTTCTCGATGCTAGCAACTTATCCACCCATTCTTAATCAGAAGGTACAGACTTGCCTCCATAGAGAATTTTCCCTCCTATTACTGTAGATCTTGTAGTGATGGAATAAATTCTGCTGTTAGTACTTTTTTTTTTTACAGAGATTTGATGCTTGTGCAATGCAGGTTAAATTGCTAGAACTCTGCACTCATTTTTGTTTGGTATGCCATCTACAGGACTGGATTTGAGGAAAACAAGGATCTGCCCATTGTGCTAAATACTGTCATTGCAGGCAGATATTATGTCACGGAATACCTAGGTTCAGCTGCTTTCAGTAAGGTCATTCAGGCGCATGATCTTCACACAGGAATAGATGTTTGCCTGAAGATTATTAAAAATGACAAAGATTTTTTCGATCAGAGTCTAGATGAAATTAAACTTCTGAAGATAGTCAACAAGCATGATCCGGCGGATGAACGTCACATTTTGCGCCTTTATGACTACTTCTATCACCAAGTATGTATAGAAAATATGAGTAGTTAAATTTTTCTCTGAAAAATTGGCACAGTTTCATTAATCACTCTCCTTGTATAGATGCTATTCTGTGCCTGTTAAAAGAATTTTCTGCCATCCTCTTACTGGTCAAATTCTTGAACACCTACTAACATTTTCTAATTAATGAACCTTCACAGGAGCATCTCTTTATCGTTTGTGAACTCCTTAAGGCGAACTTGTATGAATTTCAGAAATTTAGTCAAGAATCAGGTGGAAAAGCTTATTTCACTCTGAGCAGATTGCAGGTTAGTTAGGTTAAGCCTTAATTCATATTAGCATTCCTTCTGATTCTTTGGTGTGACCTCATTCTTTTATCATGCCCACGGCTGTTGGTTTAGAAACGTGTATAACGGTGGGCTGTTGTTTGTTTGTCTCGCAGGTTATAACCCGTCAATGTTTGGAGGCACTGGAATACTTGCATCACCTGGGAATTATTCACTGTGATTTAAAGCCTGAGAACATTCTTATAAAGAGTTATAGGAGATGTGAGATAAAGGTTATTGATCTTGGAAGCAGTTGCTTTAAGTCAGACAACTTGTGCCTATATGTTCAATCTCGTTCCTATAGAGCCCCTGAAGTCATTCTAGGTCTCCCCTATGACCAGAAGATTGACTTATGGTCTCTTGGCTGCATCTTGGCTGAGCTGTGCTCTGGGGAAGTATGTCAGGCTTTGCTTTGCTTCATTCAATAAAATTAAAGTGGATATTGCTGCTAGTTATACCCGCCCTGGGTTGACTTGAGCATTCAGTGATTATTTTTTCTGGTAACCTATATTGTTTGCTCTGGGTTGTCAGGTGCTCTTTCCAAATAATGCCGTTGTAATGATCCTCGCACGCATGATTGGTATGCTGGGTCCTATTCATTCAGAGATGTTGGTGATGGGACAGGAAACACACAAGTACTTTACAGAAGAATACGATCTGTATTATTCAAATGAGGTTTGTCATATTTCTTTCTGTTCAAAAGATAGATGTGGACTTGCAGACAGCAATTACAGCACAGATCAACTTAGGTTTTTATTTTGTGCTTTTTCTTGAGAAAGGGCCAAGGAATTGTGTCACTTCATTATCTATGCTTTGAGTGTTTAACAAGGTCAGGCAGCACATTACCCACATGAGAGCAAGATGTAAAAACGACGTGATTAAATATGCTAGTTGAGTTCAATTGTCTTCAAGGACGATGAAATATATTGCCAATCATAATTCTGACTCGTACCTCGCTTTCCATGTCCAGGAGACAAATCAAATAGAGTACCTTATTCCTGAGGAGTCCTCACTGGAGCATCATCTCCAGATTTCTGATGTTGGATTCATTGATTTCATGAGAAACTTGCTTGAGCTCAATCCCCTGAGGCGACTAACTGCGAAGGAGGCACTAGAGCATCCATGGCTTTCACATTCTTACTGAAGTTCTGGACGAGTCAACACTCTTGACCATGTTTATGTCTCTTGTTTCTGGAATGCATCCTTCCAGTATCAGTTTTGGTTTTCAGTGCATGCAACCACATCAGACATGCTGTGCTGCATATATATTATATACCCCACTCTAGCTTGCTGAACGCGTATTTATTTTGTATAGGAAGTTTTCTTGCATCATTCTCTTTTCTTCCTTCACTTGGTTGGGCTTGTAAGTATCATTTGATTGGGAATGTTCCTCCAGAGCTGTCAATGAGCGTGCAGTGCTCTCAAAAGGCCACATAAATCTACGTCTTTTCAATGCAAATGCGTTTTTATACCCTGCCCAGCAGTAGTTTTTGTTTCTGTGGTTCAATAAAAACATCAAATCTATGTAATTTTAGCTGCTCTTGTGTTAATATTAATTTTAAAAAAAAATCTAAAAAATATTCTTGTGAAAGCACTTTTCACTGAATTAACAAGTGGGCTGCGCTCAAAACATAAAAATGGGCTGCTTGTGGACTCATAACTAGTCACGAGCAGCATCAAAATTATAAACAAGAATCCAATTGTGTTTTTGTTTCCTCCCCGTTCGGGTATCTATATAGAAATGGCATGTGATGAACGTGTCTTCCTAGAGAAAACTAGGAAAAACCTAGAGCTGATCGCTTGCTAGTCCAAATCTGATAAGGCGGCTATTTGGAGTTGAAGCCGTAGAGAAAGGAGAACTTTCCTGGAAGAACATGTAGAAAATTGATAAACGTGGCTATCTAGATTTTCTTTTGCTTTTCTTTTTCTTCTTTTTCTCTTTTTTCTCCTTATTGTAATAGTCTCAGTCAATGTAGATATCCATCAACTGAATTCTTAATTAAACTATTAATTTTTATTGGATAATCATTTTTTTACCAGCATAAGCATGGCAAACCTTTTTAATAGAAAAAAAAATCAAGAACTAACGGAGAAGCAAATATGAAAGGAAAAAAAATAAAAAAGAGAAGAAACAAATGGCCCCAATAAAATTATCATTTTTTTTTCACGAAAAAATCCTAAAATCAAATAAACGACCAGATTTTGCATATTAAAAATAAATCATTTCATAATTGATCGAATATTCTTCTACATCAATTATGCACCCTCTAAAAGAACTGGAGTTTATGTGTTTACGACAAAGATTGCTTGGAATGAATAGAGGATTCATGTGACGGGGTGGGACTTCGACTCAGTTGGGTTATGTGTTTATAAACAATAAGTCCGACTGAGTGAATGACCCATATTGCATGCTAGGCAGGGTTAAACTTAGGTTGATTTAAAATTAGTTTTGATGGATGGTTTTCATTTGCTTTTTATGAGCTACTGCGGTCTTCTAAGCAAATATCCTAATATGGAAATTAATATTGAATTTTATTAAAGTTATTTTTATTATATAATTAAATAAAAAATATTTTTTAAAAAAATAAATTTATTAAACTCAGTAAAATTTATAATCTGGATTACAGCTTTAACCAGCAGTCACAAAGTCCAGGACAGTTCATTAAGTCGTTAAATCACCAGCTTTTAAAGTTGACTCATTTGATGAATTGATGAAGTTTAATAAAACACTAAAGAATTTTTCAATTGGAATTTTTTTACTGTTAATTTTTTTTTTTACAGCTCACAGTGAAGCACATTCCCGTTTGGTACGTGTTTTTACGCTTAAGTTGCAGCTTCTATTGAGAGATAATGTTGGTCATACATATTAACCTTATATCTGTGCATGCTGCATGATTTTTCAGCATACAAATGTCTAAAAAGTTAAAGAAAACTCGTCGCCAAACATTGCCCGCGGCAAAAAAAAAAAAAAAAAACTAGTTTGTAACTAAATCTATAAATTTTGCATACTATATTGTTTTGAAATGTGTCCAAAGGGTATATGTAAGAAATCATTAAAATTTAATGCTATAGCTACCATCCATCGGAACACACATGATAACTTGCCACCGTCAGCATTGAGCTACCGCAACCCATCTGATAAAACTAATGTATTTATATTTGATTGTTATTGTTTTTTTAAATAATTTTTATTTTAAAATATATTAAAATACCTAAAAAAATACTTTTAAAATACAAATTCAAGCATTACTTTTAAAAAAGAAATACGGGTTGTAGTTGGTTCTGGGTAGTGGTGAAGTTCACGAGATCACCTGGGCCTAATTTCAGGACATGATCGCTTTACAAGTAGCAGGAGTGGTAAGTAATAATGAGCACAGAAGTGAAGGACAAAGGTATTAAAGAAAAGAAAAGGAGCCAAATATTGTCCCTTTCTCTTTGGCATTGGCTGCTTCTGTCCTGTTCAGTAATCAATAAAAGGAAACCTCCCTCCCCCTTCTCTCTCACTTTCTCCATTCTCTCTCCTCTATTATATATTACACGCTCTCTGCCCACGCGTGCAAACCCATCACCTTCCACGTTTACATATCCCATCGTACACGTATCCATTCCACGTAGACGTCTGATGCTTGCTTGTGTTTTTCGTGGAACCAGCCTCTTTATTTTTATTGTTTCAAAAATGTTTTTAAACAAATTTAATTTTTATTTTTTTTATATTATTTTGATATAATGATATTAAAAATAAATTTAAAAAATAAAAATATTTTATTTATTTTTTAACTAGCACACTATCATAGGTTATATCAAGTTGGAATCTTGTACCTCATTATTGCTTTTTTGTTTCTGCCACGAATTAAACAACCCAAAATCAGAGCATAGGCATCCTTTTCTTCCAGAAAACCACTAGCAGTAGGCTGATCCTTACTTCTGTTTCTACTTTTCTCATGTAAGCCAAGTTTGGCTCCCTCGCTTCCTGGGTGTTGCTTTTCTTTTTAATGTTTTTTTTTTGGGCCTTGCAGATATGTCTTAGACCGAGGAGAAATAATAATTTTACATTTTGTTTAATTTTTATCTTTTAATTGCTCTTATTTACTTCAATCCAATCGTTTAAGGAGCGTTTTGGTTAATAGTTAGCACGGTAAGATTTACGTTGTTTAGACATACAATACCATACATAAAAGAATGTTATTTTTTCATAATTGATAGAATTCCACATAAAATCAGGATCTTTTGAAAGTTATTGTTTTTGTTTTGTAATTATAGTTTTAATGCAAGGCATGCGATATGCAATCTAGAATATATTAAAGGGAGAGATACTTCATGAATAGAGCCAGGACCAAGGAGAATGACGAAAAAGAGGAATTCAATCACATGCAATAAAGAGTTCAAAGTGTTTGGTATAAAGCATTCTCATGGATTGGCTCTTGTTTAAAGCATTTCAAATGTGTTTATTAAAGATAATAACAAAAGGAATGGTATCGATAAGTGACAAGTGAAGTGTGGCGTGATAAATGTTTAAAGTGTATAAAATAAACATAATATTTTAAAAAAATATATAAAAGAAAAGAAAAGGAAAGACTAAAAAATTATATCAAAAAAAAATTAAGATAAAAAAAAATAACGATAAATAGATCAAGTGTAAAATAATAAAATATTAAGTATATAGATAAAAATATATATAAAAAAAAACCCTAAAAATTACAAATTTACTACCATTACAATAAAAAAAATTGAAAAATTTACAATCATATCATTGCTTCAGTAAAATATTTTTTTTTTCTTTCTAGTACATATATAATTTTATAGACACATTCATAAACTTCTTTTTTTAGTAATGAATCATGGATATCTTGTTATATTAAAAGAAATCTAACTACACTGTTTTACATGAGTTAAGAGAAGAACTATGTTTTTTTTTTCTTCTAAAAAAAACATATTTTCAATAACAAAATTTACTATTATATACGAAACACGCATAATCAAAATTCATTATATAACTTATTAGAGAAAAATCCATCATATAGTTTTGGTTATATTTTATTGTGATTGTTAATTTCTTAACTTAACTGTGAGTGATTAATTAAAATTCTCCACGAACTTTTCTCTCCTCTCATATGAAATTTGGAGATAGTCACTACTCATCATCATCAAGCATCGCTCTTTTATTCATTAATTATTTTTATTTCAATAAAATCTAGATTTTTTAAGCTTTTTAGTTTGGATGATAAAATCCAGGACTTGTCAAACAACACACAAATTATTTAGAGGGGAGAGGAAAAAATTCTCTGAATTCATGTCCCGCTTCACGCCGGATTACAGATTATACATGAGGAATCAAAACTCATAATCTTACAATTATTTCATATCTTCTGTCAAACGAATAAATTTCAAATTAAATTATTATTAAACTAATGACAAATCTATTCAAAATCTAATCAATTAAATTTTAATTTAAATTAAATATTTTTTAAAAAATAATTTAAAATTAATCTAATTTAATTTTACCAATTCATTAAGTAAACTCGTGACTTCATCGTACTAATCAAATTACAATTTAACCTTTTTTTAAAATGTTTTTATAAAACAACATAATTGTTCCTGATTAGGGTTAAGGGTCTGGCCAGGCAAGCATCAATAAACCCAGCTTTCCCACCCATAACAAAAAGCGCGTGAGATTTGATTCACGTCCTTCTCTTGACTTTGATCAAATCTAAGAATAATCACTCAACTCACCTCCGACCACCACACCCACATCATCTCTCCTCATCACCATCACCATAATAAAAGCACGGAATTATAGAATAATAGAATAAAACAAACACACACAGCGAGGAAATAAAATCGATTGGCTCTCTTAACAGCTTAGACTATTACCTCCACCAAGAAAAACAGATTTTAAATTACTTGCAAAATCGAACGAGCTACTGATCATCAATGGCTGAGTTGACTCAGCCCGAGGTGGTTTACTCACCGCGTTCAATACAATTATGGAGGACACTATGGGACTGGCTAGCTTTCTTCTTCCATATCTTTCTACAGATCCTTAGAGCCATTGGACCCCAAACTCTCTCTTCTTCTCACCCTTTCAAACCTTTGCCTCTCGTCGAGTTGCCTGATACCACCGATCCTCCTCCTGCTACCGTCGAGATCTCCGCTGGCACCGACGCCGTTTCCGCAAACGAACCTATCCAGAAACTCAAGGTATCATGATATTGAATCCCATTGGTTCATGATTCTAATGTTATTTTATTATTATCTTTTTACCGCTGTTATTTTTGCGATATTTGCTTTTAAAAGTGGCTGTCTATTCTGATTTATGCCAAAAAAAAAAACGGAGTTATTTTTTGACGAGTTTGTTAGTTTTTTTGGTTAGCTAGGTTCTATTTTATGATTTAGATAGGCATGGAGAGTTGAGGCTAAATTAAGGTGTTGGTTAGTTACTCGAATTAGGTGACAGTAATAGATTTGGAAATTCTAGTTTTAGCTTTATGACCTGTTACTACTATTTAGAACAGTGTTGCATGTTGGTGTAGATTTAACTATTTGAGAAATTATGTTTATGAGCTAAATCTAGAAACTTTGTTTAATTTTTATGTGATACAGTGAAGTGTGCGTATATAGATGCTTTAGATTATTTTCGCGTCTTCTGTTCCATTTGACGAGATGATTATTAGCATCTTGCTCAGTTTTCCCGTTGTGTTTGATATGGTTTCGTGTTCATAAGTGTTTACGTTTACCTTCTTGTATTTGTATATCATGCGTGGGTTACGTTTGTTATATTTATTTATGTTTTTCTTCTTTTTACACCTCCCTTTAAATCTTCAACATTCGA
Source organism: Populus alba (assembly GCF_005239225.2). Taxonomy (NCBI): domain Eukaryota; kingdom Viridiplantae; phylum Streptophyta; class Magnoliopsida; order Malpighiales; family Salicaceae; genus Populus; species Populus alba. The sequence continues at coordinate 17,768,694 of NC_133293.1, forward strand.
AGTTCTAACAGCACTACCCTTTTCTGGGTTTATAGGCTTTGATATCTGTTTAAATTTGTCACTTGGAATGTGAGTTAGGCAATTAAAGTCTATGGAATAAATACAGCACTGCTGTGAAATCTTACTATTGATTTTTCATGTGCTAATGTGCCGAGAGGGTTTAGAATTCCGAGGGCAATGCATTGATGTGTGTTGCTGGTCTTAGGTATTTAACTTTCTAATCTGTGAAGTCATTTTGGGAAAGGTGTTAGCAGGGTTTTTCTCTTTCTTCTGCTTCTTTAAAAATAATTACTCAAGATGACACTGACTCCAAAATATTTAGGATTTTTTTTGAAAAATAGCATTGTTTGCTAAAAGTTAAAATGATGTTATTCTCAGTAACAACCATTATTCTTAATAACAATTGTGGTTAATGAATTGAGAGGGACGTGGTTTTTAGAACAACCGTTGTTCTCAATGACAATTGTGTTCATTTGCTCTTCTCTCTTCTCAACAACGGTTGTGTTCAAACTATGCTATTTTCTAACATGTGTTACTTTCCCAAAACTTTTATGAAACTGTGTTAGAATTTTAAAATACCCAGATATTTACTGCAGGTGGTTCTTGACTTGGATGAAACTTTAGTATGTGCTTATGAGACATCTAGTTTGCCAGCTGCTCTGCGCAATCAAGCAACAGAAGCTGGGTTGAAGTGGTTTGAGCTGGATTGCGTATCTTCAGACAAGGTTCTTATTTGAAAATCATTTTAAGTAAAATTGTTGTGCAATATCTATATAAGATATACTATTTTGACTTGAGTATGTTGGGATTTGAAGGAATGCGAAGGGAAACCTAAGATCAGTTATGTCACGGTCTTTGAGCGTCCTGGGTTAGATGAATTCCTAAAACAACTCAGTGAATTTGCAGAGCTTGTGCTATTTACCGCTGGACTTGAAGGTTTGATCATTACTTCACTGTTCATTTGGCTTTTAAAGTCTTTGTATTGGCTATTATCTCTTCCCTCTTTATTGATAATCTCTTAGTAGGTTTGATATAAAACTTCTGAATGTTTGCAGGTTATGCCAGACCACTTGTTGACAGAATAGATACAGAAAATCGATTTAGTCTGCGTCTTTATCGGCCTTCAACATCTAGCACGTAAGCACAAGTTGTTGTGTTCATATTTTTCTGGTTTTTCCCACCTTAATTCCTTTCTTTCTTGAATTTGTAACTGCTGACAGCATACCAGTTGTTCAAAATTTAGGGTATTTACTTCTTTAGATGAAAAGGCCTCTCACAAGGACAAGTTGAACCTGTGTTCTTGTCCTTCTAGTTTGCTGAATATACAAGTATACACCAGTTAACAGTATCTACAGTGAAGTATGCACACATCTGTTTTTGAATTGGATATGAGTTATGACTATTACTTTTTTCTGGAGTGATTTTATTGGAAACGGCTAAAACTTTTAGTCTTTAGGAACATTTTTTTTTTGCTGCCAGTTGTATATATTAGAGTTTCTCTATACATCTTGTTATGATCATGCAAAATTTACCTTTTGCATGTCAACTCAAGTTACCATGGTTACATGTTAAGTAGATGATTTACGTAATCATCTGTAGTATCTGTCAGTGGTTAATGGTAAAGTAAATTCTTGAAAATTTCTTTTAAGTTCTTACAAGATAAATCTAATATACCTCAAATAAGATAAAATTGTTATAAATACCATGTTAGAAATTTTATCTGCTTTCAAAATAAATAAGGTTTTAATTATTTTGTGGAAATTAATTTCATGCTTTGCTTCCAAGGACACATCCTGCCAATCCTGACTAATTCTGGGGCTTTTGGTTGGTTGGATCTTGAATTCACTTTTTTTTTTTTTTTACTCAAACCAGATGATGTATGCTTCAACTAATTTCCAGTGTAATGGTGTCTCGGTATTCTAGTTAGTGACTTCATATTTACCATCTTTTTTTTCTTGAATTGTGATGTCTGGCTACTTTGTCTTTCTTTAAGCATCATTTAATGATCTTATTTCTTTATTAATTGTAATGGATTTGCTTGGTTTCAATAATATGTTCCAATTCTTCACAAGTGCTTTATGCCACACTTTTAGTGGTTTGAACCCATCTTTCTAGTTTTGAGTGGGTGTGAAAGTTTTGATGATTAACATGTGAATTCCTGATAATGAAATAATATGATGTTTTGGGTGATTAACTTAATCAAATGCAGATGCTCTGTATAGTTGATTTAGTTCTAAATGAAGGAATACACTTCTCTTGGATTCCGAGGCTTAAGATTACTTATTTAGTTTGTCAAACTACTCATGCTGTATATGAACACTATACAGGGAGTATCGGGAGCATGTGAAAGATCTCTCCTGCATATCAAAGGATCCATGCCGGATTGTTATTGTTGACAACAATCCATTCAGTTTCTTGTTGCAACCACTAAATGGAATTCCATGCGTTCCATTTTCTGCAGGACAACCGCATGATACACAGGTAGAAAGGTCTAAAATTACTTAAAATTCGCTGTTATCCCCCAATCTTGTTTGTTCATTTACTTTCCCCCTCTATATCCATTTTTATGGGCTGTTCAGCTTCTGGATGTACTTCTTCCACTCCTCAAGCACCTCTCTCAGCAGAAAGATGTGAGACCTGTACTCTATGAAAGATTCCACATGCCTGAATGGTTTCAAAAGCAGGGAATCCCTGCTTCTGGTTGGACGTAGCTGGATAAAAGATCATCTGCAATGAAAGCAGCCCTCCTTTGTACTATCCACAGTTATTTCATTCAAAGGCAGCATCTCATTGTAGGAGCGATGGCTTTTTGTATAGCATCAATGCATTGATGGAAGCTGAAGTAACACAGCTTCAGGAATGGGATTTATCTGCTGCTTTTAGTGGTCAAATAGGTACAACATTACATTCTGATTCTTGTTGTAACTTTTTTTATATGTCCGCACCTTGCAGTCTGCATGATTTGTTTATGCATCTTTCAGACATTTGTAAATCTGCACCTCATTAATCAAGGTTTGTAGCTCCTCATTAGTCTGTGGCAGTGCAGCTGCTTTCTTAAGGAGTATTTACTGCTTGAACGTTCCATTTCACTTGTTAATACTACGAGGATAGTTAACATGAGCTTTGAAGAAATTAAATTGCTGAACATATCTTGAATAAAAAAGTCAAAAGAGTCAAAGACCGGTCCTGTTTGATGTCTACACATTAACTGCACTGACCAAACTAATTATGTTGATGATGCTATATTGTAGCCCTCTTTTTTAGCTTTCGTCGAGATGCTCCCATTTTCCTAACCTTATCCTACTTGCTGAGGACCAACCCTTTCCTAGTCTCAGATTGTCAAGAAGCGTGGTTATCCCCTCCAGCTCCTTCTTTGGCACCTTGTGGCCTTGTTTGTGTAGTTGCCTCCCAGCTGTGGGGTTTTTTTCGGGGCCAGTTTGGTAGAAGAATTTCTTGCCTAAACTTTGCGTCGTAGTACTCCAGCAGTCCCAGACTATTACTACAGTTCTTTAATGGCCTTCCAGTACGAACTTGTGCCCTTTCCCCTTCGCCAGGTTTGATTGAGTGAGATATTGTGTGCCACTAGAAATTGTCCGGCAGTGTAATAACACAGCATACAAGTAAAACCCTGCATTGGCACATGGGCGGCGGTAGCTTTGCCAAGTCGATGATTAGGGTTTGCATGTTCCTAAAGTTTATATATGGAGTAGCACTCCGACATGATGTTAGGAACTTGACCCCTTTCACAGGCTTGCATGTTCCTAAAGTTTATATACGGAGTAGCAAAGACAACCTAGAACTCCTACGTGTACATATATACGGTGACAGAAAGCAGCCACTTTTCAATCTCAAGGGTGTGACCATCTTTCCCCCCTCTTCTTTCCCACACGTATATATTTTTTGATTGAATATTCTCTGTTCTGTAACAGACAACGTGTTTCTTTCAAGGCCATAGTATACTTGCTGAAAAATTGTGTATATAATTGCTTGAATTGGTGAATTGAGAGGACCTGGAGTTTAGGCAGCGATGCTAGCTTCCTTGCTTGAATCTGTCATGTTTTAGAATCGGACTAAGTATACCAGATAAGGTGGTTAAAAGGGTATTTCCTGTTTATGACCTCAAACATGGGTTGGCTGCTGTTATTAAATACAAGGGTGCCGTGGGGAGGAAGAACACATAAACAAACCTAAAATAAATAAATAAAAGAAGCAAAAAATTCCTAACAGAAATCTCTGTGCATCAGGTTGACAAAATTATGAAAGGACAAACTTCCCGGGCCTAACAGGCGGGAATAAATAGAAAAGAAGAAAGTCATTTTTCAGCTACAAAAAAAAGGAGAAAACAAGTCATTCTCGAGCAATGATGATACAGATATATAATGGAGTATCTTGCATGTGAACGGCTAAATGCCACCACTACAGAAGGCAAACTCGATAATTGGTGCTAATTGTAAGAAAGACAGGATTACAAAATTGTAAAGACCAATTATAACATCCTGGAAATAATTAAGATTTGATTGTAAAGGATGCTTTCCCTTGAAAAAGTTGTTCTTTGCTTGCAATGTTACATTAGTATATTAGTCATGCTGTTCTCTCGTGTAGCAGATATGATTACACTCATTAACTACTTAGCTATGATGAATTTCTTTACATGTACTCTTTTGCAGACAGGTTTGACTGTGTGTCTTTACCTAATCTATTCTCGTGTATATTACATAAATTAGGCCCTAATTCCCAGAGCCAGCATCAAGTTGTTGACATGTTTTTATTAATATGAGCTGTTCTTCAGATTCCCTTAATCGGAGCCAGCACTGTAGCTCCATATTATCATCAAAGTCCAATCTCCGTATTTTCTATGGAGGTAGGGAGCACGGGCCAGGCTAACTAGCAACTGTGCATACAATTGCATCAGATTTTTTTTATATATATAATAATTCATCAAGTACTTGTTGTATTTTTATAAGATCATTATGCAGAGAGTGTGAGCTGGTTCATGACAAATGAGTTGGAGTTATACTTGTGCGATTTCTATCCATTGGGAGTTGGGAAAATAGCTTGCCTACATTCAATCACCGCATAGTTAATTTAGAGCTTGAATCCAGAATCTATGAAATGATGACAGTGCTGTCCTGCAGATTTTCCTGATACATCGGAATATAATCTGAATCCACAGTGCCTTCTATCCAAGAAATCATAAAATATTCAATAGGGAATTTCGGGTTTCTTCTTCTACCCAGCAAGCTTTTGATGGAGTGAAAATATAACATGAGAATCGTGTGTATTAATTAATATAAAAAAATAAATTTTATAAAATAAAAAATATTATTTTAATATGTTATTTATCAAACTTTAGACGTGGAAATTAATTTACGTTGGAATCTGTGTGTAATTTTGCAGGAGAAGTATCAAAGAAAAAAGAGGAAAACAAATCCTTTATTGGTATTCTGAAATGGAGAAGGGCAGATCATGAAAGGGATGGACAATAATACTTGATCAAGTGCCACAAGGAAACGTAATTAAGTGAACTGAATCATTTCCTTTTTATATCAGCAAATATTAAGAGACAACAATATTGCTAATTAGAGAGAAATGATTTATGATTATTTAAGGTTTATTTGTTTATCTATTGCTACAAGCATTTCAATTCCTTGTCTGAACAAGGAACGTATTTTAAAAAAAAAAAAAAAAAAAAACAAGGCAATACAAGGTTATCAAGAAACAACTCCAGTGATTCAGGAGTACTTACCTCTCCATACCCATATATTCAAATTAATTCATATGTAATGGTGGACAATCATATCAAAGTCAATATAATTTTTGTTCAGATATATTTTCTAAATCATTTACACCCTATCAATATAGTTCACGTATAATTGACCTACCTTGTTTAAATTAAATGGAATATTTGAGATTATGATAGTAATTATTTTTTAAAATATTTTTTATTTTAAAATGTCTTAAAATAATTTTTATTTTTTAAAATTTATTTTTAATTTTAGCACATTAAAATAATCTAAAAACACAAAAAATTAATTTAAATTAAAAAAATAAAATATTTACAAAAACATTTCCCAACCACAAAAACAATAAAAAAGACCTACAATACAATGGTGTTATGATTTCTCATACCATACTCTAACATATACATATACTGGAAAGTTTCACACAACATGACTAATTCAAGAAAAAAAAAAAAGATGAGTAATATTCGGTCGTTCAAATTTGGCCAAGTCATCGCTTGAATCTTCATTTTTACGTTGCATTGGCAATCTGTTCGTTTAGTTACATGAAACAGACATCCCCTTTTTAAAAAGCAGAATCAAACATGACAAGATGAAGTTGTTATCAGCGGACTAACCCATAAACTGCGTTGAACATGTCAAGAATCTGGTAGAAGATGGATACTGTCGAGACAGCATTTAAATTATGAATTGGGCAAAAGATGGATGCTTTCTCAAAACGAGGCTCCCATCTTTTTTTCTCACGAGTCTCTATCAGACGTGTTCGATCCTTCAATAAAAAGAAAAAAGAAACCTAAAAGCAAGCTGAAAATTATTGACCGCAGGACCCATCTTTCTTCCTCTGCTTTCATTTTCTCTCCTCCTCTATCTCTCACGCTTCAAATGAAGCAGACAGCCGTAAAATTCATGCTGTTCGACCCAGTTAGATTGCGTTAAATCTAAAATTAGCGATATTTCTGTCTGACAGTCAACCCTTTAAACAAAAATACTGGGATCATGAGTCGTATAACCTTTTAGCTGTAATACAATTTCCATACAAAATACAAGTCGAAAGGATACATATATTTTTGTAGTCAAGAATCGCCACCTGTTCAATTAAAAACTTGCCTCTGCATTGCCTCCGTGATTCTTTCTCTTCTTCTGTTTTTTTTTTTTTTTTTTTAAAAAAATAAAATTCAACTGGGCATGGTGCATGTGCTTCACTCTCTAGCCGCGTGCAAGTTGTAACAATTTTTTGGGTCGTCGAGGATGGCCAATTGCAGTTGACCTCCACCGAGTATGCCACCAAAAACTATGGGGGGCGTGTTTGTTTCGCTCGTATGATGGTTCTTTTGGCAAATGATGATGGAATCATAGAGGTGCTTTTGTGTTTCCCTTAGAAGAAAGTGCCTGGTAAATCTATTCATTTAATGGGCGAAAAACAGACCAGAGATGTGGCTTCAATTGCTGGGAAACTACGGGATTTTGACCTAATTTGCATAAAAAACTAAAATGCTGCTTCATAATTATCTTGCAATTTGATTTGATATTAGAAAATGTTGGGAAGTTGCAGGATACTGAACGTTTTCCAATACACGAGGATGATCCTCTCATTTTTCTGGTTTTTTTTTTTTTTTTTTTTTTAAATCTAGATACACTTGAGACCTAATTTTTAATCTTTTTAGCTTATCTTTCGATAAAAAAGCCTTTCTATTTTATTTGATCATTAAATATTTATTACAGTTAGTTTGTGCACGTAATATAAAAAATTTGCTTCATCTCATCAATCAAGTTAAAAGCATAACAATTCCCAACAATTATATATAAAAAAAAATTAAAAAAAATGTATATTAATACTTAGAGTCTATTTAAAAATATAATTATAGTTGATTTTTAAAATATTTTTTATTTTTAAATGTATTAACGTATCAAAATGATCTAAAAATATAAAAAATATATTAATTTAAAATAACAAAATTTAAATTTTTTAAAAAATATTTTTAAAATGCAAAAATAAACATGACATAATTAATGTTGAAGTGGGATTTAAAGTTGGGTATAGATTTATAAAGAAATAACACGTCTAACAACCGATCAAACCAAAACTTGGTCACTTTAAATAATATTGAGATATTTATTTAAAAAAAAAACAAACGAAATTAATAATAAATATAAACCATTTTAACTTGTTATTTTCATTTAGAATTTGTAGTTTGAGGACAATTGTTTCTAACTTTCGTTTTGAAAATATAAAAAGAAAGGCTCTTCTTCAGTCCGAATTTGTGAATTTCCATAGCAAAAACCATCCCATATACCTACTATACATGTTTTTTTCCCAAACTTATCTTCAATTTCCTTCCTAAAAATTCAGTTATGGCAACGAAACCCACGTGGCACATATTAAATCAAATCTTGAAAATTTCCTTCCAAAAATTCTCATTTTCCCTTAAAAAACTAACCTTCCAAACACATCTCAAGAAGAGGAGAGAGACCGGAAAGACTTGTGTAACCTGCACGGAAGACAGAACTAAAACCCCCTCTCTTCCTCTCTAAACTTATCCTTGTCTTAAATTCAAAAAAGAATCTGATAGTAGCTCAAAATCTCTCCTCCCTCCCTCCCTCCCTCCCTCCCTCTCTCTCCAGGATTCTCTTTTCTCTCTGGACCTACTAGACCAATGAAGCAAACCCATCACCAAAAACCCACCTCCTCCACCGTCACCAAAAATCTCCACTCCTTTACATGACGAAACTACCCTTCTCCTCTTTCTCCTCCGTCACCCTCTTCGTTAGCACCCTCACACTCCTCTCCTTTATTTTATCATCTCCATCTCTAACACATGCCTTGGGCTCCGGCTCCACCCTCGCCATCATCTCCGCCACCTCCACCGTCTGTGGCCTCGTGAGTTCCCAGCCAACCCAAAGCATCACCTGCTACAGACGAACCCCTATGGAAGGAATCATCGCTGTCCAACCTAACGTCTCCTTTTCCTCCATCTCCGGCGGTTCCACCTTCTTCTGCGGCCTCCGTTCCGGGGGCTACGCTTTGTTATGCTGGGACACAAGGAATTCGCCTTTTGATCCTCAAAGAGTCTATATCAACGACACTGTCTTTTTACAAAATCTTTCTGTTGGTGATGATCAAGTGTGTGCGGTTGTTAATGATACATTAAGTGTCTATAAAACAGGAACTGTTAGGTGTTGGAGAGGAGATGGTGATATGAGTAATCAATCACCAAGTGACGGTGATAAATATAAGTCAATTTCAAGTGGGTTTGGCTTCTCTTGTGGGATTTTAATGGAAAGTAATAGAATCAAGTGTTGGGGTAATGTTACAATTGCAAGAGAGATTGAGCATGGTTTCGGAGACATGGAAATGTTGAGTCTTGAGGTGGGTGGTTTGCATGCTTGTGGTGTGAATTCTAGTGGGCTTTTGGTGTGCAGAGGGAATGGGAGTTTAGGTCAATTGAATGTTCCTTCAAATAATGTATTGGAATATTCACAGCTGGCTCTTGGGGATAGCCATAGTTGCGCGATTCGAAAGAATAATGGATCAGTTGTTTGTTGGGGAGGTGATGGTGAATATAATGTGAATGAGATTCAAGGTGTTTTCTTTGAGTCTATTGTTTCCGGGTCTAATTTTACTTGTGGATTGGTTTCGTTGAATTTTTCAATTGTGTGTTGGGGACCAGGGTGGCCTAATGGTTCAGAGCTTCCATTGGGTGAGGTTTTACCAGGGCCATGTGTGCAATCTTCTTGCAGTGAATGTGGTTTGTATCCACTATCTGAGACATTGTGTTCTGGTTCAGGGAATATTTGCGAGCCTTGTGAGTTCAATGTTTCGATGCCATTGCCACCAGCACCGCCCCCGACGATAGTGCCCAAGTCATCTCCGTCCAAGGAATTGACAACTGGGTTATTGGTGTTTGCTGTTGTTGGATCAGTGGGGGGCTTTGCAGGGATTTGCACGATTATTTACTGTTTGTGGACTGGGGTTTGTTTTGGTAAGAAGAAGGTGCATAATTCAGTTCAGCCCACAATTACTAGAGATGGTTCCAATGGTGGCATGACCTCAAACAATAGCGGTCTAATTTCGAGATCATCAACGATAAGGCGCCAGAGCTCGAGGGCGATGAGACGACAGAGGAGTGGGACGTCATCAAAGCATGCTGATAGAGCCGAGGAGTTTAGTCTTGCTGAACTTGCTGCTGTCACCAACAATTTCTCAGTAGAGAACAAGATTGGTGCTGGGAGCTTTGGTGTTGTTTATAGAGGTAAATTGAGAGATGGCCGTGAAGTGGCGATTAAGAGGGGGGAAACAGGGCAGAAGATGAAGAAGTTTCAAGAGAAAGAGAGTGCCTTTGATTCAGAATTGGCATTCTTGTCGAGGCTTCACCACAAACATCTAGTAAGGCTTGTCGGGTATTGTGAGGATGGAGATGAGAGGCTTCTAGTTTATGATTACATGAAGAATGGAGCTCTTTATGACCATTTACATGACAAGAACAACATTGAAAAGATTAGTAGTGTGATAAATTCATGGAAAATGAGGATCAAGATTGCACTTGATGCTGCTAGAGGAATTGAATATCTTCACAACTATGCAGTCCCATCAATAATTCACAGAGACATCAAGTCATCTAACATATTGCTGGATGCGAATTGGACAGCAAGAGTTTCTGATTTTGGATTATCATTGATGGGTCCTGGATCAGAAGAGAATTACAATTGCAGGCCAACAAAGGCAGCAGGGACAGTTGGGTACATTGATCCTGAGTACTATGGTCTAAATGTATTAACTGCGAAGAGTGACGTCTATGGCCTTGGTGTGGTATTATTAGAACTCTTGACAGGAAAGAGAGCCATATTCAAGGGTGATGATAACGGAGGCACACCAACAAGTATTGTTGATTTTGCAGTGCCTAAGATTATGGTTAATGAATTGGGTAAGATCTTGGATCCCAGGGTAGGTCCGCCGGAGCCTAATGAAGCAGAAGCAGTGGAGCTGGTAGGATACACAGCAATGCATTGTGTGAATTTGGAAGGGAAAGATAGGCCAACTATGACTGACATTGTTGCTAATTTAGAGCGAGCTTTGTCACTCTGTGATGGTAGCCATGGCAGCATCTCAAGTGGTACAATATCAATTATTTCAGATTGAAATTTCAATTTTCAAACCCAGAAAGAAAGAAAACAGAACTATCATTTTTTTGGACAATTTAATTGGGTACAACAGTTGGGCTATTGTAAAGAAATAGGAATTCCCTTTCTTCTTTCTTCTTTTTTTTTTTTTTTCATTTTCCAATTTTAGATGAGTTAGGAGTATTTATCTAACATCGAGCTGTAGTGTAGGATTTTGTGAGCACTGACAGCAAGGACAATGATTACATGATTTACGTTACGGGGAATGTTCCTTTTCCTTTCTACAGTTCAAATTGTTTAGACACAAGCACCCCATTTGCTTCTTTTCCTTTTCTCGATCCTCATTACTTTACTAATATTGTATCCATGCGTGAATGACTTGGTCCAGTTTTCCTGTTGACAAATTGGATTGATTGATCCTCCATTCTCAGAAAAACTTTCAATTTCTGATGTGATGCTAGGAAAGGACATAAAGTTCAAAAAAAAACTAGGCTTTATGGGGTTGCACGAGGGCACCAAAATACACGGTGATGCTGCCTTTATTGTTTACTTGAACCCTTCACAGAGTTGGAGACCGAGTCCTGATCGGAACTCCTTTGAAAGCAGTTTCGGAATGGGTCCAACCCTGAAAAGGGCGCGAAGAAAGAAGGAATTGCGGTCCCATTTCTAGACTTGGGCACATAGTTCACGTTTGGTAGTGCTGCATGAATTTGACTTTGAAAATTCAACTCACAAAAAGGAGTCAATAGGGGGGGCTTTGATTTTGGTGGTAATGAATTATTATTCCCTTGACACGTGCTTGGACCAAAATACGCATAATATTCTACTTTACGAATAACAAAAATCCACGATCCTGCTTGGTTGATAAATGTTTTCTTTTAGAAAAACATATCAGTGTAATCTTATATTCTGCATATTTTATCCATTATATCTTAATCTTCGTATATAAGAAAACCAATCGATATTAACTTTTAGATTATTGAAGTTCTATAATACATTCATCTGTAAATCTTTTAATTTTCTCGTCAGAAATATCTAGTTGTTTCTTTTTACATATCCTTGAAAGTGCATTTAAGTCGATTAACAAGGAAGCTATCATATACAATGCATGTAAAAAAAAATCAACGTACGTACCTAAGAGTGTGTTAGAGAATATGGTCAAACTAAAAGTTAAAATTGATTGATTTTTTTATAAAAAATTACCATTGAGAAAACATATATTATAAAAGGTTATTTCAATAGCTTACTCCTTTTTTTTTTTTTCATTTTATAATTTGAATTTGACTAATGATTGCAGGAAATGATTTTTTATAAATGGCTTATTTAAAATATGAATCAAAGAGATTTAGTTTGAAAATAATATATAATTTCCATGAAAGCCATGCTGAGGATGCATGCTTGATGATTTTTTAAGAGAAAAACTCATTGAATAACGCGGCAAGGGCAAGGATCTGTTCTTGACGGTTAAAGAAAAACAAAAGCAACAAAATCCAATGAACAATGCGGTGCCTCTCGAATTTAATGCCCAAAGGGAGTATATGCTAGTGAGACTAAATGTTGTGGGGGCAGAGGTGGGTTCTTATCGGTGGTGGCCGGTTAACCACTTCCTCGCATACATTTGCGACATTCTTACGTGCATTTCTAAGATGTTTTAGCATAGCTATTAATTTATTGAACAATAGTAAAAAACGTTTATGTTTTTATAGTATCTATAACTATTAATTTATTTATTGTAATAAATCATTTTGCAGTAGGAGGACATAAATTGAGAGAAATCAATACAACGAGATCAAGCTTTGCCGTAATTTATGCACAGCCTCCTAACTATAACATATGTTTTCTTCGTGCAAAACAACGTTGAGCTCTGTGATCAGACCAATACAATGTCCGGTACTGGCAGACAGGTGCCATCTGTCACGGCTCACGGGAAACGACTACAGGCCAAAGGGATGGATGCATTAACAGTTCCTTGAGGTGGCAAGAATGAGATGCAAACAAGTCACATGTGCCTATGATGCATATGACTCCAGCACCTCATGACCATTCGCCCACGCTCATCAATGCTTATAGCTTGTGTCGATCACCACTTGAAATTGCCGTGCCCTGACCGTTCTCTAATTTATTTTGCAATTAATTTTTGAGATCCGTTAGGGTTTACCAGAGCTCGCCCTGACTCTACCTACTGAAAACACAAGGGAGGAGGATTTGATATGATAATGTCACAAACTTATTAACATCTAGTATTCTCTCCTATCCCCACTCCCGTGCATGCGCTCGGAGTTCCCTTTTCTACCTTTCAACCATTACTTTAGTCTTCTGGGCTGATCCAATCATACCATATTCAATATGCTATAGCTGCTATTGACCGGAATTCAGGCCCAACTTCTGTTGATTTCATGCACTTGCGGACGTTTTACCTGGATGTGTCCGTCATTGGAGGAAAGAAAGACTGAAAGAAAGATAGAAGATAGAAGATAGAAGATCAGACACGTGTTGGTGCCACGACATAGAAAGCCACTGAGACTTCTCCACGTGTCCTCTAGGTAAATATTGTCCAAAGTAAGCCCTAGAGAGACCCAACTTCTTGGAAAAACACGAGAAGGCCTATGGCATTATGGCGGATTCTTCAGTTAGTTTGGAGGATGCTAAGATGTTCTTTTTTCTTGGATGTACCAAATAGAAAATGAATTGCATCAACATCAATTAAATCATTCAGTCCATGTAATCGACCTAATCTGGACAAATCATATACAGTCCATCTCATCAAGTTCATACAGTCATCTCAGAATCACGTCTTGCTGCGTTAATAAAAAAATCACGGTGTCTGACCAAATCAGGTGATGCCCACCGCTTTGGTATGTCAGGCAGAAGACTACCAAACGAAAACAAAATCCCCAGCAAGTTTTTACTAGACAACAATTATTTTATTGTCAGGAAAAAAAAAAAAATTTCGGTAAAACCAGTAAATGCCTATCAGAGTTAAAGCAATGTAACTTGATCAAGACTCAATTGACAGCGTTGCCAATGGTTAGATTCGTGGATGTCTTCTTCTGTGTCTTTGCTGCTCTTCAACTTCATTCATCCAATCGGAGAGCCACATGAGACCTTTGTAACCGAAATATGCAGCTGCCACCAGAGTCACCACAAGGGTGACTATTACAAGAAGCCACTTCATGGTGGCAGCAATTTTCTGCTTCGAAACAAGTCATCATTACAACAAAGTAGCAGTTAATAAAACCTGTTCTTACTTCAGGAGAGTAACATACCTGCAGTTGTGAGGTCTTCTTTGTTTCTTGTAAATGTTCACGCCGTTTTCGGCGCTTCGGTGGATGAATGTCAGTGGCTGGAACCTTCTCCTTCAATAAATATCATAAAATGCTATCATATTTCAGGTGGAGGGAATCATGCACCAAAAAATAGTTTGTGCTTGTGCACCAGAAAAAGTGGATTCATTTCTGTTACTGTATATATCCATGGTGGTGGTTTACTAGGCATTCCATAATAGAAAGGTGAAGCCATGTCCTTTAAATGCCACACGTAGTAAGAAGGTAAAATGGTGCCAACTAGTTTATGAAGAGGAGCATTTTCCAAGATAACCATGTAATAGAAATCGAAGTAAGAAATGGTTCTACATCTGAATTCTGATAACATAAACAATGATGCTACTATTAAAGGCACACATTAGCTGACCAAGCTAAAGCTTACTGTGATAGCAATTAAACCGATTGACATTTTAAATTTGTATCTGTAAAGCTATCAATGTTACTATCTGGAACCATAAGCTCAAGCATAAAGAGTTGCCAAGAATGAATTGCATGATTCTAGCTGGAATAAAGAGTACCTCCAGGTCTTTGGATTTACGCAAATGCAATTCCTGATCCACAACCTGTGCTTTACTCTTGCAACCAGAATTGCAAGGAAGAAGTCCAAGTCCAAAATGACTTTTAGATATATCTTTGGGATCGGAACCTGCTTTGTGATAGGCTGCTTGAACCTCTTGACATGGCATCTCCTTTTTCAAGGTTTGGCATTGACAACGAACAGTGACCTTGCAAAAGAGTTGGCAAGACAAATCAAGTTAATGACTGGTAGCTGAAATAACATTGGTGTTTTACGCATTAATAAAACATCCTTTTCACTGATCATTTTTTACGATGAGATAACTTAAGTCAGTACCTTTTTGGCGCACTTGTCAGGTGATGGGCATTGACCTGGATGACATGTCTTGGGACATAAATGTGTACAATTAGGCAATTTCCTGCATTAATCAATCACGTCATATCATTTTTGAAGATTCTCACAGCAATTCAAGGCAGCAAGCCATTCAGAGATCATGCCATTTTCACTTCTCCAAAAATCATCATAACATGTTCCAAGACCATCAAGATTATTCTAAAAATTACAAAACTTTGAAAGTTTCAGATTTCAGCCTAAAGCACTTGAGGGATCCTCAAAATCATTTACTCCAAAAATCCCCGCGTAGAACCATTATCAAAATCCAACTACATACAAGTTTCCAAAGTAAATCAATACAATCATTTAGCAATCAAGAGAACAATTAAGGAACAGAAGGAAAACTCAATTTCAGCAGCTTCCACACAAGCATGGAATTGCTGAATATCAAAAGGAGAAATAAACAGTAGTGTCAGTACTATTTATTAACGCTTCACAACTGCATGAGTGTTGTCAAGAGGTGCTGAGGCTCTTGCCTAGGCGAGGCGAGGCCCCTGTGCCTTTATTAGCCTCGGGCATTGGATTTCAACGAGGCACCGCCTAGGCGAGCGCCTTGTGAGTGGGTGCAAGACACTAAGGCTAGTGCTTGCTTGAAGTACACAAGAAACAACTTAGGGGTATTTTTCTAAAAAACAAAAATTAGGGTAAAAAAATTAAAATAAATCATTAAAGAGGGAGACAAACAGACAATGAAGGACACTTAGAAAAGAAACATCAGCCGCACTTCCTATTTTCAACAATGGGAGTCAGAACAACACATGTACACGTAATACTTTATTTTTTTCTAAACAAGTGCAGTATGGTTTGATAGATGAGGATTTCAATTATAATTATGAAATGGAGGAAATGGAGGGTTCAGGTGAAGGGGAGGAAAGCATATGAAGATGTTTTTGAAGATTAATGAATAATGATGATGATATTTAATTTTGCTTTTTAATCTATTTGGCTACTTTCTACTTTAAATTATCTTATTTTATATTAAAGGTGAAAAATGTAACTTTATATAACCATGTTATGGTATTTTATATTTTCTTTTGATTTTCTAATGATCTAATCTTAACTGGAAAGATATATATTTTAGATTTACATAATATAATATTATATTACATTTTTTTTTTTAATTTATAGCATATCGCCATTGTTTATTCGGGCGAGCACCTAGGTTTGAACCTAGCGCATCAGGCATTTTACGGGCTTAGCACCTTTCACCCTTGATAACACTGTCCACGTCACATTTTTGCATTCAATTTCTTCATCTGCCATGAGACAGAATGGAGTTCACATATTATCATGAAACTTAGCATAGAATATTCAAGAGATTGCAACTGTGTCAGTAAAAAAATATGCAGGTCACTCACACATGCAACGCTTGTCTTTACAGCTTTGTCCTGGTTTGATTCTCACAAAGAAAATGAAAAGCAAAAACAAACTGAAGTGCACAATCAACAACAGAAATCATACGCAAAGTCAAAATAAAAGGTTCCTTGAGTTGAACCAGGGATAAAAATCATCAAAAAAATAGCTTTGCAGAAAATATTAACAAGATAAAGGTGCATAATCCATTTATTACCTATGGCAAGATCCACCACATGAACGAGCAGCCATTTGCTCCTTTTCTGACAGGTTATTGTAATATATGCACTCAAAAACATGGACCATAGAACCACAATAACAAGATCGTTTCACGAGAACTTTGCAAGGAGGGCAGTCCCCAGGATGACATGGTAGAGGGCAAGAATGTCGACAAGCAGGTTTCCGTTCCTGAACAAATGAGGTAACTCGAAAACATCAAAAAACATACAATGATGCTAAAGATGAAACAGCTCTGGTGCACCAACAAATAATAAAATTACACCCTGTTTACATCATCTTCTGAACTCAAGACAAGAAAAAATTTAAAATGAATAAAAAATATTGGTAAAATCAAATGGAAAACAACAGAATATCATTGCAATAACTTATCACCTTTTCACAAGGAAGATGACACTCTTCACAAGACTCGCTTCTTTTATGTTGAACCAATGAAGTTGAAGACTGGCTCTTTAGGGCATGGCAAGTTTTTGTACAATAATGATTGCCACAAGAAAGAGGGCTCCCACACAGATTTTCACAGGAAAATTGGGTTCTGTTCGAGCAGATCATCTGAAATGAGGAGCAACCAAAATAGGTCAGCCACCCAACAAAGAAAGGAAAAAATGAAGAAAATTTATTGAGCCACTTGATAATTGAAACAAACCATTCTC
Organism: Populus alba; assembly: GCF_005239225.2. Taxonomy (NCBI): domain Eukaryota; kingdom Viridiplantae; phylum Streptophyta; class Magnoliopsida; order Malpighiales; family Salicaceae; genus Populus; species Populus alba. The sequence goes on from NC_133293.1 coordinate 17,786,029, forward strand.
TCTGCTCCAATGTGCTGGCCAAGACATGGCCTCCAAACAAGTTCAGGGCAAGGAGGGCATGGGGTTCCTGGTGTACTTTCACTCTGATGATTTGGTTTCTTTTTCTTTGGCCTCAATGTGAAATCTGGATTAGGAGGTGGTCTGGCGCCGTGGCACCTGAACCACAACAGAAAAAAAAATACAAGGATAGAATGATTTCATGAATTACCAACCAAAGGAAAATCTTGAGAAAACATTCGCTAATTTGAAATTCCAGGAACCTTAATTTGCACTTATGGCTGCATGGGTATTCTTCATCACAAAGCAATCGACAAGGAGGGCACGCCCCATAATGGCATTTGTGTGGCTGGACAAAATGACAGATAAGAATTGCTTAAATAATCTCCAGCAAAGCATGCTAAGGATCATGAAATAGCAACAGCATCTGTCTCTCTTAAATCAGAATTACAAGTAGATGTACATAATTATTAAAGAGAAGTCAAAATTTAGATCAATGAACAGCCAAGTATAAAGGATGCCACTATTAGCATCAGCTGTTCAATCACCACAGCAACTTCACATGTTTTCGATAAAACAAAGCACCACCACAGCATCAACCGGAAATACACACCTATTCTTACCTTAGAATCTGATCCATGTCGGCATAAAGGAGATATTCCACATGATTTACGACATTTTGGAGGCTTTTGCTCTTTCTCAGTGCCACAGGGAACCTGAAGGAAAATCCATAATGAAACACTGATTAATGTGGAGGTGTTAGCATTTTCTTTAGGTTTCTTACAATGGCGAAGGCAAGGATTGAGCCCAAGTCCTACTCCATGCCATTGCTTTGAAACAGAGAGCACTGTTGGGCTAAACACAACTGGTTAAATATTAATAAACTGAAAGGGTTAAATGAAGCAAGAAAAGGAAAGAAAATTCAATAAACGAAGGGTTTGTAAAATCTATCAAGGCTCTATTCTAGCTATATTAAAACAGAAAGAAGTTAATTCCTAGACAGGGTTCTATATATAAGCTTATAACTTTGCCAGAATATAAATTGCTATAGATTGATTCAGAGATGTGTGAATTGTGCATTCAGATAATCTAAATGCCAGTCCTGATTAGAAATTAAAAAAGATATCCATTAAGCAAAACACTTACCTCAAAATGAGTCTCTCCACAAGCACATGAAATTGTAAACATTACAGGACAAGGAGAACAGGCACCTCTACAAGAACAGAACCAACCATCAAGTCATTGCCTAGATACAGAAATATCCATAAAACGTGACATCTCATTAGCTAACTGGGAACAATACCACAGTCTACAGTATATTGTGAGACTGATCCACAGTTTCAGAAGCTCAATCAAAGAAATTTCAAACAAATGAATTGTGCCAGAAGAATTCTAAAATGCAGTGGCATAGCAAAACTACTTTGCATCTCATCTTTTTTATTTTAAATCATCCTCTTGTGTATAAGAAATGCAAGTGAACCAAGATGAGGACAAGCATACCGATGACACGGGGCAGGACACTTGTGATTGTTACACCGAAGCCTCTTGCCGCAAATCTGAAATTTCAAACATTTATTGAATTCCAGAATTTAAAAAAAAAAAAAAAAAGGTGCACTAAACAACCAGGTACGTAAAATTGCACCTCTCCACATGGCGGACAGTCCCCATCACAGCAGCGACGTTTACAAGCATGTCGTCCACAATCTCTCATTCTTTGACACTTCCTCTCACACGCCAAATCTTGATAGCAAGGAACCTAATCTAAATTCAGTTAAATCTCCCCAATTTTGAAATCACACAATGAATAAATGGAAAAATAAAGGTAAAATTTTCAGTTCACCACAAATGACTGAACTAATACGTATTACATTAAATCCAATTATCCAGTATCTCCATTGCAATACTGAATACAATTTAACTGTAATCATTGATAAAGCACTAAATTGGATTATAAAGCAAGGGACAAAAATGAAGTTTTTACCTCTTTCTTCATCCCCCCACACCTACATAACTTGGTGACAACAATTCGACAAGTCTCAATGCAAGGCCCTCGATGACATCTCTCGTGGCACCTATGGAAACCACAACTCAACATTTTATCACAGGTACCACCACAAAGCGGCACAACAATATCACAGGCCATCCCTTCATAGAGTCTCTTCCCGCATGGACATGCTCTCTTCCCTTGAAGAGGACAATCTCCACACTCCCCAAAATGGCACCCCCTCTCACACACATGTTTTCCGCAGGCTAGCAATTTTTCACAGGGATTCTCACATCTAAATACTCTCTCACAACACTCCCTCTCCTCAACTTTCCTTCCACATGAACATTTATAAACCCCGCGGGCATTACACGGCGGGCAGGGTCCATCGTGACAAATTTGTTTACAGCTATGAATCCCGCAATCTAATGATTTATTACAAATATTATTACAAGAAAATAATTTGTAACCGCAACGCTTAACATCCGTCGTTTTGCCGCAAAAACATGTCGTTTTGACAAGTTTCGGGCAAGATGGGCAGGGACCGGGATGGCAAAGTAACAAACAGAAATGACCGCAGTTATTCTTCAACTGACGGTTACAGATTTCCCCGCAAGAATGGGGTAAAATCCAAGGATCACTTGGTGGATTTTCGACTTTGCCACAGAAACAGAGGTAATTTCTGGGGATTTCAGATCTAGAATAATCAGAGCGGCATTTAGGGCAATTCCAGGTGGAGGATTCAGCGGCTTTATCAGAGGAGATAGGGAGGCGCGTGGAGGCGCGAAGAGCGGAGAGATCGGAGGCTTGGCGAGCCCAGGATTGGATACAGATAAGGTGGAAAACGGCGTAGCAGATAGAAGTGCAAGACCAAGTCGGATCGGAGGTTTTGATGCGTTCGAGACAGATGAGACATGATAGAGCGCCGGAGGAGGAGGAGTTTAGGAAGGATTTGATTTTGGTGAGGTCGTGTTGCGTTGGTTGTAAGGATTGGTGGTTGGTGTGTTCGAAGTAGGATTTGAAGATTGAGTTTGTGAGATCTGCGGAGTGCTGGTTTTGGCTGTTGGTGGTGTCGGAGTCGGAACCGGAGTAGGAATCGGAGTCGGAGAAGGGTTTCTGTTGTTGTTGTTGTTGTTGTTGTTGTTGTTGTTGTTGTAGGTGGTGGTGATGGTGGTAGCCAATGGCGGAGGACATTTTCCGATTTCGGGGGTGGTGGGTTTGATTTGGCTGGAAATGGAAGAACAAATTGAGGGCGGGTAATAAAGTCACTCACGTGAAAAAGGTTCCAGGTTTTGGAATGTTGGGCTCATGACTGGACTGTTTGTTGGACCGCTTGCTTCCCTACGGCTAGAACTCAGATCCAATGGACAGGTATGGTTATCATAATGGGTTTCATTTCTGGTGACAAGCCCTAATTTGTTTCGTGAAGTATCTGGTGTCTGCTTCCTTACACAAGTATGATGGAAACAGCATCACTCTACAACACACTATTGTTGGGGCTAGGCAGACCCTCAATGAGTGTGTTTAGAAATATAGTTGTTTTTAAAAACAGTTTTTAAAGTGTTTTTTATTTAATGTTAATAATATTTTTTTATTTTTAAAAAATTATTTTAAAAATCAATACATCAAAATAATTCAAAAATATCAAAAACATACTTATTCAAAGTAAAATAAAAAAAATTTTAAATTTTTCAAAAAATTTTTTAAAATACAATGTGAAACACGCACTATTAATTTTATAGGGTGCCTCTTTCTAAATTTTAGTCTTGCTTTAGTTCAAAACCTTCCCTATTGATTTTATTGCAAATTTGATTGATTATCTCATCTCTAATGTGTTTAGGGCTGACCTCATATGTGCCTTCGGCACAAAGCCATGCATGCTGTCACTTGTAACAACTCTTTCATTGAAGGAAGTGGTGAAAACTCATGGTCAAATCGGTAACCACTTGGAAAACAGACTGGAAATAGGAAAGAAGATCGACTTGGAATTATTTTTCTTTAGCATCAAAGAGAACCGATGACAAGAAACAAGATGGCTGTCTTGGAATTCAATGTTGCCCAAATCACAGTTTAACGATCTTATTGTCCTGAGGCAACAACAAAAATACTTGCTAGCTGTCACATTTTTCACAAGATTATAGTACATCAAAACGAACAGCCAATGGCAAGCAGCAGGCAGATGTTATTATGTTCACACGGCAACAAAAATCACATAATCACACCAGCTCACAACAACAAATGGACTTCACAGATTTTTACATCGCTCCAGTGGTTTTATACTTGGCATGGAACTGCCATTGGTATCAAACAAATTCGAGACGCACAAGGAGCTTTACAGAATTGTATTTCTGTCCCTTGCGGTCATGGAGTGGAACTGCTCGAATCCCTTCTCTCAACTCCCGCACAGGAAGGCATGTTTGACCACCAAAGTCATCCTTTTCTGACATGTCATACTCATGAACTTCAATCCGGAGCAGAGCTAGTTCTGGAACAGTTAATGGAAACTCAAACTCCTCATCCCAAACAGGTATCCAATTGTCCTCCAGAGTCCTTGTTTTCTTCATCCCAGTATCTGCAGGGACCCCAGCAATCCCAACCTGCACAAAATAAAGTTGAATTGCACTTGATTATCCATTATTTTCATGTCTGGTTCAGATAGCTCTCGGAAAAGAGGGAGGGGGGGGGGGCAAAAAGAACTGAGTAAAATGGAACCAGAAGCACACTGCAAGAATCCAGGGAACACGCAACAGCCAAGACAAACACAGTGTCATGGTAAAGCCATGGGTTACAACAAATCTCAACGAGGATAATGCCATGGACACAACCAGAACAAGAGGTTTTTGGCGACAAGACAAAAATATTTTGGATATAGTCACTTATGATGAAGAGAAGAAAATGAGACCAGAAGATTGTATCCACTTACCCTCACATAGAAATCTGGTGGGGAATATGCATCAAAATGTGTGTGATGGAAATCATAATACCATCCTTCACCCATGTATATTTTCACCTATTCAGCAATAAGAAAATTACAATTACTAATCAACGCAAAAACAAATGCACAAGTGAACATTATATGGGCGTTTTAAATGGAAATCCAGGAAAAATCCATTCCAATCAAAGTGAATGACAACAAAGCACTCACCTTCAAAGTTTTTTGCACAGGTAACTTGGCTTTGGGATCAAATACCTCGCCATGTGGACCAGACTTCAGAAGAAAATCCGGTTTTTTCACAAAACCACACCCACCATTGGCTCTGAACATTCCTTGCATTATCCAGAGTGATCTTCCATATCCCTGGAATGAAAGACCTGCTTTTAGTATTTGGTGGAGGCACATACTTGTACAAATATGAAAGAACAATAATATATTTAATGCACCAGTCAGCTAGTGTTGTATAAGATCTATAGTGTTGTACAAATATGAAAGAACAATAATGTACGGAGGCTTTCTTGAGTATAGTGTTGTATATGAAAGAACTATAATCAAGAAAGCCTCCATCACAATTTTCTCTTATATCAGTCTAGTACTTTTTAAACACAATTTTGAATAAAATTATTCAATTAAGCAAATCCATTTACAAACAATAGGCCAAAACTCTTAAAAACTACAATGATGTAACACCAAATCCACACAGCTTCACTTTCTGCCCTCAAAGTTTATGCATTGGGAACTCAATCCTTAGATTTTGGAACACAAACCTGCATATTAAAAGCAACCATTTGAGCACCATGCATCCATCCAATTAGTGGGTTGTAGTTGGATGAGTTCACACGAATACCCTTTGGATACACCCTGAGTATATTCCGCTGGGTAAACCTGTATAGCAAGTCATTCATTAGACATTATGGAACTTGGTTTTCTAATGATCCAAGTACAAAGTGTGCATAGGAGATAGTTCTGAAGTACATCAGCTTATTACTGGCATAATTATGGAATAGATAATGCCTGCAAAGGAGTCAAAAATTAGAAGCCAGGACTAAATAAACGCCACTACATAAAATATTAAAGGCCATTTTTTTAAGTCATTCAAATCCTTAAACTACACCAATAAATACATTCTCAACCATGAGCATCGATCCATCAAATGCACATAAACAAATAAATAGCACTCATGACAACAAGGTTTCAAGCAGCAGATAGAGGCACATGTACTTCTCCATATTAGAGTTCTTTCAACAGAATGCTTTAGGGCTTGTTGATACCTGACAATTTCTTTTCCATGGGTCTCTGCAGCATTTTCAAGTTGTTGCTCGCTTAAGCTAAGACGCCTCGCTTTATCAGGATCCACTTTCAAACATTCTTCTAATCCACCTTTAGGCTTCCCAGCAGGAATAGCAATTAAACGTTTATATTCTGGTGCTATATCATGCGGCAACTTGTGGTCTCCTTCACCAGGATCTTCCTCGGCATCATTATCATCTTCATCCAATTCATTCTTCTTCGAGAAGATTGGTCAGGAATGAGATTAGAAAAAACTGGCAAGCTAAATACTAATATGCGTCTTCACATACCTTGTCATCAGCGCCTTTAAGATTATGGATTTCTTTCCCCCAAGCTTCTTCATCGGGAGCAGCATTACCCTTCTGGGAATCACTCTCTTTATCCTTAATTTCCTTAGCCTCGAGGTACTCCTTTGGTGGTTTTGTTGATATGATAACACGTCTCTTCAATGACTCAGGGGAAGGGAATTCCTTCAAGCATTCTGAGCCAGGAGAAAACAGTGTGTCTCCAAATGTTTGAGTGACCATCTAGAAATCATTGAAAGAATAGTAAATCATTTGCCCGTGAGAGCTGCACATCCCTACAAAATAACAAAGACTCACCTTTGACACTTTAGACTGGAGATCTGGAGTAAGGTGATCTTCTAGAGTTATAACAACAGGGAATTCAGATGCAGTAAAAGCATGCTCCTTGATTGACCTCAAACATTTGATAAGTTGCACTGGAGTTGTCAAAGTCCTAAACAAAGTAAAATGTACCACTGGTTAAAAACAAGGGAAGGATGCTTCAAAAGTAATTTGAAGTTAATAGAAATTTCTGATACCCGATTAAAAAGTCAATAAAGGCAAAGTTTATGCGTTAAAGGATACTGCATTATGTAAAAGAATTTAACAAATTAGCTCATATGGATCCTCCGTCAAGAAATAAAAAAACACGACAAAGCTTCTTTATGATTCAAATCACCTACTCGAGATCAAGCTCGAAACTTTAAGAAAAAATATTGCGTTTAAGTTGCTGTATCAATAATTTTAGTTCCTGCTTCATTTTCCTTTTGCAGTAACAATTACACATCATTTAGTACCCACATTAGAGATTTCAGCATTAGCACAATAACTGCATACCTCCCATGAAGTACCTCCACATCATCCTTGTCGGAATTTGGCCATATATCCAATTCAATTACTCTCACACCTTTCTTCAGTGCATTTATGATGGGAACATCGCTGCAATCGCTACTGAGCTGATTCCCAGTTAGATATGAATTGTGGCCGGTATAAATGAAATAGTGTGAAATGGGAGCTGTCATATCATGGTGCACCTGAAACCAGAGAATGCAATAGAACAGCAAATACAAAAGAACGCAGATATCTAAGAGAGATTGAAACAAAGCAGTGATTCCGCGGAAAAAAAAAACAGATAAATCAGTTAAAAAATAAACCATGACAAAGAGGCAATAGTTGAAAACTTTTATTTTTACATTCCTGGTCGTTTCTTGGAGAAAATGAAAGACATTCCACTCATGAAGAAATGTTAAATAACAAAAGTCAAAAGCCAAATGGACAGTTTCAGGCATCCCATGGAACTTTCTGCATCTAATCATATGTTTCAAAGAGAATTAACCAATAGCACTAATTGAATCATGAATTACTTTGATCAATGCAGCTAATTACTACCCATTTAGTCAAGAGTCATAAACTTGAGTTTTTCCCAATATAGAACCAAAAAACCCGACAAACTTCCTATTTTAGTTGCTAGAGCAAAAACTAAAGGGGAAAAAAAGAGTCCGTCTAGCTATTTCAAGTGATTCCAGCATTTATTGTAAGTACCAAATTTAACCAAAAAGAAATAGCCATTTAAGATAAGTCATTAAAGAAGCAGAACTTAGCCTCAACAAAGAAAGGTAAGAAAACAAAAATTACCCCAAGTTTAAGATCCAGAGGAGGGTTATTATCACCAAAAAGATACTTAAAAAAGGCCTCAAGATTGAGCCCTTTACGGTGAAAAATGGCCAAATGTTTGAGGCTTTCAATGACGGTTTGTGCTTCCTCAAGAGTAGCCTTTTCTTGTTTTTGAACCTCGATCAAGAACCTGTGGAGATGATTGTCGGTCATGATGCCATTCTCCGAGTATTGATTAAACAAGACCCTGATCTCCTCCGGTGCCTCTGCCACTGCAAGCTTGAACCTCCTGCTAAAGCACAAGCAAACTCTGTAGGTCTGTTTAGACATTGGAGAAATTTTTTTTCACTCTCTGGAGTTTTGAGGATTACAGTTTGTGTTATTTTTTTCTTGTATGTAAGAGGAGAGAGTGTTGTTCGTGTCTTGTCTGTACGTAGAGTATTGATGTGTGAATGGTTTCCAATTTTCCATAAAAATTAGTTGGTGATGGTCCATAATGACCCTTTTGTTTTTCTGATGGGGTCAGTTTAGACAGTTGGCTTTGGCGTATTGGGTTTGGTTTTGGCTGTGATAAGGATTCTTTACTCCCTCTGCACTCTTATCCCTTCGCTAGATAAAATTATACACGTGGTTAGGTTACTTGACGCTTGATAGGTAGCTTCCGATGATGATGATGATGATGATGATGATGATGATGATGATGATGATGAAAAAAAATTATATCGTTTAATTTTTTACTGTGGAAATATATATTTTTAATGATATATTGTTGAGACGATCAAACGAACCTCAATCAAGGAGAAAAATTAAAGAAACCCAATTTTCTTTTTGTAGTGAGGAAAACCTCAGCTGTTTTTGTTATGCACTATAAGGTGAGGTGGATTATACCTGCTCTTTGTTCGTTTACAAGAGGGTTATTTGCGCGGTGATTGGGCAGTGTTTTTTAAAAAAATTAATTTTTTTGTTTTAAATTAATTTTTTATTATTTTAATAGGTAGATATAACAATAAATTTAAAAAATATATTATTTTAATATATTTTTAAATAAAAAATACTCTGTAAGCAGTTTTTTCCGCTGTCTCACGTACCCCCAAAATGTTAAACATGTGCCTCACGTTGTCCTTTTAAATCTTAAAGTTCTGCGGGTGGTGGAAAATAAGACAGACTAGTATACCGGTTTTGCTGAGTGTACAAAGGAGACCTTAACATTTCTGTCGTTTTTACTGTAATTTAATAAACAGATAAGAATAAGAGGGTTAAAGTGAGACACTGGTTTGACGCGTCGTACATGCCCGGGAAATTATTAGGAATAACGCGCTACGTAAGGCGACTACTTTAATTTTATTTAATTTTTCGACGGCAAGTTAACCGGTGTATTTTTTAAGATATATTTTTTGAAGTTTTTCAAAGTATATTAAAATTAAAAATTAAATTAAAAGGAAAAAACTAAACCTATTTGTGAAATTATTGTACACTCTGTTTCTTTCTTCTTTCTTTCCTTCAGTATTTTATGTTTTGGTGTTTTTTAAAAAAACATTTGGCCCGTTAACGCTGCAACGATGTTGATCTAGGCTCTGTGTGTTGTTTTTTCGTTTGTAAACAGGGACCTTGAGATACTAGGGAATATTTTGTTAGTTAGTTGGTACTTGATTTTCTAAAATATATTTTTATTTTATTATTTTATAGTAATTAAAGTTTTGGGGCTTGAATTTGAGACTGGAAAATATCGAGTCCTTTTAATCTTGTAACATTAGGAACTCGGTTGCACGATCAAGTCGGATATTTTTGCCTTTTTTTAACGTTCTTTTTCTTTTTAAAAAAACTTGGCCATTTCCTTCTCTTTTTTTTTTGAGAATTGACTTAATATTTTGTTGTGGTTTCCTTATTTTGCAATGTTATAAAACAGTTAGATGCTTGATTAATACTCGATTAATTGAAATATATTTTTAATTCTTCTGATTTAGAACAAATAAGTATTTGGAGACCAATTTTGATGTCAAGACGGATAAGGGGGCTATCATTAACGAGCAATGTAAGACTGGTTGGTGCATGCAACGCATGTGTCGAGAAGTGAGAGAGGCAACAGTGCTTCGGCAACGAGGAATCACATTATTTCATGAGAGGCAACCAAACTTTACCTTCTGTAGTGGTTTTAGAGGAATCACATTATTCTCTTCCATACGGAGGGGTGCATGGTTCTTGTCATGGTAGGCTGTTATTTCATGTTTGATTCCTAATTTCTTTTATTATTAAATTTGTGTTATGATCTCTTTTATTAAATTTAAATGTCTTTTTAATTTCATCCTTAAGTTTAAACATTGAAGGTTGTTTTTTTTTTTTCAAATTTAATCATTATTGTTTTAATTCTTTTTTTTTATTTGTATAGAGTTGTTTTGTGAAATTTAATTTTATTTTTTTAATTTCATCATTCAAACATAAAATATAAGTTGCCCTTTGATTTTTTTTTTTCATTTTGAATTTTATTCTCATCTTTTCATTGCTATATGTTTTTGTTGTTATATATTACTTTACAAGGTTGATTTTTTTCATCCTTCGACGTAAAGGCTGGTAGAAAATCTAGCTCCATGTTTTCTCTTGATGGGGTGATATTGGTTTGTAATCTGGATCACAAGTTTGAAAGTCTAGCTTAAGTTATTGATATTTTTAAAAAATTTATTTTTCTTCGGTATTTTTCCTTTTCAATTCCAATCTTTTGTGTATTTTTTAAATTTTTTTGTGTTTTGTGGTTTTCTTTAATTTATTTTTTGTTTTTTTACCATAATATTGTTATCCATGCTTCGAGTTTGATCGGTTATCTAAAGTTTTTTAAGTTATTTTTTTAATTTGATATTTTTTTCTGGTAGTCCTTCAACATCAAGTTGATTTGATATTGAGTTTTGTAATCTTCTCTAATATGTTTTTTATTTGATTATTTCTTTCGCATGATCCAGGTCGTGGAGTTTGGTATGCTTGCTCGGTTTGCTTTTATGGGTTATTTTTTAAATTATTTTTTTATTTCATCATTCTACGTTATATTTATTAGGAATTGAGCTTCGTTGTTTTTTTTATTGATTTATTTTGATCTCATGACCTGAGTTACATGTTTAACATGCTTGATTACGTTGGCTCTTTTCTTTTTCTTTTTTTTAATCATATTATTTCATATTAGGTTGGTTGAGATTTGAGTTTTGTTATTTTTTTTATATTTTAATAGTCGCTTTTTTTTTGGTTTAGGTTCTTAAGAATTTTTTTTTTATTTATTTAAATCGGTTTATTTATTATTGTTGTCTATTTTTTTATTATCTAATTAAATTATACCAATCTATTTGACTCAGGCAGGTCTATATCCAGGTTCTTGGATTTTTTTACTTCTTTAAAATAAACTTGCATCGTTTGAATATTTTTTTCACTAATAATTTTATTTGTCTAAGCCCGTGGTGTGATGCGGACTTATAAATTTAGTTTTTATAAGTATTTGGTGTGTACAGAGAAAAAAAAAAATAAAACTCGTAAAATATTAAAAATCAATAAATTTATTTACCATCAAACTTATTTTTCAAGTTTAATATTCTTGTAGATAAACTTGCATAAAACTAGTAAGAGGACCAAAAGAAAAGAAATATCTCCAGGCTAAAAGAATATTCCTTGGAAGCAAGACTGGACCCCAGTGTAAAGGTCTTCTTTCTCACGGGTCACCGGACAAGATATCATAGCTTTAAAAGTGAGTAGCTAAGCGGGTTCCCCACCGGTTTCCGGAGGGTGGGGATCTATCATCATCTGATGACCCCAATAAATAGCTCCGGGCACTATCATCCACCTTAATTGCACGTTTTTCCATTTTTGGGCCAGTTTTCACACCAGAGATTTTTTTAGGGGTCTTCTAACAAGGTTAAAGAACTCGTGGAAATTTGATTTTGATAGCCTGACCTGAGATTTCAAGATTAGCTGGTAATTAAGAGCCTGTTTAGCTGGGCTGTGTTTATACGAAGCATGAAAAAATATATTTTTTCATTTGAATCATAGTTCTCATCGCATAGCCAGACAAACTCCAAGAAGAAGGCGTGGCGTGCCTTCAACGATCAAGCCATCCCATCATTTTTAATTATTGCGCACTTTTAGAGCTGCAATTAAAGACGTTGATGAATTTTAAGCTGTAAGGATAATCATCTTGTTTATTTTTGTATTTTAAAATAAAATAAATTAAAATTTTTTTATTTTTATTTTAAATTAATATTTTATTTGATATTTTTAAATTATAATAAAAAAATAAAAATATTATTTTAAAAAATAATACATTTTAACAGACTCGATGATGACACGAAACCATGATAGTGCTATTCTTTATGGGCTAATAAAAATGCAGGTGGGGGCATTTATGTCGACGGACCGCATGAGTCATGACCCTACAAAATTACTGCTTGTCGGTCAGTTCCTAATCCGCACCCTTGACTTTTCAACCAGGTTTTATACAGTTCTCTCCATGACTAGAAGTGAAAGTAGTTGGTATACGGAATAAAGAAAGACTGGACATGATAAATTTTTTGTGAAGTTATTAGGTGTATTTTTGAATAGTATAAAAATTATTTTTTATTATATTAAAAGTTATTCCCAGTGGGGAAATTTTTGTTCTAATAAATAGATAAGACAAATTGTCCAATTATTTGTACATGAATTAACTTGTCTTGTTTTGGTTAATGCAAAAATAAAAATAAAAATAAAAATAAAAATTATTATAATTTTAAATCTGGAATGGTAGACTTATGATAAGGTATCGATTACGAGTCAAGTTGACCATTGATCAGGGTTAACATGAAAATAAAAATTATTATTATCATAATTTTAAAAATTCAAGTAATGATGGATCAAAAGTAAGGCCCGAGTCACGGGTTATGTTGAACTTTATCTGAGTCATCATATAAGAATAAAACTGATTATTATCATGTTTTAAAACTCGATTCGAGGGTCGACCTAAAACCAGGCTTGAGTCACGGGTCAATTTGCCCCAAGTCAACATATAGATAAATTTAATTATATTATATTTAAAAAACCTGATCCAGAAGTCGACTAGAAACTGAGTCTAGATCACATGTCAAGAGAATTAACTCAATTTGATCCAAATTCAAAAATATAGAACCAAAGTAGTCTTGTTTTGACAAAAAAAACATTTCAAAGTAAATCAATAAATTTTTTACTAGTGTTTTATCTCAGGTGAATTTAGATTTTTGACTGGATTAGATTGGATCAACTATTCCTCTAATTTTTTTTAAACCTTCAATGATCTAGACCCAACCAATCATATCCCGTTTAGTAACTATCAAACATAAAATAAATCTAATTATTCACTTCAAAACAATACACACCAAACATAAAACATCACAATTACCTACAATCCTATCCTATCCAAATAATATTATCCGTTATACCAAACCCCACCTTATAATAAAAACACAAGAACAAGCAGGCTCAGACAAGCGACTGGTCCCGCATGAGTTTCTTTTTTTTTTTCCCTTAATCCAGATTAGATTCAGTGGATTGTGGGAGTATTAACACCCACCCGCCGCCCCCCCCCCCCCCCCCCAATCTTGATTGGGGAAATAACATATATAGTTTTTTTTTATTAACTAAATCACAGGAATAAACGGAATCACAGAGTCTAATGTGAAGGCACGCACCTAAAGAACGAAAGATTAAACATCTGACATCTCAAGTCTCAACAGTGAAGAAAGGACCTTCTTACCAGGGTTTAACTGCCAAGGGCCAAAAAACTTGATTGTAACATTGCCTATCCTAGCGTCCGTCCGAAGCTTCAGATGAGCATTCAGGGCCAGATTCAATCTTTTCAAATAATTACAACGCCTGTGTATACACCTACTCTTGGACAAACTGTTGTTTTAGGCCCTCGCATGTGCCCTCGGTGAGCAATTAATACTCTGGAGTCTAGAGGTTATACAAACTGAAACCCCACAAGAAGCCTTACATTCTTGAGTTTCTCTCCTTTCTTATCGTGGAGAGGGACTGATCGGATTCCTGGTCTCAGATCCGAGACAGGCAAGCACGTTTGACCACCGAAGTCATCCTTCTCTGACATGTCATACTCTCGCACTTCAATCCGAAGCAAAGCCAATTCGGGAACAGTTAGGGGGAAGGTGAATTCCTGATTCCAAGCCGGAGACCAGTTGTCCTCGATTATCTTTGTTTTTTTCTTTGCAGCATCAGCTGGCGCCCCAACAATGTAAACCTGCAGTGTGGATTATTTAGTTCATTAGTAGGAAGGAACGCGTGAGATAGTTCTTTCAGAAACACAATACAGATGCCAGCAATGTAACAGAACAAGGCAGGTTTGGAACCTCAAAGCCCACAGATACCAACTTCCAAAGCCAGTGATTCGAACTTACTCGCAAAATTTAGAAGTTTCCTTGATGAGAACAAGTTGAATGTCCATTTACTGTCATCACACATCATTTTCTTAAGCTAGAGGAAATAAAATATGCTTTGCTCATTAATGGCTTGTAAACACCTCGGAGAATCAAAAGCTTATGTTTTCCACTACTAATGAATGTATTACAAATTGAGAAAGAGGCAGGTTCACAAAAACATATTGAAAAGTCCTTTTCCCATTCGTAGGTTGGGAAAACGATGCTCTGGTATTACAAGCCTTAATGACAAAATTCACATTAACATGTGAGCAAGATACTTAATCCAACCGACCTTTGTGTAGAAGTCTGGTGGTGAGTATGCATCAAAGTGCGTGTGGCTAAAATCAAGGCGCCATCCATCGCCCAAGTATACTTTCACCTGTTACTCGATAGAAAGAGTTTGAGAAGAGATTGTCAGACGAATGAAATTCATTTTCAAGCTAAACAAATACACTTACCTTTAATGTCTTTGTTACTGCTAACTTAATTTTAGGATCAAACACCTCGTTATTTGCACCTTTCTCCATTAGAAAATCTGGTTTCTTAAGGTAACCACACCCTCCATTGGCCCTAAACATCCCATGCATCAACCAAAGTGATTTTCCGTATCCCTGTTAAAGGAAAACTCGCATGTTATGAGGACTTTATTTGGCTGGCATTCTGTGATCACCATACATGCAAGAACATAAGCTTCATATTGCTTGACAGGTCATGAATAAAATTCATAAAAACCAGATCAATAACTACTAATTGGAACATCCAGGTAACCTAACAAAGAAAATTCAAGGCCCAGTGAAATGCTAAGCCACTCTTGGTTCCCAAAGAATATAGTCTTTTTAACTCTTGAATTCCTTCTTAATGAAAGGAAGTTGCTTGATATGAAATGCTTTATGAACCAAACCTGCATATTAAACGCAATCATCTGAGCTCCATGCATCCATCCAACAAGAGGTTTGTAATTAGAGGAGGTGATCCGAGTTCCCTTAGGGTATATTCTCAGAATATTATTCTGTGTAAATCTGGGAAGGTCAACGGCATATATTAGCACTAGTGATCTGATTTTAACATGGACAGTAGCAATAGAAACTTCTTTCAAGCATCTGTCATCAGGAATGTTTGATAGATACCTCACTACATCAGTTCCATTTGTGGTGGCAGCCTTTTCAAGTTCCTGTTCACTCAAACTAAGACGTCTAACTTTATCAACTGCAACTTTCAATGCATCCTTTAATTGACCCTTTGGCTTCCCAGCATGTATTGTGATTAGACGTTTATATGCAGGTGCCCCTAGCTGGCCTGATTTATTGTCACAATCAGTTAGGTCTGCATCATCTTGATCACTGTTGCTCTGCCATTTGTAAAAAAGTTAAAAGAAACGTGTTAAAAAAATCTAACTTTGACTAGGCAATATTCACCTCTATGCTCACCCTATCATCAGCTTCTAGTTCAGCTGTATGGTCTGGTATGGTATCCCTGATGCTTCTTCATCTTCTTCGGATGAATTCCTTCCACCTGGTGATAATGCTCCCTTTTGCTTGATGCCATTAGATTCAAGATACTCTTTTGGTGGTTTGGTTGAAATGATTATGCGATGTTTCAATGATTCTGGAGAAGGGAACTGTACCAAGGAATCTGACTCAGGATAGAACAGCATTCCGCCAAATGTCTGAGTAACCATCTACATGCAATGGTATTGGAGGTTATACTTAAGAAGGAAGCAGATCAGATGTTTCAAGAAAAACTCAAGTCCTTGAAATTGAATTGAAAGCTAACCTCTGCAACTTTAGACTGAAGGTCTGGCCCAAGGTGATCTTCTAAAGTTATAATGACTGGATATGGAGAACTAGAGAAAGCATAGTCTCTTATGGACTTCAGACATTTAATGAGTGGAACTGGAGTGGTCAGGGTCCTACAATTATTCAGGATGTAACCCAGTAAGAGGAACAATGATTCAGAATCATAAAATTTATGTATGTCTTTCATACAATGAATGTTCTTTCGTTAACTCACAAACTCAATTCAGCAAGTTAATTCACTTCGTTTGTGAGTTTCCTCATTTAAGACAACCAACTTTTAGGTACATCATTCAAAGATGATCATGAAAGCTTCTACTTTCCAAATTGTAATATAATGTTATTCCCTGCAGATGATTTTTCTCGCACCCTCACTATCAAGAAACTCCAATTTCTTTTGCATAAAATCCATTCAGTGATATCAGTAGGTTTTCTTTTTATTTGCAGAAAAAAAGAGTTAAAGATACCCTGTCCTGCATGCTCCCTGAAAAGGGAAAGATAAATTATTCAGAACACACAAATATTATATTTCATTCTGTTTTGTACTAGCACTACACATTTTTTTAAGTGTTACTTGCAATTGAACAAACGTTTCTGATGCACAAATACTACCATCCATGTATAAAAGTAGTAGACACGTCCACAAATACTTAAAGGCGAGAGAAAGGAATCAATAATCACATTTGCAAAAATTGTAAGTTTGCGATCAGAACACACCTTCCATGAAGAACAAGAATCTCATCTTTTGAGGAACCAGGCCACAAATCTAGTTCAATTACTCTTACACCTCTTTGCAAAGCTTTTACGATTGGGACCTCGCTGCAATCACTGCTCAGTTGATTCCCAGTTAAGTAGGAATTATGCCCTTTATATATGAAATAGTGTGACAATGGAGCAGTCATATCATGGTGTACCTGGAATGACATAATTTGTCAAGGGCAGACTTAACATGGCCCCTTACAAAACTGTTCGAAGCATACCCACATAAAACATACATTTCCGGGGAAGGAAGCAAAACTAGCAAAGATGCAGAGAAGTGTTGCTTCAGAGATCGTGTTCCTAAGGAGTAAGTGTAAAAATCTCTTCTTAATTTTCAAATGAGAAGTATTTATTGTGGTTCTTTACCATAACCAAATTTTTTTAAAAAAAACCTTCCAATCTGCAAATCACCCAGTTTATAGGCTCATGCACCTCATCTCAATGAATAATTCTAAATGTTGTGGTCACGAGTTTGAGAACTCTCGGAATCACTAGAAGCTTCTATGTTACTTAACTTCAGGATATGTAAGATTATTCGACTTGCGAACAACCAGCCGGATACCACGTTAATAAAAAAATAATTCTAAATGCTGACAAAATCAGCAAAGAAACTATTACCAAAAGGTGGCAGTACCATAACCAAATTAAAAAAAGAAAACCTTCCAATCTCATCATTTGCTGTAAAAAATTACAAACTTCATCCAACCCCATTTTTCAAGCTTCTCTAAAGTTCAAATTATAATGTGAAACAATTAAAACAGAAATGCATTAGCATCAACTGTACAAGATTTTGCTTTCTTTACCCTGTCCACCATCAGAAAATATCCATAATTTAAAAGAATAAACACAATTGTGATACTCTAAAATTCATAAACGCGCCAAATGTATTTACAGAGGGAGAGGGGGGGGGGTTAACCTGAGATGTGATGGGCCCATTGAGATCATCATAAAGCAGGAAATGGAAAAAATCATCAAGATTAAGTGAATGTCTACTGTATCTCGTCAAATGATGCCTCCTATTGATAACTTCCTCCATGATCTTCTTTGCCTCCGCCAGCGTGCAGTCAAGCTCGTCCTGGTGCAAAACCAGGAATCGCCGGAGCTGATCGGCCATCATGTGGGACCCACCATCCGAGAACTTGGAAAAAACTTGTTTCACGTCTTTGGGTGGCTCAGCCTCCGTGATCTTGAACTTTCTGTTAAAAAGATTAAACATCTTGTAATTATAGCTCCCCATTTCATCTTTGTTGCTGTTGCTAGGTTCTGGTGACGAAAATGATCTACGCTGGTCTTTCTTGTAGCTCCCCATTGTTTAGTTATCTCTGTCACGCTATCTGGTTTTTGTTTTCTTTTCGGCTGGAAGATTTGGGGGAGAGAGGGGGAGAGAGAGAGACTGGGGAGAGCC
This sequence comes from Populus alba, assembly GCF_005239225.2. NCBI lineage: Eukaryota > Viridiplantae > Streptophyta > Magnoliopsida > Malpighiales > Salicaceae > Populus > Populus alba. The sequence goes on from NC_133293.1 coordinate 17,804,506, forward strand.
TATAAAACAGGAGAATTTGAAGCTCTATCTATCGTTGGAGAAGGGAGACTATGAAAGCAAACGTACCAAATGGTGGTTTGGCTTCTTCTTCTTCTTCACTAAAAATTAAACAAATAAATTTCATTAGTATCTTTCCCTCGTGCTAGGTTGGTAGCCTTTGTAATAAAACAAGCATTGCATATATTCTTCTTTAATTGAAGAGCAAATATTACCTGCTCATCAATTGGAAAATTAATCGAGTGCCGTGTTTTATGTACCAAGTATAATGGAAAGGAAAGGAAAGGAAATAATTTTTTATTTTTAGAAATGGAATAGATAGATAAATAGATAAATTTCATAAAGTAAATAGATAATCTTATTACAGTCCACGTACCAATTTGTCAGTGTCATTGTTTGACGAAAGAGAGATTTTTTTAGAACGAAGGAAAACCAAGGACAGACAGAAGAGATCCAAAGAACAATAGTAAACTATTCTTTAGTCACTGTATTTTGATGATGACTATAACTTAGTCCTTTATATTTGACACATTATATTTTAATCCCTCAACTCCCGTTGACTGCTGTTTTATTTAAACATACCAGTTAAATCAAACATCGAAAAACCACCACCGGATCTCACGGAGGAATTTGATTTCATTGCATTAGACCAAACTGTTTGGTTGGGGTGGAGAGATGTCCACCACAACAAGACTGGTGTCCATCGCTCTTTTATGGATTCTTGTTCTCTTTGGAACTCTAGCTTTTATCCAGGTTAGGTTACACACACACTCTCTCTCTTTTATTTTTTTCCAGACAAAAAGAAAAGTATTTTCTTAATTGTTGGGTTATGTTGTGTAATGGGTGTATATTTGTGATTCTGCTGCCTTAATTTCTTTCCTTTTTTTAATCAGAATCGACTAAGCGATGCTGCGGTCTCATCAGATCCTAAACTTGTTAATAACGAACTCGGTCAGGTAAATCGAAGAAAGAGATATACTTTGATTGCTCTCTTTGGTTTGTGTAGTAACAAAAGTGTGAATTTATGATGGACAGGAAAACAAGTCAGAGGGGGATTTGGATTTGGAAGGAGTTACTTACAAAGTTTACTTTGATGTCGAGATTGCTGGAAAACCCATGGGTGTGTATGTGCATATCCAAAAAAAATAAAAAAAATATTTGCTTATGGAATTAAATTCTAAATTGGAATTGCTGTGTTTCTCTTTCTGTCTTATGATGATATAATGAAAATTATTTAGACAACAGCATTTGAATCTTGGATCATTTAAGTACTGATCGAGTCACTAAAATCTTTAAGCTTGTTATCTTCCCCTTCTTTAGATGCATCATCGGACCAACCAATGTAACTATTCAGTTTCTTTTATGTCATTGATTATGAAGATGCTGAGCAAAAATGTTATCGCTGTAGTTGCATTTGTTTACACTCTTTAGATGGGGTTTATTTATATCTATGACTTTTGACATTCAGGTCGTGTTGTTATGGGCCTCTTTGGAAAAACAGTTCCTAAGACCGCAGGTATGGAGCCTAAGTGCAACAGCGATGTTATTTGTTACCTCATGAGTTCCTTGAGATTTGTTATTTTGTAAACCATGCACTTACTAATTTACATGCTTGTTGTGCAGAAAACTTTCGAGCACTTTTCACGGGTAGCCAAGTAACTTCACCTCCTGAATTTTTTTTTTTTTCCCAATTTCATTTTGCTGCTTTATTGACCTTTTATATGCTGTGGATTATGGGATGATTGCTACTGTGGAATAGGAATCGGAAGAGTACTTAGTTGGTAGAGGAGTAATACATAGTTGGACATTTTTTATTTCACCAATCTTTATCCTGTAGGAATCATCCCCTGACCTCATTTTAACTGATTATCGTTTAAAATAGGCTTCAAACTTTATAATTGTTTATTTTGTATGTGGTGAACCTCATCATTGAAGGGGAGAAAGGAATGGGAAAGAGTGGGAAGCCTCTCCATTTCAAAGGGAGTACGTTCCATAGGATTATTCCCAGCTTTATGATCCAGGGTGGTGATTTTACTCGAGGTGATGGACGAGGTGGAGAGTCGATCTACGGTGAGAAGTTTGCTGATGAGAACTTCAAGCTGAAGCACACTGGACCAGGTAAGTTGGCGCTCTATTACTGCATATTATTAGTTCTAGCCATGACAGTATCTAAAATAGTCTGTAGCTGTTGGTTTCTAGAATGATCAAGAGAGCTGCAATCTTCAAGATGCACCATAGAATTCTAACAATCTAAATTCTTCTTTGCAAACAGGATATCTGTCAATGGCAAATGGAGGACCAGACACCAATGGATCACAATTTTTCATCACCACTGTAGTGACTAGCTGGTAAGTATGCCTGTCTTTGATGAGGCCTGTCCCACCATGTTCCGAGACTATAATTGCATCGCTTAAGGTTTTCAGTATCCTGTTCTGCTGTTGTCAAATGTAATTAAAAGGTGTTCTTGGGAGACATGAATTTGTGCCAAAGACTGTCATGTTTAATTGACCTAATGAGGTTTCTAAACTCACGTGAAAGCATTTGTTTTTCTTGAAAGGTTGGATGGCCACCATGTTGTGTTTGGCAAGGTGCTTTCTGGCATGGATATTATATACAAGATTGAAGCTGAAGGAAATCAGAATGGAGTGCCCAGACATAAAGTTGTGGTTTCAGACTCTGGTGAAATGCCATTGTGACTACTTGCCCTCGTTGTAGTTCATCAGTTCTCTTGTTCCCCTATGCAAACTCATCATAGGAATGGTGATAGATTTTGTACTCCTGTTATGTCTTAATTAATTTCAAGTTTGTGTGTTTTAAAGCTTACACGTTCACAGTTTTATTGTCACTGTGAGCACATTGATGTGTTTAGGCGATTAACATTAAGTTTACAGCACTAATATTATATGTCTCCGTGGGTTTATGAGTTCTGCCTTGGATGGTCGGACATCATTTATAAGACATTTCGAAAAGCTCCCTTTGTCAGTAGGATGTTGCTTGACAGTTAGACTCTTCCTTGTAATCGAGATCCTTGCAAGTTGCGACAGATCGTTGACTAGTCAAAGCGTCCTTTCCATTTTCATCCATATTTGGGTGCAGCTCACCCCAAAAGGCCCAAATGCTTATTTTCATAAACCTCTCTACGCGCCCTCCTAGTTTAAAACAGCCGATTGAGGGTTTTATTATTATTATTATTATTATTATGATTGTCTCTCGACTAAAGAATATATCAAAACCAGCTTTCTCGGAACAGTTCAAAGCACCAGCTCTTCAGTGGCATATACTAGAAAAGAAGTTAAGGTAACTGGAAAAATAAAACCTTTAAATCCAAGTTTTTTCTACTGTCACCTGCTAAATGGTTGAATCATTCATCTGAAATGTATTTGAGTGGTGTTGATTCAAATTCCAGTTTCATTATCAGTTCATCATAAAAAAAAAAAAAAAACACTCAAGAATGTTGCAAATCTTACAAGGATGCTGTAAATCTTTTCTTCATTGAAAAGGTAGTGAAACTTTCTCCAGTTTTTAAATTTTAGTTTTTTTTTTAAAAAAATTGAACCACGATCCTCAAATAAAAAACTCAATTCCTATTTGTTGTATATATATTTTATTTTTTTCAAATGAAATCGAATCCTTTTGTTTTCTGTTCTTTAGATTAAAAATGAATATGAATACTGTTAAGAATTCTGTGGGTTATGATTTTAGGCTCCTATAAATCCTAATATGATAGCCACGGCCTTCTTGTGCACGCCTCTGTGCAAAGCCACCAGCAACCAACAAAACCACCATCCATGGCAGCCACGAACTTTCCCTTCTCCACTAAACCACACCAGCAGCTCGCTCTCTCGCTCTCTCTCTCCTGTCGGCAGCTTTTTCTTGCATCAGTTTTTAAAGAGAAAGAAGGGGTTTCATTTTCTTCATCTTCACCATGGGTTTCTTTTTCTCCTGTCGGCCCATAGTCCTTTTCTGATCTTTAAATTTTCTCTTAATTTCCTATAGAATTCAAATCTCAATCTCCACCATTTTCAATGGAGTCACGAAAGCTTCTGTTGTTTTGTTGCTCGAATTGAAAATGCAATCGAATTTGGTAAGAAAAAAATTGCTGTCAAAGGGACTGGGTCAAGGGATTTAGAGATTGATATCCCATAATTTCAGCCATAATAGAGGCAGACACAAAAATGTCCCCAACAAACTCAGAGAAGCCAGGTAAGCAGATAACAATTTTGGGTTTGGATCATAACGTCTAACAACATATAAGCCGTGTTCTTGAGATGGCACATTAACTGTAATTTTTATGGTTATAACTAACTCTATCATCTATATTAAGCCCTGCACGCAGCAGCAACAGAGAGCACTTTGTACAGAAAAAGAAGAAACAACATTCATATAGAAAAATTCTTTTTATTTCCTCTCTTATTTATTTCCCTCTGAAATTTACAAGAGAGACCGCAACCGAGAGGGCAAGGATGGAAGGCCGTGACAAAGCAGAACTAAAATATAGAGCTACGGAAATATATTTTACTGGTTATACAATAACCGCAAACCTGTCTTCAGGTGCACTTAATGCATGTAGTTACGAGGCTGTGAGCAATTCTACTACCCTTTGGCAAATTTCGAACCCCTTTTTAGATGCTACACCATTCGTCACAAACCTATGCTCAGCGATACTGCTGATTCAATTGCTCTTCCTTCTCTTCCATCGTTTGCCTCGTTTCTTCTCCGAGTTGATTGTAAGCATCCTGTACACTAATTGATCCTGGATATTCTTTCTTTTTTCTTATGCTTTACAATTACTTGAATCTTGTTAATTTATGTATTGCACGAGATGAACAAATAGAGTAATTTTGTGTTGTTTTGGATGTTAGACTGGCCTACTAATGGGTCCTATGATGCTCGGAGCAAACGCGCTTTTTTCAGAATACACTCATCCTATGAGACAAACTGGAGCGACAGAGACTTTAACAAATTTGGGAGTCATTTACTACATGTTTCTCGTGGGTTTACAGATGGACCTAACCACAATAAGAAGAATCAGTAAAGGTGCATGGGGCAATGCTTTGTTTGGAATTCTTTTACCCTTAGGCATGGGAGCAGGTTTATTTCACCTACTACCTGGAAAAACCCACTTTGAGAATCCTCTTGGTGCCTGGTTTTGGTCTGTTGCCCTCACCGTCACAAGCTTCCCGGATCTTGCTCAGATCCTTTCAGACCTGAAGCTTCTACGAACAGAAGTTGGACAAATGGCCATATCCTCAGCTTTTGTCAGTGACATCGCATCTTGGAGTTTTCTTGTTGTGACAATAACAGTTAGTAATGGGAATACCCGTGCCTTCATCCTCCCGACCCTTGCCTTCATTTTATTTTGTTGGTTTGTGTTACGCCCGATTCTTTCGCAGATTATTGACAGAGATTCCTCAAAAGGAGGCAACTACAGTGACCTTTGTATATACTCTATTCTTACCGGGGTGGTCGTTTGTGGATTCATCACAGACGCCTGTGGTTCTCACTCTATGATCGGAGCTTTCATGTTTGGACTTATTATACCTGATGGAGAGCTTGGGATGATGATTATGGAGAAACTTGAAGACTTTGTGCCAGGAATCATGCTTCCTGCCTTCTTTGTGCTTACTGGGACTAGATGCAATATTATTGATATGTTTAGCAACATTAATCCTTTCGCGGTTCTGGGAATTCTAGTCTTAGCTTGCTTAGCCAAGATTATAAGCGGTTTCTTGGTTGCCATGTACTATGGCATGCCAGTTCGTGAAGGTGTCGCCCTTGGAGTTCTTATGAACGCCAAAGGGGTTTTGGCTTTGATTATTCTTAATGTTGGCAGAGACATAAAGGTACAATCACTACTTCATCAACTTGAGTTCGTGTTGAATCACCGTCACCATGTAAAAAAATAGAAGCCTGCCTTGATATTCTGACACTGGCTTCCAACGTGATTAGTTCTTAGGTATCAAATACCTGTGTCGCAAATAATAATGAAAAAGAATAGGAAACTATAACTCACCCTCAACTTGAATAGTTGGTTTTTTTTTATCCTCTAATTTTCTTGCAACTTGTTTTTACATGCAGGCTGTGGATAACCAACCGTTTGCTATAATGGTGATGACAATTTTACTCATGACGATTCTTGTAAAACCGATCCCCCTCTGGGCTTGTAAGACTACCAAGCATTTCAGGAAATACAAACTCCGGACCTTGCAAGAAAGCAAACCTAACTCAGAACTACGAATACTTGCATGCATTCATACTACTCGCAACCTATCAGGAATGCTCAACCTCCTTGAACTGTCTAATTCAACCGAGAAATCACCAATTTGTGTATTTGCCACGTGTCTAGTAGGTCTGAGTGGACGGACTAATGCCATGCTAATCGTTCACGATGAGAATCGTAATTCTAGTAGCCAAAACTACCCCCCTGCCCGTGGGAGATCAGATGCCGACCAAATCATCAGCACTTTGGAGAACTACGAAAGAAGAAACCAGTCAATGTCCTTTCTACCTCTGACAGTTGTATCTCCTTACACCTCCATGCACGAGGATATCCATAACCTTGCAGAGGACAAACGCGTGACTTTCATCCTAATTCCATTTCACAAACAATCTGGTGCAGAAGGGATGCAAAAAGAGAACTCTTCTATCAGACTAGTAAACCAAAATCTGCTAGCCAAAGCTCCATGCTCTGTGGGGATATTTATTGATCGAGGCCTCAGTTTGAAGATTTATAACGAGGGTAGCCATCGCAGAGAAAAGCTAAATTTCGCCATGTTTTATACTGGGGGACATGACGATCGGGAGGCCTTAACTTATGCTTGCAGGATGGCAGGGTCTCTGAATGTGAGTTTAAAAGTTATACGATTTCTTCCAGGTAAAGAAGCAATAGAAATGATGGATATGGAAGAGGAAGTGGAGGGTGAAAATCAAAGATTTGTTGATGATATGTACCTGAATGAGTTACGATTTATGACAATGTGCAATCCATCTGTAACTTGGGTGGATAGGTCGGTAAATAGCGGGGATGAAATTATCATCGCAGCAAAAGATCTAGCTGATGAATATGATCTATATATTGTGGGGAGGGGTCAGGGAATGATCAAGCCATTTGCTTTGGGGCTATCGGAGTGGAGTAACTGTGAAGAGCTTGGGCCACTAGGAGATGCATTATCAACATCTGACTTCGCACTACACGCATCGATTCTTGTAGTCCAACAACATTCTGTTTCAACCATGAAAAACAAGGGCATGCCGCAGCATCAAGAGAAAGCTGGACTTGAAACTTGGAAATCTCCTTTGAGTAGTCGTGACCTTCTGAACATTGTAAATCACAGAAAGAAGACAGATGAAGAGGATGATTAAATGAGAGGCTTATAGCATATCATGTAGCCAAATTCAAATGGTATAATATCTTATGTAGAAGTTCTGCCTGCATTGATCACATTAAGTTTTTGGTTGATTGGCTTAAAAAGAAATGGATGTACAGTTGAGCATGGATAATTTTTCTAAATCATGCAATTAAAGATAGAATGTATTGCATCAACTCAATTACCATGGCAACACGCAAATAATCAGTTTCCATGTTTAATTAATTGCTACTGTGCAATTGCGTGAACACCCCAAACAGCCTTGGCCCCAATTTCCTCTAGGGCTTAATATCAAGCTAAAATTATCAGGAGGAAAGTGAAACTGAAGAACGCACTATAATAGTACCCTGACATGTTTTTTTTTTTTTTTTTTAATATATTTCTTGTGCTAGAATGCACACATCATGCATCAATCTCAAGGCAAGGACCGAGACATAACTGCAGCTTGGTTGTTTGAATTGAGAGTGTTGGCAGGGTAGCAATGAGCAACTACTCAGCTGGTTTTCTCTTCCTCCCGAGAATTGAAGCTCTCTGCAATCTGGGGCCACCCATCCGCCATTTCTTAAAGGCTGCCATGGATGATTGAGCTGCTTCATACACTAAGCATGTAGAGAAATAAATGAAGGTTAATGCAACATAAATGTGAGGTTGCTTTCATGCAGAGAAATAAAAGAATGTTAATTGCAACATAAATGTGAGTCATGAAAGCAGAAATATATGCTTAAACAAGTAAGAGAATCTCACAAGAAGTTTCTTCTCTAGTTAGGTGCGTCAGAAATTTGGAAGCTGTGGCAAATGCTGTGGTGTGTGCCTTGTGTAGAATTTCCTTATACCTGATTCGAAATGCATATGGGAGCAACAATCCAATGGTTTTATCACACCTGAGGATCATTATGAATAACCAAATAAGTCCTTATAAAGAGAAGGTAAAAAGCTTAGTGAGAATCAATTTGTCAGCCAAAGGAAGGATTGCTGGTGCAGGTGCAAATTTAATGTTAATAGGTACGAATGACAACATCACTTATCAATTGTGCAGTCTTGCCACTAACAAGACAAAAACACACAATCTAATTTCATTGTAGTAGACAAAATCACAGCAATTATGCAAAGGTAAATTTGGATGTAGCATGATAAAGAGAGTGCCAAGCACAACCTTCACAACTTATAAACTCAACAACAGTACAGTTTATGTCTAAGCCTTGAGGTTCGACCAAAAAGTAAAAGGGCCCCTGATAGATTGTGAAGCACCCTTTCACAACATACAAACTTCTCAAATCTAAAAAGGAAATCAGAACACAAGGAACGAGGTTATTCATTTTCACAATTTACTTCTCCCGTTGTTTTCTTTCTATGGCAAGATAAGGGCCTTTAATTGATCCCTTGACTTGAGAATGAAAACTTAATAGGATTTGCTTTTAGATTTCAGGTGCACTGACATCTGCCATCAAACGAAACATAGATAGAACTTGGCAACCTAGAACTACTAACAGAAAACATGTATAAGGCTGAAAAAGAATGCCATACTCATATACAAATATTTTCTTTAAATGGGGCTAATTAAGTGGACAAGATAAACATTATTCAATCCATGAATGGTTCAGGTGGGTGGTAAAATGATATTCTCCTGTTACAGTACTGAAGATATCCTAATTCTTTTTCGAAGATATCCTAAAGTTAAAAGATTTTCATAATTCTTCTGGTTGTTTGCCAAACTTCTTGATCGGACATAGAAGATGCCCAAATTTGATGTTTTATACTTAAAACCCCCAATCCAATTTTGGATTTCTTGATGTGTTAGTTTGTATCTAACAAATAATTGGATTGATTTGGAATTGTCAACGTAATAAGAAGACTGACAAAGTCTAAAGGTTAAGGTGTCACACAGTCAAGGTCATCAAATATTGAATGCATTGAGCTGCCTATTTCCCGCTCCAAATTGAGAAAGCACCACTCAGTGACAATGCTTCACAGGTTGGATACCATTTTAGGCAGGTATTGCGTGGCAGTCCAACAAAAGGCACTCAAAGAACACATCGCAATGACTGTTATATACACACATGAACGGATGGGCAGGCAAAGAGACTCACAGTGGGGCTAGCTTGCATCCAAATTCATAAAAGTAAGGGCAGCGGGATCTCAGGTCCGCACATGCAGCATCTGCCTGGATTTCCATCCTTGTTCTGGTGAGGACAACAACAACCAAAAAAACTAGCTATGAGACATAAAAAGAACCACACAAGTAAATGGATGTTGGATGACAGCATAAATGAACCATTCTCTATACTTGTACACATTTGATGATTCTTTGGGCACTCAACTATCATACCAAGCAATTAATTTGACTAACTCCTAGAAGTGAAATCAACTCTCTAAAATCAAGGAGGGGAAAGCCCTCCATAGAGGACTTGAGCAGAGTTTCTTGAGATATGACTCTATGGAACTACATTTACATTCAAGCTGCAACAACAGTAACATACATAATTTCAAAAAGAAAATTACCAGCCTTAAGAGATACAACCAGACCTCTCAACTACAAATAGAAAGCAGCCAGTATGAAAAATGGATCTCCCACTAACTCACTTGAAAATGTGAAATACAAAAAAGATTCAGTTTGAGCAAGTAAGCTATTATTACTTCTGATTAAAACAGGCTGGGACACTTATCGATACTGCTTGCCTCATGTGCAATTCACGAGCAAGCCAGAAAGGTAGCTCTGTCTTTGAACCTTGTTCAACCTGAGTTTTAATTAACACATGGAAAACAAAGTGTGAGTGTCTCAAAGAAAAGAAAAAAAAAAACAGTAATTTGACTCATGAGTTATCTTTCCGATGCTATTTTTAACTTAAATCTTACATGTCCTTTTTCGGTGCTTTCATCGATTTTCACTCCATTTATAGCCTTTTGAAACACAACCGGGACAAACTGCAAGCCATAACACACAGGCGCGGCACAGAAAATTAGTTATGTTAGAATTGAGAAATTTAGGCGTTAAAATGTAAGATCAAGATTAAATGATATTTCTCACCTCTTCCTCCGCGAGAATATCATCGATTTCATTGTAATTTGCCATTTAGTTTATCGATTTTGTATCTTCTCTATGATTTCGCCAATACAGAAATAATTTCCGAGTATATACACGATGCAATTACTTCCTGGCTACAAATTAAACGACGAGCAATATAGTTAAAAAAAATAATCCATAAATAACAAGAAACTTTTTTTTCAACCAGCAAATAATCCTGCTTGTCAGTAACCAAAGAAAATAGAGGTGACCTCATAATTAATATTTGGAGGAGTCGTACATTCCAGGTGCCATAAAAATCTAGAAGTTGCCCGGACAATTTCTTGCTTTGTTTCCGGTCAGATTAAGAAAACGAATGGAAAAAACTTACTAGAAAAAAAAAAAAAAAAAGAATACCTCAATTTTATTCCGGTTTTGAAAAAGCTACAATCTGTAAATAGAAGAAAACCTGGTTTGAGAAAATGCCTAATTCTACGGAAATTCTGAAATAAGGAGTGATGTGTTTGCTTCAAAGGAGAAAGGTAGAGTTATGAAGAAAATAAAATAGTTAAGAAATTCGGGGCCAGAAAAAAGATTTTCAGAGAAATTGCCTAGGAGATTTCTGCTTTCGGCTTTTATTTTCTCTTGAGAGCGCGAAGGATATGATGTACAGAGAGGAGGGAAACTTGAAAACTTTAAAATTGGGTAGGGTTTCTATGTAAGCAGGTGTAGGATATTACGGTGTTTGTCAATCAGAGGCCGTCGTAGTCTTGGATCAGAGATCCACTGAAATTAATGGGTGTTGAAATTTTATGGCCGTGGATGCCCCCACGGTTCGAGAAATTCGTCTTTTTAAACTCTACGGTTTAAAAGATATAATTGGCCGCTTTAACTAAACATAATGCCAGCACAAGCGGGTTTGCTATGGTTATTGAAGCCAATACTGTGATTATAATGCCTTGGAAATTAAAAAATAATAAAATAGTATTAGGACGTAATTAATGTAAATATTTATTAATTTGCAGTTGTTTATAAATTACTTTCTATTATTTAAGCAATATTTTTTTATCCTTTAGAGTGACAATTGTTTTATAATAAAATTATATTTAATTATTCGTAACCATCGTTATTATAAAGTAATTGGTTAAAATACAAAAAGATCAAATAATTTTCTTTAAAATTCATCGTATGTATCTATGTAACAGTTCGAATGATTTACTTGTTACGGGATGATTAATTAAGTTATTGAGTAATAAAATAAGTTATTACGTTATAATAAATAAGAATGTTTAATAGTTTATAATCGGAAGACGTGGAGATTATAGATAGTGCCTTGAAGTGACCATACCAAGCCAAGGCTATAAGCATCACCAGTTCTATCCTTCAGATTAATTAGGATTTTGGATAGGATTATATGTTGCTACCAGAACCCATGGCTGTACAAGGAACAATTCGATTAAAAATAAATGGAGTTCAACATCAGTTGACAAGAGTGGGCTGTACTATAATTATCTCACTCTAGGCTAATTATTTTTTGCACGGACCCTGGTAGGAGAAGCTTGTTTTCTTCAATTTGCATTTGAAAGAGGAGTGAGAAGATAGTTTTGCAACCTTAGTCCCACTGAATCTCCCTGTGAAAAGTCCACTCGGAGGGGTTTAGAGTTCGTTTCCCATCAGCAGTAACAAGATAGTAAGGTGAATCCTCTGAAAATTCAGTGGGCATGGACTTCCAATGAAGAGATGGAACCCACTCAGCTTCCCTCAGCACCTTCAAGATCTCCTCCACAACTATTTTGCTTCCCTCTGCAGATAAATGAACGCCATCTCTGGAAAAAAGTGAAGGGAAGAACTTTAAAATTGAAGGTCGAAATGGATGGTACTATCAGTTTAAGTCAACCAAAGACATTCAATTCATATTTTTTATGATTGTTGTCGTAGTGAAAGGAGAAGAAAACATGGCAATCTCAAATCATTAGGATACATACTTCCCCAATGGAACCTAACATTAGCCAGTAAAAATTGTGACAGAGGAAACATCTAGTGATTTATGAGCTGAATTAACCAACACAGCCTGCCTGCCGTGGAGATTGAAGGAGAGACAGCATACATGCATCGTAGATTAATTAATCCACGTAGACCTGAGTCCACAGAGCAGATTCTGGTCATTGTGCAAAAAGAAAGACAAATGCTAAAAATACAACTAAACTGTAAATATACCCCTGAATTATTTATTGTTTTGATTGACACCCCTATCATTCTTTTTTTCTTTTGATTTTAATTTATGAACTAGGAAGTGTTTGGATTAGGATCACCATTCACCGCCAAAACTCCACTGTTCTGACCACCAAATCAACCACCGGAATGACTATTTCAAACTCCCAAACAAAATTTCAATATCAAAAACCATTTTTAAAACCAAATCAAAAAAACTTTGAACCCTTATAAAACTTGAATTTGGTGATGGCTGGGTTTGATATTTGCATGTATGAACTTGCATCAACTGAAACTTTCATTTGATGGTGGTCTGGTCTCGCTGCCAGTAGTAGTCGGAACCTAACAGGAGGGGGTGCTTATAATCAAAGGAAAAAACTATAGTGCTTATAGCAGTTCAAGGGGTCTTGACACGTTAGCCCAAAAAAGACCATCTGATATAGCAGCATAAACTAACCCACCAAAGCTGGCTAAGGATATCTTTCTATCATGGGAAAGAAAACACATTGATGGCCTAACTTATCATGGCAATGCAAAAACTTAAAGTGGGGATCATCCATCTGGTTTTTGCAGATTAAATAAGAAAGGAGTCTCTAAATTGCACAAGTATGAAAAGTAAAAATGCATATCTGCAACCCGTGAGTTCTTGTAGTCAAATGATACCGTACCATACTGCAATTTTGTGCAGACAAGTAATTGAAATTTCAGCTTGATGTCTTTACACGTATCCTAAGATAAGAGCAATTATCCTTATAACCACAAAAATCAACAATCAAAAGAGTTTTGTCCAAATAAACAAAAAAAAAAGCAAACTACCAATGGTTTGAAAGCTTTTCTACCTGCACGTACAAAATTAAGAGAAAAGGAAACTAAGGCTTATTAATAATTGTGTGAGAAAAATACCTTCACATCCAAGTATCATGCAGAAAATGCAGACATGATGATACATGAGGGAGACCACGAAAAAATACATAAGACAACATACACTTGTGAACCTCGATCATGTTTGCAAAAGCAAGATACAGAAAACTTACGTAAAGCAAGCTTTTGTCCAATCATCTCTTTTTTGAAAGGCAGAGAAAAGATCAACAACCTCCACGCCCATTTCCTGGCATAGTTTTATGCAAGCATTGGAATAATTTTGGCACAACTCATTTGTTCGTATCAATTCACTGAGAATTCCACTGAATTTAGAAAAAACATGTGGTTCAGAATTTATATGATCAGAAAGAGAGAAGAAAAAAAGAAGATAGAAGTGATGTATCAGAGCACCTTAAGCCTGAACCAACTCTGGTCTCATCAACAGGAGGACAACTCAGAAAAATGATGCGTGTTGTTTCTGAAAGGCTCTGATTTTTATATATATTGCGTTAGAATAGACATCAAACCTCATTCTCTGAAGAGCTCAGGGTCAGAATACAAGATATACAAGATGAAAGAAAATTGAACATAGCCCAGCAATCAGGAATTGAATAGAAAAAAGTACTCGAGCTTTTTAAGGCATTCAAGAGCAGCATAAGAACAACATTTTCCATCTGAATCCTCATCGCAACCATAAAAACCTCCCAGTTTTTTGTTCCCCTCAAAAACTAAGTTTACCATAATTCTTATCTAACGACTCAAGGAGAAAGATTGTTTTAATTTCCTTACATCTAATTAGGGTTGTTTCATTCATATAACGGATGTGCATCAACCATGATCTGTTTGTGTAGTGAGATTGTATATTTAAGAATCAGGAGAAGACCTTGAGATGAATTGCAATCTTTCTCATGTTCTCGATGTATTCATCAAGTGGTACATGAGGGCCCAGGCCAGACGAGTGAGGCCCCATCGAATCATTACCACCAAAATAAACTATCACCAGAGATGGTTGCACAGGAGCTTCCTACAATACATGAAAAATAACCAATGTCACTAGCACAGAGACGGGTTTCCTCAAATAGATCTTACAGTGAGCCCATTTAAAATGATGAAACTTTCACTAGCTTCCTCTGTAATGATCAGTTTTCATGTGTGATCCGCTCCTAAAAAATTAGCACATCGATATAATACCTTTGGAAAAACTTGATCAAGAACCTGGATAGCACGCCGCGAGTTCCATCCATAGTACCCTCGCAACAATATGTCTGCCTGCAACACAATAAGATTAACCTAATCAGACACCGAGAATGGCAATTTGATTCACTTGACGGCCAAAACAGTTACATAAATATCAACTAGGGCAAATCTTTTCACTTCAATTTCTATGTAATTTAGAAACAAGTGAAGCAACATTTAAAAGAGCATGTTAAATCAAGAGAGTAATAAATACCTTGCGAGAGTAGATATCGGAGAGGATGGAACCCCAACCGCCATGGCTGAAGCACAGTTGTACAATGGACGATCCAAAGAAAACGAATTGCGGTCTACTCGGTCCCACCATTTTCTCTGTCGTGAAAAATCTGTTATTCGTTTTCTTTTTTCTTTGAACACAAAACTCTTCTTTCTCTCTCTCTCTCTGCTTGGTTGTGAGTACTGAAATGGTAGCGGCTCGACACTAGATTATCTGCGAAGGAGGGAGGATGGAGAAAAGCGTGAGAATCGAGGACTTACGGCTTCTATTGCCCAATTGCATGAACCCTCCTCGTTAAAAGAGGTGTACAGATCCATCACGTACTTGTTCCTTGACAGTGGCAAGTGTCTCTCTCTTCATTGATTTCTTCCCTCCAATTTTGCGAGTTCTGTTCATTTCCTTCCCCGCGAATTAAAACACGAAATATAAAATAACCATATACGATATTTCCACTGAAATAATTACCTGTCTTTGTAAAGAAAACAGCAGTAATAAACAAGAAATAAAAAAAAAAAAAAAACTTTATCGTGAAATAAAAAGAATATTAAAAACTTCATGCCTTTACTGTCAAAATAAAATCATTGATGATGAGTTCATGATGATAGGATTTTCATCGATGAATCTCAGACTGTGTTCTTGTATTAATTAACTACCCACGAAAACTTACAACTACATAGCTGTTTACTCTAAAATGGCAGAAGGCGAGTATATTCCCACCTACTCGCGAGAAATTAGACGAGAAACATTTATGAGCGCCGAAGAAGTAACGAGTGTGAATAGCCCAGCACCAAACAACACCAACCATTTATGTCTTCCCCATTAATGAAATGCAATAGTTGCAACCAAGGTTGTCAAAATCGCGTTTTGACTCGTAAAATCGTACGATTTTACGAGTCAAAACATGCATTACGAGTTGAATCGGTTGAAAAAATCGAAAATAAGTAAAATCGGGTTTAAATGGGGTAAAATCGTAAAAATCGGATGATATCGCGCAAAATCGCGATATCAGGACCGATTTTACGATTTCAATTTAAAAGCCCCAATATAATTGTTGTCCCCCAATATAATTCCTCCCCCCAATATAATTGCTCCCCCCGTTCCTCCCCCAATATTATAATTGCTCCCCCCAATATAATTGCTCCCCCCGGACCCCTCCCCTTCAATATTATAATTGCTCATTTGCTCCCTAATCGTTCCTCCCAATATAATTGCTGCACAGCCCCCCCCATTAGCCTTGATTTTTGTGATAGTTGGGATTCATTTTCGTGGATCTCACTAAAATTATGACAAACATTTTGTCCAAGTAAAGTATTTTTTTCAAGAGGTTTTTTTTCTTGGTTAGAAAATGTTTTTATAAAAAAATATTATTTTTGTTTTAAATTATTTTTTAATGTTTTTTTATTTTCATATAATAATATCAAATTACTTTTTCTAACATGTAATTAACTGTTTTGCGGACTTATAAATAAAGTACCATGTAGTGTATATATATTATTGTGGTGTATGTTGCTTTTAAAAATTAATATTTATTTAAAAATATATACTATAATAATGCTGAATTTATATTTTTTTATTTTTTATATCAATATATATGTTTTTATTGTGATGAATGCTTAAGGAATGATGAGGAAACACACCAGCAGATTGTTTGTTTTAAATTTGTTGATTATTAGTTAATGAAAAGTTATTTTATATTATATATGACTTTTATTTGAATCTTATATTTTAAGATGCTTGAATTATATATGAATTTTTATTTGAAGGCTTGAAATATGCATGAAGTTTTATTTGAAACATGTTTTTTAATGTCCTTGAAATATGTATGAATTTTTATTTGAAACATGAATTTTTTTTAATATATTTCAAAATTCCTTACGATTTTACGATTTTACGATCCGTTTTTACGATCCGATTTTGTGAAGGGCTTTCCGTTTCGTTCTAAAATCTCGATTTTAACAACCTTGGTTGCAACTGCAACTTAGACAGCCAACCACCCCTACCACGATGCCCATCCGGATGTTGACTCTACTTGCCTTGGGCAAACTTTCACTAATTTCATCAACCAACCCATCTGCACATGCAATCCATGGAAATTTCAATTAACAATAGCTCTTCAAGACCATGAATAGCCACCTACCTAAATAAACAGATAGAAGAAAGGGATGCCTGCACCCTTGAAAAGGAAAACAAAATGCACATCTCATATAAAACCAAATTTCGAGTGCACATGGTTATTTATCATGCATAATTAAAAAGCTGGATCTCCGAAAGTGGTCTTATAGGATGTGTTTGTTTCTAGTGATTTACGAGATGACATGCCCGCGCATTGCTGCGGGCTTATAAAATAAATATACTTGATAATGTTATAACTGTGAACCAGCGCTAGATAAGTAATAAAAATTAAAGGTATGATGGAGCAAATATTTTATGACAGGAAAAAAAGTTGTGTTGATGATCAAAAATTTAGAGACTGAACAAAATGATTTGTTGCAATCTGTAGTGTTTTGTGAGGAAAGATACAGTGCTTTCGCTACATGATTTAGCTTTTTTAGTTAATAAAAAGAAAAAAATTACAAAGGTAAATTCTCTACCAACTTAATATTAAAAAAAAAAACCAACAAAGATAATTTTGGAAGGAAAAAAACCCATGAGAAAAAACGTTGTAGCAACTGACAATGTTCTGTGAGGAAAATTATAGCGTTTTTCCCAATAAAATAAAATAAAAAACCATTTAGAGAAATATTGTAGCAATCTACAGTGTTTTGTTAGAAAAACTACAACGCTTTCCTCATATGATTTAGCTTTATTGTAATTATAATTTTTAACCAACTCAATATTAAAAAAAAACCGACAAAGATAATTTTGAAAAAAATCATAAAAAAATCACATAAGAAAACACTGCAACAATTCACAGTGTTTTAAAGAAAAAAAAAATTACAAAGCTAAATTCTTAATCAGCTCAATATTTAAAAAAAAAATCGATAAAGATAATTTTAGAAAAAACAAATAACAAAACAAACACCAAAAAAAGAAAAAAAAAACATGTTGGAAACACTATAGCAATTCACAGTGTTTTGTGATGAAAGCTACAGTGCTTCCCCACATGATTTAACCTTATTTGTAATGACTTATAATTGTAATTCACAAACAATTCAATATTCAAAAAAATAAAATTGAAAAGGATAATTTGAAAAAAATTATAACAAAAAAAAAACATGCGGAGAGACACTTTAGCAATCCACAATGTTTTATGAGCAAAGCTACAATGCTTTCCCCACATGATTAAGCTTTATTACAAAGTTAAATTCTAACCAATTCAATATAAAAAAAATAAAATCGACGAAGATAATTTTAGAAAAAAATATAACAAAAAAAACACAAAAAAAACTGGAAAAAAAAACCATATGAGAAAAAATTGTATCAATCCATAATGTTTTGTGAGGAAAAACTTGTATTTACTTGTATTGCAATTCTTAACTAGTTTAATATTTAAAAAACAAAATTAACAAAGATAATTTTAGGGAAAAACATAAAAACAGGAAAAAAACCATGTGGGGAAAAACACTGTAGCAATCAACAGTAATTTTCGAGGAAAGTTACAGTGCTTTTCTTACATATTGTAACTGTAATTTTTAACCAGCTCCATATTTAAAAAAAAAATAAAAAAACAATAATTTCAGAGAAAATCATAAAAAAAAACCATACAGAGAAATATTGTAGTAATCAACAATGTTTTAAAGAAAAAAAATACAAAATTAAACTCTCAACCAGCTCAATATTAAAAAGAATCGACAAATATAATTTTGAAAAATAAAGAAATAAAATAGAAAAACTATGTAGAAAAACATCGCAACAATCCACATTATTTTAAAGAAAAAAAATTACAAAACAAAAATTTTAACCAGGTCAATATTTAAAAAGTAAAATTAACAAAAATAATTTTGGAAAAAAAAATAATAAGAAAGTTGAAAAAAAAAGTAAATTTGAAAAAAAGAAGGAAAAAAAATGAAAAAAAGAGGAGAAGTAAAAAAAAAAAAAAAAAAAAAAAAAAAAAAAAAAAAAAAAAAAAAAAAAAAAAAAAAAAAAAAAGAAAGAAGAAGAAGAAGAAGGAAGCACTGTGGATTACTATTGTAATCCACAGTGTTTTGTGTGTGGGGGAACAGTGATTCCCCCACACCATTTAGATATTGTTAATGAGAAAACACTTTTTAAAATATTATGTGTTTGTTTGTTATTAAAAAAATTAATCAATAAAAAATTTAAATGAAAATTTTGCTTGGTGTATAAGAAAGTTTTTTTCTTTTATTTTGAGCAAAAAACACTTTTTGAAATTTGTAAAAATTTAGAAATATCATATTATTTGCTGATTATATCAAATTTGATCATCAAACTTTTAATTGCTATATATATTTTGTTTTGAATATTTTTTTTTTCAATTTCATCCCTTATAATTTAATTTTTATATAACTTTGATCCTCGTTTTTATAATTATTATTTTTTTTCTTATCATTTTTTAATTGAAATTTTTTATCTATCAAATTTGATCATTATTCTTTTAATTGTTACTTATTTTATTTGAAATAATTTATGACAATGTTAATTATTATTCTTTTAATTTCATCATCTTTTAATTTTTAATTTTTTAAATTTGATCTATATTATTTTGATTATTATTTATTTTATTTAAAATAATTTATTAAATTATATTTTTTTTTCAATTTCATTTTCATTCAACTTTTTAATTTGTAAGATTTGTTCCTTATTATTTTAATAAACTAAAAAAAATAAAACATTAATAAGTTATTTTCCAACTCATTTTTCATAACATAATCAACATACTAAAAAGTGGTTTTTAATTTATTTTTTATTACATTATCAAATATCAAAAAATAATTTATTTCTAAGAATTTATTTTTCTAAAGTTTAATTTCTAAAAAAAAAAACTATTTTTTCAAATAACCAACACACTAAAATATTTTACTTTTTTAAAATTTATTTTTTCAAAAAAATTATTTTTCAGCAAGTAAATATGATTTACATGAACAAATATCTGAACAAGTATATCGTTAACCATCCACTGTGCTACCTGTAAGCAGTGGGACGATCTGCAGTGGCTGTCATGAACAATGTGCAGATAAAATTAAAAAGAGGTTAAAAGACAAACCCCACAAGTTATTTCCTGCATGTATATGCTACTCACAATTCCATCAAACACGTACAAAACTTGTTTTCAGTTAAAGGGACATCAATTAATGAATACCCTCACAGACAACTTTTGGCCATCATCTGTTCGAGCTACATGAACAATAAACTTATCAATGGTGGCCACAAGGTGTCTCTTCAAGCTCTTTCTTGAAAACCTCACACGCTTGATCATACGAAGAAATTTGATTTCATGCATGCTTAAGGAAGCAGACTGAAAGCTCACCAGGTGCCCAGGGTGTTGTTACCCAAGCTTAATATATACTCCACCATTTTCAAAACACAGTTCTTGAAGTTTTGCAGTGGACCTTGAGTGAACTTCATGTTTAACTTTCTCCCCCTCAACACTTCCTCCGGACAACCAGCGAGTATTCAAAATCTATCAACAAAACAGAATGCAGACACCATTATAAATTCACCTCAACAATTCTCAATTTTCAACACATAAACGTTTCACAAATTTAAGATTTCCAAAGATATCTAAAAAATGCTCATGTATATCACTGCTTATAATATTTACAAATATAAATTATCCAAACAAAAGCTTCACCGATCACAAATATAAAAAGTCTAGCGCTGAGTGCAAAATCTAAGCCAAAATTGAGAATTTAAAGAGTGAATCGTGTTTCTGTGGATCGGCGATGAAGGAAAGAGAATTTAGTTTGAAGACATACATACCAAAGGCAATAGAGGGGGTTTGGGCAGTGACGGTGTCGAGATAGAGGCGGACAGGAACGGCGGTGCAGAGCTACAGAGCAGTCTCTGCATCCTCGGAAGAGGCCACGGTGGCTGCCACCGCGAGCTTCCCTCGGGTGCGCCACAAGGATCCCGTGGCCATACTCCCTAAGTTTTTGTAGGTTCGAGAGAAAATGGAATTACTAATAGAACACAAGGTCCCGGCAACCAACGACTCTCATGGTACAGCTAGAAAAAAATGTAAAAAAAAGAAGAAGCTAAACAAGCCCCTTCTTACGGTCACCTGAACAGAATCTTAACCATTGACTAGCAACTTCGGAAATATCCTCCATTTTATTTTGTTTCCTTCAAACTAACAAAATTAAACAGGTCACCTGAACTTGTAATAAAACCACTAATTATGTTTTATTTTATATTGTTAATTAACTTGATTATCATATTTTATTAATAAAATATGTTTCTAACTTGTGAAAAAATGCTAAATTCTGGATAGAATTCAGTAAAGAGAGACTGAGCACTTCGCAGCCCAAAACACAAGATCACCGATGCATGTTCCAGAAAACCCGTTAACTAGTATCATATAAAAAGGTATATTTTGCTTTGATGGCAAAAGAGATTTTCATCGAAGTTCCATGATAATACAAGGAGGGTACGTGTTCAGAAAAAAAGAAAAGATGACGATATAAACTTTGCCATAAGCAATTATGACCGGCACAAACAGCAAAGAGCTAGCCTATAATATTGTTACCGCTTCTGTTTTTTTATCTAACTATAAAAATAAAATTTAAAAATAAAAACCCCTTTTTAGTTAGCTAAATAATTTTTTATTTTTTACATTGAACCCTATATATATTTATATATATATATATATAATTGCATCAAATCTTGATTTTATTTTTTTAACAAAGGGTTTTTAATTAAACATATTTTTAAAACCATGATTAAAAATATTCTTAAAAAAATTATTCTTTAAAATCACGCACAGTTAGATTGATATGTTCACGTTCAGTTTTCATTTTATAGATGAACAAAAACAGAGTAACCTCTCCAAACTCGTGAAGGTGTGAAAGCATGCAACTGCGTAACTAGAATTATCTTATTCTATAACCAAGTATCGTTAAATACCCTAGAAATATCTATTTGAATTCGGACTGTTCGACCGTCATTAATCATATTAAAAGAAAAAAAAAACAATTTATACTGCAATATAACTGCTCCGGTTAGATAGTTCCACCAACAAAAAAAAAGGTAGCTAATCGACAAGCTATGATGTCAACTTGTCAAGCAATTTCTCGTATTCTCCAACGACCTATGAATCGCTCTGTTTTGAAATACAAACCAAACCAGTACTAATAACACAAACAAAGCTACATCAATGTTGTTCTGTCATTGAACATTTTGGATAATCAGCAAGGAAATCCGATAAATCAGAAGAGACTGACCCACTTTCTTGCATTCAAGGCTGGTTTACTGTTCAAGACAGTGGATTCGATGATTGTACTGCTAAGTAGACAAGAGAACCCTCGAGTGTTCTGCCGCCAACGACCAACAATTTTTCTGTTTCATTCCTGGTCAACTCTCAGTGTTGCTTTGACAAGCACTTGCCAGTCGGTCTACATGCAATGCCGCTAAAAATCAAGGGCACCGCTTCTGGAGGACCCAGAACAGCCACCAGATGTGCCATACGAAGTCCCACTTGAACCATCAATGGGGGCTTGATTTAGACATTCTAAAACTAAAAACCGTCGCTTATGCAATTTTATTGAGAATGTCGTTGCCTCAAGAATCATGGGAACCTGTGGAAATTTTGAAACAGCAGAACTGTGTAACCCTGAAGTCATGATGATAAACAAAATGGTACAAGGTCTTTGGAAAGACCTGAGTTCCCAGTCAGAACAAAAAACTGCAAATTTGAGCTGCTATTCTATAAGGAACTCTCAAGGGAAGAAAAGATGGTTCTGAAATAATATGCATGGCAGGTAAACATAGCACGTTCAATTGAACCTGCATTTTTAGATGAAAAATAGTATATATGGCGATGTTTTAATAGGAATTAAACTATTTCAAGGCCAACGATTGAATCTAACATGCCTTAAGCTCAGCATGTCACAGGGTTAGGTGAAAAGGACGCCTCTCTTAATGTGTATCTGTGCATGCATCGTGCATGCATGTCTACTTGCTTATTTTGGAAACCCATGCATGGCAAAGTAGAGAATACACGTGGCATATGATTACAGTAAAGTACCCTGATTTTGTACCTGAGTATTGATACGTGCTATTTTGTGCACATTAAGGAAGCCAACCATGTCTTGGTAACCAGTTAGGAGTTTTCCCAATTCCTTGTCCTCATCTGGGAAAAAGCACTTGTTCAGAAGTTTTGAAAGCTAAAATAAACACCACAAAAGCACGTGTGAATATCAATAAACCTGGGACTGCTTTGACAGACAGTAACACATCTGCCATGTGCTGCCATCTTTTACAGAATGATGGTGAAAGAAGGGAAGATGGAAATGTAATAATAGCAACTGCATTTGCAGACCGTAGCATGCTTTTGAGAGATCTAATGAAGGAAAGCATATCCCAGTCCTGCAATGTAACATTTGTTAACAAAAGTCCTGTACGAATCACAAAAATGAATCGTAATGGGTTTCAATATAAAAAGAAGATAAATGGCAGTCAAGATTCTTTGACATGTTACAAGAGGCCAAGGAAAAGATTTTTACAATTTAGAAAACCTTACCAAAGAGGAAAGGCACTGGAACAGTCTAAATTAATGCAAATCATAAACCAAAGTTGTGAGGAGATAGGGTTCAAGTGCAAATGTATTTGCCACTGACCATTTTGGAATGTTCACATTGTGGAGCACATAATGACTGAATAGCAATACGACCCATGCAAGAAAAGCTTCCATCATTTCTGGAGAAAATAACCAGCAGATGGTAAGAATAATGTGTGAAAAACTAGAAAAGTAGCTAAATCAACAAGAAACCCAAAACAGATAGTCAAAGATCAATTCTATAGCAGACCAGACCCTATCGTCCAAACTAAAAACAGGAAATAGCTTGAGAAGCTTTCCAATCTCTTTGTGGAGAAATAAGCAAAGGAAATATAACAAATAAATGAAGAAATATGAAATTAATTATCATGCCAAAGCTGTTTTAACACACACACACACTTAAGCACAAGCATGTATGGTCTTTTCCGATTCTATTTGCAGAGAAATGTGTATGATGAAGTTTAACAATGAATGAAGAAACATGAAACAAAATTAGCAGCATGCTAAACTATTTCACATAGAACTATTTCTTAAAACACACCCACACATCTGGATAGACAAGCTTATGTGATCATGCAAACATTTATAATGTCACCACTCAAGATGGTTCAGCTATCAAGATTTCTTGCAGACCTTGTTCAGATGTTTGACATTTTGTTAAAACCCAAAATGTATTTGCCTAAGATATCTGATTAAGGAAGCATACAGCATTACCTTGGAAATTGAGCTAAAAATGTGGCACAACGGTCATGAAGAGTGGCCAGGTTAGGAGAATCTTTGATGCTGACACAGTCTACACGCTGCCCACTGTAAAAATGCTTCTCCAATGGTTTCCGCAAGTCAAAATCATTGCAAAACTCTTGATTACTATCTGCAATATAACTATGTAAGGATGCCAGACTTATCTCCATTCATTCCCACCACTGAACAGACATGATATTTACTAAAAGATTCTCAAACAGAAGCTGAATGCAAGATCAAATTAAATAACTCGTCATCTGAGGTCAATCATTCAATAACAGCTTCATATCTAGATTCTTTATTGGATCAGCATGGCAAGGACAACAAAGTTGCACCCTTTTTTCACGATGTCATATTTTGTCTTTATACTTGACCTAAATGTTCAATTTCTCCTTCATTGTGTTCATAATTAATTCTTTTGAATCCATGAAGAGAAGCTTTAAATATACGTGTATTGCACCTCTTGTTTACCCTTTAAGCATTATAGCATAAATACCTGAAACTGCTGATAACAAAAAATAATGGTACCCTTTTTATCAAAGCTATGAAGTGCAGCCTAGTGAATTTGCACGCTCAGAAAACATGTTTATTCTGGACAGGCTGCTTGAAAATTATTCCAAGTGATCAACTTCCGACAATTCTCTCATAACATCAATTCTATGCAAAGATGTAAATCATGATTAGTGTATTAAATCTACAAAAGAAATGGCTAGCCCAAAAAGCTCACCTTTATGATCATCAATATTTTGCTGATTTTCACTGAAATACTTTTTATACTGCCAAGCAATTCTCAGTCCCTTTTCCTGCAATCAGTTAGATATGCGGTACAAACTCATGTCACCCAAACAAAAAAGAAAAAATCAAACAAATACAGAAAAACGAAATAAAAACTGCATGGTAGAAATCAGTATGAAAACGAGAGAACCTGTTCTGTATCATGATTACGGGATTTATCATCTTTAGATGATGAGGGGCAAGGCAAAGTACCCAAAAACCCTCTAGGGTCTTTAGCTGGACTGGCATAAAGAAGAGGTTGGTTTTGAACAAGTCCTTGAGACATGAAATTCCTCAATAACAGCATGTGATGAGGAGCTTCCGCATCTTCCATTATCATAACTAAGCTTCCCAAAGGAAAGCCCCCACCCAGTATCTCTACATAAGATAAAAGAAAGAAAAACTCAAAACAATATCAATTCATTTGATTGTTGTTAACCGAACCCTGCCTTCAGTAAGTGCAAGAAACTAAGGAAAAGTAATGTAGAGAGGTTACTGTCAAGGTCAGGTATCCCAGATGAAACAAAGAATGTGCCATTAGGACCGCACTTTATTCCAGGCAACTGAGGAGCAGACACAGCTGATATATTGCGAGAGAAGCTGCTTATTCGGGTCTTAGTCGCCGCCATTGCAAGCGTCACCGAGTTAAACTTCTATAAACAGAAAAGCACAATGCAGCTCTATTAGGATTACAATGCTGGCGTTTCTTTTACAAGCCATGAACAGTTGGTAACAGAACCAAGAACAATAACAAATAATAATAATTGACATGCGCTTTTCATCGAACAACTGGAGTGCATCACAAAGAGTTTCATAAGTCAGCAAATTCCAATTAAACTGCCCAAGAAAGGATAGCTCAAAGTCCGAGAATTATGGTTTTTTGAACAGCTGGTGTAGTTTTATAGCTGGTAAAATCTATGCATTAAAAAAAAGACTAAAAAGAAACAGCGAAAACTAAAGCGAAACAGAGAAGTGTACTAAAACAGCGCAAGACAACAGTGATGAAACCAGATCACAGTGCAACTTTCTTACTTCTTTCCCTGTCTTTCCGAGCAACCAAACAGAGGCTTCCTATTGCGTGCGTTCAACGCTTCACCTCGACTTGGCTATCTCGACGTGCCGAGTTCGCTGTATACAAGCAGTCTTTTCAAATTCTTTCGGCTTCGGAGAGCCGTTTTTCTATTGGCGTCTGAACTCTGATTATTTATTAAACCTGACCCGGGGGTTCACCCGGGTAAACCCAATAAAATTTTAAAAAAATATTAAGAATTTTAATACTTTATATTAAAAAAATAAAAATAATTTGTATGTATATAAATTATATATAGTTATCTCATATGTAAAAGTTATGTGAATATAAATTTTACACACACACGTATATATATATATAAAATATCATCAAAGTTATAATGAGCTATTTAAATTTTAAATTAACTTAATAAGTTATTTAAATTTAACCCAATCAACTATAAAATTATATTTTACTTATTTGAAAAAATAACTAAGACCGTAGTCACCCGGATCTTGGGTAAACTCGCGGGTTTCATGTAACAATAATGAACGCATTGCGCAAAAATACTATTGAAGCTAGGCCCGTGTTAAAATTATTTTTCAAGTACAGTGGGCTTTTTATGATGGGCCATGGGAACGATATCATACAAATGAGGTTTTTTTATAGGGTTTTGACTTTTGTGTATTTTGAACCAGATTTGAAGCCCATGTCCTGGGATGTGAAAGTTCTGGTGAAGAATTTAGATTATCTTCAAGCATTACGCAAGATTTTGTGCTGGCGAAAAACCATATGGAATCCTGTTTAGAACCCAGATTAAAAATATGGTTCTCTACACGACATGCCATCGTCAGTGTTTTTTTTTTTTTTTTTGGATTCGAGGAAATCCCACCTTCCGGAAAGCACACTTTGTGGGTCTAGATGAGCGAGTAAAATCCCGGCTATCCCAGACTCTTACAAAAAATGTAAAAACTAAAATCACGGATTGTGTAAATGTAAATCAGAAAATCGAAGGCAAAAATCAACAAAGAAAAAATGAGCATCACGGATCGTCCTGGTCCATGCCTTCATGCACATGAGAGACTTATAATTCCTCCTTTTCAAATAGGTCTCGTCATCGGCATGACTCGAAAGTGAGTCGGTAACCTAATTACTTGTTAATCAGTTCTGCTTCCCAAGTGCACTGAGATATTTTTTTTTTTTTTTATTTGAGTAGCTTCAATTTCTTGAAAAAATGTATTTTATAGGTTCAGGTGAGCAAATAAAATTCCGGCTATCCCAGATTCTTACAAAAGGTGCACTCTAACTCAAATTTGAGATCAGCTGCGCAGATCTCAAGTTCTTTACTACCACATCATGCCCCTTGAAAACTGTAGTGAGATACGCCTCTCAATCAAACATGATAAGTATTTTTAAAAAAAGATTGATGAAATAAATATATAAATAAATAGTGGATAATGGGTGTGAAATGTAATATATATACGTGATGTGCTAATTTTAATTTTCTTGCGTGCTTTCTAGAAAGCCAAACAGCATATAATAGCAAGACCATCGTATTCATGTGTCCCAGTTTCTCCGAGCGTAGCACGCGTGTGTTGCTGATTAAATATGTAGGCAGGGGTCACATTCTTCTTTTCTTTCCTTCCTGTTTTAGTGTTTTGTGACGAAGGGGCCACATTTTTTAGTGTTTTTATTTCCCTGCAGAGGCATACTTCTGTTCTGGTCCTGAAAATAATTCCGTGTTTTTTCTTGCTACGTGGCGCCTAAGAACTTGAATAGCTTAAAGAACAATCCAAATGGCTAGTACATTGCCCTAAAATCGATTATCCCCCCCCTCCTTGGAAGCTTCCTTGTAATTTCTTATCTTGTAACAAATGTGAAATATCGTTGGCGTTTTCTATTTGCTTCTTGTAAATGGTTCCTTATTTTTGCTGCAATGAATAGTTTATTCCAAAAGACTGCCCAATTAAGCAGGGTAAGAAGGAAACTTGTACATCACTAAGCTGCCGCTAAAGCCAAATCCGCAACTTGAAAAGTAAGTATCGATCGAGTACATGATTTCTCCATGTGTTGGTATTTGAATTTAATATTTTATTCATTTTTATATTTTAAAAATGTTTTTTTATTTCAAAATAGTTTTTTATTGTATTTTTATATTATTTTGATGTTTTGATATTAAAAATAATTACTACTATAATTTTTAAAAACCGGACTAGAGTCGCATATAATAATTTGGTCACAGTTTGCAAGAGTTGGTGCTTTGGTGAGAAAAAAAGATCGCTATCCTCGAGGAATTTGGTCCCGTTATGGAGGTAATAAATCATTTACTCGGATTGGTGAATTTAACAAATTAATTAAAAACAGAGGTCGAACGCCACCCAACTGCTAGGATTGAAAAAACTGCAAATTTTCCTTGCAATTTTGTAACTCTCTTTCACTCTCCATTGGTAAGGTCGCTTCTGACAAAGAAACATGACGACTTACACGTAAGCCTCGTGAACCATGCTTGAAAAATGGCTGCTCTAGAAATCTAGAATTGGTCACGGTATATGCAAGATTTGACTCGTAACCCCGCTAAGGCGGCTCCAGATGCATGTAGCCATATGGTTCTTACTCGACTGCCTGGCATGATATCTTCACGAGAAATTCGAGTATAGTCAAACTAGATAGATTTTAAGTTATAAATTTAAATCTATTATTAAATACTTATACAATTATTAATTTTAAAATTTATAAAATGAATCAAGATACTGACCTAAATACCTATATTAATCTAAAAATATAAAAGATATCTTCACGAGACAGTCGAAAATAATGTGAATCGGACCTCAGCGGGCTTTGACAAATAAATCGAGTATAATAAAGGATGCTTGGCAACTCCATCAAGGAAGTGTTTTCCAGTTTTTTAAGTAAGCGATTACGCAAGACACAGGTGGTTTAATTCTATAATTCACAGCTGAAATTTCCTGAGCTGTACTGTTTATCCCAACCTATTGCTCTGTCTCTCTCTAGATAGGTGTCCTGTTTTATTGCCTTGGTCCGTAAGCAATGATTTAATAAAGGGATTTCTAAAAAAATTAAAATTGATACAATTAATAAAGAGAACTACTATGACGTGTTATATATATATATATATATATATATATATATATATATATATTATAATTAGTTATGTGATTCGTGTTTCTCCGATATTTAAATTTTTTTATAAAAAGAATTATATATTCAGGTTTTTGCTAAATTAATCCATTAAAAAAAAAAACCATAAGCATTGCAGCACGATCACAAAACCGTGCAAAGAAACATCATCATATATATTTTGTTTTTTGTAGAATTAACTTAATCTCACATTTTTACTGGATTTTAATAATATTTTGTGGTGAACCAGCTGCAATCGAGCTATTTGTCAAGCTTATCTCGATGCAGGATTTAGAATAAAATGAAGCTTTTCATTACTAAAAAAACACAAGAAGAAGAAAACGATGTAAGTTTTCTGAAACAAATAGTTAAAGAATTCCGGGCACACATCAGCCATTCACCAACTCCCAGCTGCCCACCCATGAGATGACGTATATTCATGTGCTCTCGATCGAGAGAAACATACTCCTGCACTTAACATTTTGTTTGGTCAGATTAATCTATTCAATTGAAAAACACTGGCTAGTTCGTTCAAATCCCTAACTTAATTAAATTTAAACAATATTCGATCAAGCTTTTCCATTTGGATTCTGATGGTATACTGCTAATGTATTTTCACCAGTCATTTATCTCGACTTCTCTCGTATGACTTGATAGATTTTTCAGCATGGACCTAATTAAAGCATCGACAGTTGCCCCCTGACCTTTTCCAGTCAACGGATTCGGTGGGGGTGAAGTTGGTCTAATGGCTTCCAGGCTATTGAACTGTAATTTCTGATATAGTACTAAATTCACAACACGACGCCGTAGAACGTTTTCAACTGTGCTGAGGATCTTAACAGAATGCACTGAACGGAGATGGATAGAAGGCCATCTCACCTGCACAGGCTAGCTTACAACTGCATTAAAGGCATGTAATCTCAGGTTTTGGATAACGTCACGGCATATGACAGATTGAATCTGGTATTTGTTGTTAACTACCAAGGAATTAATTAAATAACAAGAATTGTTTATTTTTTACTTTTCGTCTGCACTCAACTACTCGTGAGGTTAAAGAAAGGAAAATCAATTGAAACAAGAGAAAAGCCAAGACTCCTATAAATAAAAACCCTAAAGATTCGCAAAGATGAACTGTTGCATGTGCCCACATGATCCCAGCCAGTCGGTTCCACCATGCCCGCTTGATTGGTGTGGGTTATTATATTTATCGATACCATGCAGTCATGGACTGTTATTGTGGTCGTTGAGCATGATTCATTTTCAGTTTTAAATAAAAAAGAAAGAATAATCAACAGGTTATCTGTCTATAAGCAACGATGATGGCTAAAAAAAAGGAAAGGAGATTGCTTCTCAATTCATCGGGGGAGCCTCGAACATGTTGATTCCTCGTCCTTTGTTTAGTATTATTGTAACGAATTTGAAAAAAAAAAATCAAAATAAATGGTTTGATTTTTTTTTTCTCGAACCGAGAGATTCATGAATTAGAATTGAGAGTGCATCACAACAATAAAAAAATAATTAATTTAAAATAAAAAAAAATACTTTTTAAAAATACTTTTAAAATATAAAAACAAAAAACTCTATTTTCAAATATCTTGCACGTGAAATTGAATTATATGTCAAGCTCTGTATTTTCCTCGCCAAACCAAAAGACCACAAACAAAGCTGGGAAAAAATACAGCAGAAACTTCTACCTCTACTGTATGCAATAAAAAAGAAAACCTATAAACTGTCGTTAATTGTCTCTTAATACATTTGTAGTTATTGTCGTTAAGAACTTCTCTTTGTGGGTGTTTTTCCTTCAGAATGCTATATTTGACTATTAAATTCCGCGTCCAAAGTTCCAAAGTCTTTGTCATCCTTGTCCCCAGTGGACAAGTCCAGTCAAAAAAATAACATTTTGGCCTACTGCAGCACCTTCCTTCCATGGCGATTATTTTTTCATTTCAACTTCTCCCTTAAAATATTCTTTAAATTCATATAACTCAACCATCCCCTTTTAAGCCCCTTCCCTCCCATGACTTTAGCGAAGTCCTCAAGTCTCTATCTTTTCAATTCCTCTGTCTACGAGCACAACCTGGTAGATCCTTCACAAGTTAGAAGCAGAAGCAACAGAAACTCAAAAAAGAAGAGATGGGTTTTGCAAAAGAAGAGAAATCAAAAAAGGTTTTGAGAGGAGTAAAGACTGTATTCTTCTTGATCTCCATGTTAATTTCTTTCCTTCTTTTCTCTGCTCCTATTCTTCTTGTTATAGCCGATACTCTCCTTCCTTTTTCTCTCCTCTCTGCCTCTCTCTCTCCTTCTTCTTTATCATCAGAGACACTCTCTTCTTATTTCAATAACTATGATTTTCGTTCCTCCCTCGTTGACATACCCCTCATATCCATTATAAGATCAGTTGTCATCATTTGTAAGTATCATAAACCAGTCAATTTCATTCTTTGTTCTATATGTCTCCCCTGTTTTTAATGTTTTTATGGGAAGATTAGTAATTTTTGTTGTCGTTGTTATAGGTGTTTATAGTTTGTGTGATGGACCAAGGCTCTCAACAGGACCATACCTGGGGATTACAACGATCTGTTCTGTGTCATCACTGATTTATGTTTCCTTCAAGGCACCACGCGTGTTTAGAGTTTCAAGTACGGGCCGAGGAGAATATGTTAGAGCCATGGAAATTGCCTTGTTTTTTTGCTCTCTACTTCTAGCAATTGGTCATGTTGTTGTGGCGTATAGAACAAGCTGCAGAGAAAGAAGAAAGCTTTGGGTCTACAAAATTGACATTGAAGCTGTAAGTCCCTCCCTCCTTCCCTCGTCTCCCTAACTGGATCGTGACGATTTTGATGATTCTCATAATGCAAATTACTAAAAATTTAAACGTTATAGCCTGGCTGCTGCAGCAATTAATTGATGGGAAGTATAAACAGATTACAAAAATGAATTATGCTTACAGTTACAACTGTACATAACAGAGAAGTTAAGATAAGAATCCGGCGTTGTCACATCGCACTTCCTTTGTGATTTTAAAAACTTCATTAGTCAATTTATCAGCACCTAATTCAACTGTACAGCGGTTGAATATTTGATCTTCTGGAAGGTCAGAAAAACCCCTTGAATTGGTACTTCTTACGGGGTTTTTTAGGGGGGGGGTGTTTTTGGCAAGCTAAATATACGACATAAACAGAGGAGAAAATTACTTGATACTGCGGCTGTGGGAGATCACGTGGTAGTTAATTTGAAAGGTCCGGTAACATAAGCTAGCCCTTTCATCACTGACTAATTCTGCAAGGTTTTGGTTAATAGATTCATAGGATTCCTCTAAAAAATCCTCTCCCAGGGCACCATAGAGCTGACTGGTGTAAAAGCGTTTAGAATGTTAGGGGGGAAGGCGTGCCACTTTGAGAAAATTTAATTGTTTCTTTAGGAAGCATGTGATCATAATGTCGATATTTCGTTTATATGTTTTAATGTTTCTCGAGCCATGTCCTCCACTTGGATCCAGCCTCCATATCCCCTGGTCAAAAAACAACCATTGGACCTCGTATCCAGAGAAACCGGTCATGCGGCTTAGATGGACAATTTTTTATTTTATTTTTTCGAATTTACTATTGTGGTCACATATTTGTTAGTATCAGAATACGAGACGTGTACCCTCTTTTGTGAAGTATCTTTACTCCATTCACAGATGTTCGTTTTCTTTCTCCATAGAAACTTTATCCACCGAAATCTCTTTTCTCTATTCCTTTCACACCCAGATAAAAATTAGTTTTGAAACGAGATTAGAGGCTTTTAGGATGCTTATTGAGATAAAAAGGTGATTAACTACATATATACACAGTTTCACACTTCTTTTTCTGGTCTAATGTCTGATAGCCTTAGCGATTGTTCAGCGTGACAAAAACTACAACAAGTAGGTCCCCAATTTAGACTTGGTCCATGAGAATTGTCAAAACAATAACAGGTGACAAGTACCATCTCTTCAGAAGCTGACTGTCGGCAGGTCAATTTTTCCCTGCTTTTAATTACTCGAGTCACAAACAGCTCTCTCTAGTTTATGTTGTCTTAGTCATCTCAGTTATGAGGCTTTGTGACACAGCTTAGCCCAAAAAAGGCACTGATCCAAGTTTCCCACACGGCCAAACTGCCAAAAGAATTGTCGACCACAAAAATTAGAAGTTTTTTTTTCCATGTTGAATGAATAGAAATGCCTTGACAAAGAAGTAGTAGCTGACGCTGGATTAAAGTAGGCTCTGATACGAGTGTGCCATGTTCTACAGGTTTCAGCTTGCAAGAATGTGGTGTTTCCAAGGTATCAAAAGATTCTGCTGGAAGAAAGAGTGAAATGATTAATTCTAACATTTGAAGGACTAACAGCAACTGGAGACTTTTATTCTCGTTTTGGCTAATCAGACTCTTCAGCGTCAGGTTGCAGGTAATATTTAAATCTTCCATTGTTATATATCAGGTCATTTTGTCTGCTTCCTTGCCGATTCCCATCATCACCCAATCCGGTGAACTTGAGCAACCAGCTCAGTTTCTGACCTCTGGCCCTTTTTGGACAGGTTTATTCAACACAATCTGCAGCTTGGAGACTGTTGAAGAAACACCACTAACATGGCGACTTGGGACCAGAAAAGAGTGAAACAACCATTTTTAGATATACCATAGATCACCGTGTATGTTATAGCTTGAACATGTACACACACACACACACACAAAAACACACACATGTATATATATGACTAAAGGATAGAATCTACCATGGCTTGTTGTTTTCAGTTAACATTGTATGGTTTGTGTATTTACAAAAGAATGGTAAATGCATTTAGCTAGAGACTAGCCAAACCACCTGTAATCCAACAAAGTGTGAGCATGTATATATGATCGAGGTCTGTTTGGCCTCTGTTACTGTATGGTACTTGACTACTTGTTACAAATCTCCGAAGGTTCTCATTGCTTTATCAATCGCATGGAAACTTAAAGCAAAAGATAAAAAATCTTAAACAGATTATGCAAAAGAGATTCCCGTTCCTTTTTGGATTCCTCTTCGGTGCTATGATCACTCGGAAATACAAATAATTTATCCTTCTCAATTCGAGATAATTTGAAGTTAAGATTTCCATACCCGATACAAGGACTTGCATGAACATTATTAATTTTGATTTTCTGGTTAAGAACAGCGTTTCAACTGGAATTTTTTTTTTTGAAAAAAATAATTTTATAATGTTTTTTATCATTTTAATATGCAAATATAAATAAATTTAAAAAATAAAACAAAATATTATTTTAATATATCTCTAAATAAAATATATTAAAAAACAACTACTCTCAACACCACCTTCAATATGCAATCTATTCGGAATAAATTACACGTTAATCAAAGACAAAATTTGATCGCAGCTGTTTCTCATTTTATTGGTCCTGCTGGACCTCTTCCTATGCGTGCTGGGCCATTTATGGGCTATGCCCATATATTATGTTTCATTTCAGTCCGGCAGTCTCCTCCTTAGTCCGTCAGGAAGCAGGAAAAAAAAAAAAAAAACAGAAAAACCTCCTCCATGAAGCGGCATCGTTTGACATTTCATCTTTCCCAAACTAGAGACAGGGTTGCTTCCGCCAGCTCCATGTCGCTCTCTCCTCAGTCCTCAGTCCTCACCAGCAAAAGCAAGGAAACGTGAAACACAAGAAGAGAAAGCAGCCTACAGTAGTGAGTAGTGAGCAACTGGAACAAAATGAGATTCAACTTCGAGTTGACAGAACCAGACCCAGAGTCTTCTTCTCGAAAATCTTTGACTCCCAAAGAAGATATCCTATGGGTCCCACTCCAAAACCACCCGCTCTTCACTTCCTCCACCTCCACCTCCACCTCACTCGAAGGTGACGCTGCTCCGCAACCACCATCCAATCTACTAGCTTGGGATGGCGCTTCTAGATTATATTACTGGGATTCAAACCTCCGCTGCCTCCATCGAATTTCAATTGGCCTCGGCGATCCCGACCCTACCTCTGTCCTCGCTGCTTCTCCCTCTAAGGTAATTATACTTTACTCGCTTCAATAGTTAACCTAATTTTGACTGTGATAGCCTATCCAATATTAAAGTGCGTAATTGCTGTTTTCTTATATGTATACGTGTTTGTAATTAGGTATTACAAACAGATGTGGAGATTAATTTTGAGGTTAACAAAATTTCTATCAATAGAAATGGCTCTGCTTTGCTTCTTTCCGGTGCCTATGGTTTATGTGTTATGTACCTTTATGGACGCTCTTCTAGTAAAGATGACTCCATCATTTGCAGGTACGTTTGTAGAATTTGATTTTTTGAATTTAAATTTAATTTTCAAGTTTTTTTGTTAATGACTAGAATTTTTTTGGTGTACAGGACTGTTTCCATTGGTTCGCAAATTTATTTTAATGGGAGAAATGTAATACACATGCGAAAAGTTTTGTGGCATCCTTACAGTGATACGCATTTAGGAATTCTTTCTTCTGATTCGGTTTTCAGGTATCACGAATTTCTGTTTCAAATCATATAATGTTGATTGTTTCGGTTTAGGATTGAAGTATTGTTATTTGTTAGTTAAAGTGTAAATACATGCTGAATTTCATGATTAAGTTAAATTATTTCAATTGATGTTAAAAGTATGAATATTATTGTCAACCATGCCTTTTCTTGCCTTTATGTTCTAATAGGACTTGTGTTGTGCTTTTTTTAATTTTTGTTCATATGTTTTCTTTGGCTAGACTGTTTGATTTGTCCTCAGATGTCCTGCAGCCAGAGCAGGAATATTATCTACAGCCTGTTGAACCAGGTAGATCCAGGAATGCTGCATCAATCTGTCCAGTTGATTTTTCTTTTGGGGGCGACCACTTGTGGGACAAGTTTAGTGTAAGTCCAGTTGGGGGTTTAATGCATGTGCCTAATTATAGTATTGCTAGTAGTCTTAATTCTGTTCTGTGATGCTTTCTACTTGATATATTTTGATTCCCATGGTAGTTACCTTTGAAACTCGCAACTTTTGTGTGATATCGCATCTTTCATGACGTTTCATGTTCATCATGTTTAGGTTAGATGACTGGTATTTTATGCCTTGCAGTAGTTTCATCTCTTGTTTATTCCTCCATTTATGTCCATTCTGCAGGTTTTCGTGTTATTCAGCGATGGTTCAGTTTACATCCTTTGCCCAGTTGTTCCATTCAAAAGGTATTTCTTTTACCTGATATCTTATAACCTGCTCGAATTTTTCTTTGGATACCATGATAGGTTGGCACTGTAGTCCTTTCAATTCTCATTATTTTACAAAGTCACATGCTTGAAAAATGACCATGAAGATCTCACATTGTCACATTTATTCTTTCCTATGCTTTACATTGTTTGATTACTTAATTTGGTATTTTTTTTCTTACTATTCTTATTTGTACTTGTGGTATCATATGGCCATGGCATGTATAGATTTTCTATTATACATCAAAGAGTATATGTTAAAGTGCTTCCTTATATCAAGATGATTTTTAATCTGATGTTAACTAAAATTGAGTGCTTTTTTTTGTAGTGTCTACAAATGGGAATCTGTTTTGGAGATATATAGTGATGCTGAAATGTTTGGACTGAAATCAGCAAATCCAGTTGCTGTTAACAACTCAAATCTGGCAATCTTTTGGCTGGAAGCAACGTTTCCTGAGTTAGCCCAAGAATCAAAGGAGAGGGAACTATCAACACTAAAAGCTCACCCTTATGCTATATTTGATGCATCACTTTGTTTGCAGGTAATATTCATTCTATTTCTTACATTACATTTCCCATACATTACCTATGTTGTATAGCTTTTCAGAACATCCAAAGTACTCCTGTAAACTGGATTTCTTCCAGACAGCCAGCTAATAGGAAAATTTAGAAATTTCCTATCTGCTAGTGTTTCACCAGAATGCTTTCTTAATCAATTAATTTTAAACATACAAACATTATATTGCTTTTCATGTGAGAATTCATCTCTGCATATGCCACATCAAGTAGCATCTTCATTAGTTCTGGCTGAACTTGTTACAATTTTTCTGTGAAGATGTCAAGTCTTTGCTTGGAACTTGTACTGTTACTGTCACATCTTCAAGAAACTAACAAGTTTGTTTTGTTTTTCCAGGGCCCTTTGCGCAAAGTATGTCATGGTGTGGAAGATGAAGACTTGGCAGTTAGGGGTGCAGAATGCGAAGGTCATGCAGTCAGTTTTCTTTATGATTTAGCCAGCAAAGACTCAATTCTGGTGACTGCCTGGAGTGGTGGGCAATTGCAAATAGATGCCCTATCCGATGAAATCCAGCCAGTCTGGACAGTTGGTAGTCCACCTCGTCTTCGTCTTAATTCCCACAACCATATTCTTGGTCTTGCAATGCTTTGTGAATCAATCTCGGGTGAGCTTCCTGTTGTGAAGCTTGATCAACCACATGATCATACTGTCTGGTTAGGTCATCCACCACCTTTGTTGAGACTTGCAATTGTGGATTTGGCCTTAACGAGGAAAACAGAAAGCAGGTCTCATATTTCAATGTTTGCTGATCCCCTTATGCCTGAAAGAATCTATTCTGTTCATGATGGAGGGATAGATTCAATTGTTTTGCATTTTCTTCCATTTACCAGTCAGTCCAGTGGCAAGGATGAGACAGTCCGGTCTCCCTCTGTGCATCCTGTCCTTAGCACATGCCAGGTGGAGAACTCCACCCCTTCTCCCTTATGTGGCTTTATAGCGTTGTCAGATTCATTTGGGTACTCATGGATTGCTGTGATTACCTCCAACAAAGAATGTGTTGTGCTAGAAATGAAAACATTAAATTTATTGGTGCCTGTACATGTTGATATGGAGAAGGAATCTGCAAGTTCTGAAGAATGGACATATAGAAATCCTCCAGACATCATAAGCAAAGAACTACTTAGTGGTCCTAAGGTGGTTCTTGTTCCTCAGGGTTCACCAAATCTTCGATCTGTTGCTGCTGATTCTATTGAAGGGCGGTCAGCTCTTCACCAGTACTTGAACCTTTTCCATGAAAACTATGTCGAGTATGCACATAAGGTGAGAATCCCCTATGGGATATACAGGTTACTACTACCTTTCACTCATTTAGGTCTCTTTGGTTGCTGCCTCTTCTCTCTGAACCATCTGCTCATTCTAGTTTGAAATGGAATTTATTGTCATTTACAACCATCAATTGCAAACTATTAGGCAAGTTATAGTTGAATATGTTGAGGTTAAAAGCCTTGTCTGGCGAGCAAAAATATTAGGGGTTGACCCATAGGTATATAGTAGTTTTTGTTTCTGGAGAAAAACTACTTTTAGGATGTCTATATCGTTTTGCATTCTGAATTGCTGTCTATAAAGGGCCATTTGTGCTCCAAGGTCCAATGATTCTTATAAAGGGCCATTCTGAATTGCTGTCTATAAAGATCCAATGATTCTTTCTGCTGGCATGCTGCCAAGGTTTATCATTTAAGTTCTCAGGAGTGCAATCATTATTATAATGATTATTTTCTGGGCCATTGGCAATTAAGCGACTTTCAGTTTGCTTATATTTGAACTACTTAGAGGTATATAGGCTAGACATTTGACAAAGCTTTATTAAGATGCTGCTGTCAGATCAGCACTGGGTTTTTAATCAGTTGTATGAAGATGTTATCCTTCATGACTTCAGGTCTACTTTGAACTCAAGCATCATGGCCCCCAGTTGAAGAGGATCATTGATGATCAGCATGCTCGATTAGGTGAGGCACAGGAGAAGCTTTCGAAAGTGGTGAATAAGCAGTCAGGATTGGTGAACAGGATTAATCATGCAATGCAGAGACACAATCTTCTGGAACAGCGCTTGCATTGCCTGAGGAACTTGCCTGGAGTTCATAAGAAGCCTTTGTCTAAAGCAGAACGTGAATTCAAGTCCGAGCTTGGTAATCAATTTTATGCTCACAGCAATTATTTTAATGAAATTATGCAAATTTCTGACTTTTGCTCATCCATTACCATTTCATGAAGGAAATACAAAATTTCCTTTCTGTGGTCAAGTGCTTTTCCTTACCTTTATCACACGACAGTTCTTATAGGATTTTGAAGTCAGTTCACTTTTTTGTCTTTTGGTTGTAGAAAGGCTGGCCACGACCTTACAAACTTTTCTGTGTTGTTTGGTTATCCTGCAGACCAATTTACCAGAGTTGAATTGGATGCTCTGCGTGCTTCCATTGACACACTAAGAGCAAGGCTGGGAAGGTTCACACAATCTTTGAAAGGTGATGTACGAAATCAGCAAAGGAAAATAGTGGGAAGGAACAATGTCCTAGATGCCCAAATATCGCAGCTGAAATCCTCAATTACAAAACTCTCCCTTGTCAATAGTGAGAATACAAAGAAAGTTAAGCTTGTTGAATCCGCGTTAAAAAAACAGGAAAGCAGTAGATGATGGGTTCCCCAGCCTCATATGAAGCCCACTCCGTTTTGGTTCTGTCTTGGTTATTGGAGCAACGATACTAGTTTTAGGTCAACAATGCAAGATGTATTCCGTTGCTATTAGGGGCTTTCAAATTTATACTGGAGACATGGGTACACAGACTAAAGCTGGCCATCTTTTTTCAGCACACTTAATGGACAGATGCTTTGGTCAAGAGCTTTTGCATTCTACAGTAAATCGTATTCAGGTCAGGGCCTTCTTTGTACTAGTAATATCAATGTTTCCATGTTCACTTGACTGCTCTGTGATAAATTTTTAGTTTGTACATATGATTGAGCTCTATGATGCATGCAGGAAAAGTAATTTCGACTTTGACTTCTTGTGTTTGAGAAGAAACACAACTTGATTTTATGACATTTTATGATAATGATCCTGTTTACATGTCACTTTAAATATGTAGTTATAAGATGTCTGTGTGATTGTATGTTGTTTTCCACGGTGGTTAAGCAAACAAGACACAGAAATCTTTGACTGCCCATCAAAGTTCTGTATTCTGGTTCTATTTAGAGACTGATGAAACTCACGTTGATGGCAATGTGGAGGGAACCTTGTACCTCTATCTATGAATTGAATTTAGCCGTACCTGGTTGTGCCAAAAATCATAGGATTTTCTTGATGGGTTCCTCGTATTCAGCCTAAAGTAATCATATCGTTTGCCCCTTGTCCTCGTTCAAGTCGTATAATATTTTCTGCCAATAGACTCGTTTTCCGCCATCCAGTGAGTAGATGATTGAGTTCCATTATTTGGGCCCAACATGGAGTGATATCAGTACTTGATGGCCTCGAGGAGAAAACGCTACCTCTAAAAACTGCATAACTTGTTCGATCATTTAGATTTAGGAGGCTTTAATCTTATTTTGTACGTTGACCGAATCGATGATAAGTAAGTTTAAATAATATTAGCTTGAACAATCCATTTTCTATTTTATTTTACTTTAGGCTCCAGGTGAAGTCTACATGTTTTTGTAGGCAAAGTAGTACCAGATAATTATTGATTTTAACTTGACTTGCTGCAAATAAGTGAGTGATTGCAACAGGTTTGCATTTTGATGATTTAGGTCCCCACGTGACCAGGGAGCCGAAAACTCTTGCCTTTTTTATACTGCCTCATGAGAAGAGGATGATTGTTGCACGCTTCAATGATGCCCACTACAGCAGGTGATAACCACACCCCTCTTCTCTTACAAGCTGACAAGTATACCCCTCTCATCGATGAGCTTGTAACTCAACAAATACTAGTGTCCCCCCTCCTCTCTAATTAGTGTCTTTTTTTCATGAAAAAAATAGAAGAAAAAACTATACCCTCTAAATCTGTTCAGTCTCTACTCTTTTTCCCTTCTAAAGCCCAGACCACCACCAAACCCAACAAAGGTCACGTCCCATTGTATCTTCAGTTACAACTTGCAGGCATTGCCTTCCAGGAAACCGTAACGTTGAAATGTTGGTTACCATGGCATCTGACTTTAAAATCGTGCACAAGACCTCTTAATGCTCTAGGATTTTAGTTTCACCACGATCCCTAAGTCCAGAAGAAAGAGAAACGGCGAATTCTAGAGCATGGTGTTTCTTTAGAAAATTGTAAAAACAAGTTTTACTCTTTTTAATGCCTCTCCGTGTATTACACGGAAAGATCTCTCTGCCTAGGCTAAAACAATAGACGTAATCACTTGCGGGTTGCTGCATACAAATAAGAAAACTCTTACTGACGCAGAGAATAGTGATGGTTAGGCCTTAGGGTGGTGTGGGTTAGAAGTTGGAGGTTAGAAGGGAAGAGAGAGGAATATCCTGATCGATAGAGTTAAGACTGAGAGAAGGGGTTTGATTCAAGGGAGTATTCGTCGGTTTATAAGAAAAGAGAGTTGGTGGGGGCGTGGTTATAACGGGGAGGAGGGTGGATATCATCACCGGCCGCCCACAACCTCTACTAATGGAATACTCAATAATCCAGAACTTAACATCTGCTTTTATCTTGTTACTTTTAGCTTTTATTGGATCCAACACTAAAAGGATTACAGCTCTCCCACTATGCTCTCTCTTTTGCTCTAATTAATGATTTACATGGCTTGGACACGATCTCGACGCTGCACATTGATGGGATACCGCTTCTGTGTCCGCGTGGTTGGAAAGAAAACCAGCTTATCTTCTCCAGCTGGAGTCCAACTGGTGCGCAAGACAAGATCACAGACAAAAATTAGTTTCAAATCAGCACGTGCATTGCCAAGTATATTTATAGGCACAACACGTGTGCAAGGGGAAGATCGACACCGATTGTAGGAGATACCTGAAACGGGTGACTAGGTGGTGAAGGAAAACAGAGAGTTCTACTCTAGCAAGCTCATATCCCGGGCATAGCCGTTGCCCTCCTCCAAATGGAGTGAACACATTTGCAGGGCATGTTGCCCCCGAGTTGCTCTGTTCATTTTCAATTTTTTCGAAGACGCTCATTAGTGATTTATTTGAAGTAATCAAGACAAGGGATTAACGAGCCAGCAAAAGATAATCACCTGCCATCTCCATGGATTGAAAGTCCGAGCATCTTTAAAGTATTCGTGGTCTAAATGCACACCACGAAAGGATGCAAAAACCTTCCATCCTTTAGGAATTGTGTAGCCTGGAAAGATTAAAGGGTAGAGGTATTATAAGTTGATAAAAGATACTATAAAGATAAACATGTCCTTTTTCAGCAGACCCACTTATTAAGCATCAAACAATTTTCCTACCTTTTACATTGACATCTGTCATCGTTCGTCTAAATATCCCACCTATAATGTTCGCGATTCTCAGCGTCTCATTAACAACCTGAAAAAATAGTATAAAAAAAAGTGAAAATGGAGTTCAAGGAAAGCTACATGAAAATCAAGTCCCTAAAGTCCTGCTAGCGAGTCTAATGAGTCATATAAATGTATCTTACACATTGAGTGAAGGTCATTGACTTGTAATCACTCCACTCAAGAGCTTCCCCCTCACCCTTCTTTGCTCTAATCTGTTCATGCTCCTCCTGCCAACATCAAACACAGTAAAAACATTAACGAAAAAAAGAATTATTTAAGTGTGGCCCATGGGCTTGTGTGGGCTCCTTAAGCTACAGGCAAGTCTTATCCAAATTGCTCAAAAACTTTTATGAGCCCAATTTAATACAGTTGAACCAAAAAGTTGCAAGTAACATGAACGGGAGGGCCCCGCGACGAGGGACCATAATCATGTGGGTATCCTCACAAGCCCTGCAAACCTATCTGGTCCCAGACCACTCTGCTTCAAAAGACAATCCAACGGCTGTGATTTAGCCATCACATCGAACCCACCAAGGGAACAGAGAAATCCGAGGAATCAAGTTTTGCAAGACAAGGGGTAGCCTGTAGAGCAACATGTACACGACGACACCACCGATTGGTTGCTCTTTTTTTTTTTTTTTCTTGAAATCAGAGCAGAACGATTCCCGATGATCCCAGGACTCCACCCTGCCGTGGAAGTGCCTATCTATTTACCAAATACCCCACGCTTTAGAGAGCCCTTGGAGAAGGGTGTTTTAGGTCATTTCGGGGAAAGACAAATTAGTCAAAAGGGCAGAAAACTCAGAGCAGTAGTCAGGTTTCAAGCAGGGAGCATAAATCTAAGGCGTGCAGTTAGGGGGGAGGTGTCATTTTGTCCGGTTAGACGAACGCTGGGTTCTACTTTGACTTTTACGTTCATGTACTTTTGCCTCTACTTTTGACCGACATTATAAGAACGTAACACAATAACTTTAGTGAGAAGAAGAAAAATGGGGTATATTTCCGTCTCCAAAAAGTAACACCAGAACAAATCCCTTCAGACAAAAGTAAAGAATTTTTTTTCCTTTTCGTGCGCCTCGAACATTGTCTATAAGGAACAAAGTTTTCTTTTTAAGTTCAGCTCTTACTCTTTGCTTGATAAAAACATTTGCGCGCCATATTGTTATTTACCAGCCATATAATTGAATCTTTCTAGGGCTGCCACAATGCTAATATTACCTATAGTATTATCTCTTTTGATATTAATTATGTTTTAATAAATAGTTAAATCAAATCTAATGATATATATATGATCAAGACACCCTGTCTATCCACAACGATGACATGGTTACACGTCACTGTAACCTATGAACTCGTGTGGTACAGGTTTTAGGTCCTATTACACATAGTTTTTGCACAAATAAATTATGTGCGAGACAATGAAACAACCCATTTGGTCTTTTTTGTTCTCTCTTTATCCTACAACTCAATGGGAATGGTTGAGAATTGACATCATGTAAAAAAAAAAAGAGGTTTCGATGGGCCAACAAGATGATTATAGGAATTTGGGTCCCCAAGAAAAATGGAGGAAGGAACAGCGAGAGAGAGAGAGAGAGAGAGAGAGAGAGAGAGATAGGTTTATGCTAGTTAGGATTAATAATAAAGAGTAAATGGAGGAAATTAAAAAAATCAACACTCACCGTGATCTGAGCCAAAGCGAGA
Source organism: Populus alba (assembly GCF_005239225.2). Lineage (NCBI taxonomy): Eukaryota > Viridiplantae > Streptophyta > Magnoliopsida > Malpighiales > Salicaceae > Populus > Populus alba. Next base: position 17,848,699 of record NC_133293.1, read on the forward strand.
GGTGTCTCAGTGAGGAACTTAACAGCAAGAGTCATGCTAGTAGATGTAGTTTCATAGCCTGCGACAAGCAAAGCTACCAAGAAATCCACTATTTGCTCGTCCGAGAAGCTGCCATGATCATCTGAAGCTACAAGAGCTGCCAGCATGTCCTTTCTTTTCTCTCCTGGCTCACTCTCTATCCTCCTTTGCTTCACTACCAAGCTCAAAGCCTCTGCCACCTTAGTCCTAGCCTACAAGTTCTCAACAAAATAGATTGTTTTGATCAGGCGATAGCTTAAGAGAAAAAGGACAGAACAGAAAGCCAATTTCCATTCATTACACAGCTGCGATTTGATTCCAAATTAAGTACTAAATGGAAAAACAGGAGAATCTTTACTTTGATAGCTCTGCGGTAAGTGGGGGAAAAGATGGGTAGTGGCACACTGAAAAAGCCTTCAATAACAAGCACGTACTCTTTTCTCAGACTCTCGGTCCATTCACATGGATCAAAGCTCATTAGCTGTTTCATTGTCAACTCAAATGTAATCTGATAATATCACAACCAAAAAAAAAAAAAAATCAGAAGAGAATATTAGACGACATGCATGACCCAAATAAGATTAGCATAGTGCTCATCAATGTTGTGGGGTTTATAATTCTGATTACATTAAAAAAAAAAAAAAACGAGTCCACGACAACAAAAAGAAATTAATAATAACCAGAAGCATAAGTAAAGGAATAACACTTCATATTTGTATGTGACACTAGCTAGCTAGAGAGAGATATTGCAAGTACTCTGATATAATTTTAATATGCTAATTAACTTGCTCTCGGAGTGTTTGTAACCCTCCATTTTAACTCCCTATAACGAGAATCACAAGACTAACCCTTGAAAACAACAATAATCATAATAACATCATTCAAGTAAAATCGGATGATCCACCACCGAGTCAACTCAATGGCATCATTAGGAACATATATGCACCCTGAGTAGATTCGTTAGGAGAAATAGAGGTTATTACCTTCTTGGCCTCCTCCATGAGAAGAACCCGGTCAGACCAGGAATCTAAATTGAGACGGATCAACCGGTCTATATCAACCAGAAGATGGTCTCTAATGATTGAAGAGTTAGCAAAACTCATAGTCAAAGAGTGCATTCTTTTGTGAAGACTGCCCTTCATCAACAACAAGGAGTGTTTTCCCAGCAAGTTGCTTATCGAACCCGGGTAACTACACTCAAACAACTTCCCTTCATTTTGCATGATGAACCGGTTCGTTTCCGGATCAACAGAAAAAACAGTGGGTTCACCGAAAACATGGGTCGTAAACAACGAACCGAACCGGCTCACCCGCTCATCTATAAACGGTTCAGGGTTCTCGGTCTTGTATGCAGATATCAACTGTAGAGTCTCCCCAGCAAAGGGCAGACCCAAACTCCCCGGCGGCAACCGGAGCCGTCGGCACCTAGAACTCCGGTGAGCGATAAGGACTATCGCCGGGAGAACCACAAAGAAAACCAAATAAAGAGAAATAACCGCCATGAGGTATTTAACTATGTGATGGATATCTTAGTGACAAGGCGAACGCATCTATTAGCGAGGTACTCATACAAGTAGTTTGGGCATGCAAGTATATAGAGAGGACTAGTTTTTGAGAGAAACGAGAAGGTGGATAGAGCATTAATGGAGGGGAGACAGAGCACACGAAGGGAGGGTATCAGATAAGAATCTAAGAGGCCCGTGTAAAGGAAATATATGTTTTGATATTACAGTATCTGACAGCCTTTCTTTCTTTTTTGAAACCTTTCAAGGTAGGAGTGGGAAAGAGGCCCTAATCTTATGTAAACATTTCCTAAGTAAAAATGGAATTACTTTTCTTTTGCATGTGTTGGGATCAGGTTGATCTTTTCTACGAGCACTGTGTATTTTGGAAGGGGGAGGAATGGGAGTAAAGAAAACTGAGGGGAATTCTAAGATATTTTCTCTCGTTTAGGAAGATGATGTAGAACAAAGAGTACTGGGGAATGGAAATGGAAATTTTCTTTTGGGCCCACACTTGTAGAATTTTAACACAATCAGTAAAAAAATCAAAGAATCATTGTTTCTCTCAGGATAGAAAACCATGTTTTTAATCTTGTGCTTGCTTGTTTTTTATTTTAAAAGTGATTTTTATAAAATTTAAATTTTATATATATTTTAAAGCATTAATTTTAAAAAAATTTTTTAAAAATAAAAAATATATATTATTTTTAATATATTTTTTGATAAAAAAATACTTTAAAAAACAATTATAATTACACTTCCAAACAAATATGCACAATCACTCTCTTTTTTCTTTAATTTATTTTTAAGGTTTAACATCCCGTAACGAATAGGGGAATCTCATAAATTAAAAAGAAAAATAAAAATAATAGATTCATTATCTAATAGTTAAAAAAACATCTATAAATTATAAGATTAAAATTAATTTTAAAAATTCAGATATTAAATGCTCGGAGAAAAAATAATATCATCATTGTCACGTCATTTAAAACAAAAATTGACCTTTTATTCTAGCTTTTCTAAATTTATTATTGGAATGCTATTGATTTCCTAAATCTATTTAGGTTATTTTTATAATTTTATTTTGTAATATTTTTTAAAAAGATGGTTGAAAACTCTTCTAGAAATTTGATAATAACCACTAAAAAAAGGAGATTTTACATCAATACCAAAGGAGAGATAATAGATAAGAGAGTGTTTAGAAATATAGGCAACCTGTATTTTTTTAAAAAATTAATTTTTTATTAAAAAATATTTTTTTTATGTTTTGATCGTTTTGATGCGCTGATCTCAAAAATAATTTTAAAAGGATAAAAATTATCATTTTAATGCATTTTAGAATAAAAAACACTTTAAAAAATAACAATAATCACATTTTCAAACAGCTTTAAATCTACTTTCATACATCAATACCAGGTTCCTTCATAGTTAGATTTTAAACAAGTTATAAACTATTGAAATGATATATTCGTAAGAATTATTTTTTGAAACCTTTTCTTAGAATTAATTCCTAACAATAATGTAGAAATTAAACTCGCTTACTAGCTACCCAAGTCAACATGTTAAGAGTACTCATGTTGTACACTTTACATGTACTCTATATTTTACCTATTTGTTTCTTTTGTAAAGATCAAAAACAAAATCTGCTTAGTACCCCGCTGAGAGATTTTTTTTTTTTTTTCACTTGACCCTTTATATACATATAAATGTGTGAAATTGTGAGTTGCAGTTAAAATATTGCTGCTTTAGGAGGTAGGATTCAGCGTCTTCTAGCTCTTGTTCATGATTATAAACCAAGTAAGAGTTTGAGGTAAATATTCTTGATACTTAATTTCACGAGATTGGAAAAAAAAAAAAAAAGAATATTAATTGTCCACGGGCAGTAGTAATCAATTCACCTGATACTCCCATCTTTAATGAGATTCATACTCGAGCCTCCTAAGATATAATAATAAACGGCTGGGATTATATATTAACTTAACATTCTGGGAAATATTCTTGTAGCTGATTGAGCATATATTGTATTTTAGATGCGTTTTTTTTTAATGGAGAGTATAAGGATTACTAACTAATAAGGATGGATTAAATTTTTTTTATGGTTTCAACATCTAATTAACCACTGTCCTGGTTTATTTTTTTTTATTTCTTGATCTTGTTCTGGGAAGTAAGATAATTGAACAGAAAACTAAGACCTAGCAAAGATCATACGATACATATATATCACACCTAATCAACGCAGACCTACGTTGATTGTCTCCTCGTGCAACCGTCACTTCTCTTTATTCGTTGTCTTTTGCTCGTAGGCCGTCCCTGACGTTCCTTCATTTTTATTTTTGCTTAATTCTTTCTTTTTCAAAAAGGTTTAAATAGAAGGAGATCGTGCACGGCAACATACTTTACCAAGTTCCTTTTCCGTTTGGCAACAATAATCTCCTCCAAGCACGTGGACATTTGGACACCCATTAAACAAACAAGAAGAGATATTTCTGTCACTGTAAACCGATAATCCACTTAGGTAAGATTCCTATGTTACGTATATCATATGATTGAGAGTGGAAAGCAAAGTGGTAGTTCAGATTGATTTGTTTTTTTTTTTTTAATTAACACGACTCTCTCTCTCTCTCTCTCTCTCTCTCTCTCTCTCTCTCTCTCTTGGATTTGACACTCTATACACCACTGGGTCGTGCATATTTCGATTTTATGAAATTTAAAATAAAGCGACAAATATTTCTTAAAGGAACAAAGAAGGGTAATTAATGGGTGTTAATTCAAGGTTTAGAGGCGATAAAGAATGTCTATATGTTGGCGCAGCCCGATTGTTCCACCCAACTGCATCTGTAGGCTACCCTCTAATTGTCTTTGTGGAAAGAGGGGTGCCCTAAACCCACCAAATAAGCCCTTCCTTTTTGTTTCCATTATTAACTGAAATGATCATCAGCAGAGAAACTAAGTTCACTCTGCTTCTCATCCAGCTAGCCCAGATGGGTGTGAGCTCCCACAAATGAAGCTTCTATGACGATAATGCAACGCAAGCTTATCAATCAGCCACGTGGCCAAGAATAATGGAGAGTATGGTGCTATTATAGGGTTTGATTTTTAAAAATATGAGGTGATGATACCATCTTCATCCACATGGTCCCCGTAAGGGGCAGTAAGCTCTCCACCCACTCGACAACCCATAGAATAATGATCCATATGGGCAAGTACCGACATCAACTTTTCATTTAGTTCTGTGTGAAGTTATTGAGGGGAGAATCATGTCATGTGATTCTGCCTCCTCTTCTCGTTGCCTTTTTTTCAGCTAACCATTCTTAATCCCCACGATTAATTGGAATTAAAACAAACATTCTCTCCAAATAGATCAAACCTTGTCATCATCCATTAACGCAAAAGGGATTTGATGGAGGTATTTATCAGTAGGTTCTGAGGTAGGTTAGCTGTTTTGAGACAGATGAGGGCCTTGATTCGCGGGATTTAGACAGAATTTAGCTTTGTAGTAGTTCGATTAACATGTTTGTGCTGCATCGTCCATCGCACCTGGGTCTTTCGAGTTGTAATTATCCTATTGCTTCTCGACACCTGTACTGCTACGTGCTGATAATTATACGAGGATGCAAATTCACGCAACTTGATTCAAGTGATGGTGATGATGCGTACTAATTAGTTCGCTCTTCAGATCATTTCCCGGTTACTAAATCAGTCAGCGTTCCGTGAAATCGATTATTAAGTTTTCTTAAAACTCACAGCAGAAATATATGATTTTTCCTTCACTTCTTTAATTAGGGAGGAGAGATTTTACACACACATGCGCTTATAGTCAGGGAGAAAACACAGATTAGAGATGCATAATAGAGTTGAAAAGACACCAATTCTGATGGTGACTGAAACAGAAATTGGAGTCTATGATAAATCAATAATGCCGCCCCACCTTTGATGTGACCATGTCCATGTGCACATGAGATGAACAGGGGGAGATGTACACTCGTTTTTTTATTGTGAACAGTATAGCTGATACATTCTAATTTCCACAGAATAAAAGACAGCCGACGCCGGAGGCAGAGATGTCCACTGAAGTGTGGGGTATCATTTCCGAGATCCTTCGTACTGGCCCATGTCAACATGTGTTCATGTATAACTTGATTTCTCGGCGGAAATCGTCACCGTAACGACCAAGTTTTGCACTGGCCAAGGAGGAGATGAGGGAGCCACGCCAATAATTACAACTGTGTTATCTAGCTAAATAGCTGGTCCGTCCATCAAAACTAATTGTCCCATCAATAAAAGTAGCGAATCCAGTGTGGTGGTACAAACAGTGCATGCTCCTTGATTTCTCAATTAAGTCGTTTTTGTTATAATTGAGAGGTACTAGCTGTTACAGAAAAAAGCTAGGGTGGGATCGAATATTTCTAGATCCAAGAGTGGAGGATTCGCTCATTTAACTCCTCTCCTCGGAGAACACCGTCGATTAGCTTTAGCGTGTGCTCTGCATTTCCTTGCCGACATTTTTTTATTTTTTAAAAGTTTTAGAGGCAACACGTCTTTTTTTCCAGTAGTTAACTGCAACTTCTGATTAATTGAGAAAATTTTGAACATGTACCATCCAGAAAAATATTCTTTTAACAATGATCTTAATATTTAGATTTTAAAAAAAATAATAATAATAATGATGTGGTTTTGGTATTGTTGTATTTTTAAAACACATTTAATCTTAATCTTAACTGATTTTTAGTATAAAGACAATGTTTTGTTAATACTTAGATTAAAAAAAATACTACTTGAGAGATAAGCACAAATGATTTTCTTTACGTTAAGGATTGCCAGTACTGCCATATATTTCTTAACCAAGACGCATTAAATCCAATTTTAATGTCTAGGAAATATACAAGTTTCTAGAAAAAATTATGAATCTTTAAATTATATTGTTCTGGAGTATTTATAACACATTCAGGGAGTATTTACAACACATTCCCTTGAAACACTCCGTTCCACATATAATATAGTTGTCATGATTTTATTTAATTACCATCTCATCCGAGCGAGGTCCCCTTTCATTTTGAATCCAGATTGAACCTGAAATTATTGAAAGGTACCTAACAATATAGCTCCAGTCGAGTGTAGACCGAGATTTGACAGCACAATTAATTTTTAAGTTTTGTTTTTATTTCCTGGGTTGAACGATACTACTGCCAAGGATACATGGATCCAGTGCATAGCACGTCTACCTCACTATTCTATTGACAACTCTGGAATATTGACTTTCACCAGCCAGGTCCTGTCTTTTTAATGCATTTAATTTCACGAGTAGACATGAAGTGATTTTTATTCTAGCGTTTTGTTTTAAAAAATATTAAAATAATATATGTTTTTTGTTTTTAATATCAAAATAATATAAAAACTTTAAAAAACAATTAATTTAAAATAAAAAAAATTAAGAATTTTTAAAACTATTTTTTTACCGCAAGAGCTTGCAAGCTCCGTGGATAACCATTACTGTTACGTGGTTGATAAAAATACTGAACTGTCCAAAAAATTCTTCTAGATTTTCGATAAATTAATCTAGCAAAGGTGATTAGATTTGTATGGTCAATATTATTCAATAAGGACACATGTATGCTGAATGCATGGATCAGTCAACAAGAAGGGACAAATCTGTCTGCATTGAGTTTGATTGTCTGATTCGGGAGAGATTTAAAACTTCATATTTACTTAAACCAACGAATTTGGAAGAGTTGAAAAAAAAAAACTTTCACTGTCCTGGCTCAGTCGGCATTTATATAAGAAATTGACCTGGCACTAGATCAATTATTAATTCTTATTTTCAAAAGTTTATCACTTAAACACTAGAAATTAACTAAGATATTTTAACTGGAGACTAGATCAATAAATTCTTAAAAATTCAGCAACTCAACTAAAATACAGATTTTCAAATAATAAATTAAAAAACTAAAAAAAACCCATGCATACTCGACGAGCGTGTCAATATGCCACGTATCAATTTAAAGATTATACCGGCATATAACAAAATTTAACATCATATTTTGATTATTTCTTTTTTTAAAAAATATGGATACTCAGATGAGCAAAAGTAAGGAAGCACCACACTGAGATAGAAAACCTTAAAAAGCCTTACCGGCAATGTAAGAAAACCATCTCACGCAGTTGACGGGTTTGGGTTGAAAGTGAAACCATCGAAGAAAGAGAGAGGGTGGGCGTGCACGAGAGACGAGGTCTGGGTCACACGTGCGCACTGTTGAAATGTAATTTTGTAACAGAAGGTACTGCGACACTACTTTCTTGAGAAGTGTTAGCCGATGTGTGTACACTTTCCAATGTATTTTTCTGCTCTGCTTTTCTTTCTTTCCGCTCTCCTCGCAGTCCACACGAATGGGGGTGAGGGTGGATTTTGTCAGAGATTGCACGTGCGCTGCAGCAGTTAATGTCAAGACATTGACTGTCACAGTATATTTAAAATTATGAATAAAGTTGTTTTTTAAAGTTTTTTTTATTTAAAAATATATTAAAATAATATTATTTTTGAAAAAAATTATTTTTGATGTTAAAATAATATGAAAATATGAAAATAATATTAATTTAAAATAAAAAATAAAAAATTTTAAATTTTAAATTTTTTAAAAAATATTTTAAAACATAAAATTAAACAACGAAAGAATGCGAAGAAAGAGGCAGTAATTCACGATTACAAGAGAGGGAAAAACAGGGGGCGGCGGCTGATACGGCGCAGCAGGGGAGCCCATCTTGGCTTGTATTTTTGGTGGTTTGGCCATGGTAGCATTTGTGAGTTTTGTCATGTACTCATGTGGTGGTGGATAGATGGCCTTTTCTGTATTTTATGGCCTCTTTTTCTAGAAAAGTGATTGAAGCCGATGGTGTAACAACCACCAGACAGCAGCTAGCTCCTTCCGTTGTCAAAAGACTCAAAACTAGCTATCATATGATGATTCTTGATTCTTTTTTTAAAAAACACCGAGCCAAAGATCAGATCAGTTATCGTTTAAAAAAGGCTTCGCCTCAATTTGTTTTCGATAAGATGCATGATAACATGCTGGTTGACTCCTAAACAGTGTTTTTATATATATATATATATATATATATATATATATATATTTGCTTGATTAGTACGTTAAAAGTGCTCTAAAAAGGTCCAGTTAATCCCGGCCCCGGGTTTTTTAGGTACTAATTACATCGATTATTTTTTGTTTATAGATTACTTACGCTTTGAGCAGGAGTGGAACTATAAATTTAGGATTGGGAGGAAGAATAAGAAAAATAATTGATTCTTGAGAGTGCAAATTAAATATGTAAAGTTAAAAAATACATTAAAAAATCTAGAACTAAAATCCAAAAATTTTTCAAATTTTGACGGTGCCCATAACACTTCCCTAACCAACGTGAGTTTGTTTGATAATGTGATTGTGATTATTTTTTAAATAATTTTTTATATCAAAATACATGCTAATTATATTTTTTTATTTTTTAAAATTTATTTTTGATAGTTCCACATCAAAATATTTAAAAATACTTAAAAACATATTAATTTATAGTTAATAAAAAAATAAAATAACATTTAAATTTTTTTTTAAAAATTTTTAAAATGGACAAAACAAACAGATCGTCTAGAATTTAAACATTAGCTATTGGAGTTGAGAACCTTTTAATATCAAAAAATTAAAAAAAAAAAATCAGCTATACATTAAGCAAATCAATCGTAGTAGTTCAAGAAGTCCATTAATAAAGCCCATTGAAGCACCACGTGTTGCTTAAAAGTGGCAAGGCAACCCGATCACACGTGCCAGATTTTTTTTTTATTTGGTCCTTGATCAACCAATTTGTTTTATTTGGATCCTAATTCTTCAATGAATTTTGTTTAGCCCCTTGTTATTAAATGGCTCTCAAATTAGTCCCAAGTTTCATCTCGCACAAGTTCAAAATAGGCCCGAGAAAAGATCAAAATAGGCCTGAGAAAAGATTGACAGAGAAATGAATTGGAAGAATTGTCATACCGAGTTAACTTATCGGCTGCGCACGTATGTTTTTACCCGGGTATGGTGAGATCGATGGTACTCCCAGATTGATACCATCATGATTGGAGGCTTCGTTATTAATGGTGTTAAGTTACAGCCAAATCCTACCAAACTACTGAATAAAATATCAACAAGAGCGGTGATGAATAATCTTGACCGATAATCTGCCTGGACAAATTCCCCTCCATTCTTTTAGGGTTTGCTTACTTTGTCTGTAATCAAGTAGCGATACACACATAACCCCACTTTGCTGTTGTCTTTTAATCTTTATATCTTGGCTTAAAGCAGTAGCACTGCAGCATTTTTAGACTTTCTCCTCCCCCACCAATCATTTCGCTAATCGACCTCCTCAATATCTTGTGAATAAGCTTTGACTGCCTGAGTTCATCAACTTGATTTTCTCTTCGAAACAGCGAAAGCATCCCCGTTTCTCACGATCTCCTGTTTCTCTTTTGATTCAGGGGGCGTCTCTTCCTTGCTGCTTATAGAGTAGGGGACAACTAGCTAACTACTTGTATATCCAGAGTAGACCTTTCACATCTATGCTGGCTTTTCAGCTTTGGTTTTTATTATTTATTTTTCTAGATGTTTTCGTTGCATCCGGCGAGAAAAAAAATAGTAGCTTGTGGTTGCCCTAACAATTGCTGTGCATGGTTTGGAAATTGCTCTCATTTTCCCCGCCTAGTAAATACTGAAACAGTTAACCAGTGATTCAGCTTCCTTTTCAATTAATTATATAATTAATTCCGCCTGGAAAGGATAAATTAAGGAACGATTAATAATACGAAGACAAATTAGAAGCAACTAAGTTTATATAAATATATTTAAAGCATAAAGATAAAGTAAACAAACTATAATACGGCACGTGTATGCATGAATCACTGTAATAAAATTCTGACATCATCAAGAACAAAAGGATATTTCGTTACATATCAAGGCCTTAAATTCCTCTTGAACCGGCATCATGACATGACTAGTGCTGGAGATCATGGAATACAAACCGTGAACAAGAAGATTTGAGTTATGTATATCATGTGGTAAATTAACCATGATTAACAGAAACATAAAAGCTAATTAAAGCATGGCATGATTAAAATCATGTACCAAAACACAAAAACGACATCTAATTGGCTTCATGTAGGAATTGTGGGCACCTATACCTTAATTTTTACTGCTTTCCTTTTCTAATATTCAACTTGTTGCTTTTTAGTGTTGATAATGATAATGATGGGCAATTGCAGTCCACTTGGGCGTGTCCCTCGCGAACATGTGACCATCACATTTCTTTAACTTTCCTGTGACATGTTCCGACATGCAAGTATAAATCATGCTTCCATCTCAATTTCTTTTTCTTTACAGCCCATGAAAACTACATGGTTTTGATAGAGAGAACCGGACACTGCTATAAAATAAAGCTCTGAGAGATGGGCAGGTTGCTATTTTAATTAGTGACAGGTGTGGGTAGTGAAAACGGCATCGTTGCGCAATTGAACCCATACAAATACATCGATAGATTCTTAAATCAGTTTCATATTGAAAAAGAGAGGAGAATAAAGGAATGGCATGGATCCAAGAATTTTTCAGAGATTAAATTGCATGTACTATTCATCCCACATAAATGGCTACAGCAATGTACTGATGAGAGAAGGAATCTGTGCTTTCTCTTTTACGATCAACTGCAGAAATTCTTTTTCTTTTTCTTTTTCTTTTTTGTCAAGTCTCGTAATTACATAAAATTTTATAGTAACATAAAAACTTCTCTATCTAAGAAAATAACAATGTGCTCTTGCTCCTGGATTGGTGGTTTAGATCTGGTCCATTTAAATCGGTCCAGAGGGCTTTTTTCGGAGCCCAAAACTATCCAAAGTCCCATTGGAAATTCAGATAATTTCTCACTTCTGCAATAGGTCCACACGGATTAATACAGAATTTCTAGTTTTCAAACCAAAATCGCTATAAATTCTTGATATGATTCTAGCTTCAATCAGCTTGGCGGGCTTGGAAACAAGAAATTCTGTATCAATGCGTGTCCTAACCAACCGCAGAAGCGAGCAAAAACCCTACTTGTCATAGGCACTAGAGGTCATAAAGAAGTACTAGAGTTGATACCCGTAAGAGAGCTGTAATAAGCAGCATTTTGTCCCATTTTTTGAACAGGACAGTTGATTAAATTTAATTCCGATTATCTGCAATGATTAGAGACAAAGCAATCGCAATTTAAGCTACACATCAAAGCTTGTGGTTCGATTCTGATTCAGTCAAGCAATGCATATTAGTTGTAGAGATGACCTGCTCGATCTGGGTCAATGGTAGAAGTTACAACAGGAGAAAACGGGTGAACTACTTTTCCTGGCATTGTTGGCCACTTGAGAAAGACTTCGGCAAATAGGACACGGACAGCCACAACGTCAGTCCTAAGACTACCAAGTACAAAGATGGTAGGGAACTGGTACTTGCGTTGCAGAAAATTGCAGGAAAAAAAAATCATTTATGTACTCATAGCTGATGGTAATATGATTTTTTACCATGGACTGCATTTAAGAAATCCAGAAAAGAAAACCCCTAGCAGAAGCAGTGATGCCCGTAGCCCACATATTTACAAACATAAATTCTATTGATTGCTATTCTTCTTCAAACATTACTGAGTTCCCAGATAGCATACAAAAGCATGACGCATTTAGTTCTCAGAATCCATTAATGATTCAGCTGAGATAGTTAGATACACGCGTGGTAAATATACGAGTAAACCTTACATGACTGCTTGGCAGCACCAAGGGCAGAGAAAATTCGGCCTGTTTCAGAAAACCACCACCACAGACATGACATAACCTGAACGTATCACTTACAAAGTCTAGGAATATTGGCCTGGACCAATCACAGGCCCAATCAGCCCACATGCCAACTTGATCAGTCATCGTCATCATCGTCGTCGCCATCGTCATCCTCATCCTCCTGAAGAAGGAAAAATCGACTTATATTAGGACTGGTTAAGGAAAAACATGATAAGTAGGAATGAACGAAAATACAATCATTCGATCAGAAATAGAAGACTAGTAGTCAGGAGGGAGGACAGGTCGGTCACTATCAGCAGGAGCAAAGAAAAAAGAAAAAATGAAGTAATGGACTGAAAACAAGCGAGATAAATTCCCAAACTCATGTTAACAAGGAAGATAAAACCGTCCCAAAATCATCAACCGCTCTATCATGGGCTCAGAGGCATCTATCTATGATTCTCTTCAGTGAAACTAATCATATGAAGATTTGACAAATTCAAGGAAATCTAAAACGAATAATCCAATCCTAAGAACCTAAAGAATATTAGCACATGGAACAGTGAGGTCCTCGATCTAGCCTGTCCAATTGTTGACAGGAATGCTAGTGCACGAACATTCTCATGTAAAAAGAATCATCAATTAGTTCTCTTGGACTGGAAAAAACCTTTGTAATTTTAATGGGAACTGGGCCCCGCCGCACTACCGAACGCTCTTAGAGCAAAGGTCTAGCCGCTTTGCCTCAGAGGCATCTAAAGTAACAATGAACTTAGACAATGGATTGAACCGTGTATAACAACGAATGTCGGTGTCTGGATTAAGGTGCAAGTGAGCATGCTCAACGCACTGGGCTAATCCAATGGAAAAGCATAGTCATGGTTAAATTCTTCACTACGGGGATGGAAACCCAGTGCATGTGCAAGAGTTGCAAAATATTCCACACATTAGTTAGTATGAGGCATCAGAGGCTGAGAAAAGATTACCTCATCACTCTCGTCATCTTGGCCATTGACTTCAGGTTTGGACTTGTGAGATTGTTCGTTGTTGTCATCATCATTATCGTCATCATCACCATCATCCGTATCCTGAGAGGAGCATAATGTAGTCCTGAGGCTGGGGAAATAATGCAAGTCCATTTGATTCTGAAGAAAACAATGCAAAAATATTTCACCTGTTTTTTATTGTAAGCTGTCATTAGCTTTTCATAGTCTGTTTTCCGTTTTGCTGCTTTAGCTTCATATGGAGCTTTCTCCTGCCAAATCCCAGTCCAATAGAGGAACAGGTAAGAATGCAATCGGCATGGCAATTGTACAGCTAGGAAGCAATCAGCAGACAGATATTTGAACTTAATAAAAACTGAAAATACTCTTTGGACACTAGTTATTTTGACCAATTCAAACAATCATGCATTTATGTGCACATGTCCATCTTGCAACATCAGTCAAGGGAAGCATATCTGAATTCCACCTCAGTCTTTTTAAATCTTCAGGCCCTAGCAGTACTGACATCTAGGGGCCCTGCATTCCACACTGGAACTGGCATGGCCATGCTAACAAAATTCCAGATTGATCGAACATGTGCTTGGTGCACAGCCAGTTCCAGTGGGAACCACAGTGCCAGGTTTATGCAGCGCCTTAACAAACAGAATCGACAGGATTGTTCGAGTAAAAGTATTCTATTCAGGCAAGGGCAGCACAATTCATTCATAGAAAGATTTTAGAACTTACTGCAGCAGACAAGGATTTCCACTTCTCTCCTCCAGCTTTCCCAACCTTCAATCACATAATCCAGCAGTCAAAATTTCAGTCAACATAAATCTATCAAAGCAACTAAAAAACAATTCACGATCTAAGAAACACATTGTGTTCATGAGCTGCTTACAGCTGAGACAGCCTTCACATTGGGGTGCTCTTGTTTGTATACCTTCCTGAACTCTTCTCTGCAGTGTGTTTCATTGCATAACCGTAAGGTAATTTTCAAATTTGATATCATAATTACTAAACCATCTCAAATTAGTAGTGTCTTACAGAAAAACAAAGAAAGCACTAGGAGGCCTTTTGGGTTTGTTAGGGTCCTTCTTGGTGATTTTTTCTTTCTTGACTCGTTTCTTGCTACTCTCATTAGCCTTTAGTGCTGCCTTTCGCTTTCCAATCTTCCTGAAAGAAGAAATGCATACACGACAAAAACACTCACTCAGAATCCATACCATATAACCCAGTTAATCAATGAAAAAAACGGATAACAGCCGCGTGATTTATCTATCAGGTTGTTTAAGGAAAGCAAGGAATGAATTAGTTATAAATCTCAGAAAAAAAAAAAAAAAAAACAGATTACCTGTCCTCAACCGGGAGTAATACTTCCTTCTTTTCCGTCCTTGCTGTCCCCTTGCCCTTGGCAATTTTCATGGCTATTACCAACATTTAAAAGTCATATTATTTAACTAAAAATCATTCTACTTTACTCAAACCTCACTAACCTAGTTGGCAGATCAAGAAAACGGCTACAACAGTTCAAATCAAGTTTCAAAAATTGTAAGCCTTTTCTCTCTCTCTCTCTTTGCCATAAAGAAGTAGCTTGTTTTAACAAAGCATGCCCACTTTGGCAACAAGAAAGCTACTGGTTGACGCTTACAAAATTTAAGATATTAATTTAAGGACCAACAAAACTTAATTCCATTTTCTAGGAAACTGAAGCATAAGCTATAAAGTTCCAATCTTTGTTTTCTTCACCCATATGCAAACACAAAGGATAATACGGTACACGAATTAAGGCACGAGCTAACAAAAAATCAACTAGCAAAAATCAATACTTTAAATGATCATGAAAGGAAAAAAAACTCATCTGGGAAAAGAAAAACTGAATAAAAAACCAATCAACAACTAATGAACCAGAATCAGAAATTATACCAGAACTGTTGTTCAAACAAAAAAATAAAGAAACTAAGAACAAGCTAGAGAGGAACGCATACCTCTTTAATTAGTGGAAGAGAACCGAACGACAATAAAGGAGTACGAATAACAAAAGCAGAGCCAGAAAAAAGTCCTAAAAAGTAAGGAGAGAGATGCCAAGAAGATATTTGTACCGAGGACCAATGAGTGAACACGTGGAAATTTCTGACAGAACTTGAAAATGACTAAAATGTTTTGTCGGGCTATGATCCAGTTCCAGGGGAGGATCCGAAGTGGCTCGCTTATTGGGTTTTGATTGGTTAAGGTGATGTCTAGTCTCTAAGTCAGAGTTTGTACAGTATAATCTACTTTCAGCTTTGTTCATCACAGCAAAAATCTACTTCAGATTTTGTTTATTTATTTATTTGTGGTGTCTATCAGGTAAGAATAGCTCCCCGGTATTTGTTTGTCTTCTGCTCCTTGGGAGTTATGGGCCTTGTGGCCTGCTTCCATCTGAGGCAGTGAAGAACTTGGAGGTCTTGAAACTTTTTCCATTTTCCCATCAGGCCGTTCACGGACACTTTTATTTTAAAATACACCCATTGATTAATGCTTTATTAATATATCTAACGATGAGCTGGGAATTTCTTATTCTTTTTTTTTTTAGATTCCATGTGTATTTATACTTTTGATGAGAATTCCATGCATACAAAAAAAGAAATAGATATTAAAAAACTAAAATGTTCAAGCTTGTTCACTTTTTAATTAGGAATGGTTATATAAAAAAGAGAGGAGCTTTTATGAAGAGCATATAAAACGTGGGAGCTATTTCAATCTTCCAATCTTAGGTCACGGCCCCTTCAACCTATCTCCTTGGCTCGCCCCTCAGTATATCAACTTTTACAATTACAGAATCCATTCAAGCCAGAAAAGACTTCTGGTTAAACAGAGGAGGCGGGCTTGATTATTGTGATTGCATGATATATATATATATATATATATATATATATGAAATCTTCAATGACAGATGGATTGAGATAGCTTCGAAGTTTCGAAGCACTGAAGAAGCTAATACGCTCATCCACTCGCGGGGAAAACTATAATAGAGAGTTTAATTTCACAATAAATTTTGTAGTTATGATGGTCTGCGTTAATTTCTTTTCTTTTCTTTTTTATCATAGATACAAGCCTTTTGGTCTAAAATCAATAGTTAAACAGTGAGAAATTTTAAAATCAATAGATACTCAGATTGTGAAAACTGATATTTATATTACACAATTAGGTATAAGCTAAAATTAAAGAATTGATGACTGTAGCTATTAATTTATTAAAAAAAAATGCCACTGCTCAACGGAAGGCTCTATATATAAACTTTACATTTGATGTTTGCTTTCCTTCAAATTTATATGTTAGGTTTAAAGGACAGGGACACTTAGCTATTCCAATCAAGAGTATAAAGATCGAGTTCACCTAGCTAGGTCACCTCATAAAACTGCGCGCAGTGCGGGAGGATGCCACCTTAATTTCTATTCCAATTTATCCCAATAGCTTCGAGTAAGGTTATCGAAGCCAGCAGCGATTTTCAACCATCCAGCATCACCCTCTAGAATAGGCTTATCAATTCTTGTTCACACTCGTCATATGACAAAGAAAACTATAAAACCTTCGCTGTAATTTAATTTCAAAAACAAATAATCCATTATGAGGACAGGGACACTTCCATGGGGACCCTCTCCTTGCTACACCCATTCATGCTGCTACGATTGCTGTTGCCATGTCCTCTTTTCTTGGGACCCCTAGTGATAATTAAGGAGAGGATTAATATGGGAGGATGAGAGAGCATTTGAGCAGGCCGAGTCTAGCCATCTGGGCCTGGGATAAAAAAAAAAAATTAGAGTTTTTTTTTTAACCATGCATCATCATCAGCCATACGCTGAGGTTTTTGAGCTGCGGAGGTTTAGAGAATTCAAACTTATCCATGGAATGGAGTCAATGATGGATGCTCCTGGTGCCGTTGTTCTCGAGGCTCTCGCGGTTGTTCCATGACAAGACACAACAAAAATACGTACAAGATACTAACTTAAACAACACATCTGAAAATCCTTAAATTTATGAGATTTTTTATATATATATCAAGAGATCATTTTCCCTTACCATGGAGAATGAATTTAATTGAAAAAAAATGCTTAATTAACCCATAATTCAACTATCAAAATATTATATTTCTAAGTATCTTGGATTTTGAAACATCATTGTATAGAAAATGAATTTAATTAAATAAATATTTGATTAAGTCATAATTCAACCATAAAAAACCATATTCCCAAGTATTTTAAATCTTGTAACATCATCAAATATTTAATGCATTTAGATGCAATCATGTCTTGTTTGATCATGTATGTTTCTCATATTTAAATTATTAAATTTAAGTTAAATAGATATAATTTTAGTATATTTTATAAATCATCAATATTTATTAACTAATATTTTTTTTCTCTCGTCAAACTTCTTCATAACAAAAAAAGAGAGAGATTTTGAGATTGGTCTGCTCTCTTCGAAACGTTAGAGGACCGGCAGAGAAATACCTAACATAACATCAACAACAACAACACAACTAATTTTCTTCTTTTTCGTGTCTTCTCGCTATCCAAGCAAAAAAACAAATGACAGTATTGATGATGATAACAACAGTTTACTGACGTTGACTGATATAATAATTCATTAAACAGATGGATTTTCTTTCTGGTAATTTTTCCAGGTGGAGTTAATTGAGGGGTCATTGTACCTTGGCCAGCCACTTCCTTTCTCCTTCATACCACATTGATATGGATTGAGGTGATAGTAATTGAGTGCACTGAGTTCCAAAGGAATTCCGAACTTGACCCAAGAGAAAAGGCTATATCCTGGTGGCTACTTTGATCCTCTTGGCTTGCCATCTGATCCCGAGAAGAAAGAACCTTCAACTGGCAGAGATTTTGCATGCTAGGCTAGCTATGGTGTGGCCGTCAATATTATATTTGGCGTTCAAGCTGCTCTAAAAGTAAAAGATCCCATCAGCTATACAATATTGTATTTAGCGATTGATCTCCATAGTTCTATACAACTTCGTTCCATCAGCTTCTTGGCCGCCTTCAATTAGCAATTGATATCTTTATAGTTCTATACAGCTTCGTTCCATCAGCTTCTTGGCTGCCTTCAATTAACAATTGATCTCTATAAGTCACCACAGTTAATAAGACATTGTTTCTTTTCGAATCCTACTTGGATATGCTACAAATTCATGTTTCGTTGCTCGAAAAAGAAGAAGAATAATGATCAGTTTTATGTTTCGTGTTACACTGTTACGTACTTGGCGATCCTCTGTAATGGTCGGTGCCTGGAAATTACTAATCGTCGTTTCGCTGCTGCTGCACACCACAACAAATCAATAGGCCTCACTGCTGACCATTTTCTGTTGTGGTTGATGGAATATTTGAAATGCTAAGTCTGGTACGAGAGAGTATGATTTCATCAGATGGTCTCACTATAAAGTCCATTTGCATTTATAATCTGAGATCTCTCTTAAAATGATGAGTTGTTCTGTTCATGACAAGGGTTAGAATTTTGTTTATTTCTTCTCCCAGATTCGGAGGTTCAGCTTTAGTTTAGATCGTACAAGCAAGCGAATCCAGTGTTTGTGTCCAAATTGGGCAAGCGAGACCGCATTTTGAGATAGGCCTGGCCTGGACTACCTAGCGGCTAGCAGTTTCTACCCGTACGGCCATCTCATCTGCGAAAAGGAAGAACAGAATTTTGTGATTTTGTCTCGAGATTTTGGCCCACAAACCTTTTTTTTTTTTTTTTTTTTTTAACTTTCCTAGCGGCGAGCACCAGGAAAAGGCTCTTTTTAGTTCGAGATAAAAACCAAAATTGATTGAGACAAGCCTAATTAGCACCGTCATGATATATTAAACTCTAAACCTTTATATGAAATGAAAGGCCGGCATTTAATTAAGTGATTTTCTCTTACTTGATCAAATTAATCCCCCCCTGTACGTTACAATTAACTACTTCTTACAAACTAATTAAGTTTAAATTAAGTTTTTTTAAAGTGAATTGTGTGCTGTTGATTTTATTCCGATTTAAACAATCTTAAATACAACTTGTTGAAAGCTAGTTCTAGTTAAGTTATTTTTTTTTTCAAGTTTATGTTATTTTAATTTTAATAGATTTTGATTATAAGAAAACAAATCAATGAAAAATGAGAAAGAATGATTAATGAAACCTCACTCCTAAAAGAAAAGGATTTTCTCTTCATAAAAGACAAACCCTACTTTTGTTTAAAAAACTCAGAGGGAGTTGCAAATCATAAAATTCTTATTTTCTTTTTTTTTTCAAATAAATATTATATTTTTAGATTAAATCACATAAATTAAGATTAGATTTTCTTTTATAGTTAGGATATTCACTTAATATATATACAAGTAAGAAATTATTGTAATTTTGAGAGGTATAGCTCAATTAATCAAGTTCTAGATTTGCTACTTAAAGGTTTCCAGTTCGAATCTCATAAACCTCGGGGTCATTAGAGGGTTACATAGTCGTTAACTTCATGACATGTGGGATTAGTCGAGGTGCGCGCAAGTTGGTCTGGACACTCACATTAATAATAAAAAAAAAAGTAAGAAATTATCATTGAACAACTCCTTAATATTTGATAATGGGGGATCGATCATATTTATCATTCAAGTTAGGGTTCTATTGTTATATTGCTTAACTTCTTGAAAGTGCAATGCTAATTTTAATGTATGCATTTCTTTTCAAATCAATCTTTAAATTAAATAAGTGAATATCCCTTAGATTTTTCTTAAATGTTTTTTAAAAGTAAAATTTTAACCAAAATTAACGTTATCCACATCGAAGTCTTTTAAAATACATCCTAGTCACCTGATTAATATTTTTCAATCTCACAAATTTCTACCGTTGCTAGGTATGCACTTCCTCTACCCCAACCGGGGCATCTGGCTAAGTACCGAAGAGCATGAAAGATACTTTTAAACAGGAAATTTTGAACCTCAATGCCTCTACAAACAACTAGCGAATGTGTTAATCTAGATTTTATGGATATTGATTGAATTTATTAGAATGGATAGATTTCTTGGATAATCACTTTACAGGATAAAAACGTATATAAGACAAATATTATCAAACCAAATCTAAAATCTACATAACAATATTACAAAAGAAACTAAAAGAGCTCATTTATGTACGGTAGATTGTGAGTATTTTCACTGTGAATTGGAACAGTATTTATCATGGAGGAATTAGTTGGTTCTTGCAATAAATTGTGAACAGTTTGCTTTCTTTCATTTTTTCATGGTGTCGTCGCATGTTGTGGGTTGCTGGGTTGTTTATTCTTAGTGGGTATTTAATGGACTGTCATTCTCCTGATTTGTTCAGTATGGAGGAGCTGGTAGTTAGATACAACCATTACCTGCGATTTATCCAGTTGCGTGGTTGTTCTTAAGAGAGTGTTGATATAGTGCGGTTGAATGAGATTTTGGTTGATTTTGCATGGGATGACAATGGTTTCTTTGTTATTTCTTTTTGTTTTGTGCAGGTATAAGTACTTTGTCACTGCACTGAGTTGTTTATTTTAATTATTTATTTTGGATTTTGTTGGATTTAAGGGACTCTAGATGGATTTTGCATTTGAGATTGATTAGGACATTCATGCTTTTTTTTATTTTTATTTTATGTGCTAGTTTATGGAATATTACATAATTCATTCTCTCTTTTAAAGAGTCGGGTAGAGTTTATATAGTTTCATTGGCAAGAATTGTTTTGTTTCTTAGGGCATTTTCTAGGAGTCTGGTCTTGTTTTGTTCTCTGTGGTTTGGGATTTAGGGTGTTGGAATGTTTATGTTCTGGTTAGGTTCTCGAAGATTGCTAGTGCTAATTTTTATGTTTATCTGTTTTGTAGTATAACGTTAGGGTGTGCTTAGGTTCTGGTGGTTGTTAAAGTTATTGGTTAGTCAAGGGTCTTTATACTGACTAGATCGGTTTCCTGAGCATTTTCATTTTATATTGTGTTGCTTGGTTTGGTGTTATTTCTAATGTTTATTTGTTTTGCAATTTGGCTTTAAGGTGTGCTTGGGCTCTGGTGGTTGTTACAGTTCTTGGTTAGTCAAGGGTCTTTCTACCAACCAGGTTGGTTTCCTGTGCATTTCCATCTTGTGTTGCATGGCATGGTTTCTGTTTAGTTCGCTTGATTTAAAAAAAAAAAACTTAGAGGTTGGTTTTTGATATTGGAATGCATGCTTTTTATTATGGGATTAGGCATTTATATTGGATTTTTTGGCAACTGCACTAGTATGCTTCTTTTTCTTTGTTTTTTGCCTTATTTATAAGGGTTTCGATTGTTTTATGTTTTCTTTTATGGATGTTTCGATTGCTAATATTTGCAGACTTAGAAGTCAATCAAGTCCACTTGATGTGGGTCTAGCATGCTTGCAAGACTCAATTGATATAGGTCTGGCAAACTTGTCAGATCCAACTAACATGGGTTTAACAATACAGCTTAACATCTTAATTTCTCATTGATTTTAATATATGTTTCATTTACTTTTCTAAACATGGCTAAAACACAATATGTTATTATATTCAATCCCTTATTTATTTATTTATTTTACTTTTGCATCATAAGATAAAAAAAAATTTCAATCTTGTTCGCAATTAGTTATTTTTTGTGCAAAATCTAACAAGAAAAAAAAAATACAAGATCATTGGCTTTCTATACTTTGACAGGGGCGTGTCCTAATACGATGATTATTGCTCATACCAACACAAACATTTTTATTTAGTACTTTATTATAATCTTAAAAGATATTTGGAGTTTAATTTTATTTTGTTGGAAATGACTTTATTTTTATGATGAGCATTTTGTTTGGTTTGTTTGATTTTGAAAAACTTGGATGTCAATTTTTGTGATTGGAGTGCATGATTTTTATTATGGGATTAGGCAATTGTTTTGGATTTTCTGGCAATTGTATTAGCATGCTTCTTTTTCTTTATTGTTTGCCTTATCTAGAGTTTTATTCAAGTATTTCTTTCCAATTTAATATTTACCGATAGTTAATGAATCGTGATTTTCTTTTCAAAAGAAAATAAATAAATAAAATAATTAAGCATTTGCAGTATTTGTTTTAAAAAAGGAAAAGAACCGTAGAATACACGTCTTGTCAGCTTTCCACTTTTAGCAGAAAAGGGTAATATAACGGTGGATGGCTTCTCCTCTCCCCTCCTCTCCCACCGGTATACGTTTCTTATATAGCATGCAATAACAACAACTCTATTTCGAAGCAAACACTGAAAGAGGTGGCCAATCCAATCTATTAAACTCGAAACATTAATATTAACGATTCCGTCTCCTTTTGTTCTCTCTATTAAGGAAAAAAAAAGTCTTCTTCTACTCTCAATCTAGATTTTGAATTCTCTCAACTGACGCTATAAATCTAAAGATTTTTGTTGAAGGATCTGTTTGTGAGGACATGGGCAGGCTGTTTGTGGAGAGTCTTGAAGGGAGGATCTATAGTTGCAAGCACTGCAGGACTCATATTGCTCTTTATGATGATATTGTTTCAAAGGTTGCTTCTTTTTTTTACCTTTCATTGCTCGAATTCTATTTGTTTCGTGATTGTTTCGCGGAATTTTTATCTGGGTTTTTGTGAATTCGATTTGTTTTTGTGAGAATTATGGGTTCTTCTTTGATGATCGCCTGTGTTGAAGCTGTGATGATCCAATTCATCTTATCGTAAGAGGGTTTGTTTGTTTGTTAGACATGAAGAATGGGTCGGATTAAGCGAGGAGGTTTTGGATTGGTCATTTTAATGACATCCAATTTTCCATCCATCAGGAATGTATTTAAAGAATATTAAGCAGTATTAGTGCATTTGAGTTTATTTCGATCAAACTGATGCTTAATCGGTGAACTCCTTTTGCCTCAACTTGATAAATGAGGAGTAGATGATGCTGCAAGTGGAGAAATCCTTACCTTTCGATTTTTAAAACTGTCAAATAAGCACCAAACTGTAGTATTTAGGATCTTAAGTCGGTTAGGCTGTGACTATACGTTGTTTTGGAAGCTTGGTAATGCTTAACTTCTTGCGCCATATAGATTTCTGCACTTGATGCCATATCTGGATTTTAAGAGAATTTCACTTTTGTGTGATCTATTTATGGCAAATTAAATTCGTTTCAGAGTTGTTTTTGGTTTGTCATTGAAATTGTTTCTTAATGTGGTGGGTGTATGCATATCTTTTTGTTTTGCACTCTGTGATGATTATATATTGCAGGCCTTCTCAATGATTTTTTGTTGTTTCTGGTTTGTGATTGAATTTGTTGCTTAAAGTGTTTTTTTCCCTCTTCCTGATATTTGAGCTTCAGTAAACGTCTAGCTACTTAGATGTTATATCCTCTAGGTATTGACAAGATTTTTAAGGCATACAACTGAAATGGTATTTATTCCATTTTGTTTATAAATGGTTCTAACTATTTCTCTGCTTGGTTTAAAACTGTACTCCTATGAAGTAACCAGCCATGTGTGGAGTTTGGCAACTTCATGCTTGGATGGCATATTATGTGTTTTAAAAACATTTTTAGTAAATGGCGAGGTTATCTCCCCAAGCCATTTGCAGAAGGAACATCCTATAAGTTTCATGAATGATGTTCTCATGTAGCATGTAAACTTGGGAGGGCATCCATGTCCTTGAAAAGTGAATGATTTGTGGATGCTTTGATCAATCAAGTAGCTCACGTGGTCTGTATCATCAAGGTTATTACTGTACCACTACCTTTCGACTCAGATATCGTCATTCTGCACATGTACACTAACACTGTATATTTGCACGTCTATAAGTTGTCTCGAGGATTATAATATGACTGTAGGTAAGCCCTTAAGTGGGATCACGTATAGCGGTTTTCAATATTTTCTTAAATGTCAAGATGAAGTTTGGATAGTAATATGCATTACATATTTCTTGAAGATAACTCAGCATTTTGGGCTGTATTTTCCTGTCATTTCTTTCATTCTGTCCAAATGTCGTTTGTAGTTTTCATGGGACGCAAATGTTCTGACTACATGTTTTGCCTCTGCCCTTTTATTCAGTCTTTCCACTGCAGGCATGGGAAAGCTTATCTCTTCAAGAAGGTGTAAGTTTTTCTTGATTTTGGGATTGGGGCACCTTTTAATACATGTTAAATCTGGAGCTAATTCTATGTTGGACCAACGTGAAATTTTGTCAAAACCACAAGACGCTGTTTGAACATATTGTACAAGTGCCTTATTTGTCTTTGTGAGTGATGCTGTTTGAAGGTAACATCTGAACTAGGTTTTGATATATATGTGGCCCATCTGGTCCTCTGTTGGTAGATATGCGCTTGGCAGAGCATGGGCTTCTAATGGGGGCGGGGTGGAAGGGGAGTGGAGAGCTAAGATCATGGCAAACTTAAATGGTAAAATACTAGATGGCGTCTTTAGTCTAGGGGGGCTATGCTAAACAACTTAGAAATTAATCTAAAATTTGCATTCAAATGTATGTTTATCAACTGAGAAGTGAATCATAATCACGCTTCAGGCATCAAACTGTTTGTTGTCAATATGCTATTGTATTCTGAGTATCACTGAACAGAGCAAGAGAGATGTATGTCATGATGGGCTGCCTGCAGGTATCATATTTAATCGTTTGAGCTTGCCGAATGGTGAACTAGATTGATTATGGATGATATTCAGAGCATCCTCAGAATGATTGTTTGTTGCTACAATGAGTCAGAAGACATTATATATTCACACTTTTTTCCTTTCAGATTTAAATCATCTTACTTTGTATGGCAGAGTGAACGTCTTTGCGGGAGAGAAGGAAGAGAGAATGATGATTACCGGGCTGCATACTGTTGCTGACATTTTCTGTGTTGGGTGTGGATCAATTGTGGGCTGGAAATATGTAAGATTTGATGGCAGAGATTTGAAAAGAATCCGATGTTTTTGAATGTTTCTTGTTGTGACTATTTATTTGGACGGTTTCTTTCAGGAGACTGCACATGAAAAGAGCCAGAAGTACAAGGAAGGAAAATCTGTCCTTGAGCGGTTAGTAGAAAACTATAGTAGGAGAAAGTTCTGATTCTGGATTGAAATGATCCTGTAAATTAAGGTTTCATTGATTTGTTGCTGAGCAGGTTTAAGGTGTCTGGTCCTGACGGAAGCTTTTATTGGGCGAATCATGAACACCACCACATTGGTGGAAGCGACGCAGATGATGTTTGATTATCCATCTTGTCGTTTCGAGTTGTACATACTTCTCTCTTCTGATGTTCTGGTTTAGCTATGAAAAGCTGAAATCATCATTTGGACAGCTCTTTCAACTAGCTTTCAATAATTAATTCCAAACTTGGAATGTTGATTCTGATGAATCCATTCCCAGTTTCATATGCCAGCTCGTGTGCATGACAGTTGTTGAATCTTTTATTTTGCAATTACAAGCGTGATTTGCTGGGATAAAGCAAACCTATGATTGTTCATTGCATAAGCAAGATGTTGTCTTCTTCTTTCCTCTGCTCTTCTTCTTTTTTCCGTGTTTGTTGGCAGGTACATTATCCGTGAGAATAAATTAATCGAATGCGTCCGGTTAAGAAAACAATTGAATGTCTCGCAGCTGTCCGGAGCACAATGCAAGTTAGTTGGTGGATTAATGACTGGTTTTTTTTTTTTTTTTTTTTTTTTTATAAGTGCTTTTAAAAAAATTTAAATTTGTTTATTTTAAATTAATATTTTTTTAATGTTTTTAGATTTTTTATATATATATTGATATAAATAATTTTTTAAAAAAAAATTATTTTAATATATTTTTTAGTAAAAAATATTTTGAAAAATAATCGATATCATATTTCCAAACATCTCATAATATATGTATAAATATACACACATATTAAAGTTATATACTTGATTAAATTAAATAAAATAATTTTATTTTAATTAGAATAGGAAAAAAAAAATGATGACAGCAGATGATTATATTAAAAAAAAAGTGATGTAACTAAATTTGTATTAAATATGAAAGGATGGAATGAGTTAAAAAAATAATCTAAAAAAATCAATTTAATTCAACCCCAAGTTATCATGATAAAAATTATATAAACTCGTTATTCAAATTATAAAATCAAGATAATCTAATACAAAAACAAAAATCATCTTGCTAATATGATTAATTGTGACTAGTGGACCTGCTTTATGCTACATACCTATATTTTTTTATAATAAATAATATTCAGATTGTTGTAAACACATTTTAAAGATAGAAAAAAAATTTATGACTCAAGTCATACACTTGGCTAAAATCAAATAAATTAATTTTATTTTAATTAGACTATATATATATATAAAGAAAAACAATGACAACAGATAGACAACATTAAAAAAAAAAAAAAAAAAAAGAAGCGAGCCCTGAAATTAAAATAGCAACAAATAAAATCAAGTTGTAATTTTCAAGAAGGAGAAAGAAAATATTAAAAGTTCACTTAGTGACAAACCACCGCACTAATTCCGACATACATCATAACAACAACAACAAAAAAATATTTTTGATTGCTAGTATACGTTGCATGCATCACCCAAAATAAACGAGCCCCTCTCACACACCTATGAGTAAACTACAAGCGTCTACTCTTTTTTTCATTAAAATAATATTTAAACTATGTAAAAAACCCGAATTTTTCTTTAATAAAATTGATAATAACAAAACAAAGGACGAAAAACTCATATAAAACATGTTTTAATTTTTTTATTTAAAAAGTAAAATTATCATTTTACTGTTTGAAAAATATAAAAGATATAAATATCCTTAACTATCAATTTTTTAAAAAGTACAAATAGATCTATGTCCACATTGTTTTTCAATGCACAATTAGCTTTTGTTAATACCCAACAATATTGTAGAAGATTGTAGAATTAAAATCCGACTTATTTCCTTGTCAAAAAGAAAAAACAAAGAAACAAAGAAACCAGTGCTGACTTATTTCAAGTGGGATTGAGTGCTGTAGAAGGGGTTCATCTCCTGACATTGGCAGAGCAAAGTGGGGTAGGGCAGAGGGAAAGAACTGAATTGAGAGGGAGAGTCTTGAAAAAACAAAACCCTCCATTTATTGCTGCGTTTCTCATTATTTTTAAGGCAAATAAATATCACAAACCTTTCATTCAGCACAAGCACTATACTGCCGGAGAACACAAGACAGTCATTTAAACCACCGAATGATCTGGGTGGGGAGGTGGTCATCATGCTGAACCCAGCTCTCGCAGTAAGATATCCATCTCTCATTGTGTTGAGATGCAACAAATCCCTAGTGGAAGAACAGAATCATCCAAGTGAATAGACCATTCGTTCTGACAGCTTTTCACCCACAACTCTCTTATATCTACGCAACTGGGACTCCAATCTCTCTCCAAGGCCAATAGCTCGTTGCAGATCCTGCAAGAATTATTACATGAAAATGGCTTAAAATGAAACACCAATTTTAAGGAATAATATCCCAAACTGCTTGTTCAACTTAATCAACGTACCCCTCATTCAGGTTAATTTTTAAAGCATCACCCTAATTGCAGGACATGGCAACATTTATTCTGTTATCTTTTGTCAAGTTGATGTCAGAATCCTAATCATCTACTCCACAACTAAATACAGCTCGGATTTATGACTTAATTGTGAAAGCTTTCCATTCTAATTTGGCATAGCTGAAACTAAGGAAAGAACACCATCATCTAATAAAAAAGTGAATAAACTTGTCTATGCCCTCTCCTCGAATTCATTCTATTTTAGTTATCTATATCATTTGCAGCTACAATCAAAAGACCCAAGAATTGTCTTAAATAGCATTGATTCAAAATTATCTTCACGAATAAAATAGCAATATTGTTTCAGACAACTGATGCATCAATTACTTGTTTAATAAAACACATATCTTTTGAAGAACAAATTTGTTAACAAAGGCATCTTATAGTCTATCACATTGACAATTTGATGAAACAGTATTTGAGTTGCACCCACACAAGAGGAATATTGGAAACGGTACTGAGATTTAAAAATAAAAAGAAAATGTCAGGTCATGCTAATTTTATTTCTCTGCATAACAGTGACGGGGATAAAGCTTCAAATAAAAAGTGAGCTAGCATATACAGATTACACCATAAAACCATTCCCAAATGTAAGAGTTATGTTCCAGATCTTAAATCATACAGAGAATTAAATTACATACCTTGTATCTCAATCTAGATCCCTTTAACCCAATTAAAATGTCACTGACATCACCATTTTCTATTTCAACTGATGTCTGACCAAAGCTATCTGGACCTGAATCGTCATCAGAGCTTTCAAATTCATCATCATCATCATTATCATCGTCATCATCATTATCATCATCTATCAGAACATCATGATAGTCTTCATTGTGGTTCTCATCACCCTGTACTTCCATCACATTCTCAGGGACAAGAGGTTGTGATGACTCTCCATTTTGTAATAGCACAAAATCTGACAAGACAACATATGGCTTTCTATCGAGCAAAGGTTGGGCTATATCAAATGGAACCCACCTGGATATAAGATATCAGCTCATCAGACCAAGAATAACCGGCAGAACAATCCAGTTCTATAATGTAAGACAAATATATATTTAAAGGATAGAAATGCAGGAAACCAAAAGTCTAGCCTCATAATTGAAACGGAAACTTGCAGTTTAAGCGTAGTATATGAGTTGAACACCCATAGATGTATTGGGGAGATCTGCAATGGGGAGTTACTTGGACGTACCTAGGCCCGCATGCATGCACACATAAGGTTGAACACCACTTTAGGCCAAAAGCCTTCTTATAAATAAGCACCTCAAACTTCTTATTCCTAACCGATGTGGAATTCCTCATTCACACGTGGAACTCAACAACTCTCCCCCTCACATGTGAATCTCTCTTCCACATCAAACACTACTCTTCCCATGGAAGCATCTTTCACAATCCGAGTGTGGTGTCACTAATTTCTTACTCAACCATGTAAGGTGGAGGAAACCATGGAAGTGCACACTTGCTCAACCATTGGATGACAACAATGGGAGCTCAACTAACCACACCACACTTGTCCCAATTGAACCATCAACTCTGATGCCACTAGTAAGGGAGATCTCCACTGGGGCATCACTTGGCCCTGTGTCTGCACATGCATGAGTGAGGTTTTATACACAAGGTTGACACCACTTTTAACTCAAAAGCCCAGAATAATGGGTTTTGGGTTCATCTTATATATATGCACCTTAAATTTCTTATTCCTAGGCGATGTGACCTCACTCACATGTGGAACTCAACAAAATGGACTGAATTTGTTGAGCTCGAAAATATTGTGTATAATTTGTCAAAAATCTTTTTGGCTATCTAACTTTTCTTTCTTTTTCTGATATGAACCATTTTCAAGCATGTTCCCAGGCAGCCCAGGAGATTCTTTTTATGAACAGGTTCTAGATCATAAATGATAGGAGATAAATCGGGTGCCCTAGCTTATTTGAAAGCTTAAAATTTACCATAATACAACAACTTCTCAGACCACGGAACAAGCATCCTTGTTAAAAAGCAACGAGTTTCAGTTGATGTCAAAACAAATATTATGAAAAATGTTCTTAAATGATGACTTTAGGAAACTATTGAACCTTAATGCTCAAAGCTATGCAACACATGTGGTTACCAAAAAACACTCAGTGCATAAAGTAAAGGATATCGATTTAGATTAAGAGATCTGATATCATCGCATTAAAAGGAATCGATATATTCTGGAATCCAAGTCCAAATAACAGTGACAGTAGTTTTCAGATTCAGGGGAGAGACTTACTGGTAACGAAGGGGACAGAGAAGTTCAGATGGGCAATATGCTGCTTTATATCTCATCTTACTGCAGGAATGAATATAATAGCCAAGATAATAATACTGAAGACTGGGACAGTGCACTTCATTCTCTTTCACCCAACCTATTTCTTGCAAGGCTGAATACTTGCCTAGTGAAAGAAAGGCAAAATCTGGATCCCAAAACAAATATTTACTTGACAAACATTTAGGCAGGATATCTATCACCCCAACAGCAACTAGCCGGCCATCAATTACATATTGCTGATGAAAGGAACCAAAACCACAAAGGGGGACTCTGCTATCACCAGTTGGTTGGACAGGTACCAAGGGAGTATCGACCAGAAACCTTCTATATGAGCTTTCAGAGACAAGATCCGGAGTATCATTATGCACATTTATCTGATATCGTCTATACAATGCAAACTCCTCCGGATCGAAGCTGGACCTTTGCAAACGGATCTCAAGCCTCCGTCTTTTTCCCTGGGGATGCACAGAGAAGTCTTTCCTCTCTGTTGCAGATTCTTGGGCACCCAAAGCAATATGGTTATCTTTGTTGGAAGAAACTTGAGGTGTTGCAGTATAAAAATTAATGTGCCCATTACAAGCTCTAATTGCCAGACCATTAGTGTTTGCTAATTGATCTAAAGAAGCAGCCAGTTTTTCAGCAATAATTTTTGGAGACAGGGGGTTATCTTCTGCACTTCGACTTGCATCCTTGGCAATTGATCGAGCCTGCCTTATAGTGGCTGCTATTTGAAATGCAATGTTGCTAGAGTACATGAGATCTTCTGCTCCTTCCACCAGTAGTTTTCTTTTGGTTTGTGAAACCTTTTTTACAGAAGCTTTTGGTAATTGAACACTGCAAGGAAATTGCCCACTTTCACTGCATGTCCGAATCACATTGTCAACTTGTTCTGACAAATAATTAGTAATGTGATCTCCCACATTTTTCTCCTTGTTTTTGTTGGACAAGGATTCCTTTGTTCCTGAGCTTGAAACTTCACTACAGGCACTAGCAGAAATACTGGGGTCCTTTGTAGCTTCCACTGATTTTTTCACTTCCAATGTACCATCCACAAACCTAGGCACGTAGCATTGTTACTGCTCAATATGGAACTAAGATTTATGAACCAAAAGTACTTTCAACATAATTTAACCCGGGGATATCATACAAACAGATTAAAGCCTATGAAAAGGTCGATCTTTATAAACCATTTCATAAAATCTCAACACCTAGCAACTTTGGAAATCCACTAGATCAGTAATTCTAGCGAAGGGCATCATAACCCTGATGCTTTCTGTGGACAAACATTACTCTGGACTCTGGAGAATGATTTGCTCAAATTTCTTAACAGCTTTTAATATTGACAGTGAAATTGTCTTCAACCTAACTGACAAATTGAAAGTCTATTTTTCATCTCTTGTATGAAGAAAAGATTGTCCAATAACAAACTGAGGATATCCATAGCTGAAAAGACATAGAAGGCATACCTCTGCATTCTTTTAGACGCTCGCTGTTGCTCTTTTGACGGAACAAAATCACTTGCCCTCAGACGGATGGTATAAGATGGGCAACAGGTTTTTTCCATCTCAGGTTTGTAAAGGAAAGAACCAGATCTTCTCCACCCTCTGTCAAGAAGGTCTGTCAAGGAAGCATTGGATTAAAAGAGGCAAATGAAATAAAGCTACCACCATTAAATTTAATAGTTATCACGTTGAAAAACAAAATACTATGAATAATGAGAGAAACTAGAAAGAAGCGTATCTTACTAACCTTGGTAGTCATCAACCGTTATGCTGTGTGCCCACAAACCTACAACAATATGGAAAATACAGGAAGAAAATTGTAAGTTTGATTTTCCATCAATTATATTCAGATGCAAAAAGTAAAAATAATAATAATAAATTCAACATGGAACTGCTCTGGTTTATATACATATAGCAAATCCATTTGTCACTTTTATAAATACGAATTAGAGCTATCATTACACGAATTCAAAACAGAGATCCATAATTCTGCGTAATGTGTAGCCTCTCTTTTTCCCCACACGCAAAAGAATATAGCAAAATCACAAATTTTAACCATAAGCCTAAATTAGTTAACAAACAGTCCTTTCCAGTTCCAAGTTTGACCTCCTCGTCATTGTAATCTGAACTGAGCTAGTATTTTGCTCAGCTGTGAAGCAAAATAAAAACATTGATCAACGAATTAGTTGATTAACTATAGCCAGAAAAAGATTAAAAATATGAAAACAACCTGAATTAATCACAATAATAATGAAAATTAGAATCCAGACAATGCAAGAGAATCAATAATTCGCCGATCGATTGTTTGAAAAAAGAAGAAAGAAAGAAAGCACAAACCGTGAGAGACGCTAGTGCGAGAAGTCGATTTGCAATAACCACAGGAGCTTTTACGGCGGCCACAGTCAGAAACGACGGTTTCTCCGCGATTGTTGTTATTATCACCGCTGCTACTGCTAGTGCTCGCTTCGCTTTTCCTTGTCTTCCCTGCCATTCTCCCTTACCAATCTCACGGCCAGCAACTCTGGAACGACCACGTTTATCTCTCTAGCTCGATCATGTTGATCTTTTTCTTCGTCAATTTCAATTCTCAAAGATTCTTTCCTTTTTACTGGGTTTTTGTTTTTTGTTTTTTTCCGGGGATAAATAAACGAATATAGAAAGTGAAAGAAGGTACACGTCAACGCAGCAACTTTGATATCCAACTTGTATAGTATTTTTTTTTTTGGTCCCTTTTGTTTTGAAATTTTATATATTTTGCCTTTCAGGGTCAGATATTCTGAGAATAATCCCGAGAGCGGCATCTGATTTTTACTTCTTATTCGATCACACCTCCATGTTTTTCCTTTTCCTTTTTCTTTTTCTTTTTCCCAGCTTTTTCACTTGTAAAATGAGATCAAGGATGTGTATGTTTGTTAGGGGATAGGAAGTAAAGAATGAGTTATTTATTTTATTTGGTGAATCCCTGTTTCGTATTACATTCCAAACAAGATCAGGTAAAATCTCAAAAACAATAGTTTAAATTTTTATTATTATTTAGATCATTTTGTTAGGTTAATATTAAAATTAATATTTTAAAAATAAAAAATATTATTTTATATATTTTTAAATAAAAAATATTTTAAAAAAATAATTATTATTACACTTCATGCACATCCGGTTAACACCTGTAAATAGATTTTGTTAGTAAAAACAATTAATACCCATCTCCCCCCCTCTCTTCAATTTTTTCTATATTCATCATTCCTTGCAAGCAACCCCCTTGTGTTACATCAAATAATAAACCTCTCTAATATATTAGGCAATAATTGAAATTGTGATGTTAAATGCTTGTTAAAATATATTTTTTATTTAAAGATATATTAACATTATTTTTTATATTTTTTTTTATATCAGCATGTTAAGATTATCATAAAATATTTAAAACAATATTGAAAACTTAATATTTTTATAAGTCAAAACCACTCTTCAAAATAACTTAAAAGCAAAAGCAGATGTTATGTCAAATATTTTTTAGATATGTAATGTAGTTTATAATGTTTTTTAAAAAAAAAATTTAATTGAAAATGAATTAAAATAATATTTTTTATATTTTTGTTATTAACAGTCAAGATTATAAAAAAATATATATTTAAAAAACATCAATTATATAAAAAATAATTCAAAACGTACTCCGAAAAGCAAAAACCAAGGCCACCAATTTACTTTGGTATTTTGTCTTGGGGAATATGATGTTCATCTATTGTTAAACCGAAAAATATTTTGTGCTGGTAATATTTTTTCCATGTGACTTTTCTATTTACATGGGCTTACTTTTAGCATTTTGTTGCCGTACTCGATGCTGGTTGGATATTTATGCCGTGACAAAAATCGATGCAACATTTCGATGTATTTGAAAAATTGCGGTACAAGCTGCTGTTTTGGAGGAAGCCCGAAATTCATACTTTTCGAACATAAATTTGAGTTGTACGCCAGTGACGGTTAGCTCCTGCAATGGATTCATCGGTTCTCTCCCCGCGAGTGGGATTGAGCTTTCCGAGGATTATACAAGTGTAATTTCACACGGTCCCAGCCCCAAAATAACTCGTATTGACTCGTATCTATTAATAATAATTGTTTTTTAAACATATTCGAATTTTTTTCTTGATCTAGATTTGTCAGTAAAACATTTCACTGCCTACTCGAACGAGAGGTTCATCCACCACTAACCAACCAAACGACAAACATATCCATGTGCTAAAACCATGATTTTAGGCATTGAGTCAAAGAAAACTTCGAAACCCATGTGAGCATGACATGAATAAATAGTGACCCAGTAATTTCATATCCTTGAAAGATTTTGCGTTTGATTTGATAATTTGTGCTTAGAGAATAGAAAAAAATGATGTGTGGAAAGAAAAAAATCCTCGCTTTAAGAGAGAGGATATTAACTATATTGTTTGGTTGATTTTTCAACTTAATTTATATCAATGTAATTCTGTTATTTTATTATATTTGAAATTTTTGATTGATATAGAATGTTAAATGTTGTTAGACAGGTAAATATAATTTCAATCAAACTACAGTACATTAGGGTAATTTTCCCTTCAATATACATAACCAAGTATGATCCCGTTTTAAATTATGGTCTTGCCTATTTTTTTGTTGAAATTTGAACTTTAAAAAAAAAATTAATATTTTAAAATCATTTTGATATGCTGATATCATAAATGAATCACACACACATATATATATATATATATTATTTTAATATATTTTTATATGAAAAATACTTTAAAAAATAATTTTATCTCGATTCCAAACACCAAGTATATCAATCATGATTGATTGCAATATCTTAAGCTTTAAACTCTAGGATGATATTTTATTGTATTTTGTGTTTGCTTACAAATATGATAGAGGTTGTCTCTCAATATATTTTTATTTTGAAAATATATTAAAATAATATTTTTTTATTTTTAAAATTTTATTTATAACACAAACACATCAAAAACAATTTAAATACACTAAACATTAATTTTAAAAAATTTAAATTTTCAATAAATAATATTTCAACCATAATACAAACAAGATGTTTATAAACCGACAAACAAACCTTTTATTTTACGATAGCCGTAAAATAATGCTTGAAAGCAAGGTTGTTAAACTTGCGAGTTAACTCGTAAAATCGTCCGTTCGATTTTACGAGTTAACTTATATATATCGTGTAAAATCGAGTTAGAAACTCGAAAACCAGTAAACTCGGTCAAACCCGGGTCAAACGCGGTCAACTCGGATCCAGTCTACGAGTTTGACAAACTCTTCAACTCTCTGTGTATTTGTTAGTTGCTGGAATACACCCGTTGATCTCTGTGTTCATCTCAAACTCGTCGCCATCGTCAGCCATGTACTCTGTTATAGATCCCTTGTTGTAGGTTGATGATCTAGTGGTAGTGGTGGTAGGAATCCATCCCAGAAGGTGATCCCCAGTTCCCCACTTCCTTGAACGGTGGATGCTAAGCCCATCGCCATCAAGATCAAGATCAAGACTGTACCTGAAACTAAGAAACAAGAACTCCACTTTGCCATTTCTTGAAAAGGAATATACACAAACAAACTCTCTTTCTCGCTAGGTTTTCTTGAATTAATGGTTTATGTGGGCTTTTTTTCTCTCTCCATCGGGATGATACTGTGTTGTGTGTGTAAATGAGCACATAAGGTTTCTTAACAGCTAAAGCTTACCGAGTTGAAGACTTGGGTAACTATTCATGATTCACTTTGACATTGCGTTCTTTTTATCAAATTGTCATTTCTTTTCTTTTAAATCTAAGTTCTGCCACTAACTACAAAGATCAAAGTCATCACCAGTATTCAACTTTTTATCTATGTTGACTGGGGGATGGAGGCGGGTTTTTAATTAGTTTTTAAGTTTTAATTTATTTATTTTTAATTGTTTTAATGTACTAATATTAAAAAAAAATTTTAAAAATAAAATATATATTATTTTAATACATTTCAAAATTAAAAATATTTTAAAAAATAAATTTATTATATTATTAAACAACTATTAAACCCCATACTAGGTTATTATTTACTACTTAACTAAAATTGTTAATATATAATTAGTTAAAGTATTTTACTTATGATTTTACAATTCAAGTTTATAATCCGAATTTTTTTTTATATATTTCATGTCGTGTTAAAAAAATATTTTTGATAATTTTGATGAAAGCATGGATGAAGATCTCGTGAAAAAAATATACTGTTAGTAATAAAATCCTTGTATAGCAGTTGAAAATAACACCCGTGACCGTGAGAAGAGGACACAAGTCAACGAACACCTCGAGTGGATTCTGTAAAAATATAATCAGGGTAAGGGTAATTTAGGGCTTAAATAACAAGACTACAATAACTACAAAAGTTATTCTAGTAACTAGAAAAGTTTATCTGTGTGCGCGCGCGCGAGCGTGTGTCCATCGACTCGCTATACAGCACCGAGACTAGTTATTCGTACGTGATTTGTTTTACTCACTTCAACTTTTTTAAGATTGAAATCTTATAGAAAAAGCATAGAAAAAAAAGCACAGCATAACTATACAGCGTGTTATATATATATCAATAACGATTTCTTTTATTTTAAAATATATTAAAATAAAATTTTTTTAATTTTTAAAAATTATTTTAAACATAAAAAAATAAACTTTTTCAAAAATATTTTTAAAATAAAAAACAAACATGCCCTTAATCCTCTAAAGGTCAGAATATGCTCGAGCGGTGGCATATAACACTTCTTCCCGAACAATGTATGCATAGACCTCACGCACACACAAGCACGTCCTGTGAGATGATTTGAAAAAAATTTCGGTCCCGAGTTTTTATGGTTATGCAGCAACGACACTTACGACAGTCACAGGAGTGGATTTAATTTGCCATAAATGACAGGGCCGTCAAGTTTTAATAGTTCATTTATACAACAAAACCTGACACTCGCAACTCTCCGAATATCTAGCAGCCTAACGACCCGTGATTATATAGCGACAGCGTTAATTAGGGACAGCAAGGTGAATATAAAAAAGTGCTTTGATTGACAAGACAATCAATAGACTTTAATAACTCAACGGCGTCTGGTACCTGAACACTTGCTGCATTGTAAAAAATTATATATATATATATATATATATATATGAAAATTTATTTGTTTTTATATTTTAAAAGTATTTTTAAAATTTTAATTTTTTTATATTATTTTAATATATTAATGTAAACATAATTTTTTAAAAATAAAAAATATTATTTTAATATATTTTTAAATAAAAAAAACTTTAAAAAACAACCTTTATCGACTCTCATAAACACCTCAAAATAAAACATCTACCAGACCACCTATCATTAACTCGCTGCATGTGAATATATTGATTTTAAAATCTCATTTGAACATAAAATATACATTTGAATTGAAGAATTTATAACATATTGAAAATTAGAACTTAAAAATTGTCCCCGTACTGTGTTGATTTGGTTTGGGCTATTCCTATGTTCTTCAATTGTATTTTGCTGGCTCAATATGTCATTCAGTTAAACAAATAAGAAACCATGGTTATTTAGAACAAATTTAGCAGCGTAATATTTTTTTTCAAAACTGTTCATTTACTTAAAAAATTATTTTTATTCGTGAATTGTTTTTTTTAAATTGAGAAGGTTTTTTTTTTTTTGGCCTCCAGGTTGAATTTTAAATGTGTGTCGCCTTACAGGCATGTCATGTGTCCGAAACCATGTCTTGTTACTTGCTTGCCCAGTAAATATAATTAATGAATATAATAAACTAGTATAGGGAAATTAATCCAAATTAATTATTTTTATTAAGAAAAAATTAAACTAAAAAAAGTGGTATTTTTACTATACATCACGCCACAAAACACCTTCGTCAGAATAATATTTTTTTTCTAAGATAATATGATATTTTTCATGTGATTTTATTATTTTCAAGTTTTATTTGTTAAAAATTAAGCTTTATGATTTATTATTAGTTTTTTTTATAGTTATCTCAGTTTCATGATTCATGTAGTGAGTTTGATAGATTAGTTAGATTGACTGTAGTTTTTTTATATATATATTTTTATAGTTTAACTTTTAAATAGTCGGTTGATTATAAATTAAACTTCATAACATGTTTCAATTTGTTTTTCATGAAATTATTATGATCTCATGACCTGAGTCACATGTTTTGCAGGCTGACCTAATAGACTCGTGTCATTTTATTATGTATTTTTTTTTTATTTTATCTTTTAACATTAGATTGATTGAGAATTAAGTTTTACAGTGTGTTCCAACTTGCTTTTCACAAGATTATCCCAGTTCGATGATTTGGGTAGTAGGTTTGGATTAATAAACCAGGTTTTCTTGAGTCATTTTTTATTTTTTTTATTGAATTTTAAAAAGCTTCATCGGTCAATACTGGGTTGATTTTAAAAATTACACTTCATAATTTATTTCAATTTAATATTTATAAGATTACTTTACTCCTATAAAACGAGTATTGGGTTTGGCAAGCCGAGTCATATTTTTTTAATTATTTATTTATTTTTATCATTAGATAATATTGGTTCAAGAATTAAACTTTATAATTTTTTTAAATTAATTTACATGGAGTTGTTATAGTTTTATTGCCCGTATCGTGAATTCGATATGTTAACTCAAGTTGATTTAATATGTTATCAGTTTAATATTTTTTTAAAATGTATCATTTTATTTTTTTTAGTAAAATTACGTTTTTAATAATCTCCAAGGATTACATTTAAAATCACTAAGTCGACGCGTAATATTAGTTCAAACTCTGTAAAATATAATTTCTCTATACTAGAAAAAATGCCAACAAAACTTGAATATTTTTTTATGTTAAAAGAATATTTAAATTACAGCTTAGCTCAATTAACTATCTACAGTATTTTTTTTTTAAATTTCTCTTAAAGTATGTTTAGTAGCGTGGTAGCGGTTGCTTTTCAAATAATTTTTCGTGTAAAAATACATGCTAATGATATTTTTATTTTTTAAAAATTTTCAAATAATTTTTTTAATTTTAAATTAATATTTTTTGATTTTTTTTTAATTTTAATGTATTAAAATAAAAAATAAAATAATATTATCATTTTAATATATCTTCATCGCTGTACTATTTAAATGGTGCCCACTACGTGTCATTTAAACCCCAATAAAGCGTATTAGCGTAGCCTGACAAGCAAGGTGGTTCTCAACAGTTTATCTTGCTCGCCACTCCATTGCTAGCCACGGGTCCTGTACCAGCTTGCACTTTATCTGATTGATTGAAAGTTCAAGTGTCAGTAAACAAGGCCTAAGTTGAAGTAGCCCACTCCCTCCCGTGGCATAGCTTTAATTTTTCTTACTGTAGTTCTGCTCAAGGGGTCGATGGAAGTGGGCCAACTTGAACTAGCCCACAGCTCGTGGGCATCCGCTATTTTTAAAGTTGCTGCGATCCAGTGCCTCGAAGGAAAAGGATTGAAGAGTAAAGTACTCCTAGTAACATCACTCCTCCCCGGATATTTTACTCAGAATCACTGTTTTTTTTCTTCGAATTTTGTTTTTTGTTTTTTATTTAATATTAAAAATAATTTTTTTAAAATAAAAAATATTATTTTAATTTATTTTTTTAGATGAAAAATATTTTTAAAAACAACATCTATCATAATCTCAAACACTACATCAATATCCACAATTGATCGATTTTGTTAAAGTGTATTTATTAATATGATAAGAGGTATTTTTAAAAGTGTTTTTAATTAAAAATATATTATTTTTTTTAATATTCTCAATGTTAATATATTAAAAATATCTAAAAAAATATTAATTTAATATTATTTAAATAAAAAAAAGATGCAAAGCAATAAAAAAAATAAAAACTACAATTGAAACAAAAACAAAATATAAGGATAGCTTTTAATTTTAGCTAGGCTACCTCAATTCTTGATAGGAGGGCAGAGAGTAGAGGGGAATTCAACCACCGCCGAATAACATACACATACTGCCCCATAAAATGCATGGCCTCCTGATGCTTCGAATGACATAACAATTAGCCTTTTTGATTGTTAAGACTTAGGGTCTGTTTGTCTACGCGGCTGCGGCTGTGTTTTATTTAAAACGCAGTCCGCAGCCGTTTGGTAATTAAGAAAAGTGATTTACTGTGCATGGAATCCACATGAATTTTGCGTTTGAAACGGAAAAGCAACAAAAACATGCTTTTCGTTCTCTACGGCTAATAAAAAACAAGGAACAATGCAATTCATTGCACTGTTCACGTGAACAGTGCAATTCACTTGCACTGTACGCAGGTTTTTTTTTTTTAAAAAAAAAATAATGTGTTAATTGTATTATATATATTTTTTAAAAAAAAAAACTAGTTTTCAGAATTAAATTCGTTCGCGACGTGAATAATATTTTTTTCCTCGAAATTTTTTCTTGAAAAACTAGTATAGAAGTGAATTAAATTCACTTGCAAGTAATATCAATTTTGTAGTTTTTATCAAATGAATTTTGTATGTAATGAAATTATAAATAGTTTAATAGAATAATAAAAAATATTTTATATAAAGTATTATTTTTTTCATGATATAATAGGAGTAATTAATTTTACAATATTTAAATTTAAAACCATCAATATTAATATATATTTTTTAAAATTATTTTATAACCTCAATTTGAAAAGCATTTTTAAAACCAAACACATTAAACTACGTTTTCTTCAACCTCAATTTCAACCACAGTTTTAACCAAACACTCATTTTTTCAAATCAACCTCAACTAAAGTAATTTTTATAAAACAATTTTTTTCAAACCACAATCACAACAGCTACCGCAATACCAAACACACTCTTAAGACTTAAGAGGCGCCACGTAAACTATCCAAACAACATGGGCGTCTCCCACACATGTTAATAATTTTATATTTATTAAAATATCTAACTACCCACAAATCTACTTAATGATTACAAAAAAAAAAAACATGATGAAATGGAAAAAAGAGCCCCTGGACACAAGCTTATGAAAACTTGATTTTAACACGCCCTTTCCGTGCAGTCACTAATACTTGACACGTCTAACTTTTCTTTTTATATCTCACGCCCGCTGGAAATTCAGATCTGGTCAGTGCAACTAATTGCAAAAATTTCGTTTCATTTTCTTGTTATACTTTTCAAGGTAATGTTCGTTATTGAATTAGTGATCATTTTTAAAGTATTATATATATATATATAAATTTATTTTTAATATCAGCATATTAACACATTAATTTTTTTTTAAAATTCAAATATTTTTTTTAGCAAGTAAATACTTTCAGTAATTCTTATAAAAAGAAAATACAGCTAGTAATAGCTACTTTATATTGCTTGTCCGAGGTAGGAGCAAAAGGAAAATGTTCCCCAAACAAAGGAGATGAACAAGAACAATAAAAGGAGTGAAGGGCGCAACTGCAAAACAACCTCACAAATCCAAAAATCCAAAAGCAACAACATTAAAGGAATAATAAAAAAGGGTAATATCGTGATAATTCATCCACCTAAAAAAGGATTTCAAAAGAAGAAGAAAATCTAAAAACGTAGGCTTTAAGTGAGAGAAAAGAAAACAACCACCAGCAGGACTCTCTCTCTTGTATTGTCTCTATTATAGTTACAGTTGTCCTCTCCTACAAGAAATCCCACCACACTCCACCACTCCCCATTATCACTCAAAAACCGCTTCCTTTTCTCTTTCATTTCTCTGACAATTTTACCCTCCACTCCTCCTCATAATTACACTTTAAACCTGCCCCTCACCTCGTCCTCTCTGCATTGAACATTCTCTTCCAAATGTCACTCTAGAATTTGTGTTTCTCCCCTCTGCTTTTGTGGCCAACAACGGAACTTGCTTTAGCTTTCTCTCTTAGTGCTTTGACTTAGCAATGGAGCTCTCTTGAAGCCGTGCTCTGACTCTGTAGCTCTCGGCTTTGTAAAGCGAAGCAGCCACGGAATGCTGCGTTTTGAGTGCATTTTTAGATCTAAGAGGTGTGAGTGAGAAGCGAAGCTTGGTTTCAGCTTTCGATCTGTGAAATTTTCAGTGTATTTTGGTTGGGGATTTTTTTCCCCTTCAGATTTGAAAAAATGAATCGTAGTTTTAGGGCACAGGACTCGCAAATGCAAATGCAAGCAGCAGTGGTGAAGCAAAGGCAGCAATTAAGAGCTACAATGATGAAAGAGAAAGAAGAAGAGCTTGCTTTATTTTTAGAAATGAAGAAGCGTGAAAAGGAGCAGAATAATTTGCTTTTAATTAATAACACTGAAGAATTTGATGCACCATTAGGTAATAATTTTTTTTTAAAAAACAGTTATTGTAGATTACTTGTTACTAATCTTTTAGGTTTATGGTCCGGTGAAGATGATTATTTGGTTTAAATTCTTACGTAATTTTGTTTTTCCAAAAATTGCAGGGTCAAAGCATGGAACTTTGCCTATATTTAATATTTCTTCTTCTACGCCCGCGAGGAAAACAGGGGCTGATGATTTTCTCAACTCCGAGAATGATAAAAACGACTATGACTGGTAACTAGAAGCTTATTCTTTCCCCCTCTTCTTGGTTTGATGTTTTTTAATAAAGTTTTTGATTAGCGAATTCATATGATCTCGATGTTTTGGTTCGTCAACGTTCAAGAGTCATTATCAGTTTATTAAGTAAATCGAATTGAATAAACCCGTTGGAGACTGAAATTTTAGAAAATTGTTCTTTTTAATCATGCTTTAGAACAATGACCTCCCTATTTTTTTTTGGGTCGCTTTATCTTAGCTTTTCCAACTTGCTTTTCTTTCTGTATTTAGTTGGTCTTTGTTTAGCTTGGGTCTATCTTAAATAAAAGACTTGAACGAAAGGGACCACCTATTGAGAAAAAAGAGATGGAGAAGTGGCTTATA
This sequence comes from Populus alba, assembly GCF_005239225.2. Classification (NCBI taxonomy): domain Eukaryota; kingdom Viridiplantae; phylum Streptophyta; class Magnoliopsida; order Malpighiales; family Salicaceae; genus Populus; species Populus alba. The sequence continues at coordinate 17,891,784 of NC_133293.1, forward strand.
GTCATCAATAATTTGTGCTTCTGCTCGAAGTGGATGCACTTTGTAGATGTGACTGATGATAACACTGCAATACCTTGTATTGTTCGACAAATTTCTGTCATCCTCAAGCAGTTTGTACAATGCATGGTCTCCCTTTTATTCCTGTTTCTTGATTGGAAAAAGAGAAATCTGAAGATTTTAGTGGAAGTAACGTGACAATTTGATTTCTGTTATAGAATCTGTAGTTTCCATAAACATTGCAAAAGTTTTGCTGCTGGAGTCATGGCAATCTAAGCCACTATCTTTCATATGAATAAACTGGTTGGACATCAAAATGCGATTCCTAGAGAAGGTTAGGCCTAGACTGTTTTCTTGTTCAGAGGCTAGGCTTCTGTAAGGTGGAAAGAGCTGACAGTTTCTCCTCATTTATAGAAAGTAAAACTTGAGATCTCGAGTTGTATTGTCATGTTTTGATCATATTTCTATGGAATAGGCAAGCTATCAATTTTCTCCATTGTCATTTTCTGAGTTTGATCATATTTCCACAGCTTATGGATTTCCCAATAAACTGGCATTATTGTATAATCAGTAGATAGACATGTCCTGTTGCCTAAGAATACAAAATAAATTCCATAGATGGAGCTTGCGTGTGTATATTGTTTCACATGGATGTAACGAGCTGAGAGCAGTGCCACTAAACTGATGTTAATGAGAGTTATCATCTGTTTTCAGGCTCCTAACGCCTCCCGGTACCCCTCTTTTTCCTTCTTTGGAGATGGAATCACAAAAGACCATTATGAGTCAGATCGGTACTCCAAAGGCCCGCCCAACTGCTCTGAAATCTAGAGTAAGAGCACTATTTTACAATTTTAAGCCCTCCTTTTTCTTCAGTGCTTTCTTGTTTATATTATTGCATTTGACTAAAGTTGATTTATGCAATCCATTTTGTTTAAAGTGCAAACAGGCACAGTGCATTGTGGTCCTGGTTTTAGTTAAAAGAAAAGATTGTGTTTGGAAGCATCTCAATTGCATATGATTTATTGCCCCATATCTGTTTTTATTATCAATAAATCAAACTATGTGAGTTTGTTATGGAACACTTGAAGCTTCTGATTTTCATTTATTGATCTGGTTCCTTGACAAGCCCCAAACTTGAATTGAATTCTTGGATCCTCAATTTCACAAGATTGTATTGCCTTAAACATTCAATTTTGAAACAAAACAAAGAGTTTAAAACATTTGATACCATTTCTCAAGTTTCTCCTCAAGCATCTATGGTAATTGTTAAAGAGTTCTGAAGCCATAGCTATGCTTGCCGCTTCTTCTCATGTAGTAAAAGTTGCTCAAATATCATGAAGGTGGTCTTCATTTTTCATCTTCTTTTCAGAATTTTCTAGGTCTTTTGATGAGTTCACAACTAATGTGTGAAGTGAATTCTGTTCATTGTGGTCATAGCTAGCTAACCCTCAGCCAGAGCATGTTGCAAGGGGCAACTTGGTATCGAAACAATCAGCTTCTTCCCCTGGGTTGAACTCTTCAGGTGCAGCAATGCGCAGGCCTTCATCATCAGGTGGTCCAGGATCTAGGCCTTTAACACCAACCGGACGCCCCACAGTGACTACAGGTCCTAAACCTTCAAGATCATCAACACCAACCTCCAGGGCCACCCTGTCCTCATCTAAGCCCACAGTTTCTGCAGCTAAGCTGACTGTCTCTGCAGCTAAATCAACTACTTCTACAATGAAGTCCACAGTTCCTGCAAGATCCTCAACACCATCAAGGTCTACAGCACGATCTTCAACCCCAACTGCAAGGCCCTCTATACCTCCATCCAAGTCTACATCAAGGGCAGCAAGCCCCACTCGACGACCATCCACTCCATCAAGGTCACCTAGCCTGTCTGCTGCTCCTGTTAAGTCATCATCTTCAGTTACCAGGTCAGCTCCTACTGTTACCAAGTCAGCTCCCACAGTTGCTAGGAATCCCGTGATGGCACGTGGCTCTTCTCCAACGGTGAAATCTAGGCCATGGAAGCCGTCAGAGATGCCTGGTTTTTCACTTGATGCTCCACCAAATTTAAGAACTTCAGCACCTGAACGGCCACTTTCAGCTACTAGGGGTAGGCCTGGAGCACCCAGTGCTCGATCTTCCTCTGTTGAGCCTGCTCCTAATGGACGGCCAAGACGTCAATCTTGCTCCCCGTCAAGAGGACGAGCCCCCAATGGCATTATGCACCCCAGTGGGAGCTCTGTTCCTGCATTTAGTCGTGGGCATTCAAAAATTAATGACAATGTTAGCCCTGTCATTATTGGAACCAAAATGGTCGAGAGAGTGATAAATATGCGAAAACTGGCACCTCCCAAGCAAGATGGCAAACACTCTCCTAGTGGTAATCTGACTGGGAAGTCATCATCTCCAGACAGCTCTGGCTTTGGAAGAACACTCTCAAAGAAATCTTTGGATATGGCCATAAGGCACATGGTATGTATATTCCAATTAGTTAGTTTTTTTTTTTTTTTTTTTTGAATTCAGGACAAGAACCCTTGGTAATTGAACGCAACACACCAGATAGTGTTTCAAGCTGATAATTTCAGATCCTTTTATTCCATCAATTCACAAGTACTATCTTCCACTTCTATATGTTGATTTGCGCCTGAGTTTTCTTGAAGTCAAACAAAACATGACTCGTTTTCTTATTTTATTACTCTCTTTCAGTTCCTTGGCAAGGATACTCATCTAAAGTGATGGAGAAGTTGAGTCAAGCAATCCAGTGCTTTATTCTGTTATTTATTCTGATTTTGTTTTGTATTGAGCAGGACATAAGGCGCACCATTCCTGGTAATTTACGGCCTTTGATGACTAATATACCAGCATCGTCGATGTACAGTGTGAGATCAGGGCCTGCAAGAAGCAGGACAGTTAGTGTTTCAGACTCCCCTCTTGCAACGAGCAGTAATGCTAGTTCAGAAGTGAGTATCAACAACAATGGTCTTTGTTTGGATGGGATTGAACTAGAAGATGATATTGGCAGTGAGAGAGGTGGCCGTTCACCTCTACGAGGCAGATGATGCTCAGAATCAAACATTCGAGTTATGAACTCCATTTCTAAATCTAATCTCCGTGTCTTCTTGTGGGTCCTCATCCAGCCTGACAATTGAAAGAGGAAACAATTTCCATGAAAAAGAAAATGACCAAAATCCTCCCTCCATGTTTGATGTAAAGCTTGTTAGATTGATTGGCGATTAAGTTTTATGTAATTCACGGTTCTATTATTAGGAAAATCAGTTATTAGTAGAACAGTCTTTATGGCCCATTTCTACTGGTGGGGTGTTCTGTATTGGCATTAAGAAGTTGACCCCTCATTATCGAAAACCATGGACCACTCCCCCCATCCCACGGCCTTGCATAATCCCCATTTCTTTTCTGTCGCTCATCTGGCATCCCAATATGAAAAGAACCGGGTGCATAAAAATTGCAGCGGCTTACTGCTTTTGGATTTCAGGCCCTGTCAAGGAAACACAGAAACAGATTTTCTGGGATCACATTTATGATTTACCTACCTAGTTTGTGACTAACACAAAGTGGGATTTATTGCAGTATCATTATTGACGCTTGATGCCATCGGTTAATGTATTGAGCTGTTAAGATGGTGAAATTCTCAGAGAACTAGAAGTCTCCCTGAGGCATCAGTTCCAATGCAAAACTGTTAAAGGGAAGGTCAGGGGTCTGAAACTCATTACCCCTGGCGTCCTGGTGCACTACTGAAAATGAAGAAAATGGAAAAGACTTCATACAACAATGGAAGCAGCGTCCACCAACGCAGCAGCCAGCTTAAGGATGAATTGAAGCCTAGCTTAACCAGTAATTTTTACAAGCTAGGGTCTGATTGTCTTTGCTACAACACCATGTTTTTTTAGAAATTACTTTTTAAAAAATAAAAAATATTTATTTTAATATATTTCTAGACAGCTACCGCAATGTAAAATATTATTTAATTTCTAAATGTTCTTTTTTGGAGGGCAGAGATTCACCCCCTATGAAATTACGTACAAAAATCCATCCCTCCAATTAAAACCCCAAAAGGCGCAAGGGCATTTTAATTTTTAAGGAGGGGAAAGAAACCCACAAGTGTGGAGTAGGGGATTAAACCCATGAAAGTGTGAAGGATCGGACCACCATAAAATTCCTAATCTTAGACCTAGGGTATGCAAAGCAGGCAAATAAAACTCTTTTGAGCTGCACAAAAAAGAGACTACGACAGGAAGATAAAGGGATCAAGCTTTGCAGGCAGCATCATTTCCAACTCCAGCTCTTTGAAGCTGGACCACCATGCGAGTACCCATTTGCCATGATATATTACTTAAGATCCATTCCAAACGAAACATGTCTTTTGAAGATACTCTCTTATTTTTCCAGATAAAGTCAATCAGTAACAGGACCACATAACTCAACTGAAAATTTAAATAATTGAACCAGCACATTAAATTCTGTTCGTTTAAATTTTGATTCTTTTTTAAAAATTATTTTTTAATATTTTAGACTGGATGTATTATATTAAAAATAAATTTTTAAAAATAAAAAATATTATAATAATATATTTTAAAATAAAAAAACACTTCAAAAAAATAACCAGTTCTCATGAATCGTCAGCTGCTTTAAAAGATTCTTGAGCTTGCCTACATCCATCCATTCGGTAAAAACAAGATAGCACTGCCCCCAAGCAGCTTTTCAAGCTCAAACACACAGCCACCATGAATGACAACACGACGAACTGGATTGTTGGAAACATGAATCACGAAACTTGCAGCATCAGAATAACAGCATATTTATTGCGGGTTCAAAAAAAGCAGCAGTGAAATTTGACAAACAATTTATCTAGTTATGAACCTGCTTGAATGGCCTAGTTTTGTACACATTAAAGACAAAAAAACAGCAGTCGAATAAGCCTGTGAACCATATTTAAAACGGTTGTTGCTAAACCAACCAAACTCTAATGAGCTCTTCAACTTCTTTCAATACATGTGGGCAAAGAATGTAAAAACAAAATTATCAAGCAACAGCTACAGGCTCAGAAGCCGTCACCACAGTATTAGTCTTGAGGGATGTGGTTGCAACTGTAGCATCAATAGAAGTGGCTGCTTCTGCTGGGGAATACTTCAGGTGAGGAGGTGCACTGTGCTTCAATTTCAAGAGTATTTGCCGCATCCTTGAGAGTTCAGTTGGTTTCCCAGGCTCTGGGCCCTGGATCACAGCAATAGCAGGCTTCTTCTCCAGATCTTTCTTCCCTTTCCTCTTCTCTATAGCTGCAACTTCATTAGGAATGAGCTCTGCAATTGACTTCCAGTAATTCTTATCAACTTCAGCATGGAATTTTTCTCGGTTGACCAGAAATAACTGACAAAGAAGAAGATGCAGGCCAGAAAAAAAAAGACTCGTCATTCCATTACTATTTAGATGTCAGAAACCAAACTTGCTATTAAAATACTAACTTCGCGGGCAGTGCAGTGTTTCCTAAAAAAAAACAAATTTTACTGCTCGATTTTCATCCAAAGGAAATAATGATTAAGTTCATTAGCAAGTCAAGAAGTACATAGCCAACCTAGTCATGGAAATAACATCCAGTTAGCTGATTAGATTGTGCATGAAAAAGTCCAAGCTCTACCATACTAATTTCAATCATTTTCCTTCCCCAGTTTGCAGTTGATCAGTGCCCTTCTAAATTGAAGGACATATAATTTAAGCTATAAAATCAAAAACAGGTAACCAGCTATTCATAACAAGAAGTTTGTACAAGTGCAACATATGCAGCTTTGGTAGTCAAGCTACAAAGGAAGTTGTAGACCCAGAAAATGCCAAACACAATCTTCAAAAGTAAAGGCTGTACATAGACCACACATGGACAATTTTTTAATGAGAAAAAAAAATCAAATTTGATCACCACAAAGATTATATCAAGTCCATGCTACATGCATGTGCATAGTTTCTACATTGTGCTAGAAGCTTTCTGCTTACAAACATAACCTTTTTTCCTTTCAAGTTTTAAATTGCCTGAAATGGTTGCACATGTAAAAATCACTTAGTAATGAACTAACATACATTATTCTGAATTTGGAACCTAAGAGGAAAAATATATGTGATCAGATGGATCAAGTGATAAATGACTATTAAGTAGCCGATAGAAAATATCAGCATCAAAACAGGTAACATCTACATATGTGATGGTAACTTGGACTACTTCCGGGATGACTGAATGGAACTATTTGCCCCCACTCCCTTCCTTCTTCTTCTTCTTCTTTTTTTTTTAGAAATACCACACATGAATTAAATTTAAAACCATCCAGAATCAAATATCTAGTACCATTATTCTTGACTAGGAGATCCTAGTTTGTTTAGTCCCTTCAAAAATCCAATCAGGTCGCAACAAGAGAATCTTGACTGAGAGTCTATTGATTTCTTATCCCATTCTAATTCACATTGTCAAAGTAGGAAGCAACTCTGTGATTATCCTCTACAAGGACATTATCAAAATAATTCAACACCTGAATGCATCTAATGCAACAACTCCAGGCTTCTAACTCTTCCCATTGATCATATTAAAGTACTAGTCACATAGAAGTTACAGAAGCACTGAAAAAAACATAACCTATCACTCTTTTAGGCATATACTCACAGATAGCTTAACCAAGCCCTTTCTTGCACATGCTATACCAAAAAAGAATACCTTTATGGTGGGACTTAAAGAACATTTCAACATGTCTAGAAATATACAGCTTGTTCAAATGAAAACTTAAATAACAACAAAAATAACATTTGCTCTAACCCATAGCCCAAAAGTTAGTAGACTGAGATACCAATATTATCAAACAAAGAACAAACAAAACGGCAACATCAGCTAAGAAAATACAAAATGCAATCTGACCTTCTCTTTTTCCCTGTTAGTGATTTTGTTATTCTCGCAAGCGATCTCCCTCTTCTTGTAAGATTCAACTTTATAATCTTCAGCTTCCTTGATTATTTGGCTCAATGACTCCTTTTCCCTCCTCTCCTTATCCTCCAACAGTATGGCGTTTTGCCTTGGTATCAAAAACCGGCAAACAAAATTAATCATGATCATTTTATGTAATAAAAACTAATACTTTTATCAAATTGAACCAATCAAGACCACAATCAAATATATAAACATAAATTACAGATTGGTTCTTGATCCATACAAATAAAATAAAATAAAGTTTCATTGATTCAAACAAGTCTTAAATTTGTTTCATTGATCAAAACTCCTAATTATATATTAACTCTCAAATTTCACTACTCGCGAAGAGTTCAAACAGAATTACAGTTTTTAATCAAATTATCTTTTAAGCACACAGAAAATATCAATCAAACGCCAATTTTTTTTTTTTTTATCAGATCTACCTTCTCCATTCCCTGAGAGCAAATCCCTGTTCAGCGTCCTTCTCCGACGGTGGAGGAAAAATAGGACCCTCCGGTCCTCCGAACCCTTCGTTTTCAAGAGGAGAAAACTCGCCGTAGATCGGTAACTGAGACTCGAAAACATCATTGCCGGCGGCGAATGAGTCATCGAATGGCTGCGAATCGTAGCCTACGTAGGAATCATCTTCATCAAACATGCGAGTGGAGTCGTTTTGTGCGACTGGGTTGGCAAATGTTGACATTGGTATTGCCTGTTATCTACGAACAAGGAAATGGTTTCACTCTCTTTGGATTTCGGGCAGATAAAAGAGAGCTTGGTTGGAGCGTGAGCGTTTCGGTTATGAGGAATTATTCGGAAAATTTGGGCTTTGATGAGTCCATGGGCCGAATAGGATATTTCTAATGGCGTCATTTTTTTCTAGTCGTTATCTAATTTCTAGGGTTTTTAGTAATTTAATTGCTGTGTTTTGTCATGAGGTAATTTTTTTTAAAAATAGCATGTATGCAAGTTATTAAATATATTTTTATATATAAAAAAATTAAAATATAAATTAAAAAATTCATACAAGTGAAATCAAGATATTTTATAATATAAAATAAGATGACGCATTCAATTGTGTTTACTAAACCTGTTTATTTAAATAAATAAATAAATAATTCATATCTTTAAATACTAATGACTTAAAAGATAAAAATAAATGAAGCTGATTGAATAAACTCATGTTATAAATAATATTAGGCATGGCCGAATATATCAACAATGTGATTTAAAAATGAATATCTGTTATTTTAAAAAATAAATTTTATTTGTATATATATAAAACATATAGATGAATTAAAATAACACCTTGAAAAATAAAACAGAAACAAAAAACTAAAAAAATAATTATATTAAAAAAAGACAAGCAAAAATCATGACCTATGTTATGAGACCATGATAAATCAATAGACAAAACTTGAAGATAATCACAAAAACAATACTAAAAAAAACAATGAAGAATAATAAAATTATATGAAGCTGAATTCCCAATAAATTAAATGTTGGAAAATAAAACTATATAAAAAAAATAATTACAAAAGAGGATGCAAAAAGATAAAGGTGAGAAAAAAATATTAACCAGAAGGATAAAAAAATTTAATTGGAGGGTTTAAGTGAATTGAAAAATTAGATTTATTAAAAAGAAAAAAAATCAAAAGAATAAGTGTTTAGCTAAAAAAAATAAAACAATAAAAAAATTATTGAAAGAAAAGAAATTTTAATAAAAATGTCAAGGATAAAATTCAAAATTTTTAAAAATAAAGATCAAAATGAAAAATTAAATATACGAGAGCTTGCAATTGAAGGATTAAATATCTTTCTTCATCATGCTATCAACATGTTACTACATTTTTTTTTGTGTTACAATCTTAACATTCTACGTTGACTACGACCCGGGAAGTGGTGGTGATGGAAATGACAACAGGAAGAGACCCATCAACAGCATGTTTGATTAAGGCGCATCATCACTCCTGTTTTGATCTATTTTCTGCTCAACCACATGGGAAATGCTACTGTTACTTTGCCAATGCTGGGACCTCCTCCCCATCCATATATGAAACACTCACATGTTGGAAATATGAAAAAAAATAAAAAATAAAAATCTAAAAGGAAGGAACGCAAACACCATTAGGGTATCGTTTTATTCAATTTCATTCCTGCATTCAAGCACATAAATAAAGTAATCAATACTCAATACCAAGTTCAGTGGGAAAACGTAACTTAAATCCCACCTGCCTTGGTTTTAATTCCTGCTCTGCTTGTCCCAGTGCTTGGATTTTGTTTATGCTCTAAATTCAACACAATTAAATGGGGCCTCGTTCAGCATAAAAGCAAGACCGCACTATACTCTGGATCCGTTGAGGAAAGTTATCTTTTAAGTTAATAGATATTGGATCAGTTTACTAAAAAAATTTATCATTAAAGCTAATAGTTTTCCTGTATTCAGTTTCTATTAATTGATATTCCTACTCAGGATCTTAAGATCCTCGACGGCAAGTAATGAGAGAAGGAACACTATTTCCATGAAAAACTGACTTCGCTCTATTTATTTTGTGTGCTCTAAAACAAGCAGAAGTTTGACATTCAACTGGTTAGCATTCTTTTCTTACTCTGCCTCTCAGGCAACTCTAGCTTGCTTCCAAAGCAGGTTGCTACCTACAAAACTTCGGCTGGTATTGAAATCTATATTTGCATCTGTTGCTAAAACTCATGGTTTGTTAACAAAAGTTGATTCTGCCAAGTCGATGGCACGAGCAAGTCCAGCAGCTTTGTTCTGGCATTCACGATGCTCGTCATCAGGTACACTGTCTGCAACTATACCAGCACCAGCTTGAAGGTAAGCAATCCATTCACGGCGCAGCTGGGCATCCTTGTATGAGTACATTGTGTTGTATTGAGTTCCGGTTGGGAATACCATGGTCCTAAGAGCCAGTGCAATGTCCATATCACCAGTGAAGGAAACCCCACCTAATCCTCCACTGTATGGGCCACGCCTCGACACCTCCATTTGGTCAATCAATTCCATTGCCTTCACCTGGATCACAATTCAAATGATGATCACTGGAATTTGCAAAGGGAAAGGAACATTGCATCTTGATAGTGCTTGGGAAAGCAATTTGGAAAAAATTAGGCTGTAAAGTCTAAACTTAGTCATGACAGATTTCACAAACAACCTTGCCAATACAGGTGCAGTCACAAGGATGCCCTAATACCAAACAAGCCATGAAAAAGCATAAATAGTGACCGAATAATGTTTGCAAATTTAGTTCAGCCCAAACACCAAGTCAAGTTGTGAGCATCTCATCAGTGATTTAAAAATCATTAGAACAGGAGAATCAAGTTGGGCAGGAATGGGAAACAATAAGATGAAAAGCAAACCTTTGGTGCTCCACTGACAGTTCCAACAGGCAATGCAGCACGCAGGGCATCCCAGCAAGTGAGATGATCATGCAACTCTCCTGTGACCTGCATTTTGGGGGAAAGTATGGTTTTCATTAGTAAAAGTTTGGTTTTAGCTAACCAGCCAAAAGAGGACGAGTCCTTCATCTATACATCTCAAATCCACATCAAACCAAATACTGCATTGGCAACTTCCATGCCATTGTCCACACAAATTAATTGCTTAAGAAGAGTTATCAGCATCAACATCAATAACATCACAAGGAAAATAGCAAGTTATTATCCCCATATAACTATCAAAATGATCCCCTTACAATGTTGTCAAGAAAATGAAATGCAAACCTGTAAATGCCATGGACGAAAGATGCGAAATATCATACTTGCATCGTAAATTTTTAAGGCATTTCTAGAAATTAACTTTCCTTTGCGTCCAATTCTCAAATCAAAGAATACAATAGTTTGAATATCAAAATGACAACACGTGGGGATTCAGAACATAGTTTTTATATAAAAGCTCAATCAACATTTTGATTTTGTAGGCAGAGTGTCTCACCGTGGAGCTTATGTGCATAACATGGGAATATCGTTCAACATTCATAAGCCTTTCCACCTTCACAGAACCATGTTTTGAAACCTACAATCAACAACCCAGAATGGCTAGTCAAGCAACTTTACTATTGAAATATAGCTCACTCTTTTGGAGGAACATCTATCCATTGAATACTTAAACAAACTTGGTGAAACAGCATTTAATAAAAAAAGCACGAGACCAACAATAAATAAGCAAAGCAACAGCACAAAACATCACATGTTGACGAAAAACTATGCTGACAACAAATCAGAGAAAGTTCTTTTTCCGATAGACAAGAAATTCCATCCACTAGGCCTATTTTTATAGTCAAGCGGAAGAAGATATATCTTAATTTCAGGATATAAAATGATGCTGAGATGTTGATCATCCAGATAACAATTTATATAACAGTGAAGAGAGCAAACAAAATTACATTGTTCTGACTTATAACCAATAACATTGTGCAGAAGAAAGCTAGAAATCAAAAATTGATGACAGCCGTAGTTTAATTTGTTGTAGTCAGTCACTGATCACTGTAAAAGTGAAAGCTTTCCAACATAAATATTTAGGATGATCCTTGAAATAAAAAACTGCAAATCAAAGAGCACATGTGCATGGTTTGGTAAAAGAGACTTTTAACAGAGTGATTTAGTTCTCCGTAATTGACCCTTGAAATATACAATTGCAAATTAAAAGAGCATATGTGCATGGTTTGGTAAAAGAGACTTTTAACAGAGTGATAAAGTTTCTAGCTAAAATTCAAGGAATACCATGTCAATTGACTATGAGCTTCAAGAAATAAAAGATAGCATTCACAATCAGTAGTAAAACCTTTCCAACATCATTTCTTCCCAAATCGACAAGCATGGTATGTTCTGCACACTGCTTTGGATCCTTTAGTAATTGTTCCTCCAACACTTCATCTTCTTCAGGTGTCTTGCCTCTTCTGACAGTCCCAGCTAGTGGCCGATTGACTACCCTATTCTGTTCAAGAAATGTAACAATGAAAAATCTTGTGAATATTCTCAAAACTAGCCAGTAAATCAAATGAGCATAAGAATTCATAGAGATCTGCAATCAGCTTTATTACAAGTAAAATTTAAAACCAAATACGGTGCTGTTGGCACGGAGCAAGTCATTTGGCTTGAAATATCATACCATAGTAATAGAAAATCATAAATTTAGTATCTTACATTCTTTACACGTGTAAGAATTTCTGGACTTGAAGCAACAAGAATACACCCTCTAGCCTGTATGAGACAATAGATTTGTAGTATGAAAGAAATGTTAAGCATTGCAAGTTGTGCAGTGACCAACGCACTGGAAAAATAAACACTATACTAGAAGAGAGCACATACTTGCAAGTAAGTCATGTAAGGACTGGGATTTACGACTCTCAATGCTCTATATATTTCAAATGGGTCAGCAAAGGTTCGGCGTTCAAAGCGCTGACTCAGTACTATCTGGAAAATATCCCCAGCCTGGATATGTTCTTTTGCCCGTAGTACTGCTTGCTTGTATTCATCACTGGTCATGTTCGAGTTCTTCAACAAGGGACCAAAATGCTGAGTGTGTAATTTTACAGAACCTGGAGATAGCCTTGGCCTAGCAGTGACAATCATATTAAAAAGAAAATATAAATGAACTTCAGAGAAACACAGTAGAAGAAAATTAAAAAGAACAGAGAATTAACTCACGGATCAATATCCAGTACTCTGGCCAACAATTTTTCCAAACGTTTCATTCCATCACTGTATGCATCCTCAATAGAAGAGTATCTATCTATCTTCACCCAGTGAATTATGTATGCTTTCTGAGAATAAACAAAAAGATAAATTTAGAACCACAAAAGCCTATATAAACATTATGTTATCTACATTAATATTCAGTAAGAAGAAAGCTTGGGAAAATAATAAACTTCTTAAAAAAGGGATAACAAGCAATGACAATGCACCACAAATAGAGCATGTTGAACTTGCCACATAGCTTGCTCAATAAAGCGCGCATTTCATTTTGCTCTATTATCTACAATAAGAATATACATCAAGCATGCACATTAAAATGAACCTATGAATCCTTACTTTGTTTTTTGTAAATTCTAGTGTGTTTATTTCAACATTCAAGCAGGAAATGGAACATGTTGACTATGATGTCATAGAAATGAAAAGCATAGATAACACATAGATAGAAATGGAAGGTCACTGCTTATAATATGGCATTGCACCAGTAATTTACTTTGTCAATAAAAAAACAGTACCTTTTCCACATGATCAAACACGATCACATCATCATAAAGTCCCAGATGTATGTCTGGAAGATTCCTGTCATCCTTGGGTGCCCTCGAAAATGGCAGCTTTTTCTTCTCCGTGTATCGAACAGTGTCATATGAGAAATAACCAACCCAGCCACCTGCTCATGACAAGGATTATCATTAGATATGGCCATAAAGACTGTATGGAGACCACATTGATTAAGATTTTGTGGAGGGATTCAACTATGACACGACCACGCTATAGATAGACAGTTATATAATGAAAGAAAGAAAGAAAAAAAGGACGCATCTGACTTTCCAATTTGGCTGTAAAATTCTAGAAATAAATCCATAATCCACGCGGTCAGGGTAAGGGTTGAATAACAAAGGTGCATACAAATATTCAAAACAACACCAATCAGGACATTCATCATTTCTACAAGACATGTGCATGGAAATGCTGTATGTAAATCATACTACCATGGATGTTTCTACTACAACTGACAAATATTTCACATCATGGTCAAATATAAGTTATTTCCAGTTGTTGTATTCTTGGGGTTTGTTGGTACTCAGTACCACATAATCTTGCCGTTACTAGTAAATTCTGATTCCTTGAACAATAATATTTCTGATTATGAATGGCACCGAATAATCCCACATCCAATATTACAGGTGGCACCGGATAACTACAAATTCTCAATATGCCACGATAATTAAGGCCGATACACAGAGACCATGCCTGTCTACAACTTTTAAAAAGAAAATTATTTTATCAATTTAATCCCTTACATTCTAGCACCAATCCTTGGAGATCACAATAAAGCTGTATACTGCGTTGTTAATTTATCAGTAAAGGCCAATTACCTCCCAGAGTATTCCACATTTCACATTCAGCATGGTAAATCAAAGCAACCAATCATTAAAATAGAATTTAGAACAGCAAGTAGATTAGGTCATATGTTTTAATAGTTAATGAAATTATGCCCGAATCATACTTAAAGAGGATCTCATATGGGCCATTTAAATTGTCTGCAGAGATTTCTTGTCTTACCACAAAATGCGTCTGGAAGTCCATCAATGAGTTGGGGTTTCCAAGCCTCTGATATTCTTCTTGGAACCAGCATCGCATCTTCGACAATCTCCTCAATCAATGTACCTGCTTCATGGTCCATCAGACTAACCTTATCTTCTTTTGCTACAATCTCAATTGATGGTTGAGCTCCAACCACACTGTAACGCCCCTATTGCCATCAATCCAACCTTAAAATTAACAACTCGTGATAAAAAAAGGTCGACCACCTATGCGCAAAACAAGGAAGCACTGGAGGGCTCTTACCACACTTGAAACCCGAGAACCAGGCTCCACTGACTCAAATAGAAAGCTAGGAGCATCTCTATCATCTTCTTTCACCAAACACCGATAAGCAGTGACTGGAGTGAGCTGGTCAGAGAATATACAGGTGTGAAGAGGTACCAAATTTCCATTTTTAGCAGCTTCCTTGAACTCGGTGGCATCAACTACTACAAGAAACACCAAACCAAGATTAAAACTGAAGCTTAGAAAACAAAGTCGCTATAGAATTTGTTAAATAAAACACGTTAATTTATTGTTGATTAAATGAGAGCATAAAAAATGACAAAAAAAATAATCATATCTTAATTCTTTAATTATAATTTACCAATCGAAATGACACTTTAATCAAATGTTGCTTAGGAAGTTGAATAAAAATCTGCACACAATATTTAGAGAAAAAAAAGAGGCGAACTTAAATGTTAATTGCTTTCCCCTCTTTTTCGCAGCAAACAAGCATTGGATGCAAAAGGAATAGCAAGATATGATTTCTTCCCAAAAAAAAGCTTCTCTTAACTGATAAATCAATATATCTCATGTTCCATTTAGAAGCCACACTAAACAATTACTGCTCAAGATTTTCTTCCCATTTCTCACAATACTCTCAGCAACCAAACACTTCGCAATCAAGACAAACCTAGAGAATCACTGGAAAGGGAAATGCACTTGAGTGGACGGACACACGAGACTGAGCTGGACCTCCTCGTTGAAATGCCGGTGAACGGGACTGGACAGAGCCGGTGACTGGACAGAGACAAGCAGTTTGAGAAGCTTAGGGTTTGCATTTTGAGTAGAATCTGTAGTGCCTCTGTGTTGATGGTAATAATACGTAAACAGTTGCCGTTCCTCTTCTTATATTTATAGGCGAAGATGACCGGAGAAAGAGAGGCAGGAAGGCTAGAGCTTTGAAATGTAACGAGTCTGAAAACGACACCTTATAAAAGGTGCGTGCGTGCTGAAATGGAAATATTTTTTAATCCAGTCTAAAATTTTAGGAATTTTCTTCATGAGTCTCTTGGTGAGAATTTATCTTCTATTTATATCATGTTTCGAATTAGTTGTGATTCAGATGTTGTTGTTTGTTTGAGACCTGGTGAAGGTGGATGCATTGTCTCTGATTATTGGTTCTGTGTATTGTGTTTGGACACAAATCAACTTTAATTAATTAGATTTCTCTTTTCTTTTAATTGAATTATGAAGACATCTCAATTGCGTTATTGCATTAAATGGCAATTAACCATTTATAGGTTCTCTCGTGTTGGTACGGGGTGTTTGTTGCTGGAGTACAACTGTATTTTTTTAAAAAAATTAAATTTTTAATTTTGATTTTTTTATCATTTTAATATATTTATATATATATATATATATATTTTTTTTTTTAAATAAAAAACACTATTAAACAGACAACATGTATTTCACTAGTAAATAAATAACTGAATGAATCTATTATTTTATTGAAAAGAAAGAAACGGATAACTTCATGAATTTTCAGGGATAGGTATAGTCTTCTATTGTAGATTAGATTAAGAGCTATTTGTTTTTATGTTTTAAAATATTTAAAAAATAATATTTTTTTTATTAACTTTAAATTAATATATTTTTAGTGTTTTTAAATTATTTTAATATGTTAATATTAAAAATAATTTTTTAAAAATAAAATAATATTATTAATATATATTTTAATATAAAAAATTATTTAAAAACAATCATAACTACGCTACAAATAATCTATAACTCTTTCAAGATTTTACGGATAACTTCATGACAGATACGGAAAAGGAGGTGGGTGGATAGAAGCTTCTTGGATTAGATAGAGTTTTCCTCCACATTTATTTATGTGAAAACAAAAGTCAAATTTATTTAGAAAACAAATGTTTTGAAGTTTGACCGTTCCCGATCTGAAAGTCCTGACGTGGCATATTAAAGATAAGTTATTACAAAGATAGTATTACAGAGATATGATAATCAAGATTTTTTTTAGAAAATATTATAAACATATATTCTAAATATAAATATGCAAAAGATGAAAATTCTCGAGCTTTTTAGATTGAAAAATTCATGATTTATTTATATCTAATAATTTTTTTTATAAAATAATTAAAGTATAATATTATCTTGATAGTATTACAGAAAAAAAAAATCTTTAACATAAAAAACACTTTTACATATATATATATATATAATTAGGTTATTAGAGAATTATACAAAGTAGAATTTAAAATATAACTGCAATTATCATGCTAGACTCTTCTCATAATTTGAGCCCACTAAAAAGTGGATTCTTTTTTTAACTGAATCTAAAAAATATGGTTTCTAAAAAGATTTTTTGCATCCATTAATAAATCTAGGTTTATTACACCGATGATTAGAAACGGTGGTTTGTTGTTCAACAAGAAAACCCGGTGAAATTAAAGTTTTGATAAATCAAAAACTTGGCATCACGTGACACAATTAATCTAAAGGTGGAGTTTTCCTTAAAATTAATTGATAAAGCTTGGACACTCGAAAGTCAACCTTTTGAAAACTGAATAAAGATTTTTCCTAAATAATAAAGATTTTTCCTATATATATATATAAAACTAATTTATGTGTTTCTTGGATGCACTACATTCATTCATGGGTGGAGAACTCCATGTGGAGATACTCTCGTGACAAAACTTCTAATCAAATTAGAACTGGACGGAAATCTTCAACTTTAGTCTAGTTGGCGTATAAGAAAGAAAACTCCGAATCCGGTAGCTATTTCCGGCGAAGCACGGACTCATGCGTGAAAAGCATGGAATCAATCGATCAATTTTTTAATTTCTAGTATTAAGTTCGTGTTGACACGAAACTTAATTTTGTGGTATTAATTGCTAAGCAGAGAAGAGAACTATCCAACCCAGGTGTCGTTAAGCAACTGAGAAAAATGCTGGATTCTCACAGGAGCCGGCCCCGCCGCCGAAACTTATCCAATTTCTCGTGTTCCATCATGCATGGCACGTTTTTGAAGTAGAGTAATAGAAAAGACGTTTGCAACTTCTGTCAAGAAAAATAAAGAAGACGAAGAAGGAAAACCAGTCAAATAAAGCTTCTAGAAAGTGATGGAATTGACCATCCGGTACCATGGATTTAAAAAACATTCCAGGCTCCAGCTATGTACGTGAGGGTTCGTTGTCAAAGAGAGGTTCCGTCCATGGTTAATCAACGACGTGAAATTGTATAAATGCTAGAGCGCCGAAGTCGTGAGTATGACTCCTGCCTTGGTGATATTATCAATGCTAATCTTGCCTGTACCGACAGCCAAAAGTTACCCAGTCTTTCTCATGCAAGGCCGAAGCAATTACTGAATCAAAACACATTCTAATTTAAAAGGGAGTTTGTTTTTATATTTAAAACAAATTTAAATATTTTTTTTATTTTTTTATATACTTCAAATTAATATTTAAGCGCCCCTGTACCATTTGTAATGCCTCAAGTTGCCATCACCTTTTACTTAACATGGTGAAAAACAATTTCCTCTCATAAACTAAAAACTTTAGATCCGAGGTATCGCTTATTATTTAGTCTAGGTGCTTGTATATATCCGAAATCTCCACAATTCCTTTCTCAGGTGGAATTAGGACATCACTTCTCCAGTGAGTTCAATCATGTTTCTGAATCCATAATATTTACCACTCTGATCAACAAACTTTATGCTAGGAGATTAGAAGTTTGGAAATGTGGTTGCAGTTGTTTTTTTAAAATATATTTTTTACTTGAAAAAATATTAAAATAATATTATTTTATTTTTAAAAAATTATTTTTACCATCAGCGCATCAAAATGATCTGAAAATACCAAAAACATATTAATTTAAAATAAAAAATAAAAAAATTAATTTTTTTAAAAATAATTTTAAAAATAAAAAATAAACAGGCCGTGATCCAAGCTGCAGAACTCAATAACATTCGGCTTCTGGAACACATTTAAAAGCGATATCTAGTACAACAGTATAAGTTTCACGACATGGGGCAGTTTCGTTTTGTGAAAACAATATGAACCAAACATGTGCGTGTTTAATGCCTGCTTTATTGAGAATATCCTTATCCAAGGACCACATGATAGTCCATGTCGATTTACTTAAGCTTTTCTAGACAACCACGGACCTAGCTAGCCAGACAGCAAGGAAGGTAGCCGACTAAAATTGAAATGGAAACTAGTTTCTCTACCTCCCTCCATCAATGTCAAGCATGTAAAACGTTTCCCCAGATTCTTACAAGCTGAAATGACATGACATCCTGTTTACCACTTGAAAGGGTATATATCAACTTAACGGCATGCGACGCCCTTGAAGGAAGGCGATCGATCATCGATCCAAGATAACTAGCTACCTGTTCTCGCTCATTTCAGCCACCCAGGATGAGATCATGCAGTAAGTTTCATTTCAGCCACCGGAAAAAGATTCATCAACTCTACTGAGATTCCATGAACAGAATCAGGGGACAAAATTGCCATGCATATGAACTTGTTGATGCTTATACACAGCACAATCCACCTACTTGATGAGCCAAGATGTGTATCAGAAGCATTTTGGTGGATAAGTTCTTCTAGAAGGGCTCGCATTCTAAGGGAAAGTACTGTTCGTGGCTAGAGACTCGAAATGGAGTCATTTGTGAAACTTGTAATGGCTTCATCTGTAAAAGGGAAGGGGTGTGGTAGGCATGCCAGCAATCCTAAGAGTCAAACTATGAGTCCAAGGACAACATAATTATCCTCAGGATCACTGATCTCCTCGGAAACTTGAGCAATTGGCCTCCTTTCCAAGAAGAATATTAAAACTACCCAGTAAAAAGCCATATCGTTAGATAGTGATGAGGATAGCCCAAGCAGGACAATGGAGAAACCAGTGAAGCGAGCTGAAGCCTGTCAAATGAGAAATTAGATCAGTATTACACTCTTTTCGCCCATAAACATTCAGAAAAACATCAGCTGTTCAAAGTAAGGTTATTTTAAATCCATTTCATTTTGTTTGGAAGAACTAAAATATTTCATATCAATTCTAAAAACAAAACAAAATGAAATAATTTTCATTTTATTTTAAATCTTGATATGTTACGGATTTTTTGGTTAAATTTTAGCCGAAATATTTCAATTTTATTTTATATTTTCTTTTCCAGTCTTGAAAAGCTAATGAATTAAATTAAACCTAATTTAATTTAATTAATTAAAAAATCCAAATATAAAAAATTCTTTTTCAAGTATAATATAAAAGGTTTTATTCCATTTATGGACCATTTGAAAGTGTACCTTTTTTTATTTTTATTTTTTTGTGCTAGTAGCATTCCGAGTTTAAACCTTGAAGTTTTGTTTTTTAAGATTCGAGAAAACTCTATTTTTAAGAAAGAGTATTTTGTGGGTTCAAGTGATCGAATAAAATTCAAGCTATTCCAAGCTTTTAAAAAAAATACATATCCTAACTCAAATTCAAGACCTGCTATACAGATTTTAAGCTATTTTTCATTAGATCCTTGACGACGTAAACCTTAAGTTATTGCTATATTGTACTTGAAAAAGATGATGGGGGTGCTCCTGTGTACTGTCCACCGACTCGTGGAAAAGTGCAACACGGTAGCAGTGATCATGGCGGGCCCACTTTCATGTGAGAGGGGAGGCAATCCAGCGGGAATATCTTATATTTTCTCTCGTATCATGGCTTTAAATGGTACACCTTCTTCCCCAAATAGCAAAAGCTCTCCAGCAGGGATGCTGTTGATGGCATTAATAAGAAGTCCCGCCCATGCCCATATCACTTGATCTAGGGAATTAATGAGAGCTCCCACCCATGCTGTTGATGCCATTAATAAGAAATTGACCATCACTGGGTGGTATTATGAAGTCCAAAAGGAAAAGAACAAGTCCAAAGAAAAACCAGCTAAAGGTCCTGCTGCTGCAACTTTCAGACGAACTTCACGTTTGCTGTATAGATCAGTAATCATGTACATCAATAAAAATAGACTGCTTCTGAAAGACAAGTCTCCTTGCAAGCTTTCCAAAAGAAATCGTGGCTAGGGAACTGCTCCATAAGTAAAGATTAAGATATTAATGTTCTAGTCAGAAAAAAACTAACGAGTTCTGCATCATGAAAAAGTCTAGACAGGTCAAAGAAAATGCTTATACAAAAATGAATTAGAAACCTTGATGATAAGCTTCAAAAAAGAATAGACATAAAAGGCATTATAAACACTATAGCATCAAACTAAATATATCCACAGGAGCAAGGGCAACAAAAATGGACTCTCCTCCCTGGAAAGTGTATGTGGTGAGCGAAGAAAAAGAATTTGCTTAGGTTATTGCCCTTAATCAAGAAAAGCATGACAAAAAGAGGGTACAAGGAACCACAAAAGGAAAACCATGGACATCACCTTTTCAGATACTTGCCTGAACAATAACATAAAATGGATTAAAAATTCATGACTGCAATTAAAATTAACTTTATCATCCTAACAGACAAAATGAAAAGGAACAAATTGTTATTCTATCACTCTTAGCTTCAGTAAAACATAACTTGTATTAATCTAAATATGATTCATAAGAATAGATAAATAAATCAGACACAATAGGTATGCCTGTAATGATGCAGGCACATTGTGGAGAAGTAATGAGAAGACCGTAAACAGTCCAAAAGATCCAGCTGCAAAACACTCTGGGACAGCTGCAGAAATAAAACTAAATCCGTTGTAGTTTAAACTATAAGTTAAAATGGCATTGATTAGTGCCTTCATTCTTGCTATGAAAATTTAAGTATTATACTGTGCAAAAGGCGCTGATCAGGGGAAAACTGTACTAAGCTATGAAACTACCTGTTGTTTCTGGCTGCAAGGTCTTCTAGGAACCACAACTGCCACTGGCTTATCATCCTCTGGATTAATTTGGAGGAAAAGCTTATACTGATCCCTAAGTTTATTCTGTTTAATTGAATTGCATGACGGATCATTGAAGAAACTGCAAGAAATTGGACAAAGGAAAAGCAAATATATACATGCTTCCTGTTTGTTAATTTTTCATAGCTTTTAGCTGCCTGACCTCGCAGGTTTCCTTTAAACAAGACTCCACCCTACCAAAAGGAAAACCAAAAACCCAACAAATTAACTAGCAAGCCATAAAACAATTACTCTTGACTAGAAAGAGTAAAACGAAACAGCAACTCCCCTTACGTATCCATTTCAAAGACTCCATGTCCCCGTTCTTAATTGGATATTCAACTTCCATAGTTAAGTTTGTAAACAGTTTCCTAAACTTTCAAAGGAAGAAAGGCAGTTCTTTTTTGTAATGGAATAAGGAAAAAAAAAACGAAATTAAAAAAACTAATCGTTCAGGTGCACCAAGGATGTTTTTTGCTAATGTTCTCACACGATGCTGAAAATAAAACAATTAGAGGATTTGCTGTAAAATATTTAATCAAATGGAAGCTAAGAACATGAAGGCTTGTTAACTTGTTCGATTATCAAAGGTCAAAACAGCAGCCAAGTAAGTGATACCAAGACATCTATCTTCATGGCTATTCTAGAGAAAATCTGCGCTGTGAAAACTTTATTTACAATCGAAAATGATACTGAAGTTTCCCTGCCAAGTATTGGAATAGAAGATGGGAAGAGGGATTAAGTAGCAGGTGTTAGATGTAAGAGCTCTGGCTCATCCTCGTCATCACTGCTAAGCCATCCATAACAAGGTTTACGCCTCTGAAGAGGGAGAGAATCCACTGGCGATGGGGAGAACAAATGTGGAGATTGGACTCCCGTGGAGGATATCTGTGGAGAGCGGGACTGTATTTCAAGCTTGACAACAGATGAAACATCCTTCAAAGGGCGTGGAACAATGTCAGTTGTATGTGAAGAGTTGAAGTGTGAGGAGGAAGCCTGTGTTGAGTGAGTTTGTTGGGAAAAGTCTTTCACTCCAAGCTTCTCATCAGGTGCATCACTCACTGAAGGACATAGAATGATATCCATTGATGCCGGGGAGTGAATGTTTGGAGAATGAACTTGCTTGGAATTACCGTTAGGTGAGTGAACTTGTGCTTTAGGTTCATCTTTCACAGTGTCATCCTTCAGGAAACATGGAATGAAAGAAATAACTGTAGCATTAGAAAATATGTTCAAATTTCAATGGCAGATCATGTCCAGTCAGCACAAGCACAATCACGCACATCAACATCCAACAACATTACAGGCAGTAGAGGGCCACTCAGGCATAAATTTATCCTACGAAAGTAGTATTACTAAACATGGCATGCTAAACAAAATTTTAAAGAGTAATATATACGGGTATGCATTTGTGCAATCACATGATCCTTAGACAACCAGACACAAGATTCCTCTTCTTAGAAGGGAAGAAAACAAGAGCAACCAGGTGTAAAGTTATATGATGTAGAGTATTGCTACACATCATCAGCATATCAATGTTTAACAATTGACAAGCCAGATAAAATCTTCAGTTCAAATTTTGGTATATGATCATGCAGTATGGTGCAAAAGGATCCAGAACTAGTTTGGGATTGAGGCTTGGTTTTTGTTGCTGTATAGTAAATCAGTGGATGAGGGTGCAGGGGATTTTAGGAGAAGGGATCGATTCAATTGCTCAAAAGAAAGCTCCAAGGATTTTAAATTAAACCATGTACAACAACCCACCACTTGATAAATATTTAATCTAAAATATGTTTTGAGAAACAATTTTACAGGGCAGAAAAAGAATTAAGAAGAAAAACACGTCCAGCAAATCCTCAAGGCAGAAAGAAGATACAAAGCAAAAGAATTCAGTAAAGGTGAGATTAATGATCACAAGCCTCACATGGACACACAAAAGCGCAATGATATGAACTAACGCAGCACCATAATCTGATCAACTACAATGAACTCTTACACTTAAGCTGTGTTTTTTTAATAATAGTAAAAAATTAAACAGAGAGAGATCATGGAAATTTTGAAGCAGGTACAAGCATCTGATATAAGAAAAAAAAAAGAAGTAATCTATTGCTGACAACTGACAACTAAAATTAAAATAGCACCTCATGAGAAGTACTTTATTCAAGCAAAGATGGAAATTTCCATCGTTTTTGCAGTACTATCTATGTGTGATATTTAATTTCAATTACCCAGGACACATGAACAGAGTTAGCTAGCTTGGCTCAAAATCTTAAACTTTCTCCTTCTATATTTTGGAAGAAAGAAGATAATGAGTGGTTCAATCCTGTGCTCCAAGACTTATCTCAAGAAAAATCTGACAATTGCATTGTTCCATCTTCAATTGTAGAAAGACAGGTTTAGTTTGAAATCAAGACAGCTACATCATGCCTTTATATGGAACCAACAAAAAGGAGCAATAATAAAACTTCCATTTAATTGAACTGCACGTAAGTGGTGGATTGATACAAAATGAGAAGAAAAGGGAATTTACCTCTGCCGGTCCATTCTCAATCAAATGCTTGAGCTTGTCATTGCCTGTAAACAATCCTGGTTCGCAGTTTTCCCTCTCTGATTTCTCTACCTCATCGAGAAGCGTGTCAATCAAAAGCTTATAGCAACACTCTTCAATGAAAGCCCAACCTTCATACCCGCCATATTCCTGAGACAAAAATAACAAACCCTAAAAAATTCCCACATTTTATTTCTGCTTGATCATAGAAAAGCTCAAAAATAACCAAACCTTCAATACCTGAAGTCCGCAATCATCTAAAGAAGTAAGAATTTAACGCGCTCGCATAGCTACAATATTTTAGGGATCCCAGAATGTAAGACTTCCAAATTTTGAATTCCCACATTTTCTCAGCCATCAAACAGGAATTTAGAGATCACATGATACAAACACATTCCATGATACCCCAGAAAATCCAAAGCTCGATTTCTTTCTTTAAACGAAACTTCCTTTAACAAAAAAGTACACCCCTTTAAAATACTAATAATAGAAACATGCATAAACACATCCATTCATGTACGAGGTGTCACCTTTAGGAGATTTCTGACAGTTCTGCGAACCAAGGGTTCCGGGAATCCCATAGGACGTACAGCGTCAAGAGCAGCATCGATGCGTTTCAGACCCACCTGAAACATGTAGTAGAGAGTTTTCTCGTGTGAGAGAAAAAGGAGGAAACAGAGAAGATGGTGCAGCCCAGGGAGAGAGGTGGTCTAGATAACAAACCCTTCGATCTCTTCTTGCTGGAGGCATCGTGTTTTTTTCCGACTACACATGCGATGAACTGATAGAGTGACAGCACACGAGCTTGCGTTTAATAAAAGAAAAGAAAAGAAATAGAATACTGCAGGTAATGTTTTAAAGTTTTTTTTTATATATATAAATATATTAAAATAATATTGTTTTTATTTTTTTATAAATATTTTTTATAGAAATATATTAAAAATAATATTTTGATATTTTTAAAAATTTATTTTTTATATAAACATCTTAAAATTAATTGAATTTTTTTTTTTTTTAAAAAAACAAATTAACCATAACACCATACAAGCTGTTTTCTTTATATATGGAGGGAAACGAATTTAATGCCCTAGATTTGGGGTGTGTTTGGTATTGAGGTTGCTGTTGCGGTTGTGGTTTTAAAAAAAGTTGTTTTAAAAAAAGCACTTTTAGTTGAGGTTGGTTTGAAAAAATATGTGTTTGGTTAAAACTGTGGTTGAAATTGAGGTTGAACAAAAAGCAGTGTACAGTGTTTGGTAACCGTTTATGCGGTGCAAACTGCGTTCCCAAAAGATGTTGAAATGTTTTTTCATAATAAAAATTTTTAATTGTTTTTCCTACGTGTGCATTTCGTTTTCGTGTGCCGGTCGCAACAATAATTTTTTACAATGTGAAAAAAATATTTTATTACTGCTTCGTTAATGAAAAGCTCTATACTCCCATACAAGCAAGCTTTGCAAATTGATGTAATAAAATAACTATAAAAGAAATTAATATTCTTATTTTGCAATAGAAAATATTGTAGAGTTAAGTACTGCTATTACATCATTAATGAAACAAGACATTATAAATTCTACTTTATTCTTCCATTAAATTATCTGCAATCCCATCACGTTCGAAATTCATCCTGCTTTGCCTATTGTTTCCAATGCTTTCAGGGCGTGCCACAACATCTGGTAAAATGTCATCAGGTACATAATTGGGATTGCGATCAAATTCCACAAATACAACATCATCATGCGATCTTCTTCTAATGTAATTATGTAGTGCCATTGATGCAACTACAAATTCAACTTGCGTTTTGTATGGATAAGCAGGCATGTTTTGTAAAATCCTCCACCTTTGTTTCCATACTCCAAAAGATCGTTCTATGACATTACGTAGCGATGAATGTGCACGATTAAAAACTTCTTGCCGATTTCTAGGTTGTCCACGACGCCTAAAATCTTGTAAGTGATATCTCTCACCTTTATACGGATCTAAATAACCATACTCATTTGGATATCCATCATCAACCAAATAGTATTTACTTATAATTAAAAAAAAATATCAAAATTTGATCTTGTAATTAGTAATATAAAACAAACTTTATACCTAAGAACATAACAAGTTATGTTGTATACCTACCTTCTGGTGGCGTTGGGAATTTTATATTTATATTCTCAATAGCCTCATGAAAAATACGTGTATCGTGGGCACTGCCTTCCCATCCTGCCCACACAAACGTGAATCGCATGTCAAAATTACAAACCACCATTATGTTTTGAGTCGGGACACCTTTTCTTCCGATAAATGGAATTTGATTTTCGATTGATATACAAGCCCGCACATGTGTCCCATCAATTGCACCAATACAATTCTGACAAAAAAAAAAAAAACCATTGACAATATCATGTCGTTACTTACTAACATGCATACATCAATTTTTGAATTGAATACTGACAATAAAAACATAAATATTTTTCGTACCTTGAAATGCGGCATATATTTAGGATTCATTGCAATTTCTCGTGGAGTGTTTGAAAAACTCGGTTCATCTGGTTTTATGACATCGACTGCAAACAAACATACTGCTGCGAGGACTTCTTTAATGCATCTACTAATAGTTTCCCCCGAATGTTGAAATCGCTCTTGCACCTCCCTATTTGATGCTCTTAGTGCTATTGTATATAGAAATATTGCAACCTTTTCAATCACACTCATCCTTCTTGATGGCTTCAACCCATACGTTGTTTCTAAATCACTGCACAAGCTCAACAAAGTTGATGTGTCCATTCTAAACATGTTGACACATCGTTGCCAATGTCCTCGTAAAACTTCAGTTAACCAACGCATGTCTGTATTGTATGAAACCATGCATGGTTCTTTATGTATATGATTGACATAATAAATGTTTAGTGCCCCAGCTGTGCACACAACTAATTTTTTCCTATCAAATGCTCGCTTCCAAAACGATTCTTCATCATCATCACTATCATCATCGTTGTCATCGTTGTCGTCGTCGTTAGTGTCGTCGTCGTCATCATTTGCGCCATCATCACCATCCCCTCCCGAGCCACCGTTGTCATCACCACCACGATAATTAACGTGATCAACAACACGATCCATTATGTTATCATAATCATCATCAAGAGATTCATTAAATATTGCATTTAAACGTTCTTCTTCCATATGTATAATCCTACATAAATAAACACTTAATCATGTTAAATAAATTATTTTTTTTAAATAAAACACAATGTTTGATGTAATACATGCACGATTAATTTTCCCATGCAACTATTATATTATACTAATTCACACTAAACAAAAATTTACTGCCCAAATTGTTGCATTAAAGTTATATATACACTGTCCACTGTTCACATTTTACATGAACAGTGGACACCGACTTTTACTCATCAGCAGACGAATGAAGGAGAAGGCGATGGACAGAGGAGGTTACCCTTGGCGGCGCGAGGTGTGTTTGGCTGTGGGAACGGCGGGGAACGGTGGTGGACTTCGGTGATGGTGTTTATGTTCCTGCTCTTCTCACTCTCCAGTATGCTTTCCTTGCTTCTCTCCTGATGATGGTGCTGCTGCAGTTGAAGCTAATGACGCCAGATGGTTGCTATGGTGGAGACGATGATGAGTTTGCAGTGGTGGTGTGGTTTTATCCCGCGGTGGCCCTGTGTTTATCGGCTGAAGCTGCTCTGCTTCGCCCTGCCTCTGCTGCGTTTTTTCCTTGCTGCACTCTTTCCTCCCCGCTGTTGGTGGTGCTGCTGTTGTTGGCGAAGATGAGGGCAGAAGGTTGCACATAAACGGCGAGGCAGGTTGGTTGTGGTGGCCTTATTTTTTTGTCCGAATCTGCTCTGCTTCGCACTGCCTCTGATTCACACTGCCTCTGTTGCGTTTTTTCCCTGCTGCACTCTTTCCTCCCCGCTGTTGGTGGTGCTCCTGCTGTTGGCGACGATGAGGGCAGCCAGTTGCTTTGGTGGTGACAAGGAATGTTGGTGGTGGTTGCCCTCTGTTTATCCCGTGGTTGCCTTTTTTATCTGCTGAGTTTGTTCCCCTGCATTTCCATTTCTGTATCTGCTGGTTGCTCTTTGTTTTATCTTCTTTTACTGAAGCATTGCAGGTACCTGTGAGGTTCTTTTACTGAAGCATTGCAGGTACCTGTGAGGTTGCTTCTTCTTTTCACAAAGTGTTTTGTTCCAGCATTGTCACATAAGCTCGGTATTCAACAACCCGTGTTCATTATCTTTTCTCTTCTGCAACCGATGGGCAAGGTGAGGAGCAGTTTATCCCAGTGTACCATAGCTTGTTTTTGCATGTGAATTATATATATTGAATCTTGCATATTTCTCTGTTTTTACTTTTTATCTTCTGTGACTAGGCTGAAATGTCGGGAGCAGTTTATTGCAGTGTACCACTTAGCTAAATTTTTCATGTGAATTGTATTTTCAATCTTTGCATATTTTGTATCTTCACGTTTAATCTTCTGTAACCAGAGTGCATGTTCTATCACAGTGTACTAGTTACTTTAATATTTGCATATAAATTGTATTATGAATCCTTGTATTTTTTTATTTCAAATTTTTTAAAACGTTTTACATATTTTGCATATTTTTTTCCCTTGCCGCACATCACGTGTACTTATTAGAAATAGAAATCAATAATAAGTTAAGCTTCTAGACCTCAATTTATATTTTTAACCCAAACTAAAACAACTGATTTTTCTTTTAAAATGGATGTAGAAATTTTTTTCCGAGCAGTATAATTTATAATTAAGCAATTTTAATGTCGATAATTTAACAACCATTTTTTTGCATTTTCTACCGGTTGCATTTAAGCATGCATATTTTGTAAACTATAAAAGCATTGTCCATGCCATATTACATTACAAATACATAGAAACATTCAGGATTGCAATTCATAATACGTAGCTCGTATCGAATAACAGTACAATTTTTCGATACTTTAATATACAGTCCGTTTGCATGAAAATAAAAAATATTTATGCTCCATAGCTAAAAAATAGGACTTGTACACAACCTCTCCATGTGAGATGAGAATTGTTAAAATTACAAATAGAGTCCCGAACAATTCTGGCCGATTATCTTCAGATCTCTGAAAGAATACATAATTGTCAATACATTTCAAAACATGTTATATAGCAATTTAGATAATAATATTATCAACAAATTTATAAAAGCATGCATTCAGGGTCAATATATACCTCCTCGTCTATGGTGCCTTACGCCGTGTAAACATTTTCTGCAACCATATCATCTTGTTTTGAAGACTACCCATACTGAACCACATTTCTCTATTCCTTCTTATACCCAAGAACTCAGTAGCCCACGCATGAAAATCATCACCAATATGAACTCCTTCTATTGAGTGCAGCTCAATCATAACCTCAGGAATACTACACCCCTTCCTATCTTTAAATATAGATGTGGAATCACTATTGATTGACATACTGTCAACCATGTTATTAAACCGTGACAGTAGTTGCATCCCAATTCCAGAACTTCTTTTTTTTTTCCCTGATTGAACGTCAACACGTTCTCTTTCTTTTCTCTTTCCACTACTGCGTGTGTTGCTACTGCTTGACATATTAACCCCTCTAACCATGTTGCACACATCATCAGTGAAATTTGGAATTCCATCCTCTTCTGAATCACCGCTTCCTTCTTCCAAATCAGGTTGTTCGTCATTGGCATTTGGGTCCTCATCAACACCAACATTATCATCACGACGGATTCCAGCCGATGGTGCCCATGCGTACTGTCCAGTAGCAACAATGTTGGAGAACATTCTGTCGAACTTCAACCGTAAAGACGGTTCGATACCAGCATGCCTAAATTTTTTTGCGCCTCTTATTTCCTACACAGAACAAATAGAATTAATTTAATGTCGCTTGCCTAATTTTTTTGGTAATTACTGAACTGAGATACAACGAAATTTAAAATTAAGGAGCAGCAAAATAACCTGAATTTTTGTTTTCCACCATTCATCACTTGCAGAAATTGTCCCTAATTCTGCACTCCAACCCACACCAGTTTCTGAAATGAGCTTTGTCCATATCCTCCAATCCTTTTTGCAGCCATCCCATTTGTTCTTCAATTGTGTCTTTGTGAATGCGTGACCAGTTATTTCTTTGAAAGAAGTTTGTAAATATTTCCAACCGGCCTTGTCGAAATGAGTATTCGGTCTCATTCCCATGTCGATGGCCTTGATGCAAAGGTCACAAAAGACATGCAACATTTCTTTATTCCAAGCAGCTTTATCAATAGTTTCTGGATTATCTATTCCTATTTGGATAACATATTTGCAACCAAACATCATGAATTTTTATAACATGCTAATCATTTGCGTAATATTGGAAGGAAGTGTTCACCTACAAGTGATTACCAACCTATAATAATTCTAGCCAGTCCACACAATATGCATGTGCCCTACAAACTACACACATCAATATTGCACATCATCATGCATCATCAAGGTAATTGAAATCCATTACCAGTGAACTTTATAGTTTCCAGCCGAGAGCATAAACAGACCAAGCAGATTGTATACATTCTTTTTTCTGTGACCATCACCTCCTAGTTCTCAAATTGCAAAAGACATAAGTATTCACAAATTCTGTAGGATCAAGGCATAAACACCATCCAAATGAAGCAACACATATTTGACTCAAATAGCAACAACATTATCCGAATTAAACACAATTATCAGAACAAATTCTGCAAAAAATTTTAAAACACACAGATGGTCAATTAACCTATTATCACAGCACCAGATTTTTTTTCCATATCAGCATCAAGCAAAATGTTGTGCTTAATTCACAATCCTTACAGCACAATATATTCATAAATTATATGTTTCCCAGAACAATACACAACACCTAAACAT
Source organism: Populus alba (assembly GCF_005239225.2). Taxonomy (NCBI): domain Eukaryota; kingdom Viridiplantae; phylum Streptophyta; class Magnoliopsida; order Malpighiales; family Salicaceae; genus Populus; species Populus alba. Next base: position 17,922,633 of record NC_133293.1, read on the forward strand.
ATATGCATACTGTAATTATCTTCAGGGAGGCGTAAAATTTTAACAGAAAACATACTCTCTACTGCAGACCCGTCTCCTTTTTGTCCAAGTAATTTCTCGTCCCCTTGTTCGTTTGCCTCTCACAGAAATCGACTCCCCTTGTTCTTTTGCCTCTCACAAAAATCGACTCTGCAGGCATAACAACAACAATCACGCACATATTGGGAGAAGAAATTCAAACGGGAAAATTATTTTAACATGCTGCAGATCAACTTCAAAATTAAACAAATGGCAATATACCTTTATATTGAGCGGATCTACAACATCAGGCGAATGGCAAGCTGTTTGGGGTAGAAAAACAGAAGGGGCAATTATTTTTTACAGTGGATGAGACAATTTTTTTGTCCTGTGTGTGTTTGTGAAGCTGACCCTGTTTTTCGTGTGACAGGGGGGAGGGAAAAACAGTGGCAACGACTGTAATTTTGCAGCAACCTCACCAGCTCCGGCGCTTGGAAAGAAAGGATAAAAAATGAAGGGATCTGCTAAGTGGGAAGAAAGGATGGTGAACAGTGAACAGAGTATACAGAGGTCGTTTGAAGCTATGGAAATGGTGAACGGCAAGATAGGATTCCTTGAATTTTTTGACAGTGGGGAGGAGAATATTGATGGGAGCTTGAGGCTTTTTGAATTGATTTGCAGAGGAGTTATGGGACTCAGCTCAGGGTGTGTTAATTATCCAACGGCTTTTTTTTTTTGGAGTATTATACTTTCCCTTGACAGACCGTGGGTTGCTTGAGGTTGCTGCTGGTCAGCAGCAGCTAGTGGCCACTTTTTTCAAACCGCAGTTTCAGCCTTCAGGGGGTGGGTCCCACCATTTTGAAACCACGTTTTCAACGTAACCAAACATATAATTTTTGTGTTTTGGCTGCACCTCAGTTCCTACCGCATTACCAAACGGCACCTTGTTCTTTTTGCCTCTTGGTGGTATCACGTGTGTTCCTTTTTTGTGGTGTCCATTGTCCCCGTTACTTTTACACCAAACACCTTCTTTCAATTACTGCTACTGCGTATACGGTGAATGTAACCTTTCGATTTATCAGATTCCCTATTTTAATTTTTTAATGGGAAGTGTTGTTTACTGTTTTTTTTTAGCTTTCTTTCAGGAGGACAACATTATCCATTTTTTTTTTTAACATGAAAAATATCAATTGTAAATTCAGAATTTTATTTATGTATTTAATTAAATAAATTGAAAATTATTCATGTAATAAAAAAAATATAACCTTTAATTTTTAACTAAATAAAATTAATCAATAAAACTTATAACTCAGTATATAAATTCAACTAGACCTTATATTTTTTTTAAAAAAATTATATGGGACAAATGACCTATCATCTACTCCTTTATCTTGGCTTGCTCAAATTACAGAGACCTCTAATTGCTGAAAAGTTAGGTTGTAGTGTTTTACATTAAAAAAAAAAAAAAAACTTATTTCTCATCATAAGAAAATATCCTAAACACCTTGTAAAATAAATCAATAATTTCAAAAAACTAAAAAAATACCCTTAAAACTCATAATCAACTCAAAATCAAAATTATTTTTTGGCTCAAATCTACCATACAATGTAAGTTCAAGGGAAAACAACACCTAGTATAAACTCTATTAGTCGGAAAAATCTCATTCACATCCAAATCATTATTTTTTCATAGTTGGAATTGATGCAAACCATGATTTTTTATTTTTATTGTTGAAATCCAGCAATCCCTCTTTATCATTTCTCAATTCAAAAACTGAAAAATAAGCTGCTATTTATTGTGTTTTTTCTATTTTTATTCTCCATCTTTAAATTATATTCATAGTCAACAAATATGATTCATGTGTTATTTATTTTGGCTTAAACAAGATGCAACCGCATTAAAACAAAGTTTAAGAAATAAAATAAAATAAAAAGAGAAAATCTTTAACACAATGAACAATACAAGCGTGTACAATGAACAACCCACGCGAGATAGCGTTTTCTATAACTATAACGGGTGATTAAATCTATTAGATATTTCCAATAAGTAAAAAATTTCCATTTTCCGCGAGAGTGTGCTTATTTTATGGCTACCAAGATCTTGAAATCCCAAAGCCCAAAACAATGGCCGGTCAGGGTGCAAATGGAAGAGTAATTAGTTGAATCTCATTTAGCAGGAGTTATTTTACTACTCCATGCCATTACAGTGGTTGAATTTAAACCAGGACCACTAGTATCCCAAAAGGATTGTTGTCAGACAACAATGCCGGAGTTTCTATTTATTCCTTGGCGAGCAAGCAAAGCTTGGAAAAAGAATCTGCCTGCTTTTCTGATGTCCAATCTAAATCCACAACCTTTGCACCTCTCCCTTTACACCTCACTTCAGAGGCCCATTCTCCAACCTCACCACCTTCGTGGATTCACCCGAGACTCTGCCACGTTATAAATTCACACTTGCCTTCAAATCGGAGATCACAAATACAAATACTTGGACATGCCCTGGCTATTAGCAGCTAGCATGGCTTCCTCCTTTCAGTTCGGTCATGTATCAGAATCCGGTGAGTGCTGATCGAGTTTTCTTTCTCACAGTCATGTGATTTATGTACATCTTATATACTAGTAAGTTTAGCAATCTATTGCTTGGTCTCCCAGCTGGGTAAGGTTGCAAGATAAGATGGTTCAAAAAGCAACTTTCTTTAATTTTCATTTTCATCCACTACACATTTCTATCTCTGTACCCACACACAATGTTAGTTCTCCAGGGTTTCTCCTCTTGACAGTGATTAAAATAACTAGTTTATTAGCTAATTAAGTATTGCTTTGTGATTGAATTTGATATTTTCTCTAGTGACTGATTAGTTTCTTTGCAAATCCTCCATGGTGACGTCAGAAACCCAGTTCAATTCAGTGCAGCCATTGTCATTCACTTTCTCATCGATTAATAATGGCAACAGTAGGGCCGGTCTCGCCAAGGCAAGAAAAGCTGCACGTCCCTCTTCCTCTGCTTTGAATTCAGTCGACCCCATTACCTTTAAAAGCACCAGTGAAAGTCCCTTTGCATTAGGTCTAGTTTCAAGCTTTTCAGCCGCTAATCCATTTACGTTCAATAGACATGAGGTTGACAAAGTATCCGACCATGGTGAGGTTTTTTTCTGGCTTGTAATCACCCTGTCCACAGAAAGAATTGTTCTTTACAACATAAAAATATGGTTCACTTTCAGTGACTAATTATTTGATTTATGTCTTTGTGTGATGTGAAGATGCAGAAAAACCGATTGAAGCTGCAAGTAAGCTGCAGCATGAAAAAACTGAACCAAGGATTGGAGAGAAAGAAAACAATAGCCCCAAAGAAATGGGTGTTTTGTCTCCATCCGATATCAAACAGGACAAGGTAGCAAGACAAGCAAACCAAGATTCAATGCCCAATAGGGCCAATACTGCATTGGTAGTGATTTCAAGGATTTTGAAAGGTATACCTCAAAGCCCTCACTTTTATCAGCTCATAAATCTCTCTGGACATACTAGAAAGGTTTTGATATCTTCATGGGATCGGATTTTCGAAGAAACTGTGGAGCAAATGCACTCTCTACAGGTAAATGATTTCTGGGTTAGGGCTAGAGAATTGTGGAAAACCATGGGGGAGTTGCAAAGCATGGGGTATAATGTGATTCCTCTGAGGAGAAGATTAGTGGAGTTAACTGATGTAATGATAGAGCTGAAGCTGACTAAGGTGGGAATGAAAGGGTTAATGATTAAAGCTGAGAACCATAGAATGGAGAAAAGTAGGCTTGAGTTTGTGATTTTGCGTTTGCAAGAAATGATCATGCAAGAGCATTATGGTATGCTTGGAGCACTGGCTCAGATGGTTGAAATGGAGAAAGAGGTACCCAAATTTGACGGTGTCTTTGCTAAATTGGCAATGGAGCCTCTCTAGTTTGACATTTTGGATTGGTGCTGCAACTCCTAGATCTTTGTACTTGTCTAGATTGAATGCTAGTCACTGACTTGAGAGCTTCAATGCATGCTCATCTCTAGAAACTTTTTTTTGATCTCTAGAAACTTGAAAGCATATCAAGCTAGTTAGTGTTTTGTATTCAAAGAATCAAAATGACCTTCAATTTAAAACATGTATTGCTGGCTTGCTGCTTAAAATTCTTCCTTCCTTGTGATAACAATAACTGTTTCTGCTACTAACAATGCCCAAACAATTGGGAGCTTTGGGCTACCTACCGAACACTATGGGTTTCCACCTGAATGTGGAACGGCAGCATCCATGATTCCAGGTGCATTGATGTTTGCCTTTTGGGCTCATACTCCTATGAGACCTCGTAAGCCCAGATGACTGCAGAGCTCTTGATGCACAGTCATGGCCCACTAAGTAGAACTCTTCATGCTGGGAAATCAGGTCGTCGGTCCTCCCCTTTGTAAAAAAAAATAAAAATAAAATTAAATGCAAATAGAGAGCCATAATGAAGTCAATATCACCAAAGCCAGTACAGAGACCATTATAAATAAAGTGTGAATAATAACACTAACATGAGACAGAACTTTATCACCCAAAGTAAACCGAGCTCACTTTCAATCCACACTTGAACACGCGGGGAAAAAGGACTTACTTTTGCCAGCAAGAAGAAAACTCGAGAGTGAAATGGCTCTTTCTTCTTCAAGCACGTTTCCCTGAGACACCTTTGATAAAGTCGTTGATTCCCGCCATCTTGATCGTGCAAGCAGGAGAAATAAAAAGTGGCGAAGATCCGCATCATATCCTCTCTTTGGAGACAAAAATACTTGCAGCTAATCCTAAGAGCGAACAAACCATTTGATCCGTCGTTGTCACATAATAAAAGAAGCCAATTTCCTTTCTTTTCGAAAAGAGCAAAATCTTGGTGCATGTGTGTGCACGCGTTGAAGACCGACTTTAAGTTAGTCTATGGTAATCTCAGGGAGCAACACACAGTAGATGTTAGCCCCATTATTGGAAGACAAGTGTGGTAGAGCAGTACAGCCAATATGAGCATAATTATAAAATCTGTACACCCTATGATCTGCAGAATTAGAACCTGATTTGACTCCAGTTTCCTTTCGAACCAGGTAAAAGAAAAACCAGCGACTTCAAGCCGTGTGCTGTCTGCTGCAAGCCTGAAATGCATGTACCATTCCAGTTTCTACCTCTTCACTACATGACTATTGGCAATTAAAAAAATCAATTTATCTCCTCGCCTCAAACATAGCTTCTCAAATTGAGCTTAAAAATCCAAAACAACGCCTTTTTTTAGATAGACCCGAGTGGACCCATGGATCCATGGGTTGACCCAACCATTTTATGACCAAGGCCGCTTATATCTCGGGAACCACCCCCAATTTAGACAGAAGTGGTCGTTCTTCATATCTTTTGTTTTCCTTCTAGTTTCTGTGTCCTAACTAGACTTGGATTCTCATGGTTTTGATGGCAGCAGTAAATTGCGATAGGTCCATTTTACTCATTTTCTCCTTCCCAGCTTGAAGCAACTATCCTTGCTGTTGTTTTCTTTAAGATATAGCTATAGGGTCCCCACTTGATCGATCATTTCAATGGATAACGCAGACATGAACTTAAGACAAATGAAAAAAGATCAGACAAGAATAGACAAGTGGCTAAATTCAAGGAATAGAAACAAAGATGAAAGCTACACTCGGAACATTTTTTTAATTAAAAATCCATATGGAGAAAGCTCTCAACTCATTCTATCCGTTTGACTAGTAGCTCCCATATCAGGTTTCAGTTGAGAAGCAAGAGGACACACAAGTAACAAATCCATGTGGATTAATAAATATAATAGTGAAGAGAACCAAAAGAGGCAGTCAAAGGAGATCTAAGGTAGGCTATAAATTCGAATGATTTGTTTTGGATTCATGTGGGTTGTTCACATGCACTAGGGTTTTAGGTGATGTGCAAGCCAGTGAACTCTAGCACTCACAAACCCCCCCCTAAATCTTCTCGAGCAAAGATGGTTTATCAAACATCACCAGAGGCACACTCCACTATTGCCAGTACTGCAGATTCTTCAAGAGACAACTAAAAGATGCCCCCAGTAACTACATTTGCTAACTCTGAGATGTGCTCTTGTGAATAGAGAATAACTGCATTGATATATGATCATATACTATAGCAATAAAACATCACTATTCGCAAATAGGCTACTATTTATAGAAGGGCTTATGCAAAACACAATGCAGGGGAGATGCTACTGCCAGCCCCCTGTGTAGTGTGTATAATACATGAGAGAGACAATTTAAAATGCTATAAGAAGGTTTATAGTTTAACTCGGGGAATCCCAAACTTAATGATGTTTTGCAGCAGCCGAGCGTGGACACTGGTAGCACTTGGCGAAAAGACCAAATGTGTCAACTTGCTTGATGAAATTGGACATACTAGCCCACCCTCCCAATCCAAAGCCAACCACAAGTACCCATACCACTATAAATGCATTCAATACGTACATGGCTGTCCAGCTTGGGAGGAAGACAGGAGGTTTCTCAACTGCATTCTGCATTTGCAACAACGAAACAAACAATTTTACGAGACTTGTTAAGGATGCTACAGCTTAAAATATGTGCACATGTACAGATTAACGAGCACTGCTTAAATTATTTTGTCCTGGTTCAAATTTGTCGGCAGAATCTAATTTTGAGTTCAAGTTTTGAGGGCACAGTCCATTCTTAACTTTCTACTGCGTCACTAGGAATAAGACCAGTGACCCCAGGAAGCACGTTCAGAGAGATAGCCAGCTATCGCCAAGAATACAAAAGGGAATAAGTGTAAATGTGGCAAATAACTGAAAGACAAGGAGATGCGACCAACCTCATCATTGCAATAAATTTTCAAATATCTGCCATTGAACCAATTAGTGGGGCTAGAATAACGAGGTCAATTCCACAGTCCAAGCTAAGCTATCAAGCTGGAACTATCCATGAAATTATTGCACTTTCTACAATCAGTAAGGTTGCCTTTTAATTAATTTATACAAGACAACAGGGTATCGTACCCTTTCGACAACATCTTGTAATGCTTTTGGTGTGCTTTAATTTCTGTAATGAGGATAGTACCCTATCGACAACTTTGCCTCCCTGATCTCTATGATGTCAAAATTAGGATTGGTCTACTAATTAACTGGCAAATTAATACAACCAAATTAAGCAAGCTAGCATGAAATTAGAACCTAAGTAGACTTCCCCGGTGACTAATCATATGGCTGCAATCCCGGCAACAGTAACTTTCAGGGTAAGTGTACGTCCACCTATTCCTTTGTGTTAGAAATTATTGTAACTAATAAGAAAGTGAGATCAATATAGTAACGGACTAGCAACTCCATGGAAGCACTAGACAATGCCAGCCAGATATATAGTACAAGCATTAGGTAGAGATGAAGATAAGCGGTAGAGACAATGGACCATTTACCTGTCGAGCCGAGGCAGATCGGTAAGTGAGCATATGAGCTAAAGCAGGGATGATGTAGACGGTGAAGGTAACCAAAAGAGCCCCCACAGCTGAGTTAATTGGTCCAAAGAAAGGAAATATAATTGCGAAGAACCATATAGGTATGACCACAGGTAACCGGCATAATGCCCTCAACAATATGCTCTTTGTATCATGCATTCCGATCACCTTCTCCCACACAAAATACAACGGTGTACAAGCGAATCCGAATGTTATAAACTGCAATTCATACACACACACCCCAAATTAATCAATCAAATCAATTAAAGCTAGAGATGGTGAGCTCATTGGATTTGTAAGAAATCACGAGTTCAAATCCTCTCTCTGAAATATTTGAATTAAAAAAATGTCTCATTGCAATAAGAGGCTGGAGTAGCCTTTTATTTTTCTAGTGGTGGTCAATTCAATTCAATTCATTGCAGTAACAATATTTTTTTATCCCGCTAACTACCAATCATTAATGCTAATCTCTTGATTGCCTAATCACCGATTATAGATCGCAAGGCTTTATTGATGATAATAAAAGAAAAAGGGTGCAACAACCTGATGGATAAGCATGAGGATAACAGCAGCATCACGCCATCCGGTGCGGGGTAGCAGGGAGAAAGCATTTGAATGTGTGAGGAGTTGATCTCCAAAGGCCCAGTAGGTCGCAGCAGCAGATGGAAGCGTTAAAGTGAACACATAAAGGGTAGCAAGTAGATAAATGTACTTGAACCTTTGAGGCTTCCACATGGCGTGCATAATTTCCCTATAACCAAGAAGCCATGGCCATTAGAATGATCCACTTGAAATTGGATAGTTACAACCAAGAATGAAGGATTGATTTGTTATGATAAATCCATAAATTCCCCCCTTTTCATCTCTTGCTAGGATGAGTCGGTAAAGTATTGTTTCATAGGAACTAGGGTGTAAATTTCAATACGATAAAGAGAAGAGGCCTAACATGTCCAGGACTTCATAAAGGGAGGACTTTGCCCTAAATCCCTCCATCTCGGGCGTCACTGGAATTTGAATCCAAATGATTAACTAACATGCTTGTCAAGGTTCCTATAGTTAATTTGATGACACGGCAATAGATTATGGAGAGCTTAACAACAACTTTCCTGGCATGACGAACCTAACATCTGTTAGTTACATTTTACCAATCAAAACCAGGCCTGAGGTGTCACACATGGCTGTCAATCACGGCATCTTTTACCAGAAGAATTTTGTTCTTTTGGCGTTTTATAGATGGAATCTCATAAACTCTCAGTTTTCATGGACTCTATCATTTAAGGTATTGTTATTAAGTTATTTTCTGCAAAAATTGTCCGCATTGTTAAACCCATAATTTCCGTGAGAAATAAACTAAAAACCTTTATTGGTTTCTAACAGGGTGACAGCAATTAAAAATAAGAAAGACTTCTTACACAGTGACAGCATGCCCACCAAACGTGTAGAGGATATTGGTGGCTCCTGTAAAATATAGAACAGCCTTTGCTGGGCCCGAGTGAGTTACCCCATCAACCTGTAAAATAATGGTAATAATATTTTAAGGAAAAGCAAAAATCAAATCCTGCTGGTGTGGAATGTGAATAAAGTAGATGCCTATGAAATATCTGGGTGTTGATCTAAGTTTTAATTACCTGGCCGTGAACAAGAGATGCAATAGTCATATACCAAGCTGTGTAGGTCGTCATTCCAAGCCCAAGAAATGACCAAATTCTGTAGTTGTGAAACGAAGGAATGAACACTGTGGTGGCACAGCAAGCTCCAAAAATATAAGTCCATGTCCGCTTGTCAAATTTGTCATCTATGTAGTAGATGTTGCTGTGATTACCCAAATAATCCACTCAAATCAGTGCATTAACAGAACCCATATTCAGGAACTCTGGGAAAGTAGGGGGAAATACAAGAACAGGAAAGAAACAAGAGCTAACCTTGCACAGGCTATGAGCTGTATGACAGAACCAAACAGGAGAAAAGTGCAGTTAAAGGCCAACCCAACAGCTTTCCAAGTTGGACCCAGTAATCCATCTAGCACCTCAAACCACTGCAGACTCAAAATTTAGACAAAACAGGACTGATATTTAAAAAAAATAATTTTGGAAGACATAATATAAAACTCGGATTTTATTTCCTTCCTTTTGTTCTTATATTGTGGGTTTTTGGAAGGCTAACCTGTATAACATGGTTCTTGAAGTTGACATTCTCTTTCTCCTTTCTGCTTCGGTATTCAACATAGAGAACACTGATAAGGTAAGCAGTCCAGCTTCCAAGAAAACCATAAAATATCTGCAAAATTATGCCTGAAAGCATCCCCATTTGAGAGAAGGAGTATGGCAGTGTTAACAGAACCTGAGCAACCTGCAGAAGAAAAATCCATTTTTTCTCGGTCAAAACTAATGAAAAGATTAACTTTTTTTTGGTCAAATTATGAACTGGCTTTTGAGCTGATTTTGTAATTGTACCTGATTTGAAGCACAGCTAAACCAGGCATCATACACTGACCCTCCATGCCAAAGAAGGCTTTTAAGCCTAAAACCGGATTCATCCTTGCTTACTTCCTCTTTCTCTTCATGCTCAGTGTCATTGAAGCTTGAGACCATAGCTTCCTCTCCTTGTTTCTGATTGGACATTTTCCTTCAATGCTCCTCTACAGATCTGAAACAAATAGTAAAGCCATAATTAAGACAAAGTCCAAGCCAAACCAAGAAACCAAAAGCACACTGAGAACAAACCAATAACCTTAAAGAGTTGTGATGGTAGTTGGTTTTGAAGTCCTCGGAGATGTCTCTCGGATTTATAATTTGGAGACAGAGAAATTAAGGGGCCTTTTACGGACAAATGCGCGACAGTTCTGCAAAGCTGGCACTTCTTTAACTCCTTTTGCCAAAGACACAGGTGCTTCTCTCGTTTTATGCCTTTAAGAGTGAGAAAACACCGAGTAGAGTACTGTAATCTAAAAACGGCTGTCACAGCTTTCCCTTGAGAGTGGTTACTACTCTACTATACATTGCAGATTCTTATAGAAACAACGATGGAAATTTGGCAACACATTAATTGCCCTCCTGTACCAACTAAATATGAGATATCCTTCTCTCAAAAGCTGGTTTTTCTAAAGAATTGGCTGTGCACTGCATCAAAATCCGATGACACAAATGACAACCCAGCATGCAAAAGAATGTATCTCTATCAATCTATCCATCCATCACTCTTATCTTTAAAAGGAAACTTTGTACGCTGCAGTTGTAAGAGATCTGACAAAAAGAAACGCCTAACAGTAGTTGTTTTTTGCTGAGAAACTACCCCTGCCCTGCCCTATAGTGTTCTAAGAAACAGAGCAAAACAAATATTTTGCCTCTGCCTCTGCCCCTCTGTGTTTTTGGTTTACAAGTCTTGTTTAATGTCGTGTGCTGGTCTCAATGGTTACTATGATACCCTCCCCTTTTTAAATGAGTTGGGCACATTTTATTTTTTTTTTTCGGTGAGCACTTACAAAAAGTGAGACTAAATTTGCAGTAAAACGACACCTTTTCTCTGACAAGGATCGAAAAGCTTCGTAAAATAGGCTACAATGTATCATGCTGCGGATTCAGATAAAAATAAATAAATAAATATTTGTTAAATTTAACAAGCCGCCGTGGATTGATACTCTTTTGTGCCAATTGTTTAATTCTCCATGAAGCTTCTTTGAGCCTCCAAGAGCATTAATTGCCTTTTCTTTTTAAATTAGTCATTAGAGACCGTACTACATCCTTCAAATTCCATAGCTTCACAGGGTTAATTAATTGGCTTCTTCTATTTTATTTTGAATTCAAGTCCCAACCTCCTCTTACAAAAGAAGAAGCAGCAGCAAGGGATACTGTCAATGGCTTGGGAGCCCCAGAGCAGCAACATTGCATTGGTTATACTTTGTTTGCCGAAAATATGAATAGACTACAGGTTAGGATGCATTTGTTCAGAGTTAACGCAGTGGGGTTTCATTTTTATTTATTTGTATTTTAATCTTAGCCAGACAACAATTCTGATTGACAAGTTAAGCTTTAATTTAATTTACTGCTCGAATGTCACAGTCATCGAAGCGTTGTTTTCTTAATTTCTCTGTTCAAATTGATTGATTTGTTCGTGATGGCCAGGGCCTCCACATCCTGGAATAGGATTTGGAGACTTAATCTCCCTTTCGTTTCTTTGATAATGATGGTGTGTGTGTTAATTGATACTTTGCTGAAAAGCTATGTCTGTACCATCGGGATTATGATGGCTAAAACTCATCCAAAACACATACTCGATTCATCGTAAAATGGGAAAGGTGATAGATATTCTCAGCAAGGTAATCTCACAATCTACATATATATATATACATATATATATATATATATACTGGGAAAGGAGAGGCAATGATGCCGATGAAATCTCCCAATTCTTTCATGCTATTAGTACTTGATGTTAATTGCACAACTAATATTCTCTCCCGTTTGGACAAGAAAAGGCAAATTCAAGAGGAGGGCGGGCGCCTTCTAGATTTAAATCACGCAACAGTGTGGATCCATACTACAAGATCATTTATGGTTATCCATCACACGTTGTTGCCCAAAAGGAATTATAAAAAAAAAAAAAAAAAAATCATAGCCCGTTTGCTTTCGTTCGTGAACAAAGACAGATTAATTAGAACAGCAATTCAATCACCAACCCCTATCCATGCACTGGCTGGTAGATACATGGAATTTAGTACATGGTTTAATGGAGGAAACTAGGGAAGTCCTTTGCACGGTAGGATAGCAGCAATTTGCTTTAAACATCTCTCTTTCTCCGTTAAGAAATAGAATTCCTCACTGCTCCTTGCATCTTATTAGCTAGTCGGCACTATATCTGTCATCTAAATCCTTAAAATATCGTTAATTTCACTGTTCTTATCAGTATATTACCAGTATTCATCGACGGATAGAACCCAGTGGATAATTTTGAAAATGGTCAGAATTTGCCGAGTTTATAACCAGTTGATCTTTGCATCGAGAACCCAACGTCCCAACACCATAAAATGCAATAATAAAAATGTGATCACGTTGGGAAAAAAAAAAACATGAATCATTAAAATAGGTTATAAATTCAAATCTTTATCTATTTTAATTTAGTTTCTAAAAACCTATATAAATCATTAAAATAGTTTTTCTAAAAGCACAAGTTAATTGATGCAAATGGAGTGTTTTAATTGCTTTTTCAAAACCAACTGTATTGAATTATGAATTAGTATTTGACTCATTTATTCAAGCGAAGCATTTTATTTATATTAATTAATGTAAACTCTTGGAACACTTGCTAAAAACCCATAAAAAAAAGGTAGTTTCAATATGAAAAAGGTTCATTTAAGCTCAAAATACTCCACTAAGAATTGAAAATTATTAACGCTTTCAAACAAATGCATCAGCCTCGTAAAAAAAAGCCAAAAACTTCAAAACATTATACAGCACACAGCACGAAATTATTGCAGAAAACGAGTTCATGTAGACTAAAACAACATATATATATATATATATATATATATATATATATAGACTTCTCACAATTTTATCATAGATTTGAATATCATGTGTACAGAGGGTAGGTTTTTTTTTTTTTTTTTTTTTTGCTTTCAAGTGTTGGTGCATATAACTTCTGAAAAATGACTAGTCTGGCATGGATTTGATTGGTGAAAGTACTGATTTCTTTTTCTCCAGTCAAAAGTTTACAGCATCCAATCCTTTGTGAGCGAGTTTCATCTTCATCGATTGATTGATAGCGTCTTTAACGCCTATTTTCTTATCCTCAAGTAAAATATAAACATGCTTAGTGGATGGAGGGGCCATCTTCATCTTCATCTTCCCACTCGGTTCTTCCCCCTTGTCAACTTTTCCACAATATGCTCCCGGTCTCGCTTTATCTCCGACTCTTGACTAATAATTCAAGTTAATTTATTAATCTGCGTGTTTTCTGCTCTTAGCTAGCCAGTGATTTTACCAAAAAATAAAATTGCCCATGACTAGCTATTTTATGATAAATGCGCGTCAACAATGGCACATAACAACGAAAAATTTAAAATAGCCATCCTCTCTTGTAAGTTAGTTAATATACATACAACACTGTGTTTCTTGGGGTAGCTTTGAATTCTATGATTATTAATATAAATTCTAGTATATACATATGATTCAATCGAACCAAAAACCTCAGACTCTTTTCCTTGAGAGTGTTTTAATTAATTTGTTCTTGATTTATACATTAATTAGTATTCATTTATTCTATTTGAGATGTGTTTATTACCTTTCTTTCACTTGTAATTTATCCCTTAAGTGTTGGGATTGTCAAATTAGTTTCTTATAGAAAAACTTAAATCTTAAAACGAATAACTGTCTCTCAATTTTATATATTATTATTGAAAAAAAAATGTATGAATTATTAACCCTAAATTACTACCGGAGTCGACACTGCCATGTGAAGTCATCGGTAAGGACAAGAGAAGACGACAAATTAAACAAAACATGGACAAATCCAAGCAGTCGCTGGTATGATGCACGTGTTATTGAGCGCTTTTGCTAAGACAAGAAGTTTTTGTGTTCTGCAGGATCCATTATTCAAGTTTTTATTATGTATTGGATAACAAAATTTAAATATTTATATTATGTTTATGGGATTTCAAGTATTTATTGTTTAAATATTTTTTATTATTCAATAAATATACTTGTCAAGGTGGGATAACTCATGTTCTTAATTCTGACGTCATTATTAAACACATTACTTGCAAATAATGATTAAAGAGATAAGTTAGCAAGTTATTTGTTTTAGTGATTAAGTTTCTACGGACCCTACACTACCTCCAAAAGTTGTAGATAATGGAGGGATTATAATATGGCCAGCGGCACAAGGAAAAGTTTGTTGGTAATTATAATTGTGTTTTTGGTTTATGGTGTCATTAATTAGAGCTGCTGGTGCTTTATAATTAAACATGATCTCCTTCAACGTAATTAATTTGTTTCTCTCTTCTCTTCTTCTATACTCAGGATTTTAGGTAAGGATTAATCATTAATCTTGTTTTACACTGAACACTGATATTTTATTTATATATATATATAAAGGAATATCATATCACAATTGAAAACCTATTTGAGAGTGTGGTTGCGGTTATTTTTTAAAATAGTTTTCATGTTGAAATACATCAAAATAATATATTTTTTTTTATTTTTAAAAAAATAATTTTAAAATAAGCTCAACAAAACAATCCAAAACATATAAAAAAATTAATTTTTAAAATAAAATTATTGAAAATATTGATTAGTCTGCAATTCCAAACACATCTAATGCAGAAGGAATTCATAATCTCTTCAAGAAAAAAGTCATAACATGCTAGGAAATAGAATCAGAAAATCTAGAATTATTAATTAATAACTAAATACGAAGATTCTTTAACTATATCTAGTAAAACAGAAATGTTGATAATGTCATGCCATATATCTTATATACCCTTTTTTTCTTCTTGATGGCTTTATATCTTAACGATCTTAAATGCACAATTATCACGGGTTGAACTCAGAAAAAATAAAAAAAATTCTTAACCACTTAGACTAATCTCTTGAAATTGTCATTTGCCTTACCATGTTTATTTGAGTAAAATTATACGTAGACCTTTTTATTCTGTTAGAAATACATGGAGAATTTTCTTTTTTCCAACATGAATATAGAAAGAAATAATTTCTCTCATTAACTACCAAGGACAAAAAAAAAAGGAGAGACCTCAAAAATACTCCCAATTATATAGGTAATCTCAATCTTGATTTCAAAAAAAAAAATTATATCATATTTGCTCTTAAGTTTTAGAAATTTTTAATTAAATCTTTCCATCTATGTTTTTTTTTAATATAAACGTCCATATTTGATACTGGATTTCATCCAAATTATTTTTTTTATTTGTTGTGTGTGTAGGAAACAATATGGTCCTGTAAGGAACTAAAACATTTTCTTGTAAGGAAATTTTAATATGAGCATGAGATTGATACAAAAATCTATTTAAGGGTAAAATTGATACCAAATAAATATTTGGAGGGGCATTTTTTAGATTTGCCGAAAGAAAAATGAACGCTGACATCAGCATGGCGTGATGTACGTGGTGGAATACTTGTTTTCCACTCTTCATGCCAGGAAGCATGACCGTGCATAGATATGGAAGGCATATGTTTTCTGATAAGATTGGAATTTACCGCTTGGGGATACGGGACACGCTGGTATCTCGGATAAATATTTAATTTTTTGGGTTTGACGATTTGATTTGTTTTTTCTAATTAAGATAAATATTGGTTAATTATATTTGATGCTGTAAGAGATATACTTTTATATATTTGAGGATTTTTTTATGCTTAAATGAGTATTTATTAGAGAAAAAGAATTTAGAATAGATATAAAATTAAATATACCCTTGAAAGATTTTAATGGTTCATTTTATAACTATATGGCTTGTTTTTTTCTATAAAAAAAAAGGGGTCAAAAGTGTAAGTAATTTTTTTTTTTTTTTAACTTCTCAAGTATAGCGTCTCTTATTTATGATCTAATCATAGAATCTAGGGTTTGAAACCATAAAACAATAAAATAAAAAATAAGTTTTTCCCGAAACATTTGTTGAAATGTAAAACAAATCACTTTAAAAATTTTATATGTTGCATGATATGATGAGAAGGAACTTAAGAACCCACCTAGAAATTAAGAATATTTGATTGAATTGGCAGTGATTATGACAAGAAACCGATCAACAATGGATATTCATTTAGCTTTTTCTTAATCTTCAAGGGCACATCAGAATAAGTATTAAGAGCTAAAAGCTCTCACTTTGGCAATATACCAGCTTCTCCTTGGCATTCTCTACACTCTACGAATCAAGCAAAACATATATATATATATATATATATATATATATATATATATATATAAAGGTTTTGAATAGGCCTCCTAGCTAGCTAGGACAGGCTTTTTGCATCCAATTAAACCACCGCAAATTGCTTTAAAGGTATTTCAATATTTAACGGGGCATAAATCATTGTTCGACATCTCAGTGTTACTCACACCATTATTAAAAATTAAATGCCCATACTTTATTATGAACCAGAGCTGCGAAGGGAGAGAGGATTGCTAGCGTAGGACATGAAACCTTGAATTATGCCCTTCCCAATTTCAAGTTTCCACCAAACATTTTAATAAATAAATCCTTAATTAATCATAGCAGCAGCAGTTAGAAAATAAAATAAAATAAATTGTTTCCCTGTTACATCATTTGTTTAAGGATGCAAGATCTCCATACGAAGACCACCATCATTAACTCTTACTAGCATGTCTGTCTTGCAATCACTACCGCAGCTACAAATACATGATTTGTATGGGTCCTAAGTATAATTAATCTGGCATAACTAAACTTTCGTTTTCGACCGAATTAATTAAGCTAATTAACAATATACTAATTACTCCTCTTGTTTTTTGGGTATGTCAGGTGCAATATGTAAGTACGTAAAGACTAAGAAAAACATGTTTGTGTATACCTTTTTTACGATTGAAGTCTTAATCAGCAAAACAAATTAACATCACGATAAAGCTGAGTGATCATTATAACCAACCATACCCGGTTCCATGCTCATCTAGTAGTTTATGGTGTCTCGGACTTGGATTTTCTATGTAAAAGTTGTTTTATTATAGTTGGTAAGTGAATAAAAAAAATTCAAATTGAAAAGAAAACACATTCTTTTAATTAGTATCTATAAGAGTAAGTTTTTATTACATAATAAATAAATTAACGGTGGGTTTTTTTGTGTAATAAATTAAATGAAAATTATGAGGTATAGATTATCCTAGCAGGAGTGAGATTAATTATATATTAAATTAATTTCTTTTATTTTTATAATTAATTTTAATATTTGTGACTAATGGGATAAAATTAAATAACAACTTTTTGTTTATTCAAAATATAATTGTATTATTAATATATTGATATAATTTCATTAAAATATTTCAAATCTATACAAACATGTTATTATTTAAAGAGAAATATATATATAAAAAAATAACATATTTTTTTTCATTTATCTTTTCTTTTTATTTTCTTAGAAGTTTAGAGATACTAATTGTATTCTGAAAAAATATAAAATAAATAAACATTTTAAAAACAGTTTTTGATACCTTTAAACCAGTTAATTTTACTCTTTATCTACTTACATGGCCAAAATATTACTAGCAAGTAGAAATTGCACAGCATGAAACAGATTTTTTAGGATATACGTTAGAAAGACAAACTTCGTATTCTGATGCAATCTTACATCATCTAATAGTGGAAAAAAGGAGAAGAGAAAGGATAGATGATATCATCCATCTAGTTGTTTGGCTAGAAGAAAGAAAGAAAGATAAGAGTTAATTCATTCAAATTAAAAGCATCGAGAAAAAATGGATAGATAGAAACCAACATCAAATTGAAGGAAACAAGTCACACATGATTGCAAGTCTTGTCTTTTTGCATAGCAAAGAGAGGTAGAATTGTTTATTTTCATGCTTCCAAGCTATACCGAGAACTAACAGTGGAATGTGTGTCCTTAATGCGGACACGACACTATTAAGGCAACATTATAGCGTCATGATCATTGTCTTTAATTTAGGCAAGAACAAATATCTAACTTCAATGGGTCTGTTGGGTTCTCCAAGTTTTAGCCAAACACGCCCGTCTTGCTCGGGACACCTGCAGCACTTGTGTGTTTTTTCTGGCTCTCCCACCGAACAGGACCTGATCATCCAGCCTATCCCGGGTGCGTTGTTTGCGCAACTTAAAGACCGATCCATGTCGAGAAACCTTGAGGGAGATGATGGGCCCGGGGGAACACGTGTACGCCGGGTGGATGAGTTGCAGTTGCCTTGTCGTTTGCGCTTGGTCTCTCATGTGCCTTTAGGAATATTCATGAAGGATGGATATCATGTAAGGTAAGTAACTGACACATCGATGCTTGATGATGAGGCCTAGCATGCTCTTTTCGGCCTCCCGCTTCGAATTATCACACACCATCCAGTCTTTTCGACGGCTTCATCTATGATCAATACACATCCATCACGCAAAATGAAGAGTTGAAATTATTAGCCTTGTGTCTGCCATTAGTGATTTCTATGTTTTCAACAGAGTTTGTTTTTGCAGCGTATACAGATAGTTTCTCTCCTTGTATGCTTGAGCATTTAGTATTCTGTCTCACCACATAGAGGACGGGTGGTCATCTTTAGCGCCTACACTGACCAAAGTAACCATTAATTAAATTGCAGAACATATATATATATATATATATATATATATATTCTCCCTTACACTTCTATAAATAAATGAAGCAGAGAACAATAGCCTTATCTCCTAATCTTTCAATACCAATAATGGCTGAGAGATAACAGGAGCGGAGATTCGTGACAAGAGGAATGCTTGAATGCTTTACAAGACAAGACCAAAGCCTAAAAACCACTTTGAAGTTTGAACCAATTCAGAAATTACAGGAGCGAAGATTCGTGACAAGACAACGTGGGTGGCCTTATCTTGCTATAAATAATAATTCAAGATGAGATTGCAATGGAAGAAACTCTTTTCCTCCTCTCTTTGCATGTGAAATCAGCCGCCACCTCTTAGTCACCCCTAGTCAGATCATTTGCCAATAGACCCCAAAAAAAAAAAAAAACACGAAGCTGAAGATGAAGTTAGCTAATGCAATCTTGCCAACGTGACAATCCTTTAGTTCTCTGGATTTCCACTTTCTATACTTTATTATGACTTTCAGGCTCAGTTTGTGGGGAACAGCAGCGACATTGAGTCATCCACTACGAATTAAGGAAGTGAAAAGGGAGATTCTGCAGCAAATTTAATCTAGTGGCTGATTACTTCTCCCAGCATATCCCTGACACTATTCTCAGCTTACTCATCGATGAATTAATAGCACAACAATCGTTTGGTTGCTTCTAAATCAATGTATAAAAAAGAGTAGACATGTATGGAGAACTTGCACCGAAATCAAATATTACTTGCATTATTAGATAGCTGAAGCAAGGATTGAGTTCCCCACCAACTAGATGGGTGCGCCATCATTCACTTGAAACTGAAAATTAAGTTTTCTTTACAAACTGACTAATTGCACACTCTAAAAAGCATCCTACTTCAAAGAGTTTTAATTCCATTTGATAGCCACACTCTTGAAAGGGTTTTGGCATAAAAAATTCCTATGAATTGGAATAATGAAAAATCCTCAATCTATCAAATGTGCCCCTGTAAAAAAAAATCATCATCATCAAATTGACTCTACACGTTTCTTCAAGGTTTGTGGGAAAAGTTTTCGGTCTCTTTTTCTATTAATCTCACGGCGTCAAACTGTAATTAAACATCTAATGACAATGAATTTTGTTTGCACTCTAAATCCAACCAGAAGTATATGGGCCGCCGCTATCTGTAAGTGCAGAGAGAAGAAAAGCATCTCTTTAATCAATGTACTGCCATTTCGTGATGCAACAACAATCAGAGAGTCAAATAACGGAAGTTTAACAATTGCCTAATCTATACATGGCTTCAGTAAATATGGCTTCGGGGAATATAGCTTGAAGCCAGGTTCGTTTACACTACAAATGCAATCTCAAGAAATTACAAAACAGGGGATATTATCCTCACAACAAGGCAACCTACATATCTTAACTAGTAAAATAGGAAGGATCCCGAGCATGCCATTTAGCTGCGTATCTATCAGTGGGTCAAATGGTCCCAAATATACATTCAAGCCACAAACAAGATGAATACAATGAGAAAAAATATTATAACAGCAAAGATCTTCATCATAAGCCACCTATTTGATGATATTTGGTTCAAATGCCTCAATAAAGAGCCACGAGCATTCTCAACGTTATTCAATGACTCGTCCATGTTATCATCAATCCTGATTAAATCAATCAAGCTGATCTTGTTATGAAAACAAAAAGATATTGTACAGTCTAAGTTTCTTAAAGAGATCAAAGAACAGATGGATGATGAACTCTCTGTTATGTTAAATAAAACATGCAGACAGTAAATATCCGAGAAAAAAGCCAGACCTGATAGCCAACTCCCCTTGCTCTACAACCATGGTAGCCAAATGTGTAAAGATCCCACCAAGTTCTGAAATTGTTGATTCCACATTGTGAAGGGCAACTGCCCGGCTTTCAGTATAGTTCTCCTGTCTTGGATTTACCTGCTGCAACATGGACATTTCCATGTGCTGGGAAGGAGTGTTGTCCACAGCTGGCCTTCGTCTGAGGTCCAAAGCAAGTTGTTGAAGAGCATTAGAACCCATTTCTAGTTCAAAGCTTTGGAAACTAAACCACTTTCAAAAAGCCATATCCAATGCATGATGAAATGGGAAATTGGCTGCTGAGGCAAGTACATAAAAATCAAGTCGATTTTACTGAAATCCGGTAACCAACAGAGCAAATTCACTTGGTTTAATACTTGGTAACGCCCAAATAAATGCACCAGGCATCATCAGGCACTGTATCCAAGTGTAATCCTCTTAATGAGAGGACCTTGAAGGATAATCAGACAAGGTTTTTGTGTTGTGCGGAGGAGGCTAGCCCTTGTTTCTAGCCAACTTTTGTTTGTAGAGGAAAATTAAAAGATGGCTGCGAAGTGGCAGTTATGAGAATGGTAACAGACCACAAGATGAAGTTTGAAGAGAAAGAGAGTGCCTCTCATTCAGAATTGGCATTACTGTCAAGGCTTCACCACAAACATTTAAGGCTTGTTGGGTATTGTGAAGATGGAGATGACAGACTTTTACTTTCTAAGTACCTGAAGAGTGGAGCTCTTTATGATCGTTTACAAGAAAGAACAACATTGAAAAGAGCAGAGGGATAAATTCGGTGGAAAATGAGGATCAAGATTGCATTGATACTGCTAGGGGAATTGAGTATGTTAACAATCATGCAGTCCATCTGATAATTCACTGAGACATCAAGTCTTCAAACATATTGCTCAACATGAACAGGACAACAAGAGTTTTGGATCTTAGATTGTCGTTCATGGGTCGTCAAATCAGGCAGGATTAATGATTACAGGTCAACGAAGGAAGCAGGAACAATTGGGTACCTTTATCCTGAGTACTATGGCCTGAATGTATCAACTGAAGTGATGTCAATGGCCTTGGTGTGGAATTGTTAGAGTTTAGAGCTTAAAACCTTTGAAAATAAAGAGAGTTATGTTCAAGGATGATGATAATGGAGGCACACCGACTAGTATCTAATTTTGCAGTGGCTAAAATTATGATTAGCTGAGATTTTGGGTGCCATTATTGGTCCAATGGCGCTTAATGGAGCAAAAACAGTGGAATTGGTAGCATACACTGCAGTGATTGTGTGAATTTGGAAGGGAAAGATAGGCCAACAATCACCTGACATTGTTTCTAATTTGGAGCAAGTTTTATCACTATGTGATGGCAGCCAGCAGCTTCTCTAGCGGTACAATAACTGTTTCAGATTGAAATTTCAATTTTCAAGTCAAAATATTCTTGGAGAAGAGTAAGGAGATGACTCCATCCTTTTTTAGCAGGCAGTATCTATTTAGCCTCTTCTAGTACAGTTTATATACCAACGATACAAAAAAGAAGAAAAACAACAGAAACAGGTTCGATTTGGAGATACTTGAGGGGCTCAAGCGAACGCTGCAGATACAGCATGGAGTATGGACATATCCAAAGCCTCTATAAAGCCCGTGGTGAAATTGATGCTATTGCCAGCAATTTACAAACAAGCATGCTTTTAAATTGATACGGGTTGAAAGGCATGACTGCGTGATACATGTGTTAAGGAAAAGTTTTGGAAATGAAATGATTAGGAGCCGTGAAGTTAATTAGATACCACATCAAAATTAGTCAACGAACACAAAACATTACTTAAAAGAGAACATGTAAACAGAAATGATCAATCATGGCATGTACAAATGTAAGAAGACATACCTTAATTGGTTCCCAACTTGAACACCATTTGGTGGCAATCTGGTCAGAAAGAGAAATAAAGGTGAATCAAATACCAGCAGCTACTAAGTTGTACGATACAGTGGAACTTCTAAAATGCAATTAATTTAATATCGACAAGAATTACAATCCAAATATTAAGCAAAACATTATAAAACCAATATATGGATTTCAGCCAAAATTCTTACAGCAACTAGAAAAAGACCCCAATAATATGGCAAACAAAACAAAAACAAATTACTTACCCAGACGGCTGTGAATTGGCAAATGCATTAGATGGATTTGACCAAGGAGGTGGCTCAGTCATCGGCTTCGCTTGACGCAGAAACGGATTCTCTCTCGAAACAGTGGTAGAAAATATCTGTTTTCTATTCTCATGAGCCTTAATATTCTGCATTATTGAAAAGAAACAGATCAGATAAATTCTAACAAACAAGCACTAATAAATAAACAACATTAGCAAAGCACAAACCTCAGTTCTAGTAGTTAAGACATCTTGAAGCCGTTTTGTAGCACCCATAAGTTTACTCTTCAAATCATCACAAACAGTTGTTGAATGAACAAATCTATCTTCTGAGTAATTCCCATCAGCTATTTCCATATTTTGAATCGTTTGCAGATCCGTTAAGGCTGCATTTAGCGCCGTTATATCATTCTTTATCAGAACTGTTAGTTCTTGTATCTCCACGGTTGGATCATTAAACATTGAGGACCTTTTTGCCACTGCCAAACAAAATTCAAGGATCAGTATAAAATTGTTACATTATGTATCAAGGAGGTCAACTCAGGGCGGGACTTGGTTACATTGGGCGAGCCTGGAGATCTTTTGTGAGGTTTCTTGGACGCCTGACCCAATTAAGGAAGCTTTTTTGTTGAATTCGGATCTGGTAGTATAAGAGAGCAGTGGTTTTGAAGGAGAGGAATTATTTGCTTGATAAGATTTGTTTTGATGAACAGGTGCGATTCCCCCGATTTTTTTCAGGGTTTGAGTTATTGAATGAAACTCCGCCGTCCGATCTCGGTATTTAGTGGTGGTTGTGGTGGAGGAGGTCATTTTGCTTGGTCTCCGAGGTTGTTAGAGCGGCGGTTACGGGTGGAAATCAGTTGTCGGGGAGGTTTCTTACTATAAGCTACTGGGTTTGGACCTGGAAGTAGGACTTAGGAATACAGGATACAGGACCTGGGCCTTGGAATGGAATCAAATATCAAGTATAGTAAAACAATAGTAAATAGTATTTTATCTTCTTACAGGAAGGCAGTTAATCCGAGTACTAAAAAAATTTAAATATTTTTTATTTAAAATTAATATTTTTAAATGACAAATATTTTAAACTATAATCATTATCATAATTTTAAACATATCTTTATTTTTACTCCGTCGCCTAGTTGATGAATTCGTGCTATATTATTGATAATTTTTTTAATTAAGAGTAAAATATGTTAATATTATGGATTTAATTTTAGAAATTATATTTTTTTAATTTAAAATATAAATATGATATATATGTTTAACAAAATAAATTAAAAATACATAAATAATAAATTACAAAAATTAATTAATATTAAATTAAAAAAATCATCTTTCTTGTATCACGCTAAACAGATGCATATGGAAGTATCTTATCATAATTTTTCTTTTATATACACACACTTGTTTTTATAAACATGTTATACAACAAAAATTTATTTATTTAAAATTTTAAAAATAAAAATAAATTTCAAGATCTCTTTAAAGTTTAAAGTGTAAACTTATATTAATAACTATTAAAATTAAAATTTTCAATAATAATTGAATATATTTATCATCAATGTTTCTAGACACTCCCTGGCCAAACAAATTTAAGTTTCAATTTTTTTTTAATACAAAAGATAAATTGGAACTCTATCAATTTTCCAAAATATCTCTGCACATCTTTAGTTTTGATGTGAAGGAATAAAAAGAACAAAAAACAGCAAATCAACTGCACTACAAAGTACATAGGCCCAACAAGTACCAAGTAAAACCAGCCATTAGATTCCACTGTAAGAAACAAATACTAACTGTCCGATCTAGTTCCCATTATAAGGCTGGTCCATTAACTAGACCCCGCAGCCCAAGTCAGCAAACAAGCCCAAATAGTAAGGAAAAGTCACAGCCATCAGATAACAATCCAAGAAACAAACACCAACCGTCCGATCTAGGTCTCCTATAAAACCCTTCATAACAACACATTTCATCTCTCACAAGCCTAGCATCTGTATTAGGGTTATATTCCTTTTTTCCTTCAACTTTCTCCACCAAATACCTCAGAGGTTAAAGAGACAGCCGCGGTGTTGCTGTCCGCCTTGACAGAAGTCTAGCTTCGTGTCTTGGCCCTCATTTTTGCTTCGGTCTCTACCTTCCTCTTAGTTTTAGAAACCAAACTAGCAAAAAAATGGTGAACAAACTATCAAAGGCTGAGAAGAAAATTGCTTACGATGCTAAGCTGTGCCAATTGCTGGACGAGTACAGCCAGATCTTGATTGCAGCAGCTGATAATGTGGGGTCTAACCAGCTGCAGAATATCAGGAGGGGTCTTAGAGGTGACTCTGTGGTACTAATGGGAAAGAATACCATGATGAAGAGGTCTGTTAGGATCCATTCCGAAAAAACTGGAAACAAAGCTTTCCTCAACCTAATCCCTCTCCTCCAGGTGGGTATATAAAGATACATGTTTTCACTCTCTTTTATCTGTGCTTGAGTCTGTGGTTTTTGTTTTGATTAATTTCACTATTTTTATTGAACAGGGCAACGTTGGATTGATTTTCACTAAAGGTGATCTCAAGGAAGTGAGCGAGGAAGTTGCTAAGTACAAGGTGCACCAAGCTAATTCTAACTCTTCATTGTTTCGTATGATTGTTAATTTACGTTGTTAGTCTCTTATTATGTTTGGTTTTTAGTCTCTTTTTTATCCTACCTTCCGCACCATCACAGAAACTGTCTAGCTATATCATTTCCTGTTGTTAATAATTTTTAGTTACTAAAACTCCCAGTTTTGGCCAGGGTTTGTTGCGATTTAATTAAGTCTTAGCAACTTGATGTTAAAGAACAACTTTACAATTACTGGATTGTCCCAAGTGCTATGCAATAATGGTTTTCGCTCAAATTATACATCTGCGGCTAAGTGCATACGAAAAACAAAATGTCTTTATGAATTATAGTTTTTTGAGTCGAGAGAACAAACAAATTGTTGTCTGGTAATTGATCTTATTTACATTTAGGTTGGTTGTGACTTGTGACCATTTCTAATGTACCCCACCCTTCTAATTTGTTCAAACAGGTTGGAGCGCCTGCTCGTGTTGGTCTGGTTGCACCAATTGATGTTGTTGTCCCTCCTGGCAACACGGGGCTTGACCCATCCCAGACCTCTTTCTTCCAGGTCTGTAATCTAAATCTCATTATGATTATGTTTTTGTCGTTTTTTTTTTCAATTGGAATGGACTTTGGTGCGTATTTGTTCTATATTTTAACAGTTTATTTTTTCAGGTGCTTAATATCCCAACCAAGATTAACAAGGGTACAGTTGAAATTATCACCCCAGTTGAGTTGATCAAGAAGGGTGACAAGGTTGGCTCTTCTGAGGCGGCTCTGTTGGCAAAGCTTGGCATTAGGCCATTTTCTTATGGTCTGGTTGTCTTGTCTGCTTATGACAATGGCTCTGTCTTCAGCCCTGAGGTGCTGGACCTGACAGAGGATGACCTTGTTGGGAAGTTTGCTGCAGGTGTTTCAATGATCGCCTCGTTGTCTTTGGCCACCTCTTACCCAACCCTTGCTGCCGCACCACACATGTTCATCAATGCCTACAAGAATGTTCTGGCAGTTGCAGTTGCAACAGAGTATTCTTATCCACAGGCAGAGAAAGTGAAAGAGTTCCTGGAGGTTTTTAATTTGTTGATTCATTGGCTGGACTGTTTACCTTAAGATTTAAATTGTGTTTATGCTTTCTGTTACTGTAAAATGTGATAATGTTTCGGTTTGATGCAGGATCCTAGCAAATTTGCTGTTGCTGCTGCCCCTGTTGCTGCTGCTTCTTCTGGTGGTGCCCCTGCTGCCGCAAAGGAAGAGGAGAAGAAGGAAGAGCCGGCAGAAGAGTCTGATGATGACATGGGTTTTAGTCTCTTCGACTAAGTTTTATGTTGGTTTTTATCTGTCTAGGAATTTACCATGTATTGGTGAACATCTTTTAGCTTCTTATATCGCTGTTTTTGTTATCCATTTCTAGGCAAGTCATGAGTTTAATGTTGGTTTTTCCGTGATTAGTATTTTACTATTTTGAATGATGTTTCTCTTGTGCGTTTTATAATGATCGTGGCAATACCAAATTTCATCCCATCCCCCTGCACTGCCCTTGTAATAAAGTCCGATATTAAAATAAAAGTTCATTAGGAAAACACGTTAACCCTGCTGCAAGTGTTTGTGTATTCTTCACCGGAGTTGGTGTAAGTCTGGCTTTCATTTAATTG
Source organism: Populus alba (assembly GCF_005239225.2). Classification (NCBI taxonomy): domain Eukaryota; kingdom Viridiplantae; phylum Streptophyta; class Magnoliopsida; order Malpighiales; family Salicaceae; genus Populus; species Populus alba. The sequence goes on from NC_133293.1 coordinate 17,949,585, forward strand.
TTGTCTTTGAATTTTCCTTTATTTTAATTAATAGTATTTTGTAAATATAGAAAATGCTATGTTAATAATTAATAATTCAAGTTTTTGCTAATACCTTTTGCCAAGGGCTCCTCTTCAGAATAGTCATCATCCCACTCTACCATAATTGAAAGAAAAGAAGACTAAACTGATCCTAAACAATCTCAGACATTGGCCATGACATTTTGAGTTTCTCGTCATGATAGCATCTCATATATATATATAAGAAAAAATGCTAAAACAATATTCATTTTTTACTAATTTTTTCTCCTTTGATTTTTTTAAAAATTTATATTTTTTTTTGTTTGTTTTTTCTTCGTAAGAATTCATTCGAGTCAAAATTTAATTTGATTATTTTTTTATAATTTTATTATTTAATATTAAATTGATTGAAAATATTTTTTTTATTTTTAAACTTATTGGTCATATCTGGTTGTTAAAATAATTATATATCAAGTACAATTGGTTTTTCTAAATAATATTTTTCCATTAAAGCGATATATATGTAAAAGCTATGTTTACATTATTTAAAAATAAATAAATTTAATAGCACCTCTCAATGGATATGCTCAGATGGCCCGCCCGTGATCCAAATCCAACATCTGGCAGCCTGTATGCAAGTCTGGAGTACAAAGCCTCGTTTGATTTTTGGGGTGTTTGTTTATATAATTCTTTTTTATCTCTGTGCTGCTCTTTCAACTGTAAATGGCAAAGTAAATTATAAATTATTCTTTCAAGTTGTGTGAATTGAATTAAATAAATCATCTAGATTAAAAAATTAATTAATTAGTTTTCTGATCATTGTTCATCATACTTAATTCAATATTACTTTCTTCTAAAAATTGTCTTCTTCTCTCATCAAATTTTTCATATTATCGATTTTTTATATTTTTTTCTCTTTAAATAAAAAATATATATATTGGAAAAGAACATAAATGAGTCGAAGTTATGAATGGATTTGAAAATATAAGGACTAGTTAATTAATTGTTAAAACTAAAGATTTTATTTAATTTGTTTTGCAGAACTAAGACTAGTTTATTATTTTTTTCATTACAATGTTCCAATATTTTTGGAACAAAAACGATATAATTTTTAACTTGTTGCAATTGGAGCTGATTGCGTGATTCATGTTGATCTGGGCAGAGGAGACTTCTTGGAAACATCGCACTTGAAAAAGAAAAAAAACCTAAGCTCTTGTAAATTACTTTGAATTTGTTTTGTAAAGAGAAATATTTCGTACATGTATTTGTTTTTCATTGATGTTAAAAAACTTTAGATAAAATATGGGTGTGCTGGCTTCGATTTAGATTTTGTTTGACTTGGGTTGTTTTTAAAAAATTAATTTTTCATGAAAACTAAGAACACTTTTATATTTAAGTTAATAAATATAAAAGAATATAATAATATATTAAAAGAAAAAAAAAAGTTACATCGAGTGTGTATTGGATGTAGCCTGTGCATGTGTTGGCTATAAATTATAATGTCTCTAGCTTTGAATGCTTTAGGTTTTATGTAGCTTTGTGGCATGGTATAACATTTGTTTTTTATTATTGTTATAAATATAAATATTTGAATTAGTTTGTGCACACACGTTGATTAATTTTGTAGATCCTAAAGTTAACGATCATGTAAACTTTTAATAATTTTGAGATTTATAAAACTCAAAATAGTAATTATTAGAGCATGTTTAACATTTTTGTATACCTAACTAGCTAATGGTTTGATTTTCTATGATTATTTTTATGTGGTCGAAGGATAGGGTTTGAATTTTGCCCGATGATAATTGGGTGTATTTATACACCTAGATCTTGACTTTTCTTCATGAAAAAAAAGATATTTTATTGATGGATAAATTGATATCTTACCATTAATTAACCATGATATATTGTTAATCATTGTGTCATGTTAGCAGAGGTATTGATGATGAATACCATTATTGGTTTAGAAAATGATTTAAATGCATAGAAAAAATTGGTTCCGGATGAAAAGAAATTACATGCATAAAAAGTTTGAGTGTGGCTTCTGGAAACTAAAAAATATAAGTAAAAAAATGTGCCAAAACAAGATCGGATCGAATGGGAATAGTCTCGATATTGAGCTTAAATTCCAGCTATTTAACTTGATTTAAAATGACTTTAAAAATATTTTTAAAAAAATTAAAAGTACAAAAAATTAAAATTTTTTAAATGAAAACTCAATGTAAAACACCCTGAGTCATTTCACTTTCAAAAAACTGTCCTTGCACTATTTGTCCTTTATCTTATCAATCACGTTTGCTCTTTCTTTTAAGTGAATTTTCTTTCAACAGGCAGTTTCTTAGAATCATGTCCTCGGCCAAGGAAATCGCGTTTGGATTTATTAATTAAGAAGGGTAACAATCCTCTAGTTGGATCTGCACTTTAAGAGCCAAGTTGTCTTTTGGATATTCAACTGTGAAAAGAAAATGAAAGGACAATAAAAGAAAGTGTCATCGGAGACAGATTTTATCCATTGATTCATTCCATTATATGTGTGCTAGCTAGTCCTGCTCTCGTCGAGAAAAGCGATAACGCTTCAGAGATAGCGATGATCACTAAGGCCCTAGCTAGACTCCTTAATTTACCTGCAAAGGATTTCTACATCATTGCAAATGTGTGCATGATATGATCTTGCTCCTGTAAGAGATAAGTTAGTTCTTGATGGTTCCCATCAGAACGTGTAGTGCGTGGTTCAGTTGTTGAGATGTTGGCGTGCTCATGGAGCTCATTATTCATCTTATGGTTGAAAAATAAGTGTTAGTATCTGTCAATCAATCCATTTCTTGCCATGTCGAAGCTGGACTCTGGCTAGTCTAATGGTCACAATCCCACGAGCAGGAGCATGGCTAAGATCAAATCGCAAGCCTAACCAAATTGATTTTCATGGATTTTCATTGTTCACATGGATAGATATGGTGCCAAAGACGGGATCTTTTTTGGTTTGTCGGGTATCTCCAATTCTTGATGTCCATTTTCTAATGGGTTCTCTGACTATTAGGGGATTTTTTCCATCTCTTTCAAATCTTCAATGACACAACTTCCACATTTGAAGAGGGTTTGGACTGCTACTTCCCTAACTTAGAGATCAGATCAGTGTCCAGGCCAGTTGGGCTGCTGTGAATAATTGAAGTATTTATTTAACCAATGACTAAAGGACCTGGTGCAGACTCTGTTTCCTCTCACTTTTACGATTTAGATTGATGCAGCTTGCAGATTTTTTCTTTTTCAGAGAATCTATACTACCTGTTTATTTGGCAAGGTATAAGTAACTCGGTTATTTGTCTTCGCAGCACACTGTGTTCGTCAAAACAAGTGGCTAGTGTCTGACAGTTGGGACACATCGCCTGTTCGATCTATGCTTGAATTCCATCAAAAAATTTGAGGATCGTCAGCTATACAGCCATTTTCATGTAGGGCCGTGCTTTTATATCCTCCGGACAATAAACGTTCAGGTATTGGGACTTGGGAGCGAGAAAAATGAGAACATTTCATTAAAATAAGAAACGAATCAGAGGCGATACACATCTTGTAATGAAGGGAGGGAGGGGGTTACGCCCGAGTGCGGTCTCGAGTCTCGACATGAATATCCTGTCCCGAGATCTTGTTTCCCGTGTAACCTTAATCTTTGAAGTAAGTAATGGCCGCAACAGTTGATTGTAATGTATATCCACAGCAGGATCATGTAACAAAGGCAGGCTTTAGCTTCTTTATTTGTTTGTCCAGGACACTTTTGCTGCGTGATTATTAAAGTGATTAATTTACGAAAACAGACGATACCACCTTTCCTTTCTTATTTTATATATTTTGTATTTCAATTTGGTTGTGAGATAATATGAGAGATATGGATTTGGATGAGGATGGTTCGAGGAGTCACAAGACAAGAAACGGTCAACGAAAATACCGAGTATAATTTCAAGGTATGGTCGGACAAGAAAATAATATACACAAGAAGAACTTGAGAAGCAAGGGAAAGAATATTTGCCATTCTTCAATTGGTTTTTGGAGAGATCATTTCGTGGACGGGTGGTTTATATTTGACAAGCCAATAAATTATCTTTTATTTAGTATTTATTTCGACAAAATTGAGATCTCCCGCTTCTTCGTGCTTCATACAGATCAAATTATCGAACAAGAACAGGGTGCTCACGGAATAACTGTTGAAAAAGTTGACATGATCATGAGCTGTATGTACCTGGGTTGGAGTTCTGATTGATTACTTGAGCCCACACGCACTTTATTTCTCTATTCAAGGGATATATATATATATATATATATATATATATATGGATGCCAATAACGTTACTTATCTTGATTCAATTGGGATTTGAGTGTACGGCTTCTTTGAACTAGTGTGAAATTATTCCACTAGCCGGATGCTCGAAATAATCTCCATTCAGCGGGCGAAATGGGTCACTACTCTACTCGTGCCACGTCTGCAACGTTTTCTAAGCGGCACTTTCGAAATTGTAAGATTCCTCAACCTTTCCTTTATTCTTATCTGGCGCTGGATAAGAGAAGATAAAAAAATGAACAGCAAGAAGTTAAAAGAAAAAGGAAAAAGAAAAGGAACAACTTGATAGATCAACCATAGCCCCGAATCATGCTTTCTTGCTAGGAAACCTGGGTGTTAGCTCACCGTTGACTGCCTTCGATGTCAAAGAAAAAAAACATACCCATGATCAGAAAATAATAAAATAAACAAAGCTCAACAACCTTTTTAGGAAAAAATATAATATATATATATATGTTAAATATTTTATTTTATTTTCCTTTGCTTTACATAATTGCATATTCCGCAGCCCATAAACATCATTCTACCTCATCTCTAGCTAGACGTGGAAGACAGTGATATCCTTCACGGTTCCATCTGTAAAGGCCACGTGTCGGGAAGCCAACTGCCCTGCCTTCGCCGCTAATGTGACCCGATTTGTCCACATATATCCGACAGGTAGGGATTAGAAAACGGTGGGGGGTGCACGTGATTACCGTGCCACGTGTTGGGCTTTGGGTTCACATTCAAGTGCTTGCCCCGTGGTTAGTTGGCATTCAAAAGCGGTGCCGAGTTGGAAGCCACCATGCCGAGTCTGATTTGCACCGGCAATCGTGTTTGACACGTGTAATAAGGCACTAAATTTCCCTTTTTTTTTAAGAACGCGGTGACTGGATCCAATTAAGAATGTTTAAAAGAGAAATCAAAATCCAATTAAACAAAGGTGCCTAATCAAATTAGTGCTTAGGAGACTTGTCAAACACTGGTTAAATTACTGCTCATGATTTGAACCAAAAATAATATGATCAATGGTTTTTCTATTTTTTATACCTTAAGAAGGTTTGCTGTAAAATATCTTTAAAATGATGATATATATATATATATATATATATAATAAAAAAAGAGTTGACGAAGGCCCAGTTTAAACGCAGACAAAAAGGATTTAGCTACGTGTCTGGTTTAGTTACTCTTCCGCGTCCTGTTAGCTACTTGGAGTTGCTGGTCTCGTTCAACCACCTTGATTGCTCTAGCTACTTGTGTCAAGTCCAATCTTTAATGCTGGAGTAATGTTATTTAAAAAAAAAAAAAAAAAAGAAGAAAAAAGAGTCACTTCTACTTGCTAGATTTGTCGTTACTGAGACACTTGTAGCATACTAGATTATAGGGGTGGCTAAAAAAAAAGTTGAAAAACATTAGAGCAACAGGGAAATTATGTTAACTTTAAAACCTTTTATTTAATTCTTCAAGTTTAAAATCAAGCTGTCGATTCAATTAACTTAATTTAAAAATACAAAAAATAATTTAATTTTTAAAAAATTAATATATTTTTAAAAAATTAATATATTTTTATTAAATATTAAAAAGATAGCACGAATCACTCAAGTTTCACAACTTAATCTATTATATCCGCGATTCAAGTTATAAAATTTATAAATTTAAATATATATTTTTAATTATTTATTATTTAATTATAAAATAATAAAATTAGATATTTGTAAAAATAAACATAAATCAAATATTAAAATGTTTGTTTGAGATTATAATAATTTTATAAAAAAAAAATTAGAAAGATAAATTTAAAATTAATTGAATGATAAAGAATGAGATTGGAAAAATAATGGTTAAAATTTTTTTAAAAAAAAAGAGATGAAAAATACTCAACTATTTTCAGATGTAGCAAGTGAATCTCACATACAACTCAGACAAGAAAAAATGCCGGCATGTATTTTAATACTTTAACAGTCGTGTTTAATTTATCTCTATATAACTAATCCCATTTACTGTCTTTAAAAAGTTGTTGCATCTTCAATATATCATTTTGACTGGTTTTTACCTTCAAAACTAATAAAAATACACCACATAATTTGTATATGATGAAGTTCATATATGTTTATAAAATCTTTGACTGAAAAATAATAAAAAGCCAATTTTACCCCAGAGCTTGCTAGGGAATAACCTGCACGCGAAATTAGATTAAATCTCAGTTTATTAATCTCGCAGTGAGAGATGTTTTAAGTATATAAAATCTGAACATAATCGTGAGGAAGCCATGTGATGTATTTTTATTAATTTTAATTTTTGATGGCGAGAAATTGACGAGAAAATATATTGAAGATACAGTAACTTTTTAAGAATTAGCCGGATGCAATCAAATATATAAGGGGTAGATTGGGTGCAATCCTTGAAATATAAGAACACGTGAAGCTATTTTCTCTACTCGAGCAACGAGGTCCTGAAGTGTCTATATAGTCAAGGATGCACTGTTCTGGTCAATCTAAAAAATTAAATCGAACCGAATCCAAGATATTGATTTAGTTTGAATTTAAAATAAGTTTGGGTGTAAAAAGCTAAACTCGAAATTGGTTTCTTTTAGTTTGATTTTTTATTTTTGATTTTTTTCTCCTTGGATCCACCAAAAACCGATATATTGTACATGTTTTTTTAAAAAACACTTAAGATTAATTGGACTTGAGCATTTATCCTCTCGATCTAACTAGACCAGTGTAATTAAACCTGGTTTGGCCAGTAGTTCAACTCAATGATCTATTATTACGTACCTAGCCTGAGTTAATTTTTTTTTGTCAAATCAGGTTGAGAGTTAATTAATTAAAAAAATAGTAGTTGTCCCGGTTAAAACTAAGGTGAGATGTAATTTGTTTTTAAAAAATAAAAAACAGTTATATTTTAGATTTACTTGTTGAAGTAGCAACTTTTTAAATCAAGTTATAAACATGGATAGGGTGGTTTCTTTTATATAAAGTGTTTTTTCTGAAAAGTGAATTATTATTTTATATTTGGTAATATTATAAAAAATTAGTTGGAAAATATTTTTTAATAGTTGGTTATGTTATGAAAAATAAAATAAAAAATAGCTTATTAATGTTTTAATTTTTTTTTCAAGTTTATCAAAATAACGAGGAACATATCTTATAACTTAAAAATTTAAATCAAAATAAAATTAAAAAAAAATCTAATTTCATAAATTATCTCAAATAAAATAAATAATAATCAAAATAATGGAGATCAAATCTAACAAATAAAAAAATTAAAAGATGATGATATTAAAATAATAATAATTATAATTTTATAATTATTTCAAATAAAATAAGTAATATTAAAAAAATCAAGGACTAAATTTGATAGATAAAAAAAAATAATTAAAAAAATAATAAGAGAAAAACAAATAACAACCATAAAAATAAGGACCAAAGTTAATATAAAAAATCAAATTTTAAGGGATGAAATTTTTAAAAAAAATCAAAATATATATATATATATATTAATCAAAAGTTTGAGGACCAAATTTGATATAATCAATAAATAATATGATATTTCTAAATTTTTTATTTTCGTTAGCTAATTTTACTAATGATAAATAAACACAAGAAAATTTAAAAAATAATTTTCAAGAAACCACTTTTCAGGCAAACAAACGCTCTCTAAGTTTTAATAAGTACTTGATGTTATAATACAGGTTGTTTTATAAAAGTACCTTTTACTTATAAATATATTAAAGTATATGTTTTTAATGCTAGCATATCAAAATCATACCAAGACTAAAAAAAATTAATTTAATATTTTTTTGAAACTATTATATTTTAAAAATACACAAAAACAATGCTACTAAACAGACTACCAAGCATGCGCTTATATATTAGAATAAAACAGCACTCAACCACTCACCCACTCCAATGCCATTTCTGCCCGCGTTCCATTAAAATTAATTTCTTTTGCTATTTTTTTTTTTATACATCATTTTAATATATTAATTTAAAAATAATTTTTAAAATATATAAAAAATCATTTTAATATATTTTAATATAAAAAATATTTTAAAAAAATAATTATAATCATACCCTGCCAAACTAATCACTAGGTGGTCAGCACTGTACTGCAGCACCTTTTTAGTCAGCAGGGACAGCGTTTTACCTTATCTTTTTCGCATTTTCCATTTTTGGTTGCTGATGAGTCTCATATCATATATCTAAAACCCAAGTTTTCGGGAAAAAACCAGAAATGCAAGTAGTTTCGATTTAGATAACCGAGTCCAAACCCGAATTTAACATTCTCAGTATTGCTCCTAATTTTACGCGTTTGATTTACTCGAACAGCCAGAGACAATTAAAAAACTGGAAATGTAGAATAATCTATATTTAAAAAAAAATTAATTTTTTTTTTATATTTTGAATTGTTTTGATTAACTGATTTTAAAAATAAATTTTTTAAAATAAAAATATTATTTTAATATATTTTAAAATAAAAAATAGTTTAAAAAATAATCATAATTATCTTCTCAAACAGACCTTATATCTAAGGGGTAACCACGTGGTAAATAAAGGGGTTATGGCACCCCCATTACGTGACAGTTTTCATTCCAATCCTAAAAGTCTTCGAATTTGCAAGTCAACGTGCAAATTTACTAATCTACCCTCCAACCCCAAAATATATTAGTATTTATATAATTGTTTTTTACATACCCCCCACTATGCTCCATACCGCAGAGAAAAATAATAATCATATTAACATCCTATTTCGAAGTCCTAATTCTACCCCACACGAAATCCCTTGAAATCCTTTTTTCTTTTCCTTCACCGGATATTAAGATTGGATTTTAATGTAGTCACCTGAAAGGGATTTCTTGAGCATATTTCTCCCGCTATACCAGTATTTTAATTTAAACAACGCAAAGAATGAAAAAACAAACACCAAACGAGGGCATATTTCTTCTCTCCCATTCGAGCTACGTGATTTCGTGATTGGCTCGTAATCTGGACAAGGATATGTAGACGATAAAAGATTCAGTCCTCCCTTGGATACTGAAACGACGACGCGCACAATTACTTCATTTAACTCCGAATGAAAAATATGTTCCGTGACAGAGAAAAAAAAATGGCTCCATGTTATCCATGTCTAAAATGATTTGAATGGACCCAAGATGCCCTGGAGTAGTAGAGCTGGACGCCAGATCGGGAGCCGCGTTTACTTTGAAATTTCTTGGTCCTGCTGTAATCCTTTGACCATTTGCTACACCCTGTAAGTGATAATAGGGCAGGCTGTGCAGTCATTTCCTCTGAAACCACGTACTGATTCTTAGGAAACAGACAGTGGCTCTACTGCGATTATAGATTTTAAAAGGGTCAAAAAACACTTGATGTCTGCCTGGTAACGGTTTCTATTTGAAGTTGAACAGTAATCTTGACCGGTGGAAAATTAAGGTCAGTGGTCAAAACGGTGGCTGCAGCCTGCAGGGTAGGGAGCATACCGTAATTTCGTGGTTGGTAATCAGGAAGAGATTTTTGTTTTAATGAGAGCAGGAGGTTCCTGTCGCTCGCCCTCCTTAGATGTTAAACTCGTGGATTATATTCAACTGCTGAAAAAAACGAAAATGCTGTCCTGTGTTTGTACTTCCTCGATTTTCCTTCAATTTTCCATCCATCAATTTTCTCTAGGTTTAATATAGTAAAGAAAAAGAAAAGAAATTCATTTGTTATCGCGATTTAACCAACTTTATATTTCTCAGATTTAAATGTGCATTTCCAATATTACAGTCAAAAGGTAGAATGTGAAAACATCTGAAGTATTTGTTTGAAAACAAGAACGTAGGATGCCTTTGTTTTTCCAAACAGGACCTAAAATCAAGCATGCAATAAAAAAATTAAATATTGACTCTTTGATATTTACATTGTTTTTAGGATTGTGTTTAACCATGTTTTAAAAGTGTATTTTAATATGAAGAATCATTAAATTAATTGTTTTTTTGTGTTTTTTTAATAATTTTGATATGCTAATATTAAAAAAAAATCAATAAATTCTCAAGAAAAAACACTTTTCACTGCTATATCAAACCCCCACTTATTGCTTTGCTTAAAACCAAACACGTCCTTGAACAAACAAGTACCCCGCACTCGAAATGTTTACAAAACTTATACCGCACTTTTCTTTAATCACAAACTGGTCTGAATTCAATAACATGTGAATACGAGAAGAGTGTATTTAAGAGTGCCGTATAATTGTTCCTTCTAAATGAGCATTTTTATTCATATAGAACTTCAAAATTTAAAGCAGGGGGAGTCAAATCAAGTGATCACCTGGGCAGCACGTGATTGGAGGTACAGACTAGGGGGAAAATAAGGCTCGCATTAGAAGATCAGAATCAAAGGCGGATTTAATTGAACAAAATAGCCAGCGAAGACCAAGGTCAAACATTGGAACCGTTCCCCTGCCTACCTCTTTTTGCTAGAATAATCCAAGAAAACGCAGTTTCCTTCTTGAATGCCTTGCCCACCCGATGCACCTTCCACGTTAGGTCCTTGTGGATAAGCTTTACGTCCTTTCTCTTTCTCTTTGTCTTTCGAATTTTTCCTTCTCCATTTTTTTTTTTAAAAATCCAATCAAACAATTAAAATTCAATCTCCACGATTTTCAAAAACTCAAATTCCCAACCTCCCTTTTACTTTCAAGACGCCTTAATCCCTCCAAGCTCCAACAGGCGGACTCCCCTCTCTCTATATATATATACACAACCCCGTCACTTTTCTCACCGCCCAAACAAAACTCGAAAGGCTAAAAAAACACACAACGAATCCCGTTTAATTTCGATTTCCATTTCTTCCAAAGCAAAAAAAAATGGTTGATTTAGATTGGAAAGCAAAGATAGTATCCTCTGATCTCCCAAACAAATCCCCAAAACTCTCCAACAAACTCCAAATCTCAATCCCAGCCATTCCGTTTCGTGGCGTCTCGAATATCACTCCGACTCCTGCTTCCGACTCCTCTTGTTCAGCTTACGAGCACTGCTTCCGCCTCCCAGAGCTACATCAGATCTGGAACCGCAAGGAATTTCCTAATTGGAAAACAGAGTCTATTCTAAAGCCAGCCTTGCAAGCTCTAGAAATCACTTTCCGGTTCATTTCAACGGTTTTATCAGATGCAAGACCGTACGCGAATCGGAGAGAATTGACGCGGAGGATCGAGTCACTCACCACCTCTCAGATTGAGTTAATCGCGATCATCATCGAAGACGAGGCAGAAGGTAGCACAACGCGTGGTACGGCTCCGATCGTTGACTTGAGCTCATCGAACAGTGTTCTGGTTAGAGATGGAAGCTATGCGGAGGTCTGGAAGGTTCCAGGTGAAACTACAGTGGTCAGCAAAACCAGCGAGGGAAGTCTGCTGCCTAGGCTCGCAACGTGGCAGACATCAGAAGATGTAGCTCAGAAAATCTTGTACTCTATCGAATGCGAGATGAGACGGTGCCCGTACACACTTGGTCTCGGCGAGCCAAACCTAACCGGCAAGCCAAACCTTGAATACGACGCTGTTTGCAGGCCGAACGAAATCCACGCCCTCAAAAAGAGTCCTTACGATCACATAAACAACCAGGAAAACCAATCATTGTATACCACGCATCAAATCTTAGAGTCATGGATCCACGTGGCAAAACAAATAATCCAGCGCGTAACTGAAAGAATCGAAAGCAAAGAATTTTCAAGAGCGGCAAACGATTGTTATCTAGTCGAGAGAATCTGGAAACTTCTAGCAGAAATTGAAGACTTGCATCTACTGGTGGATCCAGATGATTTCCTGAGGCTAAAAAATCAGTTACAAATGCGATCGCTAGATGAACCGGCTCCGTTTTGTTTCAGATCGAGAGAATTGGTGGAGATAACCAAATCGTGCAAGGAATTGAAGCATAAGGTACCGGAGATTTTAGGCGTTGAAGCGGACCCAACAGGTGGGCCCAGGATACAAGAAGCAGCCATGAGGTTGTACAGGGAAAAAAGGGAGTTTGAGAAGGTTTATTTGCTTCAGGCTTTGCAGGCAATTGAGGGTGCTTTGAAACGGTTCTTTTATGCGTATAAACAGGTGTTGGTTGTTGTTATGGGGAGTTTGGAGGCCAAAGGGAATGGCGTTTTGGTGAGTTCCGAGAGTTGTGACTCGTTGACTCAGCTGTTCCTTGAACCCACTTATTTTCCGAGTTTGGATGCTGCTAAGACTTTTTTAGGAGAGTCGTGGGGTCATCGACAACATAGTGGGATGGAGAGACGGAGTCGGAGGAAGCAGTGAAGGGATTGGAGGTGGAATCGGTGGGTGACTCCAACGAGTCTGATTTAATAGTTTTTTCTTTTTATTGGACAGTTATTCATTGCATTGTTTTTTCTTCTTTCTTTTTTTCTAATTATTTGTACCATCAATATATTTGATATTATAAAAATTTTGATAATATTATTCTTTGAAAAATTGTAGCTTCGATTGAAGTATATTTCTGGGGTTTAAAATCATTATCTTCTAGCGAAATTGTGAGTCTTTATAGTTTTTCCAGACGATAATTGGTTACAGCCGGTTTCTTGTTAACCTGTCACGAATACTTGATAATTTAGAGAGAAAAAAACCAGTTATTTAATTTGTATCGGAGTTCGAACACGAAAGAAAGAAAATGCAAGAATTTAGTGGGAGAAACTAACCACTACTGCTGTCTTTTAACAATTAAAAAACTGACATGAGAGGTCTTGAAGAGGTCTGGTTTTTGGCAGAAGTAATTATCCATGTTTTGAAAAAAGAAAAACAAGCGAAATGTTCTGTTGATTTTTACAAATTAAGAATTATTCTTTGTAAACTATTTGACAAACATGTTGCTCGACACTGGCCATGAATGATAACGTAAAAAAGCAGATTAACAAAAAACTATACTATCCATCTTCATCCTTGGAATAATTTTTTTTTTATGTTAGATTTATTTTATCCATGCACATAGAATACTATTTACTTGAATAGTTTCTTTTTTCATAATCCGTATTTTTCAATTTTAATTACATCTTGTCATATTAGTTTATCGAGAATTGAACATTATAATTGTTTTAACTTGAGTTATTCAATTTCATATCTCAAATCGTAGGTTTATTAAAAATTAGACTTTACATGATCTCATCATCCTGCAAGTAGATTGATAGGCTCAGGGTTTATTTTTAATTTGTGTAAAGTTGATGAGTCTTTATCGCACCAATAAATTTGTAATCTTGATAAAAAAAAGTCATCTGTGACGTATCCATCAAACAACTTGGTTCAAATCTAACTTGAGAAAAAAAAAATCAGTGACGTATCATTTTCATCCGGATCGTTTCACTCTTTTACATTTTCAAGTTGACGAGGCAGCGGCTAACACAAGAATTGAACTCCTCACTCGTGTCAATAGTCGTCCAACGAATTAATATACATTTGAAAAGAAAAAAAAGCCTAGGAGATTTTGCTATTATCATGTTAAGAATCATGACTAACTAGTCAAATTAATTAAGGAGCCTGTCTGGTCAATCTTTCCATGTCATTCACCGACTGCTAAATATTTTATTATACCGAGTCTAGGTTGGAAAAAAAAAATAAATACTAAATAGCAATTACAAGAGAATATGTTTTCTAGACCTAGAATTTGGAATTAAAAAAAAAAAAAGCAAGGCAGACAACCTATGCTCTCATTGAAGACACGTACACATGTCACATGGAAGTTGGAATTGTAATGTTTTTATTTTTATTTTATTATTAATATAAATACCTGGATCACTTTTATATATATTTCAACAATTTTACAAATTTTAAAATTAATAATTATATAAATTTTAATAATTATTGTATTAATAATTACAGTACTCAAATCTAAAATTATGGAGTACTTATCCGAATGTAATGCTCATTCTTTCCCACTAAAGTACTGGTGTGCTTTGTCTGAGCCAACTTGGCCCACGGCCTGCAGACATGGATGGCCAAAATAAAAATGCACGTGTAAGTTGTCACTCCAGAATAGAGATGGGCAGTTTAAGCTTCCAGTACATCGTAAAAGTGTTCCCTTTCGAGCTTAATATAAAAAGAAAAGAGAGACGAATGAATTTAGCTTGCCAACATATTTTGGGCCTAATAAGGTTAGGCCTGTAAATTTTCTATAGACGAGAACTGGTCAATACGTAACCGATCGCTTCGGGCCTCAGCCCGAAAAGTTTAATGTATAGTTTACAGGCCCACTGTATCACTCGGCCATGAATGGTCCTGTCAATAGGCAACAACTGTTCAAGTTCGTCATTTGCCTTCCATTTAAAGCAAAATGAGGTTACAAGTTAAAACAGTCCACGACGAAATGCACATGCAGCATCCCTTTAAGCCATCCATGTCAATTCTCGATCTTAGAACACATGAAGGAGAAGAACCCAACAAGCTTTTCTTCTTGGATATAGTAGAAACGTGGTACTATCTCTATTCCGTCCCTTAATGAACACACATTGTCGAGTTGCCTCATCGAAAGAGAGGGAGATGGACCTGGGAAATTGGAATAATAAATAATCCATTCAATGAAAATTAGATGAAAACGAAGAGTCATTGTATACTTTATCGAAAAAAGAAAACAATAAAGAGAGTTAATTGTACTAAACTGTTGTGGAAGAAGAAGCAGACGCCAATTATATGATGATATAAAGTGGGACATTGGAATAATAAATAATCCATTCAATGAAAATTAGATGAAAACGAAGAGTCATGGTATATTTTATCGAAAAAAGAAAACAATAAAATGATTAATTTATTGTACTAAACTGTGGTGGAAGACGAAGCAGGCGCCGATTATATGATGATATATAGGGATAATAGAAGTCTTCCTTCGTTGCTACAGATAAACTAAATTTTTTTTCCCAATCTTGTTTCCTATTAGAAATGGATGAGTTGCACAAGATTGCAAAAACCTATTACGAAACTGCCAATAGTGATGATAAAGATCTTGTGCACCAAGTTTTCAAGAGAATGGATATGGACGGCGATGGCGAGATAAGTCTTCAAGAGTTCTTGGCATTCGTCAAGAACGAGGGCCGCATAGAGATGGCAAGTCCCAGCTTCTTCAAAGAGCTAAACAAAAAGGGAACTGGCAGACTAGATTTAATGGAAGCAATGGCACTTTGGTACATAATTGAGAGTGGCAGAAAATTCTGTGATGGTTGCGGTGAGTTTATGAAGGGGTTCTTCTTGTCTTGCATGGAATGCTTTGATCATGAGGATAGGTCCTTCAATCTCTGCTGCGCATGTTTCGAACAGGGACGATACGTGCACAGTCACAATTCTTGGATAACTATGTTCTTCTTGAAATCAAGAGGTTGGATGCTTTGAAAGAGAAGAACGTTGCAAAGAGGAAGCTTCGACGGGAAGCTGAGAAGAAGAGAGCAGAACAAGAAAGACAGAAGGATGTAAACCCAGTTGCTGTTGCATTTTTTAATTTCAAATTATGCGTGGAGTTTAAATGTTTCTCAAAAATTTTCAATTTATTAATAATCTTTTTTTGTTGCAGGCTCCAACCCCAGACCCGGAGGTTATTAAGCAACGGCTCCCCAAACCTGTAAGACACGAGATTGTACCCTACAATCCACATCAAGGAGATGTAAGTTTCTGCCTTGCCTGATTTCATGATCATTGTGGGCATGAAATACACTATAATCTAATCGAACGAATTTTCTTTAATTTGCTTTATACTCAATTGAAGTGACACCGACGCACTCTCAATTCTGCACTTCAATACTTAAATGATAATCAAACTGAATTTTTTTAAATTTAGAAATAAAAAATTATGTTCATACAATTTTCGTTTCGTATTTAATTATAAATTATTAATGTTGTTTTTTCAATTTCATTTACCTCTATTTCTGGCATCGTGTTTATAATGTCTATGCGTATATAGTAACCATAAGGCTTGAAAATTTATTCTTCATAAAATATTATTCACCAATTTTTGTTTTTCTAGTTTTTGCATAATGCAGCAGTGCTCGCTGTGAGGGTGGCTGGGGCGGTGATTTCTAGATGTTCCATTATGTGAGAAAATTGATGATTTGGCTGCTTCTAAATCGGAGGATTTTGTAATGGATTTTCTTATGAAGGTTGTTTTGTTCATCATCTGTGTTTTGGACTTTCAATTGTGATGAGCCACATTTATAGTTTTTGTTGAAACGACTTTATGTTGGCTTCAAGGCGTTTTTCGTATTAACGTCCTTTCTGATTGCAATCGGAATTTTTATTATCAGAATTAGTGCTCATAATTTGATTAATTGATTGTTCGAGATTTTTTTTAATTAATTTTATAGATTCTAAAATTAATATCCATGTAAATTTATAATAATTATAAAAAAACTTAAATTCATAATTATTATTTAAAATTTGATCAATTAAACTACATCTCAAAGTTAATTATTTAAGATTTTTATTATATATAATAAATGACCATCAAATTAGGATTTCAAACTATTTTAATAATTAGAGAAGAAATTCAGCAAAACACATGATTTGATTGATTAAATATTATATTCAAGTTAATTTAAATTGATTATCATTTTATATTTAAATTTATTTTATTTATAATTTCTAGTTAGAGAATAACAAACTAATATTTAAAAATAAATGATAAAATAAAATAAAATATGTAACCAATTAGGTTTATAATTGTAATTTTGCATAATCTAAGACAACTAGTGCACACATCAACCGAGATAATGGACCCCACATGTACTGTCAAATTTCCAGTCTACGAACACGTATTGCAAGCAGCGTCAGTATAAGTCATGAGATCTCTTGCAACACCGGCATTTCCTTTAGATAGCTAGTTGCCTTAGTCTGCTTCTATGTCTTCTCGGAAGGAAGTTGGGCCCAGCCGGAGCCGCTACCTGCAGTCACATTCTCAGATAGAGAGCCCGCTATGCCATTTCTTCAAGATAGTCTTCCCTAGCACACTGAAAGACAAGAAGCTGGTAATTAATTACTAAATCCCTGTTTTCTTTTCATGCATGCGGTAATGTATTGTGGATTCAAGTTCATTGTTATAAATAGATTGAAGATTAAGAATTATCAGTGAGTGATCCTTCTGGTTCATTCTGATTCTGCATCTAGTCAATTCCATTGTTTGTGATTTGCATGTCCAAAAAGGACAAAAAAAAACGGGTTTTGTTTTTAAAAACGGAAAGAAAGCAGGGATTTAGTCGTAATCGTATGCGTCCAGATACATTATGAAAGTTCAATTTGAATTTTGAAGCTATTGCGAGGAATCTTTGTTGTATTGGGCCATCCTCCAGAAAGTTATATAATTATCTTTCAGCCGAATGCAGCAAAATGCCAGCTCTTTATATATAATCACAAATGGATTTCCCGCAAAAGGAGACCTAGCTGATAATGTCAGGTCATGAGCCTATTGGCCATAGCCTAACCACAGACTTTTCATTATTATAAAACCTCCAAGCCCAGGCCAATACAAGACTCTATTGCATCATGTCTGCTTAAAGTTGTTCAGAAGGCGCTGTTATTATTGGAGTGGAAAAGTAAAGTACTTGGCAAGCCTGATAAGGATTTTGATCATAAAGCATTGACTGTAGTTGGAAAAACAGGATTTGACTTCAGGGCTTTGGATTTCAATGATGCATTTCAATGTAATCGATATAATTTACATATGGCATGTATCGTTTGTATTTAACCACTTACAATTCTTATGATACCCTGCCATCTGAAATGTGCCGATGTGAGTTCGTTTTACAATAAAAACTATAGTATAATGCAAATGTTCGAAACGAGATTTATTATCTTTGAAGCACCTTTTGTTCTACTTGTACTGGGACACCAGTCTAATTCAATAAAAAATTCATGCAGAGGATTCCAAGGGAGTTTGTGGAGAAATTTGGGGAAGGGCTCTCTGATATTGCTAAAGTTGCTGTCCCCAATGGTGATGAATGGCAAGTAGGAATAACAAAAGAGCATAACAACATTTGGTTTGATGAGGGCTGGCAAGAGTTTGTAGAGCATCATTCTATTGGTTCTGGTTACCTTGTAGTCTTTCAATATAGAGGCGACTCCAATTTCAGTGTTCTTATATTTGATATGACTGCTTGTGAAATTCAGTATCGACGTGTGAGACCAACTGGAGGTGAGGGGATAAATGATGCTGAAAAATGCTTATTCTATGATGAAGATGAAATGAAAGATGAAGGCTCTGTTGAAAGCTTGGATACCCATTATTGCCGTGCTCTGAAAAGTAGAATTTTCAATCTAAATGCTAGAGAGGGGGGTTCAAGCAAAGGGCACGGTCCATCATCAGAGACAACTGAAAAGAAAGAGTATCTTGAGATGACCGATGTAGATGATACTAGTGAATCAAGAAGAGGGAAGTCGTTGAAGAAACATAGAATGTCTGGCCCCCATGGAGAAACCAAAGCCAATAAAAGTAAATCAAAATCTAAACTTGGTGAGCTCTTTGTTTTGTTTATTTGTTGCAACCTTCCTTGCGTGATATTATGCTCTATGATGTCTTTTTTCCATTAAACGCAGGTGAAAACGAGTTGTTGCCAGAATGCGAAGCTATAGAATTTGTTCCTCGTGGGTTTGCGAAGGCATCGGAAAAAAGCAAGAGGGCAATTCATGCTGCCAGAATGTTCGAGCCTAAAAGTCCATCTTTCATGGTTATGTTGCGGCGATATAATTTCTATAACCGTTTTTTGGTATGCCATGCATAGAATAAGCTCATGAAATTCTCAAAATTTATATTCAATTCTCATTTTTTTTTCTTTTTTGGTGCAGTACGTGCCCCTTGAATTTGCTCAAAGACATATGAGCAATGCTCCTCGGTGTATTAAACTTCAAGTTTCTGATGGAAGAGAGTGGCCTATACAAATCAATAGAAACCAACGTCGCTATTTGAGCATCTCAAAAGGATGGAATGAATTTTCCCAGGAAAATAATCTGAAGGAAGGAGACGTATGTGTCTTTGAGCTAATCAACAAGGAGAAATTCGTGCTGAAAGTCACAATTTTTTGCGAACTTGAAGACAACGGTCAACGTTCCTTTGGATTAAATTGAGGGTAAGAGCAACTGTAAGTAATCCTTTGATATTGGCACCTAATTCCTGTTTGGTATATTGTTTACTGATACAGTTTATTTCAAATGAGCACAGATCAAGGTTTGATCAGTTAGTTTGTCAGAGGGCAGCTTACTGAATGGCATTTTGTTTAGTATTTCAACTACTCGGAACTATAGCTATAAGCAACAAGTTTTCTGTGTCTCTACTTTCATACCTGTGCAGTTGAAGGCACACAACAGCAGGAAATGGAAGCAAAACCTGACGCGCACAGCATCAGCGAATTCTGTTCTTTGAATTTCTTTTTGTGTTTTGTAATGTATAAATGTAGATCATAACCTTGTGTAAAGTTCGCTCGCTAAACGAACTCACTCTGCTGATGTGTAATATTCTGCAGTTTGTTCCTTTGCAAAGAGGATATATCTCCCTGCTAATTATGGATCCATTAGACACTAACAAAGAAACAAAAACTAGACTAGGACAATCTGATTCCAGCGCAAAACACATTGACGGGCATCAATCTATAATCATTTTGCAAAGGAAATTCTGCTGCCGGTTCATATTTCCGGGAAACCTGACCTTGAGGTAATCGACAGGCCAAGATCTGGAGTCCATGTTTAATGGGCCACTTGGCCTTTTAAAACTCAGGACAGGCCTGATACTATTATGCTTACGAGAATAGTTTCAAAGCCCATAACTACTTAATCACTGGGCCATTAATAATTGTAACCCATCCAAAATTCGCCACGTGTATATAAATGCCGGTGATGCTGTTTTTAGGTGCTTGGGCCTGTCAAGGAGAAGATCCCCTCTGCCTGGGGCACTTGACTCGGTATAGGAAGAGACCATGTGTAACAGTCTTGAAACTCCTACGTGTGCTGTAGGCCTGTAGCCACGTCGCTAACGAATAAGATTACAGCGCAACTCACGAGAAATAAAAAGTGTCAACGTGTCATGTATCGCAGGACACGTGTCTCGTTCCTGCAAGTTACCAGAACCCCGTAAAATCTTCACCTGTAACAGCCAATAGAAAGATACTGAAAAGTTTTGAATTTTTGGGAGGAAAAAAAAACCTAGTATATTACAATTGAAAAAAATAAATGCTCTTATGTGACAAGCACCCTTGCTTCTAGTACTAGCTAGCTCTCTCTTTTTCTCCAATTACAAGAAGAGATAAAAATAATTCCTGACAAGTTTCATGATAGGATTATCATTTTTAGCATCAAAATTCTGGTAAGCTTCGTGTGTGTGTGTGTGTGTGTGTGTGAGTGTGATTAAAACCTCGTTACTTTTGTTTAGACATGTTTACATAGTTCTTCAATTATGAAAATTTGAGAGTGGAGAAAGTGAAAGCAATGTCATGAAAAGGAGATTTTCATTTTCATTTTCCCTTTCCTTTTATTTTTTACTCTAACGGGTAGCTTTGTGGCCATGTTTTCAGGTGGGATTGAATTAAAAGCAACAGGACCTTCTAGACTTGAATGTGCCTTTGCTTTTATATAGAAAGGCAAGGTTTTCCACGGGCAACTTGGGACTTTTGACTTGATTATAAATTGCTGTATCTTGTCTCTCTTTCTTGTTTTTTCCCCCCTTCTCTGAGAGAAACTCGAGTTTTTTTTAGCCCTCTTCTATTGAATTAGAAAATTTTAAGTCTCCAATAATAAATGGGACTGGAGATTTTGCAAAGTTTGCATCTCATAGTTCCCCCTTTATCATCTACTTGTAGAAGACCTGTTTTTGCAAGATCCTATTTTGGTGGTGCGAGCAATCAAGGTTTGGCTTGTCTGTTACCCCATCCATCAATCCTTTTTGGTTCTTCTAGGAATCTCAAAGGTCCTGGTTTGAAAAGATCTTGCAGTGACAGTCTTGATGAGTTTTACAACGAAGAGATTGAATATTTGGCAAGGAGTTATGATATTGTGGATGACGACGAAAATGATCACAACGACACTGCTTATGCAGTGTCAGCAAGTTCTAATATTTCTAAAAGTAATGATGGAGAAAGCAGCAAAAATAGGAATAGTTCCGACTCGTTTTTGCCTTCGAAGATTGAGTTTCTGGAGCCTAGTTTGCTTGGAATTCAACCAGAGCCACCAGATTGGCCAGGGAGAAATGAGATTGCAAGGATGAGCATTGAACTGAGAGCAAATAGCGTTGATATTCCTTTGTCATTAAGGATGCTTAAGAGGAAGTTAAAATGGCAAAAGGGTTTTGCAGTTGTGCGGAATTCTGCATACTGCTCTGTGAAGAGGGCCTTTGCTTCCATGGTGTTGATAATTCAAGAGCTTCAGAGCCACGCTTTATATACGAGGGGGGGTCTTCACGGTGAAGATTTACGAAGGATTATGGAAAAGGTTAACTCGGAACTGAATGCTTCATTTGTGTGGCTCTTTCAACAAGTCTTTTCGCGGACACCAACGCTCATGGTTTATGTGATGCTCCTTTTAGCCAATTTCACTGTACACTCAATGTTTGGCAACATTGGTGTTCCTGCTGCTCCATCACCAAGAATCTTCCAAGAGACTATCACAACTCCAGATGAAATGGACCAAGAACAATCAAATGCTGATCATGCTGTAGGAAATAACAACGGTGGTGCAGGGAAAGTTGACCGGAGCATCGGTGGGAGTGAAGGGGGCGACTGGCATTTTGGGAGAATATCACCTTTTATTCGGTATCCCAAC
The DNA here is from genome assembly GCF_005239225.2 of Populus alba. Classification (NCBI taxonomy): domain Eukaryota; kingdom Viridiplantae; phylum Streptophyta; class Magnoliopsida; order Malpighiales; family Salicaceae; genus Populus; species Populus alba. Next base: position 17,971,648 of record NC_133293.1, read on the forward strand.
CTTGTTCCCGAAGAGACAGGTGAGGTTTCTTTGCCCGGAAATCAAGAAATGGTTTCGGTGGAAGAGACAGTACTGTGGAACGCAATGGTAGAGGAAGCTTCAAGAATGCAAGTGGAATCAGGATATGAGATTCTTGATCGTGAGACTATGAAACAGTTCGTATCACGTGTAACAGTGGATCTTGAACCGAGTGATTATGTTGAGTATTACAGAACTGATCTTCTTTATCAGATGGCTATCGCTGAGGATCCAAAAAACCCTCTTCTGCTTTCTAATTATGCCCAGTTCCTCTGCACAGTTCGTCACGACTACGACAGGTGATCCAGATTCCTACCCTCTTAGTTAATCTCTCAGTGTTTTACTAGTTCTTTTCTTGTATTTTTAGATATCAGTTGAAAGCAATTGTATCTTGCATAACAGCATAAGATTGGTCTACATGCTTATAACATAGTAAGATGAGATATGGAGAAGTTTTTGAAGTGTTTCATTTAGCTGCCTTAACCTTTTGATTCCTCGAAGAAAATGAATCCTAGTTCTTTCCTTCGATTAGTGGAGGGATGGAGACATTCACTATCGTAACTCCTTTTTACCGAATTATGTAATCATGATGAGTCTTAAGCAATTCATCTTCCACAGACGTTGGTGATTGAGAAGCCTTTCGGAAAGGCTTCCCCTTCACCACCAACTAAACTAGAGAGTATTTCTCTTCTGGTATCAAATATTGTGACAATCATGTGATTTCTGATTCTGTTTCCTTTTCTTTCTCAATTATCTGGGAACATAACAGGGCAGAGAAATGCTTCAAGCGTGCTATAATGGTTGGACCACCAGATGCTGAGGCATTCAGTCACTACGCAGATTTCTTGTGGAGGGTAAGGAAGGACTTGTGGAGTGCAGAAGAGAGATATCTGCAAGCTTTATCAATTGAACCGAATAACACTGAGCATGCTTCCAAGTATGCTTCTTTCCTCTGGAGCACTGGAGGCGAAGAGACATGTTTTCCTCTCAATGCTCCTCAATGATAACTAGAATAAGATTTTGTAATTTGAACAGAGATGAGTATATTAAAAGAGCATGCCATTATAATCCTAGTATAGGGCACTTACGAAGGAAAAGAATGCTGATTTTAGCTTCGAACTTTGTTCTCTTCTGTAGGAAGCTGTTCTGAGACTTGTAATGTATGCAAAAAGATTGTGCATTGATATGCAGATCTCTTCTGGAAACAAATTATTATCTTCTATATACATCGCTAGGTCAAGAAACTGGATAAGCAAATATGAAATATGATCTTCAATTAACACCAGCATTTGATTTGAATCCTTATGTTAGTTGAATCAGCTCTTAAAGCCAAAGATGCTAGGTAAGCAGGTGTAGTTTCAGCACCAACAAGCTAGAACCTTTTAATTCTTATTCTAGGTCTGAAAAGATCGATATCCTGTTCTTACATCACTGGATCAGTTGGATGGGTGGCAATCCCAAATATTGTAAACAATTCCCAGTTTAATGTAATAGTTTTAGCTAAGACTAGGCTGACCACATCGCCGCGACAAACTTCTTTTCACAAAACTTCAAGAAAGAAAAATGGAAATATTGAAGGTTGATCTTCTTTTTCCTATGCAATGACCGAATATGAACCTAGAATCCTCCCGGTTTGAAGCTATTACCGTTGAACTTTGGTTATGTGATACTAAGAGTTGCTCTGCCCATAGATAAAGCAAAATATCCATGAATTCAACCAGGTAGAATGGTAGTTGAGAGAGCGGGAATCAATGCAAGATATCACAGAGGATATTAATTCTGCAGCTACCTTAGTTTGATAGGATGATGAAAAGGGAAGAAAGGGATCGGCGCCGTTGAAAAAAATGTCAGATTGACTAATAAATCGTTCACTTCATTTCCTGTTTAATAGGATCATACCCCCAATGAGCTGCCATGATAATGAAAGTCAAATTGTTTCTCCAAAAAAAAATAGAATAGAACAAAAAAGACCATCAAAGTATTCAGATACCCAGCATGCATGATCTGTTTAACCAGACAACTGAATCTAAACAGCTACCTAGTCATTGAAATTCTGTCAAGCTGATTGTATAGAGAACCATTAGTGCACTCCAACTCAATATATAAATGGTGGTGGTGGTGGAAAATAGCAGCACTTGGTCCGTGGCAAGAAACCTGGAGCCGGCATTATACTGGATTCACAAGTCTCCAACCACAAAACGCAGGGATGATGCCCAAATTTGTTTCAAGCGGTCTGACTTTGACCGGGCTAAAATAATCAGAACATAGACCAGAAAAAAAAAATCATTAGCATTTGCTTTGAACGATGACGTGGTGTTAAAGCAACAAACCCAGACAAGCTGTTTGGTTGATTTTATATTACTGTGTTCACCAGTGTATGATGGAAACATGTTTTTTTACTAGCTTGATGCAAAAACAGGGAGTAAATTAGGGTCCAGAGAAGTCCTAGACCAAGATGGGGGAAATGATTCTAAAGAAGATAGTACTGGAATTGATTTTACAAGGCTTCTATTTTATTTCCTCACAAACATTTCCTTTCTTTCCTTTCATTTATCAGGTGCAAGTACGACCATGGATTAAATTTGTATTGCAAACTCATGGTTATTTTTGTGTTTTAAAAACATTTTGAAAAAATATATATATATTTTTTTACTTCAAATTAATTTGATATGCTAATATTAAAAATAAATATTTAAATATAAAAAAATATTATTTGAATATATTTTCAAACAAAAAACATTTTAAAAACAACCAATAATACCAAATGGAGAGTCTGTCTCATATAGCCATCAATAATAAAAACACTTCCCTTGCAAGTTAAGAGAGTCCTGCAGTTTCGAAACTGCTTGGATGCATAACCCTTTGTTGATAGGTCTCTTAACGTGCATCACAAATCTCCAGCATGCCTGGAAAATATCTGCTTATGAACCGGGACGATTCTGTCAATCTAGATACGGAATTCATAGTTTCTTCCACTTTAATTTCTGTGGACGCCTGAAAAGCATCTCTAACCTGTAGTGATTTGGGTGCCTGTTTAAAAAAAGTCAGCATTAAGCTGTCCTGTTGCTTGCACCGTTAAAAATGTTTGTCTATAGAATATGACAAGATGCATTTATTTAATTCTGCTGTCAATGACAAGTATGGAGTAACAGAGCACGCCATCAAAATCTTATGTATGATTTAGCCAAGGAAAGTCAAAATTATAGTGATGGCGGCCCATTCTAAACCAAAATTACAGCATCAGAAGACAAAAGGGTGACCATCTCAAACTCCGACTCCCTAGTAGTTAAGTTATATGGCAAGTAAACATTCTGGGGCGTCATGCTGATTTAGCTTCCATCTCGGAAAGAGACCAGTAAGTAGAATATATAGTGTTGCACAACTCGAAATAAAAAGAAATGCAATCACTGGAAGGATTGCCAAAAAAAAAGTGGAAATATTGCAATTAAATATGGTGGAAATTCAAGTATCACCAAAACCAGGAAATGCGGCTGTCAACAGCCTTAACAGTAGTGGGTAACAGGGGCATTCGCCCAAACTCAGCAACAAATCTATTGAGGCATCTCGTTCTTTTTTCGCTGTGCCCTCCCAAGCTACTAATTCCAGTCGAACCAATCTCATGTAGCTTACCTAAAATTTCAACAGCCAAGAAGAAATATAAATATTTCCAAGTCACAAACAAATAAGGAGGAGAAAAAACAAAAAATTATCTTTAAAAATCTTCAAAGCAATATTTAAAGCAGAAGCATTTTTAAGGATGCAACATGTGGGGGGGAGGGGGATTTCTTCTCCCTTGTTGCTGATTCCAATAATAGAAAAGGTTCAGAAATATTGAAAAGGCAAATTTTACACAATTTGACAGAATGTGTCTTGAACAGAAATCCGGATCATAACTGGCGCACAGTTCTAGCATTCACCAAGATGCACTGCTTATTGATAAATGATAGTTACCAAAACGGAGCAGTAGGGCTTATTTGGGGTTTGGGAAGTAAACAATGGTGTTCACAGAGTGGAAATAAAGTTGCCCCAGTATCATGCTTCTCCTATTTCTTACATCCCACCCTTAGAGAAACAAAGTTCCTAAAGTTTCCTGTGGATATGTAAAAATGATACAATTCCTGTACACCAGACCTAAAGCTCCATTACTCAACCATGCCAGACCACAACAAATTCGTACAAAATTTACAATTTGGAATTAAAATTTCATCAGAGGTATGATGAATAGTGAGCACAGCAGGCACGCCTTATACACGGAACAAGTTACAAAAACCATGTTATACCAGAAGACATGATATTTTAAACGCTAGGTACTTTCATCAGTCAACCTTGGGTCTAAGGCTCTAGAGAGAAACCAACTAATGTCCAGCTCATGTTATTAAAACCTGTAAGTGTCATGCACAGTTTGCATCATTCTCCTTGATTGGACCCTTAGAACAGTAAACCCTGAAATGGAACTACATGTTTGCAAACCAAGATACATTACAACTTTGTGTGTTATCAAATTCACAGAAGCTCACTGTAGCACGACACAGTATAATAAGATGCAGGCCCGATTAGAGTTGGTGCACAATAGTACAGAGTCTCCACAGACTGCTCACTGGCACACTATCTTGCAAAAAATCCTCCAATATGGTAAGAGACAATGCAAGGGTTTTTAGTTTATCATCTTTACTTAATTTTAGTCTATTACTTAGTTGATGAACTGAGAACATTAGTGTAGATATATTCGCAACCCTGGTCTGATGCAGATGGTTTTAGCATATAATGAATGAAGACCATTGCTTTCTCTTTAACTGAAACATTATTACTTGGATGACATCATCTTTCACCTCCTTGGCTCACAAAGAAAAATTGAGATATCAATTATTTCTATGAAACAGCAACAAGCAAAGACATGGTGTAAATACGAAGACAAGGAAACGAAAAAATGGTCTACCAGATGTGAGAATAAGGCAAGCTGACCAGGGAAATCAGTGAATTTAGCCTTGCAGGAGCTAATAACAGAACACAATTTTCTAATGGCCACAAAAGAATAAATCTTTCTATCATCCCTATTTTGGCAGTGAAGAAGAAGTTTCAAGTTTAACCACTAAAATAGTTCAAGAAATGGCTGTTTTGGTAGTTTCATTGCACAGGATTTTATATAAAAATACATGGTGCATTCCAGAGCATTTCATAACATAACACCCCTTAAATTAGGAAAGTACTAGTAATATTAGCAACCATGAAATTAGAGGGGATAAACAGATGAAAGCTACAGTGAGATAGATCATTTACCTTTCACCCATATAGGGGGGGCACCAGTTGCATTTGCAACAAGAAAAGACATCGCAATATCTTCACAATTTCTGGTGAATCCATTCCAAGATTAAGAAGAAAAGTAGAAATTGAATAAATATAACAGAAACAGTGGCCAAGTAAAAAACTAAATACAAGACAAACCTATTCTTGGTCACAAATTCTTTGATTGATGCTGGCATCTCATTTGTGTACAGCCTAAGATACTTCTTGTTGAAAAAAGCTGCTTTTGAGAGTACCATACTGTAAGTGCCTGTCCACCACACAGACCACCATCCACCGTATGTATAGTATTCCTTTTTTCCATGCTGCACATAGTTTGAGAAAATGAAATGGTTTATGAAAAATCCTATATCCTCAATCATGCCTAATTGTTAAAAAAATTGCTAAAGAATAAATTACAAATGGAATAAATTGTGCCTAATTACAATTTGCATATTGGCACTTCAAGAACAAACTATTTCTAGGTAGAGTTCATAACTGTCTTGAACTAATGATTACAGTTGTAATTTCAAGCACAAACATATAGTTTTCAATAAGTTAATGAAGCAGTAAATGCTTCCTAAAACTTGCCTTCAAATTGATATATGAACCTGCCATCATTTAGTGCTATTTCCTCTAACATGTGCCAATGAAGAAGAACATAAAAGAACATTAGAAATAGATCGAGTAAATAGGGTCTGTGTGTAGTCTTGACACCATAAATAAGAAAATGGCTTTGGCCAGAAGATAACCCATGAAGGCCTTTCAGCATGCAAAAATCACACTTTAGTTATATGTTCTGACACAAACATAATCCTCCTTACAAAGTTGAGCTTGATGTGTGTGTGTGAAGCTTGGAAATATCAATACCAAACATAATTGTCATATGAACTAACTGCAAACTTGAAAGTGATGGGCAAAACAGAATATGAAATGCAAGATCTTCAAGAAGCCATACAGATTTATCAACCCAGTGGGCACGAGGAACAAACCCCACCATTGCATCTGGGGCACTTTGCCAAACCTTGAAAGCAAACTCCACAGAGGAACAAGGAAATATAACATCATCATCGATCGAAAAAACAGCATCTGTCTTCAATCCAGATATTTCTTTGAATCTGTTGTTCAAACTGTCTTCCTTGTTAATATCAAAACTCAATTTGATTTTCTTCAGCCCTTTAGTTTTCAATTCTACCACATGGTTTAGAAATTTGGAAAGAGAATCTGAAGGAGGATTGGGCTCACTCCACACAATATGTATAGATTTAAGCCCTGCACATGATGAATAATGAGAAATGGATTGCTTCAACAGATCATATCTTTTCCATGTGTTCATTACGATAGCATATCCTTTCCTGTATACAAAATATATAATCAATCACAAAACAATAAGATCTAACATGCTCTGCCATAATGCAGAGTATTAAAGATATCTTTTCTTTCTTTTTTTAACCATGGAGTATTAGAGATATCAACAAGGCAGTTCTAAACATATTCCAACTTCTGAGTTCTGGCTAAAAAAAAGAGAAACAATTTACTGATAGATGTTTTAACTTATTGAAACATTACAGTGCATTTCTGCAACAAATTATTCTAGTTAGATTCATGAAGGGCTCGATCTATTAACGCAAAATTACTTCAATTTTGACATAAACACCAAACAACCATGCTTAAATATGGAAAAGATATCATAACATTCAAACGAAATTGGTGTTCTATCGGAGCAATGGCCAGCTCAATTTCTGCAGGTTGGAACATTGAACCCCTAAAGTTGATTTTTCCATGACGGATTCAGTTCCATTACATACTATTCCTACTTACTTTTCAAAAACTATGCATCCTAAAGATACAAACATCAAGGAATGCCCCTTTCACAACTCTGCTGTTCATCTTCGGAATGAAAACAGGTCGAATTTCTCATTTCCAAATTGTCATTTCTCGTTGTCCACTCTAATCTGGTTTGAAAGCAAATATATAAATTTTCATTATTTAAATTCTTGACCTTATACAACGAAAAAGAATGAACTTTCCCAGTTCAGCATCCACGCGCATGTATACAAGTAAAACTAAAAGCTTTATTACTGATACTACCCACATTTAAGTCAAATCAAGAAACTTCCATGCTAGACAAATTAGTTTTCCTGGTTCACTTTCATTGACAAGAAGTAAGAATTACTATAGTCATTTCTTAACCAAATCTGAATAAATCTTCAATAACGATTCATGGTTAATGATAATAAAAGAAAAAAATATCATCTAACTTTTTAAAAATGGAAAGGATTGGTATATAATTATCACCACTTCTAGTAATTAGTTATACGCACTCTGGAAGAGGAAACTGATCAACAGAATCGCTGTAATTAGTCCATCCCATAAAATCGGACGTGCGGGTACCGACCACGAGTACCGTAAACGCGATGCAGCATAGTAGAAGGAGCTTGATCTTCGACGATTTAACAGCTGTGATCGCGAGTTGCCGGAATCTCTGCACCCCGCGACGGTTAGCCAATAACGTCCCTCTCATTACCGCCAGTGTTAACGCCTCTTTTTTCTTTATCTTCTCTCCACTTTGAAAACAGTAACTCGGCGAGTAACTCGCCGATTAACCAGTCAAAGTCGACTCAGTTACCAGCGAATTTGAGTGGGTGAAGCATTAAAACTAAGGCAGGGAGAGGGGAAGAAGGTGATGGACACGTGTCGTGAGTTTGTTTACACTGCATCGAATTATTTTTTTGTATGATAATGCGTGATGTCTGGACTCTGGTGCTTGAAAATGAGTCTCGCTTTCAGGCTGTTTGGGTTTTCTTTTCGTTGGCAAAACAAGAACGATTTTTTTAAAGTGTGGGCAAGGAGACAGATGTTAGTGTGTTAATGCAAGTGATAGATTACACCTGATTCGAAACTTACCCGTCTGATGGGCATTAGCGATTCGAGATTATGAGATTAGTTTGATGAAATCTGGGTCTATGCCGTTGTCGTCGTCTTATGATGGCCGTCCAAATGGATTTACTGGATTTGTTTCGTCCATGGGCTGGGCTCCCCTTTTCCCTAATTCGAGCTGGTTAGTTATGAGAATATTAAAAGATTTAAAATTATTAAAAAATATTAATTTAAAATAAATAAAATAAACCTTATTTTAAAAAAAAAAAAGTAAAAACGAACCCTCCAAATCTCTTTCTGATACTAATATCATATTTAGAATTTAGAATTGCGGTATATATTATTTTTTTAAAAATAAATTTTGTTTTAAAAACATATTAGAATAGTATTTCTAATATTTTTTAGTATTGATATATTAAACAATAAAAAAATATTAAAAATAATTCAAAGCTAAATTTTTTAAAAAAAATTCTAAAAAATACGGTACAACCGCACGAAAGAAACATTATCTAAAGAAGTGTTTAACACCATTTTTTCTTCTATTTTTAGATATTTTTCAAAAATATTATAACTTAAACTCAAAAAAAAAAGTCGAAGTCAATGGCCCTTGCGATAAGGGATGAGTCTTCCATGGGGGGAAGCTTTTCTTTTTCCAAAGAGCGCTAGAAGCTAATAATTTAAAATAATATTTAATTGATATTTTTTATAATTTTAATATGTTAATATTAAAAATATAAAAATATTTTAAATTATTAAATATATTGTTTACCCCTAAATGGATGCACTTTCAAGATAACAAATGAACATGCGAATACAATACTTAATATTGAAGTGTATTGTTTTTTTTATATAGTTTTAATATTTTAAAAAATACAATACGCAATGAGTGAATTGTGTTTTTTTAAAATAAAGTTATAAAAAAAATTAAAAATATATCAATTTAATATTTTTTAAAAAAAAAAAATTAAAAGGTGTATGAACTTACAATAACAAACACACATATCCTGGCGAGGCTACGGAGCCTGAAGGAGAAGAGTAGCCATCCCATATAATTATACATATTATTTAGCAAGATTTTATTTACGAGTGGTTGCTAAAGAACACTGTCAAGGGTTGAAAGTTTGTGAATAAACTTTATTTTTGGATTTTACAAAAGGAAAAAAGTGCAGTTCATATATATGTTAATTGGTATATTTTAAACTCGACAACATTATAAATTATAATTTTTTTCTATTATCTCAGAATCATGTCGATAATTTATATAGTCAATAAATTAAGATTCACGTGTCTATAAGAAACCATTGACAATTTTGATATTAATTACAAACTTGATAAATTTTTGTACAATGAAAAATACCAATAACAACTCGAGATGTGCGAGGAGAATAGTAGAGAAAAATAAATAATTTATATAGATATTTAGCATTGATACTCCTTGAATTTTCCAATGATTTTTTTTTATTTGAAAATTTTTAATCATCGCATAGAGTTTTTATTTATCTGATTTTTTCAAATCCTTTTCAGTTGTTTCATGAAAAATATTTTACATAAAAAAACTTTATAGATTTTTCTGTATTTGCTTCTTGAAATATTTTATTTTCACGTATTTATTTTTCATAAAATATATATTTTTTTAAAATAATTAATATAAAATATAAAAACATTTTACTTCATGGCTAACTCTTTTGGACTGCTAGGCAAAGCAAAACTACCAGTCTTTAATTAATCCGAAAAAGTTACACAGGGGAACACGCGAGGGCAGGTGAGCAGGTGACGGATCAAGAGTTAAAAATCAATTATTTTATTAAACTAACTTTGACATTATACACTATATTTAAAAAACAAAAAACAAAAAAAACAAGTGTTCATAAATAAAGAGCATGTTATTTTATTATAAAACTAAAGTTTGCAATGTAATTATATGTGAAGCCCTGTGTAAAAAAAAAAAATTATATAACTAATCAAATAATATTTTTAAAAGCATAAGCTATTACAGTATCAAATAGTCTCATCCATGGTTCGCTGCTAGAGCCACGCCAAGTTTAAGATTCTCTCAATTGATCTGTCTGTTATCACTTATAACCCAAATAACCTTAAACTTTGAAATATAGTTGTTAGTTGTTACATCCAGCCCTGGAGTTGACTAGGTCAAATGACCAGGTACAGGTTAACCTCGAAAAATAAAAAAGAATTACGTGGAGCAATTTCATTAGTTCCATAAGCATCCCAACATCTCCGTGCTAGATCACTTTCTCAATCATCAAGTGATCACTTAATAACTGTCGGATTTTCATAACCTTCAACCTAAATAAGATTTTTGAAAACCCTAATCATTCGGCTTCATCGTTTAAACACAAACATCAAACAAATCAAAGTAAAGCAAACCATGCGAAAAGGTTGGAATAAATATACAGTCATCTCTCTATGTTTGATTATTTTGTTCTTATTGATTTGGTATTCGATTATTCTAAAAGGTTTTATTTAGTAATCAATGTCGAAAAGAAACGATTTAGTGATAGATAAAGCACACAACTCCTTGGCTTTGATTTGAGAACCAGTGCTTTCAAATCCTGATGCGGAGAGACAACTCACTAATACATGTGTTGTGATTTGAGTTTGTAATATCGCATATCGGAGGGTATTAAAACAACGCGCGTGGACTCAGGCTATAAGAAAAGGAAGCGAGAGGGTAGGCTAATCAATTTAATGATTGACACGTGGTTCAACGGCTCATACAATATTAAATAAAAAACTGTTTTATAAAAATTGTGTTTAAAATTTAATTTTTTAATAAATCTTATTGTATAAAATACAATTTAATTTATTATTAAACATCTACCTATATTTATTTTACCATAAATATAAAAACACTTGAAAAACAAACATCCAGCTATGGAGTCAAATAAAATTTAGATAAATATTTAATTCAAACCAAATTATAAAACTTAACCTAGTAATAAAAATCATTTGAAATAATCTAAATACTGTGTAATTTTGAGTATTTTAAAAATAATATGATTATAATTATTTTTTAAATTTTTTTTTAATAATTTTTTTTTATTTTTTAAAAATTATTTTTGATATTAATATATCAAACTAATTTAAAAATATTAAAAATTTATTAATTTAAAAAAAAAATAATTTTTTTATCAATATTTTAAAAACGCAGTGTGCAATTAGGGTGCTAAAAAACCTGCTTGATTGAAATAACCTAATTAGTAACTACTCCTTTTTTTTTTCCTCTGCTCGAACGGGCTCGAGCTTCTTCAATGGCGGACTCAAACCTCTTCTACATCTCCCTCGTCCTCCTCCCTCTCATCCTCCTCTTTCTTCTATTCCTAATCACCAGACCCCGACCCATCCAAATCCCAATAAAGAAACGCCATATCTTCATCACCGGCGGATCCAGCGGCATCGGTCTAGCCCTGGCACACCGGGCCGCATCAGAGGGAGCCCGTGTCTCAATTTTATCCAGGTCCATAGATAAGCTAGAAGAAGCTAAGAACGCAATCAGACAGTCCACCGGCATCGACGTGGCAATTTTTGCTGCTGATGTGAGAGATTTTGAAGCAGTACAGAGAGCCGTTGATGAAGCTGGCCCCATAGATTTCTTGGTTGTGAATCAAGGGATTTTTGTGGCTCAGGAATTGGAGGAGCAGAAATTGGAAGAGGTCAGGTTCATTATAGATGTTAATTTGATGGGGAGTTTCAATATGATTAAAGCCGCCTTACCTGGAATGAAGAGAAGCAGGAAGGATCGGGGACCTGGTTCTATTGCTCTCATGTCTTCCCAGGCTGGCCAGGTACTGATCAATTTATATTGTCCTGTTCTTTTGCGTGCGTGCGTGTTCATTTAGTGGTTCAATGAAGGTAGTAAGAGTCTATGTTATTGATCGTTCATGTGGGATTGTTTTTGTTTAGGTAGGTATTTATGGATACACAGCTTACTCGGCTAGTAAATTTGGTCTCCGGGGTTTAGCAGAAGCATTGCAACAGGAGGTTATTGGGGACAATATCCATGTCTCTCTAGTATTCCCTCCGGATACCGAAACTCCTGGTCTGACTGAAGGTATGGAATTTGTGCGGGACAAGGTCATGGTATGTTATGACATATTAGCATTCCCTAGCGTGGGCTAATTTGGTTGAGTTTATTTTGGATTCTAAGATTTGGCATCTGATTGATGTGCAAACTCAGTTTAGGCTCCTGTCCTACAAGCCCTGCCCAAGGGACCGTGTCGGTTTTTTATATAACGATGGCCTTTTCATGATGATTGATATGTTTAAACTTGAGGCGCGAGAGATTGCGATACTGCATAATGATATATTAGATCGCTGTTATTAGTGAAAGTCACGATGAAGAGCACATAGGAAGATATATCTTTGATATGTATTTAATAGTTGGTCAGGAAAAGTTGTTGTGTTATTCAGGTAAATTATGGATTTTAATTCCCAAGTTCATTAAATTTACTGCAATACTGTGTTATGTAGTTCTGATAGACTCTGTACATATGAATGTGTAGACTTTGTTATATGCGTTGCTTGTTAAATTTGCATCCACATCAAAGTTTGGAGGGATCCGTTCTGTTGTAACTCGATTGCTGTTTGGAACTAAAGGATGAATTTTCATTGCAGAAAACAAAAGAAAACCACAACTCACAAGTATCATAGCAGCATCCTCTGGTGCAATGAAAGCCGATGAAGTTGCAAAGAAAGCTTTAGATGGCATTAAATCTGGTAGTTTTACAATCCCGTGCAACTCCGAAGGAATCTTATTGGCCATAGCGACTGCTGGTTTATCTCCTCAGAGATCATACTTGATGGCATTTGTTGAGGTGGTTGCTGCTGGTATATTACGTATCGCAGCTCTGTGTTTCCAATGGAATTGGTATGGAAGCATTGAGAAATGGCACGTGCAAAAAAACCGTAAGCATCAAATGCCCCCTTAACTTCTGTGATTTGTGTTTGTGTAATAAGGAAAGCATTTGGGCCATGGTATATGCTAAACTGGCGCCGCGAGGTTGAGGGGCAAGTCATGAGTCACTTCTTACTAAGTAAAAATTACAATGTAGGAAGATCCTGGTAATGGAATGAAGTATCAAGTCATCAATCTAATTCTTTTCTATTCCTCTATTCCATGATACACCTTGTTGTTCAAATGTTCTGGATAAGAGCAATGTTTAGAAATTTTCCAATTTTGTAAACTTCTGTTTGAGGTTGTTTCCATGTAGTGCTCAATAAAATAGTATTTTTTTTCTTTTATTTTTCTCCCTTTTCTAACGCTATTGCCAGTATCTTTGAATTCCCCGAGGAACTGGATGTAGAAAGTCTAGTATGACGCTTGCAAAGTTATATGCCTATGATTTTTCTAGTGTCCTCTGTACAATATGTATTTGTTTATGAGCTAATGAGATAGCAAGCATCACTTTGCATGTTGTAAAATTTGGATATTCTAGAGAGTTTTCTTATTGGCATTAAAAACCTTGTTTCCACTGCCAATTAAAATCAACTCGAAAGCTAAGTTGACTAGACTGCTATAGTAGGATGTGGTGCGATGTTCCTATAGCTAGTCATCTTCGTGTTTGCTTCACAAGTCTCCTTTATCCTTTGGTCTCGTGTTGAATTTTAGCATTTTGATAGTGATGGAGCATTATGTAGCCAAACAACCTTAATCAATCGACATTATATATTCAGGAACTTGCCTTGCAAGAATGACATTTTTCTGAATGCTGCATCATTGCATCTCTGGTTCCATATCAATTTAAGTGTTTGAACCTTCTGGGACGAATATTAGGATCTAATTTTTCTCATGATTTCTTTTTCCCAGGAACTTAGAAGCTCTTGGTGCTTGAAACAGGCAGACATTTTTTTCTGATGTAAGCTGCAATGTATGTCGAGGACTCCCTGAGTTGCTGAAATGGGGTTTTGGGCTTCTCAAAATTTCCAGCCTCTGTATTTCGGGACCTGGTTTTCTCCCCTCCCCCATTTTCTTTTGCCACTGTGAACTAGCAGTCATTCAATCCATATCTGGTTTATTTTGTTCCCATTTCATATCCATCAAGACGGAAATGTCGGGCACCGACTGATCCCTCTTTTGTATATCAGGAACTGCTTATATCTCCATTCAATGGTAGACTATTATAAGCACTGATACGTGTTTCTTTTCCCATTTCGTTCTGATGACATTCCTAGGAGACGGTTGTAATTCAGACCAGCATACATTATTCGAAGTATAAGGCTGTCATGCATAGGGGAAGTTCTTGAAGGAAAACGAAAGCTTGAAATCTTTGGTTTCTAGGTTTTTATTTTTTTTTTATTTTTATCTCTCTTCTCGTTTGGTAATCATTGTTTCAAATTTTTTACTCAGCCTCGAGGCATAGTTCTACTTTCTTATTAGTGAATTTTTATTAACTTTTTGGCAAGGAGTGGGTACAAAATCTAATCTAGGTTGAGTAAAAAAGTTAAAAGAAAATGATCAAGCTATCTTATTAAAGAACTATGTCTCAAAAGTGAAGAGTTAATGATTCTTATAATTTTTTTCTTTAAAAAAATAGAAAGAAAAGGATGCTAGAGTGTTTAGCCGGCTGAAAGAGTCCTCGTCATGGACCATCTACTGGCTAGCTAATAGCCACACAAGCCCTTTTAAATTCTCGATCCAAAGCATTTCAACTGCAGCTCTAAAACTCGTTGTATCCCGATATCAAAACATCTATCATGAACATCAAGACAGGAATTGTGTACCTGGACGGTGAAAGTCGGTTCCACGTGTATTCTCAGCAACAGGGTTGGAAGTCCACGTTATCCACTGAATTTTTTTACTAATTTTTCAAAGCGAAGTAGTTGTTGTTTTTTATTTTTTTAGAAGTATATTAAAATAATATTTTTAATTTTAAAAAAATTATTTTAAGTATCAATATATAAAAACATTTAAAAAATATATAAAAATAAAATAAAATTTAACCCAACCCCGTTTAAAACGTAATGCTAAAATAGGGACAAGTAGGCTGCGAGACTTAAAATCCCAATTACCCAGAGAAGTAAAAAAAACTGTACATGCCCAGGAAAAGTAAGGTGCAGGTGTTTTTTTTTGGTGGAGTATTGTTTTTAAAGTTTATGTATTTTATTTTTATATTTTATTTTAAAAATATTAAATTCATGTTTTTTTTAGTTGTTTTAAAATAATTTTAATATGTTAGTATCAAAAATTAAAAAATATATATTTTTAATTAAAAAATATATAAAAAATAGTATGTACCACATTATTAAACACACATCCAAACTTTTAAAATTTTATTATTATTATTTATCATTTTCCACATGGTGCTCATGAAACTTCCGAGAAAAATGAAGTTGATCTTCAGTTGAAAATACACACGTGTGTGTGTAACTAGTCCATTAATTTTAAGGATTAATAATTTATATATTTTATAGTATGTATCAATGTATTGGGTGTGAAATATGATAACATAACTGTTATACCTGCTCTAGCCTAACTAATTCATTTGGAAAATTTAGGATTTAAAATCTTCACTCGAAATGAGTTTGTAATTGAATAAGAGGAGACATTAGTATCACAAAACTCATTTGATATGGTTATATTGTTAGTAACATGGTTAACCTAATCAAACTCGATTAAAATCCCATTACTTTAGTATTAATGGGGTGTGATTTTAATTTTTATGATCTAAAACATGGTTAAAATAAATTTTAATCGAACAAAATATTGATATAATAAAATTTACTTGATTCAATTATGATTTTAATGATTTAATTGACATAGCTAGATCTTGTTTAAAATATAAATAGTATTAATATAAAAAATAAAAACAATATTATTTTAATGAAACAATCTAACTTTACTTGATACCAAGTAAAATAAGTTTGTTTTTTTTCTCAAATGAATTACTGCAATATCCTATAATCATGCATTAGATCATTATTGTTAAAGTTACGAGAGTTGACTTGTAAATTTATACAATTTTATAAGTTAATATATTTTCATCATGCTGAATCGACTTAAGAACTAAAAAAGTAATAAAATGAGATGCTGTTATTAATCCACATTTCTTCGTTGTTGGCTGTCTTGACCATTTAACATAAATACTTTGATATCGAGCGGTGTGATTGACACTGGAAATTATTAATAGAAAAGTATGTCATGATTTGGGCCATTATTATTGTTTAGTTGCTCCATCAATGTTTCCATGTTAATCTACTTCTCGATGGCAAACTAGCCAGAGAAACTGAATATTTGTTTAATAAAAATTATGATTAGTTGCTAGTATCTACTGGCAGAAAATAGTAAAAATTGACCAATAATGTAAAGCCAAGAATAATTTGGACCTCTGTTTTGAGCAGGTTACGTGGTTTTTTAACGTTTGAGAATTCTCAATAAATTCAAAATCGCTCCTTAACAGTAATTTAGCTTGCATAATTCTTTCTTTTATCAACAACTAACACATGAACTTTGACATTTAAACTAATGATCACATGCGGGTAAAGAGAATCTATGAACATAAATAATTGTATTATATTTTTTAAGTTATTTAAATCATATATAAATTTTTATTTGCATTATGTATTTTAAAATGTCTGAATTAAATATAAATTTTTATTTGAATTATGTATTTTAAAATATTTGAACTATATAAAAAATTACTTAAATTATTTCAGTACATAAATTCATATGGACAATGTTTTCTGCTTGAAAACCAATAATTTCTACAATGCACTTCCATTCACATTATAATTCTGGAAGGAAAAAACAATCTTAAAAAACCGTATAATCTGAATCATGAACAATCTAAAAAATATATATTATACAATGCATCCAAACAGCAGAACGGCCCTTCCTGCACGGACAAAACCTGCTAACGTCAGAAGCCACAATCCTGTTCCTGGGGCATATAACTCTGTTTAAATAAGCAAGGGGTAAATGGCCTTGATTAAATGGGCGGTTGCCAGCACATTATTATAACAATCATTAGTTTTATGATTTGTATCTTGTAGTAGTCGGCAATGCTTGTCTGTTTGACACGTGTTAACAGAAAATCACCAGCTCCATATTCTTATAATGTCTGCGCCTTGCCCTTGAAAATAACATTTGCAAGGCTGCTATGCTAACGCAGACGTGATTGGTAAATTAGCTGATTTTTAACCCGCATGATCGCTACAGCTCTTGCATATAGAATGATAGGTCCCCTTTTCTTGTTGTAATTTCCTCAAACGCCTGGCAGGCACTGTGCCGTGATTTAACACATGAGCAAAAAAGTTTCAAATTTCTTTCTCATGGCAACAGGAAATCTATTATCAAGTCTAGGCTATTATGATAGGTGCCACTGCGTCTGATCTGATCACTCAACGGGCTGAAAAGTCTTTGCCAGAACAAGCTGGTGAAGCTATATCACAAATTAAAGATTCGCACAATCGCATACGAGATACGACATGCAGGGTTGCTGGGCGAGAGAGAGAGAGAGAGAGAGAGATAGTTCAATTGAAAGCCAAGCTGCCAAAAAGAAAAGAAAAAAATGGCAGAGTTGTTAACATTATCCTCACATGTCACTCCTCGTATAATCTATCGTATCTACGCAACAAAACACATTAGTTATTGTTTGCCGGGATTAGGATAATCATGGTCGCCGAATCCTCCTTTACCACCTAAACCGCATTGCCAGCTTGTCAGTTTCTTTGGTTCTTTGTTCTTTGCAGGGATCGTCATTGGCTCGAAATTAAATATAAGGAAATAAGGGTCGATGATTCATTCGGTATAGAATAGGCAAATACGACCTGTTTTTCTTATACCATGTAGAACCCGAAGGATAAAGTATTTATTGATGTTTCCATCGCCAGCCGACCCATTCATTTTTATTTTATTTTTCTAGATAAATGAAACTGCAGAAATCTTTTTTTTTATATAGATATTTTTTAATTGAAGATAAATTAAATAATATTTTTTATTTTTAATATAAATACACTAAAATTATACAAAAAAATAACAAAAAATATTAAATCACTATTTTTTAAGAATAAAAAATAGCTTGAAAAATACATTGAAATACAAAAAATAATATATTATTAAATGATGTTATAGTATACAGTATATGTTTGTAAAATATACTGCATGGGTCACATCACAAACAAAAAATGTGATGTGTGTTGATGTTTATAATTAGAGTATGATTGTAAGAATGGTTGTGGTTTGATTGTTTTTTAAAATATTTTTTATTTGAAAAATAAAGTTTTAATCTTATAAATAAGTTAGATAGGAATCCTGTATTATAATAATTTTTTTATTTTAAAAAAATTATTTTTGATTTTAACATATTAAAATGATATAGAAATATTAAAAAAATTAATTTAAAATAAATAAAAATATTTAAATTTTTTTAAAATATTTTTAAATTATAAAAACAATCAGTGTACTCTACATGCTTCCGTATCAAATCCAAACTTCACTTTAATTGGCTTGCGCCACTCTCCATTATTGAAAGATGGGCGGGCGCTGTCATCAACGTCATTATTATATACATGTGGCCACCCTTGTGCCAACTATGAAATTCACTATGCATAACGTCGTTTTCACCAAACATATATATATATATATATATATTCAAATTTTAAAGGTCGGTTTATATGAAAAAAATACAAAGAGAGTTAGTTCATTAAAAAATGAAAACGATAACGAAAACAAAAACAATGATGGCTTCAGAAAAAAAATTGGCCGGTCACAAAAATAATAATTACACTCATTATTTACAAGGAAAATAAAAATCACTCACCAAGCCCCGCTATCCCTCCTATAAAACTCGACACCACAAACCACACTACACTCTCAACAGAGACCAAACGATCAGTAGCTAGTTACCAGAAAGAGATTTCTTTTTTTTCATATAAACCGAGAAATAAAAGGCAGGGGTGATGGAGGGCAAAGAAGAAGATGTTAGATTGGGAGCTAACAAATTCAACGAGAGGCAGCCACTTGGCACGGCAGCTCAAAGCCAAGATGACAAGGACTACAAGGAGCCACCCCCGGCACCACTGTTTGAGCCAGGCGAGCTGACTTCATGGTCTTTTTACAGGGCTGGTATTGCAGAGTTCATGGCCACCTTCTTGTTTTTGTACATCACCGTTTTGACTGTGATGGGCGTGGTCAAGGACCCGACTAAGTGCACAACGGTTGGAATTCAAGGGATCGCTTGGGCCTTTGGTGGCATGATTTTCGCTCTTGTTTACTGCACTGCCGGCATTTCAGGTCTTGAAAATTAAAAGAGCTGCCATGAATTTCTAGCTTGAGTATTTATACATGGTTCCAGGATAGTAAATATAATTAGTTTTTTTAAAAAGAATTAACCCGCGATGTGATTTTGGTACTTGCAGGGGGTCACATAAATCCAGCTGTGACTTTCGGGCTATTTTTGGCAAGGAAATTGTCCTTGACAAGGGCCGTGTTCTACATGCTGATGCAGTGCCTTGGTGCCATATGCGGTGCTGGTGTGGTGAAAGGATTTTATGGGAAAACAAGGTACGAGGTGTTAAATGGTGGTGCCAACATGGTTAATCCTGGTTACACCAAAGGTGACGGCCTTGGTGCTGAGATTGTTGGCACTTTTGTTCTTGTCTACACTGTCTTCTCTGCCACGGATGCCAAGCGGAGTGCCAGAGACTCCCATGTCCCTGTAAGCTCTCCATCTCTCTTCTCTTCCTTACAAGATAAAAGCTCCCTAGTAGTTGATTAATCACTTCATTTGCACGGGATCTAATGACGATGAAAATATGTTTGGTCAGATTTTGGCACCTTTGCCAATTGGGTTCGCTGTGTTCTTGGTGCACCTCGCCACAATCCCAATTACAGGCACCGGTATCAACCCGGCTCGTAGTCTTGGTGCAGCCATCATCTTCAACAGGGACAAGGCCTGGGATGATCACGTAAGTCTCTGCTTACTAGCCAGCTAATGAAATCCCCTTTTTTGGGTTGTCCAGAACCTGATTTGTAATTATAGCGTGCCCTTTGTTGACTTCACATCTCATAATGTTCTGTGGTTGGATGCAGTGGATCTTCTGGGTTGGCCCATTCATTGGGGCAGCACTCGCAGCTCTTTACCACCAGGTTGTTATCAGGGCCATTCCTTTCAAGAAGTGATTATTATGATTATGGTGCTTTACATTTGGCCGTTCGATGATGTTGTTTGGAGATGAACAACAACACCCAGTTTATTCCATTTTCTCTGTTTGGCCTTTTGTGCATTTGTACCTATAAGTAAGCACACACGTAATAATAGCAATACGTGTTTCTTCAAATCAAGGGGCTTTTTATCCCATTGCACATGTAATGTAATAATAGTTAATGTTTTTCTTCAACGACCTCTTCCTTTTTCTAGTTACTACTTTTTTAGTTTGATGGGGTGGCTGTATGGTTATGGACTGGTGGGATGTCATTTTCGAGTTGCCGCCCGGACCTTCTCTCTAGTTTTTGTGTTTTAAACTTTTCTGACTTGTGCAATTTGTCCGTTTTCCATATGGTAAGGTGGGGATTAGGTAGCCATTGATGTTAAATATCATAGCATGATGGAAGGATAATATTAGGAAATTCGAGGGAGATAAGAGAGTGGTTTTAGTTGTTTACCATTTGACCAATATCCACGTGGCACATGATCGTTTTTAAAATTACATATTTCAGATTTTTATTTTCCGGGGTAGAATTTGACGAAGGGACCAAGCCACTACACCAGATGATGACTTAGGGATAAGAAAATTACTTTTAGATTAAAGAAACTATTTTATAGTGTGGACCGTTAGTCATCATCCGTCTATTCTCTGCATCTCCTCCTCACGAGGAGCATTTCTACCACATCCATGGAATCTTCCTTATCTTGCTCTTGTGAACCGTGCCGGCGATGGCATTTATGGGCTTCATCGAGTGAGCTATGTGTGACCGTTGGCGAACTTCCTGTCACTGTCTTCTTTACGTAAAAGGTGGTCTAACTGGACACTATGATGCTAACTGGGTTAATAAATGAGTTTGACGTTCTCCTTGCAACGAGAGGGGTTTTGTTTGTTAGGTAAAGCAAAGAATTCAGCTCAAAGCATTGATCGTCAAGAACACACTTGAACAAGCATGCCGCTAATCACACACGGAATCTAGCTTGCAATTAACCACGTGTGGAAACTAGAGTATCGCCGCCATGAAAATTGAATTCACTCACGAGCTTTAAAAACAATTCTGTTATATAATTGAATTTATTTTATTTTTTATGTTACCCTTATTTTTATCTTATTGCTTTAAATGCCACTCAGAAAAGGAGATAAGTATGTAGTAAAACTAATTTTAACATCAATCTCTTATCTTTTAATATAGTAAATCAAATGGGGTGACTTGTTTTTGTACTATTTAATTTTTAGAGACAAAATTACATTTGTAACCCCATTTTTATATTTCAAATTATTTTTAACATGAGATTTTAGTAAAATCTCTTAATTGAATTGAATTCAAGAAATTCTGTTATTAGATAACTATAATACATTTGAGGAAACGAAATTGAGTTTGATGCATCTTTGATTTGAAAATACTTCGTGACAATTAATCAATTCAATGTCCAATAATTACTATTTATTGCCTAACACTGTCATGATAGGTCACCTCCTCTTTTCTGCAACTATTGACTTTCTGCAAATTACAAGCTTGCTTTCTTTCTTCTTTTTTTTTAATTTTTATTTATTTATTTACATGGGTGTCCTGTCAACTTGTGCGCATTACAATTAATCTCACAGCTCACTTAACATCATGCAAACTCAGTGAGCATGTAAAGCACTGCGGTGGTGACAAACGTGCATAATAAGGTTTGAATCTTGGTGCAGAGAAAGGAAACAAACCCCTTCCACCACTAGACCAAGACCTCAAGTGCCTTTCTTTTTTATTTTTAATGTTATAGGTCAAGGTTTTTTTTCACATTGTTTAGAATTATTGGAATTTTTTTTATATTATTAACATGGTATCCAAGCCAGTTTATATACGCCTCAATTAATTCTACAGATCTTGAAATTAACAACCATGTATGTTTCTAGTAATCCTGAGATTTGTGAGAATCAAACCAATAGGAAGCAAATCTAGAGCATGACCAATTGAGTTATGCTTCTTAAAATTAAATTTAATTGTAAATGTTAAATTAATTTTCATGTTTGGAATTATTTTTAGAGTATTTATTTAAATTTTATTTGGAGTTTAAGTGGTAAAAAATTGAGTAAAAACAAGTAAGAGTAGATACCCTCTTATCTCATGTAATAATTCTAACTAAAAAATATTATTATAGAAATACCTCTCCTTTTTATCTAAATAAAACC
The DNA here is from genome assembly GCF_005239225.2 of Populus alba. Lineage (NCBI taxonomy): Eukaryota > Viridiplantae > Streptophyta > Magnoliopsida > Malpighiales > Salicaceae > Populus > Populus alba. Next base: position 17,994,160 of record NC_133293.1, read on the forward strand.
CTACGGCTTCTCTTTTAAAACTGGAACCTATATCTGCACACTTATTTGTTGGCTTTGTTGAATTTTTTGGATTGAGCTAAGTTCTTTTAAGCTTTGTTAATAGCCATCTAGTCCAAATACATTATTGGTGGATGTGAATATTGGATTTACTAGGAACGCACCCACGTCAAAAGAATTAAATTGAAATTAGATATCTTTATAGAGAGTGTTTGGAAAGGTTATTCATAGTAATTATTTTTTTAAAATATTTTTTATATAAAAATATATTAAAATAATATTTTTTTTATTTTTTAAAAATAATTTTAATATCAGCGTATAAAAAGATTTAAAAAATTAAAATAAAATTTCATGAAATATAATTTGTACTGTATTTCCAAACAATACCATATATTAAAATAAACTCATTTCTCCCTAGCAATACCATACACTAAAATAAACTCGTTTCACGATATAAATAGCACAATTGAAATTTTCTTTAAATTGGTTTGTGTAACAGTTACTATAGCAGCGGCAGATTTGTAATTTTCTTTTTCAGAAAACATGTTGGAGCTTTTATTTTTTGTAAAAGTTACTATAGCAGCGGTTGATTTTATTGATGTCGATTTAAACCATCAAAATGAACGATATTTATGTAAAATTATTTCATTTTATGATGAGAGTTCAAATTATATGTTTTTTTTACCTTTTAAAGTATGTGAAAAAGATATATGAGCTCGAGTTTGATTTTTGAATTTAGGTTGATTTTATTTTTTGGTTTTTTTATGCTATGGACAGGTTTATAATGGTTCCAACAGTGTTTTATAGGTGTTTTTGGATCAAAATGAGTTTTTTAGTAAAAAAATACTTTAAGGCCTGATTTTCCAATCATCACAGCGGTCAAAATCTGGCGGGAGTGTTCACAAAAATTGAGAAATTAATTAAACCAAAAAAATCGAATTGATAAAAAAACAAAATAAACCAATTAAAAAATAAAAAAAACCCACGAGTCCTGGTTCGATTCCTGTTTAAAAAAGCTTAGACCAACCGAACCGAACCGAACCGAACCGGTTTAATTAAAACTAATTAACGTTAAAAAAAGGTATAAAAGGAATCATTTCTAGCCCTATATCACTTTCTCCCTTTCCATTCGCCACCCCCCCCCCTTTTCCCCCTTTTTAGCCTTTCCTTCCCCTTCCCCGTCACCCCCCGACCCTTTTCCTTCCCCTTCCTAACCTTCCCCTCCCCCTCCCCCTTCCTAGCCCCCCGGCTTATATGGAAAGTCCAGGCTATATGATAAGAATAAAATAAATAGGAGAATCTAGGAAACAAGTGAATAATGGTCTGTGCCAGCCAATTAAGTTCAAAGAGTGAAAACCCATACTAAATCCAAGCTGCTGGTCGCCTTTATAACTGTTCTTATATCTTAAAGGTTCCTTTATGCTTGCTAGTTGCTTTTTTTTTTTTTTTTTTTTGATTAACATGGGTGTCCGGGCCAGCTTACGCGCACCTCGACTAATCCCACGGGCCCTGGAGTTAACGACCATGTAAGCCTCCAGTGGCCATCATATGAGCAACCTAGGGTTTGAACTTGAGACCACAGAGGGAGCAAACCTCTTGGTCCCAAGCTTTCGCCACCAGACCACCACCTAGATGGTTTTGCTGGTTGCTTTTCTTGAATTTATGAGTGATTGTTGTGACTAATAGCTCAGTAATTGATCTTTTATGTCAAATTTTTCTTTGATTAATCTCATTCCAGCACTCATGAAGCCCCCACAAATCTTTATTGGTTTTCGGTTTTTCTAGTTTTTTATGCTAAAAACCGATCCAAATAAATATAGTTCGGTTCGAGTTATATTAATAAGGAATACTATTTTCCGGTTCGGTTGAATTTTTGGGTTAAAACCGAACTGTGAACACCTCTAAAATATGGGTAAATCAGACAACGCGTCATATGTGTTTTTTAACAAAAAAAAAAAATAATATGGCGAACAACATATCATATGTCATGATTGCAAATAAAAAAATTTAAGGGCCCCATCATATAGGCTTTAAAAAAAGGGGATCAATTAGACTGGCTTGACTTGTCGGGTCTAGTAGCGTCTGATCGTTGCTTTATTTTTCTATTTCTTTTTTTTTAAAATGAATGATTTTTTTAATGTTTTTTCTCTATTTTTTAATTTATATTTAAACTAGTGCATTTTTTCTTTTTCATTTTGTTTAGAGAGCGTCTTTAAAATGACAAATATTTTTTTTGTTATGCATTTAATTTGAAGATTTTTTTTTGATTCATATGTATTTTTTTTTTATCTTTTGCATGAATGAATTTTATTTTTTAAAATAAAAAAATAATGTTCGGATAATATTTTTAATATGTGTAGCATTGCATGATGTTTTTTTCCTCTTATTTTATTCGATCAATTTTAATTTGTGTTTCTATTTCTATCATTATTTGTTTAAGTAAAAAAATGTTTTAATAAATAAAGTTAACAAACATAGCCAGATAAATATAATGTCTTTTAATATTAAATATATTGATTTATAATTGTTTTTTTTGATTTTTAAAATTTTATTTTTAGATATCGTTAATGATTTTTTATTTATTTATTCACACACAAGATTCTTGATTTATTTGATTACATATATGTATACATTTTTTAATATAAAACTTAGATTTTTTAAACTATAAAAATACACTGAATATATATATATATATATATATATTTTTTTTTTTTTTATAAACAATAAAAATATGCGACATACGGTAGAGCCCGGTCACATATCTAAGTGTCTAGTGTATGAGAAGTGCAAAGAGATGAGAATATAATAATTTACGAGTTTAAATTAACTTTTCTACTACTTGTTAACCAAAAGTTTCAGCTGTCACAAACAGGTTCAACCGAAGAAAAAATAAAAACAATCATCCCCTTGTTTATTTCATGGTAGTAATAAACATGGCATGCATGTCTTCGATCCATGGTATTCGTCGCACTGACACGACACAACACGACACAAACTGAGGTTAAGCACTTGCAAGAGCAACAAGTTTCTAGTAGCTGTGTTCTGTTTCAGCGAGTCAGATCATGTTATCAAACAGAATCGCATGAGTTTCTGGTACTAGAAAATGCAGGTTTTTAGCTTTTTATATTTAATTTTTAAATTAAAAATAAAATAGTAAATATTAGCCATTTGATTTTTTGTATAGATATTCCAAACAGAATAATTAAACTTAATTGAACTCAATTATATGATTTAAAATTTTATTTAAAATATAAAATTATAATAAGTTATCAATTAAATTTAAATCACATGTAAAATTAAATTAAATTCTACATGTAATTTTATTATGTTTGCTTCTAATTATTGATGTATAGACAATTTTATAATGTTTTTTTTTATTTACTTATTTTTATATTGAAAAAGATCGACAGTGAAAGAAAAAAAGTTTTTATCTCCTGCTGTTATAAAAAGTAAACCCTATCAATCCTAGCCCCCCTTCTTATAAATCTATAAATTATGACTTAGAGTCTATTTAGTCTAAATATTGTAAAAATAATTAATTTTTAAAGTTTACTCTACTTATAAATATATTAAAATAATATATATTTTTTTAAAATTAATTTTTAACATTAGTAAATCAAAATAATATAAAAAAATTTAAAATAAAAAATTTAAATATTTTTATATCATAGAAACAAACTGTTTGTTAATCACCCCTCGTTGTCGTATAGTTTGTTGCTTTTTCTTTATCAATAAAATACACTGAAATAATCTGTTAAGACTTTCAACATGAGTATTTTGCATCAAACAACAATATTTTTGTCTTTAGTGTGCAAACCAATAGGCCTAACAGGAAGCCTGGTGTGTTTATCTTGTGCATGTGAAACAATGAAAAAAGAAAAAGAAAGCAAGAAACACTAAATACCAAATACGATAAACTCACGGATTATATAACATGCTCCCAATAACATAATTTTAATGTAGAAAACATTATTTACGTGTCGTCCATTTTTACACACCGGACAATCAACTATTTTCATTCTTAAATAATATTAACAATAATAATTTCCTTTGGAAACCATCGTCTTGAACTTGAAAAGGAGTTAAATAAAAACATGTGAGACAAGAGTCCATTTTATATTATATTAGTAGTTGATTTTTAAAATATTTTTTTAATTAAAAAAATATTAAAGTAATATATATATATATATTTTTTAAATTCATACTCAATGTAGGTTGAAAATAAAAAAAATGTCAATTAAAAAAAGCTTAACATTTTTCTTTTATTCCACGAAGCCCACAACATTCTCATCGGGCCACACCAATGTGAGCCCAACAACAATCCAAACAAAACCTGAATCAACCCTCAAGTTCCATCCTTCCCAAAAACCCTAATCGCTCACGCCCTCTTTCGCTATCCTCTCTCTCGGCCTCTCTTTGCCTCAAATCGAGATCGGAGAATGGCGGCGATGGAGCAGCAAACAGTCCTCCAATTCGCACCATCATCTTCAACGACCCTCTCCGCGAAGGTTCACCCGCTTGTCATATTCAACATCTGCGATTGCTACGTTAGGCGGCCTGATCAAGCTGAGCGCGTCATCGGCACTCTCCTTGGCTCCGTCTTGCCCGACGGCACCGTTGATATCCGCAACTCTTATGCCGTCCCTCATAATGAATCATCCGAACAGGTTTTCAAATATCTCTTCTCAGATTGTTTTCTATTTTTCTATTGTCTTGGCAGAAATGCAATCAAGAAATATCTCAGAAGTTTACTTGTAATTGTTTTTTCCAATCCTAGTCTTTTATTTCCCGTGGTAATAATTGTGTTGGTTTTTGTTTATAAAATGGATGCAGGTGGCTTTGGATATCGATTACCATCATAACTTGCTGCTGTCTCATCAAAAAGTGAATCCTAAGGAAGTTATTGTTGGATGGTAATTCTCATCTTCACTGATTTCATTATTGTTAGTGCAAGTTGTTGTTTGAAAAAAAACTTTGAAGGTTTTGAATGTGTTGCAATAGTGTAGTGTTTATCGGATTGTTCAAATTTTATTTTGCTCTACCATTATATGCTGGAGCTTTCAATATCCAATGCTGGTGATGGGGAGGGAATGGGTTTTTTGTTTTGGAATTAATTAATTTGTCGTGTTGTGCTTATGTGATTGCATGCAGGTATTCAACTGGGTTAGGAGTTACTGGCGGTAGTGCTTTGATTCATGATTTCTATTCCAGAGAAGTCCCAAGCCCTATTCATCTGACGGTGGATACAGGATTCAGTAATGGGGAGGGTACCATAAAGGCTTATGTTTCTGTGAATCTGTCTCTTGGAGACCGTCCGCTTGCGGCACAATTTCAAGAAGTTCCTCTTGATCTTCGAATGGTTGAAGCTGAGCGCATTGGATGTATGTATATATCATGAATTCTTCTTTCCTAGTAAAATCTTTGTTGGGTGGCGTTCTCTGTTTTCAGTTTTGATGTCTTACTGTGCACATGCCAAGACAAACAGGTTCCCATACACACACTTCTGCTATTACATTTCTTTGAAGGGAGACAATGATAGATTAGGCTGTTAATTCCGACCCTTTGGTGAAACATTCTGAAATAGTCCTTTGAGTCTATAATTTCATTCTTTTTGATGGGTGGATGGAGTGGGGTGAAGAGGATTGGTGGAATGGATTTTGTCCAATGAGTTAATTGTTATAAATTTTTAGATTTCATTTTATGAAAGGAAGCAATGCTATCAACTCCATCTTAAGGGCCTAGTTGGTAATAGCTCTGTAAACTTCAAATTTTCCCACCCTATTCATTTTCTCTTTGTGTGGGATAGAGTGCCCTTTTGTTTGAAACAATGATTCTATTTCTTACTGTGCTGGCTATCTCCATGAAACAATCAGCTCTGATCATGGCTTGTTTATAATTATTTTTGGAAAAACTACCAAATTCGAATTTCATGAAGCTCTGCATATTGTATCTTTTGCATAAAAACGTGTCACCTGCTGTTGTTATTTCCTGATGCCCTGTCAAAATTCGGTTTGTTGTGGTTGTTTAACATCTGGAATTCTGTTTGTGGAATGGTGGTTGAATTCCTTTCTTTTGATGGGCATATGTTAGATTTATCTGCATCTGAAGTTTTATCTATATCATAACTGCAGTTGATGTTTTGAAGACTACAATGGTTGACAAAATTCCAAGTGATTTGGAAGGGATGGAAATCTCTATGCAACGGCTACTTGCTCTAATTGATGATGTGTACAAATATGTTGATGATGTGGTGGTGAGTAAGATGACCCTCCCTTCATCAATTTGTTCTAACCTCCTTATCGTTCAAGCTAATAATCAGTTCTCTTCTTAGGAAGGGCACACTGCACCAGATAATAACATAGGACGTTTTATATCAGACACGGTCGCCTCCCTTCCCAAACTTTCACCACCAGTGTTTGATAAGCTTGTAAATGACAATGTGCAGGTAAGAAAATGTTATTTTCATATGATTGTAGCTAGGAATAAAGTTTCAAATGATTGCAGGAGTATTATCATTCATAACTACATCATATGATTAGAATTTAGGCTTCATTTCTTTGTTTTCAGATGTAGGTCTTAAATCATTTGTTGTGAGTAGTTTTCTGCTTTATAATGGCAATTCATTTGATATTTTTAACGACAATTTGTTGGCATATTACTCTGCTGCATTGTGAGTGATTTTCTGCTTTATATATCATTTCATCTTTCTCTATTTGCTTCTGTCTTCTCTGTTCCCACAGGACCATTTACTCTTGCTGTATCTGTCAAGCATCACTAGGACACAGCTCAGCTTAGCAGAGAAGTTGAATACAGCTGCTCAGATCCTCTGATTTCTGTCTGCTGGGTGAATTCACGGCCCAAAACCATTAATCCTCATAGGTGTTGACCTATAGTAATGTATTGTCAAGTTTGGGGAATGAACCATTTTATCTGAGAAGTCTGTTGATTTTTGTTAGGTAGGCTATCTGCAATTTCATCTCAAGATTGTTTATCTAATTGTTCATTTACACTCCAGGAAACATTATTCACTTTTGTAAGCTCGAGGTTAAATCTGGTTTCCTTACAAATGCTGTTATACCTTGGTTTTCAGTTCTTGTCTTGTTATCCTAACTCCTGACTTGGGGTTTCTCAAACTGATTGGGGTCGCATCCGAAATCTGCAATATGGTGATACGAGGGGTATTCATGGTTCGGTTCGGTTTAGACTCAAAAAACCAACCGAACTGAATTACATTAATTTTGTGAAATATTAACCGAACCGGACCGAAAACCAGTTCAAACCGAACTGGTCCGATTTGGTTACATCCGGTTTTCTTGGAAAAAAACCGGAAACCTAAACCCAAACCCTAACCCGCCAACCCAAAACTCCACCCGGTCCTTTGGCTTTCTCATCCAAACCTTAGCAACCATATATGAATCTGTCATCGAAATCTACAAGAAAGACCTGGAAGAATTCAGATCTGGCTTGAAAATGAATTTGTATCTGAATCCGTCATCGAAATCTACAAGAAAGACCTGGAAGAATTCAGATCTGGCTTGAAAATGAATTTGTCATTATTCACGATGTCGCTTCACACACCATTCATGATCTCCTCGCTTTCTTCGAGGCCAGCGTTGTCGTTGATCAAGAGTATATTAAGGGGTGGTGCTCGTTTGGGAAACCTGGCCTGGATTTTCACCTTTGCTCCTATGAACATGAACAAGTACCATTGGGGTTTCTTAAACCAGAAACACAATTCAAATGTTTGCTATTGCTGAATCCAAGAAAACATCTAAACCAAATCTCTCTATATACATATTTGATACATCCATTATCAAGTTGAACCAAATAGTGGAGGTCAGAGCTTTGCTTGTTAAACATTTTAACACTGGTGGTAGTGCAAAAAGTAGAAAAGTGCATAAACTGGGAAAGGAGTGTAGAAACTAGGAAAGGAATATTGTGAATTAATTGAGAGGAAGATTGAGAATTTATTTGGGAAGGAGGCGGCTTTTTTTAGATGAGATGCAGAGAGGAAGGGTCAGCCAATTAGGCTAACTATTTATACCATATTTTTTTGTTAATTGTTTAATGGATCCGGTTCGGTTTGGTCCGGTTTCTGGTTCAAAACCAAAACCGAACCGGACCTGCTACATTTTATGGATTTAAAAATCGGTTTAATCGGTTTTTCATTTCGGTTCAGTTTTTTCGGTTAGTTTTTCTTTGGTTTTATTGGTTTTCTCGGTTAATCGGTTATTTTGAACACCCCTAGGTGATACTGTATGCTATAAAAACTGGATTAGTAACATCCTTTTGATTTGGAGGTTATCTTTTGGGATGGTGGCACTGCATTTGACCGTGCGTAACAAAATTATCACGGAATATGTTAGAATATAGCGTGTAGGGTGTGATTTTTTAAATCTTGGTTGTTAACTATGTTGAAGCAGCTACCATATAAACTCATATTCGGATCAGGCTTCTCGCATATTCCTCGTACCATATTTTCCCTTTGAATATGAAAATCGTTGAGGTCTATGTTCGGGGGAAAGACGCTGCACGGGATACGTGAGTGTTCTAGGTTTAAATTCTTATGGTTGGATGGTGAATCTGTATCTCTGGTGGGGGTTATTGATATTAAACCTGAACTAGTCTGATAGGTTGATCTAGGGGTTGGACTGATTCGAGTTTTTCAAAAGACTGGCTGGTGCAATGACCTGAGTGACCCGACGGGTTAACTCATGACCCGGGCAACCCGAGCGAGACTTGGGTTTTTTTTTCCTTCAAATGTGGGATTTGAAACCCATTAGTATATATGTTTTTTTTTTAAATTATGTTTTTTCAATGTAGTATAAACATATTTTTGGTTTAAATAATTCAACTTAAAAGAATAATATTAGTATATATACTTTATGTTTTTAATAAAAAAATTTATCCTTTTTTAATGTGAAATTTAAAATTTATTAGTATATATATTTTATGTTCACAAGAAAAAGTTATAATTTATTAGTATATATATTTTATGTTCTTAAGAAAAAAGTTATCTTTTTCAATGTGAGATTTGAAATCTTTTATTATATATATTCTATGTTCCAAAGAAAAAAGCTTTTTTTTTTTCAATGTGAAATTTGACACTCATTAGTATATATATTTTATGTTCACAAGAAAAAAAACCATGTTTTTTCAATATGAGATAAAAAAAAAATTTTAGTTTAAATATTTCAACTTAAAAAACTTAACATAATATCTTTTTAATATGAGATAAAAAAAACTTTTTAAAATACTCTTAAACTTTATTATTTATAATATGTATAGATTATATTTACATGGTTTTTTTTTTTAATTTGTTCATATAAAATATTAAAACTTTAATTTTTTTTAAAAAATTTTTTGAATTAATTTAATTTGATATATATTGACCGAAGTTAACCTATAAAATCCAAGAATTGGTCTCTTAGCTGGGTCCGGGGCTTTAATAACTTTTGGTGGGGGTTACTGAGGATGGTCTCCTGGCCTGATCCATGGGCAGGGAAGTTGTGCCATGGATATCTCATTGCGTGTCTATTATTCACACGGAGAAACAACTGTCCATTCATGAATGAATGAGACGCTTGCAAACCAACCGTTTTTTTTTTTTTTTAAATCACCTCGCAAGCACAACCGCGGGATAGGTAAGATGAGATCCAGCTCGATTATTTATGTACCATACATCATTTTTTAGCCAAAATATTGGAAATGAATCGGAATGCAAGACTTCCGTTGTTCGACTAACGTTTATCACGGCAGATGCACAAGCTCTATGCCTGCATTCAGGTGTACTTATATTATTTTTGCCTCATTTTTCTTTCAGACATCCATTGTTTTGCCTTATAATATTTTACAGATAAAATATATTTTCTTGTAAAATATTTTTCCTTAAAATGTCTTACAAGTAATTTCAATGCTTAATTTTAAAAATATTTTTCAATAACAATGATAATGAATAAGAAGTTGATGAGATAGTTATGATGGTGATGAAGAAAAAGATAGTGATGGTTGTAGTGGTGAGATGACGATAATGATTGTTAGAGGGTCATAATGGTTATAAAAGAAAAAATGATAATGGTGAGATAATGATGATGATAATAATAATAAAAAATGATGATAATAATAATAAAAAAGGGGTGGTAATAGAAAAGAAAATTATAATTAGAGTGAGATGAAGGTGGTGATTAAAATAGTTAAATGTTATTAAAAGTAAATTATTATTCATAAAATATTTTACTATATTTTATGTAAGTTTTTAAAAATTATTTTAAAATATTGACCAGGTTTTTTTTTGTAAAATATTTTATAAAAAACAATCATGAACAATTTTTTTTTATGTAAAAATAAACACTTCTACACAAAACAAACATTCCCTTAGTTATTTTTATTCGCGAGAAACAACCTTCGAGTTTTGGGGAATAAGGAGTGATTTTAGTAAAATATGGCAACAGGAGTCCGTTGCTTGTAATTTTGGTTACAAACTCGCAGCAACTCTGACCTCCGACACCAGCAACTCTCACAGTTTGCAGTAATTGCATAGCGATTGATTGCCTGGTGGGCCTCCTATGATTGGGCATCAAGAACGTTAATCGCAGATGATGCTATCTTAATTCCTATGATTAGTTCTTTTTTCCCACCCATTTTGTCCGCGGCCATGTTTGGTGATCTTCCACTACGGGGCAATTTGCAATAACGATAAATGTGGTGTGCAGTGCAGAGTGCAGCAGACAGGAGAAAAGGGACGGAAATCTTGGGTGGCCTAGATTTCACGCGTGCCCTATATTTCTCCATAGCCTCTACCCCTCTAGCTAGCACTATATGTTACTCCTCGTTTCGCACTAATCATTTTTCTGTTGTTGTTTGTCGGAACCAATTCCCCTATCTCTCCCACTCATCAAAATAAAGTGCTTCTCTCTAACTTAATCAACGGGAACACGTACAAAAGACAGCCAAATAAAACACTTTGCACTTTTTCCAATCTCCCTCTTAAATCCTTCCTCTAACTGTTTGTGCATGTTTGCATATCTTTCCAATAACTCCTGTTGCTAACGAGTTTAAGGGCACTTCTTAAGATGTATTATCATGGCTTGTAAGTATTAATCATGGGCTTAAAGATATTTTACAGTTCTAGTTGATACTAGCACTTCTAATGACATGGGCATTTCATATATACTCCTTGTTTAATTCAGGATCGTAGTAGTTCCTAGCTTGTGATTTAGTTGAGTTGAACTTGTTCAATCACAAATCGAAGATTTGATGCAGCTCGAACTCCAATTTCTTCTAGAACTACGTACACATGCCAAACACGCCCTTCTTCTTCATGCTAAGCAATATAGGCTGCTTTGATATGTGGTGAGCCTAGAACTGTTAATTGGCAACACGAGTCAGAATAGTTTTCAAGATATGCAAGAATTCGTGGTCTCCAAGGGGACACCTAGCGATTTGAATATCGAATTTAAAGTTGAAGGTACTCTAAAGTTTAAATCTCACTTAGTAGAGGGTGAACGCTTATAGATTAATTAGATTGCATTTGCATTCTGTACTCCAATGGTCACTAAGACTCTTGTTGAATAAACAAAACAAAAACCAAAAATAAAATCAGGGATTAATTAGATTAGATTTTGGGGAAGGATTTATTTATTTCCTGTTGTTCGGTATTAATACCAAGACAGTACTACAGATTATTTAAGGCAAGTAGATACCTAGTAGTTAGAACACCGCAGCCTGCCGTGCCAAATTACTAAGGGACAAATTCATGCTTATCGTGTATAGAACATCCTCGGGAATTGGAGGAACTAGGAAGTGTGCAAAACAAAAGTGGAAGTGAACCTAAATTTTGGATCAGTAATGGTGGACCAGGTTACAGAAAAGAATGAGAGTGAGAATTGGAAATACCAGCCAAGGAATACAAGTTTGAATTGTATTTTGTTGTTTGAGAGGAAATTTAGCGAGAACTGTCACATCTATTCTCAGCACTATTTTTTCTTACAATGTTTATAGACATGAGGTTATGAAGCATGTAATCCAGCTTTTATGCTCTATACTTTATTGTTCAATTCGCAATAGCTGGTACAATTTATCTGCAGGTTTCAGGTTTTTGATGCTTAGCCATAAGAGGGACAAGTGCGTTTTAAAGACAGCAGATTATTATTAAATATTCTTATTCTCGAACAAAGTAAGTTCAAATCTTCACGGTCATTTCAAATTTCTATCCTTAACTATCTCATAGCAGGATAAAAGAACTTGGCATGGAAATGGTAGGAATCTCAAGATCAATCCCATGCTTTTCCTATAGTCAATATTATCAACTTTAAACTTTTGAATTAGTAGTTGAAGGACAAGCCCTAAAGTACAAGGGCTCACTCACCTAGTGACTGCCCTTTTAAGTTCCCTATTTGAACCAATTAAAAGTTGAAGGCCAAGCAGACAACTAGAAAAAGGGCATGTAGTTGCCTAGGACAGGAGCCACATGACATTAGAAAATACAAGTTTGCTTCCCTTTTTGGTTGCTCATGAGTTGTCTCTCCCAAATCTCAATTCGGAGGCTTTCTTGTCCTTTAGTTTGTGTTTCCACATCCTTAAAAGCAGGTTTAACCCAACATTATTTGACTGATCTAGCTGTAATTGTTTATAGTCAGCCTAACTAAGTATCAATGTCAGTAGATGCGATCACAATCGTCCAACCAAAATCAGACAATGTGAATTTTGACTTTCATTTCTACAGAAATCTTCTTTACTGACATTCTGTGATTTTTGAACCATCCTGGTGTTGTTTAGCATATAAAATTCTAGTTTATAAACAAAACTTGGATTCATCTCCTTGTCACTGCTGGTAATTAATTTGGACCATACTAGATTAATTAGCCTATTATTTAAGCCTTTTATTTTGTTTTTTATATATAAATAGCCTACTATATAAGCTTGACTAGAAGGCTATATTTATTATAAGTTCATCTAGCCATTAACAACATTAGCAACATAATCTATCAATGCACATCAACTTAATAAGAGGATAGAAACCGAAATAGAAGTTCAATTTAGTTTTCTTTAACAGACAAGGATTACTTATTTAATAGAAAGAAAAATTGGATTACTCCCATGTCCTGATGGGTTGCATAGTCTACTAAAAACATGACGAACACAACATCAAACAGTACTAAACCCTACATTAAGCCATATGCAACAGCATCGAGTGCTTACTTTACTGAAAAACACAAACAATATACCCTATCTGTTTGTCTGTCTATGGAGATCAACTCATCAAAGATTTTAAAAAATAGAACAAAGATTCAATGTAATTAATAATACTACAAGATAATAATAATTAACTAATAAGTAGTGATCAAACTTACTTGTTGTCTCTTTTCTGCTCGACGACCAATACGTTGAACAGTGGCAGCTTTTGCGCATGTCTCTCTCTATATTCAAGTGCACAAAAATCCGGGCATGATCAAATCCTTACAAATATTCAGTCTCACACAATCCCTAAAATCAAAGCAGACTGAAATTAATAAACAAAAGTTGTGATTCTGCTATCGTTTGATCACCAATAAAACAAAACAAAAGATAAGTACAAAAAGAAAACAAAAAATAAAGTGTGTGTGTGTGTGTGTGTGTGTGTGTTAGTGTGTAGTCTATTATATATGCACACGGGGTCTTATCTTTTGAGTTCAGAAGCTCAAAAAGAAAGTTCTCTCATAGACTTGTATCGAAGTCGAAAGTAACCATCTGAAGGTAACACAGATAATGGAAGAGAGAATGTCAGGCTTTTGTATCACAAAAGCTGGACGTGGTGGTGGCAGTGGCAACAACTGTGGCACAGGAACTAAGTGTGGGCGTTGGAATCCTACTACCGAACAAGTTAAACTTCTAACTGACTTGTTCAGGTCTGGGCTTCGAACCCCAAGTACTGATGAGATCCAGAACATCTCCACCCAGCTTAGTTTTTATGGCAAGATCGAGAGCAAGAACGTTTTTTACTGGTTTCAAAATCATAAAGCTAGAGAAAGGCAGAAGCGGCGCAGGGTTTCTGTTGATGAGAAGGATGCCATGATTCGTAGAGATGACAGATTTTCTTCTGCGCGATGTAAATTAGTCTTGCATAAGCCTTTATTCTTCTCAGAAATAAATATGAAGAAAGTTGCATTAAATCCTTTTTTTTTTTGGTAATCTTCTTTTGCAGATTTTACTGAGATCAATCATGTGAACGAACCAGAAAGAGTGATTGAGACTCTTCAACTTTTCCCTTTAAACTCCTTTGATGAAGCGGGGTCAGAGAAATTCAGGTTGCAAGCAAATGAATGCAATGAAGCTGCAGCTGCATTTTCTTATAAATTTGGTACAGAAATGGATCATCCACATTTAGATCTGCGATTAAGCTTTGTGTAAAACAAACTTCGAATTGATAAAAAGCTCAAGGAATTTAAAATGGTTGTAATAATGATTCGAAGAATATTAGTTTTAGCATGGATGGTAAAAAAATGGAGGTTGCAAGTACTTGAAGATGGTTTTTTTCTTTTATTTGTTTATATATAGTTCTTTAAATATTAGAAAGGCTTCGACATTCTCCTCTGCATGCTCATAAAAAGATTTTTTTTTCTTTCTCTGTGCTTACTCTGTTGGAGTAATTTACTCTTATTAATGCTTGGAAACAGGAATTTAGCTTCCTCTCACGAGAAATGCTTCCTTGAAGTGCATAAAAGACTGGTGGAAATGGTTCATGCCTAGGGTTTGCTAACTTTAAAATTCATCATGTGCAACCGATCTCTTCACAGCTCTTAGTCAAGAAAGAACATGATGCGGTTTGAATATAGAAGTCTTTAAAACGTCAATATGATTATTTATATTTATTAGTTTGCACGGAGGAATCAAACTGCATATGCTCATGATTTCATTAATTTTTTTCTCTTGTTCATCACAATTCTGCAGCCATCTCTTCCCATGGCGAGTTAAAAAGTTTCTTCATTATATATATTTAAGTGATACTTTAAGAACTAATCAACTCGTAAATAATTAAGATGGTTTACTTGAGAAAAATAATTACATCCCTAACAAGAGGAATAATAATGTTGTTAATATAATATCCTTGTCCTTCCTCTTAAAGTTGTGGCCTTCCCTGACTCATCTTAATTTCTTCTGCTCTAAATTATTATTATTTTTTAGCATGAGGGGAGTTGAGAGGATATTAACTAAAAATCAAGAATAGTGGCTGATAATTCTGGTTTTGTTGTTCTTTCCTCTTTAATCTGCAAAAAGAATGAAAAAGTGGTGCAAACATGCTTCAGCGTCACATGGCACTAGGTAGAGTGATATTATGCTTTTCTTTCCAGCAAAAAGAGAGAAGGTTATATATATATATATATATATATATATATATATATATATATATATATATTATATATATGTTGAGGTTTCAAGGAATTCATCAACCTTTTCCATAGCCAGATTAAGTTTGTCTAGCCTCCTTGCGTCATTGGGAAATTCTATCAGCTTTGGTTTCCAGAATACACACACACACACACACACACAAGCTCTATACATTATCGTAACTAAACGAACTAAAAACATTACAATTCTAATTATAATTAAGCTACAAACACACGACCACTAAACTAAATTTGTTTGTATTGAATTTGTCAGTCTACCATAAAACAACACTTCAACACCCCCATTTTCTTGCAATCGTCTAATCTGATATATATGCGGTCACCACTACCAGTGCAAATTATCAAAATGACATTATTTCTTATTTAACAAAATATGCTTCTCTTCGATTTGTAAGAAAATGGAGGGTAGAGATGACAAATGTATTTGAGAAGTCACACAGCTGACTTTCAGTGCTTCATCACTGAAAATAAGAGCGGAGAACACTATTGGGCAGTGTCCAACAATTTCTTCTCAAAGAGACTTGAAGGACTTCTGGCTAATTTCCAACAGTCCAGTACACACACACACACACCCACACACCCCTCCAGACTAGATCCAAGCAGGCTTAAAGCCCATTGGACGCCCAATATTTAAGCAGGGGCCAGTATGGGCCTTTTATTACCAAATTCACTGTATTAGACTCGGCCCGTTAAGTCAATTAAGCCCGACCCTAAAACTGAAAAGTAAAATGGAACCCCCCGAATTGAGGAGAAGAAAATAAATTAAAAACAAAATCAACAAATTGGAAAAAATAATAAATAAAACAAAGCTTTCCTAGCGAACAAGCAAGAACTTAGAAATTGAATTCTGGGAATAGAAGTTTCCGAGGCCTAGTCTGAGTCTGAGTCGTGCAATCTTGAGCTAAGAATGGATGTAATAAAAACGCAACAAATATCGGTGAGACCGATCGAGAAAGTGATAGTGCATCCTCTAGTTCTACTCAGCATCGTCGATAACTACAACAGAGTAGCTAAGGACACTCGCAAACGTGTTGTTGGGGTCTTGCTTGGTTCCAGTTTTAAGGGCACTGTTGATGTCACTAACAGCTACGCAGGTTTAATTTCTTTTTAACTTTCCGCTTCTCCCTTAGATCTGTCCTCTTCTGACCTCCTTATTTTTTATTAAACTCAGTCTCTTAAGTTTTATTATTATTATTATTATTATTATTATTATTATTATTATTATTATTATGATATGTGAGTAAATGAATTTAGAGGTGGAGGGAGCTTTATTTGCTGTCAAATTATGAAAATTTGAAATGGGTTTGTTGATTCTGCTTTTTGAGCTAGCATTTTTTTATTTATAGAAGACTAGCTTTCATATTGCTGTATGCTGTGTGTCAAATTTTTAATTGGTTTTTTCAAATTTTTTATTTGATTTTTATTTTAAGGGCAATTAGTTATAACGTAAAGGTTTTTACTAGCTAAGAATATAGATACTCAGAACAGTGTTTAATCAGCTTGGAGGATTGTAATATTTTTCATACCAATGCACTGTTCCGTGGGATTCAGCAATGTCCCAATTCATACCAATGCATTGTTATATTAGTCGAACTAGCATAATTTTTCATACCAATACATTGTAACATTTTTCAGCATTACCATGCTTTAAGATTTTCTTTTGAGAAGTTATTGTCAGCCTATAGCTATAGTCTCATCCTTTTCTTGTTGCAGCTATTTTTCTCTCCTTGTTTTGAAGGGTGTTACGATTCTAGATTGGATGCCATGTTTGACTAGGTTAGTCATGTGATATTTCAATTGTAATTTTTCAGTGCCATTTGAAGAAGATGACAAGGACCCAGGCATCTGGTTTCTTGACCACAATTACCATGAATCAATGTTTTCCATGTTCAAAAGAATAAATGGTAATGCTGGGAACGTGGCACCTTAGTTTGCATTTCTCTCTTTGGTGCTTTTTGTGTTATCAAATTGACAAATTACCTTCTTCAGCCAAGGAGCATGTTGTGGGTTGGTACAGCACAGGGCCAAAACTGAGGGAAAATGACCTGGAGATTCACGGATTATATAACGAGTAAGAACACCATCCATGATTTTGAAGGTTAATTATCTTTTCAACCTGTGTGGTGATCATGATGAAGTAGTTCTGCCTAACTGTGAACTGATCACTGATGGAAATTGACTAGTTTGATGAATTAGTACTTGTGAAACTTCCCCCCCTTTCTCCTATATTCACAGAGTGTAGTCTGGCATTGCAGTTATGCTCCAAATCCTGTCTTGGTCATAATTGATGTCCAACTGGTAGAGTTGGGAATACCCACAAAAGCATACTATGCTGTCGAAGAGGTGAAAGAGGTAAGTACATAACTTATTAACACCTTGATGATCAATTGGTTAGTTGTTCTGATTAAGTTGTTTATATAGGTGTAATGCTGGATTCATGTATGGCAGGAACTTATAATGGTTGTGTGTTGGTTACAGAATGCTACCCAGAAAAGCCAGAAGGTGTTTGTGCATGTGCCATCAGAAATTGCTGCCCATGAAGTCGAGGAAATTGGTGTGCCACTGAAAGCCAGTTTTCTTTGTTTGAAAAATAAAGTTGATTTATGCTTTGGGTGCTTTTAGGATGGACCTGCTATTTTATGATTTTCCTTCTCCCTCTCCCTCTCCCTATCCCAGCATTATTATAATCTAACTTATATGAAAAGAATGAAGTTGATTCTTGGCTTCTATTGTATGCATAACAGTGGACACTTCTGGCAGAATAACATGACAACTGGTCTTGAACTCTGAATTCTTCTGTGTGTTAACAGGTGTAGAACACTTATTGAGGGATGTGAAGGACACAACAATTAGTACTCTTGCAACTGAGGTCTTGTTGCTGGACTGCGCTTGATTTACCCTTTTACTTTCTAACTTCGGGACTCAGTTTTTATTTTCTACTTGCAGGTTACTGGGAAACTCACAGCTCTGAAAGGGTTGGATGCTCGGCTAAAAGAAATACGTGGTTATCTTGACCTCATCATTGAAGGAAAGCTCCCATTAAACCATGAGATTCTGTACCATCTACAGGTTTAGTTTGCATCTCCCAGATTTTCCTTTTCTGGCCCCTCTTAAATATTTTTTTCTGTTAATTGAGCCATGTCCTGCATGAAGATATCAATTGAAT
This sequence comes from Populus alba, assembly GCF_005239225.2. Lineage (NCBI taxonomy): Eukaryota > Viridiplantae > Streptophyta > Magnoliopsida > Malpighiales > Salicaceae > Populus > Populus alba. The sequence goes on from NC_133293.1 coordinate 18,012,709, forward strand.
CTGTAACTGAATCATCATTTCAATCATTGTGATAAACTTGAACTTAATTTCAGATGTAGTTACCTGAACTATTATCATCTCTCTGAAATTTCACTAGGTTTGGCATAGTTTGTTCTGGATAGGAGCTCTCTTAGAAGCTGATTAATCTGGACTGTAGGAATTCTTTGGTGTTAGCTTGCTTATTCAGGCGGGCTTCAATTTTCACTACCCTTAGAATTTTTTAAATGGGCTTTCATATTTTCCTTAAATTTGAATTTCAAATCATTGCTAATGTGACGATGGTGCTGAAATGGAGTGATTTTTTTTTTCTGTATGGTTGTGTGAGGACCTGCATGGGTCACACTGCTCATGCTCAATGCTATATTAAGATGGTGTTTGGTAATTTGTTTGCATTGTGTTTGAAAGTGCTTTCCAAAGTGTATTTGGGCTGAAAGAGCATCAATTCTGATGTTTTCAGGTGCTTTTGAATGGTTTTTGATATACTGATGTCTAAAACATCAAAAAGCATTTGAAAAAGCATCCATTTGATGCCTTTTGAGTTCAAACGCACTTTTGCAAATGCACTTGCATTACCAAACACACAAATTAAAATTATGGACATGGGGTATGGTCAAAGGTTTTTCAACAAAATTGTTTTAAACCTACAATCCCCTGATCCTCCCGTGTGTTCAAAGCAAATCCTCACAAGCTCTAGACTGTTGAACATATATCTCACTAGTTCCCTTCCCTTCATCCTCCCCACCCTCATGTTTGGGCACTGTCTCAGTTTGCCAATCTTCCTGTGATGCCAGCTTATATCAATTCCCTTTTTACATTGTCCAGGATGTGTTCAACCTACTTCCTAACCTTAACGTGACAGACTTGATTAAGGCTTTTGCAGGTAAATGAATAAAAGGTGCAAATTTCTGTGTCTCGTTTATCATTTTCCATTCACTGCTTTATCATATTTCCATTATGTGCAGTGAAAACAAATGATATGATGTTGGTTATTTATCTTTCGTCTCTCATCCGAAGTGTAGTCGCTCTCCACAACTTGATCAACAACAAGGTGAGATCACTTTTTTTTGTCCTTCCTGAATCTTCACACAAGCTGCTCATTTTAGTGTAAAACATCTAAATCTTGGTCCAATTGAGATTAGATACAATTATTGCTGTCTGGACTTGTAATTTATGATGCCCTTGTCTGAACTTGTAACATGATGTTTTTGTGGAAATGATGCTTGTAATGGATGTGCTCACATCAGTGATAGTAGATCCAGCTAGTGTTCCTAGGAGCCTTACAATCGATCATGACTTGGGCATCTTAAATTTGTGATCATGACTTGGACAATCTTATTTAGTTACTGAATATCATGCATGTCTTACTTCCTTCCCAACTCAAACCTCATTTTTAACCTGTGAAACTTTTGACGTTAATGTGTGGGGCATAAATCACTTCACATCAAAGTATCTGTTCTGGATTTTGAAAACCTTCCATACCAGCAAAGATACCATAATCATTATTGCCATTTGCTTCTACCATTGATTCTCTAGGTAAACTAAACCAAGTTCACTTCAGCCTATTCGTGTATGTGTGTTAGAGCCTTGAACATCTGGCCATTCTTAATGCACTTCTTTTCTTTGTTTCTGCCCTATGTACATAGCTCTCTAGCAATTTCCTTTAGCCTGTTTTATTCAGCATGTTGATGTGTTACTCCACGTGGATCGAAACTTATGTTGAATACTTTCAATTGTCATCCTTGGTACTCATCTCACTCTCCGTGTTGGTCTAATCTTAGATGCTCAACAAAGAACATGAGAAAGCAGAAGACTCAAAGCTCGTTTCTGTACCTCCTGCTGTTGCAAGCTAGACATGGAAATTTCATCAGCCTGGATTTTATTTGGTTGTCTGTTCTCTAGAAGATTAATTGCAGCCTGAATTTCATTAGCCTTAGATAATCTTTTGTTTCTGGTGCAAGAGATGGGGGAGTTGTAAGGGGTTCTACTGGAAAACATTGCTCAAAGTTGTTTTTCTTGTGATTGAAATACAATATAAATTCATTTTGACGTCCTCTACGGTATTTGCAAGATTCTAACTTGGTGATAAACAGATGGTCGTTCTTTGGCATTAGATTCTTTAGCCGTGTTCCTAGACGATCTCGTACTCTGATTTGCATTGCAATTTTGCAAGAAGGGGTTGGCATTATGCCATCAAATGCCAAATTGAAAATTGACCAATGAGTCACCCTGACTACCATTGTACGGAACTTTAGGATTAATGTTTTGCGTTCATTCTAGCACTACTGGTCCTGGAAGCCAGGGTGTTCTGCTGGTTAACAATGCGCGGACATTGCACCATATTGATGGCGGCTCCGATGCTTGATCCCTTTGCATGGCGAACAAAGATACCAAGCTGATATATCTAAAAAGTATGAAAGCGTCAGATTTTTGACATGGTTTTAAATAGATAAAACAACGTTTTCCCCCAAACAAAGATATATCTTCAATTTACACCTTACAAGTTAAAACCTGACAGGCACAGGCGATACAGCAAAAACTAGGTCTTTTGAAAGATTCATGCCTTGTTTCTAATCAATCTTCTTCTATGTAATCAGGCTGAACTGCCTGTTCAAACTCCGCATCCATGATCACCCCATCCATAATATGTACAACAATCTGCCCTCTCCTGAGGTCTACCTTTTCTGATCGAATTCTATTAACTACCAGCATTCCATCTAAATCCTTTGAAATGTACAATGTAAACCCAGATAAGGAATCATAGAAGACCTCTTTACTAGAGGATACTGTAGTTGAAGAAAGAGTTTGAGGAACAGCTGAGAAGCCCAGTATGCGGGAAATTACAGCATATGTATCATTCCTCTTCTCTGCGACCAAACTATCATGCAGCCGTAGCCTCAGATCACGCTGGAAAGCTTTCTCCGACGGGACAAAGACTGTAAAAGCAAGATCTTCTGGCAACATTTCAAGCATCATCTCACCAAATCTCCCAATTTCTTCATCCTTGGAAACCTTCCTGATCCTAATGGTTCTGTTAGGGCCTGTTACTTTATTTCTGAGTGATACCTCTGGAAGCTGGAGAACTGATACCATAATCACCAAAAGGCAACAGACAGAAATCACCACTCCTACAAAAGCTATTAAGTTCTTCACAAAGCACCCTCTCCTCATTTTCTTTAACAGTTACTGCATCACTAACAAGTCATCATTAAGCATACGTTGCAAGCAATACCCCCTCCATGCCAAAAACCAGAAAAAATCTCTTCAAACAACAAAAGCCGGTGCCTGATATTAGATTATTTAAGCCTTCAAGATATACTTTACTATGGAATTAAGCACAGCCAGAACAGTAAACACTAAACCCAAGAAAAACTCAAGAAATCACAGCAAAAAGGAAAGCGTTTTCAAGAATTTGCAAATGAAGTTGTAGAAGATGGAAATTTACCTTCAAAAGAAGCTAGTGGCAACCGGCAACTGGCAAAGGACAGGACCTCACATTCCAATTTCCCTGCTGACTATGGGGCTCTTGCCTTCGAAGTTCCATTAAATAAACATCGCACATCTCAATTGAAGTAATTATAGGTTGGAGCTAGGGTTAGGGTTCGATTCAGCGGATCTGGAAGGAAATTTAAAAAGGCAAAGTGTGCGGGAATTGCACCCTAACCCACACTAATGGGCCTAGATCCAAGAGGCCTATTAATGGACAGTAAAAATTATTCGAGGACAAATAATATTATTACAATCATACTTCCAAGATGAATAACATCAGCACGATCACAAAAGGTAGATTTAGTTTCTTTTTTACTTTTTAACCATTTGCTCTCATATTATGCGTTCGAGCTCGGAATTTGATGTTCAAGAGAAAGCGTTGCTCGACTGTATAAATCTTGATAGTTTCTTTACATCGCCAAAACTCTTAACTTCCCGACAATTTTTTTTTTTTTTTTTGTGATGAACAAAACCACATATCATAACATATAAATGGCAGTTGCCAGTAATATGCTTCTAGCAAAGATCTATTTGGAGTTGAGTTTGAGAGATCATAGCTTTGAAAATCATAAATTGTTGCTTTTCCAAAAACTATGATTTTAAATGTATCGAGTTCAGTGTTGAAAAGACTGTCGAAAACCTATATTTTTTTCTACTGGAAATGTGCCTTTGCAAAGTCAATTCATTGAAGACAATCCGTCTTTTATTTTTCTCACTCGATTAGTTAATTTTATATCCGATGCACTGATTTAATCACTAACTTATAGTCGCAGATAAACTTCATGCCAAGTTGGTCACCTGTACATGACCGGAAGACGATCAACTTTTTTTTTTTATTTTCTGACCAATGTGCTGGGTTGCTTCCAAGTCTTTCGGTCTTTTTTTTTTTTAATTATTTATTTCAGTTTTTTGGCAATTTAATTAGAAAACGCACGCTCTTACCTTTCTAATAAAACAAGTACTGAAGGTTGTCCTTTCTCAGAAGTTCAATAAAACTTAACATAACATAGGATTAAACCACAAAAGAAAGTATGTCACAGAGTTACAAAAGATAGGCCACCTTCTTAACCCCCATCTCACGATCCCCTCAAAAGCCCATGTCCCCACCAACATTACAATGGTCCAGATCAAGAACCAGACATCGGAATCAGATAATCACCAACGTTGAAACATAACTAACTAGACACAAACTGCATGAACTCGTGATCAGACTCAATCCCAGCCATTGTTTCAGGAGCCAACACAACCTCAAGATCAACGGTTCCATTACCTTCTCTCCCAGGAAAAGCAGAGATTTTACCATCAAACTTGTTGGCCTTACCGCTCCTCACTGCCAAAGGTCGACCCCACCCAAAATCATTATCGTACATTGGGAATCTTGGTGAGCTACCCATAGTCATTGATGCACCGTCCAAGTTCCCTAACGGGAAACACCTCGGATTACTTTCCCAGTCCTGAGCGAAACGACGTACCGTTCCGTCGTCGTGAGCAGCGACATTTTTATTCAGCTGCTCCGCACACCAGCGTAGATCCCTAGACAGCACGTCCTCAGCTGACGCGTACGTGGGTATGCTTTGAATTGCGTTCCCAAAATACAACGGATCGAGTTTGGGGTTCAAACGGTGACGGCAATTAACAGCCATTCTAAACGTGGTCGTTTTCGACGGGTTCAACTTCCTTGCACGTGTCACCGCACGCCATAGAAGGGCACACAGTGATTGAAACGACGAAATCTCCCCCGCTTGAAGGTTTGACACCGTTTCCTGCGGTTTGAAAACTGCGTTCTTGAACCAGCTTTCAAGAATTGTAGTCATCTTACCGCTGTTGTGAGTCTGAAACAGTGTATCATTGCTTTGTTTTCCCATTAATTCAACAACATCAACATTAGCGTTATCTGAATTTTGACTCCATTTCTTGTTGTTGACTTTGGATTTCAGCTTCAAAATCGCTTCTCTGCTAAAACTGAAAATCCTTTCACTTAATGGCTCGTTTTCATTAAAAGTGACTCGGGGGCCACCTTGAGGAACTTTAAGTACAGCTTCGGAAATCAAGATTGAGTTTCTTGAGAAATCAGGCTTTCTTGATATTTTCTTGATTCCTCTCGAAACTTCAGCGAAGGTATTAAAGAAGTTCCAAAATGACGTACCGTCAGTAACAGAATGATTCATTGAACAACCAATGAAAACCCCATCAGCTAATTCTGTGACCTGAACAGCCAAGATTGGTTTATAATGGCCTTGGTAGCTAACAGTGCTCTCGAAAGCAAAAAAGCCCCTGATGCAATCAGGTACATGAAGTGGATAGAGAATATCTTGGATGGAAATATTGGTTGCGGTGGCATGGATGAAATCTACGCCTGCATCGTTGCAGGTAATGTAGATGTGGCCATTGGAGTCCGCGTTGAAGCGACCTGCCAGAGGAGGGAAGTGAGAGAGAGTTTGAGAGAGAGATTGTTTGAGGTGGGAGATTAAGGAATCGATGGAGAGTGTCGGAGGGCTAGTGAAAAGGCCACCCTTTTGGATGTAGTGGCAAGAAAGCATAGGGAGGTCAGAGACGGAGAGCTTGAGATCTTGTAGAGTAGATTTTTGGTCTGGGAAGACGGTGCATTTTGAGACAATTGTTAGAGAAGTAGCAGAAGGCATTTTTGTGAAGTTTTTTGTTTTTTGGAGGAGAGCAGATTGCTATTGCTGCTTGGATGATCTCCTCCCTTTGTGTTTGATTGCGAGTGAGTGAAGAGCGATGAATGGCGAAGGAAGTGGGCGATCTATATATAGGGAAATTTTGGGGGTTGGGACTTGGGTTCATGCACCTGCTCGCTAAGGTGGATTCTTGTTATTGTCAAGTAATTTATTTATTTATTTATTTTAATCATTTATTAAGTTTGATTGAAAGTGGATGCGGAGGATGTTCAATTAAAATAATTAATCTGAGTTATTTTGATGTCAAGGGTTTAAACTTTTCGAATTATTTATTTAATGAGAGCTGAGGGTGAATATATATATATATTTGCAAGTAGTGTGGTAGGCTCAAGAACTCTTTTGAAACACCATATATAGCTAGTGGAAAGGAGATATAACAATAAATTCAGTGCCGTTGCTTATTACTACAAATATTTTATGAGTGATTTTAACTGAAGATGAGTATATATGTTATCATTCCAACACTTCTTAATCATTAATTATTTATGAACACATACAGTTTTAATTTAATATATCTTGTAGTATTTTTTCTATAATACAAAACTGAGCATTATTAATTAATTATAATAATGTAATAGGAGAGGCGCTACCTTTCACCATATAACCCAAAATTTATTGGATCCAAAAAAAAAATTCATTCTTGATAATTCTACCTGTAGAATTTAGTCAGAGTCGGTCTGTCATGATTTGAACATTATTAGCAAATGAACCTACACAGAGTAATATATTAATTTGTTCCCTCTATTAATTAGTAGTACTGCTAATTATAACATGCCTTGTAAGCTAGCATAAAAATATTCAATTCCAGCCCACTGAGAAATGTATATTAGCTACATATGCATATGCCACGTGTATACTTATCTCGAGTATAAGCAAAATTCGATATATATTCGGATAACAAAAGGGTATATTAATCTCTTCTTTAAATTCAATGGTAAGCACAGGCAGAATGTCTTATCAATTTTATTTTTTAAAATATTTCAGTATTTCTGCGTGTAGGAGAACATCTTGGGAGCGCATACCTTTCGAATGTAGATTAGGGTGAGATTTTAACGCAAACTATTTGGATTGTGCTAACAATTACTAGGAATTAGATTATTTTAATGTTTTGAAAATAGAAATTCTTGTTTGTTTGAGCATGAAATTTAATGCTTATATTATGCTGTTATGATTCAGAATCCTGTGAGATTTCCCTTCGTATCTCAGCAGTATCAACCCAGGTCTACCTTGAATCACACAATGCCCTCATATACGAGATATGCCTGCTTCACAAGCATCCAACTGGTAACACCCAATAAATCACAGATTTGGTGTCTGCTATATATGCAAATTCTTCAAAGCGAGTTCTAATTAAGTTTCATGTCATCGAGAGAAAAAAATGGTGGAAACAATTGTTCCTACGTGGCATGCAAGCAGATGTTTGTACTCCGACGTGGCAGGCATGCAAGCCTAGGGTTAAGGATTAGTGATCGGTTCAGCTACTTTGCCTTTGGGATCATTAGGCCGCAATTTGATGCTACTGACACAAGTGTGTTCCCGGACGTTTTGACTTTCTTTGCTTTCACAACTATTGTGTTTCAATGTTAAGAGACCAAGATTTTGATAGAGAAAATATATGATGTTTCTGTAGAGATTAGTAACATGACTTTGTCTCATTAAAAATAAAGTTCAAATAATTTTAACTTTTGAACAACCATAAATGTTGTTAATGATACTGTGTGAATTATATGATTATATGATTTATATAATTTTTTTTAACATATTTATTTAAATAAAAACCTTTTAAATTTAAAATTAATACAAACTTGTATACGTTACCTTGTGTTTAATTCTAATTAATAAAATGAAAGCGGTGAAGTTCGAACTCGTAATCGTTTGGTTAATAATACTCTGATATCATGTCAAAAACTATTTTATCTAATAATTTAAACTATTATGTAAAATTTCAATATAAAATTTTTATAATTTTTTTTAAGACCGACAAATTAAGTATAGGTGAAAATGAATGGTTGAAAGCTATATTTATACAATTTCTAAAAACCTATATGTGCAAGGAATATAAAATTGACAGGTAGGTTTACCACTTTTTCCACCTTGGTGGCCATTTATCATTTCAGGTAACTAAGGGTAAAAGGTGATGTTTTTAAAATCTCTTAAGAAAGGAGGGACACTAGCAATAAATATATACCAAATAGGCTTCTTCTTCTTCTTTCGTTGCCGTTTCTAGCAATTCTAAAATAGATAGCCCAAATCCTGTAATGCTGCTGAATCAATTTAATACGAGAGTTCTGTACTATAAATCAAGATTAAATTGCAAATCATCACATTAGTTTGGTAATTACGCCCTGTAAGCTGGCTGTCATTCTTCTGATCCCGAGGAAGGTCGGCTTAGAATCTTTAACTGTTTAGCTAATCCTGAACTGTCCTGGTAGGAATTAATTTTAATTACGGCTACTAGGGATATTTTTATTGCATCTTATTAATATCCCTCTTATAATTTATTTCTGTAGCTTATGTCTGAGATTACATGATTTGAAGGTCGGTTTATAAAAGAATCCACTTAAACCGCCATTTTCTGATTTGTCGGCGTGTGGCAATATTTAATCACCAGAGCTTATAGTTTATGAAAGAAACAGAAGACTTGGATGTATAATTTATATCACATTTGGTTTTCAAGCACTTGGGTGCGTGGCTTAGTAAATTATTTGACCTTGTTGGTCCATTGTTTCTCATTTCCTCAAGAATAAATATTGCTAGTTCGTGTCCAAGTACTAGGGCCCAAAGGAAGTTATTGCTGCAAGGTACCTTGACATCTGCCACGTGTATGACAGTTCAAGGACAACTATATACGAAGGTTCTTATTGGTCCTTAAACATTAAAATACACCACTCCTTGTTCGGAAACATAGAAGATGGTGTCCAAGTACTAGGACCCAAGGCAGGAAGTGTGAGAGTTGCAGGGAACCTTGGCATGATGACAGTTCATGAGGAACAACCGTGAAAGGACCCCAGAGCAGGTCAGCTTGGCTTGGGCATGCCGCATGCATTCTTTTGATCTTAAGCTAGCACCTTTAATGCATGGGTTTTTGAGCTCTCGGATCAAGTTAAAATCAAGAGATCAATTAGCAAGTGTGCATTTATGACGTTATATATCGTAATTAATCAACCGAGCCAATTGATCCGAAAAAGAGGAGAGCTCCCAAGTCATGTTGTGTACGTCGCTCGACCATTGAAAAGAAAAGTCTTGATAAGACAAGTTGCTTTTTATCCCAAAATCAGTTTCTGCTCTAAATTCATGCACTTCTCCGATTTGAAAAGGAAAATATTTATGTGAATGCAAGAACCGTGAATTGAATAGTACTGTAGATGAAACGTGAAAGCAATTGATTGTAACCTGTTTCGTTTCAAACCCAATCAGCTTAGATTCTTTTGAATTAAATTCGAGCTTATGCATGCGTCTGTGCGTGGGAGTTAAATTTCCGTTTTTAGATTTTAAATTCACACTGCGACCAGAACTCCAGCTGAGCGTGAGATGTCGAAACATATGTATATGATCATTCATCGGCAGTGTACATTGTTTTATAATGACAGGCAGTCACCATCGTTGTCTTTGACATTGTGTGTGTTCTGACTTAGGGCCGCGGGGGGGGCTACAAGAAAGTGGGGAACGTTTCCATATATGTTTAAGAAGCTTAATTATCTCATTCCAAATTTAGCTAATTACGCTCCCGTCACCATTTTCAGGCAATGCTCCAAGATATACCACGGCACCGTTGTCGGCTGAATCTACAATTTCTCCAACATTATTATTAAAACTAACACTAAAGCTCTATTTATTTGATGGAAAGTAATTTTTTTTTTAAAGTAAATTTCAAGAAAGTATTTTTCGATATTTAATAGTGTAATGAAAAATAAGCTAGAAAACACTTTCCAGTGTTTGGTTATGTCATGGAAAATGAGCTGGAAAATAACTTATTAACATTTTATTTTTTTCAAGTTTATTAAAATAATAATAAAAAAATCTTACAAATTAAAAAGTTGAATGAGAATGAAATTGAAAAAAAATATAATTTCATAAATTATCTCAAATAAAATAAATAATAATCAACATAATAGAGATCAAATCTAAAAAATTATATATAAAAAAAAGATGAAGAAATTAAATAATAATAATCAACATTTCATAAATTATTTCAAATAAAATAAGTAACAATCAAAAGAATGAGGACCAAATCTGATAGATAAAAATTTTCAATAAAAAAATGATAAGAAAAAAGCAAATAACAATTATAAAAATAAGGACCAAAATTAATATAAAAATAAAATTTTAAGAGATGAAATTGAAAATAAATATTGAAAACAAAATATATATAGCGATCAAAAGTTTGAGGATCAAATTTGATATAATCAACAAATAATGACATTTCTAAATTTTTCACAACTTCTCGAAAGTGTTTTCCCCCAAATTTTTTAGGAAAACACTTTCCTGAAAACCAAGCCAAATTTTTCTTTTACTGGAAAGTGTTTTCCATTGACCAACTTTTCTAATGGCAAACAAACACAAGAAAGTTTGGAAAGTAATTTCTCGGAAATCACTTTACGGAAAACAAACACAGCTAAAGGGAAAATACTTTCCTGAAAACCAAACCAAATTTTTCATTGACTAAAATTAACTGGAAATTATAATCCGTTAACCGGAAAATATTTTTCATTGACCGTAAAGTATTTTTCGTTGACCAACTTTTCTAATAACAAACAAACACAAGAAAGTTTAGAAACTGATTTCCAGAAACCAATTTCCAAAAAAACAAATGAGACCTAAGCATCAATTGAGAAAAAAATTAGAACGGGCAATCACTATCACATTTGTTTAAAATCATTTTATTTAGCTTTTTTATATATATAATAATCGAGATATCATTTTATTTAGCTTTATAATTAACTGTTGCCGACCGGGAGATAGTTTAATGTGCTGCTTGCATGATAATGTGTCAGTGTCGCATACGTATTTTGCTTCATACATGCTGCAATTCTTTGTCAAATGGCGAAACTTATTAATTTATTGTATATATCTAATCAAGATTTGGCCGATCATTTGCGACAACTTCACAAATTATACATAATTATAGATGACTGATGATAACTTCACACAATAGTCCAATAAAATTAATTTATCATAAGAAATTATCAGCTATTAGATAAATATCTCGTGTATTATATAAATAGATTTTATTAGTGAATGTAAGAAATCCCATGATTGATATTTTTTGATAAGTGAATTCTGGAATTGATTATGTAAGATTAGGATGATGATATATATACACATCTTTTTTTTCTTTTTTCTCTACAAGTTTGTTGACTGTATCTTTTCCTTATTTCCTTAATCTATGATTTAGTACAAAATTTGATTTTCAAACAAGTGATTTTAATCTTATAATGAGTAATTAACTCGTTTTCTATCTAATAGTTTAGATTTTCTTTTTAATTCTAATAACTGCTTGTACGATATATTGAGATGGCATGTACCAATGAACCTCTGGTCATAAGAGAACATGCTTATCCCGTCCATTATACCTACTGCTGTTTAGTATATGGTTTTAACTTATTCCTGGTTATTATACTGTAGAATATCTTGTTTTGCATGACCGCATAGGTTAAAATTCTTGAAAAAAATATACTACATATTTAGCAGGTACGTATTAATTAGGTTGCATTGTTCATGCACCTTGATATATTTGAACATCGCATGGATTCCCTCTGACGTTCTTTGAACTATATATAGATATATCGGCCGGCCATTAATGTCCTCTTCTGATTAACTAGATTCAGGCCACCCAGTTCATCCTGGAACCAAAACGTATATATATCCTTATCACTAAAGCATCTAGCTAGTTGGTTGTCTCTCTCTCTCCCCCTCCCTTTAGCTATAGCTACAATGGTTCTGTTGATTTTGAAAGTGACCTGATAATTTAGTCACCTTTCTTTTTCAAAAATTGGGATTAGGTTATAAGCATAACGTGCTAGTTGTATGTAATTAATATTCTCCTAATTGATTGTAATTAATTAAACTTCAATGTGCATGTCGAGTCAATATCGAGCAATATAACTCTGTTTTTTTTATTTTGTTTGTTTATTTGCTGAACAATATTTTTAACGTGTTAAAACTTGTGCAGTTTTTTTTTCTTGGGTGGGGGGGCGCATGAATAGTCAAGATTTTGGGCGCAGTATAATTTGTGGTTTCTTGTGTATTAATTTGTGAATGCTCAGTCATTTCTTTTGACTCGTAATCTGTATGGGCGGAGGGTGCCAAACAGTCAATGCTTGGCCGAGGCATGCACTAACAAGTAAAGAGATGAAAGGGCAGAGAAAATAAGTTATATAAAACTCCATCCAAGCTAAGTTCATAGATTAAAAAATAATTTATCAATTTCTGCATTGTATGTATGTATGTATGAGTGTGTGCGTGTGTGTAAGATTTTGGTATAATTTAACTATTTGTAAACAGTTTTCTTTCCATAAACTTCTTATAATATATTAAGATTAAGATTTAACAACGGTGACCCCTTAATTAGATCAGGATTAGTGATATGGTTACAATGTTTGGCTTGGCCGTTGATGATTAAAGAGGTCTTTGACAATGAGACGTGTTTGGTTGGTCGAAGCATGCAAGTGTAATTGGGAAATTGACTTTGAACAATTGTTGTTGAATTTAATAATTAAGATTTTATTTTATCTAAAATGTTTAATTTTTATGATAAATGACGTATTCTCAATACTATAATAATTCTTGTATTGTACTGTTTTTTTAAAGTATCAATATATTTTAGTCAATAATTACAGTAGTAGTTACGAATTTCAGGTGGCTAACCACTGATAAATTCCAGTTGAATTATTTGCCATGAGAAATTAATTCGCATATTATTATTTAAGGAATAAATCTTGTCCATAACCTTCGGCAAGTTTTTGTCAGGTAGTATTTGAAATTGTGATTGTAATTAATTTTTAATGTATTTTTTATTTAAAAATATATTAAAATAATATATTTTTAAAATTTTTAAATTTATTCTTAACATCAATACATCAAATAAATCAAGAAATATTTTAAAAAAAAATAAATTAAATTTTTTTTTAAATACATTTCCAGCCAAGGAAACCAGCACAGCCGGTCTCTACTGCAGAGAAAACCAAAATGATGATCTGAATGTGGCCGTTTCTTGTCAAGTATCAACTACCAAAAAACTTTCGGGAAGCACATTTGTCTTAAGCTAGCTACCACATTTGAATCAAACAACGCAATATAATAACAGGCCCCAATCCTCATTTCGGCGCGGCTGTAGCCAGAGGGACGCAAGCCTCTATAGAGACAACGAGTGGAAGGAGGAAGTGAAAATGACAAAACTCTCTGAGTATGTCTGAGCAATGTGTGGTTTGCATGCATGTGGAAGATTATTGGATCATTAGAATCTTAGATATATACATCCCACATTTCCCAGAAATAATATTATGCTTCAGAATGCAAATTCAATTTATTAATTATTGGATCCATAGCTTTATTTATAGTGGATGAAAACCGGATTTGAGACTTCATGTTTCCTCTTTGGAGGAGAGGCGTGACTACTATTAATTAGAGACTGTGATCTGGCTAATTACAGTTAAATGCGTTTTTAGTATTTTTCTTGTTGTAGTCACGGCTCACAAGTTGCCAAAACTTGATGGAAGGAGGTTGATTGATGTTGAGTGGCTATAATGATCATTTAAAAACCCTATTGAGTGTCAAATGATCAAATAATCAAATAAGTGGTTATATCATATTTAATTTTTATCAAATAAATAGGGATTGTGAGATTTAAACTTATAACTATTTGGTCATTAAAGCTTTGATACCATGTTAAAGAATCAATTCAATTCAAAACCTTAAGATGTTAAGTGAGGTCTCAATATATGATTTATATTATTCTCTAACGCACCCCCTCAAGTAAAAGCTCTTTGTGCTTGAAACTTGCACAAGTCCACATTACTTTGTGTTTAATTTTTATCAAATAAATAGTGATGGTGAGATTCGAACTAGTGACCGCTTGGTCATCAAGAATTTAATACCATATCAAATAATATTCTCAACACAATAGCTTAAGCTGTTAGGTGAGGTCCTGATAATTATTTGTTTATTATTCTTTAAGATTAAAAAGATACTCAATGTTTGTTCGAAGTTAGACTCTTATTCTTTTTTTGTAAGGATTATAATTTAATATGAACATTATAAATAATACTGACATGATAACCTGAATGGATGGGTGTTGTAACCCATTTTTGGGTCCCCCTGAAAAAAATAAAATAAATAGCCAGAAGAGGTTAGAAAAATAACCGGAGGCAGAAGCGCCCAGAAAACAGTCAGAAAAATGGTCAAGGAATTTAAAAATATAAGGATTAAATTTTTGACAGTATATTCTTGAAGGATGAAAGCCCTATTGAGAAGAAAAATTTGAATTTTAGGGAGAAAAGCCCAAATTTGGATTTTTATGGGCTTAATTGGATTTTTATGGACTTAATTGGATTTTTCTTTGAATTTATAGAAGATTTGATTCCAAGAAAAATTGATTTTTAAGTCAATTTGGGCTTTAATTTGGAGAAATTTAAGTTCTGGGGCCAAAATATATTTTTTAGGAATTTATTGGGTCAAATCAGGGGCTCAATTGCATAAATATTGAAGTTTAATGGCCAATTAGGGACTTAATTAAGAAAATCCGAAACCAGGGACCAAATTGGAAGAGGCGCGTAAATGGAGGGGCTGCTAATTTTTCGGTTCAGGGGCCTAATTGAAGAAATTGGAAGTTTTTTTGATCAATTAGGGGCTAAAATTGCATAAATCAGAGGCCAAGGACCAAAGTGAAAAAGGCGGCCAACAAGAGGGGCGGGGACCGAATTTGAGGGACTGATTTGAAGTCTAGCCATTTAAATGAAACGGCGCGTTTTACCCAAAACGACGCCGTTTCATTAAAAAAAAAAAAAAAAAAAAAAAAAAAAAAAAAAGGACCAGAACGGTGTCGTTTTGAACGACACTGTTCATCTTCTTCCTTTCCCCCGTTTGTAGCAGAACAGAAGGTAAAAAAATTTGAAAAAAAATCTCCCGCCTCTCTCTCTCTCCTCGCCCCCACCACCACCACCGAAAGAACCGACCAGCCATGCGTGATTGAAGGCGCACTAACCACGGTCTCCTACCCGTGCTCCCCCTATAAATAAAGAAGAAAAACCGAAGAGAAAGGGACCCCGGGAGAGACCCGAAAGAGATAGAGAGTGACCCGAAGAGAGAGAGAAGAACAGAAACAAACCAAGAAGAAAGAAACTGAAACCAAAAAGAAAAAACCCAAAACCAAACCAAGAACCGACAGCCACTGAGAACGAAAAAAAACGAAGGAGAAGGGAGGAAGAAGAATTTTTCGCCACTGGAAACAGCAGCAACGCCGCCCGAAACCGCCATCCACGAGCCGCGCCACCGTAGCCCCGTCAGCCAACCACCGTCTCCAGCCTCGCCAGGTAAGCTCTCCCCCCCTGCATTTTTTTTTTTCTCTTCGTCTTCTGCTAATTTTAGTCTCCTGCATGCAGAATTGTTCTGCATGCAGGGGACGGGGGGGAAATTAATTCCCCCCGCCTGTTTTATCTTCTGGGCCAGACCGGTTCTGGCCCAGAAACCTGTTTTGGGCCAGAAGGATTCTGGCCCAACCCGGCGATCTGGGCCACGTCCGGCCCAGACCCAATATTTTTTTTTTTTGGGCCGAGATCGGCCCAGTCACTTACTGGGCCGAGATCGGCCCAGTCACTGTGGGGCTGAGCCCAGCCCAGTCAGTTGGGCCGGCCCAGCCCCTTAATAATTAATATATAATTAATTTATATATTATATGTATATATGTGTATATGTTATATGTATATATATAAAATATTTGTAAAAATAAAAAAAAAATCTAAAAAAGAAATATTGTTATTTTCCTTTAATGTATATTTTTTTTTTAGGGGGTTTGTATTTTTTTTTTATATACTGTGGAGGTATAAATTCAGTATTTAGAATATCTGATTTTTATCGTAGCACCTGAAATTTTCCAAAGAAGATTTTTTCTTTTGCTTTCAAAAATTTCAAAAATTCCTAAAAAATATTGTGGATTTTTCCGCATATTTTGTTCTATGATTTAATATTAGTTTGTATTTTTATTTTGTGGAGATACAAATTCAATATTAAAAATATACCTGATTTCGTAAAAAAAAATATTGTTTAAAAAAAAAAATATTTTTCTTGCGTGTTGCATACGGCCAATACTCTAACATATTTTCAAAGTTCTTTTTTTTTAAAAAAAAAATATATTGGAAGTTTCAAAAGTGTGTTTTTCGCATAGATTTCTTAAACACAAAATTATTTTCCTGCATTTTTTTGGATTTTACAACATATTTGTAAAACTCCAAAGGGTATTGGCCAATATTCCAAAAACTATAAAAATCTTATTTTTGGAGAGGGGAATTTATTTATTATTCACCACTAATGTTTGGATAAAGAAATCCTTAAAAGGATGAATATCCAAAATATTATTGGGAATAATAAATCCGCGCACATTCTTGAAAGAAGCCTTGATTATAATCGAGGACATTTCAAAATTAATTAACTAATTAATTAATTTATTTATTTATTTTTTTTTTTTTTTTTTTTTTTTTTTACGATTTATGTGTCACAAACTTTTGAAATACTAAGAGAAAAATGAGCTTTGAAAGCACATGGAATCTCCTTAGATTTCTATCCAAAATCAATTGACGAGCCTAGAAAATACCAACACCATAGCAATTATAAAGCAAACCAAACACCAAGCAGCTTACCTTAGGTAGGGCGTACTAGGGGTGCTAATACCTTCCCTTTACGCAACCAGTCCCTTACCTTAGAATTTCTGAAAGACCAGTTAGGTTTCCTAGTGACCAAAATACTAGGTGGCGACTCCAAAGAACCAAATCAGTAAAACGGAACAAAACGAAAGTCGCCAGTCGGATGTCGCAAAACAAATTTTAAAAAAAAAAAAAAAATTTTTGCTGTATTTTTTTGGGGGGTGCGACAGGATGGCGACTCCACTGGGGACCCTTGGACTAAGCTTGTTTTGTTTGTTTGTTTATGTTATGTGTTATTGGTTTTTGTTTTTTTTATTTATTATGATGCTTTGTTTAAAAGCTTTAGCATATATCGTTACATTCTATCATACATGGCATAGTCATGCATCACTTTATTATTGTTATCATGTTTTGGAGTGCACACACATGTAACTTTAAGTTTAAGTGGGGGACTAGCAGCTTGCCTTATGACTTGAGTCAAGGTTTAAGTTTGTGTAAACCCCAACTCTTTGCTGAGTGTTTAGACTGATTGTGATTGGTACACGTACCATCCCACTATCTGCTAGACCTCCATATCGCCTTTACGAAGGCTGATCACTGGAACAGCAAGAGACCCTCTTTTAGAGACCCATTAGTAAAACTACCCTATGTCTCACGTAGAGAAATTAGAACCTATCCTTAGGGTGTATGGTCCAACATATCTTTTGCATCCAAACAAAGTCTAAACCCCAATGCATTTTGAATTGCAGGACTTGTGAACGAAATGGCCATCATCACTAAATCTTCCATCTTAGAATATGGAAAAAATTCTGAACTGTCACAATTGACTGAAGGAGACTGCTTTAGAAGCGATGCTAAGAAGATGTCACCAATCAAGAACCTGAATTGTGTATTGAATGAGGTGAACAAGTTAACGACTCATTTTCAGAATGTGGATAAAGATGCATTTTTTAGGAAATACGGACGTTTGATGGAAATTGCAAGGGTAGAAGTTTTAAGCCCAGCTGTGCGAGCTTTAGTTCATTTTTGGGATCCAGACTACCGATGTTTCTCCTTTGGAAGCATAGACTTGTGCCCCACGGTTGAAGAATATGGATTGTTGACTGAGTTTCCCAACGACCTGTATCGGATTTATTCCCCTTTAAGATCCGACAAGATCATCCCTGAACTGTCAAAGCTGCTCAGAATCTCCAACTTGGAAAAGTTTCAAGAGAAGAATGGTACTGGTTTGAAATGGAGGATGTTAGAATTGGAAAAGAAGTCAGGAGTAGAAAAAGAGAGATTGATTGCCCTAGGTATATTCGGCCTTGTGTTGTTCCCAAGTCAGATTGGTTTAGTAAGTTTGGAGGCCGCTGCTGCTTATGTGGAGTATGAGAATTCACGAATCAATCCAGTGGCTGCTATCTTAGCCGAAACAATTTTGACACTTAACCATTGTAGGAGGGCCGGAAAAGGAGCAATGAGATGTTGCACGCAACTATTGTATATTTGGATGGTTAGCCATATCGAGACAAAGAAACCTGTTTTCAATAATTTTTGGTGGTTCACCCAAAAACCCCTCAAGTTAGTAGAAGAAGAAGAATGGGGAGATCTAGACAACCAGGGTTGGGTTGATAAATTAGAAGGTTTACCTAATAGCGAGTTTAAGTGGAGGGCCCCATGGGTAACGTCAGTGAAGGTCCTAATGAGTTGTGGACAAAGGCGTTGGGTACCATTGGTAGGGATCACGGGTTATGTGAGTTATGCTCCTGCCTTAGTGGTAAGACAACTTGGGGGCATGCAGTTCGTTCCCAGGACTATGGGAATTGCTCAATTCTCTGGTTTATTCAAAGATCCCATGGCAGAAGAGGTTTTGGAGATCATCAAGCAAGATTGGAAGCATCTAGTGTTGGTGGAGATGGAAGGGTTAAGAGATCCAAGTGTGAGCGAAGGATATGTAAAATGGAGAGACTCAGCCACTTCAGCCACCCCTCGCGTAGAAGCTAAATCTCCTCAAGATGTAGCGGAGCCTGTTAAGAGAAAAAGGGTGAACATTGAAGATGATTCAGCTGCTTCAGCCATGCCTTGTGTAGAAATCAAATCTTCTCCAACTGAAGAGGAGCCTATCAAGAGAAAGAGAGTTAGTAATGAAGAAGACTTGAGAAGGCAAGTGGAGAGACTACGAATAGAATTGAGCAAGAGCAGAAAAGACAAAGCAATGTTGGAAGAAATGATGCTAGAACAGGATAAAATGAGAACATTTCTAGATGAGCAAATACAGTCTAGAGATGAGAAAATAACAAAGCTGGAGTTAAAGTTGGTTGAGGAGAAGATTGCTAAGGAAGGAAGTGAGAAGGAGCTTAAAGGGATGAGTTTGGATTGGATGCAAAGTTGCTCTGAACTTCAAGCAATGGAGATGGACTTTAGCGATTGCCAAGAAAGTGCAGAATATTACCAAGAAAAATTTGCACAAGTGCAATTCGAGCTGATGGATAGGATTAGAAAGTATGAGGATTTGAATAAGAAATATATGGAGTTGGAAAACGAAAAGGGAGGATTCGAGGATGTTAAAGCAGAGTTAGCAGTCAAGAAGAATGAGATAAAAGTCATGAGGATAAAGCTTGATAAAGAACGAGAAAAGTTGAAGTATTTAGATGAAAAGCTAGTAGCAATGGAGAAGCACAAAGATCAAATCGACGCGAACAACACTGCTTTAAACAGAACCAACATGTTGCTCATAGAAAAAATGACCAAAACAGATGAGCAAATGGATGAAGCTGCTGCACATGCTCGAATGGTCAGAATCAATTCGCGGAATGTGGGGGGAGACATCATTCGCTATCGCCGAAGCCTAGCTGAAACCGATGCCTTTCTATGGAAGATTGAGAACCGTGGTTTTGCTTTCTTACCTTTGGCCAAAGAGTTTAGGGAGGAAAGGGATTAACATGTTGTATTTCTTTTATTTCTAAATGTATTTTTATCCAAGCATTAATGAAAAGGGCGTTGACTCATCTTCTTATGCAAAAATCTGTCTCTTGGTGAACATGATTCAAGCAAACGACTCGAAAGGCAGAACTCCTATCAAAGCAATGTGACAAGAGAAGGCTTATAATGTGATGGTTGTTATTCGTTCACAAAAAAGATGCATCCATACCCAATAAAGCATGCATCCATCACAATCATACATTTTCTCATACATCTATGCATGCATTTGCAGATTAAGAAACATAGGTCCCCCTCCTAGAATCCACAACACTCGACAAAGAGCAAGAATGGAAAACGAAGGAAGGTCACAACCAGAATCTCAGTATCAAAGAGAACTCGAAGGAGTTCGGAATGATGTGGCGCACTTAACAAATATGTTAGAGCAATTATTAAGAGCCAGAGATGGAGAGGGAACATCTACTCAACCTAATGAAGCACCAGCAGCAGCTCAAATCCCTGTCGCACCTATAAACATAGGGGCTAATACACCAACTAAGCAGAGTCCTGCTCGGCCCATCCAAATCCCTATTACAATGGATTTAACAAATGAAGATCCACATGACTTTAAATTCTCTAATCATGAAGGAGACGATAAGTGGACTGCCCTAGAAGAGAGGCTAAGGGCAATTGAAGGAAATGATTTGTTTGACCCAATTAGGGCCGCTGAGGTATGTTTAGTACCTAATATCGTTATCCCAAAGAAGTTTAGAGTGCCGGATTTTGTTAAGTATACTGGGATGGAATGCCCGAAGACCCATCTCCGCTCCTACTATAACAAGATGGCAGAGGTTATCCATGACGACAAAATGTTAATTTACTTCTTCCAGGATAGCCTGACCGGATCGGCCCTCAGTTGGTATATGAGGTTAGACAATATTAGGATCAGGAAATGGACAGACTTGGCAGACGCTTTCCTGAAGCAATACAAGTTTAATCTAGAGATTGCTCCTGATAGGACCAGTCTGATCAGCATGGAGAAAGGAAGTCAAGAGTCTGTGAGGGCTTATGCTCAAAGGTGGCGAGACCAAGCTATCAATGTGCAACCTCCGCTGATAGAGACAGAAATGGTGACTTTGTTTGCCAATACTTTCAGGGCTCCATACTATGAACACCTTATGGGTAGTTCAGCACAACATTTCTATGATGTCGTGCGGATCGCCGAGAGGATTGAACAAGGGATCCGAAATGGAAGAATTACAGAACCTCTAGAGAAGAGAGGTTTCATTGGAAAGAAGAAGGAAATTGAGGTAAACAACCTAGAAAGAAGAAACAAAAACTATCAAATACCTACCCCCCGAGTCACTAGTATTAACTTTTCCAAACCTCCCACTCCAAACCAGCCCAATCAAATGAAATTCCCTGCAAATAACCACAACAATTACCAAAGAAAAGATAAGCAACCGTCAGAAGAACAACTACCTCCTCTTCCCATAACTTTAAAAGAGTTGTATGCCAAGTTGTTGAGTATTGGGCAGATAGCTCCCCTACCCATACCACCTATGCAGCCACCTTTCCCTGCCTGGTACAACCCCGAGTTGACTTGTGAATACCATGCTGGTCACGCAGGCCATAGCATTGAGGCTTGCTTTGCTTTTAAAAGAAAGGTATTGCAATTGATCAAAGTGGGATGGGTCACTTTTGAGGATTCGCTTAATCAGAATTCAAACCCTTTACCTAAACATGTTGATGGTAGGGGAGGAGTGAATACCATAGAGATTGATAGCGAAAAGAGGGCGTTGAAAGTGACCATGGCCAAGCTATACTTGATGTTGGTGCAGTCTGGACATTTGGAAGAAACGACTGAGTACTGCACATGGGAAAGTAACTTTTGCCCTTTCCATAAAAAGGAAGGGCATCGCATTGATGAATGCAGTGAATTTCATCAAAAAGTTGCAAGAATGCTGGCTCTAGGAGAGTTGAGGATTGAGGACATAAGTGACAATGAAGAGGTAGGGATGATAGAGAAATGTAGAATCCAATCAACAGTTAATGGTCGCTCAAAACTGGTATTAACTAGGCCCTCCTATGCAAGCAAAGTAAACTATGGAGCGGTGCCTGGAGGTTATGGTTATACCTCGAATATTGAAGCTCCTTTGCCAATGTTTCGAGCGGAGATAAGTGGGCTAACTCGGAGTGGTCGTTGTTACACACCTGAAGAGCTAGAAAGACAAAGAAAGGTTAAAGGCAAGGAGGTACTGGACCTCGATAAAGAGTTTGAGGTGAATAAACCTGTGACCGAGGAAGAAACAAACGAGTTCTTGAAACTAATGAAGCATAGTGAGTACAGTATAGTGGATCAATTGAAGAAGACCCCTGCTAAGATCTCCATCATGTCTTTAATACTCAGCTCGGAGCCACATCGTAATGCTTTGCAAAAAGTATTGAATGAGGCCTATGTGCCCCAAGATATTGAGCAAAAGACTATGGAGCATCTAGTAGGGAGAATCCATGCTGCCAATTACTTGTATTTCACGGAAGATGAACTCGATGCTGAAGGAACTGGACATAATAAGCCCTTGTATGTCACGGTCCGATGCAAGGATTGCCTCGTCGGCAAGGTTCTCATTGATAACGGCTCGGCCCTGAATGTGTTACCAAGGCATGTGCTGGATGAAATGCCAATAGATCCCTCACATATGCAACCCAGTGTGATAACGGCAAGAGCATATGATGGCTCATCAAGGCCAGTTGTAGGGTCAATTGATGTTGAACTAGCTGTGGGTCCACAAGTCTTTCTAGTAACCCTTCAAGTGATGGATATCCACCCTTCTTATAGCATGCTGTTAGGAAGGCCATGGATACATTCTGCGGGAGCTGTCACCTCTTCGCTACATCAATGTTTAAAATACATTGCCAACGGTGTCCTGGTTACTGTTAAGGCTGAGGAGACTATATCGATGGTAAGAAATGTGGCGGTTCCATTCATTGAAGCAGA
The DNA here is from genome assembly GCF_005239225.2 of Populus alba. NCBI lineage: Eukaryota > Viridiplantae > Streptophyta > Magnoliopsida > Malpighiales > Salicaceae > Populus > Populus alba. Next base: position 18,035,649 of record NC_133293.1, read on the forward strand.
AGATTGTAGGGACGGAAACCTTCATGCATTTGAGATTGTGAATACCGAGTGGGTGCCCGAGAACACTGTGTTGAGGAAGCCAGAAATCTCTGAAGCCACTAAAATGGCCGCTAAAATCTTTTTGAAAAACAAGATTCCTTTCCCATACGATATGGAGCAAAGAAGGCCTGAATGGAAGGGTATAATCAAATTAAAAGCTGCAGAACAGAGGTTTGGGCTTGGATATAAGCCCAAGAAAGAGGATTATAAACGAGCTGCTGGTGCAAGAAGGGAGAAGAGAATGGCTAGGATGGAAGGAAGGAAGCCTGTAGAAGAAAACTTAGTCATCCCTCCAATCAGGATTTCATTTCCAAAGGCCGCATATGTGATACAACCTGATGGGGGACATGGAGACCTCTTTCAAAAGTTTTCTTCAATAAACACTCTGGAGGAAAATCAAGTCAAGGACATTGTTGAGAAAATCGAGTCTGAAAGGAGGATTGAAGAGCTACCACAATTGACCATCCACACTTTGGAAGAAGTCACTGTTAAGACTTTTGTCCGGAAGCTAGCCGAAGGGGAGAAGTTCCAGAATTGGGAGACCCAAGAAGCTCCATTGGTTTTTAAAATGTAATCAACAAGGATGGTTGGATTTTCTTTTTTTTATCCATGTTGTTTGTTTTTTTTCTGTTTTGTTTTATTGACAATCGAGGCTCAAGATGTCAATAAGATTTTATTTTGTTGTGAGCCAATCTTTTATTTTAATTGAGATCATGCATTTTCAAAATTCATCTTGATGTCTTACTATGCATTTACACATCACTTTCCGCTTTCAGGAACTCTGAAAGCGGATCCTCCACAACAAACACCTGCATTTACATTGAGAATGAATGGCCAAAATTTAAAGAATACATAGTTGGCTGTAGAAGATGAGAATGGGAGGAAAAACATATGGGAATTCACTCAAAATTAATAGAACAACACGAACAGGCTTGGAGGCCCGCTAAAGAGGAACTTGAAACCATAATGTTGTCAATTTGAAGAGAGTCAAGCGAGAGCTGAATAGGGACTTTTGATCACCCCTGCAACAAAAGGAAGATTTTGTATTGCACTGGCTCAAAGATTATGTGGATGTCTTTGCTTGGTCATACGAGGATATGCCTGGTCTGAATACGGACATTGTAGTGCATAGGATACCACTGATAGAAGGATGCAAGCCGATTAAGCAGAAGTTAAGGAGAACTCATCCGGAGGTTTTAATTCAAAGTAAAGGCAGAAATTGAAAAAAATGGGACGCTGGTTTTTTGGAAGTAGTGAAGTATCCACAAATGGGTGTCAAACATAGTGGTGGTACCCAAAAAGGAAGGTAAAATCAGGGTTTGCGTGGACTTTAGGGATTTAAACCGGGCTAGCCCTAAAGATAATTTCCTTTACACACATAGATATGTTAGTTGATAATGCAGCACGCAGCTCCACATACATTCCTTCATTGGATGGGTTTTCAGGCTACAAATCAGATAAGAATGGCGCCAGAGGATAGGGAGAAGACGACCTTTGTAACACCATGGGAACCTTTTGCTACAAAGTCATGCCATTTGGTTTTAAAGAATGCCGGGGCCACTTACCAAAGGGCTATGGTGACTTTGTTTCAGACATGATGCACAAAGAGATTGAAGTATACGTGGATGACATGGTTTTGCTAAATCTAAAGAGGGAGAGAATCATGTCCAAGTATTAAAGAAATTTTTGAAAGATTAAGGAAATATAAGTTGAGGCTAACCCAGCAAAGTGTTCATTCGGAGTGAAATCCGGTAAGCTGTTGGGCTTTGTGGTGAGTGACAAAGGGATAGAAGTGGATCCTGAAAAAGTAAAAGCTATTGCAATCTATGTCACCTCCCAAGACTGAAAAGGAGTGAGAGGGTTCTTAGGAAGTTGAATTACATCGCTCGGTTTATATCCCATTTAACCGCGACTTGTGACCCGATCTTTCGATTGTTGAGGAAGAAGAACCCTGGAATATGGAATGAAGAGTGTGATAAAGCTTTTGAGAAAATCAAACAGTACTTGCTAAATCCACCTCTGCTTGTTCCTCCCGTACCAGAAAGGCCATTGATTTTATACCTAACAGTAACCGAAACAGCAATGGGATGTGTGCTTGGGCAACAGGATGAAACCGGAAGGAAGGAAAGGGCCATTTATTACCTAAGCAAGAAGTTCACGGAATATGAGTCTAGGTATACTGTGATTGAGAAGCTGTGGCTGCGCACTAGCATGGGCTACAAAGAATTACGTCAGTATATGTTTGTATCACACTACATGGTTAATTTCCAAGTTAGACCCGTTAAGGTACATTTGTGAAAAGCCTTATCTATCTAGCCGAATTGCAAGATGGCAAGTTCTTTTGGCTGAGTATGACATAGTGTATATGACAAAGGAGAAAGCCGTCGAAAGGGAGTGTTATTGCTTGATCACCTGGCTGACCATGCTATGGAAGATTATGAGCCGTTAAACTTTGACTTTCCCGATGAAGATGTGTTTGCAATTCGAGGAAGAGAAATCAGATTGGTGGGTTATGTACTTTGATGGTGCTTAAATGTATGTGGTAACGGAGCGGGGGCAGTGATAATCTCTCCTGATAGGAAGCAGTATCCGGTTTCAGTTAAGCTGTCAGTTCGGGTGCACCAACAACATGCGCTGAGTATGAAGCTTGCATTCTTGGTTTAGAGGCTGCATTAGAATGAACATAAAAAAGATAGATGTGTATGGAGACTCAATGTTGATCATTTGCCAAGTAAAAGCGAGAATGGCAAACCAAAGAAGAGAAGTTAAGGCCCTTACCAAGAATACCTGTCTCAG